>NC_047570.1:35732500-36970000 GCF_011004845.1 Esox lucius | reverse complement strand
TAATGTGAGCTGTCAGAACCAATAGGTTTTAATTAGGGTGGGGAGTGAGAAACATACTGTATGTTGTTTGACACTGATGCTATGAATTGTTGTTTAACTTAAGTCATGAGTATATTGTATGTAGGCTTCTCTGTCACAGCCTGGTAATGATGTGGGGAGACATTCAGACTAACCTGGGTTTAAATGTCATTCAAAATCTTTCAAGTATGTTTTTAAAAGGGTTGGTTCAATTGCAACAGGCACAGTTTAAATTGTTTGAAATAATTTTTTTAATGGTATTTAAACCCAGATCTTCACATAAGTGATAATCAAGCGTTTCATTTTTTATCTCATGTTATAACTGTGATTGCGGAGCATATTTATGAGGCTGAAAGATATTGTCATAACTCGTCATCCAGAAAACAACTGCCTTAGAAAACTCAATAATTGAAGTAATTGTAACTTGAAAATAGGCTTTTCCGGAAAGTGTTTGCATTAATGTTGGTTACTAGTCGCTCTAGTTAAATAGAAGTGCAGTATCACTTTAACTTGTGGAGCACTGAGGGCCAGTTTAGCAGACATGGATTAAGCCTCAAATCAAGTTCAATAGAGAACGCCATTGAGCTTGTTGTTGTAGTCCTAGACGAGGGTTTGATCTGTGTCTGCGAAACCATCCCTGAGTTTTTGATGCTGACTGAAGAGGCTAAATTCAATCAAACCCACAGTGCAATATTTCCGCAGTAGGTCTTCCAGTGGTCAGATTTAACAGACTGGTCTTGGGTACTAAAGAGCTGAAACCCTTTACACTCATGGAGATGCTTTAACTTTAATTGAAATTGTGTACACAGAGTATGGATATCGTTGACAAAGACAAGGCGTAGAAATTGCTACAGTGGATTTGAATGGATCCTTGCCACAGTTTCATGCTGGACCATGCTTTTGCAGATATACCTTCAATGTATCAAATCAATTAATCTGGTTAAAGATGTGTGGAACATCTTGATTTATTTTCTGAATATTCAATGATCAGTTCTTGAAATTCTACTGTCTGTATTTGCCATTGTTATTTTGCACAATGCATCTAGTAATCTGGTTGTTGGTAAGGATTATGATAACCTAAAAGAAACCCACAAATGTTATCAAATAAATTAACCATAACTGCATGTGTTTTGATTTGTTGACTTTAGTGTTGAGGACCACCATTAAGGATGACTGAAGCAACATAGTAAAAATATTTCAAGCAATGCCTTTAAATCAGTATTGATTCGAGCAAATCAAAACATTTAGCTGTTTCCCTTTAAATGTAGAAATTAGTACATTTATTTATATATATATAATTTCTACATGTTTATATATACACACCTAAAGGATTATTAGGAACACCTGTTAAATTTCTCATTAATGCAATTATCAAATCAACCAATCACATGGCAGTTGCTTGAATGCATTTAGGGGTGTGGTCCTGGTCAAGACAATCTCCTGAACTCCAAACTGAATGTCAGAATGGGAAAGAAAGGTGATTTAAGCAATTTTGAGCGTGGCATGGTTGCTGGTGCCAGACGGGCCGGTCTGAGTATTTCACAATCTGCTCAGTTACTGGGATTTTCACGCACAACCATTTCTAGGGTTTACAAAGAATGGTGTGAAAAGGGAAAAACATCCAGTATGCGGCAGTCCTGTGGGCGAAAATGCCTTGTTGATGCTAGAGGTCAGAGGAGAATGGGCCGACTGATTCAAGCTGATAGAAGAGCAACTTTGACTGAAATAACCACTTGTTACAACCGAGGTATGCAGCAAAGCATTTGTGAAGCCACAACACGCACAACCTTGAGGCGGATGGGCTAAAACGGCAGAAGACCCCACCGGGTACCACTCATCTCCAGTTGAAGAGTGGAAGAATGTTGCCTGGTCTGATGAGTCTCGATTTCTGTTGAGACATTCAGATGGTAGAGTCAGAATTTGGTGTGAACAAAATGAGAACAGGGATCCATCATGCCTTGTTACCACTGTGCAGGCTGGTGGTGGTGGTGCAATGGTGTGGGGGATGTTACACTTTAGGCCCCTTAGTGCCAATTGGACATCGTTTAAATGCCACGGTCTACCTGAGCAATGTTTCTGACCATGTCCATCCCTTTATGACCACCACGTACCCATCCTCTGATGGCTACTTCCAGCAGGATAATGCACCATGTCACAAAGCTTGAATCATTTCAAATTGGTTTCTTGAACATGACAATGAGTTCACTGTACTGAAATGGCCCCCACAGTCACCAGATCTCAACCCAATAGAGCATCTTTGGGATGTGGTGGAACGGGAGCTTCGTGCCCTGGATGTGCATCCCACAAATTTCCATCAACTGCAAGATGCTATCCCATCAATATGGGCCAACATTTCTAAAGAATGCTTTCAGCACCTTGTTGAATCAATGCCACGTAGAATTAAGGCAGTTCTGAAGGCGAAAGGGGATCAAACACAGTATTAGTATGGTGTTCCTAATAATCCTTTAGGTGAGTGTGTGTGTGTGTGTGTGTGTATATCACAGGTGTCAAACCGGCTCCACGGAGGGCCGAGTGTCTGCAGGTTTTCGCTCTCACCTTGTACCTGATTGATTAATTAGTTCACTAATTGGTTAATTTCTACCCCCACCTGGTTGTTCAGGTCTGACCTGGGAACCAATTTAAAGGAAAACCCAAAGACCTGCAGACACATGGCCCTCCGTGGAACCGGTTTGACACCCCTGGTGTGTGTATATATATATATCTAATGATGTACAGAAATACAAGTAATTGTATGAATGAAAAAAGCCTCGACTAACGATACCTTTATCAATGTCCCGCTTTCACGTTGTTTTAGAATTGAGATATCTAGCATATTTGAACTGACACAGCAGTGCATCTTTTACTCGAAACAACCTGCTTCACACTTACTTTTTACTTTTAAGGCGACACATCAGTCAAGCTGAAATAAAAAAATGCCTCGCAATCGAAGTTCGGTTGAACCGAAACTGAACCGAACTTCGATTGCGAGGCATTTTTTTATTTCAGCTTGACTGATGTGTCGCCTTAAAAGTAATCCACCCCCCAAAACACAGAACTCAAAGGTTTATGCAACATTTGAACTAGTAGAGTTAACCCCAAAATCATAAATGCATATATCTTCTAGCTAAACTTGACTCGTACTTTATGTAGACGTGTTGTGAATTAACGGTTATGACTGCTACAAAAACGTCATAACCCACAAAACTAACCAAACACTCATAAAATAAACTGAACAAAAATATGAATTGCAGTTCATAGAAGGATATCAGCCAGTGCCAAATAACGAGTCCCTGATCAGGGAGTTTTTCACCCTTGACTGGGAATACAGATACCTGTGTGGAAAGTTTCTGGGATATTTCATGTCAGCCTATGAAACGCGGGACCAACACTTCTCATATATCATTTTTGTTCATTGTAGTTGCTATGGTTATTCATGGAATTTTCCGTATTGTCATTGCAACTATACCCATGTGGGATCACACCTTAATTTAGCACACACAAACACTATAAGGTTTACCACGAATACAATACAGGTGTAAAGTTTATTACACAAAACAACACGAGGTGCAGAGCACCCACCTGTATTTCCATCAACACTGATATTTTTAATCAACTGCTATCGCAGTGTTGAAACAAATGTTATTATTAATATCCTGAGGGGGAAAGGAGATGGGGACAGGAATAATGTGTTGAAGACTGGCAAGCAAGGTTCTTTATATAGCACAATACATACATAGAAGCAATTCAATGTGCTTGACAATGAAAAAAATAAATTAATGCAATAGAATTAAAAGTCAGATTGTTACAATTCTTGGCTCTCTCCAGGGGGACATTTATGCCATGTCTGTACATGCATTTTATATTAATCCTCAATGAATTACTGTTCCCATAACTGTTTACCGTACCACCCCGTTATCTCAGTCCTCGAGCTCCAGCGCTTGCATAAACTCGTGAGTCCTTTTGTGAGATAATACCCCACATCGACGTCTAAACAGTAGCACAAGAACTTGCATTATCCGTCATCAGCAGATAATTACATTTACAGAGGTTATGCCTCTGATAGCACTAGGGAATTGAACCATAACTGCATGACTAAGTAAAACTAAAAGGCAGACAGACAGCAAGTAAGAGGAGCAGAAATGAAGGACTACAAGTCAAAATAAAAGGGTTTGTCAAATACACGAACTCTGGTGGGAGGGTTAGGTTTCCACCCGCGCAAAAATGAATCTAGTTCATCAGCTGAATGACATACCTTTCGTTACGGAGAAAAAAAACCGAAAAGTGGAACATGAGACATTATGAAGAGAATGGAAGAACATGTTGCAACTCTCCCCGTTTCCTCCAATTTGTCTGTTACAGCATGTTTAAGTACAATAACTGCGCACGTTGTTCTTCTGAAAGTGACAGTACAGCAAGCACATAAGGACAGCTTTTATTTATCATGGGGGTAATGACAATCACATTACATAGTGTACATTAATGACTTACCCCTCACAGTCTCTTTAGAAACATGTAATAGTCTGAGGGGAAAATTCAAATGCCTACTCCAGGTGGCTGACTGAAGTCACTTACATTTGCCTGATGAATGCTAATCAGCTAGCTATATTGTTAACTTTGGCTAGCTATAACTTCCGGCAGACAGCGGAGCACAAACCACTACAAACATTGAACTCTGTTCAAGCCAACAAGTTAGCTAGGCTAGCTAGCTTTTTAACGAGCAGAGAATGTCATAAATGAACACTAACCGCCTAGCTAACGTTAGCGACTGCTAGCTACTTATCGCAAGTATTGTCTGGGAGCTCATTGTAAACAACTCTTTACTTATGCTTCACACAGTGTATAACTAGATTAAATACATATATTCAAAGCTGATGGGTAGCGTTGGCAAGCCCAAAACCTAGTTTGCTTTGAATTTAATTCACCTAGATTGCAAATTATACAAATTTGCAGAAAAGCATAGACGTTCCAACATAGGAACCAACTTGCCCTACATGTCTGTCCAAAATGTAGCGCAAGTTCTAAACGTTGTTGAGGTCTTGAATATTACAGTACTGTATCATAATAACGCATCACACAACATTTATTTTCCTTGTCCCTTGTCCCAGATACCGTACGTTACACCTTCCAGCTCCTACCTGGAACTGGGAGAAAAAAAGCAGGTACTTCTGGCTATCTATTTTAGCTGGTACGAAGTCAGTTAACGTAATCAATCAATTATTAACTCTTCACGGTTTAACTAATCTTTCCAAATATTTTGTAATCTCGTTGTTTCCTTCAACATTACATTTCTACATTTTACAGTGGGTCCCCGAAGGGTTTTTAAATTATATTTGATTTTTAAACAGTACGTTTCTCAATTCCGGTGAGGTGGATTTCAAAATTGCTTGTTTAAATATATTAGAAATGAATAATTAACTTACCTGTCCATTAGTCTTTTTTTCTAAATATGTACAAAATATTTTGAGATAAATAAGATATGTTATGGCTACTACAAGAAACAACATAATGTTAATTATCAGCATCATATTCCAGTTAATTTAATATTCGTACTAAACCAGTTGCATTATGCATATTATATATAAATTATAATATATACATATGCATAATACAACTGTTTTAATACGAATATCCAATCAACTCGAATATGATGTTGACTATATAGCTTATACGTTATTTTCTAACAAAAATATTTATTTCACCGTTCTAAAACGGAAAACATTTAAATGTTCTAAAACGGAAAAACGTACGCTACTTAACGCAGCCCCGGCGGATCCGACCCCCACCCATCCAGAAGGAAGAATTATGTGTCGTTTTGTACAGGTTCTGACAAGAGATTACTTAGCCTAGTGTTGACATGTTCATGCATAATTTCAAATTTGAATTTAGCCTTTGCATTACAATTATAACATTCCATCAGAAGTTATGGAAAATAGAAGGAAAACGCATGGGAAAGAACATAAGAACACCATTGCGTTCAGAATTGGAAAATCTATAACATTTGAACTAACACCCAGGGGAGTGATGCAGATATGCAGGGTGACTGACTGTGGAGATTTCCGGTGTACACATTAGTAGGAGATGGCGTTTTGCCCTGAACTCGCCACAGTCCTTCGCTAGCCGTAGCCAAATATTTGTCGAAGGTCGGCTCTTCTCCTGGCTCCAGAAGAAGAGTCTGGCGTGACGGTTTAGAGGCGTACCCAAATGTAAGTTGTCAGTGGTGTCGACTATTTTAATGTTGCTTTTAAGACTGCCTGAATAGCGTTACGCCGCTTAGTGAAAAGAGGGTGCATTGCTCGCGCAGGGAGGCCTATTTCGGGGCCCCGGGGCTAGTCGAGTCCGCAGAATCGGAGACCATCGATGGGGCCTGGACGATTCCATTTTTTTTTCATGAATTCGCTACGGTAGCCATATAGCTAGTCCTATCTCAGGTAGGCAATAATCTAAGTTTACGACAGTTGTGTTGGTCGTTGCTTGCGACGTTTTTTAGCCCTAGACATTACCAAACATTTGCAGTTATGAATTCGGGGAATTATTTTAAGACTAATATGCTTTTGGAAACCGACTAACCATGCTAGCAAGCTAGCTACCGAACCCATGTAGCATATTTGGCTAGCTAATGCAATGCATCTAATAAATAGGTTCTGGCTGCAGACCACATTAACTAGCTTGCATTTGTTGTCGTGGGCCCAACTTTAACGTGCCATTATTTAGCATAATAATTCATTTGCATAGACTCAATGTGCCTTTCATTTGAGATGTAGTAGTAGTAGTCATTTTGGTGACTGGAGCTAGTCAACATTTAACTATACAGCTGTGTTTAGCGTTGAGTTTGTTTTGCTATTCGAATAAAGATGCTGTTGTTAACGTAGCAATAGGAAGCGAAACCAAAACAGTAACACAATCATCTACAGCACCCTCTCTCTTGCCATTGCCATTAAGCCTAAAAGCTATTTATGTCCAGAAATTGATACAACCCTAATGAATCCCTGGATGCCTGACATGTTGTGACATATAGGTCAAGCATTGGCCATGCCTGAATCCATCACTATGTTCTATAAGTGTGAAATACATGTTGATAATGTTTCCTCCCCTTTTTTCCCCTCTAGGGTTCTTTACTAGTGTACGATCAGTGGCTTATACCTAGTCACAGCAGACCGACTACAGTAGCCACTGAGAGTCTATAGAAACGCATCAATTGAACACAACCCCCCCTCCCCAACCAAAACCTGCCCCCATTGCCAGGACCCCCTTTTTGCCCGTTATTTTTGACCCTCCTTGGCCTCCCCCGGACAGAGTTGAAACTGAATCCATACGTCCACGGCAGTGCAGGAATGACGGAGGCGTGGCAGCAGCAGCATCCGGTAGCGCCCCCGCCCACTGTGGTGCACAACCTCCCGCCGGGCTCCGACAGCGCACTGGGTTGCGCCGTCTACGGCATCGTCCTGCAGCAGGACGGCGCCTCCCTCCAGCAGCAGCAGCAGCAGCAGCCGCCGCAGCACGGCCAGGGGGCCCAGCAGCACCCTGTGGCCGCCCAGCAGCCCTCGTTGCAGGCGGGGGGCGAAGGAGGGCACAAGTGCGGGGCGTGCGGCCATGACATATCCCACCTGGCTAACCCACACGAGCACCAGTGCATGGGCGGCAGCGACCGGTCGTTCCAGTGTACCCAGTGCATGAAGATCTTCAGCCAGGCCACGGACCTGCTGGAGCACCAGTGCGTGCAGGTGGAGCAGAAGCCGTTCGTTTGCGGCGTGTGCAAGATGGGCTTCTCCCTGCTCACCTCTCTGGCGCAGCACCACAACTCCCACAACAACGGCAACAACCCCATGAAGTGCTCCATCTGCGAGAAGACCTACCGCCCGGGGTCGGGCGGCAACACGCCGACCTCCTCCGCCGCCAACCCGTCCACGGGCGAGGCCTCCAGTGGCGGCGCGGCTTGTGGCGCCTCCGCACCCACGGCGTTCGAGGCGTCGGGGCCGGACAGGCCCTACAAGTGCTCTGTGTGCCACAAGAGCTTCCGGCACCTGTCTGAGCTGACGCGCCACGAGCGGGTGCACACGGGCGAGAAGCCCTACAAGTGTGACACCTGCGACAAGAGCTTCAGCCAGTCCTCCCACCTGGCCCACCACCAGCGCACGCACAGCTCCGAGCGGCCGTACAAGTGTGCCGTCTGCGAGAAGTGCTTCAAGCACCGCTCGCACCTCGTGCGGCACATGTACGCCCACTCTGGGGAGCACCTGTTCAAGTGCAACCTGTGCGAGATGCACTTCAAGGAGTCGTCGGAGCTCCTCCACCACCAGTGCCAGCCCACGGGGACCGCCGACCGGCCGTTCCGCTGCGGCTCCTGCGGCAAGGGCTTCAAGCGGCCGTCCGACCTGCGGCAGCACGAACGCACGCACTCCGAAGAGCGCCCGTTCCAGTGCGAGGAGTGCCAGATGAGCTTCAAGCAGCAGTACGCCCTGGTCCGTCACCGGCGCACGCACAAGAACCCTGCCGACCGGCCGTTCAAGTGCAACCTGTGTGACAAGGGCTTCCTGCAGCCCTCCCACCTGCTCTACCACCAGCACGTCCACGGCATGGAGAGCCTGTTCAAGTGCGCCTCCTGCCAGAAGGGCTTCAGCCAGTCCGGCGAGCTGCTCCGGCACAAATGCACTGGCTCGGGATCGGCGTCCGGCTCCGCGGTCACGCCGGCGCCGGAGAAACCCTACAAATGTGACGTGTGCGGCAAAGGCTACAAGAAGAAATCCACGCTGCAGCGCCACCAGAACTCCAGCTGCCAGGAGAAGCCGCTGAAGTGCTCCCTGTGCAACCGGCGCTTCCTGTCGTCGTCCGAGTTCGTGACCCACCGATGCGACCCGTCCCGCGAGAAGCCGCTGAAGTGCCCCGACTGCGAGAAGCGCTTTAAGTACTCTTCGGAGCTGCAGCGCCACCGGCGCGTTCACACCGGCGAGAAGCCCTACAAGTGCTCCAGCTGCGACAAGAGCTTCAAACAGCGGGAGCACCTGGTCAAGCACCAGGTGGTGCACTCGCGGGAAGCCCAGTTCAAGTGTGTGTGGTGCGGGGAGCGCTTTGTGAACCTGGGGGCCCTCCAGGAGCACACGGTCCAGCACACCGCAGAGGGGGGCGGGTACCCGGCCGCGCCCTGCATACAGTGAGACGGCCATGCGGCCGCTATGCTCCTGCAGCGTGTGAACACACACACACACACACCATGAGGTGGAACGATGCCCGCCAGACACACAGCAAGCTACCCCCTCCCCCTCCCTCCACCCCGGCTGCCACCTTATACCTTATTTGTATATAGTCACAAACACACGTTATTTACATTTGGCAAAACGCACCCAGAAACCTCCCACTTGCTTTTGCATAAACAGTTGGTATACCTCTGTTTACACCTAACTATGAAGTCATTACTGGCACCACCTTTTTATTTTTTATATTTTTCATGTACAGGGTAATCATGCCCATGTTCCGCCCTTCCCCTGTGACTTCAGCCGCGGAAAAAAAAAAAAAGTTAACACCAACTGCTGATGACCAGGATCGACTGTGACCTTCATGTCGGGTGCCATTGTCTCATGCCAGAGCGGGTCGATTCAAATGCCATCGGGGTAGATCAAAAGTAGTGGGTCCACAGAACCCGTTTCTACCTCAGCTGAAATAATTGAAGCTTAAACGATCTGTTGAATCAATGTTGATGTTTCTTCTTTTTGGTGAGGACGTCCCAGCAAAACATCTTGCTGAAGATTTTGTGTTTAACTAGCAAAGATTTGTCCAATTATAGCTTGCAGAAACATGCAGACTTACTACTGATTTTCTTGACATTCATCCTATTTTTTTTGTGTCTGGGGGTTTACAACTTCCGGCTAACTCTTTTTAACAGGCTAAGCAAGTTATTAGTATCAGATAATGGCAGTAGAGCTAGCTATTCATTCTAATATATTTAGCAGCAAATCATAGTGCTACATTGATGAGTGATGTCCTTCCACAGGATTTGTGTAGGAGACGACCACAGAACTTTGTTCTGTTGCTCACAATTGCAAACTGTTAAATCCCTGTTGATGTTTTTAAATTAACAATTGAGATATTCTATTTCAGTGTGAGTCAGGGTGCAGTAAAATAAAACAACAAGGAATTATGTTTCCATTTGAATGGCAGAATGTACAAAGACTTATTTGTAATACAATACGCATGACCCCCGGAGATGCTCCTGTGTACATATTGACACCATCTGATGTGAGACAATGGTTTGATACAGGATGTTACGGTGTGAAAAGGCATGGGGAATGCATTTTCTGTTCATAACATCAAATACTTGCTTTAAAAAATAATGAAGCGAAATGGGGCGGGGGGGGGGGGTGGGGGGGGGGGGGTGATCAATTGACTTCTCACTGACTGGCCCAGTCATTTTGTTTTCCTCCCTCTGATTTGGTTAGTTTTAGTCACTACATGGTGGATCTCCCTCACAACCCTCCACCTCCAACCCCACCCCTCATAGACTTATAATATTTCTGCATGATTATGTGACATATGTTTATATTCTTTAACATCACAGTTGTACTGTAGTAGCTTAGGTTTGTTTAAAAAAAAAAAGAAGACAACATCTTGAGGAAAAAAAAACTGTAAAATTGAAACAGTTTATATCTTGTGTTCCTTTTGGAAATCTGTGGTAGACAAACTATTGCATCTTCGTACTATAATGAATGGAACTATAGTATGTACATAATCCACCCCGTACTTGTGACAATGGGAATACCGAATTATTTACTACATTCTGGAATAATTTTATGTCTTATGACATAAAAAGGAAGTGACCCCTAATCCGGTTCTTGATCTTGTAGTTGAGGCGCCGTATCCATTAGTGCTTGTTCCTTGCATTATTGTACAGGAATTTAGGATTCAGACATTTTATTTTTCATTTCTCATGTTGCAGGCAGAACAGCTACTTTCCTAGTTAGCTTAGTGTATCAAACAGTATTTTCATTTCTCCATTACAACCTTGCATCTGGTTTCTGTACTCTCCCCACTAGTCTTTTAGACATTAGCCTGGAAGGTTGTATTAATTTGCACTAAACGTTGCAGCTAGCAAAGTAATAATACACTATAGTCGTGGTTCAATAAAATCAAGTTACTTGTAACGAAATTAAGTCAAGGTTTGACTTGACATCACTTTTTTTTTTTTTTTGCTTTGTGTCATTGCGAAAGTAATATTTTGGGGGCATTTAACCGTGTCTCTAATCCCAGTTTGTCAAACCCAAACGTCCCATGAGACAATGCTCACTCACGAATACGGAGCCTTGGAACTGGAAGATCCGGTCCCGGATTAGGAGCTACTTCTTAAAAAGAAACACATGCTATATCTCTTTCAACAACATGCACAGGAACAATGCACATAACCTCGGAATCATATACGTACTGTTTGTACATATAAAATGCTAATATGTTTAAATTAGTAGTGTAGATTGCGAAACATTTGTGTCGAAGAAGTGCTTCTGTTACCGGCTTTTTTTACTCTGGGTTGAGACGGTGTTTTCTTTGAACTCGTCCCTCGACTGACAGCTCAGACGGTTTGTCGCGCCGTCTGACGTAAGACAATGGTTCAGCGGCATTGTTTTGAGAGAGAAGTGTCTACGTCTGGATTTCTAAGTGTTATACATTCGACCAGCAGTTATGCGATAGAAATAGCACATCAAAATGTATTTATCACTACTTCCATTTTGATACGTTGGCCTTGGTTTGTGCGTGGGAAGTCTTCATGAAAAACCAACCTACTTAGGGTCCTGGGAAAACTTTCATTTCACAAATTGCTCCTCAGTTGCCCCGGTTAACTTTTGGGAGAGGGCTTTTATGTTTAAGTCTAAATGTTGAGGTGGAGAAAAAAATGTGATTATGTATGCAAGTATATGTTGTATGTTTTTAATCTTGTTTACGATAGTGTATGAAAAAACATGTATGCACATTATGTATTATGAATAAGCATTAAAAACCGACTGGCTGGGCGTGAGAATGTCAATGTGGGTACGTCCCAATTTGAACCGTACTCTCTGTGGTGCACTTTTCTAACGGGCTCTGGTCCGGTCACGACTGCACTGTAAAGGGGAACGGGTTTCCCGTTGGGACGTGGACGAAGTTTGAGCTGAGTGGTGTAATGAGGTAGTCGAGTATTTTGTCTGCAGCTAGCCTACACTGCCTTCTACATGCCAACGCTGGTCGAATATGTCCTGGTTAGTGCTTCTGCCTCGGATCCCCCTCAACCTTTTGTCAACCGAGCGAGTTAGAGATTGACACCATTCTGTGTGGCTATGCGTGTAGGATACGTTCGATCTTGAATATATGTACATCATGTTCATATACACTGCACTAACAAAATAAACGAAGTTCTCCATCAACAACTCGGTGTTGGATCGTCTCTCCTACCGTGTCTTTAGAATGGGACTCGGTGAAGATGCCTGACCAGTGGAGTAGTCAACGTTTTACAACTCTACAATTATGTGGGTGGGAAAACGTGCCTCTATACAAGTGTTTTCACATAACTGCGCGTGTGTTTGATTAGTGCCGCAGTACCTCTTACCATACTTGAGTACTAACCATTGAACCGTCTCACACATTCACACACACAGTACTCTAATGTCCGTGGATTTTTCTTCAACAATTAAAATAATTTTAAGATGTTCAGTTTTAGAACCTACCTTTCATGAATAAAGGCCATGTGAATTTGTCCATATATTTACAGAAAAAACATTTAGAAATGCATTTTTATATATAAGCATGTAATATTAAAGCAATTCCTAGTTTGGAAATATGCTGTATCTTCAAACTTAGCCGGTCTCTCAAAAACAAAAACCCCACAGGTAGAAATGTTGCCAGCAGTACGTCGATGACTCAAAATAGTGGCTTCAATGTTGCGTTTTAGGGGTTACTGGCGATTGTGACAAGTACTTCCGGGTGATGTTTTAGGTTGCAAAGGAGTCGCAGCAGCTACGACTCGAACGACGGAGTACGCTTATAATGTATACTTAGAAAAATCCGTTTACCAGGCTGAAAAATATATTCGGGGGTTTAAACTGTAACACTCTCCGGCATATTTCTCGAACTTTGCGCCCTGGAGAGGGTGCCACCGCGCGCCTTGATTCATGTCGCTGGACTTCCTACCCGAGTGCGCGGCTAGCTTTCAGGGTAGCTAACGACAATCATTTCTACAGTGCAGGTATTGAGCAGGATCTCACGTCTTTTCTAAATCAACAGAATTTTCTTTAGCTAACTAATTATCGCCGCTCAAGTTTGTTGTTTAATATTGTACCTAATGTGGCTTATCGTATTCGTTTCCGTTAGTCTTGTGATGAACACGGGCCCAACTTAGCTAGTTAGCAGCTAGGCTTGCTAGCTAGCTTATCTTGCTTATCCATTCCCAGAGGAATCTGTCAAATTTAATTAGCTTACCCAGTTATCAGCCTGGTAAATTGATTTGTACACCAATTCTCGGTGTGAGTAACAAAGCCAATACTATTAGTTACCTAACTCCGATATTGAAACCCTGTTGTCTATTTTGTTAGTCTACCTCATCCTCTTTCTCCCTTCTCCCGCCGCCTCCCCGAAACTGGCGGTCCACCATAACATATTGCCAAACAGGCTGTTCCGAAGCATCAGACACTCGCTGATCTTAACTTTGACAATCCGTACAGTAAGTGCTACTGACCGGGGACATTTGGCAGCCGTCTGTGGTCAACAAACCCAAACGAAAGTACCACACTCCAATGATAACCCATCTTACACGGAGTTAACGAAAACTAAGTTATCCGAAAGTCAGTGTCCTGCCTTCCAATTTCGCGCCAAGAAGAGTATTGTTGTGGAAAGTGAACCCCATCAGCATCGGGCGTCCAAGCTCGCGATGCCTCCTCCTACCGCTAGCAGTAAAGCTCGGGTCTACACCGATGTCAACACTCAGAAAAGTAGGGAATACTGGGACTACGATGCACACGTACCTAGCTGGAGGTAAGTAAATATGTAGTTATCTAGGGTTGCACTCGAGTCACGGAGAACTGGACGTGCCGGCTTCCCCCATAACCCCGCCGGGTGGTTGCTCTTTTGGACTTGAGTTTGGGAAAACCCCTGTTTGTAAACGTTTCTTAATATCCTGTTTATTTAACATTTTGCGGACCTGACTGCCATTCATTGAACACCGCTGTCTCCTCGGGATTCTAACGTGTTTTTCCTTACTCAGTAATCAGGACAGCTACCAGTTAGTGCGGAAGCTCGGCAGAGGGAAGTACAGCGAGGTTTTTGAAGCCATCAACGTCAGCAACAATGAGAAAGTAGTGGTTAAAATTCTCAAGGTGGGTTTTTGTTCCTACTGGATTATGATTATTACCATGTTAGTGTTTTTTAGTTGGAGTGTAGACAACCGAGGAATTAGACACTTGAAGCAACGTTTTGTGTCTGCCTATAAAGGAAAAAACGAGTAGCTTTCAATTGAAGGTCATTCATTAGTGCAGCTGTGGCAGAATATTATAAGTCTAGGTATTCTCTCCAATTAGTTTATTTGGTGTCAGTGAATACAAGCCTTCCCGGTCGTTGCTTTGGGGGGGGGTGTAAAAACACAGTAAATTAATAGTCAGTCATTTGTTTCAGCCTGTTAAGAAGAAGAAGATCAAGCGGGAGATCAAGATCCTGGAGAATCTTCGTGGTGGAACCAACATCATCCGCCTGGTTGACACAGTGAAAGACCCTGTGGTACGCGGATGATGTTCAGTCACATAAAAACAACTAAATTGATCACCGGGTGCCCAATCTGGCAACCCTGTGCACCTCTCCAGTTTGGCGGGTTTTGATTAAAGGCTGAAGTAACATTTTGGTTTTAACCGTGTGCGCCATTCTTGACTAAAATAATGTAATCCATTAACATCTACTTGCATTTAGAGGTGTGTACTCCTTTCTGTTCAAATGTCTGCTTGTGACTGGATGTCCTCAACTGAAAAATGCTACTTAACTGTCATCTTAATAATTTTAATGGCCAAGGATACATTTTCCCATCTTTTCTTTGCAGTCTCGGACGCCAGCGCTTGTCTTTGAGTGCATCAATAACACAGATTTTAAGGTACTTATGATTGGTGGATGTCATGCATTCGTGTGACATGACTAGAAAAAATACTGTTCATGTAAAGTTACTGATCCCCTGCGCTGAGTAACTATAAATCGACCTCCATGAATTAGTTTGAAACGTTAACGAACGTTACCTGTGTTATTAGTGTGTAACAAATGACAAGTGAGTTCATTTTGAAAGTGCTTAACCTTTGTTAACCTAATTTGCAGGAGCTTTACCAGAAGTTAACAGACTTTGATATTCGTTTCTACGTGTATGAGCTTCTGAAGGTAAGTGGACACGCTAAGGGTCCGTGTTTAGGCTGGTTCTGTTGAGTCCCAGCTGAAATAACGGGCTCAAACCGGTTCCCGTTGACATCTGTTCAGTGCAGCCGGGTCTGGGATGGGTGTTGAGTCAGAACCACACACAGTGTTCGTGTCTTGTCTTCCGCAGGCTCTGGATTATTGTCACAGCATGGGGATCATGCACAGGGACGTCAAACCACACAATGTCATGATCGACCACCAGATGAGGAAGGTAGCCAACTGACCTTTGCTTACCTGCTTTATTTCATTTCCTGGTAGTTTGCGTTTATGTAGCTTTATTGTGCCGTGATACAACCCGAAACATCAGTCGCTTCCTGTCTGGGATAATTATTTTTCTTCTTCCTGATTTTATGTGGCATTCCTGTTTTGCTACCTTTATTTTTACAGTGATCCCAAATAATCTATTGCCCTTACAAGCCTATGTTGGCAAGTACCTGAAAAACATTGACTTACCTACCGCCAAACTAATATAATCTTCATTTACTTCCTGGTTCTTTGTGTGTGTTGTTAACATAAACGCATGCCTGCTTTGTCATTATGGCCTTTAGCCAGTGTTTCTCATACGGCTCACCTCATAGCAGCACCTCATTTTTATTGGCTCAGACATAGAGTATCTGAAGTCCTGTTAGAGAATCTGAAGTCCAGCATTGGGTGTATCCTGAATTTGTCTCTTCTCTTGAAATGTACCGATGTAGCGGGTGTTAAATTGATCAAGTTGTGGCACCAAAACACTGTGAGGTTGGCGGTGTTCTGGGATAGGGGTTTTCATGGTGGTCTCCAGCCACCAGGGGGCAGTAATTAAGCATCAAAACAGAATTCTACAGACCTACAATAGGTTGGGTCAATCCTTTTTCAAGTAATCAATTTTAGCAAAGTTTAATTTTTTTTTATTGAAAATGTACGAACCATAAATATTTAATTAAAAATGTATTTAATTCCAGTATCTTGTTATTTTCTGTGGTATTGATTTCAAATTCCAGGAATCTCTCTGTCTTTCTCTCTCTCTCTCTCAGCTGCGTCTCATAGACTGGGGTCTGGCTGAGTTCTACCACCCAGCTCAGGAATACAACGTCAGGGTGGCTTCTCGCTATTTTAAAGGACCAGAGCTGCTAGTTGACTATCAGGTATCTTCTACTTACTAATATGCATCAGGGCACCATGTGAGTAGACACACAGACTCCAGTGCGTTCGTATGACGTCCCCAAACCTCTCCTGGGGGCCTCTGCTCTTAAATGTATTGATGTGTTAAGTGTCAGGCTAGCGATTAGTGATTGTCACATTCATACCATTCTGCCGGGAATGCTGTGTAGATGATCAGTTTTGCAAACACGCAAGAAATGCCCTCTTCTCTTGGCTGTCATTCTTTTATTAGCTTGTTTGTACCAATTGTTGTTTATTGTTCAGTGAATCTCATTGTTACTGATAATCTCAGTTAGTCTTTCTCCTGTCCGATGTTTTCTGTCTTTATTATGATATGTGTGTTAGCGAGTTATGACATGCCTAATGTGAGCGATGGGCCCATTAGCGTGTTATGTGTGTTTGCATGTGAAGACATGCTGACAGTGAGCAATGGGACTGTTAGCGTGTGTGTTAGCGTGTTATGACATGCCTGCTGTGAGCAATGGCTCTGTTGCGATCCTTGGCCAACATTGCTGTCACTGTTGGCAGATGTATGACTACAGTTTGGACATGTGGAGCCTTGGTTGCATGCTGGCCAGCATGATCTTCCTGAAAGAGCCTTTTTTCCACGGTCAGGACAACTATGACCAGGTAGGACGCACCGCACCAAGATACAGCACCAATCACATTTATTTCATAAAGCCTTTTTTACGCCAGCAGTCGTCACAAAGTGCTTTTACTGTCATGTAGTAGAACAGCCTGAAATCCTTGGCAGTGAGAGAACTGCAGCAAGGTTGTTCTGGGCGGCAAGTATTTATCGGAACATAAAGACCTCATTTTGTACATGCTATGAAGACTGGTGGTCTTCAGTGTGCATTGTGCTCTAGGTTTTGTGTGTGTGTGGGTGGGTGGGTGTGGCTTAGCGTCTCTCATCCTCTTATGATGTGTTCTCAGCTGGTCCGCATTGCCAAGGTCCTGGGTACTGATGAGCTGTTTGGCTACCTACACAAGTACCACATCGAACTGGACACGCGCTTCAAAGACCTGCTTGGCCAGTAAGTGACCCAGGCAGCCTCTGCATGGGGCTGGCCTGCTTCCAGAGCGGTTTGTGCTCTAGATAACCCCCTCACATGTCAAACCGTTTGTTATGATGCTGGGTAACAAGAAGTTGGTGTGACGGGTCAGACTCCCTGTCACTCTGCTGTCACGGTCTGGTTTGCCTCTGGCTCCGATCACAGGTGAGACCCCCCCCCCCCCCAGGTTCTAATCTTAACTGTCAGTGGAGGGGAAATGCAGATCTGTACGTGTCAGGGTCACACATGAACTTCCCCTGCTTGGCATTCAGTGGTCGTGTTGGGGTTTGTTTGGTGGGAAATGTTGTTTGGGTGGGTCTATATATACAGCAGTATGTTCACATCCTGTCTCTTCTTTTTTAAGCCGTCAGTTTAGCTCGGCTTGTCTCTTGCCTTGTTGATTCGGTAAATAACGTGATTCCCCTTACGTCTTACCCACCAATGTCCCCTCCTGAATTCAGCGTAGCCATTATCTCCTTAGTACGTTCACACGTACCTGTAACGTCCGCCAGTGGTTAAGAATGTTCCACAGTGTTGAGAGACCACATGCATTTAGAGGATTTAGCCACTTGGCAAAAACACAGGTAAATACACGTTTACCAGTAGGAATAGCTAAGAGTTCATGCTGTCTCAACCCTCCACTAAATCAGGTCGTCCTCTGAAGGACGCCACCGTTTGCAATAACAGCAAAGTTACCCTGTTTGTGAGGTCAGCATCGTACAGCAGAATGCTAGCAACAGAGATCTACTGGGTTTCCATAGCTATGTTTTTCAGGAAGCTAGACTCATTGCTGTTTTAACCAGTAATCTTATTAATCCTTTATTTCTGAAGTAATTTTTTTAATCTAGCCAGAATAGGCAATAGAGGCCCTCTGTTTAGCAAGAATCCAGGAATAAAATCAATAGAATTAACTTAATCTGTTTGCTGCAGCAGTCTAAATGTGAATAGTAAATACATTCTTCAATCTGTATAGAACAACTTTCACCAGGCAGGAAAACCATCCCATAATATCCTGCTACCACTGTCTTTCAAATCCGCTGTACAGTAGCCTAATTCGGTTCAGTCATGTACAATGTCACAACCTAAGATCACTTTAAAAAACGAATCCCTTGAATCATGACAACTGGTCGTTGTGCTCACTGTGAAGTTGGCGCTTCCCAGTCTGGTGTGGAAATAAAGAAACATCCAGAGAGTGGAGAGGTAGGGGACAGACGATGGCTGTTGGTGTCCCCAGAAAGAAACTAAACCTTGCTCCTCCTGGCCAGTTATGTGTGAAACATATCACACTGCCCTTGAAGTCTCTGACACAACACACACTGCCTGAGATGGCCCCAGGGTGAAGTGGCCCTTGGAGAGCGCTCTTTAGACCAACTGCCCGTTTCGGTTGAAATTCCTTCCTTCCCCCTCCTCTGCAGGCAGACCAGGAAGCGCTGGGAGCAGTTTGTCCAGACGGAGAACCAGCATCTGGTGACCCCTGAGGCCCTGGACCTGCTGGACAAGCTGCTACGCTACGACCACCAGCAGAGACTGACCGCTGCAGAAGCCATGCTTCACCCATACTTCTGTAGGATACTCGCCTGTCTGTCTGATACACGCCTGTCTGTCTGTCTGATACACGCCTGTCTGTCTGTCTGATACACGCCTGTCTGTCTGTCTGATACACGCCTGTCTGTCTGTCTGATACACGCCTGTCTGTCTGTCTGATACCTGCCTGTATGTATGAAACACGCCTGCCTGCCTGCCTGTATGTATGTAACACGCCTGCCTGCCTGTATGTATGAAACACGCCTGCCTGCCTTGTATGTATGAAACACGCCTGCCTGCCTTGTATGTATGAAACACGCCTGCCTGCCTTGTATGTATGAAACACGCCTGCCTGCCTTGTATGTATGAAACACGCCTGCCTGCCTTGTATGTATGAAACACGCCTGCCTGCCTTGTATGTATGATACACGCCTGCCTGCGAGCCTTGTCTGTATGATACACGCCTGCCTGCGAGCCTTGTCTGTCTGATACACGCCTGCCTGCGAGCCTTGTCTGTCTGATACACGCCTGCCTGCGAGCCTTGTCTGTCTGATACACGCCTGCCTGCGAGCCTTGTCTGTCTGATACACGCCTGCCTGCGAGCCTTGTCTGTCTGATACACGCCTGCCTGCGAGCCTTGTCTGTCTGATACACGCCTGCCTATCTGTCTGTGGATGTCGTCCTCTGTCTTTGATCACAAAGCATTTTTATCTTCGATAATCAACAGTCTGTTACTGTAGAGTTTTCTGTCTGCCACCTCCATACCTCTCTAGGATACTCAGCTGTTTGTCAGCAGTGGCCTGTCTCTGTTTTCACTCTCTGTCCACGGAGAGAATGACAGACGGCGTGGAACACTTTTGCTTCCAGTGGAAAATGAACGTGTTTTGTGATACCAGGCAGTTGGTCAGAAGCAGCACAAACCTGCAGTGCTTCAGTGTAGTTCTGTGCCGATTCACGGTGAGCATCTCTTGACTGGCGTTGTCGGTTTCCCCCAGATCCTGTGCTTAAGGAACAGACCATCTCCAAAGCAGACGGGAAGGCAATAAGTGGATCCAATGCAACATGATGAACAGAGAGGAGGTGACTCCTATTTAGACACCAACACACTCATGTACACACAGGCAGTCGACTTCTTGTGTTTTTTTTAATTAAATGGAAATATCTTGTGATTAATGGAAGTGGCTTTTGTAAACCCAGCACGATTAGCGCTTGCGTGACAACGCCTGCAGCATGCAAGTCCAGATGTGCATTCTTACCTCTCTCCCCTCCCCCCTTCTGTCTCCCCTCCCCCTTTCTGTCTCCCCTCCCCCCTTCTCTGTCTCTCATTCCTCCCGCTGTCCCCTCCCCTCTTTCTCTCTGTCCAGGAAAACCTTTGTTACCTCAACTTGTGACCCTTTCGTGGCAGAAACGATCTGCCTCCAAGTCTACAGCCATACTGGAGCAAGACGTCACACACACACGCACGCACACACACGCACACACATACACAACACCCACACACTTGGAAGAAACCTAAATCTTGCACAACGGGGGTGCTTGCGTCGCTTGGCCCCAGTCACACAAAACAGATTGGATCTAAGCTACGAGGTGGGATGTTGCCTCCTGCTACTGCCCCTCCTTCCCAGCCCTCCAACCCGCCCGCCCCACCCTTTCAAACCCCCCCCCCTCCCCCCCAGTTTTAAAATGAGCTGATGTCAGATGTGATACAGGAACTGACTCCAGGTCTGTTTGGCGCTGGTGTTGTGCTGTAAGATATGTTGGTCAGTATGGAGCTGTGATGACCTGGGGTCAGATATAATAGCACTGAGTGAGATGGAGGCTCTTTTCTGCTATGGATAGAACAAATACTATATTAAAGAGAATAAACAATTTTTATTTAAATGTTTTTTATGTGTGTACGTGTTTGATAACTGCAAGTTTTTTTTGTTTTGTTTTTTATTGGTCCTTGACTACTCCTGATTGTACTACTTGGATGCTTACCTAAAGTGTACATTTGAAAAATTCAGATCATTTTCTTATACAATCTATCGTACAAAGTGATTGACACCTGCTTTAGTGTGTGGTTTTAATAAATAAACTGGAAATCCCGGATTATTTCCAGAACAAATTGTGCAACATTCGTGCAATACAAATGATAAAACAGTTACATGTTGAAATAGTCTACAAATAGCTAGCTTCTGCAGCGCAGCGTTCAACAGTGTGCACTATACTGAACGAAGCTGGCACAATTCCACTACTGGACGCAGCTCAGGTGAGTTCTAATCTAAACCCATCTAAGGCACACCCACAATACCCTTAGCCAATCGCTCACTTATGTTGTAAAATCTCAGTGAGAAAGCTGCTGTGATTGGTTGGCTTTGGCTGCCTGTTGAAGAGGCATGTTGGCTTTAAGGTTGCAGTGTAATTGATCTCTGGGCGCAAAGGTTGCCATGCGAGGGATTCTTAGGTACACGGCTCAGTCGCTTCCCTTTACAGTAGCATTGATAAAGGGATCTAAAAGTCCACCAAGGAAGCTCTAGCTCTATGAAAAAAGTCTTGTTCAACAGGGCATGTTTTGTAACTTTCAGATAGAAATAGGCTGTGTAGAACAGACATGCCTCTGACATGTAGAAAAAGGAACATAAGGTTATAGTACCCGGAATTCTTCAAAACAGCAACGGATCTTGTTGGGCATGGAATGCTTTTTTATGTAGAACATTTAAAAAGATTGTTGCATTAGTTGATCTTACATTACAGAAGAATAAAATATATATAATTTGGGGACAAAGTATAAAGTGTTGTCCTTTCAAAATGTGAAACCTATATGTACACAAATACTCTCAAATAAAAACAGAGAATATAAACTTTAAATTGATAGTAATTGTTCGATTTCAAACCCAAACATCTGTGTATAGATTTTTTTTTATTGTCCTAAAAATTACAGAGGACAGTGTAAGTTTGGAGATTTCAATTACATATTTGAATTATTTAATGTTAGGATTAAACAAGCAAGGCCTTTAAATACTTGGTATAAAATAAGATTTTTTTTTTACCTCAGTCAAGGTGCTGATACAGTATTATTTGATGTCTTCACATTTTGTGATGGTTTTTAAAATAATCATAAACATTTCAAATGTTATCCATTTAAAACATTTTTTAAATAACATTTAAAAAAAAATCGCTTTTCAAGAATGGATTTATGACATTCCTATCTGCACCATCTGTTAATTGAACCTGGCCTTTGGCCTCATTATCAACACAATGCAATTTATAAGAGCCTGGGAAATGTATTTAATACTAAAAATCAAGACCAGTCAGACTGAGTCCATTGGCACTTAGTAGTTTTAGGTTGGATTTGTGGCCTCAGTGGTGGTTTCCGAGGTTCTGGAATAGAGCTGAGTGCTCCTTGGTGTTCTTTTAAATAAAATAAAAACATGTAGCAATTTTTAACAAAGCCAAACTAAGGCTAAAAAATTTGCTCCTCAGAATGGAGAGAAATAAAGCTAACACCATAGACATTCATTGTCTGTTTTTTAAACAAAATAAAAAAATCCCCAAATCCCAATTAAATAATTTGTAAATATATTGTTGCATAAATACAGTCAATGCCCATGAGGATGTTTGAAAAGCAATACAAGAATGTTCGCTGCAGGTGCACCCAGGAAGGGATGGGGTCGATGGGTATAGGGTATACCCCTCACCTGAAAAGAAGGGAAAACAATCAGACCGTCCGCATGCTTCTTGGATTAACCCCACGGCTGTATTGGGGGGGGGTCACATGGTATTGAGGCAACTTGACTGAGTGGGGGGGGGGGGGGGCAGTGATAACATAACGCATTGTTGTCGATAACTGTCTGGGTACAAAACTGCCTCGGAGACATGCGTTGGATATACGTGACATTCACTATAAATGTGGAGATGCCTTACGCGCTGCACGCCATATGTCCGACAGGCATAAATGTGATTCGGCTACGCGCGATTGGAATATAAAGCGATCGCAGGTGTCTCATAATCCAAGTGTGAGAAGCTCTTGCTGAACTCCTGCTAACCACCCAATCCAATGACTAGTTGAATTATGTCATTGGGAATGGGGACACATCCCAAATGGCACTCGATATTCCCTTTATAGTGCACTAAATTTGACCAGCGGTCCATAAGGTTCCCTACAGAAAAAGGTTGCCATTTAGGATACAGGCAAACTGAATGTGATCCAAGCATATTAGATATAATGGAAGCCTTGGTATGGTTTTTCCCCACGTACTCTGTGTTTGTCAGACAAGCTTTGATTTCCCAGCTTCCTTCAGTGATGAATGAGACTTCGGGAGTGTAGTATCACCAGATCAGGCCAGAGGGAATGAGTTAAAGACTGAACATACCGCAATGGTAAACGATAATTAGCAGCTGGTGGCCATCGCCTCTGATCACCAAACATCAGCCACTATTTTCTGTTCAATTCCCAACTAACTGAATTGGGACTTTCAGCAACATCCAGCAGGGGATCAACTGCACTGCTGAAGGGCAGGCTGGTCAGTCAGGGAAGGAGTGCTTGGAGCTGGGCGTCATCTAGTTCGTTGACTGTGACGATGTGGTCCAGGTGCTGAAGGTATTTCTCCTGGTCCTGCATGAAGTGAGGGATTCTGGTCCGGCGGAGGACAGCAAAGTGCCGGAGCCTTTCCACGTCCTCAAATGACACCTGGAAGCACACAAGGAAAGTCATTGTAAGGTTGGGTTATCTTCATTATCATCATGTCAATGGAAGTTTAGGATATCTTCATTATCATCATGTCAGTGGAAGTTTAGGATATCTTCATTATCATCATGTCAGTGGAAGTTTAGGATATCTTCATTATCATCATGTCAGTGGAAGTTTAGGTTATCTTCATTATCATCATGTCAGGAGAAGGTTAGGTCTTCTTCATGTCAATGGATATTGAGGTCATCCTTATTATCATCATGTCAATGGAAGTCTATGTCATCATTATCATCATGTCAATGGCAGGTTAGGTCATCATTATCATCATGTCAATGGCAGGTTAGGTCATCATTATCATCATGTCAATGGAAGTCTAGGTCATCTTCATTATCATCATGTCAGTGGACGTCTAGGTCATCTTAATTTTCATGTCAGGAGAAGGTTAGGTCTTCTTCGTGTCAATGGAAATTGAGGACATCCTTATTATCATCATGTCAATGGAAGTCTATGTCATCATTATCATCATGTCAATGGCAGGTTAGGTCATCATTATCATCATGTCAATGGCAGGTTAGGTCATCATTATCATCATGTCAGTGGAAGTCTAGGTCAACTTCATTATCATCATGTCAGTGGACGTCTAGGTCATCATCATTATCATCACATCAATGAGAGGTTAGGTCAACTTCATTAACATCACGTCAATAGGAGGTTAGGTCAACTTCTTTATCATGTCAATGGAAGGTTAGGTCATCTTCATTATCATCATGTCAATGGAAGTCTAGGTCATCTTCATTATCATCATGTCAGTGGACGTCTAGATCATCTTCATTATCATCATGTCAATGGAAGTCTAGGTCATCTTCATTATCATCATGTCAGTGGACGTCTAGGTCATCTTCATTATCATCATGTCAGTGGTAAGTGTATATAAGCCAGTCACAAGCTCAACCAATTTTTATTTTGTAAGTTTTTCCAAAACTGCACATCCAGTCATTCCTACCAAAGACACGGTCACTCAACTGACTCAGTCAGCCACCTGGCATGTCACCCATTCAGCCTGCGGGAGTCACTAGAGCAAAAGGAGACAAGGAAGTCTCTGCTGATGATGTCCACCCCTCAGTGGGATGACACTCTGCCAATACGCCTCGACCCACGTAGCTCTAAACTTCTATCCGCCAAATCATAACAAATAAACAGGGTCCTGTATAGGACAATGGCCACTTACCTTGCCTAGCGAGGTCAACATTTTGAAGTCGATGGTACTCCGATGTCGTAGAATCCGGAGGATTCCATCCAGGTACACCTGGTCTTTACTGAAACAGCCTAATACACAAAACACAAACAGGTACACCTGGTCTTTACTGAAACAGCCTAATACACAAGACACAAACAGGTACACCTGGTCTTTACTGAAACAGCCTAATACACAAAACACAAACAGGTACACCTGGTCTTTACTGAAACAGCCTAATACACAAAACACAAACAGGTACACCTGGTCTTTACTGAAACAGCCTAATACACAAGACACAAACAGGTACACCTGGTCTTTACTGAAACAGCCTAATACACAAAACACAAACAGGTACACCTGGTCTTTACTGAAACAGCCTAATACACAAGACACAAACAGGTACACCTGGTCTTTACTGAAACAGCCTAATACACAAAACACAAACAGGTACACCTGGTCTTTCCTGAAACAGCCTAATACACAAGACACAAACAGGTACACCTGGTCTTTACTGAAACAGCCTAATACACAAAACACAAACAGGTACACCTGGTCTTTACTGAAACAGCCTAATACACAAAACACAAACAGGTACACCTGGTCTTTACTGAAACAGCCTAATACACAAAACACAAACAGGTACACCTGGTCTTTACTGAAACAGCCTAATACACAAGACACAAACAGGTACACCTGGTCTTTACTGAAACAGCCCAATACACAAAACACAAACAGGTACACCTGGTCTTTACTGAAACAGCCCAATACACAAGACACAAACAGGTACACCTGGTCTTTACTGAAACAGCCTAATACACAAAACACAAACAGGTACACCTGGTCTTTACTGAAACAGCCCAATACACAAGACACAAACAGGTACACCTGGTCTTTACTGAAACAGCCTAATACACAAGACACAAACAGGTACACCTGGTCTTTACTGAAACAGCCTAATACACAAGACACAAACAGGTACACCTGGTCTTTACTGAAACAGCCTAATACACAAAACACAAACAGGTACACCTGGTCTTTACTGAAACAGCCTAATACACAAAACACAAACAGGTACACCTGGTCTTTACTGAAACAGCCTAATACACAAAACACAAACAGGTACACCTGGTCTTTACTGAAACAGCCCAATACACAAAACACAAACAGGTACACCTGGTCTTTACTGAAACAGCCTAATACACAAAACACAAACAGGTACACCTGGTCTTTACTGAAACAGCCTAATACACGAGACACAAACACACAAAGACAACTATGTGACCAACATCCTTTCCAAAAAAGTATTGCTGTATACTGTGTGTTTGGGGTATGCATCTAAATAAGTGTTTCAATGGAGTTTCCAGACAAATTGAAAAAAGGTTGCTGCCATTGATTTTCAATTTGATTTCCCCATGAAAAAATACACTGTTTTGGTGGTCTCTGGTATATCTTCCAAAATACCAAGTGAAATTATTTAATCAGGTTTTAATCACATTTACCTGCCATATTGATGCAATTAGCTGTGGTACAGAATGTGTTCAAATAATTTGCTATATAGTTTGAATTATTGAAAATGAATTTAGTATATTATTTATGGTACATTTTTATTTTGTGTAAGCCTGGACAGGCCTCTATGATTTGAACTATATTCTAAGCAGAAATCCTTTGTCTACATTACATTCCTAATCATGAATTGCAAGTCTTATTTAAAGTGTTATGGCAACATACACAGTGACACAATTATGTTTTATCTTCAGATCAATCTGTAAAATAAAGTAATAATAACATTTATAAAAATAATAAATAATAAAAAGGCACCTCAAACATTGGCTTTGTAAAAAGTGACAGAGGATTACACGATTTGGTTGTTATAATTTATTGGCACACATTTCTTTTAAACTATTAAACAGTATATAAATTAGGAAGCCATATGAACGTCACTAATGCCTGTTGTCTGAGTTTTGCAGTAACCCCCACCTCTGACAAATGTCTGTCTCGTCTATGTGACACATGACTGCCAGTCATGAATGCTTGTTCTTTTTGTTCTCGGTTTCTATTTTTATTTATCCAAAGACAAGAACCCAGCCATACGTTTAGTGTCCAATAAAAAATATTTTTAAAGTGTCTGAATTGGGTTGTCAACACTTCGACATGTCATGGCATCTCGTCAGAATACTCGAGTGTGCACGAGATATTTCGGTTTCTTGTTTTCAAGAAATTGGCACAAATGTCTTCCGACGTGTTTTTCGCTTTGTTATTATTGGGCATTGTGAGTATATATGTCAAACATGTTTATTCAATTAGTTATATACCAACACACGCCAACCAAACACAGTCTTCCTCACCAGGTTGCGAGGTGTCGGTCTGCCCCCTCTTGGCTCTCAGGCAGTACTCCCACCTCACGGCCGGATCCTGGACGAACTGAGCGATGTGACCGAAGAGCTGGCTGAAGCTCATCCTGGAGGCGTGGTACACAGTGTAGTAGAGCAGCGCGGCGCGCCACAGGTACGGCTGTTTGCGTAGCAGCACACTGTGCAGGCTGGCCAGGCCTTCTTCCGTGGGATTGGCCGGCTTCAGGCCGTACTGCTTCCTGCCCGCCGCGGTGGACCAAGGCTGAAGGTTGTTATTCACCCCCCGAAGGTAGTGGGTTCCTGAGAGGGAGGGGGGATGAAGGATGGTGTGCGTCACGCTGGCCTTACCTGGCTTCTGCAATGCACAGGGCTTGTGAGCGCCCTTGTCCATTATAACTAACATAAATGAACACACAATAACGTAATGAATGTACATTAATGTATTAATGCAGTGTGACAGATAGAGAAGTTCCCGCATGCAGTGTTCCAGCGTGTGACCAAGGAACCTAATTCGTGCGTGGCTTAGGTTTGTCCACTGGTCCAGCACGCTGCCTCAAGAGCGTGAGCTGCAGCCATGAAGCATAAAACGGCCCAGGCTGAAGTTAAAACACGACAGAAGGTACCTATTTCGTGTCTCAGCATGCCTTCCAGCCAATGCTGACGTGCTCCCGACAGGTTGATGGTCAGGGTGGGACGACAACTCTCCACCATCATGACCGCCTGGGACAGCAGTTCCTCAGACAGACACACCACCACCTAGACAAGGCCCCAATTACTTCCTTACTACAGTCATTTATTTTCACCTTTATTTCACCAGGTAAGCCGACAGAAAACCAATGCCTCATTTGCAATGTCGACAAGGCCAAAGGCATAACAGTGCAAGACAACACTACGTTCCTTATCATCATTGTTGCCCTAATCTCGGAGAGACAAATCTACCTGTAGAATTAACACCAAAATCTTCATTGTCCTCATTAACACCCGACTTGCCATCAGGACAGACGGGCATTGCAGACATTATGGGCCAGTTTTACAGACACAGATTAAGCGTAGTCTAGGACTCAAAAAAAATAAGCTCAAAGGAGTTTTCTGTTGAACTTAATTGTTTTAGTTATAGACTAGGCTTAATCTTTGTTTGTGAAAGCGGACCCAAAAGTCATCATCATCATCATGTGTTAACACACAGACCCTCAGGTGAAGATGCACAGCGACACCCACCTCCCCCACGCAGTTCTCCTTCTGCAGATACTTGCGTGCTGAGGCCCATACTCGACTCTTGGGTAAAATTCTTCCTCCTGTCACCTCCTCAAAATTCTCATAGTTACCAAACTTCCTCAGAACACATTCCATGATCCCAACCGCCTTTACATAGAGAGAGTCAGAGATATATAAAGAAAATAAAATCATAAATGTTGTCAGAAAGAGCAATGATTTTCCTTTCATATAATCTTCCTTTCATCTAACATCTTTGCCAGACAGACTGACTTACCTGTGAGAGGAAAAGTCCTGACCCCTCCCTGTATTTCTCCAGCACAGTGCTGGGCTCGGGGGCTGAATACTCAAACTGGGGGTCATATTTATAGCTGGACAGGAAGAAGGCTTGCCTCTCCTGGTCCAGGTTAATGGGCCTGAGGGCCACGAGAAGGCAGGGGCCCCGCGGCATGGAGGGTGAGGGCAGCGCAGAGCCGCCTCCGAGCCCCCGGCCGATGTGTGGCAGGGAGGTGGCAGGCCGCATGCGCCCCCTGGTGGCCTGGAGGCTTGTGGAGGAGGTGTTGACAGTGCAGGTGCTCTCGCTTCGCCGCATCCAGCCCAATGGACCCAGGCTGGGGCTGGTGAGCGAGCGAGCAGGGGGCGAGGGGGCCGCCAAGGGACCGCCGCCGCTGCGCCATGGAGGCTGCCGTGTCCGGTGGTCCAGCGCTGGCTCAGAACCCCGGAGGCCCATTGGGGTCACGTCCAGGCTGAGGGGCCGGCGCAGAGGGGGCCTGGCTGCAGCCTTGTTTCTCGACGAGGCAGTTGCCATGGTGACGTCCCGCCGGAGAGAGACAACAGCTCCGTTGGGTGGCGAGATGGGGTGGGCGGAGTCGACGGATGAGGCAACACTGGCTCTGGGGCTACGGCAAGGGACGCCAAAGGACCCCAACATCTGAGGCTGGATCTGGGGTCCATTGTAGGAGTTGGAAACCCGCTCCCTCTTGGTGATACTGCTGGTCTTGGCACTGGGTCTGGTGTGGCTGTTTGCAGTGTTGGTGGTAGTTTTGGAAGGGTTTGGTCTTGTCTCTTCTGGTTTAGTGTAGGTCTCAGTGGTAGTTGTGGAAGTTTTGGGGGTTTTGAGATGGTCTACTCTGGTCTCTTCTGGTTTAGTGGTGATCTTAGTGGTAGTTCTGGGGGTTTGGGGAGGGTCTAGTCTGGTCTCTTCTGGTTTAGTGGTAGTTGTGGAGGTTCTGGGGGTTTGGGGAGGGTCTTGTCTGGTCTCTTCTGGTTTACTGGTAGTTGTGGAGGTTCTGGGGGTTTGGGGAGGATCTAGTCTGGTCTCTTCTGGGTTAGTGGTGGTCTTACTGGAAGTTGTGAGGGTTCTGGGAATTTGGGGAGGGTCTAGTCTGGTTAGTTCTGGACTGTTGTTGATAGTTTCTGTAGGCTCTGCTCTGATGTCTTCTGTTCTAGTTCTTGTGGTAATTATGTTTGTTTTGGAAGATCCTAGTGTGGTGTCGTCAGATGTAGTGGTGTTTTTGTGAGGTTCTGGTTTGGTCTCTGAAAGGTCTCTAGCACTGCTGCTTCCCCCAGCCCCCTTGCCATCTGTCCGATCCATGCAGTCCTCACCCGGGTCCAAAACCATCCCTGCGACAACTGCTCTGCGGTTGCCTGTCCTACCACGCCCGACTGCAACCAAAAGAGGGTGCTTGTCAATAAAAACCTGACACAGGTTTAGATACAGAATTATTAGCATCCTTAGTAGTGGAGCCAAAACCAATGTCAAAAAGAAATTACACACATTACTTTGTTTAACACTAATAATAGAGGTGAGACCTGACATGGGGCTGAACCTGATTCAGGTCTGAAAAGTGAGTCCCTGGGTCTGGTTACTTTTGATTGTAATTGGATCCCTGGTGTATGGAACTGGAGCTCATTGACGATTATCACATGTTAAGCAAATCATTTCTTTGTTTGTACAAATAAATACAGTATAGCTATACGTTAAGTTGAGGTTTTTGGGGTTATGGTTAAGTTAAGGGTTAGGGAAGACACAGTTTTGAATAGGAATAACTTTCTCCTGACCTCACAAGCATAAATTCCTGAAAAGTGTGTCTGTATTTGCATGTGTATGTGTGTGTATTTGTGGGATGGAAGAAGAATGTTCTGACTGTTCTATTGTGTCACTGAACCAGCTTTTGGTCTGTCACAAAATTAGTTGTTATAACTTTATATCTGTCTTTTATGTAGTCCGTGCCACAACTTCTACTGGATTACTGGGACCCAGTACTGGCCAAGTGGCCTTCTGGTCGAGAGCAAGCCAATTCTTCTGGAGTGGAGCAAGCCACTACCTTCACGTGCAAGATGGAACTAAGAAATTCAGACATGCTAAATGGTGTATCTTTCAACGAATTTGCAAGTCAGACATTTTCTAATTTAGCTTTCTGGGACAATGCATTTTCGGGGGTCTGAACGCGTTCTGATCCTCCCATATGTGTAACTTGTATTCATTTCAAAGAAGAACAAAGATCCTAACAAAATAGATGGGTAGCCTATGTAGAGGTTATTTAAACAAGCCAAACTCCAATTTTGCAGTATATATGCAGCAGAAATTCAATATTCATTTGGACCACTAAATTATACTGAAAATAATAGGACTGGAAAACACCGCGCTATGGCATTGCAAATGGTTATAATGGCATGAATGTCAACAGTCATAATCATCAATAATTTCTATTTATTAACAAAAAAATATAATTACACAAATAAACAACAGGTTTTTATTCACATGTCGTTTTCTTCTGATTTAATCTCCAAAATCTGATAAGAAATCGAGGCGGAGCGAAGCAAGACAAAAACCAAAACTACATACTGATCACAATTAAAAATATTCTACCTTGCAGCGTATCCCGAGGGTTGGAGCTCAATTCAGGTTAGAATGATTTAATTCATGACGCCTAGCTCATGCTTGTGTTCTCCGGGATGAGGCGGAAATGTTTCCGATGGAGCCCGGTTGAAAAGGCTCTTGTAGTAGCCTTTTAGCTATGGCATAGCGGGACTGGGCCGGTGAGGCAGGCGAGAAATAACGGACTGTGTTGGAAGATATGACGCGATGGTACAGCTGATGAGCAAGCCAGCCCGCCATGCGCAGTGCGCGTCACTACACTCCGTCCTTACGCACAGCGTCGCAACTGGGAGGAGCACGCACGTTCTAAGTTCCACAGGTTCTGCCAGTCGCAAGTTTCAGACGAGGCTCTAGAACAGATCTGTCCCCGGTAGCTACCAGTGTTTATACGTTAAAACTGTCCCCAGGTATCCACTGTTCCTGAAATATAACTCCATTCTACTACGTGTATAACAGCAACCTATCACTATGTCAGACAGTGTTCCCCACCTGTTTCAAAAAGTCCATAATTGTTCCTGTGCCAAAAAAGCAAAAAGTCCTCTGCATGAATGACTACAGCCCTGTAGCACTCACACCAATCATCATGAAGGGCTTTGAGCGGCTAGTTAAAACACATCAACAGACTCCATGCCTGCAACACTTGACCCGCTACAGTTTGCCTAAAGACCAAACAGATCCACAGAGGACGCCATCGCTCCACTCTGCACTCTCTCATCTGGACAAAAGTAACACATATGTGAGAATACTGTTCATTGACTATAGCTCAGCCTTCAACACCATTGTGCCCCACAAGCTAGCGGTTAAGCTCAGGGATCTGGATCTCGACCCCTCTATGTGCAGATGGATCCTGAACTTCCTGATGGGCAGACCCCAGGTGGTGTGGATGGGCAACACCACCTCCTCACTGACTCTCAGTACTGGCTCCCCCCAGGGGTGTGTGTTGAGCCTGCTCCTGCACTCTCGCTTCACCCACGACTGCCTGGCAACCCACGTCTCCAACACCATTGTTAAGTTTGCTGACGACACCACCATCATAGGCTTGAGTCAGCCTATAGAGACGAGGTAAGGTCACCGACTTCGTGGTATCAGGATAACAACCTCCAGCTCAATATCAGCAAAACGAAGGAGATTGTTGACAACAGGAAGCAGTGGCGGGGAGACCACGCCCCCATACACATCAATGGGTCTGCAGTAGAGAGAGTTCACAACATCAGGTTCCTTGGTGTCAACATCAGCGATGACTTGACCTGGTCTCATCACTCTAACATCTTGGTGAAGGAGGCCAGGAAACGGCTATTCTTCCTACGCCGATTAAGGAGATTTGACATGGATTCCAGGATACTCACCAACTTCTACAGATGCACTATCGAGAGTATCCTGTCACAAGGTCTGACCTGCCATCCCTGCAAGATCTCTACACAGAGAGGTGTAGGAGGAGGAGCAAACGGATCATTCCAGATCCCAGCCACCCATGCCACGGACTGTTTACCAAGCTGCTGTTAGTCAGAAGGTACAGGAGTATTCAGTCCAAAACTAACAGGCTACGGGACAGCTTTTTTCCACAGACTGTAAGGCTGCTCAACTCGGGAACCCTTGTTCCCTTCTATCCATAGTCCATGCACACCTGTTACCTTATGTCATGCACACCTGTCACTTTTACATTGCATATATAGTTGTGTTGAGAACATGATTCTGGGGTGTCCCATACCCCCTCATTCATACAAAAGCCTAATTGAGGGGTATGTCATTTCACATTGTATAGCATATGCCATTTAGGCTTCAGAACTACAGTACCATATAAGGGGAGATGGGGTTCCGGGAAATAAATATCACTAAATATCAAATAGTTTTAGATTAGATTAAACTTTATTGTTATTGAACAAGCACAAGTACAGAACAATGAAATGCAGTTTCTAAGAGTGTTTATCAAAAACTCTGACAGAAATGTAGCTATTATCAGTTATGGGGCCATAATAATTGGTGAAGGTGTTAAAGACCGGACTATAGCTGCTGTCAATATCCAATCACTACGCACCCATGCCATATTTGGAAGGGTGCGTTATGCTACTCAAGCCCATGCTGCAGCAATACATGGGCCCCAGAGCCCACGGCCGAGACCGCTGGGACACCCTAGTCTATCTGGGAGCCATTTTAACAGACATCAAAATGACACATTTTTCAAATATATTACATTAAACACACCCGGTAAAAACAGAAACACCATTTGTCAAGTCCCTGTACATGAAACACAATAACCACAACTCTGACTCTTTCGCTGATATAGAGCACACACAGAAGTATTACTGGTGCCCAGCAGATAGCCAGGATCACAAGACAAATCCAGAAGAAAATGACCTAACAAAGGAATTAATTTACACATACAGTACCAAAATGGTATGTATTGTAATGTACATGCAGGGCCCAGCTGTTAAAGAGACTCTTGGTCTCAGTCTGGGTTTCCTGTTGAAATAGAGGTATAAAGAGAAAACAATAATACAGCTTATGCAAACATTCACAAGTCACCATTACAACAAATGCACACAATCATGGAGACATTTGGGAACTTATTCCCTGTACAATGAGAATATAACATAAAGTTCATAGTACATCCCTTGGGTAGTTGTAACAGCTCACACAACACGGGAAGCTTTTGGAATAACAAAGTTGTACCACAATGGTAATAGCATATTATTTGGCCCCTGACTGTTTCTTTTTGTATGTCTCATAACGCTTCAACCACTTCTTCGTCTGCTCCTCTTCTTGATCAAGGCAAAATATTTTATTAGCCTTTATTTTAACCCTGCAACAGAAACACAACAGAGCTTTAGAATAAATATCTTCCGGTAAATTCTGAACATAAAAACACACAAGAGAAAGAACAGGACTTTGGCGTGGCGACAGTTGCTTTTTAAAATTGGACTATAAAACTGGTTACATCCACAAATGTTATGTGGTGAAAAAACAATTCTTGCATTGTCGTACGGTGTATGTTTACTGACGTCAGTTTACTTACTGTAATGCTTTCAGGGAGCAGTTTGTAGGGCTCTCAGAAATGGACACCACAGCCAAAATAGGGACCATGTTGGGGTAGTAGTATTTGCAGCAAGTCTGCAACTTCATCTCAATGTTCTCGGGAGCTGGATAAATACAAGGTTCATGCACTCCAGTCAACTGAGTACATCCTGCATCACATTTAGACGTGTATTTCAATCCCTTGTCCAAAACCTGAGCCTAGCATTTACCTTAATATAAACCTAGAAATCCCAAATCCCTTGTCCTAAACCTAACACTTACCTTAACCCTAACCTCAAAGACTGAACCTATATCTCTAACCCTAAACTAAATCTCAATAATCTAACCTTAATGTGATGTGTCAACTTATCCTAGCCCTAGCCCTACACCTAACCCTAAACCTAACCTGTACCTCAAAGCAACCCCATTTCAAATACTATTCACAGTTGAAGGTTTTTCCCTAAACCTTACATCTAAGCAGGAACTCAGTGTTCCTATTGTTGGGACCAGCCCAAAAACCTTGTGGGGAATTATGTTCACCACATGTACACATAGACCTCGATCACACACATACACAGACTTACCAGCATGGATCATAAGGAAGGAGCAGAGCATTCCCATGAGTAGCAGAGGAGTCAGGTTCTTCATGGTTCAGAGGAGGAGATGTTGAGGCTTGTGTTGTATTGAATGCTGAAATGCTCTCTGAAGCTCTGGAGTGCTGAAGGTCTGAGCAGTGGCCGGTCTTCTCTGGTCTCTGATGCTGGAGGACTAGTAAATAATCTTGTCTGTTGTTCCGGTCTGGTCTCTGATGCTGCAGGACTAGATGATGCTCTGGTTTGTTCTAGTCGTGCTCTGTGTCTGAGGTCTGATATGAGCTGTCTTTTATGGAGGTGAGCCCACACATCAGACCCATTAGATGTCCCAGGGAATTCAACCGTCAGATCCTTTTCATTCTAACTATCTTTCTAAGAATCTTAATACCATCGTCAGTTCCTCTATTCTCTGTATTGCTGCTTCCCCACACAGTCTCCAGAACTGCTACTTCCTACAATGTGCAGAACGGCCTGTTGACGATGCTTACATCGTCCCACAAAATGTTAAATACCAACAAAGTTGATTTACCTCTGATAAAATTAACAAACACGATTAAAAATGTAAAGCTACTCTGTTCAGGACGAGCAGAGTGAGGGCTGAGCTAAGCTGAAGGGGAAAGGTCATTGCTAAAGAGGCTGGCTGTTCACAGAGCTGTGTCCAAGCACATTAATAGAGAGGCGAAGGGAAGGAAAAGTGTACAGAAAAAGTGTACACCCTGGAGAGGATTGTGAAACAGAACCCATTCAAAAATTTGGGGGAGAGTCACAAAGAGTGGACAGCAGCTGGAGTCAGTGCTTCAAGAACCACCACGCACATACCTATGCTAGACATGGGTTTCAGCTGTCGCATTCCTTGTGTCAAGCCACTCTTGAACAAGACACAGCGTCAGAAGCGTCTCGCCTGGGCTAAAGACAAAAAGGACTGGACTGTTGCTGAGTGGTCCAAAGTTATGTTCTCTGATGAAAGTAAATTTTGCATTTCCTTTGGAAATCAAGGTCCCAGAGTCTGGAGGAAGAGAGGAGAGGCACAGAATCCACGTTGCTTGAAGTCCAGTGTAAAGTTTCCACAGTCAGTGATGGTTTGGGTTGCCATGTCATCTGCTGGTGTTGGTCCACTGTGTTTTCTGAGGTCCAAGGTCAATGCAGCCGTCTACCAGGAAGCTTTAGAGCACTTCATGCTTCCTGCTGCTGACCAACTTTATGGAGATGCAGATTTCATTTTCCAACAGGACTTGGCACCTTCGCACAGTGCCAAAGCTACCAGTACCTGGTTTAAGGACCATGGTATCCCTGTTCTTAATTGGCCAGCAAACTCGCCTGACCTTAACCCTATAGAAAATCTATGGGGTATTGTCAAGAGGAAGATGCCATACGCCAGACCCAACAATGCAGAAGAGCTGAAGGCCACTATCAGAGCAACCTGAGCTCTCATAACACCGAAGCAGTGCCACAGACTGATCGACTCCATGCCACACCGCATTGCTGCAGTAATTCAGGCAAAAGGAGCCCCAACTAAGTATTGAGTGCTGTACATGCTCATACATTTCATGTTCATACTTTTCAGTTGGCCAACATTTCTAAAAATTATTTAATGATATTCTAATTATATGACCAGCACCTGTAGATCCGTTTGAAAGGAGCCAGTTGTTGACTTACGTATTATGACTTAATATGGACTTTTTGACTGGGGTTAACGAGTCAACTAAAAATCGTCCAAACAGATTCATACACAGTACATTTATCACTGAATTATTCATTGTAATAGCATCAGCACTAGGCAGTGTTAATTTAACCCTGAAATGTGTGGACCACATTGACACTATCAGTGAGAATTTCTGAGAACTTCCTGTGCATAGGAAAAAAACACAATCTAGAAAGATTTAACATTTGTACAGGTTAAATGTTTAAGCATCCTAAAATGTAACAATGACAGCACGAAGGAATCTGTTACCAGTTGTTATTTAATTCACTGATGATTTCTATATACATTTTATTAACTTTCTGTGGATACAGTAAAACATATATAGTTTTCAGAGATTGTTTGATACACAAACTTAGGGAAGGGTTAGTATTCACAAATTACTTGATCTTTTCAATGATGGAGCCCACTGAACTATCAATGCTATGGCAACTTTTTATAACCTTCCCCAATTCCATCTCCTGGGTCTACAGAGAATTCCTATGAGTTCTTGGCTTGGTTTTGGATCTGACATGAACTGTGAAGTGTGGGACCTTATTCAGACTGGCGTGTGGGTCTTTCTTAATAATGTACAGTCAATATACTGCATGTGGACTCCAATCAAGTTCTTCAGGTGTCTTAAGGATGATCAAAGGACACAGGATTCACCTGAGCTTTTCAGGGTCATGACAAAGGGTCTGTACAATGATGGTTCATGACAAAGGGTCTGTACAATGATGGGTCAATACAAAGGGTCTGTACAATGATGCGCATGAGATATTTACATTTTTCAGATTTATGTAAATAGATTCACATTTCTAAAAATGTGTTGCGCTTTGTGATAACTAAGTATTCTGTGTAGATTGATGGCAACATTTTTGTTTAATAAATAATGTCTAGAACACAATAAAACTTGTTTGTAAAGGGGTCTGAGTATTTTCCGAAGAGTGCATTTCTGTGAAATCTAGCTTCTAAATTTCATTTTTAGCTTCTCATTTGGTTTTGAAGTAACAAGAAAGAAATCAGTGGTTTGCTAATGTTCTTGGAAAATTCCCACTTAACTACAACAGAATGTGGAGATTTTTGAATTCATCGGCAATACAGACCTTCAGCTCCCTCCAAAGATTATCTATTGTTTAGACCAAAAAGCTCTATTTTTGTCTCATCAGACCACATGACCTTCTCCCATTCCTCCTCTGGATCATCCAGATGGTCATTGGCAAACTTCAGACGGGCCTGGACATGCGCTGGCTTGAGCAGGGGGACCTTGCGTGCGCTGCAGGATTTTAATCCATGACAACGTAGTGTGTTACTAATGGTTTTCTTTGAGACTGTTGTCCCAGCTCTCTTCAGGTCATTGACCAGGTCCGGCCGTATAGTTCTGGGCTGATCCCTTACCTTCCTCACGATCATTGATGCCCCACGAGGTGAGATCTTACATGGAGCCCCAGACTGAGGGAGATTGACCGTCATCTTGAACTTCTTCCATTTGCTAATAATTGCGCCAACAGTTGTTGCCTTCTCACCAAGCTGCTTGCCCATTGTCCTGTAGCCCATCCCAGCCTTGTGCAGGTCTACAATTTTATCCCTGATGTCCTTACACAGCTCTCTAGTCTTGGCCATTGTGGAGAGGTTGGAGTCTGTTTGATTGAATGTTTGGACAGGTGTCTTTTATACAGGTAACGAGTTCAAACAGGTGCAGTTAATACAGGTAATGAGTGGAGAACAGGAGGACTTCTTAAAGAAAAACGAACAGGTCTGTGAGAGACGGAATTCTTACTGGTTGGTAGGTTATCAAAGAATAATGTCATGCAATAAAATGCTAATTATTTAAAAATCTTACCATGTGATTTTCTGGATTTTTGTTTTAGATTCCGTCACTCACAGTTGAAGAGTACCTATAAAAAAAATGACAGACCTCTACATGCTTTGTAAGTAGGAAAACCTGCACAATCGGCAGTGTAACAAATACTTGTTCTCCCCAATGTATTTATTAATAAATTCAAGAAAAGTACATACAAAGTCCTCCCAAATGTGGTGGACATACAGTGTATTCCTGCAAATGACTTCAACCATTGATTTAGTGTAACTCTGACTCAATGATAACCTTTAAAAACTCCTTTTTCAGTCTGGCCTTCCCCCTCATGTTAACTCAGCACTTACTCTGCTCATCCTGATCTGTGTAGCTTTATGTTTTTAATCATGTTTGTTAATTTTGTCAAAGGCGAATCAACTTTTCTGGTATTTAATATTTTGTATTACGGGACTATGTAAGCCTGTCAACATGCAATTCTGCACATTGCAAATAAATTCTGCACATTGTAGGAAGTAGCAGTTCTTGAGACAGCATGGGGAAGCAGAAATACAGAGAACAGAGAAAGGAACTGACGATGGTATTAAGATTCTTTGAAAGATAGTTAGAATGAAAAGGATCTGACGGGTGGATGTCCTGGGATGTCTAATGGGTCTCCATAAAGACCTCTGATAAAGAGCACGACCAGAACAAACCAGAGCATCAGTTAGTCCTGCAGCATCAGAGACCAGAACAAAAGACCAGATTATTAACTAGTCCTCCAGGATCAGAGACCAGAGAAGACTGGCCACTGCTCAAGAACTACATCACTCCAGAACTTCAGAGATCATCTCATCGTCTTTCAGGCAACACAATCCTCAACATCTCCATCTGTATAATAAAGTAGAACAATATTAAAATGATTATTATTAAAATTATTAATAGTTCTTTAAAATCACTGCTAATAATAATTGCCTTTAAGTTGTTTTCTTACACAAGACAGAAAAGAAAAATCAAGGAAGGAAAATTCAGAACAGTGTAAGCAAAGTTATGACTCTGTTGTCAGAGCTGTCACATTCAATTAATGAACTGATTGATAAATGAATGTGACTAGGCTTGTTCTACTCTGCTAATTGAGATTGTATATCTTACAATTTGTAACAAATATTATAATGAGTTCTCTAAATATTGTTTTTTTATAGAAGAACTGTCAATGTGCTGAGAACAACTTCCTTTGTCACATGCTTTTTAAATCCCCTTCATGAATCTCATTTACACTGACCACTGCCATCTAGAGGATCTCAACTGGTGGGTGAAAACCCAAATTGGTTTTGAAATGATTCATATATTCAGAATATATTCAGCAGCGCCGTTTACTGGATTTTGAAACTTGAGGTTGCCGAAATTCGTTATCACAGAGCAAAATAGAATAACTGACAGTAAAAGAAAGGTGAGGTCATAATAGCATGGCTATTAAAATGTTTTCCAGGCAGGATTTCTGCAAAGCAATGTGTTAAGCAAATACTGGGACATAGGATTATTCATAGAATATGATTTAAGACCTGAAGCAAAACCAGTTGAGAACCACTTTCTTTGGTCCTTAACTAGGCTTAATCCGTGTCTGGAAACTGGGACTCAGTGTTTTATGTGAGATAGTGTCAAATCAATGCAACACTGAACACCCCCCAGCAGATCTGAGAAGATGAAATGTATACAGAATGAACACTATCTAACATAAGAAAAGGAGTCTACTCTTTATTACTTCAGGGTTGGGTTTTAAAGGTGGCAAAATAGTATCTCACCATGACCAAAGACAAAGAAACCTGCTATAATTCAATAAAAAGATTAACACTACAATAAAAACTCTAATATTATTGTACTCATCTTTATTGGTTAGGTCATCCAGCTACCTTATCTTTCAAATAGTTAAAATATTTTAAAATATAATCTTTAAGGAAGAAAGCAAAACTTCAAACAAAACAATATATTAATTCAGAAAAAAATTAAAAACAAATCCAAGCACCTCCCTCCTAAACTAAAATTTAACTATTCACAAAATATTAAACAAAACATTCATTCCAATTTCAGCACTATACAAAAATTACAAATAATAATAATCATAAATGAATGTACACAGCATTGATACAAGAAGGGCAGGAACTGTTTAGACACGCAACTGATCACTCTTAATCTCTCCTAGTCACATTTTATTTTCTCTGGGGTTTCCCAGGACATCTCCCAGGGGCGGGGTGTGAATTAGGTTGTGGGGGTGGGGCTCGGGTGGGAACTGTGACTGGGCGGGTGTGGTCACGGGGTCAAGCAAGGTGTAGGTCGCAGGTAAGGCCGACTGATGTGGATGGCGGGTCTAGATACCGAAGGTATTCTCTCCACTGTACGCCACGTATAAAAATCCGTCCTCGTCCTTCTCCTTGTCATACAGCTGTCCCATGGTGATGCTGCAATTGACATTAGACCAGAGAAAGGGTTAAATGCGGATGATCCTCCTGTAGTGCCACACTTTCAACCGGGTTTCCCGGGGCTGTTAGTTTACAGTGTGGCAATAATACAACAGTAGGAAAGGCCGGTCAAACTCTGCGGGACGCGTGAGAATACTGTTCATTGACTATAGCTCAGCCTTCAACACCATTGTGCCCCACAAGCTAGCGGTTAAGCTCAGGGATCTGGATCTCGACCCCTCTATGTGCAGATGGATCCTAAACTTCCTGATGGGCAGACCCCAGGTGGTGTGGATGGGCAACACCACCTCCTCACTGACTCTCAGTACTGGCTCCCCCCAGGGGTGTGTGTTGAGCCTGCTCCTGCACTCTCTCTTCACCCACGACTGCCTGGCAACCCACGTCTCCAACACCATTTTTAAGTTTGCTGACGACACCATCATCATAGGCCTGATCTCTGACAACGACGAGACAGCCTATAGAGACTAGGTAAGGTCACTGACTTTGTGGTGTCAGGATAACAACCTCCAGCTCAATATCAGCAAAACGAAGGAGATTGTTGACAACAGGAAGCAGTGGCGGGGGGACCACGCCCCCATACACATCAATGGGTCTCCAGTAGAGAGAGTTCACAACATCAGGTTACTTGGTGTCAACATCAGTGATGACTTGACCTGGTCTCATCACTCTAACATCTTGGTGAAGGAGGCCAGGAAACGGCTATTCTTCCTACGCCGATTAAGGAGATTTGACATGGATTCCAGGATACTCACCAACTTCTACAGATGCACTATCGAGAGTATCCTGTCACAAGGTCTGACCTGCCATCCCTGCAAGATCTCTACACAGAGAGGTGTAGGAGGAGGAGCAAACGGATCATTCCAGATTCCAGCCACCCATGCCACGGACTGTTTACCAAGCTGCTGTTAGTCAGAAGGTACAGGAGTATTCAGTCCAAAACTAACAGGCTACGGGACAGCTTTTTTCCACAGGCTGTAAGGCTGCTCAACTCGGGAACCCCTGTTCCCTTCTATCCATAGTCCATGCACACCTGTTACCTTATGTCATGCACATCTGCCACTTATATCATACACACCTGTCACTTTTACATTGCATATATAGTTGTGTTGAGAACATGATTCTGGGGTGTCCCATACCCCCTCATTCATACAAAAGCCTAATTGAGGGGTATGTCATTTCACATTGTATAGCATATGCCATTTAGGCTTCAGACCTACAGTACCATATACAGGGAGATGGGGTTCCGGGAAATAAATATCTCTAAATATCAAATAGTTTTAGATTAGATTAAACTTTATTGTTATTGAACAAGCACAAGTACAGTACAATGAAATGCAGTTTCTAAGTGTGTTTATCAAAAACACAGACAGAAATGTAACTATTATCAGTTATGGGGCCATAATAATTGGTGAAGGTGTTACAGACCGGACTATAGCTGCTGTCAATATCCAATCACTACGCACCCAGGCCATATTTGCGAGCTTTTACCAGCTAAGGCTTCTTAGTAAGGTCAAAACATTCTTGTCCCAAGCTGACCTTGAAAAAGCCATTCATGCCTTCATCAGCTCGAGGATTGACTACTGTAATGCCCTCTACACTGGATTTAATAAATCACTCCTCAATCGGCTTCAACTGGTACAAAATGCAGCAGCACGTCTCCTCTCAAACACCTCCAAACGCTCACACATCACCCCAGTCCTCTGCTCGCTCCATTGGCTTCCGGTGCGGTTTAGGGTGGAGTACAAGGTCCTGCTGTTTGTATTCAAGGCCATCAATGGACTGGCCCCGGCCTACCTCGCCGAATTAGTAACGGTCTACCAACCTGCTAGAGCTCTCCGCTCCTCTGAACACACCTCTCTGGTTGTTCCCAAGTTCAAATACAAAAAGTTTGGAGGCCGATCATTTGCAATCCAGGGCCCAACTCTGTGGAACGCTTTACCACCATCCCTGCGAAACATCACCGTGTTCAGTGTTTTTAAATCGCAGTTGAAAACACATCTGTTCAGACAGGCTTTTAACACGTAATCTCTGACTCGACTGCTCATTTTATATATTTTATGTGTATGTATGTGTGTGTATGTGTGTGTATGTATGTGTATGCGTGTGTATGCGTGTGTATGTGTGTGTATATGTGTATGCATGTTATGTGTATATATATGTATATATATACATTTTTCTTTATTTACCTTAGATTTTTATATGTTTTAATATTTTTTATATTCTGTTGTCTACTGAAGCTTTTAATGGAAAGCGCCTTGTGCACCTTTTGGCTGTTGTAAGGCGCTTTACATATAAAATTTGATTGATTGATTGATATTTGGATGGGTGGGTTATGCTACTCACACCAGTTAAAACCATTTGGTTAGTGAGAAGGATTTGTGTGGGGTGCTACTGAAACCATTTTTTTGCGCGTACCCCTTCAGAATGCTGTAACAGGTAATAACGTTATAGCATTCTTATTAGCATCCTGCCTTTGAATGTCAACCCATTTATTCCAGTTTTACGCGGCTAGACCAAACAGTCTTGACTACGCTGTAGTTACACCTTGCACCTGAAACAGTAAGCTTACACTTACACTGAACATTTTAATCATGTAGCAGACACTCATCCAGAGTGGTTTCCAGTAAGGGCATCCCTGCTAAGGTGTCTTGGAAAACCAGCATCTGACAATCAGTACACATCCCTTCATTGAAGCCATTAGTTGGCAAAGTCAGTGCCAGAGAAATCTAATTGAAGTGCATTTTTATTTCTGGTGGTGGGGCTTGGGGGGGGATACATAAGTTAATTAAGATACTCATCAAAGAGGTAAGCTGTAGGATATATGTTCTTTGGGTTAGAGGCTTTGGTTGGGATGTTGGCTAAAGGTCATGGCTTGAAAATAAGGAAGTGGGTTAGGCTGAGGAAGTGAAACCTTTTTCTTGGGAGTTTGAAAGGTCGAACAGCTTTCTCAGATTCTGTATTGACTGTCTTGACGTCTGACATTAGATTTTCATGCAGTTCTAAGCAACAACCAATATTTGGATCTGCTAGTTGCCAGTTCTTTGGGAAAACTGTGTCTGTATATAACATTTGTTTTGGAGAATACTTTGTATATTTAACCCCTCGATACTGGACTGAATGTACTAACAGGAATCACATGCAGACACAGGGTCAAACCAGTTCTTTAAAGTTCCACGTTTTTTATTGTTGTCAGTCATCATGGAATGAGGAAAGCGGTTTTGTGCCGAGCCGTGGGCCGGATTCAAGCCCATGCTGCAGCAATACATGGGCCCCAGAGCCCACGGCCCAGACCGCTGGGACACCTTAGTCTATCTGGGAGTCATTTTAACAGACATCACAATGACACATTTTTCAAATATATTACATTAAACACACCCGGTAAAAACGGAAACACCATTTGTCAAGTCCCTGTACATGAAACACAATAACCACAACTCTGACAGCCCTTTCGCTGATATAGAGCACACACAGAAGTATTACTGGTGCCCAGCAGATAGCCAGGATCACAAGACAAATCCAGAAGGAAATGACCTAACAAAGGAATTAATTTACACATACAGTACCAAAATGGTATGTATTGTAATGTACATGCAGGGCCCAGCTGTTAAAGAGACTCTTGGTCTCAGTCTGGGTTTCCTGTTGAAATAGAGGTATAAAAAGAAAACAATAATACAGCTTATGCAAACATTCACAAGTCACCATTACAACAAATGCACACAATCATGGAGACATTTGGGAACTTATTCCCTGTACAATGAGAATATAACATAAAGTTCATAGTACATCCCTTGGGTAGTTGTAACAGCTCACACAACACGGGAAGCTTTTGGAATAACAAAGTTGTACCACAATGGTAATAGCATATTATTTGGCCCCTGACTGTTTCTTTTTGTATGTCTCATAACGCTTCAACCACTTCTTCGTCTGCTCCTCTTCTTGATCAAGGCAAAATATTTTATTAGCCTTTGTTTTAACCCTGCAACAGAAACACAACATAGAGCTTTAGAATAAATATCTTCCAGTAAATTCTGAACATAAAAACACACAAGAGAAAGAACAGGACTTTGGCGTGGCGACAGTTGCTTTTTGAAATTGGACTATAAAACTGGTTACATCCACAAATGTCATGTGGTGAAAAAACAATTATTGCATTGTCGTACGGTGTATGTTTACTGACGTCAGTTTACTTACTGTAATGCTTTCAGGGGGCAGTTTGTAGGGCTCTGAGAAATGGACACCACAGCCATAATAGGGACCATGTTGGTGTAGTACTCTTTGCAGCAAGTCTCCGACGTCATCATCCCAATGCTCTCGGGAGCTGGATAAATACAAGGTTCATACATTCCAGTCAACTGCATACATCCTGCATCACATATAGACGTGTATTTCAATCCCCAAAACCTGAGCCTAGCATTTACCTTAATACAAACCTAGAAATCCCAATTCCCTTGTCCTAAACCTAACACTTACCTTAACCCTAACCTCAAAGACTGAACCTATATCTCTAACCCTAAACTAAATCTCAATAATCTTACCTTAATGTGATGTGTCAACTTATCCTAGCCCTAGCCCTACACCTAACCCTAAACCTAACCTGTACCTCAAAGTAACCCCATTTCAAATACTATTCACAGTTGAAGGTTTTTCCCTAAACCTTACATCTAAGCAGGAACTCAGTGTTCCTATTGTTGGGACCAGCCCAAAAACCTTGTGGGGAATTATGTTCACCACATGTACACATAGACCTCGATCACACACATACACAGACTTACCAGCATGGATCATAAGGAAGGAGCAGAGCATTCCCATGAGTAGCAGAGGAGTCAGGTTCTTCATGGTTCAGAGGAGGAGATGTTGAGGCTTGTGTTGTATTGAATGCTGAAATGCTCTCTGAAGCTCTGGAGTGCTGAAGGTCTGAGCAGTGGCCGGTCTTCTCTGGTCTCTGATGCTGGAGGACTAGTAAATAATCTTGTCTGTTGTTCCGGTCTGGTCTCTGATGCTGCAGGACTAGATGATGCTCTGGTTTGTTCTAGTCGTGCTCTGTGTCTGAGGTCTGATATGAGCAGTCTTTTATGGAGGTGAGCCCACACATCAGACCCATTAGATGTCCCAGGGAATTCACCCGTCAGATCCTTTTCATTCTAACTATCTTTCTAAGAATCTTAATACCATCGTCAGTTCCTCTATTCTCTGTATTTCTGCTTCCCCATACTGTCTCTAGAACTGCTACTTCCTACAATGTGCAGAACAGCCTGTTGACGATGCTTACATCGTCCCACAAAATGTTAAATACCAACAAAGTTGATTTACCTCTGATAAAATTAACAAACACAATTAAAAATGTAAAGCTACTCTGTTCAGGACGAGCAGAGTGAGGGCTGAGCTAAGCTGAGGGGGAAGGCCAGACTGATAGAGGTTGAGAGTTTTTAAAGGTTGTAATTGGGTCAGAGTTGCACTAAATCAGTGGTTGAGGCCATTTATAGGTATACGCAGCATGGCCACCACATTTGGTATGACTTTGTATATTTTCTTCTTTAATTTATTAGGGATTGCAAGACAGAAAATATTTAATAGTGCAGACAAATCTGCCATAGCTCTTTTATGACTGCAGTTGATGGTTAGTGCTGGTCTATTTCCTGCTCTCATTTTCTAGGGCCGTAGTGATTTGTAGGCCAGAGGAAGATTCCCTGAACTCACACCTGTGTGAAACAAAACCATAAATAATAATAATAATAATGATATCAAATAAATCTATGTAACACATCCTAGGTTTACCATAAAGCTGTACATATTGGTTCCTTTGGAGTAACTACAATACCCCTAAATGTACAAAACAAATGTTGAATTGTGTGTTTTAAAGTCTAGCCTATGTAGCCTGGTTCCATTGTCTTTTTTTAAAGAGGCTGGCTGTTCACAGAGCTCTGTGTCCAAGCACATTAATAGAGAGGCGAAGGGTAGGAAAAGTGTACAGAAAAAAAGTGTACAAGCAATAGGGATAACCGCACACTGGAGAGGATTGTGAAACAGAACCCATTCAAAAATGTGGGGGAGATTCACAAAGAGTGGACTGCAGCTGGAGTCAGTGCTTCACGAACCACCACGCACACACCTATGCAAGACATGGGTTTCAGCTGTCGCATTCCTTGTGTCAAGCCACTCTTGAACAAGACACAGCGTCAGAAGCGTCTCGCCTGGGCTAAAGACAAAAAGGACTGGACTGTTGCTGAGTGGTCCAAAGTTATGTTCTCTGATGAAAGTACATTTTGCATTTCCTTTGGAAATCAAGGTCCCAGAGTCTGGAGGAAGAGAGGAGAGGCACAGAATCCACGTGTAAAGTTTCCACAGTCAGTGATGGTTTGGGGTGCCATGTCATCTGCTGGTGTTGATCCACTGTGTTTTCTGAGGTCCAAGGTCAATGCAGCCGTCTACCAGGAAGTTTTAGAGCACTTCATGCTTCCTGCTGCTGACCAACTTTATGGAGATGCAGATTTCATTTTCCAACAGGACTTGGCACCTTCACACAGTGCCAAAGCTACCAGTACCTGGTTTAAGGACCATGGTATCCCTGTTCTTAATTTGCCAGCAAACTCACCTGACCTTAACCCTATAGAAAATCTATGGGGTATTGTGAAGAGGAAGATGCCATATGCCAGACCCAACAATGTAGATGAGCTGAAGGCCACTATCAGAGCAACCTGGGCTCTCATAACACCTGAGCAGTGCCACAGACTGATCGACTCCATGCCACGCCGCATTGCTGCAGTAATTCAGGCAAAAGGAGCCCCAACTAAGTATTGAGTGCTGTACATGCTCATACTTTTCATGTTCATACTTTTCAGTTGGCCAACATTTCTAAAAAATATTTAATGATATTCTAATTATATGACCAGCACCTGTAGATCCGTTTGAAAGGAGCCAGTTGTTAACTTACGTATTATGACTTAATATGGACTTTTTGACTGGGGTTAACAAGTCAACTAAAAACCGCCCAAACAGATTCATACACAGTATATTTATCACTGAATATCTCATTGTAATAGCATCAGCACTAGGCAGTGTTAATTTAACCCTGAAATGTGTGGACCACATTGACACTATCAGTGAGAATTTCTGAGAACTTCCTGTGCATAGGAAAAAAACACAATCTAGAAAGATTTAACATTTGTACAGGTTAAATGTTTAAGCATCCTAAAATGTAACAATGACAGCACGAAGGAATCGGTTACCAGTTGTTATTTAATTCACTGATGATTTCTATATACATTTTTCATTAACTTTCTGTGGATACAGTAAAACATATATAGTTTTCAGAGATTGTTTGATACACAAACTTAGGGAAGGGTTAGTATTCACAAATTACTTGATCTTAGGACTCATGGTGGTTTCAAATGTATTCATTTTTTCAATGATGGAGCCCACTGAACTATCAATGCTATAGCAACTTTTTATAACCTTCCCCAGTTCCATCTCCTGGGTCTACGGAGAATTCCTACGAGTTCTTGGCTTGGTTTAGGATCTGACATGAACTGTGAAGTGTGGGACCTTATTCAGACTGGCGTGTGGGTCTTTCTTAATAATGTACAGTCAATATACTGCATGTGGACTCCAATCAAGTTCTTCAGGTGTCTTAAGGATGATCAAAGGACACAGGATTCACCTGAGCATTTCAGGGTCATGACAAAGGATCTGTACAATGATGCGCATGAGATATTTACATTTTTCAGATTTATGTAAATAGATTCACATTTCTAAAAATGTGTTGCGCTTTGTGATAACAGTATTCTGTGTAGATTGATGGCAACATTTTTGTTTAATAAATAAAGTCTAGAACACAATAAAACTTGTTTGTAAAGGGGTCTGAGTACTTTCCGAACAGTGCATTTCTGTGAAATCTAGCTTCTGAATATTTCATTTTTAGCTTCTCATTTGGTTTTGAAGTAACAAGAAAGAATTCAGTGGTTTGCTAACGTTCTTGGAAAATGCCCACTTAACTACAACAGAATGTGGAGATTCTTGAAACCATCGGCAATACAGACCTTCAGCTCCCTCCAAAGATTATCTATTGTTTAGACCAAAAAGCTCTATTTTTGTCTCATCAGACCACATGACCTTCTCCCATTCCTCCTCTGGATCATCCAGATGGTCATTGGCAAACTTCAGACGGGCCTGGACATGCGCTGGCTTGAGCAGGGGGACCTTGCGTATACTGCAGGATTTTAATCCATGACGGCGTAGTGTGTTACTAATGGTTTTCTTTGAGACTGTGGTCCCAGCTCTCTTCAGGTCATTGACCAGGTCCTGCCGTGTAGTTCTGGGCTGATCCCTCACCTTCCTCATGATCTTTGATGCCCCACGAGGTGAGATCTTGCATGGAGCCCCAGACCGAGGGAGATTGACCGTCATCTTGAACTTCTTCCATTTTCTAATAATTGCGCCAACAGTTGTTGCCTTCTCACCAAGCTGCTTGCCTATTGTCCTGTAGCCCATCCCAGCCTTGAGCAGGTCTACAATTGTATCCCTGATGTCCTTACACAGCTCTCTAGTCTTGGCCATTGTGGAGAGGTTGGAGTCTGTTTGATTGAGTGAGTGGACAGGTGTCTTTTATACAGGTAACAAGTTCAAACAGGTGCAGTTAATACAGGTTATGAGTGGAGAACAGGAGGGCTTCTTAAAGAAAAACTAACAGTTTTGTGAGAGCCGGAATTCTTACTGGTTGGTAGGTTATCAAAGAATTATGTCATGCAATAAAATGCTAATTATTTAAAAATCCTACAATGTGATTTTCTGGATTTTTGTTTTAGATTCCGTCACTCACAGTTGAAGAGTACCTATAAAAAAAATGACAGACTTCTACATGCTTTGTAAGTAGGAAAACCTGCACAATCGGCAGTGTAACAAATACTTGTTCTCCCCAATGTATTTATTAATAAATTCAAGAAAAGTACATACAAAGTCCTCCCAAATGTGGTGGACATACAGTGTATTCCTGCAAATGACTTTAACCATTGATTTAGTGTAACTCTGACTCAATGATAACCTTTAAAAACTCCTTTTTCAGTCTGGCCTTCCCCCTCATGTTAACTCAGCACTTACTCTGCTCATTCTGATCTGTGTAGCTTTATGTTTTTAATCATGTTTGTTAATTTTGTCAAAGGCGAATCAACTTTTCTGGTATTTAACAGTTTGTATTACGGGACTATGTAAGCCTGTCAATATGCAATTCTGCACATTGCAAATAAATTCTGCACATTGTAGGAAGTAGCAGTTCTTGAGACAGTATGGGGAAGCAGAAATACAGAGAACAGAGAAAGGAACTGACGATGGTATTAAGATTCTTTGAAAGATAGTTAGAATGAAAAGGATCTGACGGGTGGATGTCCTGGGATGTCTAATGGGTCTCCATAAAGACCTCTGATAAAGAGCACGACCAGAACAAACCAGAGCATCAGTTAGTCCTGCAGCATCAGAGACCAGAACAAAAGACCAGATTATTAACTAGTCCTCCAGGATCAGAGACCAGAGAAGACTGGCCACTGCTCAAGAACTACATCACTCCAGAACTTCAGAGATCATCTCATCGTCTTTCAGGCAACACAATCCTCAACATCTCCATCTGTATAATAAAGTAGAACAATATTAAAATGATTATTATTAAAATTATTGTTATTAATAGTTCTTTAAAATGTCACTGCTAATAATAATTGCCTTTAAGTTGTTTTCTCACACAAGACAGAAAAGAAAAATCAAGGAAGGAAAATTCAGAACAGTGTAAGCAAAGTTATGACTTTGTTGTCAGAGCTGTCACATTCAATTAATGAACTGATTGATAAATGAATGTGACTAGGCTTGTTCTACTCTGCTAATTGAGATTGTATATATTACAATTTGTAACAAATATTATAATGAGTTCTCAAAATATTGTTTTTTTTATAGAAGAACTGTCAATGTGCTGAGAACAACTTCCTTTGTCACATGCTTTTTAAATCCCCTTCATGAATCTCATTTACACTGACCACTGCCATCTAGAGGATCTCAACTGGTGGGTGAAAACCCAAATTGGTTTTGAAATGATTCATATATTCAGAATATATTCAGCAGCGCCGTTTACTGGATTTTGAAACTTGAGGTTGCCGAAATTCGTTATCACAGAGCAAAATAGAATAACTGACAGTAAAAGAAAGGTGAGGTCATAATAGCATGGCTATTAAAATGTTTTCCAGGCAGGATTTCTGCAAAGCAATGTGTTAAGCAAATACTGGGACATAGGATTATTCATAGAATATGATTTAAGACCTGAAGCAAAACCAGTTGAGAACCACTTTCTTTGGTCCTTAACTAGGCTTAATCCGTGTCTGGAAACTGGGACTCAGTGTTTTATGTGAGATAGTGTCAAATCAATGCAACACTGAACACCCCCCAGCAGATCTGAGAAGATGAAATGTATACAGAATGAACACTATCTAACATAAGAAAAGGAGTCTACTCTTTATTACTTCAGGTTTGGGTTTTAAAGGTGGCAAAATAGTATCTCACCAGGACCAAAGACAAAGAAACCTGCTATAATTCAATAAAAAGATGAACACTACAATAAAAACTCTAATATTATTGTACTCATCTTTATTGGTTAGGTCATCCAGCTACCTTACCTTTCAAATAGTTAAAATATTTTAAAATATAATCTTTAAGGAAGAAAGCAAAACTTATATTAAACAATATATTAATTCAGAAAAAAATGAAAAACAAATCCAAGCACCTCCCTCCTAAACTAAAGTGTAACTATTCACAAAATTTTAAACAAAACATTCATTCCAATTTCAGCACTATACAGAAATTACATATAATAATAATCATAAATGAATGTACACAGCATTGATACAAGAAGGGCAGGAACAGTTTAGACACGCAACTGATCACTCTTAATCTCTCCTAGTCACATTTTATTTTCTCTGGGGTTTCCCAGGACATCTCCCAGGGGCGGGGTGTGAATTAGGTTGTGGGGGTGGGGCTCGGGTGGGAACTGTGACTGGGCGGGTGTGGTCACGGGGTCAAGCAAGGTGTAGGTCGCAGGTAAGGCCGACTGATGTGGATGGCGGGTCTAGATACCGAAGGTATTCTCTCCACTGTACGCCACGTATAAAAAGCCGTCCTCGTCCTTCTCCTTGTCATACAGCTGTCCCATGGTGATGCTGCAATTGACATTAGACCAGAGAAAGGGTTAAATGCGGATGATCATCCTGTAGTGCCACACTTTCAACCGGGTTTCCCGGGGCTGTAAGTTTACAGTGTGGCAATAATACAACAGTAGGAAAGGCCGGTCAAACTCTGCGGGACGCGTGAGAATACTGTTCATTGACTATAGCTCTGCCTTCAACACCATTATGCCCCACAAGCTGGTGGTTAAGCTCAGAGATCTGGGTCTCGACCCCTCTATGTGCAGATGGATCCTGAACTTCCTGACGGGCAGACCCCAGGTGGTGTGGATGGGCAACAACACCTCCTCACTGACTCTCAGTACTGGTTCCCCCCAGGGCTGTGTGTTGAGCCTGCTCCTGTACTCTCGCTTCACCCACGACTGCCTGGCAACCCACGTCTCCAACACCATTGTTAAGTTGCTACTCACACCAGTTAAAACCACTTGGTTAGTGAGAAGGATTTGTGTGGGGTGCTACTGAAACCATTTCTTTGCGCGTACCCCTTCAGAATGCTGTAACAGGTAATAACGTTATAGCATTCTTATTAGCATCCTGCCTTTGAATGTCAACTCATTTATTCCAGTTTTACGCGGCTAGACCAAGCAGTCTTGACTACGCTGTAGTTACACCTTGCACCTAAAACAATAAGCTTACACTTACACTGAACATTTTAATCATGTAGCAGACACTCATCCAGAGTGGCTTCCAGTAAGGGCATTCCTGCTAAGGTGTCTTGGAAAACCAGCATCTGACAATCAGTACACATCCCTTCATTGAAGCCATTAGTTGGCAAAGTCAGTGCCAGAGAAATCTAATTGAAGTGCATTTTTATTTCTGGTGGTGGGGCTTGGGGGGGGGGGATACACAAGTTAATTAAGATACTCATCAAAGAGGTAAGCTGTAGGATATATGTTCTTTTGGGTTAGAGGCTTTGGTTGGGTTGTTGGCTAAAGGTCATGGCTTGGAAATAAGGAAGTGGGTTAGGCAGAGGAAGTAAAACCTTTTTCTTGGGAGTTTGAAAGGTCGAACAGCTTTCTCAGATTCTGTATTGACTGTCTTGACGTCTGACATTAGATTTTCATGCAGTTCTAAGCAACAACCAATATTTGGATCTTCTAGTTGCTAGTTCTTTGGGAAAACTGTGTCTGTATGTAACATTTGTTTTGGAGAATACTTTGTATATTTAACCCCTCGATACTGGACTGAATGTACTAACAGGAATCACATGCAAACACAGGGTCAAACCAGTTCTTTAAAGTTCCACGTTTTTTATTGTTGTCAGTCATCATGGAATGAGGAAAGCGGTTTTGTGCCGGGCCGTGGGCCGGATTCAAGCCCATGCTGCAGCAACACATGGGCCCCAGAGCCCACGGCCGAGACCGCTGGGACACCCTAGTCTATCTGGGAGCCATTTTAACAGACATCACAATGACACATTTTTCAAATATATTACATTAAACACACCCGGTAAAAACAGAAACACCATTTGTCAAGTCCCTGTACATGAAACACAATAACCACAACTCTGACAGCCCTTTCGCTGATATAGAGCACACACAGAAGTATTACTGGTGCCCAGCAGATAGCCAGGATCACAAGACAAATCCAGAAGGAAATGACCTAACAAAGGAATTAATTTACACATACAGTACCAAAATGGTATGTATTGTAATGTACATGCAGGGCCCAGCTGTTAAAGAGACTCTTGGTCTCAGTCTGGGTTTCCTGTTGAAATAGAGGTATAAAGAGAAAACAATAATACAGCTTATGCAAACATTCACAAGTCACCATTACAACAAATGCACACAATCATGGAGACATTTGGGAACTTATTCCCTGTACAATGAAAATATAATATAAAGTTCATAGTACATCCCTTGGGTAGTTGTAACAGCTCACACAACACGGGAAGCTTTTGGAATAACAAAGTTGTACCACAATGGTAATAGCATATTATTTGGCCCCTGACGGTTTCTTTTTGTATGTCTCATAACGCTTCAACCACTTCTTTGTCTGCTCCTCTTCTTGATTAAGGCAAAATATTTTATTAGCCTTTGTTTTAACACTGCAACAGAAACACAACATAGAGCTTTAGAATAAATATCTTCCGGTAAATTCTGAACATAAAAACACACAAGAGAAAGAACAGGACTTTGGCGTGGCGACAGTTGCTTTTTGAAATTGGACTATAAAACTGGTTACATCCACAAATGTCATGTGGTGAAAAAACAATTCTTGCATTGTCGTACGGTGTATGTTTACTGACGTCAGTTTACTTACTGTAATGCTTTCAGGGAGCAGTTTGTAGGGCTCTCAGAAATGGACACCACAGCCATAATAGGGACCATTTTGGTGTAGTACTTTTGGCAGCAAGTCTGCGACGTCATCATCCCAATGCTCTCGGGAGCTGGATAAATACAAGGTTCATGCACTCCAGTCAACTGCATACATCCTGCATCACATATAGACGTGTATTTCAATCCCCAAAACCTGAGCCTAGCATTTACCTTAATACAAACCTAGAAATCCCAATTCCCTTGTCCTAAACCTAACACTTACCTTAACCCTAACCTCAAAGACTGAACCTATATCTCTAACCCTAAACTAAATCTCAATAATCTTACCTTAATGTGATGTGTCAACTTATCCTAGCCCTAGCCCTACACCTAACCCTAAACCTAACCTGTACCTCAAAGTAACCCCATTTCAAATACTATTCACAGTTGAAGGTTTTTCCCTAAACCTTACATCTAAGCAGGAACTCAGTGTTCCTATTGTTGGGACCAGCCCAAAAACCTTGTGGGGAATTATGTTCACCACATGTACACATAGACCTCGATCACACACATACACAGACTTACCAGCATGGATCATAAGGAAGGAGCAGAGCATTCCCATGAGTAGCAGAGGAGTCAGGTTCTTCATGGTTCAGAGGAGGAGATGTTGAGGCTTGTGTTGTATTGAATGCTGAAATGCTCTCTGAAGCTCTGGAGTGCTGAAGGTCTGAGCAGTGGCCGGTCTTCTCTGGTCTCTGATGCTGGAGGACTAGTAAATAATCTTGTCTGTTGTTCCGGTCTGGTCTCTGATGCTGCAGGACTAGATGATGCTCTGGTTTGTTCTAGTCGTGCTCTGTGTCTGAGGTCTGATATGAGCAGTCTTTTATGGAGGTGAGCCCACACATCAGACCCATTAGATGTCCCAGGGAATTCACCCGTCAGATCCTTTTCATTCTAACTATCTTTCTAAGAATCTTAATACCATCGTCAGTTCCTCTATTCTCTGTATTTCTGCTTCCCCATACTGTCTCTAGAACTGCTACTTCCTACAATGTGCAGAACAGCCTGTTGACGATGCTTACATCGTCCCACAAAATGTTAAATACCAACAAAGTTGATTTACCTCTGATAAAATTAACAAACACAATTAAAAATGTAAAGCTACTCTGTTCAGGACGAGCAGAGTGAGGGCTGAGCTAAGCTGAGGGGGAAGGCCAGACTGATAGAGGTTGAGAGTTTTTAAAGGTTGTAATTGGGTCAGAGTTGCACTAAATCAGTGGTTGAGGCCATTTATAGGTATACGCAGCATGGCCACCACATTTGGTATGACTTTGTATATTTTCTTCTTTAATTTATTAGGGATTGCAAGACAGAAAATATTTAATAGTGCAGACAAATCTGCCATAGCTCTTTTATGACTGCAGTTGATGGTTAGTGCTGGTCTATTTCCTGCTCTCATTTTCTAGGGCCGTAGTGATTTGTAGGCCAGAGGAAGATTCCCTGAACTCACACCTGTGTGAAACAAAACCATAAATAATAATAATAATAATGATATCAAATAAATCTATGTTACACATCCTAGGTTTACCATAAAGCTGTACATATTGGTTCCTTTGGAGTAACTACAATACCCCTAAATGTACAAAACATGTGTGTTTTAAAGTCTAGCCTATGTAGCCTGGTTCCATTGTCTTTTTTTAAAGGCTTTCCCAGATGTAGCCTGGTTCCATCTTGTTTTCTACAGTGTGGCCTAGATGTAGCCTGATGTGATGTGATCGATGTGATAGCACAAACAGATCAACAATCAGGCAAGACAAAATGTAGAGTTTTCTGTAGACTGTTACTAATATCAGTGTTTTGTGAGGGCATCTACTATACAGGTGTTGGTCATATAATTAGAATATCATCAAAAAGTTGATTTATTTCAGTAATTCCATTCAAAAAGTTAAACTTGTATAATGTATACATTCATTCCACACAGACAGATATATTTCAAGTGTTTATTTCTTTTTATTTTGATGATTAATGAAAACCCCAAATTCAGTATCTCAGAAAATTGTGAATAGTTTCAATATTGAAGACACCTGGTGCCACACTCTAATCAGCTAATTAACCCAAAACACCTGCAAAGGCCTTTAAATGGTCTCTCAGTCTAGATCTGTATGCAACACAATCATGGGGAAGACTGCTGACTTGACAGCTGTCCAAAAGACGACCATTGACACCTTGCACAAGGAGGGCAAGACACAAAAGGTCATAGCTAAAGAGGCTGGCTGTTCACAGAGCTCTGTGTCCAAGCACATTAATAGAGAGGCGAAGGGAAGGAAAAGTGTACAGAAAAAAAGTGTACAAGCAATAGGGATAACCGCACCCTGGAGAGGATTGTGAAACAGAACCCATTCAAAAATGTGGGGGAGATTCACAAAGAGTGGACAGCAGCTGGAGTCAGTGCTTCAAGAACCACCACACACATACCTATGCTAGACATGGGTTTCAGCTGTCGCATTCCTTGTGTCAAGCCACTCTTGAACAAGACACAGCGTCAGAAGCGTCTCGCCTGGGCTAAAGACAAAAAGGACTGGACTGTTGCTGAGTGGTCCAAAGTTATGTTCTCTGATGAAAGTAAATTTTGCATTTCCTTTGGAAATCAAGGTCCCAGAGTCTGGAGGAAGAGAGGTGAGGCACAGAATCCACGTTGCTTGAAGTCCAGTGTAAAGTTTCCACAGTCAGTGATGGTTTGGGGTGCCATGTCATCTGCTGGTGTTGGACCACTGTGTTTTCTGAGGTCCAAGGTCAATGCAGCCGTCTACCAGGAAGCTTTAGAGCACTTCATGCTTCCTGCTGCTGACCAACTTTATGGAGATGCAGATTTCATTTTCCAACAGGACTTGGCACCTTCGCACAGTGCCAAAGCTACCAGTACCTGGTTTAAGGACCATTGTATCCCTGTTCTTAATTGGCCAGCAAACTCGCCTGACCTTAACCCTATAGAAAATCTATGGGGTATTGTGAAGAGGAAGATGCGATACGCCAGACCCAACAATGCAGAAGAGCTGAAGGCCACTATCAGAGCAACCTGGGCTCTCATAACACCTGAGCAGTGCCACAGACTGATTGACTCCATGCCACGCCGCATTGCTGCAGTAATTCAGGCAAAAGGAGCCCCAACTAAGTATTGAGTGCTGTACATGCTCATACTTTTCATGTTCATACTTTTCAGTTGGCCAACATTTCTAAAAATTATTTAATGATATTCTAATTATATGACCAGCACCTGTAGATCCGTTTGAAAGGAGCCAGTTGTTGACTTACTTATTATGACTTAATATGGACTTTTTGACTGGGGTTAACAAGTCAACTAAAAACCGCCCAAACAGATTCATACACAGTATATTTATCACTGAATTTCTCATTGTAATAGCATCAGCACTAGGCAGTGTTAATTTAACCCTGAAATGTGTGGACCACATTGACACTATCAGTAAGAATTTCTGAGAACTTCCTGTGCATAGGAAAAAAACACAATCTAGAAAGATTTAACATTTGTACAGGTTAAATGTTTAAGCCTCCTAAAATGTAACAAAATGTTATTTAATTCACTGATGATTTCTATATACATTTTTCATTAACTTTCTGTGGATACAGTAGAACATATATAGTTTTCAGAGATTGTTTGATACACAAACTTAGGGAAGTGTTAGTATTCACAAATTACTTGATCTTAGGACTCATGGTGGTTTCAAATGTATTCATTTTTTCAATGATGGAGCCCACTGAACTATCAATGCTATAGCAACTTTTTATAACCTTTCCCAATTCCATCTCCTGGGTCTACAGAGAATTCCTACGAGTTCTTGGCTTGGTTTTGGATCTGACATGAACTGTGAAGTGTGGGACCTTATTCAGACTGGCGTGTGGGTCTTTCTTAATAATGTACAGTCAATATACTGCATGTGGACTCCAATCAAGTTCTTCAGATGTATTAAGGATGATCAAAGGACACAGGATTCACCTGAGCTTTTCAGGGTCATGACAAAGGGTCTGTACAATGATGGGTCATGACAAAGGGTCTGTACAATGATGGTTCAATACAAAGGGTCTGTACAATGATGGGTCATGACAAAGGGTCTGTACAATGATGGGTCAATACAAAGGGTCTGTACAATGATGGGTCAATACAAAGGGTCTGTACAATGATCGGTCATGACAAAGGGTCTGTACAATGATGGGTCAATACAAAGGGTCTGTACAATGATGGGTCAATACAAAGGGTTTGTACAATGATGCGCATGAGATATTTACATTTTTCAAATTTAGGTAAATAGGTTCACATTTCTAAAAATGTGTTGCGCTTTGTGATAACAGTATTCTCTGTAGATTGATGGCAACATTTTTGTTTAATAAATAAAGTCTAGAACACAATAAAACTTGTTTGTAAAGGGGTCTGAGTATTTTCCGAACAGTGCATTTCTGTGAAATCTAGCTTCTAAATATTTCATTTTTAGCTTCTCATTTGGTTTTGAAGTAACAAGAAAGAGAAATCAGTGGTTTGCTAACGTTCTTGGAAAATGCCCACTTAACTACAACAGAATGTGGAGATTCTTGAAACCATCTAAGATTTTCAAACTTGTTCTCATTCAAATCTCAGATAAATCTTGCAAACCAGAAATGTTACCAGTACATTAGCTTAGACACAGTTCTTGTTAGGGCTTTTCAACGATAGGGCGATGACATCGTACAACGTTATAATTTTTTTCTTCAGCAGATGTTCTAAGATATCCAAAATGTAGAGCTCAACATAAAACCACCATACAACATTTCTTTGCAAGGAATCTAACTGAATGAATGGTCTGGGGTCACGGTTCTCAGTTAAAACATATCCAGTGTCCCCTTTCACTTCAAGTACCTCTGCTCATCAACATAACCCAAAACCTAAATATAAATCACCAGAATACGAATTTAACTGAAACCGGAAATCACGGTTCACTGAGCAGTTTCTCAGCAAAATTAAGCATGCATCATTCACTGAGTTCCAGTTAAAGGGGAACCAAGTATTTGATACACTGCTGATTTTGCAGATCTTCCTACTTACAAAGCATGCAGAGGTCTGTAATTTTTATCATAGATACACTTCAACCGTGAGAGACGGAATCTAAAACAAAAATCCTGGAAATCACATTTCTTGATAATTAATTTGCATTTTATTGCATGACATAACTATTTGATCACCTACCAACCAGTAAGAATTCCGGCTCTCACAGACCTGTTAGTTTTTCTTTAAGAAGCCCTCCTGTTCTCCACAGTCTATCTGGGACAACAGTCTCAAAGAAAACCATTAGTAACACACTACGTTGTCATGGATTAAAATCCTGCAGCGCACACAAGGTCCCCCTATTCAAGCCAGCGCATGTCCAGGCCCGTCTGAAGTTTGCCAATGACCATCTGGATGATCCAGAGGAGGAATGGGAGAAGGTCATGTGGTCTGATGAGACAAAAATAGAGCTTTTTGGTCTAAACAATAGATAATCTTTGGAGGGAGCTGAAGGTCTGTATTGCCCAGCGACAGCCCTGAAACCTGAAGGATCTGGAGAAGGTCTGTATGGTCTTGTTGCTGCTCCAAAGGCAAATACCATGGTCTTGTTGCTGCTCCAAAGGCAAACACCAAGGTTTTCCCATACACTGTGATTTGCCACTTCATGTCTTTGGCCACCCAACCCTCACAGACCTTTGCACCACAGGGTTAGAAAGTGTTAGCTTTTGCCTGTATGTGGGTTTTAGATGGACCGTGATGTGGTCTGAGACTTCCAGAGCAGCCCGGGGCACCGTGTGATAGACATTGTTGATTGTAGTGTAGCAGTGATCCAAAGTGTTTGCCTCTCTGGTCGGGATTTTAATAAACTGTTTATATTTCGGGAGTTAGTGGCTTAGGTTACCTTTGTTGAAATCGCAAAGAAGAATAACTAATGAGTTTGGTTATGACGGCACCGCACCGAGTATCTGTTTCGACCAACTGCCCTTGTGTCATGTGCACGTTGACTCTTGGTGGAATGTCAACAGGGTCCAGGATAAATGAGAATAATTCCCTCAGGCTGTAGAAAGGTTTGCAGCTGATAAAAAATGAGTCCAGGTCAGGAGAACAGTACTGCAGTATGACAGTCACATCGTTGCCCCAGCCAATGTTAATGTCTAAACATATTCCTCCTCCCTTCGTTTTGCCCCAGAGTTCAGGGGCACGAGACGCCCCGATATTGAGAAGCCAGGCAATGGCAGGGTCTGGTATGGACCCACACAGGGAAACACAAGGCGGAAGATGAGAAGAGATCCGTTTTTCCCCAAAAGCAAGTGAAGTTCGAGAAGTTCATTGCTGAGTGATCGCACACGTTGACAAGGCCTGCGGGGTTCGTAGTTCACGGAAACCAGGTTTTTGTGAGTTTTTTATTTTCCCCCCCCTCAAAGATTTCAGTTTGTTTTTCAACTGAATTGTTCACATTATAGGTCACATTAAAGGTGTGATTTATCTTTGTCTCATTCTTTTACATCACAAGAACCTGGCATTTTCACTGGGGTGTGAAGACTTTCTGTATCGCATGCATAGATGCATGCACACACACACACACACACACACACTCTATATACACATACTGTATATCAGCTATTTTCTCATTCTTATTTTTGTAATTACATTCATTATTTTATAACAGGCCATGTTCCAAAAACATCACACGTAATACAAATTTAAAGATTTCCCCGGTTTGCTTCCACCTCTTGGAAGTTAGCTGAATTACAGCAACACCAGCATGAGAGACGCCACGGATACATTGGTCCGTCTACTGGGGCCATAAAGCGGCCGGGTGCCTTCCGCAAGTTATGTTTATTCAGCGCATTTGTTGTTTGATAGGGTTACTCCCTAATTAGTTTACGCGTTCATTTTTATTGGGATGGACCATTACGTGCCCACGCGGGAGTGGATTGAGTTATGTGAACTAGGAAAAGTGAATTGGGCTCATTGTGTTGGCTCTATTTTATCGCACGTCCCGCAACCATTAAAATTATATATTTTGACAGTTGTTCCCCAGAGACGTCTAGCTATTCAAGACTATAGTGGAAATCCTCTCAGTTAGGGAACTAATACTTACCTTCAAAGCAAACCGGGGGTGTTTAACATTTCTTTGATATTAATTCTGTTTCACACTTGTTGGGGGAGCTCAGTCGGGATCTGCCTGAGGCCTGCAAATCACTACGATCACCCCTAAAAATGTGAGCACGAACCATTAAAATGCTCACATCAACCGCAGTCATAAAAGAGCCATAGCACATTATTCTGCACGATTACATATTTTTTGTTTCACAATACCCACAATAGGGAGAACAAGTATTTGATGCACTGCTCTTCAACTGTGAGTGACGGAATTTCAAACAAAAATCCAGAAAATCATATTCTATTATTTTTAAGTAATTAATTTGCATTTTATTGCATGACAAAGCAGAACTTAATATTTGGTACAGAAAACTTTGTTTGCAATTATAGAGATCATATCTTTCCTGTAGTTCTTGACCAGTTTGGCACACACTGCAGCAGGGATTTTGGCCCACTCCTCCATACAGACCATCTCCAGATCCTTCAGGTTTTGGGGGCTGTTGCTGGGCAATACAGACCTTCAGCTCCCTCCAAAGATTTTCTATTGTTTAGACCAAAAAGCTCTATTTTTGTCTCATCTGACCACATTACCTACTCCCATTCCTCCTCTGGATCATCCAGATGGTCATTGGCAAACTTCAGATGGGCCTGGACATGCGCTGGCTTGAGCAGGGGGACCTTGCGTGCGCTGCAGGATTTTAATCCATGACGGCGTAGTGTTACTAATGGTTTTCTTTGAGACTGTGGTCCCAGCTCTCTTCAGGTCATTGACCAGGTCATTGACCAGGTCCTGCCGTGTAGTTCTGGGCTGATCCATCACCTTCCTCATGATCATTGATGCCCCACGAGGTGAGATCTTACATGGAGCCCCAGACCGAGGGAGATTGACCGTCATCTTGAACTTCTTCCATTTTATAATAATTGCGCCAACAGTTGTTGCCTTCTCACCAAGCTGCTTGCTTATTGTCCTGTAGCCCATCACAGCCTTGTGCAGGTCTACAATTTTATCCCTGATGTCCTTACACAGCTCTCTGGTCTTGGCCATTGTGGAGAGGTTGTAGTCTGTTTGATTGAATGTTTGGACAGGTGTCTTTTATACAAGTAATGAGTTCAAACAGGTGCAGTTAATACAGGTAATGAGTGGAGAACAGGAGGGCTTCTTAAAGAAAAACTAACAGGTCTATGAGAGACGGAATTCTTACTGGTTGGTAGGTTATCAAAGAATTATGTCATGCAATAAAATGCTAATTATTTAAAAATCATACAATGTGATTTTCTGGATTTTTGTTTTAGATTCCGTCACTCACAGTTGAAGAGTACCTATAAAAAAATGACAGACCTCTACATGCTTTGTAAGTAGGAAAACCTGCACAATCGGCAGTGTAACAAATACTTGTTCTCCCCAATGTATTTATTAATAAATTCAAGAAAGGTACATACAAAGTCCTCCCAAATGTGGTGGACATACAGTGTATTCCTGCAAATGACTTCAACCATTGATTTAGTGTAACTCTGACTCAATGATAACCTTTAAAAACTCCTTTTTCAGTCTGGCCTTCCCCCTCATGTTAACTCAGCACTCAGTCTGCTCATTCTGATCTGTGTAGCTTTATGTTTTTAATCATGTTTGTTAATTTTGTCAAAGGCGAATCAACTTTTCTGGTATTTAATATTTTGTATTACGGGACTATGTAAGCCTGTCAACATGCAATTCTGCACATTGCAAATAAATTCTGCACATTGTAGGAAGTAGCAGTTCTTGAGACAGTATGGGGAAGCAGAAATACAGAGAACAGAGAAAGGAACTGACGATGGTATTAAGATTCTTTGAAAGATAGTTAGAATGAAAAGGATCTGACGGGTGGATGTCCTGGGATGTCTAATGGGTCTCCATAAAGACCTCTGATAAAGAGCACGACCAGAACAAACCAGAGCATCAGTTAGTCCTGCAGCATCAGAGACCAGAACAAAAGACCAGATTATTAACCAGTCCTCCAGCATCAGAGACCAGATTATTAACTAGTTCTGGAGCATCAGAGACCAGACCAGAGCAAAAGAGAAGACTGGCCACTGCTCAAGAACTACATCACTCCAGAACTTCAGAGATCATCTCATCGTCTTTCAGGCAACACAATCCTCAACATCTCCATCTGTATAATAAAGTAGAACAATATTAAAATGATTATTATTAAAATTATTGTTATTAATAGTTCTTTAAAATGTCACTGCTAATAATAATTGCCTTTAAGTTGTTTTCTCACACAAGACAGAAAAGAAAAATCAAGGAAGGAAAATCCAGAACAGTGTAAGCAAAGTTATGACTCTGTTGTCAGAGCTGTCACATTCAATTAATGAACTGATTGATAAATGAATGTGACTAGGCTTGTTCTACTCTGCTAATTGAGATTGTATATATTACAATTTGTAACAAATATTATAATGAGTTCTCAAAATATTGTTTTTTTTATAGAAGAACTGTCAATGTGCTGAGAACTTCCTTTGTCACATGCTTTTTAAATCCCCTTCATGAATCTCATTTACACTGACCACTGCCATCTAGAGGATCTCAACTGGTGGGTGAAAACCCAAATTGGTTTTGAAATGATTCATATATTCAGAATATATTCAGCAGCGCCGTTTACTGGATTTTGAAACTTGAGGTTGCCGAAATTCGTTATCACAGAGCAAAATAGAATAACTGACAGTAAAAGAAAGGTGAGGTCATAATAGCATGGCTATTAAAATGTTTTCCAGGCAGGATTTCTGCAAAGCAATGTGTTAAGCAAATACTGGGACATAGGATTATTCATAGAATATGATTTAAGACCTGAAGCAAAACCAGTTGAGAACCACTTTCTTTGGTCCTTAACTAGGCTTAATCCGTGTCTGGAAACTGGGACTCAGTGTTTTATGTGAGATAGTGTCAAATCAATGCAACACTGAACACCCCCCAGCAGATCTGAGAAGATGAAATGTATACAGAATGAACACTATCTAACATAAGAAAAGGAGTCTACTCTTTATTACTTCAAGGTTGGGTTTTAAAGGTGGCAAAATAGTATCTCACCAGGACAAAAGACAAAGAAACCTGCTATAATTCAATAAAAAGATGAACACTACAATAAAAACTCTAATATTATTGTACTCATCTTTATTGGTTAGGTCATCCAGCTACCTTACCTTTCAAATAGTTAAAATATTTTAAAATATAATCTTTAAGGAAGAAAGCAAAACTTCAAACAAAACAATATATTAATTCAGAAAAAAATGAAAAACAAATCCAAGCACCTCCCTCCTAAACTAAAGTGTAACTATTCACAAAATTTTAAACAAAACATTCATTCCAATTTCAGCACTATACAGAAATTACAAATAATAATAATCATAAATGAATGTACACAGCATTGATACAAGAAGGGCAGGAACAGTTTAGACACGCAACTGATCACTCTTAATCTCTCCTAGTCACATTTTATTTTCTCTGGGGTTTCCCAGGACATCTCCCAGGGGCGGGGTGTGAATTAGGTTGTGGGGGTGGGGCTCGGGTGGGAACTGTGACTGGGCGGGTGTGGTCACGGGGTCAAGCAAGGTGTAGGTCGCAGGTAAGGCCGACTGATGTGGATGGCGGGTCTAGATACCGAAGGTATTCTCTCCACTGTACGCCACGTATAAAAAGCCGTCCTCGTCCTTCTCCTTGTCATACAGCTGTCCCATGGTGATGCTGCAATTGACATTAGACCAGAGAAAGGGTTAAATGCGGATGATCCTCCTGTAGTGCCACACTTTCAACCGGGTTTCCCAGGGCTGTTAGTTTACAGTGTGGCAATAATACAACAGTAGGAAAGGCCGGTCAAGCTCTGCGGGACGCGTGAGGGACGCACGCGACACAGTTCTCTACTCTCAACCCGAATCTCTTCGTACCGAAACGGGCAGCTGCATACGATGGGGGTCAAATGCAGAAGCAGGCCTTAACACTGCTTAGCCGCTGTCAACAGGATCAAACGATGGGTCTGCCACCCTGCCAAGTGACTTGCATAATCCGCGAGTCCTGGCTAGTTAAGCCCTGAAATTCATGCCCCATGAATAGGGTAATGTCAGCTCCTGTTAACTGTGGTGGCATTGACACACAGCACAAACCAGGGGTCAGGCGGAGACTCGACAGTGTGGCAGTATGGACCGCCAACAATGCAGCTTTCAAAAGCAATTCCTTGGCATTTGCGGCAACCTAATTCATTTTGAATGCTGTACACGTCGGCTCAACCAGGAAAGGACAGAAACGCCAAAATAAAACTACAGACTAAAGACCATGTCCATTAATGTATCAAAAACGACACAACCCTTGTATTTGTATAGGTCAGTTTAGCACAGAAAATCTTGTCTCCCAGCTGTCTAACCTTGCCTAATGGACGAGTGGCTCCTGATTTGATACAGTATAACCAGGTCTGCTACGATCTAGTTGTCCCAGTACCCACCTGGACTGAGGCACGGTCTTGTCGACAAAGAGGAAGATGGCCTTCTCCGAGGGCAGCTGGATGCGCTTCCTGATGATCCACATGAACTGGGCCACGGTGATGTCAGAGGGCACCAAGTACTTCCTCTTGTCAATGTCCACAATCTGAGAACCCGACACCTTCTCCACAATCACCTGGAAACAGAAAGGCGCATGATGTCATGTTATGCCACACACATCATCTCTTTTCTGCCCCCCCCCCCCCCCCCCCCCCCAGTGCCACTCACCGGAACCCTGTCGGGGTACTTGTTGCGTATTTTGGCCGACTCTATACACCGATGTTCTGTATGGAGCAGAAGAGAGACATGGGGTGTGTTGTTACACCATCAACAGAACAGTCGGGCAAAATGGTTTGTCTAACTCCTCCCCCACAACTGAGCATGGGTTCCCTCCATCCCTGCTCTAAGGCACCTCAGTCAGGTGATGTGGTTCTTGATTCAGCAGCGCAGATCAGTAGAATTTGGTGTTCCAGAGCAAAACCTGCACTTTGTTGTGTCTCAAATCACATGCTATCCCCTAATACTGCACAACTCCATGCACTTTAAATGCACTTAGAGAGCCCGGGAGTACCATTTGGGATACACACCCAGTCAGTGACAAGAGGATCAACATTAGACTAGAGAGGTCACATGACAATTCCTGACCGAGATCCACAGGCGGCAGCAGCTGTGAACGCCAGATGCACTCTGGGTAATCGCTGACTAAAGCTGCCAATTCACTGGAATAAATATGTCAATATTTCCCCCTAGGCTACTCCTGAACGTGTCAATCTAACCGACAAACCTACAGGTGTATGTTCAAAGTATGCAATAAAAACGAAAATAAATGTCTCCCAAAAAAATATTCTGCTGGAGAAATATATAATTAGTTTTTAAAACCATGTACTGTAATATTTTGACCATGTAATGTTGACATGTATTAAGTCCACAAAAACAAACTGTTAATAGTCTGAATAATATGCATTAAGGCAAAATTTTTGAGGGAATCGACAACATTGTCTTTAATTTCAACTTATCTTTCAACATAAGTAACATCAGCAGCCATGTCAACAGAAACGACATCCCAAATAGGCCGACCGCTCACTGGGTTCATGAAAATAAAAGCATTGAAAAACTCGACAGTTTGCCAGCAACACTGTAATTAGCGAACAACCAATCCACTTGCAATATCCGAATCATATATTTGTTAACGAATGATAGGTCAACATACGATTTCAATGGATTTCGTCATGTTTTTTTTTGTAATGAAATCCAAAGGAATCAACAACTACATCGGGTAGGCCACAGCAGTAAGTACAAAAAGTAACCTAATACACAATCACAGCCAACAATTGTGATAATAAGAAAAACGCAGAGGAGATATTTATTTGTAGTTTAGCAATTTATTTTTCTGCTTTCTAAGAAAAAACTAATTATATCTTACCCAGGGAATGATCCTCTTTGAACATCCATTTCATGTTGGCAGATTGAGAGTTCGCTCGATACTCAGTAAAATCGTAAGAGTGCGTGCGATGACTCGAACCGTGACAAAAATATGATAATGTTTTAATATCAAAAATCTAAACAATATAAAAATGAACAGGACGTCAACAATATTTAGCAAAACAAGCCTCACTCGACCTAGCTAGCACTGCCCAAACGATGACGCCTCTACCGACTGTACCATTCTTTTGCATGGGGAGGGGGAGCTGGAGGATAAAGATTTGACATGGGGTGGGATTCAAACAAATACTGCGCAGGACTGCGCATCAAATCGGATTTTGGCCACGAACGGAGTTTTGCTTTTATTCCCAGAAATCACATTCACAACATTTAACATTATAACGCGAGCATATTTTTGACCACCAACCTGAAACACACAACAAGTGTCGCTCCGTCTTTCCCCTTTTAAAAATTGTAGATAGCTCTAGCTCATGAGCAAGTCATTTTGGCCCAGAAACACTTGTATTCCTAAAAATACCTTAGGATCTCTCACCCTTTCCTCATCAAGAATGTTTCCACTCACTGAGATTAAAGAAACATTCTGGGAAAACGCTTAAAATACAGCCATAACCCAAGTCTGTTGATCTCGATCGTGTTGTAAACAACGTTCAACTGTTGTTCATGTGGTTGGTGAAAATATTCAGACATTGACAAGGTGTGTCAACGGTTTTCAGACCTTGCATGTTTGTTTTTTTTGCATTTTGACCAGCTTTACGGGACTGCAATCAATAAAGAACATACCATACCATCTTCTTCCGCTTATCCGGGGCCGGGTTCCGGGGGCAGCTGTCTAAGCAGGGATGCCCAGACTTCCCTCTCCCCAGACACTTCCTCTAGCTCTTCCGGGGGGACACCGAGGCGTTCCCAGGCCAGCCGGGAGACATAGTCCCTCCAGCGTGTCCTAGGTCTTCCCCGGGGTCTCCTCCCAGTGGGACGGGACCGGAACACCTTCCCAGGAAGGCGTTCCGGAGGCATCCGAAAAAGATGCCCAAGCCACCTCAGCTGACCCCTCTCGATGTGGAGGAGCAGCGGCTCTACTCTGAGCTCCTCCCGGGTGACCGAGCTTCTCACCCTATCTCTAAAGGATCGCCCGGCCACCCTGCGGAGAAAGCTCATTTCGGCCGCCTGTATCCGGGATCTTGTCCTTTCGGTCATGACCCAAAGCGCATGACCATAGGTGAGAGTAGGAACGTAGATTGACTGGTAAATCGAGAGCTTCGCCTTGCGGCTCAGCTCTTTCTTCACCACGACAGACCGATACATCGACTGCATTACTGCAGAAGCTGCACCGATCCGTCTGTCAATCTCCCGTTCCATCCTTCCCTCACTCGTGAACAAGACCCCTAGATACTTGAGGCAGGCACTCTCCACCAACCTGAAGTGGGCAAGCCACCCTTTTCCGACTGAGGACCATGGCCTCGGATTTGGAGGTACTGATTTTCATCCCCACCGCTTCACACTCGGCTGCAAACCGTCCCAGCGCATGCTGAAGGTCCTGGTTAGAAGGGGCCAACACGACAACATCATCTGCAAAGAGCAGAGACGAAATTGTGTGGTCCCCAAACCTGACACCCTCCGGCCCCTGGCAGCCCTGCCGGAGTCCAACATGCACTGGGAACAAGTCTGACTTACTGCCGGCAATGCGGACCAAGCTCCTGCTTCGGTTGTATAGGGACCTGACAGCCCTTAGCAAAGGACCCAGGACCCCATATTCCCCAAGCACCCTCCACAAGATGCCGCGAGGGACACAGTCGAATGCCTTCTCCAAATCCACAAAACACATGTGGATTGGTTGGGCAAACTCCCATGAACCCTCCAACACCCTGTAGAGGGTATAGAGCTGGTCCAGGGTTCCACGGCCCGGACGAAACCTGTCGCCCGGTATGGCACAGCCGGGGCCCCACCCTGGAGCCAGGCCCGGGGTTGGGGCTCGTATGCGAGCGCCTGGTGGCCGGGCCTTCCCCCATGGGGCCCGGCTGGGCTTAGCCCGAACGGGCGACGTGGGGCCGCCCTCCCGTGAGCTCACCACCCACAGGAGGGACCATAAGGGGCCGGTGCGAAGAGGATCGGGCGGCAGTCAAAGGCAGGGGCCTAGACAACCCGATCTCTGGACACGGAAACTAGCTCTAGGGACGTGGAATGTCACCTCGCTGGCGGGGAAGGAGCCTGAGTTAGTGCGTGAGGTTGAGAGGTTCCGATTAGAGGTAGTCGGGATCACCTCTACGCACGGCTTGGGCTCTGGAACCACACTCCTTGAGAGAGGATGGACTCTTCACCACTCTGGAGTTGCCCATGGTGAGAGGCGGCGGGCTGGTGTGGGTTTGTTTATAGCTCCCCAGCTCTGCCGCCATGTGTTGGAGTTTACCCCGGTGAACGAGAGGGTCGTTTCCCTGCGCCTACGGGTCGGGGATAGGTCTCTCACTGTTGTTTGTGCCTACGGGCCGAATGGCAGTGCAGAGTACCCGACCTTCTTGGAGTCTCTGGGAGGGGTGCTGGAAAGTGCTCCGACTGGGGACTCTATTGTTCTACTGGGGGACTTCAACGCCCACGTGGGCAACGACAGTGACACCTGGAGGGGCGTGATTGGGAGGAACGGCCCCCCTGATCTGAACCCGAGTGGTGTTCAGTTATTGGACTTCTGTGCTAGTCACAGTTTGTCCATAACGAACACCATGTTCAAGCATAAGGGTGTCCATCAGTGCACGTGGCACCAGGACACCCTAGGCCGCAGGTCGATGATCGACTTTGTTGTCGTCTTATCTGACCTGCGGCCGTATGTCTTGGACACTCGGGTGAAGAGAGGGGCGGAGCTGTCAACTGATCACCACCTGGTGGTGAGTTGGATCCGATGGCGGGGGAGGAAGCTGGACAGACTCGGCAGACCCAAATGTGCTGTAAGGGTTTGCTGGGAACGTCTGGCAGAGTCTCCTGTCAGAGAGATCTTTAACTCCCACCTCCGGCAGAGCTTCGACTGGATCCCGAGGGAGGTTGGAGATATTGAGTCCGAGTGGACCATGTTCTCCACCGCCATTGTCGAAGCGGCCGCTCGGAGCTGTGTCCGTAAGGTCTCCGGTGCCTGTCGAGGCGGCAATCCCCGAACCTGGTGGTGGACACCGGAAGTAAGGGATGCCGTCAAGCTGAAGAAGGAGTCCTATCAGGCCTGGTTGGCTTGTGGGACTCCTGAGGCAGCTGACGGGTACCGACAGGCCAAGCGGGCTGCAGCCCGGGTGGTTGTGGAGGCAAAAACTCGGGCCTGGGAGGAGTTCGGTGAGGCCATGGAGAAGGACTATCGGCTGGCCTCGAAGAGATTCTGGCAAACCATCCGGCGCCTCAGGAGAGGGAAACAGTGCCCTACCAACGTTGTTTACAGTAGAGGTGGGCAGCTGTTGACCTCAACTGGGGATGTCGTCGGGCGGTGGAAGGAGTACTTCGAGGATCTCCTCAATCCCGCTGTCACTTCTTCCATTGAGGAAGCAGAGGATGAGGGCTCAGAGGTGGACTCGTCCATCACCCGGGCTGAAGTCACTGAGGTGGTCAAGAAACTCCTCGGTGGCAAGGCACCGGGGGTGGATGAGATCCGCCCTGAGTACCTCAAGTCTCTGGATGTTGTGGGGCTGTCTTGGTTGACACGCCTGTGCAACATCGCGTGGCGGTCGGGGACAGTGCCTCTGGGATGGCAGACCGGGGTGGTGGTCCCTCTTTTTAAGAAGGGGGACCGGAGGGTGTGTTCCAACTATAGGGGGATCACACTTCTCAGCCTCCCCGGGAAAGTGCTATGCCAGGGTTCTGGAGAGGAGAATACGGCCGATAGTAGAACCTCGGATTCAGGAGGAACAGTGTGGTTTTTGTCCGGGCCGTGGTTTCAGAACATAAGACTCATAATGTCAAAGGGTGTGCCCTTCATCAGCGAAATCATAGAATGAAATCCTGGTCGGAATATCTTGGGAATCAGGATGAAAATTAGCTGGCCGGCCAAGTTAGCGGCATGTTGAAATTAGCGGCATGTTGAAGTTGGCAGCACTTTGCAAACCCAGTTTTAATGTTATCATTCATTTTCATTATGTAACCTTAATTGTAGCAGGGGAGGTCATGCTGAGACCAAAGGTATTTTTTGCGAATGAGCCCCACACAATTATTAAATAATAGAATGTGGGGTGAACAACCGCCAAAATCTTTTAAAAAGAACACAATTCATAACACACAAACACATTCTTTATACAAATATCCCTCTACCATCCTGATGAAGTTCGCAAGAGGCACCGATTCATTCAATTTAAAATGAGCTTAGAATTTATTCCAAATATAAGGTGCAGAAAAATTAAACGCTTTTCTACTGAACTCCATGTAGATTTCAGGTACCTCTAGAGTTAACCATCGCTGAGACAGTTTGATAGTCTGTACTTCTGTATGTCAGCAGAGAAGTAATGTATGGTGGTAATTTATGCTGGAGTGCTGTAAAAACAAAAAGCATAAAATGCATAGATCTACATGACTTCGAAGAGAAAAGAGAAAAAGAGAGAAAAAAAGAGAAAAATGATGTGTGCTGAAACAATCCCCGTAGTAAAGCATAATACACTACGATAAACTGTATTAAGAAGTTATAAAACCAAAGTAGAAGCATTCATGTCAATAATATCATCATAATCAATAACCTGCACGAAAGTCAATGGAACCATTTTCTTTTTGCTAGATAATAGGAAGACAACTTTCATCCTCAATTTTCTAACAATTAAGTCTACATGTTTTTTGAAGGACAGATCTCCGTCTATCCATATGCCCAGGTATTTGTATGCAGGGACACGGTCCATATAAGCACCATCCAGAGTAAATAAATCCATATCTACACGCACCGTTTCACATTTGGAAAATAACATTTGTTTTTTCAGAATTCAACAACAGCTTCAAACAGCATCCCCTCTCTTATCTCCAGCCTTCAGCTGGTTGTTGGGAGGGAGGGGTTTCCCCAGGTGGTGTCCCGTGGAGATTCCGTGGGGGCAGGTGCTTTGCTCCTCCCAGATCTCAGGCCGCAGCTTAAACCCTCCAGAGAAGGACAGATCGAACATCCCGCTAGAGGCGAAGGTCAGGGGCTGTTCGTCCAGCAGTGTCTCCAGCCTGGCCCTCCAGCTTTCCAGTCTTGTGGTTCGCACCTCAGGGGGGCTGTTTGCTGGGCACCAGAACACCTGGGGGGCCAACACCTGGAACCCACAGAATCGGAGCACGCCATTCTGGTAGGGAGAAACCGGACGGGGGTCAGGAGAGAGCACAAGACTTAGGCAAGATGGAGGCCTTTTCTTCAGGCCAGGGTCACATTCACAAAATGAATACTTCAAAATACTTGAGTTGGACTTGTTACCTGCAGGGGCCACAGTGTGACGTTTAGATCTCCGTTGAGGCCGTCAGGAAGAAACATGCTCTCCATCGCCCCAGTGCTGAACGACAACATGGCTTTCTTGTCCTGCGAGACAAATGAGCATTAATAACTCCAAAGAAAGATATTTTTTTTTAAATCCGCAAGAACACAATTCATGCTGATCCTAAAAACATTAAACATAATCCCCCTCTGTCCCCGGGGAAAGCAATAAAGCCTGTTGATGGAGACAAGTGTATGAACAAATGTAAACCAGGGGTGTTGAAAATCTGAATGCTGATCAGCAGAAAGCTGTGTGTCTGTGTCTCTTTCGGGATCTCACCTCTCTCCCCAGCATGTCACACTCAAACTGGCACCTGGCCACGCCCTATCTGGCAGATCTCATTCACTGGAATTCTAATTATGATCACCTGGTTCTTGTTCTCTCATTCCAGTCACAGTATAAGCCAGCAGTCCCCATCAGACCTCGCGAGGGACTGATTTTTCGTGCCATACACCATATTGCTATTTCTGCATTTGGATTATTGACTACGACCTCTGCCTCGGAGATCTCACTGGACTACGACCTCTGCCTTGGAGATCTCACTGGACTACGACCTCTGCCTCGGAGATCTCACTGGACTACGACCTCTGCCTTGGAGATCTCACTGGACTACGACCTCCGCCTCGGAGATCTCACTGGACTACGACCTCTGCCTCGGAGATCTCACTGGACTACGACCTCTGCCTCGGAGATCTCACTGGACTACGACCTCTGCCTTCGCCCCTCCTGTACCTTCGCCTGGTTACAGAGTCTTTGCCCAAATCTGAACCTGCCAGTCCTACACCTAGAATCTGCATTGCCCTTTCGGATCATTGCCTGCTGTGTATGACCCCTGCTTGACGACCACAAATTCCCCATTACTCCACATTACTCCCCATTACTCCTCCTGTATTTAGTAATAAACATAGTGCGCTCCGCACTTGGATCGCAAATCTGTTTCCCTGATTCCTTACACTGTAGTATATGATAATGTATACCACACGAGTCCTTACACTGTGGTATATGATAATGTATACCACATGTATGAGATCAAGTAACATTTGTTTTGTAATTGTGCTGGTAACTGTTTTGTAATAGCCCAGTTTATATTCATATTCAGTAGCAGTCACAAATTTATTGGCAGTATTTTTAAAACGTTACACAAGTCATTTTAAAGTTATGTAACTGATCTAGCTAGTTCATGTCAATAAAAGACACAGGGAACATCTGAATCTTGAGGTCTTAAATCACTGTTTACGTGGCTACAACATAACTGGGTGACGCAATCTTGTCACACTGAATTTTACATATTGATGATGTAAATCTCACGAAAGGTACTGTTAATCTCAGTGGAACGATTGTAGTGTGGGATGAACGACACACCAGTGACTGGCTTCTGGGACAAAAGACAGGAATGTAATGGCCAAATGGTCTAACCTTGAACTTTCCATTGTCATAGACAGTTTGCAGTGTGAAGGCAAATCCTTGAGTCAGGACTCTGTCAATCCAGCCCTTCAGAATGGCAGGAACACCAAACCAGTACATAGGGAACTAAGAGAGAGAGAGACAGAGAATGTTCCTTAATACATTGTTGTTTATGTCCCACAACTCCCATTTTATAGTTATTTTACAACGTTAATTTTCTATTGTTAATGACATGTTGTAATGTTCTGGTTTAATAATACGTTCTGAAACGTTGCGCATATATCTAAAGCAAATAGAATTTAAAAGAAAGAAAGAGAGATGGTTGCCTCTATCTACTCTAATGAAATGCTTTTTAATCATGATGTAGAGTGAAGGAGAAAACCAACACAGACAGTCACAATCAAAGAAGCGGACAAGAGAGGCTGACAGAGATGGCTAAATAGACAGAGGAGTGTATAGGAAGAGACAGAGGGGCGTATGGGAAGAGACAGAGGGGCGTATGGGAAGAGACAGAGGGGCGTATGGGAAGAGACAGAGGGGCGTATGGGAAGAGACAGAGGGGCGTATGGGAAGAGACAGAGGGCGTATGGGAAGAGACAGAGGGCGTATGGGAAGAGACAGAGGGGCGTATGGGAAGAGACAGAGGGGCGTATGGGAAGAGACAGAGTGTTGTATAGGAAGAGACAGAGTGTTGTATAGGAAGAGACAGAGTGTTGTATAGGAAGAGACAGAGGGGCGTATAGGAAGAGACAGAGGGGCGTATAGGAAGAGACAGAGGGGCGTATAGGAAGAGACAGAGGGGCGTATAGGAAGAGACAGAGTGGCGTATAGGAAGAGACAGAGTGTTGTATAGGAAGAGACAGAGTGTTGTATAGGAAGAGACAGAGTGTTGTATAGGAAGAGACAGAGGGGCGTATAGGAAGAGACAGAGGGGCGTATAGGAAGAGACAGAGGGGCGTATGGGAAGAGACAGAGGGGCGTATGGGAAGAGACAGAGGGGCGTATGGGAAGAGACAGAGGGGCGTATGGGAAGAGACAGAGGGGCGTATGGGAAGAGACAGAGGGGCGTATGGGAAGAGACAGAGGGGCGTATGGGAAGAGACAGAGGGGCGTATGGGAAGAGACAGAGGGGTGTATGGGAAGAGACAGAGGGGCGTATGGGAAGAGACAGAGGGGCGTATAGGAAGAGACAGAGAGGGGCAGAGAGAGAAAGAGAAAAAGAGGCAGGGGTGCACAGTGATTTTGTGACCTCTGACCTGGAAGATGACGAGCTCCGCCTCCTCCAATTTCCGATGCTCTGCTATGATGTCATCACTGAGTCGTCCCTCCATCCAGGCTTGCATGGTTTCTTCTCCATACTTAAACTCCTCAGGATTCTTCACGCCACCTAACAAAGGGACAGCACAGCAATGATAGCCTGTGTGTGTGTGTGTGTGTACTGGATGCATTCTTGTGTTTACAATTTGTTCAATGCAAAAAGTATTTTGGTGACCAGGTAATGTAAGGGTAAATAGAATAACATAATAACGTATGGGTGAATAGAATAACGTAATAATGTAAGGGTAAATAGAATAAAGTATGGGTGAATAGAATAACGTAATAATGTAAGGGTAAATAGAATAACGTATGGGTGAATAGAATAACGTAATAATGTAAGGGTAAATAGAATAACATAATAACGTATGGGTGAATAGAATAACATAATAATGTAAGGGTAAATAGAATAACGTATGGGTGAATAGAATAACGTAATAATGTAAGGGTAAATAGAATAACGTAAGGGTAAATAGAAAAACGTAATAATGTAAGGGTAAATAGAATAACGTAATAATGTAAGGGTAAATAGAATAACGTAAGGGTAAATAGAAAAACGTAATAATGTAAGGGTAAATAGAAAAACGTAATAATGTAAGGGTAAATAGGAAAACTTATTAATGTAAGTGTAAATAGAATAACGTAATAATGTAAGGGTAAATAGAATAACATAATAATGTAAGGGTAAATAGAATAACGTAAGGGTAAATAGAAAAACGTAATAATGTAAGGGTAAATAGAATAACGTAATAATGTAAGGGTAAATAGAATAACGTAAGGGTAAATAGAAAAACGTAATAATGTAAGGGTAAATAGAATAACGTAATAATGTAAGGGTAAATAGAATAACGTAAGGGTAAATAGAAAAACGTAATAATGTAAGGGTAAATAGAAAAACGTAATAATGTAAGGGTAAATAGGAAAACTTATTAATGTAAGTGTAAATAGAATAACGTAATAATGTAAGGGTAAATAGAATAACATAATAATGTAAGGGTAAATAGAATAACGTAAGGGTAAATAGAAAAACGTAATAATGTAAGGGTAAATAGAATAACGTAATAATGTACGGGTAAATAGAATAACGTAAGGGTAAATAGATAAACGTAATAAATAAGGGTAAATAGAAAAATTTTATAATGTACTTTTTTTTTTTATGGAACCCATGGACCAAAAAATATCCGTACAGTTACGTAAAACAGGCATGTTTGTGTGTTTATGGGGAAACTTTCAATTTTCAAAACAAAATACTTAAACCATTTTTTGTATTGTATTTAGTGAAATATTATTTAATACATTTTGACAACATTCTTGGTAACAATTTATTTTACCATGACTCTGACTTGCTTTTTCACTCTGAATTTGCTTTGGATACAAAATGATCAGAATGCTAATATAAATATAAAAAATAGACAACTGGGTATTCTGATTCCGTCCTTAACTAAACTAGAGCAATTACAAAATAGATAACAGTTCCATAATGCATATTTTATAATATTTCTGTTCAGGCCAGAATATACAGTACAGGCCAAAAGTTTGGACACCTTCTCATTCAATGCGTTTTCTTTATTTTCATGACTATTTACATTGTAGATTCTCACTGAAGGCATCAAAACTATGAATGAACACATATGGAATTATGTACTTAACAAAAAAGTGTGAAATAACTGAAAACATGTCTTATATTTTAGATTCCTCAAAGTAGCCACCCTTTGCTTTTTTGATAGCGCTGCAAACCCTTGGTGTTCTCTTAATGAGCTTCATAAGGTAGTCACCTGAAATGGTTTTCACTTCACAGGTGTGCCTTGTCAGGGTTAATTAGTGGACTTTTTTCCCTTATTAATGGGGTTGGGACCATCAGTTGTGTTGTGCAGAAGTCAGGTTGATACACAGCAGACAGCCCTATTGGATAACTGTTAGAATTAATATTATGGCAAGAACCAATCAGCTAAGTGAAGAGAAACGGGTGGCGATTATTACTCTAACAAATGAAGGTCAGTCAGTCCGGAAAATTGCGAAAACTTTGAATGTGTCCCCAAGTGCAGTCGCAAAAACCAACAAACACTACAACAAAACTGGCTCACATGAGGACCGCCCCAGGAAAGGAAGGGGCATTTGCTGGTGACACTGTTGGGGATTTATTCAAAATTGAAAGCAAACTGAACCAGCATGGCTACCACAGCATCCTGCAGCGACATGCCATCCCATTCGGTTTGCGTTTAGTTGGACCATCATTTATTTTTCAACAGGACAATGACCCCAAACACCTCCAGGCTGTGTAAGGGCTATTTGACCAAGAAGGAGAGTGATGGAGTGCTGCGCCAGAAGACCTGGCCTCCACAGTCACCGGACCTGAACCCAATCGAGATGGTTTGGGGTGAGCTGGACCGCAGAGTGAAGGCAAAAGGCCCATCAAGTGCTAAGCATCTCTGGGAACTCCTTCAAGATTGTTGGAAAACCATTTCAGGTGACTACCACTTGAAGCTCATCAAGAGAATGCCAAGAGTGTGCAAAGTAGTAATCAGTGCAAAGGGTGGCTACTTTGAGGAAACTACAATATAAGACATGTTTTCAGTTATTTCACACTGTTTTGTTAAGTACATAATTCCACATGTTCATTCATAGTTTGAATGCCTTCAGTGAGAATCTATAATGTAAATAGTCATGAAAATAAAGGAAACGCATTGAATGAGATGATGTGTCCAAACTTTTGGCCTGTACTGTATATATTTTTAAAATATGTATTACTAATACACAAAACAGAAACAACATGGCCATCACTGTATAAATGCATTACTGTTGGTGGTATGTGTGTGTACACCTGTGATATCCTCCGTAGTGGCTGTAGCCTTGAAGTTCATGGCGTAGAGGTCAGACACAATCACTTTGTAGCCCTGCTGAGTGAACGCTTCCACAGCAACATCCTTGGCTGCAGAGTTAAACGACCTGGCACTCTGGTGGGCATAAACAATCAGCACAGTCTTCGGGGCTATTTCAAAAACAAACACACACGCATACATAAACACAAACACACACACAGGAGAAAGATTGAGCATGACAATTTTAACTGTTTACCTAGAACAAAAACAAATGTCAATTTCCTTACGACTGTGTTTTTACCTTTTAATGACTATATGACTTTACATTACACATGCCACCCTATTTCCTTAATAGTGCACATTAGTGACGGCCATTCAAGGTTTCATTACCGTTTTTCTAGCAGCAGGATATTATTCTAGCAGCGCTAACTCAAAATAATAGCCATCATTGAAATATATAAGGCAATATGGGTAACAATCTAGTCTGTCAATATAGTATGTCTGTTCCAATGTTGTTCTTGTCTGTTCTTTTTTACAGACAAGATTGTTACTTATATGGTCTTATAAATGTCAATGATGGCTTTTATTGTGATAAAGAATTTCTGAGTGCTGCCAGCATAATATTGTGCTGCTAAAATAACGCTAATGAAGCCTTGTTTGGCCATCACTAGTGCACATGCCTTCAACATCTGGCCTCTATAAAAGAAATGGGTTGCATTTGCTATGTAGCTTCGTTTAAAAGTTTACAAAAGTATACAAAGTGTACAAGCACCAGAACACCTTTCTAGGTTCTTATGTCACTGCATCTTTCTAGTTTCACTCACATTGCACAACCTCTTTTATTAATGAGAGGTAAGACTGTTTTGCTATCTCTTAAAGCCCTGGGGCTTCTAGCTTGCAGTAACTGCAAGATATTCCATGAGTGGAGGGCAAATCAGTCAAAAGCAGTTTTACCTCACTCTGAATAAGGCTGGAAGATGCCGGAACATTCCTGTTCTACCTGATTTAATTATGAGGCAAATATACAACAAAAAAAGAAACATACGTGTTCAAAAGCCTGATTCTAGTAATAAAATATGATTCATTATCTGTTATTTTTTTTGTTTTACCAAATTCAATATGCAAAATGAGAGACAAAGAATGTAATGACACTGTACAGAAATGGATAAGACCGACTGCTATATTGCTAAATAAATAAATTATGTTAAGACTTTCCCTGTTAAGGTGTCACTGTGTGATTGACATTAAATGTGAGGTGATTGACATTAAATGTGTTGCTGCTGTAGGCAGGAGTTTAGAGTTGCTGGTGCATTTTGGGTAACAAGGTAAATATCCGTTGATTCTTGTTGGCTTTGTAGGAATTATATTACCTACATGCAGTGTTCATATTTTGTCAACACAAAGAAAGCCACATCAACAAACTTGAAGTTCTAGTAGGCAACCACACATCACTTACTACGCTACTGACTTTTGAACATTTGAAAAATACATGATAAATGATATGTCACCTTTGAGACTTACCCATGACGCGTTTTTATGATCGGGTTATTCCGGGCTGTGTGCGCTTGCTCTACTTTCCTGCGGCTCGATGGGAATAGTGGGGAAGGACCTTTGTCCGGCTGCAGCGCAAGCTTTTATACTCACCGGTAATCGCGTGAGAAACGTTATTCGATCGCAAGTGAGATGGAGTGGTTACGCAATGTTTGGGGCTGGCCCACACACTGAAAACAAAACGAAAATAAGTCTATGTATCCTAGCCAACTACCGGACTGTTTGCGACTGAACTGTAACCGACCGGTCTATCGAGATGGATAATAACATCAGGAAATGCCACCAGCGTAATAACTTTTTCCGGATTAGATAGGCTATGTCATATGCGCTGATTGGACTACAGTTTATTTGCGATGCGTACAGATTCTCACAACCTATCTAGAACACACTGTGTTTCAATTAACGGCATATCTGTGCAGGGTGGCACCAGTGTTGGCTTGTCTCGGGGACAAGTGCGGAATGCGCCAAGTCATGAAGACCGCCTCGACTGGTCTCGATCTTAGATGTTTTGGAATGTCACTCGGGCACTTCCGACACTCCCTAAAGGTGCGTGCACACTGTCCGCTCGCTAGAGCTACAAAGAGGCACGTTCTCATTCATTTACAACGACAGCCAGCGAATCACGACTACGGCGGGTGGAGCTACTATCCGAGAAAAAATCTCCCAGCGAAAGTCGAGATATGTTCAACGTTATGCTAATTTTCTGCGAGGGGGCAGTGACGGAGTTCGGCGACTACCAATGGCAGTAATACATTTTTGTTGTAGAGTCACGCAATTACTTAATTCGGATTACTATTAGCAGAGACAGATGTTTTCCCTATACTGGTTGACTGGTTGTTGCTGCCATACATTTGGAAGTTACGCCCTCCCCGAGCGGGCAGTGTGCACGCTAGTTTCGGCACAGCGACAGCTCTCCAGAGATTGAGCTATACAAGTTCTGGTCATAAAATTAGAATATCATAAAAAAAGTTGATTTATTTCAGTAATTCCATTTATACCGATAACTTGTATAAAGTATACATTCATTCCACACAGACTGATACATTTCAACTGTTTATTTCTTTTAATTTTGATGATTATAACTGACAACTAATGAAAACCCCAAATTCAGTATCTCAGAAAATTTGAATACTGTATTATTATTCATAAATACAGTGCTTCACAAAAACATCTTGCCCTCAATGTATATCTGACACAGTCTCATTCTGTCATGTTTTGCTCAAAAGACCATTCCCTCACATACATACACTTGCAACAATAGCCCAGAGACATAGCACTGCATTACCACTGCCTCTTTCACTCTCAAGGCTTGCCAATCTATTGTCTTAAGCAGTAATCAGTTGGCTCAGAGGTCTAAATTACCACAAATGTGGACACTAATGTCCCTTACCTCAATATTTCCTTATAATTATACCATATTGACATTCTGTGGCAGTACTTTGTATATTCTCATTATACTTCTATGCTGTATTTCTCATTGACATGTACACAGGCACACACATTCAACAGTAGATTGTTGAGTCAGAGCTCTATATGAATATACAAAGATATACAGTGTGAGTACAACCTACAAGACCATTGTCCTACACTCACCATGTTAGAGGACCCCGTCCATTGTTGCTATGTAACTATATTTCATAATTATTTTTTTGTTGTGGTTACTGTATCACCACACTCCCTCTCCTGTTAGTTCTTTTGCACCTGTGTGTTTTATGATTTTCTTTATTGAACTCTTGAGCAAACTTCATGAAAGCTTAAGCAACAAGGTTTATTTTTTATTTATGGAAATTAGGTTAGATTGAGATTCGCTTTTGTTGAAGTCGATGCCTTCAACGTGAAACTGAGCTTGGGTGACCATATAGGAGATGGGAAGGGGTTGGGCTAAATGACTCCACCCACATTGAGCACTGACCCAAACCTACACCACTAAATCAGGAACTTGGAGCAAAACTGGAAAAGGTTGTAACAGTTGGTGATTTAGTGGAGGTTTAGATACATTGTTCTGGACAATTTCAATATTTTGTGATTTATGTGTCTTATTATTTGCACAGTTCTCAATCAACTAGAAGTTACACAGTAAGCACTGCAGAATACTGTATTTTGATTTCCTCTGTTAAAAGGGAATACAAATGTATATCTTTCTAGTTTCAAAGTTCATAATTCACTTGAATTGTTGGACTGTCCAGGGTAGTAATTTTGAGGGTATCCACGTCTATGTTTTTGGACCTAGTGAAGAGCATTAACTTTGTTTTATTTGCATTTAGCACCAAACTGAGATCAATAAGGGAATTTGTAGCTATTGAAAATCAGACTGTAAGTGAGCAGATACAATACTATGTCATCAGCATAAAAGTGAATTACAGAAATAATTTATATACAGACCGAACAGTAATTACCTAATATTAAACCCTGAGGAACCCCTTTGTCTACTAAATTTAGACCCCATCTGTTATAATTGACTGACATTTGCTAGGATAATTCTGAAACCAAATGCAAGTGTCAGTGGCCAGGCCTAATGAGGTCAGTTTCTTTAGCAAGATGGAAAGATCAACTGTATCAAAAGCCTTTGACAGGTCAATAAATAAAGCAACACTATGCAATTTTTCATCCAAGGCTCTGACAATGTCATTAACCACTAATGTAATTGCATTAACAGCACGTTTTTTGATAACAAGGAGTGCAACCACATGACTGGTTTTCCAAATCTTAGGAATGAAACCCAAGATTAATGTAAGGTTAAAAATGTGTGTTACAGCTCTGGACATGAAAGCAGAAGCACCAGCCAGCAGATATGGAACAGGTTTCTCTGCGTTGGTGGATTTCCTACAGAAGAAAAGTGTCTGAAAAAGTAGTCAACAAACAGAGTGTTCCACCAGGATTTCGCAATTTTATTTAGATGAGTGGGTTTATACAATAGTAAAATTTTACCTTTCTGAGCTTTATGCAAACATTTCTTAGTTGCTTAAAGGTCTGCCAGTCTGAATTAAATGCTGTTTTCTTAGCAGTGGCCTATGCCAAATTTCTCTGATGAATATTGACAGATATGTTAGAATTGAACCAGGGGTTGGGTATCTTCGTAATTCTTATTCTCTTATAAGACGCTGATCAGCAGTTGAATTGAAAACACCCTAGTGCTTATTTGGCTTCTGGAGTAGCAAATATACAGTCACATAGGTAGAAGTCTTGGAAGAAGTCTTGTACATGAAACGTTTAAAAAAAAATTGGTGATATTGTATAGTTTAACTCTATGAATGCTGATGTCTCTAATACAGGTAATTGGGCTGTGATCGCTAATATCTAATGGAAATACACCATCCGCCATATACAGGTTAGCCAAATACCACTAGCCATATACAGGTTAGCCATATACCACTAGCCATATACAGGTTAGCCATATACCACTAGCCATATACTGGTTAGCCATACACCACTAGCTATATACAGTTTAGCCATACACCACTAGCTATATACAGGTTAGCCATATACCACTAGCTATATACAGGTTAGCCATATACCACTAGCCATATACTGGTTAGCCATACACCACTAGCTATATACAGGTTAGCCATATACCACTAGCCATATACAGGTTAGCCATATACCACTAGCCATATGAAGGTTAGCCAGATATACCTGTGAGGTGTATGGATTATCTCGGCAAAGGAGAAGTGCTCACTAATTTTTTGTGAACAATATTTGAGAGAAATGGCCTTTTGTGTACATAGAGAAAGTCTTAGATCTTTGATTTCAGCTCATGATAAATGGGGGCAAAAAGTGTTGCATTTATAATTTTGTTCAGTGTATATATGTTTGATATATTTACATATATATTTCAGATTAGGACATTTACTTATGTTCCCAGAAATTACTTATTTGTTGGTCCAGACTAGCACCAAGACATAATATTCAGCCTAACACGATCTTAATTGTGGATCTTAATCATATGAATCTATCATATTAATTATTCAACCAGGTAAGCTGATTGATGACCAATTGTACTTTACAATGACTGGCCAAAGGTAAGCAACTGCTGAACAAGATAAACATACCCATATTATATATGGTTAAAAACACAGGAAACTGCTCCACAGCTTCAGCTATTTAGCAGACTTACAGTCTTGTATATAAACATTTAAATCATCTCAGATTTCAGACCCACTTTCTAGTTATTGCAGTATGACTGTTAAAAATGGCGAGGGGGCTAATACATCTTTTGGCTGTTTTTCGAAAGGGTTTTTAAAACTTAAACTGGTGGGGCAGAAAATACAACTGAGGGGGCTAAGCCCACTCTTGCCCCCTCGTGGCGCCGGGCCAGACATAACAACACATTCTGATATATAATAAAAGTTCTAAACCATTTAAAATATTGCTTTTATATATATATACTGCTATGTGTCTACATGATTGGATCTGTCTTCCAATTCCAGATTTGGACACTAGTTCTGTCATCAGCATCTTGTGAGCAACATTAAAAAAACACTTCCGGGTCACGAAAATTTAGATAATTTCAAAATAAAAGAGGCCAACGAATTACTTCTAAACCGATATAAATTGAATGTATTCATTGTTTAAGAAAATGTACCTCTCAAAACATTGACAACAATTCATATTTTATCATATTTAAGAGTAATTTCAATAAAAATTGGGTATTGAAACACGTTCCAATGTCAAAATTCAGAAAATGCGAATGACTGAATATGGAATACATGTTGCCTCATAGATAAAAAAAACTATTGAATGTTCCACAAAGAAAGCAGTGTAGGAAATGTTCAGGAGAGTGTGTAGAGTAAGACAAAACTGTCTAAGCATTGGGAATGGTGTGCTACATCTAACAACACAATCCTCTTTAGCTACCAATGCAAAACACTTTAATAGAGTGCACATGTACATATTTCCCTATACAGAAAAACCTATTCCTTTACACTCCAGTGAATGTGTTGCCGGAAATGTTCAGGAGACTGTATGGAGTGATAATGTGCTAAAACAATCAAGGGGCACTATGTATTTGCATTTGTTACTGGCATTTTAATCCGCCTATATGATTGGCCACAATGTAACTCAATGGATATTTTAGCTCTACGATGCTGTATATTATAATGTGTTGCAAGGGGAGGAGGTGGAAAGTACAGTGCTTCTGGAATTAGCTCAACAAGCCCATATATGACTAATGATCACCAGCAAATTGACAAGAACTACATCATTTGGACTCATCAACAAATTTTTTTAATCAGAAATGTTTACAACAATAGTTTACTCTATTTTCTATTTTTTTTTTTAAATATGTAGATATTCCTTTTTATTATCTATATCTTTACATAACAAACAATGGCAAAGTAGATTAATTAAATATTATTAATATCCCATTTTACCGCTGACTTTTATTTTAAAGGCAAAATCCGAAATCCGGAACTCTTATTGTTGCTACAAAATCTCTAATGTTGCCAGCATGACGCTACTCTCTGGGAGGTGTATCGGCGCACTGATCATTGGAGATGGAACAAAACTGAACGTTTTAGGTACAACAAATGAAAAAGAGTGCCACCGTGTGGTGATGGTCTTGAAAGAGGTGCCATGTAACACATACAGTAACCGCTAGAATAATTGGCACCCTAGAAAAATATAGGTTATCTTTTAACTGTGTGAAAATTGTTCAAAGAAACTAAATCGTCAAGAACTTCCAAATCATATGTGACAATTATTGGCACCCACAGAAAAAAATCTGTGGGTGCGTTCTTAAGAGGTCATCCATGACATCCTGTTTCACTGGGATAGATTATAAATGACACACAGGTTAAACTCCCTTAGTCATCCATCAACATATGAAAGGCCAGAGAACAAAAATAAAAATGAGATAAAAGGTTGTTGACCTTCACAAAACAGGCAATGCTATAATAAGAGAGTTCAAGTGAAGTCAATGGCAGATCCTTCTGGTAAATGCAGGGCCGCTCAAAGATTAATATAAAAGGAAAACAGAGCCTAAATGTTTTGCCTGGATATACCACACAGTTGTCCGGGGTCACTAGACAAAATAACCAAACATAACTTGTGTGAGGGAAAACAGTGAGACCAGCAAAGGCTCCTCCACTCACTGTACAACCCAAAACCCACATTATACATACCACAATCTAAAACCTCAACTTCATTAACACAAATAATTATCGTTAAAAATTAAGGGAACACTTAAATCACACATCAGGTCTCGATGAACGAAATATACTGACCTCCTATGTGGACATTTTAGGCTTCCTGCACCAAAGCTCAGGTCTTAGGAGGTTGAAGATCAGCATCTTTACTGTTAGATATGTAATTTGTTGAGAACATGTGGGCCAGTCAATGGCATTACTGCCTTTGTCATCCAGGAACTGCCTACCCACTCTGGCGACATGATGGCGGGCATTGTCCTGCAGCAGGAGGAATCCAGGGCCCCATGCACCAGCGTAAGGTTTGGCAATTCATCCTGTTACCTAACAGCAGTCAGGGTACCTGGTCGCCAGTACGTGCCTGTCTCCCGGGACAGGCTGCTGTGCTGGGCTCATACCACCCCATCCTCTGGTTATTGGCCACACGATCAGCTGCCTGGAGGGCAGGTACTGGTGGCCAACCTTGGCCAAGGACGTGAGGGTCTTTGTCTCCTCTTGCCCGGTGTGCGCCCAGAGTAAAGCGCCGAGACACCTTCCTACAGGGAAATGAATGCCTCTTCCGGTCTCACAACGGCCTTGGTCGCACCTGTCCATCAATTTTGTCATCAATCTTCCTCCCTCTGGGGGCCATACCGCGATCTTGGTGGTTGTGGACCGGTTATTGAAGGCTTGGCGCTTTCTACCTCTCCCCGGTACTCCCACGGCCCTACAGACTGCGGAGGCCCTTTGTACTCATGTCTTCTGGCACTATGGCATCCCGGAGGACATTGTTTCTGACACGGTAAGTCTCACCTCCGGGTTCCACCCTGAGCCAAGCGGGCAGGTGGAGTGCGTAAACCAGGAGGTGGGCAGGGTCCTGCGATCCTACTGCCAGGGCCGGCCGGGGGAGTGGTCCGCGTTCCTGCCCTGGGCAGAATATGCCCAGAATTCGCCGCGCCGCTCCTCCACTAACCTCACACCGTTTCATTGTGTGTTGGGGTTCCCCGGCAGTGGAACACTGGTTCCGGCACGCGGAGGAGACGTGGAATGCAGCCCGAGTACCACCCTGGCGACCAGGTCTGGCAGACCCGGAACCAGCCCCTCGGCCTGCCCTCCCGGAAACTGGGCCTGAAACGGACACGCTTCAACCGCCTGTCAACATGTGTGTTCGCCCTTCTTTCCACGTGGCCCTCCTCGGTCCTGAACCCTGACCTCCTGCGGGACTTCCACCAGCGCCGGGCCGGATCTGTCATGATTCCCTCCCCTGGGGCTCCCCCTGCTGGTTCGCCTGGGCTTCTGCCGGTCGCCGTCAACGGCCTTCTGAAAGCCACTGCCCCCCTTTCCTCTGAAACATCATTCATGTTGCCCCCATTTCCTGTGATTAGGTTAGGTACATGTTTGTCTGGTTTTTAGGGGGAGTTGTGGGTTATTGTTTGTTGCACCGTTCTGTTCGATGTGTGTTTTCTTATTTACTGAGTACCCTGTTATTAACCATCATTTACCATGGTTGCCTGTTTTGGGCACCCTCCTATGCTTGCTTGACCTTGAGTAAAACGGTCGCAAGCTACCTCCCTGCGTGTGACTCCTGCTTCCAGGCGACAGGGCGTGACAATGGCTGTTGCATTAAACACACAATAGGTAAGAGAAGATATTGTTGGTTGTTTCAGTTTCAACAGGAAATGTGAGCTGATAAGAGAAAAACTACCTCAAACGAATTAGTTTGTTCCCAACAAACCCCCCGGACAGGACTGTTTATTTCTAAATGATCTTTTAAACTTTACATGCACTTAATGTAACTTGGATGATTTTGTATGGATACAGCAGTAACACAGAGACCCAAAACAGAGAACATAATACAAGAAAATATCATGCAAACATAAAGTCATGAGACACTTGCATAGGACCATGACTCTAAATGGATGGTTTTGTAAGTTTAACCTTTTTCTCAGGCCCAGGTGTCATAAAGTGAAGAGAATTATAAATATAGTAAATATAATGCGACATGTTGATTTGTTATGGAATGAGGGATGAGTCACTACAGCAAAAAACACTGTTACTGCCCCACATCGCTGTGTATTTGATAATTTCACATAGCATATCTTGAAACGCATATTTTCTTTTCACCTTTAGAAAGACGCCATGGTTAATCTGAGTGGAAAGATTACAGAGAACGCCTTTTCCCCTGATAGGTAAGATTTCTAACTTGTAATATTCACCCTGGGACTGGTTTTGCCCGGTCTCTTGTGTTACGCCTTTTTGAAAAATCAAATTCCAACCTCACCTGCCAGCATCCTCCACCGAGGATGACCTCTGACCCTTCAAGACAAGAGGAACCATCCTCTAAGAGCACGAGTCACACGCCTGATGACGGAACAACATCTCCAGATTATGTTCAACCGGCTGGGTACCCAGATCAATCCCCAAAATATATTTGGGCTGAACCACAGGACGACACAGAAACACTAAAAGCATCCAATCGAGAAAGGCCTTCAACAGAATTGGCCCTTGGACCATACAACCCCATTCTATACGTGTCTCCAGGCCCGTACCATGTAGAGTACCCACATGAGTACCACTTCCTCCTGGATGAACCAGAGAAATGTCACTACATGGCTGTGATCACAACTATCCTCTACACTCCAGAACAACTTCTGGGTGTATGGAGAGACTTATACAAAACTGAGCCTGTCTGTAATCAAAACAGATCAACTACTAATGACAAGTTAGAGCGTTGAGACATCAACTGAACGCCGTCCTGCGTCTACCATTGAGGACAGTTTGGTAACATCCTCAAATTTTATAATTGGAATGAAAGTGGTGAACTGATAAACCTTTTTTTTACTGCCCGCTTGCATGCCATTGTGATGACATGTGTTTCTTTATTTAAGCAAAGATGTATGCGTGAATGTTCTTCTTTGACATTGTAACTGAAAATGTTGTTCTATTGTTGTTTTTTATTGACTTGTTGACTGTGCCAGTACATCAGAAGGGTAGACTGATATGTTTTGTGAAATGCTTTCCTTTATATCAGTACAGTGACTGACACAGATGGAAATTGGTAAATCCAGCCAAATATTATTTAGTGTAAAATAGTGAACAGTGTGAATTCCAGAAAATTTTAATTATGAGGGCAGGTGTCCTTAACATTTAATACACAAAAATATTGAAATGGAATTAGATGCATTTTGAACACTTTTTTCAGTGTAATGTCAGTGAAATATAAGGTATACAATAATAAAATATTTAAATTATTTCATTATTTTCTAGTCCCAGTTCAGAAAAAAATTATCTCATCAAAAAAAATGACTGTGTTTATTGTTATTATTGTAACTTGAAGTGTCCCTGAAATGACCTTTCACTCTGTTAGTTTGTTTCAGTTCTTCTTTAATTTAAAAGCCCCTTTACACAATTAGATCTCAATCAGGAAGTATGCATGTTTCTTACGTGGGAAATCAACAGCACAAAGCAAGTACTTAATATTGGTTCAATCAATTTTTCAGTATTTCATGATGTTAGTATGTATTACTTATAAATGTACTGAAAATGAATAAAATTTCATTTTTCTAAAGTACTGGGGTTCAAAATCTGGTCAAGTGCTCACCATTCTAACTAAATATTACTCACAGATTTGTGGCTAACAAATGGCCATCCTGTTAGTGTGAGGTCTTGAATGTGCCCTGTTTTCTTTCGTTGTTTTGAACGTAGCCTATCCATGTCCCCTTATTGTTTACACCTGTCTCTTGTTTACCTCCTATTTGAGTTCTGTGTTTGCTGTCAGTCATTGTGAGGTGTTGTTCATGTTTGCAACTCTACTGAGACGTCTTTTCCTGAGTGTCCCATTTTCTGACCCTAGTATTGAAATAGGTCTGTTTGGTATCCTGACCTTCACCTGTTACCGATCATTCACCTGCCCTTTGACCTTGCTACAGCCTGTTCATTTTACTCTGCTGTTTTTTCTCCCTAATAAAGGGGTTTTGCGCTCTGCGCTTGGGTCCATCCCTCCATCCAACTAGTCTGTGTGCAGTCATTACAGTTAGAGCTATTAATGTCAACAAGTCCTGCTATTTACATGATATATGTATTTGTAACGTACATTTAGACCAAACACAATGTCTTAGGAAAACACAGAACATCTTTAAAGACTACAGCCGGTCTGTTCACACTTCTGCATCAGGGCGCACAATCCCAGACTCACAGTTTTTATCCTCACATGAACATTCCAAATGCTCTGATGTCTTTCTATGGTGTATTCAATGTACATATAATATTTGTATGTACCATTCATAGGCATCTTACACTTTATATTTATTATATTCAATACTTCTGTCCATATTGTTCATATTCCCAATTCTACACTCATTACAATTGCTACTATTCACATTCTTATGGACACTCATCTAAAGGATTATTAGGAACACCTGTTCAATTTCTCATTAATGCAATTATCTATTCAACCAATCACATGGCAGTTGCTTCAATGCATTTAGGGGTGTGGTCCTGGTCAAGACAATCTCCTGAACTCCAAACTGAATGTCACAATGGGAAAGAAAGGTGATTTAAGCAATTTTTATGCATGGCAAGGTTGTTGGTGCCAGACGAGCAGGTCTGAGTATTTCACAATCTGCTCAGTTACTGGGATTTTCATACTCAACCATTTTCTAGGGTTTACAAAGAATGGTGTGAAAAGGGAAAAACATCCAGTATGCGGTAGTCCTGTGGGCGAAAATGCCTTGTTGATGCTAGAGGTCAGAGGAGAATGGGCCGACTGATTCAAGCTGATAGAAGAGCAACTTTGACTGAAATAACCACTCGTTACAACCAAAGTATGCAGCAAAGCATTTGTGAAGCCACAACACGCACAACCTTGAGGCGGATGGGCTACAACAGCAGAAGACCCCACCGGGTACCACTCATCTCCACTACAAATAGGAAAAAAAGAGGCTACAATTTGCACGAGCTCACCAAAATTGGACAGTTGAAGAGTGGAAGAATGTTCCCTGGTCTGATGAGTCTTGATTTCTGTTGAGACATTCAGATGGTAGAGTCTGAATTTGGCATAAACAGAATGAGAACATGGATCCATCATGCCTTGTTACCACTGTGCAGGCTGGTGGTGGTGGTGTAATGGTGTGGGGGATGTTTTCTTGGCACACTTTAGGCCCCTTAGTGCCAATTGGGCATCGTTTAAATGCCATGGCCTACCTGAGCATTGTTTCTGACCATGTCCATCCCTTTATGACCACCATGTACCCATCCTCTGATGGCTACTTCCAGCAGGATAATGCACCATGTCACAAAGCTCGAATCATTTCAAATTGGTTTCTTGAACATGACAATGAGTTCACTGTACTGAAATGGCCCCCACAGTCACCAGATCTCAACCCAATAGAGCATCTTTGGGATGTGGTGGAACGGGAGCTTCGTGCCCTGGATGTGCATCCCACAAATCTCCATCAACTGCAAGATGCTATCCTATCAATATGGGCCAACATTTCTAAAGAATGCTTTCAGCACCTTGTTGAATCAGTGCCACGTAGAATTAAGGCAGTTCTGAAGGCAAAAGGGGGTCAAACACATTATTTGTATGGTGTTCCTAATAATCCTTTAGGTGAGCGTATATTACTGACATACAGTATATATATATATATATATAATGTTTTGTAAATCACAATCGACATCCAGTATATAACTGATTTAAATTACAATGAAAGGGTACAAAGTGGCACAGCAATCTAAAGCACTCTTTCGTAGTGCCATGCTGTTAACCAAAGTCTCGGTTTAAGCGTTTCACTGTGATCCAGACTGAGATGAGGCTGGGAGCTCCAAACCCCTTAGCGGACGCTATCGTCAGCAGGGATTTGCCTGTCTCATCGAGCTTTAGTGACTCCCTTAGGTTGGATGACGGCTCTGATTGTTCCAATTTGTATTGAACATCAACAAAGAATACAACGAGTAGAATGTTCACTTAGTGTGCCCAGTTTAACCTCTTATATTGGCCTTTGACTTTTCCAATTGGAAAGCCTTATCACCTTGTGGCAGTAGAGATTTGGCACAAAGACTCAACAGTACACTGTGACCTCACCACCAACAGAATAAGCAGACAGCTGAACTGTTGTCATTATCAGCAGTGGAAGATCCCTCTATCTGCTACATGCCTGACCCTGAAGTGGCTTCTGAACATTTCTCCTTCATTTGTATATCTCAGACAAACACGGCCCTTTTAAATGCCTCAGGGTAAAAAATAGAGCTGTTTTGTAGTTCTTTATGTCGTGCTGAGCAATCTGGCATTGGCCAAAGTCAGAAAATCTCACTCAACAGCTGCCTGGCAGCATTTCTTGCAGTTGAAAAATATATGAACTTTCCAATTACGACAGTAATATACACAAAATTCACAATTTTCTTTTCAAAACATACACATTTTTGTAGAAGAGTTTTGTCTTAACTAAAAAGCCCACCTAAAACAACAACACCAAAGACAACAGCTACACAAACTTTTGTGGTAACAAAAAGTGGAATTAGGCAGGAAAGGGTGTACACACCACATTCCCCAGAATGTTTCCGGGTTGCAGGTGAAACGGAAAGAAAGAGAATTCCACAACCAGTTGACATCCTGCGGTAACTCCTCCTCTACATTTACCCTCTTGTTTGAACTGAGGAGAAGAGAACCTGCCAATATATTTTTTGTTTTATACTTGTCAAGACCGTGAACCTGGGACAACTCTCATTGGTGGTTTCTGAAATGATTGCTATGTGAGACAGAGACAACAGAAACTAAGCAGTAGTTCCAAATAGGACATTTGATTTACAGTGGTGAAAAGCCAGGACCGTGACGCTATCATTGACTGATCAGTTTGAGAGAGTGTCAGGCATCTGTATGTACTCTGAAATAAATACTTTTCAATAAAAAGAACTGTGTATAAAGAATGGCTTTCATTACTTTTTATATACTAATACAAACTTTTTCCTGTGTGTTTCTTGAGTGTAATTAAAGCATAAATGTGTGCAAGTTGGAAGGCAACTGGGGGCTTTGGTGAAAAGTAGAGATACAGCATGATGATCGGATGATATCGGGCGTGCAATGGGAAAATAATAAAACAAAATGTCAACAAAACTGTACATTTCAAGAGAATATGTTTTATCCCTGTATTTGAATATATTTGACGGATTTCATACATGGGCTTAGTTCATGTCTTCCTAAATGATAGCTCCATCCTCTGTTTGATCAGAAGTGTTGGGTGTTTATGGGCAACCATTCTGTTTAGACTGCATCCGTGAACACACAATCCACCAGTTACCTAGAAACAAGGTCCCTGGGCACAAACGTGTCACAAACGGTCCTTAATCAGCCTTGTCATATATTTCCTATGGCAGGGGTTCCCGGAGGGCACCCCCTTTTTCACATTTAAAATTTCTTTCTTTCAGTTGTGTGGAATAATGGTATGAACGTACAATTTGTTATAAGTTAAATGTGTTTAGATAACAAACAGAACATCCGTTTGTGTTCGTTCACAGGAAGTCACGTTCACAGGAATGTCACCTTACACTGTTGAATTCTGGGTAGCTATGACACTGTAGAAATTAGTGTGTATTGCCATTTCCTAACTGAGATCGAGTTGAACACCAAAGAGCACCAAAGAGGCAACACTTTCAAACAATTGAATTCTCTCTTCTTTGGATCGATGAGTACGTTCTTAACAAAAGAGACCACTATACGTGAATGCTAATATCCCACAGTTGTTTTATGTGTAGTGTTTTACAGAAAGTGATATAAAACAAAGTTGTCAAATTCCTTGACTCCTTGAATTTAGAAGCCTGTTGTTCATCATAAAACTTTCTGTTGTTTAAATCAGAATGAACAATCATGAAAGGAAAAAGTAAGGAATGACAACATTGAAATGGACCACAATTTATTCTCATCAAGTTGCATGTTTCCATTTAAAAAGGTGCATTGGACTGATATTGAAAATGGTTGGAGCCAAACTGTTCAATCGCTTCCTTTCCCCTCATGTAAAATTGCGTGTGTGTGTGTGTTCATGAGAGAGACACACACACAGACACACACTAAGAAAGAGGCTGTATGCACATTTGCCAAGCAAAACACTAAACACTCCCATTGCCAGACTGCACTGAGGGACATGGTACAGTTGTAGAAATTATACATGACCATACCACACACCTGAACAAACCTGTGGAGACTTGTTGCTGAATCATTAACTCACCAGGGAAGGTAGAACTGTGTGTGTGTGTGTGTGTGTGTGTGTGTGTGTGAGAGAGAGAGAGAGAGAGTGAGAGAGAGAGAGAGAGAGAGAAAGATAGATAGACAGACAGACAGAGTGACAGAGTGACAGATGTTTTGTTTTCACTTCTGGTTTTAACGGACCGTTACTGAATTCATATCAAACCGAAAATGGCCATAAAGACAAGCCGGAAGCCATAAATGCAGGTACGTAATAATATCTAAGACAAACATGCCTGGGGGTAAAGGGGCAAGGCTAGGGGGGGTTGTTTTATAAAGCAAGGAAAGAACACACAATTCTGTCTCTTGTATGCTTGAGTTTTCTTTACTTGCTACATTGTTGCTTTGACCTGAAATAGAAAAAGTTAAGGTCCTTATACTTTAAAGAAATTAAAGTAAATTTGTATTCCTCTCTAAGTGTAGCTTTTGACAACATCAGTGGTTACAGGAAGAGGACGGAATCTGTTGCAGGTAGTCATAACAGCTGTATTTGCAGGGAACACTGTTGCCTTCTGTGAGGATTGTTCTGGATCTGACAATGACATGAATAACTGTGTAGGATAATGTAAAGGCATTCTGTTAAACAAGGATGCGTAAGCCACAGGCAAATAACACATTTAATGGGAATAAAGTGTTCTACCGCTCAACAGGATCAGTTATACAGACAAGAGCCTAACAAACCTGTTGTCACATCTAGCCTTATCTACAAAAGCCTGCAATAGTGGCACTATTTTATGCGATCTAGTAGCAAGTAGCAAATTAGGAACTTCCCTTCATGTGTAAGACCCACCTATTCACCATCCTGACCACACAAATATTCTGACTACATAACTCATAGTTATTTGCAGATACTGTAGATGTGGCTATTTTAACGTGTTGTTGCACATGCGTGAAGGAACTCAGAGGGCCATGTGTATCCTGTTGATATGACAAGCATAAGTTGAAACTTGAAAGTAAAACTACGTAAGCCTGCGCACTTCTGACCCAACATACAGCTTTGTTGTCTTACCGAGTAACGGCATTAGAAAGATTCATGTTTCTGCGTTATACAGTTATGGTTAATTTTCACAATCCGCTAACCACGGTTTTGGGATCATTCACACAATGGTAGCTTGGTCTCTTGAGGACATGGAGAAACAACGGGGAAATGATCAACGCACACCACATTCCTTCAGGTCAGCATTTTGTTTAATGTTTCACACCTTAGCACATGTTCTAATCATGTGATTTGAATGCGATGTTTATCAAATAACAACTTGGAACCTCACCCTAACACTATAAACCACACTTCCCCTGCCCCACTCACACCAAGTCTGCCTTTTCAAGAAGTGACTTGATAGCGATTTTATTACGAAGGATTATAATATGACTTTCTTCTTTGGTTATCTCCTAGAGTTCTTGAGATGAATGCACAAACTTTAAGTTGTTCTAGGTAATAGCTTCCAACTGAATGAATTAAAATGTAGATTGCATCTCATCCTCAACAACTCGTCCAAACTCAGACTACTGCAACTCCTGGCCCTTACTTACGTGTTTATCTATTTGACGAGGGACAATATACATCAAAACACACAGAAAAATCTTTATGATTCAGAGAAAATTTCAATTGATACAGTACATGACAAAACCAAAATTAAAAACAATAGTACACATGGCAATAAGTCTATCATTTGTTTAACCACGGTTTAATTTCTTCAGCGTAAAAGCACTGACATTAGCATAATATTTTCTGGAAATGGTTGTATTGGCCAACACATCTGACAGAAAATGCAGTCCAGGCAAAATAAATTCTACTTGCTGGAACTACTGTGGTTATTCACAGTTCCCCATTCATTAGCATTCATTCTACAGTTTGCAAAACAGTCATTTCAATACTTGTGTTATTACACAGAGTTGCTCAAAGTTGTATTCACCCCACTTGCACCTTTCTACATTTTTCTGTTTTACAACTTTCCAGTGAATCACGGAGTGATGACAACACAGGAAGTAAACATCTGTAACACGGGCATGTGACCTTCAACCTCACCCAAAAGCATGATGGGGATCTGCTGCAACCCATTTACCCAACACGCCCTACAAGGCAACCCTAATGCTCAGCTCCTCAGTACCCAACAATGGTGAGCCACAAAACCGAAACAATTATTTTAAAAAGTCATGTGTCATGATGTTTTAATAAACACACAAATCGATACACAAACAATAAAATATGAAAATGGGGAATGGGACATGATGTCTTACATTTCGTGAACTAACGGCGGTCGTAAGGGAACGCGGGGTAGACACTGGTCTTCACGCCGTGACCTGGCAGGATGCGAGTGGGTGGAGCCTGAATCACCAAGCACGGGGAGGGTGGAGAAAAGTATGTGATGGTTCCCAGTGTCGAAGGCAGCAGGTAGATCCAAGAGGAGAACAGGTCAAGTTGGGGCGGTGTGAAGAAGGCTTTTGTGACCCAGAGGAGAGAGGTCTGGTTTGAGTGACCCATATATAAGCCTGATTAGTTTGGGCTGAGGAGGTCATTCAGGGAGCGATACCAGGTGAGTTGATCAAACAGAGCACGCTAAAATGTTTCGGAGAGGAAAGGCAGAAGGGATTCCGTTCTATAATTTTTCATGTCATTGGGGTCAAGTGTTGGTTTCTTAGGGCGGGGAACATCTCTGACCAACTTGAAGTCAAATAGGACACAACCATCATCATCATCATCTCATCATCATCTTCTTCTGCTTATCCGGGGCCGGGTCGCGGGGGCAGCAGTCTAAGCAGGGATGCCCAGACTTCCCTCTCCCCAGACACTTCCTCCAGCTCTTCCGGGGGGACACCGAGGCGTTCCCAGGCCAACTGGGAGACATAGTCCCTCCAGCGTGTCCTAGGTCTTCCCCGGGGTCTCCTCCCGGTAGGACGGGACCGGAACACCTTCCCAGGAAGGCGTTCCGGAGGCATCCGAAACAGATGCCCAAGCCACCTCAGCTGACCCCTCTCGATGTGGAGGAGCAGCGGCTCTACTCTGAGCTCCTCCCGGGTGACCGAGCTTCTCACCCTATCTCTAAGGGATCGCCCAGCCACCCTGCGGAGAAAGCCCATTTTGGCCGCCTGTATCTGGGATCTTGTCCTTTCGGTCATGACCCAAAGCTCATGACCATAGGTGAGAGTAGGAACGTAGATTGACCAGTAAATCGAGAGCTTCGCCTTGCGGCTCAGCTCTTTCTTCACCACGACAGACCGATACATCGACCGCATTACTGCAGAAGCTGCACCGATCCGTCTGTCAATCTCCCGTTCCATCCTTCCCTCACTCGTGAACAGGACCCCTAGATACTTAAACTCCTCCACTTGAGGCAGGCACTCTCCACCAACCTGAAGTGGGCAAGCCACCCTTTTCCGACTGAGGACCATGGCCTCGGATTTGGAGGTACTGATTTTCATCCCCACCGCTTCACACTCGGCTGCAAACCGTCCAAGTGCATGCTGAAGTTCCTGGCTTGAAGGGGCCAACACGACAACATCATCCGCAAAGAGCAGAGACGAAATCGTGTGGTCCCCAAACCTGACACCCTCCGGCCCCTGGCTGCGCCTAGAAATTCTGTCCATAAAAATTACGAACAGAACCGGTGACAAAGGGCAGCCCTGCCGGAGTCCAACATGCACAGGGAACAAGTCTGACTTACTGCCGGCAATGCGGACCAAGCTCCTGCCTCGGTCGTACAGGGACCTGACAGCCCTTAGCAAGGGACCCAGGACCCCATATTCCCGAAGCACCCTCCACAGGATGCCGCGAGGGACACAATCGAATGCCTTCTCCAAATCCACAAAACACATGTGGATTGGTTGGGCAAACTCCCATGAACCCTCCATCACCCTGTAGAGGGTATAGAGCTGGTCCAGTGTTCCACGGCCTGGATGAAAACCACACTGTTCCTCCTGAATCCGAGGTTCTACTATCGGCCGTATTCTCCTCTCCAGAACCCTGGCATAGACTTTCCCGGGGAGGCTGAGAAGTGTGATCCCCCTATAGTTGGAACACAACCTCCGGTCCCCCTTCTTAAAAAGAGGGACCACCACCCCGGTCTGCCATCCCAGAGGCACTGTCCCCGACTGCCACGCGATGTTGCACAGGCGTGTCAGCCAAGACAGCCCCACAACATCCAGAGACTTGAGGTACTCAGGGCGGATCTCATCCACCCCCGGTGCCTTGCCACCGAGGAGTTTCTTAACCACCTCTGTGACTTCAGCCCGGGTGATGGACGAGTCCACCTCTGAGCCCTCATCCTCTGCTTCCTCAATGGAAGACGTGACGGCGGGATTGAGGAGATCCTCGAAGTACTCCTTCCACCGCCAGACGACATCCCCAGTTGAGGTCAACAGCTGCCCACCTCTACTGTAAACAGCGTTGGTAGGGAACTGTTTCCCTCTCCTGAGGCGCTGGATGGTTTGCCAGAATCTCTTCGAGGCCAGCCGATAGTCCTTCTCCATGGCCTCACCGAACTCCCCACAGGCCCAAGTTTTTACCTCCACAACCACCCGGGCTGCAGTCCACTTGGCCTGTCGGTACCCGTCAGCTGCCTCAGGAGTCCCACAAGCCAACCAGGCCTGATAGGACTCCTTCTTCAGCTTGACAGCATCCCTTACTTCCGGTGTCCACCACCAGGTTCGGGGATTGCTGCCTCGACAGGCACCGGAGACCTTACGGCCACAGTTCCGAGCGGCCGCTTCGACAATGGCGGTGGAGAACATGGTCCACTCGGACTCAATATCTCCAGCCTCCCTCGGGATCCAGTTGAAGCTCTGCCGGAGGTGGGAATTAAAGATCTCTCTGACAGGAGACTCGGCCAGACGTTCCCAGCAGACCCTTACAGTACGCTTGGGTCTGCCGAGTCTGTCCAGCTTCCTCCCCCACCATCGGATCCAACTCACCACCAGGAGGTGATCAGTTGACAGCTCTGCCCCTCTCTTCACCCGAGTGTCCAAGACATACGGCCGCAGGTCAGATGAAACAACAACAAAGTCGATCATCGACCTGCGGCCTAGGGTGTCCTGGTGCCACGTGCACTGATGGACACCCTTATGCTTGAACATGGTGTTCGTTATGGACAAACTGTGACTAGCACAGAAGTCCAATAACTGAACACCGCTCGGGTTCAGATCAGGGCTCTATCGGGGCAACGACAGTGACACCTGGAGGGGCGTGATTGGGAGGAACGTGGGGGTTCACGTGGGCGTTGAAGTCCCCCAGTAGAACGATGGAGTCCCCAGTCAGAGCACTTTCCAGCACTCCTCCCAGAGACTCCAAGAAGGTCGGGTACTCTGCAATGCCGTTCGGCCCGTAGGCACAAACAACAGTGAGAGACCTATCCTCGACCCGTAGGCGCAGGGAAACGACCCTCTCGTTCACCGGGGTAAACTCCATCACATGGCGGCAGAGCTGGGGAGCTATAAGCAAACCCACACCAGCCCGCCGCTTCTCACCATGGGCAACTCCAGAGTGGTGAAGAGTCCATCCTCTCTCAAGAAGTGTGGTTCCAGAGCCCAAGTCGTGCGTGGAGGTGATCCCGACTATCTCTAGTCAGAACCTCTCAACCTCACGCACGATCTCAGGCTCCTTCCCCGCCAGCAAGGTGACGTTCCACGTCCCTAGAGCTAGTTTCCGTGTCCAGGGATCGGGTTGTCTAGGCCCCCACCTTCGACTGCCGCCCGATCCTCTCTGCACTGGCCCCTTATGGTCCCTCCTGTGGGTGGTGAGCCCACGGGAGGGCGGCCCCATGTCGCTCGTTCGGGCTGGACACAACCAGTGGTCAGAAATGTGCTGAAGACAAGGGTAGAGAATGGGAGGATTTAATTTGGATGCTGAACATTTATTGATGTTCAACAGTTATTATAAATAAATTAAATAAGTCCAGTTAGATGGATCACTGACCAGTGGACACAATATGCAGAGTGAATGTTGATGTCTTCAACTTTCTTTTCAAAGTGGTCGACAAAGTAAGGGAACATGGAGAGGGAGGAGGGAAGGAGGAGGTGAACAATCTCCTGGGGTCAGAGGAGAAAGCTTGACATTCTTAATGGTAGTAAATGGCTTGAGCGGCAAATACAGGAGATGGAAAGGTGAGCAGGAGTGAGTGAAAAGCTGTAATGAGGAACCTATCTTTTCCTCCATGAATTTTGGACTCCACTCCACCTCTGTGACCTCTCAGTGAGTCAAGAGGCAGACAGATGCAACGGGGGCAGCAGGAGTCATAGGATGTGGAAAGGGAGAATAGGGTGGAGGCGGCAATATCCCTTTTAGGAGGAGTGATAGAACAGAGGAAGTGAGTGTAGTGGGAGTGAGAGAATCAGCATTGCCACTATCTGGGTTTATGACACGGTAGTGATCAGAGACCTAGAGAGGGGTGCAGGAGGATTAGTTGACCGAAGGCAATTAGTAAGAAGAAGGTCAAGTGCATTGCGTGAGAAGGGACTAGGGTGGGGTATGGTCTACAGACGAAAGGAGTGGAAAGAAGTGAAGGTTATGTCTTTTATGGACAAGTGATGTTGACAGGATGAAACTGAAAAAAAGGACAGGTGAGCAATGATGAAGACAGAAAGCACTTTGGAGAAATAAGTTGCTCAGTGCCATCAACACAATGACCAGACTATGGAAAAACAACATAGTGAGATGAAGAGAGCACAGCTGGAGCAGCAGGGTTTTCAGGGGTAATCCATGTCTCCGTCATTGCCAAGGATCTGGTGGGTTGCAGAGGTTGAGGCCTTGTTGACCGCAGATCTAGAATTCCGGCAGCTGCCTGAGATGTTCCTTATGGGATTACAAGTTTTAAGGGTTTCAGCCACAGGATTTGAAGTATCTGTAAAAACTACAGGGAAACAAGAGAGCAGACATAGAAAAATATATTTTGCAGAGCTAAAAGCAGACACGCCGACAGGAATGACACAGGCCAAAAAAAGTATTAAAAAAAAACAAAAACAGGTCATAAACGTTTTTATTGTTTAATGTTTTAATTCATAACTAGGCCACATTCACATCCCTTTGTTTTCAACACAGGTAATTAATTATGTCACATCTTTTCAATACATCATCAACTAAGTCCCAGTCAGCCATTACTTAACTGCTACACATCTATAGACATTCTCTTTTGGTGGCAATGTTTTTGCCACCAAGTGTTACACACTTTTATTGGTTACATTTCAACATTTTTAAGCTGAACTATATAGAATGCATTCAGTAAAGAAAAAAAAATCTGCATTTTGCCATTACTCATCTGAATACTAACATTGACTGACTGCCTAACATTGACTGACTGCCTTCAGAACACAGAACAACTAGGAATAACTTTCGTTGTTTTCCGCGACAGACTTAATTCTGCAGGACAACCTTGCAGAACTGTCTTCCCTGTCTGTTAGAGAAACAGTGTTAAGGTATTTACTATGGTTTTATTTTTTTCTCAACTTTCTGTTTCAGCAGTACTGAGGACAGCCAGCAGGAGCCAGAGACGACCCAGACCAAAAAAAGATCATGGTGTCGTAAGAGCTGGATTACTCTGTTTCTGTTCCTGGTTGTGATGGTTCTTGTGTGCTTGTTGGAATACTTCAAAGACATTATTTTAATTTGGAAGATTGACCCAGTTCCAACACCACACATGTCCGTCGAGACGCAGGAAAAATTCCTGGTGGAATACCCACAAAAGTATCACTTCATTTTAGACCTGCCAGAGAGATGTCGGGAGGAGAACCCGTTCCTGGTTCTGATGGTGCCTGTGGCGCCCTTTAACAGGCAGGCACGTGACGCCATCCGCAGTACCTGGGGCAGTGAGAAGCAGGTCCTGGGCAAAGAGGTGCGTCTGTTCTTCCTTCTGGGACTGCCAAAAGGAGAGGGGGCAGAGAACCTCCAGGAGAAGGTGTTGGAGGAGAGCATAGAGCACCGAGATCTGCTACAGAGCGACTTCATAGACTGCTACAAAAACCTGACCATCAAGACAATGGTGATGATGGAGTGGCTGAGCTCTCGATGCCCCAACGCCTCCTACGCCATGAAGATCGACTCAGACATGTTCCTCAACGTGAACACCTTGGTCAGCATGCTTCTTACTTCTGCAGAGAAGCAGAATTACATGACTGGACAAGTGGCAGTTGGTGCCGCAGTTCTAAGAGACCCTAACTCCAAATGGTACCTTCCCTGGGAGGCTTTTCCTGAATCCGTATATCCACCCTACGCTCTGGGCCTGGGCTACGTCTTTACGTTGGACCTCCCCGGGAAGCTTGTGGAGGCGTCCAGGCATGTTAAAGCCGTCTACATAGAGGATGTGTATCTGGGTCTGTGTATGAGACACCTGGGCATCCGTCCTAAAGATCCACCCAGTTGGAAACTTTTTCAGGGGTACACAAGCTATCCGAGTCGCTGTCATTACAACTATGTTATTACGACCATCCTCTGGAATTCTCAACAGCTGCTAGATGTATGGAAAGAATTCAAAAGACCAGGGGCTGCCTGTTGAAGCACCTTCGATGGATAATCATGTTTGGGAAGGGCTAATCCATGTTTGGGAGGGGGAAACCTCTGACATCTTGAATCACCCCTCCACACCCCAGTTCGATGTTGAACCAAATGTGATATTTGATCCAAAAGTGTTAAGCGTATATTTGAGGCTGTTAGTCTATATAAATATACGGTGCAAAGGTTTTGGTGCAATCAGAACCTTTGAGAGCTCTTTATTTTTTACTCTAAATGTTTGCTGTAATTTAGTTCTAAAGTATATTATCCTATTATCGTACAATGGATGCTAGCAATTTAGAATGCTAGCATCAATTGCACCCTTTAACCTTACCATTTCACACAACACAAACGTGTGTGCTGGAATGCCATTACTGGTGACGTGTTAATTATTAATTCAGTTACCTTTTTTTATATCGTTTTTGTTAATAGAGAATGAAACGTCATTTATAGATGGAGACAATTTTTTTATTGTTGCTGGCCCACAACATCAAGGTTGTACAAAGGTCAATCTCAGTCTCGGGACTTCAATCAAAAGAGAAAAACTAGGACTATGAAAGATGTTGAAATCTTTCACACAATAAAAAAATGAAATACTCAGTAACATGTTTTATGTTTCAGAAAGGATGGTGTGGTTACAAAAGTTGTTAGCTCCCTTTTGAATTTGAGCCCACAATGTGACTCATTGTTTGTTGTTGTTTATTCTTTGCAATCACTTTCTCTCAATTTCAGGAAGGGAGCCAGTACTTCTTGAGTTGACTGTAGTTTTTTTGGTCACGGTCAGTATTCTTTTGGGGGGCTTTTGGGGTGTCCCCTACATAGGGTCTGTTGGGTCTTTTGGGGTGTCCTCTATGTTGGTGTCACATCCTGGCTGTGCCCCTAGCCATCTCTGTGCTGGGCTCGGGGCATAGCCCTTTTTTTGTTTTCCCCAATTGGAGGCAGGTGTTGGTTATTGCCTCCAATTGGGGACCCTATTTAAGTTCAGTTTGTTGGCCAGGTTGGTGTGGTTTATTTTGGTTATCCTGTTTTCAGTTAAGCCCATGTCACTGGTTGCTGGTTTTTTGTTTTGTTGGAATCCTTTTTTGCTTCATTAAACATGGATTATCCTTGTGATCTTCAGTCTGCGCCTGTGTCCTTCTCCCACTACAGCCGTGACAGTTGGGTCTGTTGGGACTTTTGTGGTGTCCACTACATTGGGTCTGTTGGGACTTTTGTGGTGTCCACTACATTGGGTCTGTTGGGACTTTTGGGGTGTCCACTATGTTGGGTCTGTTGGGGCTTTTGGGGTGTCCTCTATGTTGGGTCTGTTGGGGCTTCTCGGGTATCCTCTATGTTGGGCCTGTTTAGGGCTTTTGTGGTGTCCTCTATGTTGGGTCTGTTGGGGCTCCTCGGGTGTCCTCTATGTTGGGTCTCTTGGGGCTTTTGTGGTGTCCAATATGTTGGGCCTGTTTTGGGCTTTTGTGGTGTCCTCTATGTTGGATTTCAGTATGTCACGTTTGGTTTATTTTGAGTAAGTAAATCATCAGCTAAATCAGAGCTAAGATTGAGGAACAATTGATGTCTAATGTCTCTATAGCAGCAGATTAGTATCACCAAGAAGTGGGCTGACCTCTGACCAGGTTGTCAATGTTTGGCAGTGATCCCTTTACATCAGCAGAGGACTGAGACAATTTGGAACGGTACTTCACAGAACAGCGGCCTGACATGTCTATTCTCTTTGACGAGGCAGTGAACTACAACGGCCCACCTTTCAAAAATGCCTTGATGTGCCTAATAAATACAACAACAGGATTTGCCTGAAAACATGGTGTTCATGTTTTTATTGATCGATACCAGAATAAAGGTTTGATTTACTTACTCAAAATATACCAAATGTAACAGACTGAAATGAAGTTCTGGAAGTGTTCACAGAAATATTGTAAATGTAATTTCAACATAATCTTGGTGAAAGAAGTGATACATTTCAGATGACCAATGTGGATATTTTCTATGCCTAGAATTGACTACAGCTTATGGTCTGTAATTGCATGGGGTGTAAGTATCTCCAATTTAACCCAGTCATTATCTAATATTTGCAAGTAAAGCCTATTATTAAGTTGAGCTGCAGTATTTCACTGAACTGACAATATGTATATCAGCAGATTACGTGACACGTGTGTTTTCTGTAATTAAGTGTAAATGTTTACTGAACTGCATTTCTCAACTAAAACAACACTTGCCAGTGGGGCATAGAACATCATTTTATTTCAGTATTATGATTTTGGGACGTAAAATGTATTTGGTGTTGTTCATATTTCAAGGTAATTAGCAAAATGTCCTGCGGTGTGACTGTAACATTGATCAAATGTAAATATTAATCAAATAAAGCAGATATGATTGGAGCAGCTAATAAATGCTTTGGCATTATTTTGTATGTATTTACTTGATTAACTTATGTTTTCAAAATGATAAAAAATTACTCAAATTATATTTACAGTACTTTAGTTTTGAAACACAAATGGTGTCCTGCAGTGTGACATAGGATATTAGATTTTTGTACTGGCAGTTACATGGACACCCATAGGGGTCTTTTAATCAAGCCCCCTACCAGGGAATTCCCCAGATGTTTGGATGATCTAAGGAGGGAAAAAGCTGAGTGTTAATCTCTTATTAATTTGATACATTTCATAATTTCTGTCAGACCATGAACGTGTCCATTTTTGATAGTCCTGTGGTGTGACTGATCTAGTTTGAGAAAAAATTAAAATATTTTAAAAAAAGAATCATATTCAGGTTTAAAACAATGAATTTATTCAGTTACTGTAAGGCCCAATATCAGTCTTGTATAACAATGACTCAAAATGGCCGCAAAGGTGAAAGAGTCCTGTGGTGTGACAGCCCGTCCTGTAGTGTGACATAATTAAGTCAGATGTCTAGCTAGATTCTCGTCTGTTATGCTTGCTATATTAAACATAAATATATCTCTGTCTCTCTATATATATTAAACAAATATTGTAAATATTATATATAATATACCTATATTATACATATATTAAACAAATATATATCTGTCTTTATTATGCATAATATACCTATATATATATATAAAAAAATAATTATATATATCTGTCTTCCTTTGTTTGTTGTACATGTATGTTAACAATCACCGATCATGGTTTTTAAGTGGTTTTTGTCAGTTTTTAGGCATGAGCAAAGAAAGGACAAGGAGGTACTGGGAAAGGTTAGCACAGGATGAAGCCATGCATGAGGAGATCCTTAGGGAGAGAAGGAGGAAGTAAATAAGTTTATAATAGGGAAATTGAGTTGGTGAAACATTCTCTAAGACGTACACTTGTATAGAAAACAAGGGGAAATTTGACCACGAAAAATAACCAGCCTCCCAAAACATAAGAGAGCAAAGCTTCGTGAGGAATGGAAGAAGACAAAGGCAAGGAACAGGAAGAAGATGGAGGATCTGGCAAGCATTTTGGATATCACTCCCCCATCACCCGAAGAACTTGATGTGTCCGTTAGTCCAGTTCATCTTTCTCCTGCTGGTTCCATTTCCCCCCCAAAAGGTTTGTCCACCCAAGTTGACAGCAAAAATTAAGAGGCTGGAAAGAAAAAACTAAGAGCTAAAAGCAATGCTTGATGGCATGAAAAAAGCCAATAGTAAAATGCATGGCTGCTTCAAGGTTACAAAAGTCACAATGACTAGTGACAGTCCAGCTCAAGAGATTACCCCTATCCCTACCCCGTTCTTCTTGGATGAAGATGTTGAAAGTGACCAAGACCAAGTGTGTGAAGTGGGAAAGTTCATCATAGTAATATGTGATGAGAAGCGATATGTGGGCAAAGTGTTGAATATTAAGGGAGAGGAAATACAAGTGAACTGTATGGTTCAACATGGAAACAAGAATGCCTTCCAGTGGCCGGACAAAGAAGATACCATTTACTACTCAAGGAGTGACATAATTGGTACGATTACAGAGCCTGAGCCCCATGGTTGAGTTGCGAAATTAACAAATATGGACTGGCTCATGTTCAACACATAAGTTTGCCTGATAAGGTCTGATTTGATACCTGAATGTAAATTTTTCAGTATCTCTTGTTCACTAAATTCAAACACTAAATAAAATAAATGATGCATTTTCAATTTTGGTCAAATAGAGATGAAAATGAATTTGTTTGTTACAAAAATATTCAATAAATGTTACCATAAATATTCATACAGTGTCTAATTTTGTCCTGTGGTGTGACGGGATGTCCTGTGGTGTGACATTACTTCAAACACAATTAAACAACTTTTATATGTTAACTAGCTTAAATAATTATATGCATTTGAAAACATTGCAAAATATAACTATATATATATATATATAAAAAAACATTTTCAAATATTTTTTTCTCATTTTACACAATATTTCAACTGGAGTGAGTGGTAAAAGATGGCACAAGCAAAGAATATTATTGAAAAACAGCTGTGAAAAAAAACAATATGCAGAATTTTAATGATCATTCTTTAAGAATACTTGTTAAACTTAAAACATACCTGATTTGTATTTGAAATTAATAATATTTCAATATTTACATTTTATAGTAATGTCATGTCACACCGCAGGACATATTTTGCCTGGAGCTGTGAGAAAAACTTAATAAATAACATAATGAAAAAGAAAATCTGCTAGCCTTTAACAGTTTCAAAAACAACAGTATTTGAACTTTACAAATTCATACAATTCTCAAACAATTTAGAACTTTATTTAAAAAAAATGCTGTTTTTTAAAATAAACAAATACCATAGATGAGATCCCTAAACATTTAAACCCTTATTTGTCATCTGACTGTTACTCAATGCCTAAAAAATGTATAATATAGTCTTAAACAATAAGTAAACACCAACCACAGTAACACTGCACAATATTGGAGCAGCAAATATCAAAAAAACTGCACTGATCTATAGATTTGTGTTCAATAGTAATCTGGAAGATTAACATTTGATTTGAAGCAAAAATACAAAGATCCGCTTCTGTGTCAAATGCTCCTTCTTGCACTAGTGGTTGGGGGGGTGGACAGAGGGCTTAAGGCAGTGGTTCTCAACTCGGGACCTAGTCTACTGCTGGTTTTCTATTCTACCTTATAGTTCATTGAATTCACCTGGTGTCCCAGGTCTCAATGAGTAAATATTGAGAGGGCTAGAATGAAAACCAGCAGTACCTTGGGTCCCGAGGCCTGGAGTTGAGTTAGGCTTACTGTAGAGCAGTGGCATGGTTAGGGCTAGGTTTATGAATAGCCCCCTGTATTTATGAACAGCCCCGGATCTCAAATGACAAAAATAAATAAAAGAAAAAAATAGCTCCTGATCTATTGATCTATAATTCAGATCGTGCATTATGACATTGTAGACGTGTAGGCCGATAGCTTGTACATCGACATTTTCCGCATGTACATTCAAAACCCTGTAGTTTCTGTCCCGGTCGGGGCTGGGGGGGTGGGCTAAGCCCCGAATGTTTTGGGATCCTAGCGACGCCTCTGCTGTAGAGGCGATGAAAATGGTCTTCCCCCTCTCATCCAACAGATACCTTTCTCTATAACCAGCCTGATGTCAATGCGTAACAAATTTACATTTGGGCTATTTCAATACATTTATTCAGTCAGTTAAGCCAAATAATAGGCTGACAGCTTGTATAGTTGACTAACAAATTTTAAGTAGATGGTGAAAAATAACCGTATTTGATTTCCGATTTCAAACGAATATTGACCAATAAGAATGTTTGGTTTCATAACAAATAGACCAAATTCTAATTTTCTCTGTTAAAATAGGAAATGGAATAACGGTTAAAGAAAAACAAAAATATTTCTGCTTTCTATTTCTGTTTCCCAGGAAGTGCACGCCCTTCATACAATATTCATAGCATCCTCACAGAATATTCATAGCGTTCTTGTGTGTTCACAGCCTAGTTTGGCAGTACTACCGTTCAGAGTGTATGAAGTTAAGGTATATGGAACTAAATCAGGGCCAAATGCTTTGTTAATTTGAAAAGAATATATATATATATATATAGTTGAAAAACTAAAGCTTGAAATTGAAAATGTAAGTTTTTGTCTAAAACCTGAAAAATAAAACCATGTATTCAAACAAAAAAATAAGTGTACACATTTTTCTTTCAGTCTGAATAACATTTTGATTACATACTGGAATTATTTAGAAAAATTTATTAATTTTCATTTTTCACTTTAATATTTGTTTTCAGTTCCACATTTCATGTTTTCAGATTCAAAACCAATTTTGTTTATGTCTTCAAATCAGTTTTCCACTTTCAGATATGTTTTTTTCAGTTTCAGACTTTTGCCCCCGATTTTGCGTCCGGCTTCAACTCAGATGGTCGTGGAATTATGAGTGAAAACCTAACGAAGGCAGAAGACGGTCATGTTGCCTTCAGGAAAAGGCGTTTTGAACATCGCGTGGTACCAATTACACTATAAGAGCAATAAACTGTTCTAGATTGTGCAGTTAAGCAGGAACGTATGACCTTGGATGCATGCACCACAGTATTCCCTCGACAGTCAGCATTGCGTCTGCTCCGCCAAGGCAAAGACGTGAAAGATATTAGCCTTTTTGAATATATACTTTGGGACGTTTTCCCTGCCGTGGCATTTTTTTGTTTTATAACAGAGTGTTTATATGCGATGATATGTTCTCGATATTCATTTTAATTGAGTGTGTGTGCTTGTACTTTATCGGGGCGCATAGGTTCACTATTGTATACAACAGCATAGAGAAAGACAGGTCTGTGCTATCCGTGACACTCATTGTTTGCCTTAGCAAACGTTTTTGGTTTTAAAACGTATATGTTTTAACTGGCTTCATAATAAATAATTATAGCACAATATATATATTTTTTTAACTATCATAAATGTTTAGCTAAATAGCTGCTATAGCCAGATAGTCGGTGGCATAGCGAAGCAGGCTGGAGACCTGTCGTGTGAACCGCTATAACACCAGTCGAAATACGAGTGCTTGTAGCAATAAAACTAATGCTTGTGTTTATAGTTAGGAAATACAGTTCCCTCTATAAGTTTTGCATCAATGAAGTCAAAACTATTTTGGCTGTACATTCACCATACAAAATGTACACAATCTCTAATCCCCCCCCCCCTTTACAGATGACTTGCACAATGTGATGGAGTTACAGAGACTGGTGTTCTTCATCCTTGGGCCTGTATCCCAAACCCACACCCCCCATCTGCCCTGCCAGAACCCACCATGAACACATCCCTGTCTTCATATTCAGGACCTGACAGAACCAGGTCAGTGGTCAAAATACAGGCTCCATCTCAATACTTTAAGCCTGCATCCCTCTTCTGTTTACTGAAGTGATTAATGGTAGTTTAAACATGCCTCCTTCTGTTACTTTTAGTAAAGTGATCATTGGTTTGGATGTGTCGAGAATACAGAGGTTTCACATAAGCAGAGCTCAGATATGTTTGGTAACATATTTTAAAGTGACAGTAGAGGCCTATTTCATTATCTGTATAAAGAACAAGATTGTATTCTACCCCACTCTGATTCCCAGATGTACCATCACCAGGCATGGTGTACCATCACCAGGCATGGTGTACCATCACCAGGCATGGTGTACCATCACCAGGCATGGTGTACCATCACCAGGGCACCCGAGGAAGGCCCAGACAGGGCCCAACAGGCAGGAAATTGATCCACCCACATTGCCAGGCATCAACCAAAGGGACACCCACCTACCGTATATTATGTTAAAGATAAGGTAATCTGTTCAGTCAGAAGGCTCTAACGCGTGCATGCTTGCGTGCGTGCGCTGGCAGGGTGGCAGAGGAGAGATGCAGGTCTAGACAAGCCTGCAGAATGGAAACATGACAGAGGGCCTCAAACACACTCAGTGCTGGAGATCACCCTGTGAATGGCAGACAAGGTGCTTTGAGAATCATGTGAAGCCAGTATGTGTCAGTCATACTGTACATGCTAATCTAGCACTAGTACCCTAGCCAAATATGCACAATGTTTACATCTCATGTTAGTCATTGAACAGATGCTCTTATCATGAACGACTTCTAGGATCTGTTAAGGCAAGTAACCTTTTGGTAACTGACCCAACATGTCAACCACTATGATTATACTGACAATAATAACAATGTGATGACTACTACAGAACTAGTTGCTCTACTTAAACACACATGGGGCATTATAACAAAACCTTTTCAGCCAAAAAAGTAAAAGCCTTTCAGGATCTCATGAATTTACTGTGTATGTAAGCTTGTTAATATGATTCAAGGCATGTTGATGCAGGATATTACTGGTTTGCCCGGTAACTCTGCATACATACAATGCAAGTAACTATCCAAATCAAATACAAATTCATGACAAGTTGCTTAGAAATACATGGCCTTGTGTATTTCAGAGACAAAAACATCAACCCACGTTGGATACCCTTAGTTAGATGGCCAGATAATATGCTGGTAACGCATCCAATGCAACCTACAGAACTGACTTGTACACAATGTCCAGTGAGGATTATCTGAATGACTGCGTTAACCCCACTATGTAGACTTCAGATAAATAAACACAAGGTACACTGGGTAGCTACCTACCCAGCCTCTTACATCTGAGTCTGGCGCACGCCAAGCTCCAAGGGGCATTATGAGATGAGACAGGAATAGTAGATAAAACATTACCACGCTTGATGTAAATGAAAGGAACGCTACCTGTTCCAAAGCCCCTCCCCTTTCCCCACCTACGTTTACTATGCTTGTTTGCCGAATAAGAAAAACAGGGAACGACAAATGCAGAAATCTGTCCGTGTTTCCCTAACCGAAAACGGATAACGAGCAGGTTAAGTCAAAAAAGGGTAGAATAACAATTGGCCACTCCATACACGGACCGTGCAAATCATTTAAACCTAATGTTCAATAGGAAATAGTACAAAGACAACATATAAAATGTTGAAATTGAGATGTTATTGTTTCTTGAAAAATATACACCTATTTTGAATTTGAAGCAAGCTACACGTTTCAAAAAAGCTGGGACAGGGGCAACAAAAGAATGGAAATGTTGTGTAATGTTATAAAAACCTAGTGGATCATCTAACAACTAATTAGGTTGATTAGCAACAGGTCATGATTGGGTATAAAATGAGCATCCCAGAGAGGATGAGTCTTTCAGAAATAAAGATGGTGAGGGGTTCACCACCCTTTTAAAGATTGCACTGGCAAATAGTACAACAATTTAAGAATAGCGTTTAAAGACTGCACTCAATGTGAAATTGCAAAATGTTTAGGGATCTCATCTATGGTACGCAAGGGAACAAGACCGAAAAACCAATATTGGATGGCTGTGATCTTTGGGCCCTCAGATGGCACTGCAATAAAAAACTCTTCCCTGCAAAGACGAAACCAGATATAAACAAGATCCAGCAACACTCCCACCTTCTCTGGACCCAAGCTCATTTAAAATAGACTGAAGCAAAGTGGAAAACTGTCCTGTGATCTGACACATCAAGATTTGAAATTACTTTTGGGAATCATGGACACTGCATCCTCCGGGCTAAAGAGCCAGCATCCGTCATGGTATGGGGGTGCATTATTTCACATGGCATGGGTGACTTGCACATCTGTGAAGGCAAAAATAATGCTGAACAATATATACAGATTTTGGAGCAACATATGCTGCCATTCAGACAATGTCTTTGTCTGGGAGGCCTTGCTTATTTCAGCAAGCCACATTCTGCACAACAGACCGGGTGCTAAACTGGCCTGCCTGCAGTCCAGACCTGTCACCCATTGAAAACATTTGGCGCATAAAACTAAACTTACAACAAAGGAGACCAAGAAATGTTGAGCAGCTGAAATCCTGTATCAAGCAAGAACCTCTCCTCGGTACTTCTGGCAAGGAAGCATAACTGTATCCTTTTCCTGAACAGTTTGGATAACTGCCACATACTTTTTTTGAATCAGCTATTGTGTTATGCGGAAAACCCTTTACAAAGGATGTTCCAGGATGTCTTCAACAGGCAATGAGCAGACTAGGCTATACAACACCACACATAGGCCATTTCCTTTAAGGATAAACTATTTCATTTATCCACCATCATTACCACTGAAGTAATCGCCGCTTTTGTGGTAATCAGCCTTATGAATTCAACTTCCGAAAGAGAAAATGTGTAAGCTACAGTGGGGAGAACAAGTATTTGATACACTGCCGATTTTGTCATTTTTATCATAGGTACTCTTCAACTGTGAGTGACGGAATCCAAAACAAAAATCCAGAAAATCACATTGTATGATTTTTAAATAATTAATTTGCATTTTACTGCATGACATAAGTATTTGATACATCAGAAAAGCAGAACTTAATATTTAGTACAGAAACCTTTGTTTGCAATTACAGAGATCATACGTTTCCTGTTGTTCTTGACCAGGGTTGCACACACTGCAGCAGTGCTGCAGGATTTTAATCCATGACGGCGTAGTGTGTTACTAATGTTTTTTTTTGAGACTGTGGTCCCAGCTCTCTTCAGGTCATTGACCAGGTCCTGCCGTGTAGTTCTGGGTTGATCCCTCAACCTCCTCATGATCAATAATGCCCCATGAGGTGAGATCTTGCATGGAGCCCCAGACCGAGGGAGATTGACCGTCATCTTGAACTTCTTCCATTTTCTAATAATTGCGCCAACAGTTGTTGCCTTCTCTCCAAGCTGCTTGCCTATTCTCCTGTAGCCCATCCTAGCCTTGTGCAGGTCTACAATTTTATCCCTGATGTCCTTACACAGCTCTCTGGTCTTGGCCATTGTGGAGAGGTTGGAGTCTGTTTGATTGTGTGGACAGGTGACTTTTATATAGGTAACGAGTTCAAACGGGTGCAGATAATACAGGTAATGAGTGGCGAACAGGAGGGCTTCTTAAAGAAAAACTAACAGGTCTGTGAGAGCCGGAATTCTTACTGATTGGTAGGTGATCAAATACTTATGTCATGCAATAAAATGCTAATTATTTAAAAATCATAAAATGTGATTTTCTGGATTCTGTCTCTCACAGTTGAAGTGTACATATGATAAAAATTACAGACCTCTACATGCTTTGTAAGTAGGAAAACCTGCAAAATCGGCATGTTCTCCCCACTGTAAGTGGCTTTGACACTGATTTCAATGAGTATGTTCTGTCTGTCATTTTCGTTTCGCCTTTTTTAACAGTCAACTGGATTAGAATTAGAGGACAGCGAGAAGAGAAACTCCGGTCCTTCAGCTGCAATACAGCTTCTTCACAGCAGAGGGAGTCAGCTGTCTAGTAGTGTATCATCTTTCATCAGGAACGGGATACAGACCTGTATGATGCAGGCACAGTGGCTCAGTACAGAAACGTCCTCCTGATGTGTAAAACAACATAACTTAACCTGACAAGTGGTATTGTCCTTCAACACAGTATGTTAGGAGACACTTCAGTTTAAATGTTTAAACACATGTGGCCACTTTCCCAAATTACGCCTGGGCAATTTGTTTTCTAATAACAATAGAAATTAAAGCTGCAAGCAGCATTTATCAGGGTTCAAGCTGTTAAGGCCTTTAAGCACCCAAACATCAAAAGACATTACGTTTTATTTAGCAAGCATTTAACCACTGAAATAATAAATGGAAAAGTCCATTCACAGCCAATACAGGCATTGTAGCATTGGAAATGTACGTTTTTCAAAGATTTTTGACAGTTATAGTTGCACCCATTGTCTGATCTCCACAAAACTCTGCATGCTTCTTCACTATGTTATGACACATATGCTCATCTATTTTTGTGAAGTTTGGGGGTTTTCTATGGGATTTATTGGCTTTTGAGTGTATTTTGTCCTGCCACTTGAATAAATTATCCTGTTACAGCCAGGCAAATGGAAAAAAATCGATAATTATTGATCTAGAGAGTCCAGAGAATCATCGTAGCCCGAATTGGTTCCGAAAGGCCGAAAGTCCAGGTACTAGTTCGCGAAAGTAGGTTTTTAACATATTCGCGAATATTAAATGAACAGTTTGATTGACAGTAGTGGTTCTTGAGGCAAAGTTTTTCAGCATGAGGAGATCTATCAAGTGATATGCATTTTTTGACGAAATTTGTAACATGTGATTAGAGAGCCTTAAAACTCGTTAGCGCCAACTAGTGGCCGATTTCTTTCAAAATTCTTACAGACCTCTAGGACCTTGTGCCAAACATGCCCACCAAGTTTCGTTCTGATCAGAGTATGTCAACCTGGTTTAATAGGTGCTCAAATCTCATTGTCCTATGGCGGCCATGTTTTTTGAGATACGCCAATATCCTCTTAGGCATACATGGCCCCTTGGGCAAAGACACTGCATACCAAATTTCAAGTAATTTGGACAAACGGTCAGGTGTCTATATGTTTTTCGTATTATTTTTCGTATTATAGCGCCACCATGTGGCCAATCGACGCAGTTTTTTTACTGTGACCTCAGACTGACTTCTAACACATGTATACCAAGGTTGGTGAAGTTTACTTAACTACTTCTTGAGTTATAGCCTTTTTAGTAAAATAGGCTCCTCCCACAACTTTAATTTTGCGCCCCCTAGCGACCATGAATCGAAATTTAAACTTTTTTTTTGATAATTATTGATTTTCAGACTCCATAGAACATTTCTACACTGGTTTGGTTCCGATCGGGCGAAAATCCAGGGACTAGTTCGCAAAAGTAGGTTTTTGACAAAATTCAAAATGGCGGAAAATCTATCATGGCGGAAATGAAATCGGAGATATACTTTTTTTTCGTCTTGAGCCAAGGATTACAGGGATATAAGACACTTGAGTCTACGACATACGGTCTAGGAGTTATGACCACTTTCGCGCTTTAGGTCGCTATAGCGCCACCTATGGGCCAATCGGGCTCATATTTTGATAACCTCTCCTCGATTTTTGTACTACCATATGCCAAAGTTTCAAAGCTCCAGCTCTTACGGTTTGGGCTGCACGATGCGTTTTACGGCAGAAGAATAATAATAAAAATCTGTACAATAACAATAGGGTTTCAGCACTTCGTGCTTGAACCCCTAATAAAGTTTAAGCGTGTTTTAAGAATGTAACTTTCCTAAATTAGTTGCTGATTTCCCACAAACCCTATGCAGAGAGAATGGTTCAATAAATATTTGTAGATATTAATAGGATTGAAAGAAAGGCCACATGGCTTTCATATGTACACTTACAGTCCTTCCACAATACTCAATCAATATTGTAAGTGGATCAATCTAATGCTTAGCCATGTTTTCCTATTCTAATAACTAATAATGTACTAGTTCTATATGAAGCAAGATGCATGCATACAGTTTTATTTTTTATTATTGTGAAATAAAATAATTAAAACAAGTTCCCCTAAAAGTGTGGGAAAACTGTGCTAGGGAGAGATGGGAGAAATCCTAATTTAAGGAAACTCAAATGGGTTGAAGGACACAAAATGGGGTGTAGATTTAACCCTTCAATTACGTTAAAGTGGTCTTTTAAAAAGAGTCCATAAAATCGGGCTGCTCTTTCCTCAACTCAACAGACAAGAAAACACTTAGAATTTTCTTTAGTGAATAGAATTATGGAATACAAAATCACATTATGTACAGTTGATTAAATTGATTTCACAATTAATAAAAACTGAGCCGTACAGGTACTGTTGAAACAGCAAAGATGTGTGCAATGCGGAAATGCAGATATGTCCGTACGCCCGATTCAAAAATTCACATCAACAATGCATGGCCTGAATCTCAAATCGCATACTGCGTACCAGAAGTACCTACTTGGCAGGTGATGATGAAATACGTAGTGTTTGTTTTATAGTAACCTAGTATGCCAGTATTGGGACCGATTGGGACATACAGTTTCGTCATGAAATTGCGTCTCAACATTAAATACTTTTGCGGCACATTAACATCACACCTCGTCTCAATATGAAACTAGACTAGGTGGACCAGACGTCCCAGTTTTCCCGGGATTGTCCCGGTTTCAAGCTGAGTGTCCCTGGTCCCGACAAGTATTTCTGACATTTACCACCAAATTGTCCCGGTTTACACCACAATTAAAATAAGAATAATACTGCAATATTTCCACATACGAGTCGGAGCCACACAAACAATGGCGTAGAACTGCGTAGCAAAGCAACCATTCCCGTGAAACCGCAAAGCGCCCCCGCGCCACTAACCACAAGCATGCATGATGCATAGGCGCATACGTGTGCACGTGTATTAACGTGCAGTTTCACAAGGGTCCGGGTTTGGGGTTTCAGATGAAAGTCGAGAGAATCGTGGAAACCCCTCCACTTTTAATCCTCAAGGGGTTGTGTTCAATATCATGCACGGATGCATACGTAGAAAATCCATGTAATGAATGGTGCAGTGTTGCGGGAGCAAGGAACCAGGTTGCAGGCAGATGTAGTCGGTGTAGATCTTTTTTAATTTATACAAAAGTAACACCGAGCACAAAACAACGAAAGAAAAGGCTGACTTCAGCAGCAAACCGAAAGCACGCAACGATATACGTTACTTACATTAACCGGCAACACACAAGACAACAACAATGATCCACACGGGGGGGAGCAGAGGGGAAACATTAAAACACATACAAATTAGTAGATAGGGACCTGGTCTGCATGATTATGACATGTGACGAAACTAGTCCGGGATGTGTTCATATGTGTTGGGAATTAAGAGTGTATGGAACCGTGGCGCTGCTGCTCACCGTACCATGACAATCCACAAGAAATCGCGAGGACCTTTTGCCACTCTATTTTCAGTGTACTGTGGTTTGAGACATACTAATCTTCCCATTTAATAATCTGGCATACTATATAGTATGCAAGCATGCAATTTGAGATTCAGCCATGCTTTTTCGGATAACATACAGGTGCATCTCAAAAAATTTGAATATCTTGGAAAAGTTAATTTTTTCCCTGTAATTCAAATAAAAAAGAAACACCTTCATATATTCTAGATTAATTACATATAAAGTGAAACATGTCAAGCCTTTTAGGTTTCAATCTTGGTGATTACGGTTTAAAGCTCATGGAAATCAATAATCCAGTATTTCAAAATATCAGAATAAAAAATTTACAATACAGAATTTTCGACATGAGAAGAGCTCTAATCAGCTGATTAGCTCCCCGAGTCCTCAGTCTCTGCCTGGTTCAGTACACACAACCACAATCATGGGGATGACTGCTGACTTGACAGTTTTCCAGAAGACACTCATTGACAGGTTCCACAAGGAGGGTGAACCACAGAGGGTCGTTGCTGAAAGGGCTGGCTGCTCGCAGAGTGCTGTATGAATTAAAAATTCAAAAGTGTGGTAGGAAATTGAAAGGGAAAAGTGTGGTAGGAAGTGCTGCACAAGCAACAGGGATGACCGCAGTCTTGAGAGGATTGTCACGCAAAGCCGATTCATGAGCTTAGGGGAGCTTCACAAGGAGTGAACTGAGGCTGGAGTCAGTGCTTCAAGAGCCACGACACACAGACGTGTCCAGGAAATGGGCTACAAGTGTCACATTCCTAGTGTCAAGTCACTTCTGAACCAGAGAAAACATCCGAAGCATCAATTCATTACAAATCCTACAATGTGATTTTCTGGAATTTTCTCTCATAGTTGAAGTTTACCTATGAAGAAAATTACAGGCCTCTCTCATCTTTTTAAGTGGGAGAACTTGCACAATTGGTGGCTGACTAAATATTTTTTTGCCCCACTCTATGTGAGAATGCTGTTCATTGACTATAGCTCTGCCTTCAACACCATTGTGCCCCACAAGCTAGCGGTTAAGCTCAGGGATCTGGGTCTTGACCCCTCTATGTGCAGATGGATCCTGAACTTCCTGACGGGCAGACCCCAGGTGGTGCGTATGGGCAACACCACCTCCTCACTGACTCTCAGTACTGGTTCCCCCCAGGGCTGTGTGTTGAGCCCGCTCCTGTACTCTCTCTTCACCCACAACTGCCTGGCATCCCACGTCAGAGATGTGTAGGAGGAGGAGCAAACGGATAATTCCAGATTCCAGCCACCCATGCCACGGACTCTTTACCAAGCTGCCATCAGGCAGAAGGTACAGGAGTATTCAGTCCAAAACTAACAGGCTACCGGACAGTTTCTTTCCTCAGGCCATACTTGAACATTTGAACTTGAACATTGACACATTGCATAAAAATATGACTGGTTTATATACTACACCAGGATTCTCACATTTTGGTCCTTTAGAACTAGGCTTTATATCCAGTAATACCAAAGGTGTAGAATTAGGGGGGACTGGGGGTCATGACCCCTCTATATTACAGCTCAATGTAACCCCCATGGAAAGGAATTAAAATCCTGGGATCCATTGACCCTGATTGTGTTCACCGACAATGTTTTCTGGAAGTATTCCTGAGCCCATGTTGTGATTTCCATTACAGTATCATTCCTGTATGTGATGCAGTGCCGTCTGAGGGCCCGAAGATCACGGGCATCCAGTATGGTTTTCTGGCCTTGACCCTTATGCACAGAGATTGTTCCAGATTCTCTGAATCTTTGTATGATATTATGCACTGTAGATGATGATAACTTCAAACCCTTTGCAATTTTTCTCTGAGAAACTCCTTTCTGATATTGCTCCACTATTTTTCGCCACAGCATTGGGGGAATTGGTGATACTCTACCCATCTTGACTACTGAGAGACACTGCCACTCTGAGAGGCTCTTTTTATACCCAATCATGTTGCCAATTGACATAATTAGTTGCAAATTGGTCCTCCAGCTGTTCCTTATCTGTACATTTAACTTTTCCAGCCTCTTATTGCTACCTGTCCCAACGTTTTTGGAATGTGTAGCTCTCATGAAATCCAAAATGAGCCAATATTCGGCATGACATTATAAAATGTCTCACTTTCAACATTCAATATGTTATCTATATTCTATTGTAAATTAAATATAAGTTTGAGATTTGTAAATTATTCCATTCCTTTTTTACTCACAATTTGCACAGTGTCCCAACTTTTTTGGAATCGGGTTTGTAGGTTTTATGACAGAAAATAGAGCAATCTGCCGGAAGCTTTGTATTACTATTGTGCAGCGTTTAACTGTGGGCTCTAAGATCCTTCCTACTAGTTAGCATGTCTGACGAGGTAAACCGTAACATGTTTGTAGTCAGTCTAACATCATTATCTTTGAACGTATGAAACAGTTCACAAAAGAATAGCTATACGTTTAGATAATGCTAATGCATATGGAGCAGGAATGTGACTGTCGGTGCACCGACCATTTCCATAGTGCATCACTACCAAAAACTACCAGACGTTTACAGACAGGCGGCGGGAAATAGACTATCAGACTGTAATACCATCCATCCGTCCATCTTCTTCCGCTTATCCGGGGGCCGGGTTGCGGGGGCAGAAGTCTAAGCAGAGATGCCCAGACTTCCCTATCCCTAAACACTTCCTCCTGCTCTTCCGGGGGGACACCGAAGCGTTCCCAGGCCAGCCGGGAGACATAGTCCCTCCAGCGTGTCCTAGGTCTTCCCCGGGGTCTCCTCCCGGTGGGACGGGCCCGGAACACCTTCCCGGGTAGGCGTTCCGGAGGCATCCGGAACAGATGCCCAAGCCACCTCAGCTGACCCCTCTCGATGTGGAGGAGCAGCGGCTCTACTCTGAGCTCCTCCCGGGTGACCAAGCTTTTCACCCTATCTCTAAGGGATCGCCCAGCCACCCTGCGGAGAAAGCTCATTTTGGCCGCCTGTATCCGGGATCTTGTCCTTTCGGTCATGACCCAAAGCTCATGACCATAGGTGAGAGTAGGAACGTTTGCCAGAATCTCTTCGAGGCCAGCCGATAGTCCTTCTCCATGGCCTCACTAAACTACCTCCAGGCCCAAATTTTTGCCTCCACAACCACCCGGGTTGCAGTCCGCTTGGCCTGCCGGTACCTGTTAGCTGCCTCAGGAGTCCCACAAGCCAACCAGGCCTGATAGGACTCCTTTTTCAGCTTGACGGCATCCCTTACTTCCGGTGTCTACCACCGGGTTCGGGGATTGCCGCCTCGACAGGCACCGTGACCTTACAGCCACAGCTCAGAGCGGCCACTACGACAATGGCGGTGGAGAACATGGTCCACTCGTACTCAATATCTCCAGCCTCCCTCCAGTCGAAGCTCTACCGGAGGTGGGAGTTAAAGATCTCTCTGACAGGAGACTCTGCCAGACGTTCCCAGCAAACCCTTACAGCACATTTGGGTCTGCCGAGTCTGTCCAGCTTCCTCCCCCGCCATTGGATCCAACTCACCACCAGGTGGTGATCAGTTGATAGCTCCGCCCCTCTCTTCACCTGAGTGTCCAAGACATACGGCCGCAGGTCAGATGAAACGACAACAAAGTCGATCATCAACCTGCGGCCTAGGGTGTCCTGGTGCCACGTGCACTGATGGACACCCTTATGCTTGAACATGGTGTTCGTTATGGACAAACTGTGACTAGCACAGAAGTCCAATAACTGAACACCACTCGGGTTCAGATCAGGGGGGCCGTTCCTCCCAATCACACCCCTCCAGGTGTCACTGTCGTTGCCCACGTGGGCGTTGAAGTCCCAGTAGAACGATGGAGTCCCCAGTCGGAGCACTTTCCAGCACCCCTCCCAGAGACTCCAAGAAGGTCGGGTACTCTGCACTGCCGTTCGGCCCGTAGGCACAAACAACAGTGAGACCCCTATCCTCGACCCGTAGGCGCAGGGAAACGACCCTCTCGTTCACCAGGGTAAACTCCAACACATGGCGGCAGAGCTGGGGAGCTATAAGCAAACCCACACCAGCCCGCCGCCTCTCACCATGGGCAACTCCAGAGTGGTGAAGAGTCCATCCTCTCTCAAGGAGTGTGGTTCCAGAGCCCAAGTTGTGCGTGGAGGTGATCCCGACTATCTCTAGTCAGAACCTCTCAACCTCACGCACAATCTCAGGCTCCTTCCCCGCCAGCAAGGTGACGTTCCACGTCCCTAGAACTAGTTGCCATGTCCAGGGATCGGGTTGTCGAGGCCCCCGCCTTCGACTGCCAACCGATCCTCTACACACCGACCCCTTATGGTCCCTCCTGCAGGTGGTGAGCTCACGGGAAGGCGGCCCCACGTCGCTCCTTCGGGCTGAGCCCGGCCAGACCCTGTAGGGAAAGGCCCAGCCACCAGGCGCTCGCATACGAGCCCCAACCACGGGCCTGGCTCCAGGGTGGGGCCCTGGCTGCGCCATACCGGGCGACGTCACAGTCCTCAAAATGTTTTCCGTCATTAAAGGGTTTTGAACAGCTCTTAGTCTGACCCGTCGCCTACAACCTGTTTGCCTTGGGAGACCCTACCAGGGGCATATAGCCCCAGACAACATAGCTCCTAGGGTCACTCGGGTACTCAAACCCCTTCACCACGTTAAGGTGGCAGTTCATGGAGAAGAGACTGTAATACCCCGCAATAAAATCACAAGAGTTACACAGACTTTCTATGGGCACTGTATATCCTATACTACACTTCCTTTAAACATATTTCATATCCTTGTAACAGTGGCCACTTTCTTCTAATTTAGTTCACTTACAAGTTATCTGAGCTTCAGAGAGACAGTTATCAGAGAGACACATTTACATCTTCTGTGCAGATCTACTGTGTATAAATAGGTGCAGAAAGGTCAAGGATACACCTAATAATGTTCTAAAAGTGCTCTGGGGTGTTTAAAAATATTTAACAAAGCTCCTAGGGTTCTAAAGATGAACATACTCTTAAGACGCTTTTGGACCTGAAGTTCTTTCAGTTAAGGTTGCCCAGTGAGCATGTTTTTTAGTCTCGGCTTAAACTGTGTCCATCCTGTAATTAACTCTAAACACATCAGTGTTACCAAAGATGTTTGTAATATACCAAGACTCCCTGAGTAGGCTGCCGGCACCATCCCAGGAGGAGGTGCTCTCCCTGATGCATGTCTTCCTCTGCTGACTCATATGTGAGGACAGCGGCTGTGGTCGTTAATGTGATTCAGTTACTTCAAAGTAACAGTCCTTTGCCACGTGGTGTTTTCATTTTGTTCACTTTTGTGTACCGTCAAGCCTTTGGGAGGAATTATGTGTCTGTTTAAGTGCAGGGTGATTACACTGAATGCATTGTACTATGGTGTTAAACAGTGGCTCAGTGACAGTGATATGATATGTTCAAATAATGCCTTGAGTCAGCTACGCCCCTCAATACATTGGTTAAAAATGTATGAGGACTTTAATCAGTGGTGTCAGCTGTTGGCTTGAAGCACTGACAAGGAAAGGGAATTGGTCTGTTGCCCTACTTCTAAGATCTAAAGTTAGACCAGGCTTTTATATACAGTGGAATAGCAGAGGGAAGGGCTGGAAGGCAGAGTTTGGAACACTTACACTTCTTGTTTGAACTTTTCAACCTATGATAGTATGAATTGTGAAATCTGTGAAGGCACTGTGTCACTTTAAGTAAACTATCAATTCCAGAACATGAGCCAAAAACGAAATAAACAAAATTACTAATTAATCAGATTTCTCAGCCCCCAATTTAAATTATAATGATTTTAGAGATCTTTTTAGAACAACCAGCGCAATAAGTTTTTTGCAAAACCATTTGATATAAACAGTTTTCATGAGTTTCCGAGGTCCACCAAACAATAACCAAATAAAAAATATTTTAAAATACATTATTATCCTTATTATGTCCTGTGAGTTCCTATTAACTGATATGTTGAATCCGTGTGTAACCCACATATTCATCAAGTACTGCCAAATTTTTATCCCCTTGTAAGATAATTATGTTTTTATATTTATATATATATATATATATATATATGTCTCTTAACTCACCTGTTTGCATTGAAAACTGCAGAGTTGCTGAATTGCATTCTTGAGTGATTGGCTCATACAATGGACCAGGTAAATGTGGACCAGGTAAACTTGCCTCACACTTAAGACAAGCTCAGTATTTAAGGATATCTAATTGTATTGTAGGTGCCGACTGACAATGAAATGCTTATCTACTATGAGGATACAAAATATTACAGTTACAAGGAATATATAAAATTTGTCGAAAAAGAGTTGTATGCTAGTTACAGGGAGCACCTGAATCGGAACGGTGTGCAGGGAACTATAAGAAAATTGCCAAGACCCTGAAACTGAGCTGCAAACACGGTGGCCAAGACCATACAGCGGTTTAACAGGACAGGTTCCACTCAGAAGACCATACCTCGCCATGGTCAACCAAAGAAGTTGAGTCCACCTGCTCAGCGTCATATCCAGAGGTTGTCTTGGGGAAATAGAAGAATGAGTGCTGCCAGCATTGCTGCAGATGTTGAAAGGGCGGGGGGCCTCTTCTAAAGAAACAATTTACTGAAGACAAGCAGACTAAGGACATGGATTACTAGAACCATGTCCTGTGGTCTGATGAGAAACTTATTTGGTTCAGATGGTGTCAAGCGTGTGTGGTGGCAACCAGGTGAGGAGTACAAAGGCAAGTGTGTCTTGCCTACAGTCAAGCATGGTGATGGGGGTGTCATGGTCTGGGGCTGCATGAGTGCTGCCGGCACTGGGGAGCTACAGTTCATTGAGGGAACCATGAATACCAACATGTACTGTGACTTACTAAAGCAGAGCATGATCCCCTCCCATCGGAGACTGGGCCTCAGGGCAGTATTCCAACATGATAACGACCCCAAACACACCTCCAAGACGACCACTGCCTTGCTAAAGAAGCTGAGGGTAAAGGTGATGGACTGGCCAAGCATGTCTCCAGACCTAAACCCCATTGAGCATCTGTGGGGCATCCTCAAACGGAAGGTGGAGGAGCGCAAGGTCTCTAACATCCACCCGCTCTGTGATGTCGTCATGGAGGAGTGGAGGTGGACTCCAGGGGCAACCTGTGAAGCTCTGGTGAACTTCATGCCCAAGAGGGTTAAGGCAGTGCTGGAAAATAATGGTGGCCACACACAATATTGACACTTTGGGCCCAATTTGGACATTTTCACTTAGGGGTGTACTCACTTTTGTTGACAGCGGTTTAGACAGTAATGGCTGTGTGTTGAGTTATTTTGAGGGGAAAGCAAATGTACACTGTTATACAAGCTGTACACTCACTACTTTACATTGTAGCAAAGTGTATTTGCAAAAATGTGAGGGGTGTACTCACTTTTGTGAGATACTGTATATACATTCATTATACGCGTCTTCATAATGCTGCCAGCTTGATTTTTGCAAACGTTAAACTAACAGTGGTTGGGAGGAGTGTAGGGCATTCAGTGGTTGGGAGGAGTGTAGGGCATTCAGTGGTTGGGAGGAGTGTAGGGCATTCAGTGGTTGGGAGGAGTGTAGGGCATTCAGTGGTTGGGAGGAGTGTAGGGCATTCAGTGGTTGGGGTAGAACTCCGCTGGCAGCCATTTGAATGAACTAAACAATTGAATGATAAAAATTAACGAGTCAGTTGTTCATAAATCTTTTCCACCTAAGCAAAGGCTTGGTGTATCGTTTCATCCGTGTTAGTAAACTACACATACGTTAGTTCAATGGATGCGTGGAAATTGGAATATCTCTCCTTGCGTCCCACAACGTAATCTTCCTCCAAAAACCAATTGAACATAAAGGCCCACCCTGCCTCCCTAAAGTCAAACCCTCTTCACCAACAGTCCCAAGACTTTGTTTTGCATTAATCCACCTGCTAACACCTTGTTTGTAGATTGGTAATGTCTGTGTACCCTGTGACCAACCGTTATAGTACCTTAAACAGAATAATGCAGAGGTGTCAAACAGGTTCCATGGAGGGCCGAGTCTCTGCAGGTTTTCACTCTCTGAAATGTTGTGTCTGACAAGGCAGTTATCGTGCGTATAGTTTCATGTTTATAGGTGATTGTCTTTGCCTGATAATCACTTCCATTCAGAGTGTGCAGGCAATTTTTGTTAGGTCCACAGATTTTAATCTGGGTTGATGGAGCATAGTTGAGAATGGAATGTATTATGTGTGATGCATTAACTCTGGTAGTATCGGTTTGTGTGTATAGAAGATAAATCAGGTGTGTTTGTGTGTTTATGGGATAACTCATACAGTAATGTGTTTTATGTAATAAGACGTACATTAGTGCACAATTGTTCGTAACTGTTTTTCTTACCCCAGACACTTCTTTAAAATTACTGTCATATGCAGTGTCTGCTGTTTCCAGCAACAGAAGCAGGTCAGTGGTCAAAACCCAGGATTTATCCCGACACTTTAAACATGCATTTCTGTTCTGTTACATTTAAGTAATCCATTTTGTTTGGCAATTTCAAGTTGATATTTAGAAGATACTTAGAACTGAAGCAGAGAACAGATATATTGGTGATGGCGATGGAAACACAATCTAATCTAAGATGTAATAAATCAAGTGTGTTTGTGTGTATACTGTATGTGATAACTCAAAGTAATGTGTTTGTGTGTATACTGTATGTGATAACTCATAAAGTAATGTGTTTGTGTGTATACTGTATGTGATAACTCATAAAGTAATGTGTTTGTGTGTATACTGTATGTGATAACTCATAAAGTAATGTGTTTGTGTGTATACTGTATGTAATAACTCATACAGTAATGTGTTTGTTTGTAATACATAATGTACACTGGTGTACAATAGTCAGAACACAGGCTTCATCCCGACACTTTAAACATGCATTATTGATCTATGACTTTTTGTCTTGTGATATGGTTACAGTAGGTACTCAATTGGAGATGTGTTAAAGGAGTCTCTGCAACATTTTTTAAAGGTTATATTTAATCAGGTTTACTCAAAAAGCAGCATATAAAACAAGCGATTACATTTTTGGAAAGTCAATGTGGTATTTTCTGCAAAATAAATACTAACATACTGACCAGAACATTATCCACTAAATTGTCAGTTAAAGTGTTTGTTAATTTATGCTTATTTAAGACATTTAATTGAATAGAAATCAGTGGTCTCCTCTGTGGTCTCCAACCCTTCTTTTGGTAAGATACTGATTGTTGTTTTATTTAGCACACTGATTCTAACACTGGTATATGAGCAGAATTAGGCTACATAAACAGGATTCAAGTGAATCCCATCTGCTGTTGAAGCATATGGGGATGATGTTGATTGTCATATTCTTTAAGGCAAATAGATCCTCTAATATAATAGAGTTGTGAACTGTCAGAAATCTCTCTCTCAGATATTTTGTTATCTTTGTTATCTTCACATGTGGCTAATGTATTTGTTCAAGGATATTCACTGCCTCATTGCCAAAACAGATTCTTGTGGACTTGTGCTCATTACTTATAAGAAATATTGCCTTCAATCACCACTTCAATGTAGCAAACTCTCTATTTCAGAAAACTGCCATTACCACCCCAAATGGAAACCAAAAAGGAAGTGAAGAGAATCAAACATTCATGCAGGGCCAATTAGATGTTGATTACCAATATTTTTTACCAACTCCATTCACGGTAAAATACATCTTAAATGCTTTGTAAGCTATCAACACCAAGAAAGACACAGGGGCCAACAAACTTTAACCAGGTCTGGTGGTCAGTGCTGCTCCTCTTATTTTTGGAATTTTTAATCCAACATTAATTTCTGGAGTTATTCCAAAGTGTGTAAAACCACCCATGTGCTGCCACTAGATAATGCTTGTGTTACTAGTTACTACTAGATTTCTGATTTATCATGCCTACCAAAATCTGTCTTTGTTTAGAATACAGTTATTTTTTAGCGGAATTCTGAATAAAAATCAATCTGGTTTTAGACATGGGCACAGTACTATTACCGTCACTACATTGGTTAGGAATGATATTGCTACAGCACTGAATGAAAAATCTAATTGTTTAACTTTGTTTATTGACTTTTCAAAGGCTTTTGCTTACTGTCATTTATGTGGCTATGCGAGACTGCTAAAATCTTGAAACTCACTTTAAGAGTGTTTTTGCATTGTCATCAAAGACAAGATGGTTGTGTAGCAAAGAACCCCCTATTATGCGCATACCCAAAAGCAGTTTTGAAGTATATCTTCTTGTACCGAGTAATAATTTGATCAAGTCGTCAATGTTTAGTGATTATTAGAGACACACAAATGTTAACTAGCATGTAATTAATTAGCATTTCTGAAATGTCAGTGGAAATATTCATATTTTCAGCTCATTGGTTAGTGATGTAGCTAAACTATATGATCCTCTATAATCGGCCACCATCCCCGATTGTTGACCAATTTATTATTTAGTTCTTACTAATAACAGCTCGTAGTCTTCTCTTAAAAGTTTACTAGAAAGTTTTAGCTACCTTTCATGCCTTCTGGTTGAGAAAAAAAAAGACTGATCACTTTGATATTACATGACGTCTGATCGGGGGCCCAAGTCTTTAGCAACAAAATACAATTTCCATATACGAAATTTTTTACATAAAAAAATAAAAAGTATTTAACCTCAATACATTATATAGGTTTTACCACATGTAGCGTTGTTCCATACTATTCTGTGTTTAATTTTGTTCCTGTCTATCCCAGTTCTTTTATCCAATATTCTGTTTTGTTCCTGTCAGTTCTGTTTCATTTATTAAATGTCCTCAGTTCTCCCTGCATTTGTCCTGCATCCGTTTGACATCGTCACAATACCTCAAACTTGATTGAAGGAACGACGTCAACCACACATCTGGCAACCACACATCCCTTGGTGGATCATGCGTTCAGTTACATTTTTCCGGCTTCAGACCCTCCTAGTTTGCATATAAAATAATGTATGTGTTCAATTGCAGAGTGTTCTGAAATACACTACATGAAATTCCATGTAAGTGACGTTTAACAGAACTATTAAGAACACGACAACACAGCAAACGGATTCAATCTGAAAATACTTTCAAATGTAAAACAATACTGTTCATCAGCCTGAATCCAAAAGGGATACAACCACGTTTCCCAAAACTTTTGGGTGCCACGTAAAATGTGAATAAAAACAGAATGCAATGAGGTGCAACTAATTTGAACCCTGTATTCAATAGGAAATAGGACAAAGACAACATATGAAATGTTGAAACTGAGAGACATTTCATATTTTTTTTTAAAAATATATGTCCACTTTGAATTTGATGCCAGCAACACATTTCAAAAAAGTTGGGACTGAAGCAACAAAAGACTGGAAAAGTTGAGTAATGCTAAAAAACTAAACCTGATGGATTATCACACAACTAATTAGGTCAATTGGCAACAGGTCAGTAACATGATTGGGAATTAAAAGAGCCTTCCAGAGAGGATGGGCCTGTCAGAAGTGAGGATGGAGAGGGGTTGTTTGGGGATCACATCAGCTCTGTTTGCAAGGGACCAGGCTGAAAACCGATATTGGATGGCCGTGATCTTCAGGCCATCAGACGACACTGCATTAGAAACAGACATGGTTCTGTAGTGAAAATCACTGCATGGGCTCAGGAACACTTCTGGAAACCAATATATGTGAACACAGTACGTTGCTGCATCCAAATATGCAAGTTAAAACTGTACCATGCAAAGAAGGAAACATCCAGAACCGCCGCCTCCTTCTCTGGGCCCCAATCAATCAATCAATCAAAATTTATTTATAAAGCGCTTTTTACAACAGCAGTTGTCACAAAGTGCTTTACAGAGACACCCGGCCTTAAACCCCAAGGAGCAAACAACAGTAGTGTTGAATTTCAGTGGCTAGGAAAAACTCCCTAAGAAGGTCGAATTTTAGGAAGAAACCTAGAGAGGACCCAGGCTCAGAGGGGTGACCAGTCCTCTTCTGGCTGTGCCGGGTGAGATATTAAGAGTCCAATTGGAATAATAAATAAATTTCTCTTGGCTAAATCCAGAGTATATTTGATTTTAGACTAGGTCAGAAGTATGACCAGGTGGACAAGGACAGGAACAGCAACGGTCCCCCCAAACCAGGTAATCCGCAGGTGTGGACCAGGACCTCCTTCTAAAATTTAAAATTGGAGGAAACTGAGAAAAGTTAGTAGTACATCCCTCATGTCCCCCAGCACAATAATATAGCAGCGTAACACCTTGGAAACTGAGACGGGGGGGTCCGGTGACACTGTGGCCCTACCCGGGGGAGGCCCCGGACAGGGCCCAACAGGCAGGAAATCAATCCAACCACATTGCCAGGCATCAACCAAAGGGACACCCACCAACCGCAACCCCCCTGAATGAGGGCCGAGTATTGCTAGTAGCGTACAGCCCAACTGCACAAGTGCGCAATAGAGAGTCAACAACAAGCCATTGACTCTTCCCCCGAAGGGCATTGGAGGGAGGGCATCCCAGTGGCGACGAGAGCCCACCTGGCAAGACAGCAAGGGTGGACAGTATCAAGCCTACTGGTCACCTTCACGCCCCCGGGCCAGGCTACACCTAATTATAAACCGTGCTGTAGAGATGAGTTTTTAGTAGACACTTGAAAGTTTGCAAGCTCAGTTAAGAAAGAATGAGGAGTGCAAATCTGTCCTGTGGTCTGACAAAGATTATTATTATTTTTTATTTGGGAATAATGGATGCCGCGTCCTCAGGGCTAAAGAGGAGAAGGACCATCCAGCTTGTTATCAGCAGACAGTGCAAAATCCAGAATCCGTGATGGTATGGGGGTGCATTAGTGCACATGGCATGGGTGACTTGCACATCTGTGAAGGCACCATTAATGCTGAACAATGTATACAGGTTTTGGTGCAACATATGCTGCCATCCTGATGATGCCCATGTCCCAACCCTTTTGAAACATGTTACTGGCATGAAATTCAAAATGGGCATGTATTTTTCCAAAAACAATACAATTTCTCAGTTTCAACCTTTGATATGTTGTCTTCAATGAAATATAGGGATAAATTATTTGCATATCATTGCATTCTGTTTTTACATGCATTTTACGCAACTTTCTTGGAAACAGGGTATTAAGAAAATACAAAAATAAGCAAGAAAATACAAAATCAAGCAAGTAAAATTTGTTCATTCACTCACTGGTCTGCATTCAAGGTGTGTATGGCAGAGTTATTGTAATATTGCTGTATGCTTGGCTTATAAGTCTGACCAAAGCATAAACCATACTGACCAGTTTCTGGTTTACATTCCAGCGTGTCTGTCTCACACACCCACACACGACCAAAACCGCCTCGGCACCACAATGTCTTCAAAACGTGCGGCGCAGCCCGTCCCCTCGGGGCACTCAATGAGACTGGCTGCACAGTGGCTATGGGTGTGACGTCTGCAAGGAGAGACTCGCATTGACCATTGCAATAAATCATTCGAATGAATACTTTTAGTTGACATGTCGCTATTTGCAATAAGTCTTCACCTACAATCGCGCATTCGCGTACTACTTCCAGCGTTGTATATGTATTCATATTTAGTAGTATTATTTAGCATCGACATGCTGACTCGATGGCTTGCAGCGTACTTGCTTTGAAGATACATTATCTTACAAAAGTGAGTACACCCCTCACATTTTTGCAAATATTTAATTATATATCTTTTCATGTGACAACACGGAAGAAATGACACTTTGCTACAATGTAAAGAAGTGAGTGTACAGATTGAATAACAGTGTACATTTGCTGCTCACTTTTGTTGCCAGCGGTTTAGACATTAATGGCTGTGTGTTGAGTTATTTTGAGGGGATTGCAAATGTACACTGTTATAAAAAGCTGTACAATCACTACTTTACATTGTAGCAAAGTGTCATTTCTTCATTGTTGTTCACATGAAAAGATATTCTCAAACATTTGCAAAAACGTGAGGGGTGTACTCACTTCTGTGAGATACTGTACATACTTATAATGAAGATTTCTCCGAGCCGGTTCTTCCAGATACTTTTCTGCGTGTGTGTACGTTTGTGTGAGCATTACGTTTCATTTCCCCTCTATTATTTAGAGAGTATTCGCCAGTTGTCACAGGGCAAGAGTTGTCGCCGCGACCAGGCTGTGTTAAGCACAACTGTAAGGGACTAAAAATAACACTTACCTTTATACCTGAACAGGCCATAAGGGGAGGAGCTGTTTAACGTGTTGTGTCACGCTGTTGACATTCTTCTGTGTTTCAGACCATAGAAGAATGTTTACAATATCTGAGGAGGAAAAGACAGGTTCAGAGTACAGTGACTCAATCACTTTAGGAAACCAACTGGTCGTAGTTGAAATTTCCAGTGTGGTGAAGTGGAAACCGAACACACAAATGCACAACTGCACAGGCAAACACACCCAAACACCTGTAAAGTGTCAGGATAGGCAAGTAATTAAAATGCCCACTTAACTGACATTCATGAAAACAAACAAACCAACCTGAGAAAACCCAAAAACTTTCAGCAATGTGTGGTTGGTGGACAGTGATGCAATCCCTTAAGGAAACCTACTGGTGGTAGTGGAAATTTCCAGTGTGGTGAAGTGGAAACCGAACACACATTGAACCTCATTTATCATTCTTGCGTAGATTTTGCTTACACTCCTCTCACCGCCTGATTTATGAAGCTGTGCATACCTTTACAATCCAGGTGTACGCAATACCTGCCCTTGATAAATGCCGCGGCTGAAAACGATCGTCATATATATTAAAGTCTCCGCTTCCCCCACGCCCTAATTTTACGTCATGGACACACGGAAGACGGCAAAAAGAGAAACTTCTCTGACGTAGAGATTGAGATGATCACCAGGGAGGTAGAAATAAATAAAATTGTTTTATTTGGCAGTTTTAAAAGCGGGATAAAAGATGATGATGTGATGTGGAGTACCATTCATTCACATTAATAATTGCATGACAATTTGTAATATTCGTCTTATTATTTTATGATATTTATTATTAATGACTTTTATTGTTATTTAGAAGAAGAATGTCGTTATTATTATTATTATTTCTATTATTATTATTATTTAAAAGAAGAAGAATGTCATTTTTATTATTTTGTCAGTCTGAATTATATATTGGTCAATTAAAGCCTTTTATTACTGAACCCAGTCCATGCGCAACTGCCGGGCCTAACCCTGAAACGTCATGTAAAGCGCACAGGCTCGCATCTGAAGTTATACATATAAATCAAATGCTTTGGTAAAGTCACACAAATTAAACATTGAAGTCCATCCATCCATCTTCTTCCGCTTATCCGGGGCCGGGTCGCGGGGGCAGCAGTCTAAGCAGGGATGCCCAGACTTCCCTCTCCCCAGACACTTCCTCTAGCTCTTCCGGGGGGACACCGAGGCGTTCCCAGGCCAGCCGGGAGACATAGTCCCTCCAGCGTGTCCTAGGTCTTCCCCGGGGTCTCCTCCCGGTGGGACGGGACCGGAACACCTTCCCAGGAAGGCGTTCCGGAGGCATCCGAAAAAGATGCCCAAGCCACCTCAGCTGACCCCTCTCGATGTGGAGGAGCAGTGGCTCTACTCTGAGCTCCTCCCGGGTGACCGAGCTTCTCACCCTATCTCTAAGGGATCGCCCAGCCACCCTGCGGAGAAAACTCATTTTGGCCGCCTGTATCCGGGATCTTGTCCTTTCGGTCATGACCCAAAGCTCATGACCATAGGTGAGAGTAGGAACGTAGATTGACTGGTAAATCGAGAGCTTCGCCTTGCGGCTCAGCTCTTTCTTCACCACGACAGACCGATACATCGACTGCATTACTGCAGAAGCTGCACCGATCCGTCTGTCAATCTCCCGTTCCATCCTTCCCTCACTCGTGAACAAGACCCCTAGATACTTAAACTCCTCCACTTGAGGCAGGCACTCTCCACCAACCTGAAGTGGGCAAGCCACCCTTTTCCGACTGAGGACCATGGCCTCGGATTTGGAGGTACGGATTTTCATCCCCACCGCTTCACACTCGGCTGCAAACCGTCCCAGTGCATGCTGAAGGTCCTGGTTAGAATGGGCCAACACGACAACATCATCTGCAAAGAGCAGAGACGAAATCGTGTGGTCCCCAAACCTGACACCCTCCGGCCCCTGGCTGCGCCTAGAAATTCTGTCCATAAAAATTACAAACAGAACCAGTGACAAAGGGCAGCCCTGCCGGAGTCCAACATGCACTGGGAACAAGTCTGACTTACTGCCGGCAATGCGGACCAAGCTCCTGCTTCGGTTGTATAGGGACCTGACAGCCCTTAGCAAAGGACCCAGGACCCCATATTCCCCAAGCACCCTCCACAAGATGCCGCGAGGGACACAGTCGAATGCCTTCTCCAAATCCACAAAACACATGTGGATTGGTTGGGCAAACTCCCATGAACCCTCCAACACCCCGTAGAGGGTATAGAGCTGGTCCAGTGTTCCACGGCCCGGACGAAAACCACAGTGTTCCTCCTGAATCCGAGGTTCTACTATCGGCCGTATTCTCGTCTCTAGAACCCTGGCATAGACTTTCCCGGGCAGGCTGAGAAGTGTGATCCCCCTATAGTTGGAACACACCCTCCGGTCCCCCTTCTTAAAAAGAGGGACCACCACCCCGGTCTGCCATCCCAGAGGCACTGTCCCCGACCGCCACGCGATGTTGCACAGGCGTGTCAACCAAGACAGCCCCACAACATCCAGAGACTTGAGGTACTCAGGGCGGATCTCATCCACCCCCGGTGCCTTGCCACCGAGGAGTTTCTTGACCACCTCAGTGACTTCAGCCCGGGTGATGGACGAGTCCACCTCTGAGCCCTCATCCTCTGCTTCCTCAATGGAAGACATGTCAGCGGGATTGAGGAGATCCTCGAAGTACTCCTTCCACCGCCCGACGACATCCTCAGTTGAGGTCAACAGCTGCCCACCTCTACTGTAAACAGCGTTGGTAGGGCACTGTTTCCCTCTCCTGAGGCGCCGGATGGTTTGCCAGAATCTCTTCGAGGCCAGCCGATAGTCCTTCTCCATGGCCTCACCGAACTCCTCCCAGGCCAGAGTTTTTGCCTCCACAACCACCCGGGCTGCAGCCCGCTTGGCCTGTCGGTACCCGTCAGCTGCCTCAGGAGTCCCACAAGCCAACCAGGCCTGATAGGACTCCTTCTTCAGCTTGACGGCATCCCTTACTTCCGGTGTCCACCACCGGGTTCGGGGATTGCCGCCTCGACAGGCACCGGAGACCTTACGGCCACAGCTCCGAGCGGCCGCTTCGACAATGGCGGTGGAGAACATGGTCCACTCGGACTCAATATCTCCAACCTCCCTCGGGATCCAGTCGAAGCTCTGCCGGAGGTGGGAGTTAAAGATCTCTCTGACAGGAGACTCGGCCAGACGTTCCCAGCAGACCCTTACAGTACGCTTGGGCCTGCCGAGTCTGTCCAGCTTCCTCCCCCGCCATCGGATCCAACTCACCACCAGGTGGTGATCAGTTGACAGCTCCGTCCCTCTCTTCACCCGAGTGTCCAAGACATACGGCCGCAGGTCAGATAAGACGACAACAAAGTCGATCATCGACCTGCGGCCTAGGGTGTCCTGGTGCCACGTGCACTGATGGACACCCTTATGCTTGAACATGGTGTTCGTTATGGACAAACTGTGACTAGCACAGAAGTCCAATAACTGAACACCACTCAGGTTCAGATCAGGGGGGCCGTTCCTCCCAATCACGCCCCTCCAGGTGTCACTGTCGTTGCCCACGTGGGCGTTGAAGTCCCCCAGTAGAACAATAGAGTCCCCAGTCGGAGCACTTTCCAGCACCCCTCCCAGAGACTCCAAGAAGGTCGGGTACTCTGCACTGCCGTTCGGCCCGTAGGCACAAACAACAGTGAGAGACCTATCCCCGACCCGTAGGCGCAGGGAAACGACCCTCTCGTTCACCGGGGTAAACTCCAACACATGGCGGCAGAGCTGGGGAGCTATAAACAAACCCACACCAGCCCGCCGCCTCTCACCATGGGCAACTCCAGAGTGGTGAAGAGTCCATCCTCTCTCAAGGAGTGTGGTTCCAGAGCCCAAGCCGTGCGTAGAGGTGATCCCGACTACCTCTAATCGGAACCTCTCAACCTCACGCACTAACTCAGGCTCCTTCCCCGCCAGCGAGGTGACATTCCACTTCCCATTGAAGTCCATGTTGCACAAAACTAAACACTGAATTTTTTTTTTTACAGTGGGTCATAATATATCATATATTTTAGTTTGTCAGTGCGTTAGGATTTTTTTTTCTGCGCATTTCCGCACTAACTCAAAACGTGCGTACACCACCTCCTGGGCTTGCGTAGGATTTGAGAGTGCCGTACGCCAAAGTCCATATTGATAAATCTCAAAGTCACCGTGGTTTTGGGTGTATGCCAGGTGTACGCTGGAAATTTGGTGTACGCACTTTTGATAAATGAGGGCCATTGTGTGGTTGGTGGACAGTGATGCAATCCCTTAAGGAAACCAACTGATGGTATTGGAAATTTACAGCTCCGTGAAGTGGAAACTGAACACATTAAAAACATTAAACCATATGTGCTGGTGGAATGACTATATTGGTCATCAATACACAACAGAAATATCCACAACAGAGAACTCCATGCGGGCAAACATGATTGTGGTTCTTTAGGAACAATTATGGTTCTGACCTGGAATTATATCAATAAGAGAAACCTAATATCCACCGAATGTCTGAACTCAACCTCGCCGGTTTTTGTGAGAGTTGGTTTGAATGCAAACTGTTGTTGCTGCAATTTACATAGCTTCCACGAGGAGCTTAAATTCTACACACTGATCCATTTGCTTTTATTTTATTGCTAACCTAAAAAGAGTGTCCGGTCTATCCGGTCTATCCCATGTCGGGGAAGCTGAGTGTGTAGTATCTAGGAAAGAGGTGGGCAGAGCCACGCACAAGCCCTGGGTGTCAGTTCCCTACTGGTGTTTTCCATTATCACCACCTTGTTTAGTTTTCCCAGTTCCCTCCCTGCTCATTGTTCCTTGTGATGTTCTGCACGTCAAGTCTTTTAAAGCCAAGTAAGTCTTTGATTTAAGCCTGGTTCAGGTAGCCCACAATCAGAAGTGATGTTGCCCAGTTACTCTTACTGGATTCAAACCAGGGCCTCTCAGCTGAGAGATGGTCTTTTACTACTACACCACAGAGCTACATGTTTGCAGGGTGTTGGTATAGCGTCTTGACATTAGATCATTTTGTCACGCATTAGATAATTTTGTCACACACATCACACCAAGTTTGAATATTTTGCTTTCACCATTAAGCATTGTGTTAAACTGACTAACGTTTCTTATTAAGTTTACCTCCACCACAAATAGCATCTACGAACTTTATGGCTTTTTGCCACTGGCCGTTTTAACATTTTATTGGCCAGTACTAGACTACTAGTAGTCATAATATAACCATAAACAGTTTTATTTTCAGCTTACTATAACATAGCTACTGAAGGTTGTAGCCAGTGAAGTTTTAGTCTATTCAGACCTGAAAAGCATGCACAGATGCGTACTTTGAAAATGCACCAGAAATAGTCGCAGTATAACCATAAACTGTTTTATTTTAGGCTTACTATAAAGTAGCTTCTGAAGGTTGCAGCCACCAAAGTTTGTCTATCCCGAATAAATCCTAACGCATCATTTATTTTGACTGCGATGAAGCTTGAACGCAAGATCTTTGGATTTGTAGCCTGTGTCTCTAGCCACTACACTATGTAACAAGGGGTAGTCAGACAGTCAATCAGTCAGTCAATCACTCACTTAGTAACAGACATTCGCTCTTCTTGGCCGGCTCCGCATGCCCGGTCTGGCAAAAACCTTTGTTTATATACTCTGTGCTGGTGTCCTGCTCGTCCTTGGAAACATTACACTTGATGAAGGTTGATAACCAGTAACTGACAGTGACAGACTTGATGAAGCTTGATAACCAGTAACTGACAGTGACAGACTTGATGAAGCTTGATAACCAGTAACTCACAGTGACAGACTTGATGAAGGTTGAAAACCAGTAACTGACAGTGGCAGACTTGATGAAGGTTGATAACCAGTAACTGACAGTGGCAGACTTGATGAAGGTTGATAACCAGTAACTGACAGTGACAGACTTGATGAAGCTTGATAACCAGTAACTGACAGTGACAGACTTGATGAAGCTTGATAACCAGTAACTCACAGTGACAGACTTGATGAAGGTTGAAAACCAGTAACTGACAGTGGCAGACTTGATGAAGGTTGATAACCAGTAACTGACAGTGGCAGACTTGATGAAGGTTGATAACCAGTAACTGACAGTGGCAGACTTGATGGGAGTTTCCAGAGAAATAAATAAATAAACACAAGGTAAATGTCCTATCTTTAAATAAACCCACCCTATCTTTAAATTAGCGTAGCCAGTTCAGCCAGGAAACCTGAGTGGTAATTGGTCAGCAACGCATCAGCTGATGCAGGATCGCTCCAATCACATGTCAGATTGTAAACCTGTCTATATAACCATCAGGGAACTCAGTCAGCCAGATGTTGGTGGGTGTACTAGCATGCAGGTGCACACCCTCCCACCACACCTGCCTCCATCGGTTTGATTCTGTGATCCTTGTGGTGGGGATATGTTATTGTGGTAGTATCATACTGTATACACAATCATGTGATGGCAATGAGTTACCCTAAAGTTGTTCTCTAATAATTGGTTAAATCTCATACCTGGTGTTTTTGGTCTGAACCTATGATCTAATAGCATTGGTTTCTATTCACCTACACAAAAATGCTGAGGAAAGTGTGATGGTATTCTATATATTTTAGGTTTTACTTCCTCAGGCATGCTTTGGAAGTAGATCTTCCGGAACGGCAGCAATTAATGTGATTCACTCAATGGGACGAGATTATGTCGGATTGTGGTGACATAGACGCACGTGAGGCAAATCTTCCGTGCTGGCTGAAATTAATGTGATTGGTAGACTCAACAGTGGCGTAATAGCTTCAAATAAATAAATTCAAACACATACTGAGGAGTTCATGGGGCCAGATTCAAACACATACTGAGGAGTTCATGGTTCAGATTCAAACACATACTGAGAAGTTCATGGTTCAGATTCAAACACATACTGAGGAGTTCATGGTTCAGATTCAAACACATACTGAGAAGTTCATGGTTCAGATTCAAACACATACTGAGAAGTTCATGGTTCAGATTCAAACACATACTGAGGAGTTCATGGTTCAGATTCAAACACATACTGCCACTGAAAATGTGAACTGGAGGCAGGAGCTCAGACCTCTGGATCACCCAGGGCACGCTACCAAGTAAATATTCAGTATAGTATCCAACAGCCCTAGGCTTTCACATCATCTACCCATGCTGCAGGTGTGGACGTCAGAACAGTCCTACTCCACCCCCCATGTCTGCACTCATGACATGCACAATTTGAATTAACATTGTCATGTTGCACTTGGTGTATACATAGGTGTCCATCAAAAATGAAATTACAGCAGGCACCAAACACATTTAACTTTCATTAAACATTTATTTTTCAAGAGAGAGACAGAGGCAGGGAATAATGAATGGACTGTTGAGGAGAACCGTTTGCGTCTGCTGTACGTGTGCCTTGTTCTTCCTGTGTCGGAAACCATAGGAAACAAAACCTGACAACAACTGGATCGCAGCGCTCCCCGTTTGTCTGTGTGTGTGTAACAAACTTGGAGAAGTCCGTCAAAGAAAGCTAAAAAGGAAATCATTTCAGAGGACACAAAGAAAGAGTTATAAAGCAAAACACTGGGCAACATTGGGCACTGAAATCCATAAATTGGGCAAAGACAATTTGCAGTCATGTTGGCAATCAGCCTGCTTTTTAATGGAAACGTGCTTTTTGTACAACTATGCTCAACAAGGCATACTTTGTTGTCAGCAGGGTTTTGATATAGATCTACAGGTTTTTTTTACCTGAGGGGGTGTTGCTTGAACTGTGGGTTGGACATATACATTTCAAAAATCTGTCCAGATTCAGGTACAATTTTATTAGATATGTATTTCACCAAAGAATGTAGCAGGAATACCTTCATAATATATCAAGGCTGGATAGTATATACTAATAAGTGTATTAAAATCTCAACTCAACATAGCTTCGAAATATTTTGAGATAACGATCGTTTGAACGTGCACTTTACCCAGGATAAACCACGCCCCCTTCGTGGAAACACTGCCCCAAATCAAGTGTATTTGGGATTCCCCTCCTGTAGCAGCCTAGATCTTAGTAAATCGCTTCCGTCAAAGATGGGTTTTCCTCCTTATAGAAACTATATAAACAGTGATAGATAAGGACAGACCATGAATGTTACTTTAGGAACATCGCATCTGGCAGCTATTTGTTTAACAACACAGAAGATGGCACGGGTCAGTCTGCAGAATACATTTTAAAATATAGCATATGCAGACATATATTTAGCATATATCTGCGATAACTTACTATAGGCATACTTTTTTTTTATATATATAAAAATATAAATGTAGCTTATCGATGTTTATAATTTAGTACCTTGTTTTTTCTTTGTTTTCCAGATTTGGATGATTTGCCTCTGCGCTTGCCTGGGTTTTGTAAGGCAGTCGTCAGCGAAGAGATGTTTCAGTCAGAGGGGGTTCGAAAATCGGGCAGCAAGGTATATGATGAGCACACACTGCCTTCAGACGGCGGTCTCTGACAGCATCAACCTCCAACACCATCGGAACAAGCAGAGTTGCGCCAACTTCAAACTCCACACCGCGTCAGCGCACTACAACAACCGCTCTCTCTCCCCCTGGGGGTACAGGTAAAGTGATACATTTCTTCGGTATCTGTAATATACACTCACTTAAATAGGTACACATAATTGGTGCAAATAGCCAAACAGCTGCAACTTAACACATTAAGCATGCCTGGTCAAGAGATTAAGTTGTTGTTCAGCCAAGTATTAGAAATGGGAAGAGGTGCGATCCAAGAATAGTAGTTAGTAGTTCCAATATATTAGAAACAGTAGACCTGTGATTTTCACTCACCAGTCTTTGAAGTTTACAGACGATGGTGCAATAAACAAAAGCATCCAGTTATAGCGCTCCTGTGGATGTTTTTATATTTTTATTAGAAGAGGTCAGAGGGGTTTCATCAGACTCGTTTCAGTTGACAGAAAGGACACAATCAAATAACCGTGGAGCGCATAATTGCATCTATGAACGCAAAACGCGTTAAACATTGAAGCAGACGGAGGCACGGAGTTAACCAAATCGTGCATAGCTTGAACCCGTAACTTGACTCAGTAACCTGAGTGCTGTAACTAGTGAATAGAAAATTGCATATTAACATAATGAGCTATGGATGGGAAAGCATATGAATATTGAAATAGTTGGTTTAGATCATAAAGAAAGGCGAAAGCTGGTCAGTCGGTAAAATTGGTGTAGTCTGTTTTTAAGATGAGACAAACGTAACACCATGTTAAGTAATGTAAAAACTCTTTGCACATGATAAAAGATAGTCAGGAGTGAAAGAATGATTGATCATTCAGAAGTTTGAAAAAAAATCCCTTTTCAATGTCATTTCATTGTTACATAGATTTATTTATTGCCATTCATCAATACATTTATTCAAAATCAACGGCTTAACTGTGCGATTATGCTGGGATTAACATCGTTTTTGACAACACTTGTCTCTCGCAGAATTGATGAAAGAGAGGACCGGATTCCGTCCAGGATCATGGTGGCTGAGTGCCTGTGTAAGGGCTGCATCATCAACGGGCACGAGGACCTGAAATACAACTCAGTCCCGGTACTGACCACGTTCAAGGTGCTGCAGAAGACTGTGTGTCCCGGCAACTCCCAACACTACCAGGTCACGGTCGACTCCGTCACCATCCCTGTGGCCTGCACCTGTGTGTTGCCCCGGCAGATCGTTGAATATCATGGATGACTCCCAATTGACACCCTGTGGCCTTGGTAGTGCACTACTTTAGACCAGGACCTATGGGCACAACAGCTACTACTGCTAGTATTACTATGTTTCCATCGCCTCATTTAAAGAGTTAATGAGTCCCTCAGATTGTATTTATTAATTGCCTATATTGTATTTATTAATTTCCTAAATATTTTAATTCAAAAGTCTGCCTACATGTTTTATTTAATAGTATTGGAGTGTTTCGTTATCGTGGATCGCTCAAAGAAATGTAAATGTTGCTTCAGGCCAGGTGGAAATACAAAGATATTCTTCACATTTTGGCTTGTCTTAGAGAAATGTGACCTTTTTATTTATCTCAAAATGAACGTTACCTCTGAAGAGACACGCTCTCCCACGTGTGCTACAAACTGTACACTTGTACACAGGGGTGTAGATTTGACTTGACTCTCCCAGTATTACAGACAGGTCAATTTGACCTCCCCAGGATAGACTGAGGTCCATTTACCCTGACTCCCCAATATGCAATACAAACCTACACCCTTACTTGTACAACCAGCAGCAGAATGAGATTTGGTGAAAAGGACGGAAGTGGTTTGAAATAAAGCTCAGTATGTACAAGGCATGTCAGATTTAATCCCTCTGTTATTAATTTCCATGGTGAAAAAATGGATGCTAGATACCTCAACATGTTTGGAACCATCTAGCATCTTCCAAGCAGCTAGGGACTGTCAACCGAACAGGAAGTTACCAGACAAGCTGTTGGAGACTTGACTTGCTATAAAGGTGCAGAAACAATTTGATGAAAAGCTACTAAACTAAATGTTACATTATATCCTGTTTTGAATGAAAAGGTCATTTTATGCATTCTTCAATATCTACCTACACACTGTACACTTGACCAACCTGTATCGGAACATGATTTAAAACAAAAAAAGGACATACATCATAACGAAATGCATTATAATATTGCCTTAATTCACTGTAAAAAAGTGTACTTCCTAACTAACAACATCAAAAGGTATAAAAATGTATGCACTCACTCAGTCTTTAACCCTCTCCTCAGGTACCCCCAGACATTTTTGTTGTAGCCCTGAACAGGCACACTTTATTCACTAATCAAGGGCTAGCTGATTAGCTGACAAGTCTAACCCCATGCCAGCTCTAGACTAGATCCATTACATGAAATGGCAGAGGACCGTGGAGAAGATGGAACACCTCAGCGCCTACTACGGTACATGAGCTCAATAAGAGCGTTTGCTAAATGACAAGAATGTAAAAAAAAATTCATGCAATAGTACAAAATTCCCTGCAGTAAACTCTACATTTTCTCCAACACTGTAATCTTCTGTTCATTAGCGTAATCATTCTGAATCTATGTGCTATATTGAAAATAAATGAAGTGCTGAAATAAAGTGTTGAATTTCTTCTGTCCTGCTACTCCCTGTCTTGGCCAGCCACTGCCTACACTTTAGCTAGCAAATCAACAGTGAATTAGATCAATAAGTTGTTTTGTTATACTTCCCGGGTAATAATCAGTATCAGTAAGAGTTTTATTGCCAAGTAAGTTTCACAACAAAACAAGGAATTTGTTCTGGCTGTTGGAGCAACAATCAATACAAAAGGAATAAGGGAAGTAAAAACAAATAAGAACAGTGGACAGAGCATAAAAATAGTAGACTGTGCATTAATAAATGAATGTGCAAGATTTTGTCCAGTTGAGGTTTGTTTATGTATGTGGGGAGTGGTAATAGATTTGTCCAATTGAGGGTTGTGTGTGTATATGGGGAGGGGTTATAGATTTGTCCAGTTGAGGGTTGTGTGTGTATGTGGGGAGGGGTTATAGATTTGTCCAGTTGAGGGTTGTGTGTGTATGTGGGGAGGGGTTATAGATTTGTCCAATTGAGGATTATGTGTATGTGGGGAGGGATTATAGATTTGTCCAGTTGAGGGTTGTGTGTGTATGTGGGGGGGGGGGGGTTATAGATTTGTCCAGTTGAGGGTTGTGTGTGTGTATGGGGAGGGGTTATAGATTTGTCCAGTTGAGGGTTGTGTGTGTATGTGGGGAGGGGTTATAGATTTGTCCAATTGAGGATTATGTGTATGTGGGGAGGGATTATAGATTTGTCCAGTTGAGGGTTGTGTGTGTATGTGGGGAGGGGTTATAGATTTGTCCAGTTGAGGGTTGTGTGTGTATGTGGGGAGGGGTTATAGATTAGTCCAGTTGAGGGTTGTGTGTGTATGTGGGGAGGGGTTATAGATTTGTCCAGTTGAGGGTTGTGTGTATGTGGGGAGGGGTTATAGATTAGTCCAGTTGAGGGTTGTGTGTGTATGTGGGGAGTGGGCTATGGGACAGTACAAGGCGCTCAAATTAATTCATAAACACAGAGGTCAGGGCGACGGGTCTGTAGTCTTTAAGTCCTGTGATCCTTGGCTTCTTGGGGACTGGGATGATGATTGAGGGATACAGCACGTCTCTAGTGAGAGACATGTAGTAGTTTGTACTTTGATGTCCATTTCAGACCGTGTGTCAAATATGAAATAGACCATTATGGCCATGTGGAGAAGTGCAGCTATAGTCTATAGTTATAAGCTGATTAAAATAAAGGATATGAAGGATACCAAATACAGGGAACATATGAAAGCTGCTATATTTATCCTGAGGTCAGTTGATTAGTGATTTTTAAGGCAAATTTAATTATGATATTTTATTTATTTTGGTATAATACATAATTTGTTCACAATAAATAATACATATAAATGCATGAAGCTCAAACATAGATTTAACAAAATGTAAATAAGTTTGTGCAAAAATGGCCATTGTACGTAAATGTTCCAAATGACCTCTTCAATAGCTTTTCTGTTTGACAATAGAAATTTATTTTTGATTGAGGATATAAATATCTGAGCTGCTGATGGTAAAAGCTATCGAGCCAATGTGCGCAGAGCTGCCTTCCTTTGGTTCATTTTCTACGCCATATGGATGGTAGTTCCTGGATCAATTAAACCGAAGATTAAGGTAATTTGGATAAAGTGTTAGTTAGGCTAATGCTATCCCCCCCATCAGCCTTCACTACCTAGCATTTTTCTTGCTAACGTACGGTCACTGGCGAACAAAATGGACGGAACACAACTAAGAATCATCTCACGAAATAGGGTTATGGGTTGCGGCGTCATGGTTTTCTCAGAACGGTGGCTACACAACAACATACACGAGAAAGTCATGGAGTAAGAGCACACCATCTTCAGAGCTGACCGAATAGCGGAGGATTCCAGAAGGCCAGAGGAGGTTGCCTGTGCATGTAAACAAAGCCTGGTGTACAGACATTAACATAACCGGGAGTCCCTGTTCAACCAATCTGGAGTACCTGATGATTAAGTGCGGGCCTTTTTACTTCGGGTGTTTACGTCTATTGTTGTTACTGCAACCTACATACCACCAGATGCTAATGCTAAACTAGCAATGGAAGAGCTGCCGGCTGCTATTAGCAGCAACCTGCCCAGTCGGATGGTGCCTTTACTGTAGCAGGCGATTTCTATCACTCAAATCTGAAAACTGTCTTTCCCAAATTCCATCAATATATCTTCTGCCCCACCAGAGGTGAAAATACATAGGACCAGACCAGGGGTACACAAACATCCCAGAGGCCAAAGCCATTCCCCTCCTCCACCTGGGGTATTTACCCCTCATTAAACGGAAGAAACCATCTGTGAGGTCAGTCAAAGTGTGGCCAGAGTGGTCAGACTCACTACTACCACACCAGTTTCAACACACAGACGGGGGTTTGTTTGTCACTCAAGCCACCCTTGACTCCCATACGGACATTGAAACATATGCTTCCTCCGTTCTGGATTACATCAACATCTGCACCAATGATGTCACCACACATAAACTAATAAAGACCTTCCCCAACCAGAAGCCGTGGATGAACAGAGAGCTGCTAAAGGCACGTGACGCTGCGTTCAGATCCAGTGATGTGGAGGCCTACAGCTCATCCAAGGCCAACCTGAAAAGGGGCATCAAAATGGCTAAAAATCTCCACAAACTGGGGATTGAGGAGCACCTCAACAACAACTCTGATCCTGGACACATGTGTCAGGGCATCCAGGCCATCACAGACTACCGGCCAAAGAACCCCACCACCACATCCAGCGACGTCTCCATCACTGATGAGTTAAACAGGTTATACGCCCACTTTGACAGGGACAACAAAGAGCCAGACATTAAAGCTGAACCCCCCCCCCCCCCCCGGATGTCTCCCCCTCAGACGATCCACCACAGAAGTGCCTCTGCACTGAGCAGGGTGAATGCACGCGAGGCCGCTGGTCCTGATGGTGTCCCCTGGCGCGTGTTCAGAGCTGCAGTCACACCCAAGTTCTCATCGATGGCACCCACTTTTTGTACTACTGGACTACTGTCACTGTCTTACAAAGTCTGATAAGGAAGTTCTCAGTTGTCTACAGGTACGTGTCATTACTGCTATTCCTGTATTTCATTTGCACATGCCGACCTGCACCGTAGAACTGCCTTCACTGCACATTTTGAACTGCCACTGTACTTGCATTTTCAATTGTTTCACACACGTCTACCTCGGGAACCTCATTGCTGCTATCCGTGCATTTCAGTTGCAAATGCTGCACTACTCCTTCAATTTGCCTCGATTGCAATTTAAATTTTCCTCTATTAGCACTTCTGGTTTGATGCAAACTGCATTTTGTTGTTCTGTACTTTTACTTCAATCAAAAAAATCTGAATATGGAGAGTTCTGGGAACTTAATAAAAAATGTTTTGCTCAAAGTGTTAAAGAAGTGCTTGCTTGACACCTGACAGACTCTTCTGACACCAAAGTGCAAAAGCTTCAAGACGAGGAGAAGAAGAAATTACTGGCATAACCTTTCATCACAAGAATGACCCAAAACATCACAAATAGGAACAACTGACACATATTTTCAGCAGAAATATTAGATTTGCCACTTCAGAGCCTGGACCTCAGCATAATTGGGGCTGTGCAGGATCCCTTGAATTAGGAGAAGGCACGCAAAGTCAAACAAAGATTTATGGCAATTCCTGCAAGAGGCTTGGTATAAGTTTGTCTACTAATGCAAATTGCTTCAGTTTTTCTTTCTAAGTGAAGCCATTTATCTCTGGCTGTCATTCACGTATGAAAATGTGCCATATGTCATTCCGTTGAACAGAATCTCAGCTTTCATCTGGGGTAGAAAGTAAGGTCCTAGCATACATGGTTCTGTTATAATTAATAACAACGAGACTGACGAATGAGTACATGTTTCTTTGTATATATTTGAAAGTTATATAGTGGGTTTTTTTTCCATACAAATAAAATACTGCTGAGGTAAATATCTTCAAACTGTTCTCTCAGGTGGCCTATAACTTTTGAACAGAAATGTACACGGTGATGGAAGAGGTGCAGCGATCAGACAGCTCTGACAATACATTTTTAAAAGTAGGCAGTGAGGAATGTGTCAGGTTTGAGTATTTTGTAGTTTGTTCCAGTCACTGGCAGCAGAGAACCTGAAGGAATGCAAATTATCACTGTTCAACCTTTGGAACTGTCTACTGGGTTGGTAGACAGTTGAGATGTAGAGGAGCGAGCTGAGATAGAGGGTGAACTTGTAGATGTGGACAGGTAACTTGTAACAGTAACGGATTACATTTAAAAAGTAACCTACCGAACCCTGCTCATACTAGACTAGAGGACTGACAATCCAATATTGCTAGAGGTTGCTGTAATGACAGCGGTTTGACGACATGCAATTTAGATCTCTTCATATCTTCCTAGCAGCTGTAAACAGGTGCCGGTAGGAGGAATGTGTGATTTCAGCCTAGTTGTGGGATGTGGTCCAATACCTGCTCTTAATAAGCTGTGCACTAACGAGAGAGTAGGGTTCCATTTGGAACAAAGGGGGCGGACTTATCTCTTTCAGATAGTGTTCACAAAATGTTTTAGTATACTATGTAGATCAGTTCCTTAACACTATTGTTAAATTGGTTTAAGATGTTCTTGTACAACCTACTATAATTTATATTGCATCAATAAAAAAAAAAAAAACTAGATAGCTCCATCAACAGTGTTTCAAACTAGCTGTACAGCAAGCTCTCTGTTTGTTATTAACTCACTGCTACTGAAGTCCCATAATGTTGAGATACCCTGAGCCTAACAACCAGTATTAGGTAAAAGTGATAGATACTTTCCTATGAATTATTTGGGTTGGAGATTAAAGTTCTTAAGGTGAGATATTCACTGGACAGGCATGGATGTGTCATTTTGTACACACATCAAATGCTTGACTGACTTGCTGCAAACCGAAAGAATGCAGTTAATGAGCAACGGAATCCATAACAACACAATTTATCACAGATTACCTGATATTCCTGACTGGAATTCTTGTTGTGCCTCCAGAGGTCAAACGGTTTTACATGAATGCGCACCAGGCACAGAGCTTTCATGAACGCGCACCAGGCACAGAGCTTTCATGAACGCGCACCAGGCACAGAGCTTTCATGAACGTGCACCAGGCACAGAGCTTTCATGAACGCGAACCAGGCACAGAGCTTTCATGAATGTGGACCAGGCACAGAGCTTTCATGAACGCACATCATGCACAGAGCTTTCATGGACGTGCACCAGGCACAGAGCTTTCATGAACGCACATCATGCACAGAGCTTTCATGGACGTGCACCAGGCACAGAGCTTTCATGAACGCACATCATGCACAGAGCTTTCATGAACGCGCACCAGGCACAGAGCTTTCATGAACGCGCACCAGGCACAGAGCTTTCATGAACGCGCACCAGGCACAGAGCTTTCATGAACGCGCACCAGGCACAGAGCTTTCATGAATTCGCACCAGGCACAGAGCTTTCATGAACGTGCACCAGGCACAGAGCTTTCATGAACGCGAACCAGGCACGGAGCTTTCATGAATGTGGACCAGGCACAGAGCTTTCATGAATGCGCACCAGGCACAGAGCTTTCATGAACGCGCACCAGGCACAGAGCTTGCATGAACGCACACCAGGCACATAGCTTTCATGAACGCACATCATGCACAGAGCTTTCATGGACGTGCACCAGGCACAGAGCTTTCATGAACGCACATCATGCACAGAGCTTGCACGAACACGCACCAAGCACAGAGCTTTCATAAATGTGCAATGGACTAAATTATTTGTTTCCTTGAGATCGCAGTAGCAGATTTTGACCATTTCACTTTCATCAGGTTTTTCAGGAGAAACAACATACAAGCATCACTATACTGTGACAGTGACAGATGATTAGAGATCATGCATGTCTCATTGGGATCATGTTGTTAGAGGCAAGGCTGGCGGGTGAATTCAGTGCCAAATGTAAAGAACTCTAATGTAGCCATCTTGGTAGGACTACTACTCGCCCCTCCAGGTAGGATATCCCTGTTTGGCACAGTAGGTAGTGCGCCTATCTGGGGTGCCAAAGTTTGCGGGTTCGAGACACTGCCTGCCAAACACTACAATACTGTAAGTATACTGCTCCGCCTTGTTTTGAGCCCAAAATACAACTCCCTGGAACCATCAGAACCAGTAATGGGTTTTCCTCCCGACATTTCTCTGGTTCATCCCGGAGAAAGTGGTACTCATGTGGGTACTCTACATGGAACGGCCATTGGGACAGAAAAGGAACACTAAGGGCCATTACTGCTTTGACTTTGGTGGTCAGATTAACGACTGGCAGTGCTTTCATGACTGCACCAGTTCCTTTATGTGCTAGGTTGACATTGATTTCCTGTTGTGTTGAGTTGTTGATTTGTGTCTGGTTAAGGCTTGTTGAAACTGGCCATTTACCCACACACCAACAACAACCACTGCCCCAGTGAACATGGCCATCTACCTGCCCTCCAACCACCACCACTGCTCCAGTGAACATAGCCATCTACCTGCCCGCCAACAACAACCACTGCCCCAGTGAACATGGCTATCTACCCGCCCACCAACCACAACCACTGCCCCAGTGAACACAGCCATCTACCTGCCCGCCAACAACAACCACTGCCCCAGTGAACATGGCCATCTACCTGCCCGCCAACCAACCACTTCCCCAGTGAACATGGCCATCTACCCGCCCACCAACCACAACCACTGCCCCAGTGAACATGGCCATCTACCTGCCCTCCAACAACAACCACTGCCCCAGTGAACATGGCCATCTACCTGCCCGCCAACAACAACCACTGCCCCAGTGAACATGGCCATCTACCTGCCCGCCAACAACAACCACTGCCCCAGTGAACATGGCCATCTACCCGCCCACCAACCACAACCACTGCCCCAGTGAACATGGCCATCTACCTGCCCTCCAACAACAACCACTGCCCCAGTGAACATGGCCATCTACCTGCCCGCCAACAACAACCACTGCTCCAGTGAACATAGCCATCTACCTGCCGGCCAACCACAATCACTGCCCCAGTGAACATGGCCATCTACCCGCCCACCAACCACAACCACTGCCCCAGTGAACATGGCCATCTACCTGCCTGCCAACAACAACCACTTCCCCAGTGAACATGGCCATCTACCCGCCCACCAACCACAACCACTGCCCCAGTGAACATAGCCATCTACCTGCCCGCCAACAACAACCACTGCCCCAGTGAACATGGCCATCTACCTGCCCGCCAACAACAACCACTGCCCCAGTGAACATGGCCATCTACCCGCCCACCAACCACAACCACTGCCCCAGTGAACATGGCCATCTACCTGCCCTCCAACAACAACCACTGCCCCAGTGAACATGGCCATCTACCTGCCCGCCAACAACAACCACTGCTCCAGTGAACATAGCCATCTACCTGCCGGCCAACCACAATCACTGCCCCAGTGAACATGGCCATCTACCCGCCCACCAACCACAACCACTGCCCCAGTGAACATGGCCATCTACCTGCCTGCCAACAACAACCACTTCCCCAGTGAACATGGCCATCTACCCGCCCACCAACCACAACCACTGCCCCAGTGAACATAGCCATCTACCTGCCCGCCAACAACAATCACTGCCCCAGTGAACATGGCCATCTACCTGCCCTCCAACAACAACCACTGCCCCAGTGAACATGGCCATCTACCTGCCCGCCAACAACAACCACTGCTCCAGTGAACATGGCCATCTACCTGCCCGCCAACCACAATCACTGCCCCAGTGAACATGGCCATCTACCCGCCCACCAACCACAACCACTGCCCCAGTGAACATGGCCATCTACCTGCCTGCCAACAACAACCACTTCCCCAGTGAACATGGCCATCTACCCGCCCACCAACCACAACCACTGCCCCAGTGAACATAGCCATCTACCTGCCCGCCAACAACAATCACTGCCCCAGTGAACATGGCCATCTACCCGCCCACCAACCACAACCACTTCCCCAGTGAACATGGTCATCAACCTGCGTGCCAACCACAACCACTGCCCCAGTGAACATGGTCATCAACCTGCGTGCCAACCACAACCCCTGCCCCAGTGAACATGGCCATCAACCTGCGTGCCAACCACAACCACTGCCCCAGTGAACATGGCCAGGCTACAAAGCATACGGCCCTGTTCATATGTTGATACTGAACGCAATCACGTTTTACAGACTGTTTTGAAATGAACTCAGATGCCAGGTTTCATCCCCTGCAGACATCAATGAAAAATACCTTCTCCATGGTTCCATGTCTGTGCCTTCCCTGAACAATGAGCACTTGGAATGTTCCTTCTGTATATGTGAAATTATTAATTAAAACACAAAATGCATATAAAAACCCTGAAGGCTCTGCCTGTGCGCTTGGATACAAACATAAAAAACGAATGTCTATGTGTGTGAGTGTGTGTGTGTGTGTCTGTGTCAACACTGTGGTCAATTAGATAACTAAGTATATATGTGTGTGTGTCTGTGTCTGTGTCAACACTGTGGTCAATTAGATAACTAAGTATATATGTGTGTGTGTTTGTGTGTGTTTGTCTGTGTCAACACTGTGGTCATGCTGCTGATGGTCCACTAGGTGTCTTAGTAGTATTACCACATGATGTCCTTTTGTTCACCTTTCAATTTCACCCAGTTTTCAACTGACCCATTATCCTATACACTCTTTTCATTCCATTCTAGTCATCGTGCTCACATGCTAATTATGTCTCTGAGCATTTATATCATACAACTCATATAAAGTTACTTCATGTCGAGACATCTGACTGGTGACTTTGGAGACAGGGCTTTCATCCCAAATGAGAACCTTTTCATGATACTAGCCTACATTATAGCCAGGAGCTTGAAGTTCCTTTGGCAGAGATGTCACTTCAAGTGATTTATGACACATTTTCAATATTTGTTGTTATTACCCGTTAATATTTGGTGGTGCAATAACAGCTTTACGTCTTTTGGTATGTTTTTACCAGCTTTGCATTCAGAGTCAGAGTGAGTTTGGCCCGTTCAGACTTTTTGCAGGTTGTTCAGATTGGTTGGAACAAACACTCGCTCACTATGTCTTGATGAAAGGTGAATTTCAGTATTTTTGGTTCCCCTGCAGTATTTTTCTGTAATTTGCGTCTCTTCATCCTTGAATTTGAACAAGAAGCCCTGTCCCTGATACTGAGAATCGCAGCACTATGTTGCTACCACCATACTTCACTGTGTGAATGGTGTGTTATCTTCAAAGGGACTGTTGGCCTCTTTGGCTTCTCTCACAAGTCTCCTTGGCAATGTTCAGGTAACTGTGTCCTCATCAGGACAGTTGATTTACTGTGTGTAAACTGTGAGCTTCCAGAAAACAGGGATTGAATCTACTCATGCAAGCAACATAGTTTGGCCGGACCGACCGACCGACCGACCGACCGACCGACCCACCCACCCACCCACCCACCCACCCACCCACCCACCCTTGTTAAATAGTGTAGTGGTTAGAGAAGTGGCCCTGCAAGAAATTTGGTCCCGCATTCGAATCTCAACAAAGTCATTTGTCAAAGTATGCATTTCTGGTGGCTTTTCGAAGTACGCATCCGTGCATGGTTTTTGGATCAGGATAGACAAAACCTTTGCTGGCTTCAACCTTCAGCAGCAACGTTATAGTAAGCCAAATATAAAACTGTTTGCAGTTAAACAATATTGCGACTATTTCTGGAGTGCGATTGTAGAAGTACGCATCTGTGCATGAATTTTGGGATGTAATATATGACTTTATATAGATGATATATATTACTTCATCAAAACTCCTTGGGCAGTGAAAGAGGAGTGGCTTCAATGAGTCGTCTTTTCACTTGAAGAAGTCAGTTATCGTCACCTAAATTGATAGTTATTGTATCAGTTTCATTTGAGAATGTATGTGAAACAAAAATATATGATTTTGTGCCGTGAAATGAAATAGCTTTGGAGGTGTCATCTGTCTCGCCAGCCATTGCTCAATTCTTATGATTATTCCAAGTAGTAAGTTAGTAGATACTAGTAAGTCTATTACTGACTAATAAGCTGTTAAAAAGGCCAGTGGCAAAAAGCCATACAGTTCATAGATGCATTTCTTAATAAGAAATGTTAATCAGTTTAGAACAATACTTAATGGTGTCTAGTGAAATATTCAAACGTGGTGTGATTTTAACGCGTGACAAAATGATGGAATGTCAAGATGCTATAATGCCAAGATAGTCACCAAATGTGGCGTAGTGTTTAAAGACACCGCTTGTGGGAGACCTGGGTTCAACTCCAGGTGCGGACCGGCTGAACTAAGTTGGCCTGGTTCCTTTACTTAAAAAATAAGAATCCTAATATGAGACCAGTAATTGCTTTTGAGTGTCAGCGGTCCAACAGACGTGTTACTGTAGCTCAAATTGCTGAAAAAGTTAATGGTGGTACTGATCTCAGAGCTTGCTATTGCTATTAAGGTGACAGAACACACAGTGCATCACAGTTTGTTGCGTACGGGGCTGCGTAACCACAGACCAGTCAGTGTGACCATGCTGACCCCTGTCCACTGCCGACAGCGCCTACAAAGGGCACGTGAGCATCAGAACTGGACCACAGAGAAATGGACTAAGGTGGTCTGGCCTGATGAATCCAAATTCCCCTGATCTCAATCCAATCGAGCATCTCTGGGATGTGTTGGACAAACAGGTCCGATCCATGGAGGTCCCACCTCAGAACTTACAGGACTTAAAGGATCTGCTGCTAACGTCTTGGTGCCAGATACCACAGCACACCTTCAGGGGTCTAGTGGAGTCCATGCCTCGATGGGTCAGGGCTGTTTGGACGGCAAAAGAGGGACCTACAAAATAATAGGCAGGTGGTCATAATGTTATGGCTGATCAGTGTACATATACTAGCAACAACAGTATCAAAATGACAGAAAATATCAGAATATCAAGTGAATGACAAGAAATCTGTTATTTTTCTTATGTTCAGTATATATACATTAAGATTACATTAAATACAGTGCTGTGAAAAAGCATTTGCCCCCTTCATGATTTACACTATAATTACATATTTGTCACACTGAATGGTCTCAGGTCTTCATACAAAATGTAGTACAAGATGAAGAGAACCTGAGTAAACAGAAAATGTAGTATTTTAATGACAACTATATTTTTGGGGAAAAAAAAGTTGAAAAAGTGATTGCCCCCTTAGTTACTCAATTGATCCATTTGTTCAATCTAAACGTGAGTTACATAGAGCCTCACCATCAATGTGAAGTAGACTACGAGGTCTCTACCAGGCGCAGACACGGGTGAGCAGGTCCAGTGCTGTTTATTAGGAGGGGAGAGGAAAAGGGAGGTCAGAGAAAGGCAGAGGTTGGGTGCACGGTCGGGGGCAGGCAGAGGTTCGGAACACAGGAACTCTGGAGACAATCTAAGGAGGAGAAACACGAGGACTCTTGGAAAAACATCACTGACTGGCACAGGAACAAGGGAAGAGCACAGATTAAACACACAGGGGATAATGGGACGACGAGAGACACCTGGCAGGGGCGGGAAGGAATCAGGGCGTGACACAGGTGGCAATCACCTTTTCACATTTGGTGTTGGATAACGGTCTTCCATAAACAAATGCAATTAATGTTTCAACACGAACATTTCTGTGTCTTGCTAGTTTGTATGAAAATCTGACACCATTCAGTATGACATACACAATGATAAAGGAGGTTTGGACACTGAATCACAGCACTGAATAAATATTGTTATTAGCTGGCTAGGAGGGTTTACATCAAATGTATTGTGTATTTATACATCTTTATTTTGTCAAGATACTTATAAGAATACATTCTTTCAGAGAACACCAACTGTGACGTGTTCCTGTGAATGTCACAATTTGGTGTGTTTGGGTCCTTTAACATCCTTAAGGCCTTTGTAATCCAAAAGCCACACAGCACGCTAACTGAAGAAAATACATTTAAAAACATATTTTCAATGTCTTTTGCTCAAAGAGTGGTGTCAAACAGGGTTCAGTGAAAAAAAGAAACATTAGAATTGTGATGATGTGTTTGGAATGCAGTTAAGATCCTTCAGTGTTGGTTTTGGTCGTATATACTCGCCTCACGGTCTGGGTTATAATCCAAGACGTGCTGCACAGCTGTGTACTACACTACCAAAAACCACTTGCAATTGACATGTGTTTTCACCCTGTTCTAGTTACAGACTCTAAATGAATAAGGCTATTGAACAAAAGGTAGCATGTCTGGAGTCAGTCTCTGAGTCAGTCTCTGAGACTCAAGCGCAGAGCGCTAATACTTTAAACCAAAAAAGAGGCAGAGACACAGAACAAGGGGCAAGCAAAAACATAGTCCAAAACACAGGCAGATCCAAAATACACAAGCAGTCAAGCAATAAGACAGATGTGCAAAAGGTGCAGGCTGGCAAACATAGTCAGTGGAAGGCAGAATGGTCAACAATGTGGGGAGTTCATGACTGGGCTGGGGGAACCAATCAGTAAATATAGCAGAACTATCAATACATCACAGAGAACAAAGGGGAACAAAAGGCACTTTATAGGAACACTAATGAGGAACAGGTGTTCTGAATTCCGGTGATGACGATCCTGGACGAGAGCTGCGTTCAGGAGACAGACGAGGCTGACCTTACACGTTACGTTTGTCAGCTGTCTTCAGGTGTCAGTTTGTTTGCCCTCCTCCAGAAATTCCACTTCCTGTGTTTTTGTTCACTTTCCATGTCCGTGTTTGTGATCAGCACGGAGGCCCAGGTTTGTGCAGGTCTCTCCACGCGTTGACCTGGTCGATGAGACTGTACGTGGTGGTGGCTACCAGGCGTGAGTAGACGCAGCGGTTATAATGCACAGGCAAGACATTGAAAAGGTTTCCAGCGGGGGGGTCAGTAGGCTGGATGCCCAGGTGTCTCATACACAGACCCAGATACACATCCTCTATGTAGACGGCTTTAACATGCCTGGACGCCTCCACAAGCTTCCTGGGGAGGTCCATGGAGAACACGTAGCCCAGGCCCAGAGCATAAGGTGGGTAAATATTCTCAGGAAACTCCCTCTTTGGAAGGTACCATTTAGAGCTGGGGTCTCTTAAAACGGCACCCCATCGGGCAACTAGTCCTGTCATGTAATTCTGCTCGCGGGCGTGAAGCACCATGTCGACCAAGGTGTTCACGTTGAGGAACATGTCTGAGTCGATCTTCATGGCGTAGGAGGCGTTGGGGCATCGAGAGCTCAGCCACTCCATCATCACCATTGTCTTGATGGTCAGGTTTTTGTAGCAGTCTATGAAGTCGCTCTGTAGCAGATCTCGGCGCTCTCTGCTCTCCTGCAGCAGCTGCTTCATAACCAGCTCTGCTCCATCTCCTCTGGGCAGTGCCACAAGGAAGAACAGACGCACCTCTTTGCCCAGGACCTGCTTCTCACTGCCCCAGGTACTGCGGATGGCGTCACGTGCCTGCCTGTTAAAGGGCTCCACAGGCACAATCAGAACCAGGAAGGGGTTCTCCTCCCGACATTTCTCTGGTTCATCCAGGAGGAAGTGGTACTCATGTGGGTACTCTACATGGTACGGGCCTGGAGACACATATGGAACTAGAGTGGTCTGTACTGCTTTGTCTTCAGTGGCCAGATCAGTGAGAGGCAATATTGCCTTGACTATTGTGGTCAGAGTAGGGATCAGCAGAGCTGTTGTGATTGTACTAGTTTCATTATAAGTTTTGTTGAGTTTGATCCCCTGTCGTGTTGAGTCATTGATTTGTGTCTGAGGACTTGTTGACTTGTTCAGTGGAGTTTGTTGATCTGCGGAATCCTGGAAGGTCTGTGCAGAGGCTGTTTTTTGGGTGTATACAGAAATGTCACTAGAGGTGGGAGAAACAGCACCAGTACCAGAACCAGCTGAACCAATGCCATACTCTTTCCACCATTTCAGAGTCCAATCCAGTGAAGGTGCCCTCTCTGCTGATTGGTTGGTGATGTAGTAAATCATTATTGCTACGGTGAGCAGGAAGAGGAAACAGATGTGGCAACGGGAGAAGCTGCAGTATTTCCTGCTTTCTGCCATCTGTTGACTGGGTGGAGACAAAAAGAGACAGAGAGACACAGATAATTTACAAAATTGGTCACCCGATGCTGATAACTTCTAAGCATGAGAACATTTGTTTATCTCAGTGGATGACAGAGAAGATCGCAAAGGATGAGAAAATGAAGACTGTCAAATGACAACAGAGAAGTGTGACAACTGCGCCATCTCCTGCCCCCCCCCCCCTCGTTTCGGGGCAGGCTTCGGCGTTCGACGTCACCGGCCTTCTGACACCATCACTCACACCTCTTTCGTTGATCACACAAACCTGCTTCCCATCAAGTCATCAACCCAGCCAAATATATGGTCCCTCTTGTCTTTGTGTGTGGTTGTCTCAAGCAGGAGCTACGTCTGGTTTCTGTGCTGTTTGCCATTTATTATTACCACTATGACCTTTACTGTTTTTGGTCGAGTTATTTACCTCTTGCCAGTGAGGTTACAGAATAAACACCACTTCAATTGACTCCTCTACTCCTCTCTTTATTAGGAAGCCTGACAAGAAGACCTACAGTAAACACACAATTCCATGAGTGGCTTCTCCATTTTAGATGCTATGTTTTCAACGTTAAATGGCAGTTTGGCGCCTAGGGGGAGCTCAGGAGGAACCTGAAGAGCAACAAGTGCCTCTGTAACAGGCCCTACTAGGACTCGAGTCCTCAGGATGGAAGTCGGGCGCTCTAGCAAGGTGGCTAAAACCCATGGGCTCTAGCGTCTGTCGCTAGAGGAGGCTAAAACTCATGGGCTCTAGCATCTGTCGCTAGAGGAGGCTAAAACTCATGGGCTCTAGCGTCTGTCGCTAGAGGAGGCTAAAACTCATGGGCTCTAGCGTCTGTCGCTAGAGGAGGCTAAAACTCATGGAGGCTCACACCAGCAGGCCAGTCTGCACACCAGAGTGCTCTACACTGCAAGTGAAAAGGCGCCGCATGCCTTCTGCTCCATATCACCCTCCAGAAGACACAACCCTGTGGCCATCTGGGCACATCTTGATCTAAATCTAATGGCAGTGAGAGAAAGACACACTCAAGTCAGCATACTTCAGTTTTCTAGCGACAGGCCAGCAACACAGTACCGACAAAAAGGCCTACAAGTATGGCTTCAAAGAAATACCGTATTGTGGCCCATGGAGGAGACTTCCCTGGTGCCCAGAGCTTGCTATTGCTATTAATAATATTATGGTGATGTTATAGTTTGTAGTATCGTAAACACGATCCTGTGATGGCAGTGAGTTAAATATTTCATCAATTATTATTAAGGATGTAGCACTGTCTGATCATTTCTGTATTTTCTTTGATATATTGATCTCTCCTGCCATTGAAGTTAGATCTGTGTCTGTCAAGAAGAGATGCTTAAATGAGAACACTAGTGTACTATTTATGAAGGCCATATCTTTAACACCAAGCATATCTGCTGACTCTGTTGATTTTCTCCTTGATTCTTTTAACTCAAAGGTTAAAAGTGTAATTGATGATATTGCTCCTGTGAAAGTCAGGAAGAATGGTAGACAAAAAGCACCTTGGAGAAACTCGACAGCAGTGCAAAATATGAAAAGACAATGCAGAAAAGCAGAGCGCATGTGGCGAAAGACAGAACTTGTAGTCCATTACAACATCTACAAAGACACCATCCATGCTTTCAACATGGAATTAGGCAAAGCTAGACAGATTTTTTTCTCAAATATTATAAACAGAAATCTAAATAATACACGCATTCTTTTCGCTACTGTCGATAGACTAACAAATCCCCCAAGCCAGATTCCCAGTGAAATGCTCTCAGACAGCAAGTGCAGTGAGTTTGCATTCTTTTTCTCTGAGAAAATCAATAATATCAGAAAGGTGATCAGCACATCCTTGAGTAGTGCTGGGGTCAGACAGATCCAACCACAACCTGAGAAAGTGGTTACTATGTCTGATTTCGAAGAAATTGATTGCAAAGTTTTGGAAGAAACTGTTCAACACCTTAAAACATCAACATGTGCCCTTGACGCACTTCCCACATCTTTTTTCAAAAGTGTGTTAAACTGTTTAGAAGTAGATCTCATAAAAGTGGTAAATGCCTCACTTCTCTCTGGAAGTTTCCCAAACTCCCTGAAAACTGGTGTTGTCAAACCCCTCCTGAAAAAGAGCAATCTGGATAAGACCATATTAAACAACTATAGACCGATCTCAAATCTTCCTTTCATAGGCAAGATCATTGAAAAAGTTGTCTTCAATCAGCTGAACAAATTCTTAAGCTCAAACGGATACTTTGACAATTTTCAATCTGGTTTCCGACCGCATCACAGCACAGAGACAGCACTCATTAAGATAATAAACGATATTCGCTTAAATACTGACTCAGGCAAATTATCAGTGCTGATACTACTTGATCTCAGTGCTGCATTTGACACTGTCGATCGCAACATACTTCTAGACAGGCTGGAAAACTGGGTGGGGCTCTCTGGGATAGTCCTAAAATGGTTCAGGTCATACTTAGAAGCAAGAGGGTATTATGTGAGTATAGGAGACCATAGGTCTGAGTGGACGTCCATGACATGCAGAGTTCCTCAAGGCTCAATTCTTGCGCCACTCCTATTCAACCTGTACATGCTCCCAATGAGCCAAATAATGAGAAAGAACCAAATCTCTTATCACAGCTATGCAGATGACACACAGATCTACTTAGCCCTATCGCCAAACGATTACAGCCCAATTGACTCCCTGCTCCAATGCATTGATGAAATAAATAGTTGGATGTGCCAAAACTTTCTTCAGTTAAACAAAGATAAAACTGAAGTTATTGCGTTTGGAAATAAAGATGAAGTTCTCAAGGTGAACGCGTACCTTCACTCTAAAGGTCAAACAACTAAAAATCAAGTCAGGAATCTCGGTGTGTCTCTAGAGTCAGACCTTAACTTCAGTAGTCATGTCAAAGCAATAACTAAATCAGCATACTATCATCTGAAAAATATTGCAAGAATTAGATGCTTTGTTTCTAGTCAAGACTTAGAAAAACTAGTGCATGCTTTCATCACCAGCAGGGTGGATTATTGTAATGGACTCCTCACTGGCCTTCCCAAAAAGACCATAAGACAGTTGCAGCTCGTACAGAACGCCGCGGCCAGGATTCTCAGCAGAACCAGAAAATATGATCATATCACACCAGTCCTCAGGTCTTTAAACTGGCTGCCAGTTACATATAGGATCGATTTTAAAGTATTACTACTGGTATATAAATCGTTCAAAGGCCTAGGACCTCAATACATTGCAGATATGCTCAATGAATATAAACCCAAACGAACACTCAGATCATTAGGATCACATCAGCTAGAAATACCAAGGGTTCACTCTAAGCAAGGAGAGTCTGCTTTTAGCTATTATGCCAGTCACAGCTGGAACCAGCTTCCAGAAGAGATCAGATGTGCTCCTACAGTAGTCACATTCAAATCCAGACTCAAAACACATCTATTTTACTTTGCATTTAATGAATGAGCACTGTGCCACTGTCCGTCCGACTGTTTTCACTGTCCTTTATTTTATTATATTTTTTATTCTAAACTGTATTTGATTTTATATTCTTAACGGTTTTAATTTTTCTTATTTCTTCACTGTTCTGTATTTGATTTTATATTCTTAATGGTTTTTATTCTTTCTTATTTCTGTAACAGTACCTCTGTCAAATGGATATTTATGTAAAGCACTTTGAATGACCATTGTGTATGAAATGTGCTATATAAATAAAATTGCCTTGCCTTGCCTTGCCTTATGATGGCAGAACCTAATGCCAAGACTTTGTATGGACATTGCTGTGTGAGTTCGCTAATAAATGGCTTAACTAATACAGGATAATTTCTGTCTGAACTATTAACTAACCATAACCCTCAACCTAACCTTAACCTTTATCCTAACCCTAACCTTAACACTTACCCTAAACCTTGTTCCAAACTTAAACATAAACTTAGCAATATGTCACAATACATCAATGAACAAAAGAGTGGGGTTGAGGGGGAGATGGCAGCAATACCACCACCAGCGTCATACAGCGCTGGACTTATTCAGCAACCTGGAGAGCTAACATGCTTTCTCTATTTCCCATTTTCAAAACACTGAGTTCCCAAAAGAAATGTACTAAGGAAGAACATTATGTCATCAATCCAACTGACCATTCACAGACAAGGTGTAACGAGGACCCTCCCCCCCGGCGTGGTGTTCGGCGCGCGTCATCGCCGGCCTTCTAGTCACGCCGCTCCTCCTCCCACGGCACTGTCATGTCTGGTTATTGCACACACCTTGTGTCCATTCCCTCATTAGGTTGCCTATATTAGTTCCTGTGTTTCTGGGTGTCTTCGTGTGGTACTGTTCTATGTTGGATGTAGTCTACAGTGCTTTGCAGAACACATAATCCGTTTGTTTGCGCTTTGACGCGTCGCTTCTTTTGGGGATTTTGTTCGGATTGTGTTCAGTTGTTTCTCCTTTAGATTTTTGGAAAATTACTTAGTTTTACTTGGATAAAGTAATACTCGACAACTCCTGCGTTTGGCTCCTTTCCTGCACACCACCACACATCTGTGGCACAAGGTGGTTTGCAAATTTCTTACAGATCACGGGTCAGTAATTATCTGATACGAGAGAAAGCAAGAAAAGAAATCATGCTCTCGATCTGACGAAAAAACCCAAATGGACATGCAGCCCCCCCCAGAGAATACAAGGGGGGGGCTGAGATAAGTGCACAAGTAGTGAACATGCATGCGGCAGAAAGTGGTATACATTGGCCCTTATCCAAATAGGCTCATGGCTGTAACTGTAATGTGCTTCTACAAAATATTGACTGAGAGTGGGTGAATACTTATGCAATCAATTATTTTGACTTTATTGTGTTGGAAAACCCGTTCATGTTTTAATACAAACACATTTGAGGCAGTCCAAGGGAATGCATAGCTTGGAGCCACTGTCTGTTTATTGTTCCCCGTTTGTTTTGGCAATATAAACAATTGTTTCACATGTCAATAATGCCTTTTCAGTTTAAAAGTGAAACTGAAACAGAGACACAGGAGGGAGACTGGCAGACAATATGCCACTGACCATTTTATCTCTAAAATGGGTTTTACTCTCGATACGACACGTATTTTAGGATCCACCAGTGTTAGCATGAATCACTACCTGCAGCAGTAATGGAGAAAGACCGTCTCAATTCAAACAAGCATTTCAGTTTACGTTCACTCGTCCTCGTTTCCTTGATAAATTTGACACTTGATAAAGTGAAAGAATTGTTCATACAGTATTATACAGCATGTTGATTCATTCTTTTGTCTAAAAGTATGAATCAAGTCTTTTTCCCTTTTTTTAAAAGGATAAATGGAAAGTGACTTTCCATATTTGTGCAGTGTAAGTACTAATGTTTAATCAAGGTTTTGACAACAATCTTTCAGGATAAAATACATCCTCACATTTCAGCGTTACATTGACAACTTCAAGTATCTAATTTCAAATGACCACCTAATAAAAATGTAATGATGGCAATATTTTAATGTATATTAATTAACATATTCTTATGTATATTAATTAACATATTCTCATGTATATTAATTAACAACCACATTATCGTGTATTTACAGCAAGAATGTGTAAGTAGTTTCCATGCAACATTTGAATATTGTTTGACTGTAAATAATGTTCATATTCTACTACTCTTCCACTCTTACCTAGTTAGGAATCTGACCATTATACTTCCTTGTCTTTACCTGAGCCGAGCACTGAGCAAACTCCTACACGCAAACTCATCACCGAAGCACATATGTACTGCGGACAGAGAAAAGGAAATGCTGCCATTCCAAAAAATGTCCTTCCATAATCCTGTTTCGCCCCTTTAAATTTAAATATATCCAACTGGGGTGATGAAATGTGAAAATGCACCCACCTTTTCCCTCCTTTCTTAGTACTATTTTCCACCATGTTGGAGTTCTGCCACACCACTGGTGGCTGACAGGAAGGTAGTTTTCGTTAGTTCCACCTCAGTCAACTCATGTTCAGTCACAAAACTGCTTCAGCTAATCAGCCGGGTCGCCGCTAATGGCAACTCCACCAGTATTTCCAGTTTTCTTAACTCTTCCATTACTGATAAGCTCAACCTTTACTACCTATGATAAACTGTGACCACACAGGGAGTATCTCAAACGACCCCATGCTCCTCCTCTAGAGCACACATTGACGAGAGCCTTAAGGACACATAAGAACTGTTGCAGGTGGTAAACAGACTGTACCAATGAAACCCCTTTTAGAAGGACTTTTTTATAGTCAAGTTGTTTCTGCTTCACCTAACTAAAACCTGATATATATATATATATATATATATATATACACACACACACACTTTATAAAATATATTGTATATCATTTAAATACATCTCTTTTGTACAATGGAGTACTGCATATTTTGCCATGGTGTCTTTAAGCAGGATTATTTTCAGGAAGTTGTTTGATTGGCTGGTCTGGGTGTCTGTGTCGTAAGCTTCCTATTGAGTAATGGTTGTTGTCTCTAGAGCTCAGCACTATTAACGTGGGGATATGTAAAAACAATCCAGGTTACCATGGTACTCAGGTCTGTACCTGCATGAAGGTAACACCTATATGTCCAACTCATTTTACAGTATAATGTGAGACCTTGTCACACACTTATCCCTGTGTGTGTGTGTGTGTGTGTGTGTGTGTGTGTGTGTGGTGTGGTGTGTTTGTCTGTGATCCTGGTTTTGGACTAGTAGTTCCCACATGAATGACTTGTAAAAAGCAATCTGTTTGGAGCATTTACAAAGCCTTTGTCATAAAAGAGTGTGTGTGTGTGTGTGTGTGTGTGGGTTAGGTCTTACTGAACGAATGGGGACCAAATGTTCCAAGGGACTATAGTAAAACCAGAAAAAATTGACCTAATTGGGACCTTTTGCCGGCCCCCGTGAGGCAAAAGTCAATTTCCGGCTCAGGGTTTAGGGTCAAACATACAATTGATTTTATAGTTATAATTGGGGTTTCTTTAAGGTCCAGGCGTTGTTGGTTAAGTTTAGGGTTAAGGTTAGGCATTACATCTAGGTAAAGTTTAGGCATAAATGTTACTTTATTGAGGTTAAGGTTAGGGTTAGGTTTAGTGCTAGATTATGGTTAGGTTAAGGTTAGGTTTAGGGTTAAGTTTAGGGCAAGGGAGCATGCAATTGCTATTTTCTGGTCCCCATGAGGGTAGCTGTACAAACTTGTGTGTGTGTGTGTGCGTGCGTGCTTGTGTGTGTGTGTTAACAAAAATGTCCACACACTGTGCGTAACTCAGAAAAACCTTAGTAAGGGGTCCCCATTTTGAAAAAGGCATTTTTTTTGTATCAACAATACAATACGATACAACTTTTGAGTGTCACATTTTGGTTAGGCAGGACACCAGGTGCGGGTTTGAAAGACAACAGAAGGGTTTAATGAGGAAAACAGCAGGAAAAAGACTCCATAACTCAACAAAGGGGCTAATAGAAGAGGGCAAACTAAATAGGGTGCTGACGAGGACTAAACAACAAACAGGTAAAGAACAATCTGAACAAAAAGGACAGGCTACATTTAAGAACAACAGCAAAAACAAAACAGAACCTTACATCGAGATTAACAAAATATAGTTTTAAACCTCTCAATCTGTGCTGGATGTGTACTACGTTGTTTATATGTGCAATGTAAATAGCATCACTATTGTACTCCAGCTATCCGGGTGGTTTTCATGATCTGGGGCACAGATCAGCACATACATGACAAACCTGTCACATTCTGACATATCTGGCCTCTCCCTCATTTGGCATTCGGGCACCTGTTGTTATTGCTCACACCTGTATTCCTCAACCCCCGATCCTTTTCAAGTTCCTCCTTCCCTTGTGTATCTTGTCGGTCATTTGGCGGTCATGCATTGTTGCATCTGTTTTCGTGTGTAGTTTCTGTTTTTGTTACTTCTCAGTTTTGTAGATAAATGTTGCCCGTTCTCCCTGATGTTAATGGTGTCATAAGAGGGAAACAAGGTATTTCTAGAATGCAGACGGGCAATATGCAAACCATTCGCAAAACTGCTGAGAGGAATAAACCAAACTGGTTTAGACCAGATTAACCTGTGTTGATGAAATGTCTGAGATATTGTGAGATGTTGTCACACCTTCTTTTCTATACAAAAAGGAAGTTTTCTGAACTGTTCTTCAGATTGACTCTCACTGATCTTGTGTTATTGTCTTTCTGTCTCTATTTGCAAATATTATATAATAAACTGTTTGTTGTGTTAAAGAGCATTTTGATCTCTGTCTTACCTTCCTTAGAAAAAGTTCTAATTGGTGACTTTCTACCACAAGTGTTTGAGTGTTAGATTAGGTTAGAGATGGTTAGAGTTGGTTAGAGATGTTAAGAGTTGGTTAGAGCATTAGAGCTGGTTAGAGCTTTAGAGTTGGTTAGAGTGTTAGAGTTGGTTGGAACATTAGAGTTGGTTTGAGCATTGGACATGCCACTGAGAGATTGCTGGTTTGAATCCCTAAGCTCATGAAAATGTGAAGAAACACGTTGGCCGTACACTGAACATAAGCCATCTTTTACTCAAAAAAGGGATCAAAAACACATTTATTTTAAACACTTCATGGCATAACGCAATACCGAAAACCAGAGAAAACACAGTGAATCCTTGAATAAGGCCTGGTTCCACAAATCGTTTGGGTGGTGCCCCGTGTTAATATGAATGTCTCTGTTATTCTTGTGGTCCTGTAATTGAAACCCACCCTGTCCTAGAGTACAGAACGCCAGTTAGGAGCTCAAAACAGGTCCACCATACCAGGTAATGAATTGCTCAGAATTAATTTAAATCAATGTCCCAAGTGGTGCCCTGTTTTCTGTATATAGTGCACTACTTTTGACCAGTGGCCCATATTCCCTACATACTATAGTGTACAACGTTTGATCCCACGGGTCCTGGTCAAAGTAATGCACTGAAGGTGACAGTGTGCACTTTAGGATGCAGCCTTGCCTTACACTCTCCTCAACTTCACATTTTTTCCAATCAAAAATACAGATGAGTTAGGGCTTAGGGGTCAAGGGTCAGGTCTAGTGTCCTTCCTCAGATCATAGTGCTGACCCGCTGTCATCCCTACTGTCATCCCTAACTCATCCCCTCCCGGAGACTCCCCAGATCCCCGGCGTAACGACCAGAAGCCCAGTCCCTCGGCCTCCCTCTCCCTCCTGCTCTCCAGGATGTCAGCGGCCAGGGCGGCCCCCGTCTCCTCCTTCCACAGCCTCTCGTGCTCCACCTTCAGCTCCTGGTAGCTCCTGGAGAACATGTGGAAGATGGAGGTGGCCGGGAAAGACATGATGAGGATCCCGCTCAGGATGCTGCTCAGCGCCACCACCTGACCCGGAATGCTGCGCGGCACCATGTCCCCGTAGCCCACGGTCGTCATGGAGATGATGGCCCACCAATAGGAGGCGGGGATGCTGCTGAAGCTGTGACGGGGCGTGGTGGCGGCGTTGGGCGCCAGCTCGCTCTCGGCCAGGTGCACCATGGGAGAGTAGAGGGCAATGCCGACGGCGACAAAGAGAACGAGGAGGCCGAACTCGCGGACGCTGCGCTTCATGGTCAGGCCTAGCGTCTGGAGGCCCATGGAGTGACGCGCCAGGCGCATGACGTAGAGGATGCGTAGGGCGCGCATGAGACGCAGGACCAGCCCCAGCTTGTCCAGATAGCCCCTCCCTACAGGAAGACCGGTGGAGAGAGACAGGCTGCAGTTTAAAATGGGAGCTTGGTAGTTTCCCGGAATTGGTGAAATCATTCATTCATGCCAAATAGTTCTATTTCAGGGATGGCCAAGTCCTGCTGCTGGATTCTACCCCAAAACATTCAAAGATCATACATACATGCAAGAATTGGCTGAGTGGCACACATTTATTGGGTTTGAAAAAAGTTTAAAGCATTTTCCACCTGCCCCAGGGTTGTAATCCTCGTTTGCCAAGTTCTTCTCCACCATGACCAGCGACATGTAGTAGGGGAGGATGGCCACGGCATCAATGATGTTCAGGGGCCCGCGGGCAAATTCCAGTTTGGAGCGAGCGTGGAGGAACCGCAGAATGAACTCCATGGAGAACCAGGCTACACACACCGACTCCACAATAAACATATGCTGACACTTCTGGGAACACTCCCCCTTAGGGGGGATAGGGGGGCAGGGGGTGGAGACGGGAGAGACAGGAAGCAGAGGAGGACAGAGAGAGAGAGAGACAGAGAGTACAGGTCAGAGAAAGATGTATTGAGAGGAAAACGAGAGTAGCTGTGATAGTATTGAGAGATGAAGGAGAAGAGTTTTTGATGAACAACTTGCGGAGACACAGTATAACATGCACCTCACTCTAGAAATGTGGTGCAGTGTGCAGTTTTTACTCTAGTTTTCTGTGATCTCACGACCCTAAATATGTCCGCATCATGAAAACGCAGAGTCAACCCGCACATCACTAGTGTACAGAGCTTCCGCCCATGTTTGACCACTTCGGTTGAACTCTGTCCTAAAGTGTTTGGTCCAGTTGCAAAAACGTTCTGGGCACATGACAGCAAAGCTCCTTAAGCCGCGCAGTTTCCTCTCCGTTCACCCACCTGGTTCTCCTCCTCGCGTAGGTCAGGCATTGTGCTGATGCAGAGGCTGACGACGGTCACAGCCACCATGGTCATTGACAGGCAGGCGAACGTCTTCCCCGCCCAACCGGAGTGGGGGTTCTCCACCACCTCTCTCAGCCTGCGAACACGTGGTTAGAAAGACGATCGCCTCGTCAAGCGACAGCTTTGGGCCGCTTCGCTTTAAGGGGGTACAGTGTTTGGGCTGACAGTGAACTGTGTTATGTCGTCTCGGGTTGTCTCCACAGCAAACAACACAAGCTAGAAGGCCCCCTGTTTCCTGTGTCAGTCTTTAAACCTGAAGACCACGTTTTCAGTATACGCTTCTTCACCTGGAGAGTAGTCTGTGGGGCCCGGAGAAACTGCAAATTTAGACTGCAAGAAAACTGCAAATTTAGCCCCTGCTAGCTAAGAATCAATGGGGGAAGTAATTTTGTACAACTACAGGAAATTATCTCTCCAACCAAATCCTGACACAAAGGTCTGATTCAGTGTGATTTTGTGAGAGCAACGTTTTGCATATCGCTGATGTCATCCAAAGGCGTAAATCCCAGGGGAGACAGTCTGACAGTCTGTTGTTGGCGGTTGACTTCCAGTAAGTAGTACAAACAAAGGATATGTTAGACATTTCTTTACATCTACCACTCAATACAATAAACCGTCACCGGTCTTCATTGTCACTGGATTGAATTACAGGTCACTCTTGATGTTAGCTAGCGGTTAGCTGACATCTGCTAGCTAGCAATTGTAACATCAACCAGTGTCTGCAGCTGTTTGAATTTGAGTCAGTGAGAGAAGCTAGTAATGCAGTTTAGTGTTCCTTAGCTGGCAAGGTGACAGAGTATTCGTGTCTACCATCTGAAAGGCACTCAATGCACAAAGCTAACATGAGGTTAATTCAGTCAATCGCACCGTAGGGATTTTATGTTGGTAGAGTTCACACACACAATAGCTGAATCTGCAGAGCTACACTAGTGAGCAAAGCGATGGAGCAAACTAAAACAGTATAACAGCACTACATTTGGTGTCCCCCTCGGGACTTGCTCTTGAGAACATTTCATGTAATTGTCCCCTCCCAAGCTGATATCAGATTTTTGCCTTTAACACCAATGTTCATACCTGCTCATCAGCCCGCGGTAGCCTGACTCTGCCACAAGTGGGAGCCTTTGCATCCCCAGCCTCTTCTGCCTCCACTCCTCCTCCTTACGCTCACGCTCCGCCACCTCCAAGCAAAATCACAATCAAGCTCAAATTCCAAAGCAAATTTCACATGAGTCCCCCAGTTAATGGGGCAGTCTTCTTCGCCAGGTTATCTCTTGGAGGGAAAAAGAAAGGTGTGCTTTTTGAAAATGTGAACATCGTTTTTTAAAACACGTCGACAGTACCTCCTCCACGCGTGTCAACATGCGTCGGCGGCAGCAGCGCTCCATGTGGGCGTGGTCGACCCCCCAGTAGCTTAGCTCGTCATGCAGAGACACGGCACACAGTTCCCGGAGGAGACGGAGCTTCCCGGCTGCCAGGAAGTTCAGGATGACTCGGAACGCCGCCGGGTTCCGGTCAAAGAAGAACTCCCGTCGGGTCTCATCATAGTCGTCACAGAGTTGGCTGATGTCATCGAGACTGGAGCAGAGTCGCAGACGTCCCAGCCTCGTCAGGGGGAACTGCTCCAAGGTGCTCCAGGGAAACGAGTAGAGGCTGCCTCCCACATTGATCACAGCCTAAGTATTTGAGCACAGAAGATATATACCCGGTTTCATTTGGGTAGTCGGTTCAAAACATTTCAGAATTATCTAGTACATTTTATTAATGTATTGTTTTAATTAAGTTTGCCATTTGAAAACGTTATGAATACTATACTTTGGATAAGCATCTGCTACACTGTAGTAGTAGTATAGGAGTAGCGGTAGGAGTGTAGTTGTAGTGGTAGTAGTAAAAGCAGTACAGTAATAGTAGTGGTGGTAGCAGAAGTTGTATTAGTAGCAGCAGTACAATAGTAGTAGTAGTAGTAGTAGTAGTAGTGTTACCTGTAGAGTATGGTCAACAGTGGGCCAGACCCTGTCTTCATCAATGTGGAGGCGATGGACACGCTTATAATACACGCCCTTGATGGTCTCGGTCTCTGGGATCTCTGTGAAGATGCCGTCCAGGCTGCTGTTGTCGCTGCTGACGGAGAAGTTGCTGAAGTCTTGGGCATTGCTGATGAGCGGCATCGTGGCATTGGGGCGATGGTGGGGTGATCGGGAACAGTAACAGGACCGTGGACCTGGGAAGACGGAATCCATGAATGTGTAACCTGAGACCTGAAACTTTGTTAGCACCATACGCTAGCACAAAGGCGTCCGTTTGCCTGAACAACACCCTAACTTCTGCCATTACCCTGAGCAAAGGGAATCCTCCAGGAGGGTGAGGTTGACAAAAGGTTGCCTCCTTGGACATGTCACAGAGGGAATAAGAGCTCAAGGCAAAGTTGGAGCGACTAAAGTCAGACAAAGCTCAGAATAAAAGCACGTAGGAATGGGAGGCCAAATTGAAGAAACAGAAAATGTGTGAGTGTACTGTTTGTTTTAATGGAGACTTGATCCGTTCGTCCCTGACTAGTCTGTGGCAAGAGAGGAGACACACGAGGATGTTTTGTTTTTGTCTTACCCCTACAACATATTGCTCCAAATCAATCCCCAATGCCCACAGACATTAGCCTGATTACATTTGGGAAATGAAACCCCTCATGTGAAAAATATTTTCCATCTTGATGGAGCCCATAAGCCATCTGACCAACATCTAAACGGCTGAGATAGAATATGCATATGGATTTAGGATTCTGATTTTATTAGGATTCCCATTAGCTACTGCCAAAGGCAGAAGCTACACTTCCTGGAGTCCACAGAAGACATAGATCGTTAAATAATACATTACTTTGCAAGTACAGTACATAGACATAACCCCGTACATCATAGAGCACAGTCCTATCTGGAAACATTGCAGATGACATTTAGAGTACAGATAGGACTGTCTATTACATCAAGTCTGGAATTTGAATCGAGGATAAACTAACAGCTCTAATTATACATTCCAACAGAGACACCCCCGGTAAAAAAGCTGAGCCAATGTCTCCCTAGCTTTCCAAGAGCAGGCCTGTACATCCTCCTCATGTTTCCTGTAAAATATATTTTGCTAGACAGTGTGTCACACAATCTCCCGGAATACAGCTAATTGGAGATGTTCTTGAAATGAACCTGGTCTGTTTGAATCTTGATTCCATAAACCTCTGATGATATTCTACTAAGCATTGTCCATGGGTCTAAGCATTGTTCATGGGTCTAAGCATTGTCCTGGAACTTTATTTTCCTCATGCTGCCTGTAGATGTATTGATTGTATAAGTTAGTGAACTGTTGTAAGAAAGGAAACAAAATATTAATTGTTTGTAATACGAGCTAAAACGGAAGGTGCAAGTAGGAGAACAGGAAACCCTGTTCAAGCGGTTGCCGGGGAGAGAAAGATTTAGTATGTCTGTCTTTTGAGAAACAGGACACAGGTTAGAGACACACACACATAGTCGGACAGACAACACAGAAACCACAAGGGGGGCAAGGGGGTACTTGCAGTTATCCTATAAGGAATAGAACTGGGATTGGGCCAATGGCACACTGGCTTTGCTAACTTAACGCCTCTATCTTTTGGGCGTAGTTGAAGTATAAAATGATGTTTTGACTGTTGATCCTTAGACATTGTGCGGCGACACTTGTCTCCAAAAGCTTTTGTAATAAACGGAATATGCGGTACGGTAATTGACCTGACTCCTGGTGTTTTATTCTCCTTTCCAACAAACCAACTCGGGGAAGTGTTGACTTCAACATGCCCCTAAGCAGGTCTCTGGTCGGTGGAAGTAACAAGACATTCATCTGTGGTTGTTCACCTTTTTTCTCACAACTTTCAAGATATCCAGATTTAAAGATCTGCTTTGTTGCAGCTACTCCCAGCTGACATCTTGTCAGTTGTCAAAATAGTTTTTCTGTGAGTTGTTGTGTTATTAGTTTTGAAATAAATCTTTGCAACTAGCTTGTTTGACTAGAGATGACAATGAGTTCAATAAGGATTACATGATACAACACTGATTAAACAGAGAGTTGGAATGTTTGAACAGAAATTTTCTTTACAAAAACTAGAAATTATACGTTCAATCTCTTTGCAACTACTACTACTACTACTACTACCACCACTACTACTACTACCAATAGTATAACAACTACTACTACCACTACTACTACTACTACAACTACCACTACTACTATCACTACAACTACTACTACTACAACTACCACTACTACTATCACTACAACTACAACTACAACTACTATTATTACTACTACCACTACTACAACCACTATTACTACTACTACCACTACTAATACTGCAACCACTACTACTAATACTACCACTACCACTAATACAACCACTACTAATCTTTTACATTTATCACTACTACTATTTATTCACACCCGTAATTTGACTACTTCAAAACTAGCTTACTAACGTAAACACCATTTTCTAGTTCATGTACAAAGATGGAAAGTGACTTACCTTGAAGTGACCAAGTCAGTGACAAATATGTTATTCTCTGTCAGTCTGACAAGTATTCAGCGTCATTTAAACCAAATGGGATCTGGGCATATCAACTCAATAGCGTAGCTGTCACAATCTGGCTGAGTCCAGACTGTCCGTAGGGTGAGCACGCGCCGAAGGCTGCTTTGAGAAATCCCGTCTTGTTTTTTGTGTGCCCGTTATAAAAGCAGGCACTCGTCTCTGCAAACACAGATCCATACACAGTAAGTAGGTACAGCGCGTTCGGTTCGCAGGAAGTAATCTGTAGTTTTTTCCCCATCCATATTAATTCTTCTACATCATCTTTATTATCTGAGCTAAGGCTTAAGGACAGGTGGCCGGAACGGAGAGTGCGCTTTGCCGGAGTTAAAAGCGATTATCTAATGGCTCTGTCCTCCGGAAACCTGCTGTTGTGTCATCTCATGTCATCTGTTTTACAGGACAGGGGATCCTTTTCTATCTACCCCTTTACATTTCTATAATTCTCTGTCTGTGTTTTCTTTTTTTCTATACTCTGGTGGGGGTATATCTTCAGTTGTGCGGAACAAAATCCTCTCAACAATAGTGTATTGCACATTAGGTTTAAGGAAAATATATTCCTTTTTGACTAAGCCGGGGGAAGTGCGCCACGAGGCAAGGCAAACACATTCGACCCCACATTGGCTTGCATACATTAGTGCTGCTGTAAAGCCTTTGTCTAATATGGTTCTGATCCAAATACAAAGAGGATTAGGACAGGGAAGACGAAGGCCCTATCCTCGGTTTAATTCATGTTATCAGACTTTTGCCAGAACTATCAACACATGCGCAAGCACACGTCCTCTCTCTCCGTCCTGTTGCGTAAGGCCAGCATGTGTCTGATGGCATTGCATTGTAGTAACTTGCTGTGGAATAAACCCACTAACAACAAATCTGTGACCAACAGTTTTGGAACGTTCTACGCCGTATTGATAGTTTTCACGTGCCATCACTGCACTTGGGACCGCGGACCTTGGCATGCCTAGCTAACGTAGTTAGTGAGGCTAGCTAAACCTCTCTTGTTAGACTTATAGCGTTAGCTAAGTTCATAATAAAGTTAATACAGGAGAAAATTGCACCAGTCGAACCTTCTCCACAGCAACCCAGGCTGTCAATGGTGGGTCATATAAACAGTTGGAATGGTTTACCTGACATTGGTATCTATATTATTACCAGTACATTTGTCACAAGATTCTGTGTTATACTGGCTGAACTAAGCTACACTGACGACCCATAGAACCCACGGTAATTTAGCACGCAACTTCGTTAAGGTTGACAATGATTGGCAGGACAGATGAAATGTTTAGCAATTAAACATTTTGTTAATTGCATTCGACATGGAGGCTAGTATATTGATGACCTTATATCCGAGCAACGTTTTGTAGTTTTAGCGAAATCAGGGAAAAACAGGCCTTATTTTAGGTGTTTTTTCACCCTGCCTCTTATCAATTCTATTGAGCCCTGTACCAAAATGTCTTCAGAACGTGTTCTAAATCAAATCAAAAAACAAAAAGCACACTACTGCTATGCATACAGCCTCGTAAGGACAATATAATAAATCATACATATGTCATATATGTATCTTAACTGACCTGCTATTTACACTTTTCATTTAAATGCATTGTCCATTACAGTTCTTTGAAATTTCAGAAATACCAATACATTTTGCTAAACCTGCTGCCCCATTGTTATCCAATGTCAAAAGCCTAGATGTGCAGACCTGCCTATGTTCATACCATATTCATAACATATCGCAATATTTATATATTTTCAAGTCAATCGCATAGTGGAGCTCTATATCAAAAGTTTTTTTTTCCTGAAGTCACCAAACCTTTAATAACCCCTGTTATGAAAACCTACAACCTCAGCCTTGAGTAGCACACTTCTCTCCAACAGTCAACAGGGAAGGCCCAAGAAATATATGGAGTATATGTTCATCAAGTTAAAATTGGGTCAGCCTGCCAAAATCTGTGCTTTTTTAATCAAACAGTGATTTATCAAAAACTTGTGAACTTTTACTGTTTTGTGTCTTCCCCACACCAATTATTTCAAGAGAATCATCAAATTCTAGTGTAGAGTATAATTTATTAGAATTGGGACATCATTGGGTCACCCACTAGCAAAACTAGTGCCCAAAAATATATAAAAAGTTACTCAATCTATACTGACTGCTGTGGGATTTGAACCAACAACCTGAAGACCTAGTTGTAATGCCACCCAAACAACTGGGCTATGCAGTCCATAGGGACAGCCCGCAAAATACATGGACTAAGTTTTATCCAGATGGAAAGGGAACCATTCAATCAAGTGTGATTTATCCATAAATGACAAAACTATACTGTTTTGTTTCTCTTTCAAGAGAATAATTTCATTCTAGAGTAGAGTTTTATAAAAAAGGGGATACTATTTCTGAAAGCCACAGAAGAAATCATTGCCCTCCAATAAATCTAAAGGGATTTGTCAAAAAATACAAAACACATAGTGACACTGGCAGGATTCGAACCAACAACTGTCCTCACCAAAACATTCAACATGTTACACTCCATTTAGTGTAGAGATCAAGTTAATTAAAAAGGGACACTATTTCTGTCAGCCTCAGGGAATACAGTGGGGAGAACAAGTATTTGATACACTGCCAATTTTGCAGGTTTTCCTACTTACAAAGCATGTAGATGTCTGTCATTTTATCATAGGTACACTTCAACTGTGAGTGACGGAATCTAAAACAAAAATCCAGAACATTGTATGATTTTTAAGTAATTAATTTGCTTTTTATTGCATGACATAAGTATTTGATACATCAGAAAAGCAGAACTTCATATTTGGTACAAAACCTTTGTTTGCAATAACAGAGATCATACGTTTCCTGTAGTTCTTGACCAGGTTTACACACACTGCAGCAGGGATTTTGGCCCACACCTCCATACAGACCATCTCCAGATCCTTCAGGTTTCGGGGCTGTCGCTGGGCAATACAGACTTTCAGCTCCCTCCAAAGATTTCTATTGGGTTCAGGACTGGAGACTGGCTAGGCCACTCCAGGACCGTGAGATGCTTCTTACGGAGCCACTCCTTAGTTGCCCTGACTGTGTGTTTCAAGTCGTTGTCATGCTGGAAGACCCAGCCATGACCCATCTTCAATGCTCTTACTGGGGCAAGGAGGTTGTTGGCCAAGATCTCGCGATACATGGCCCCATCCATCCTCCCCTCAATATGGTGCAGTCGTCCTGTCCCCTTGGCAGAAAAGCATCCCCAAAGAATGATGTTTTCACCTCCATGCTTCACGGTTGGGATGGTGTTCTTGGGGTTGTACTCATCCTTCTTCATTCTCCAAACACGGCGAGTTGAGTTTAGACCAAAAAGCTCTATTTTTGTCTCATCAAACCACATGACCTTCTCCCATTCCTCCTCTGGATTATCCAGATGGTCATTGGCAAACTTCAGACGGGCCTGGACATGCGCTGCAGGATTTTAATCCATGACGGCGTAGTGTGTTACTAATGGTTTTCTTTGAGACTGTGGTCCCAGCTCTCTTCAGGTCATTGACCAGGTCCTGCCATGTAGTTCTGGGCTGATCCCTCACCTTCCCCACGAGGTGAGATCTTGCATGGAGCCCCAGACCGAGGGAGATTGACCGTCATCTTGAACTTCTTCCATTTTCTAATAATTGCGCCAACAGTTGTTGCCACGCTGCTTGTCTATTGTCCGGTAGCCCATCCCAGCCTTGTGAAGGTCTACAATTGTATCCCTGATGTCCTTACACAGCTCTCTGGTCTTGGCCATTGTGGAGAGGTTGGAGTCTGTTTGATTGAGTGTGTGGACAGTTGTCTTTTATACAGGTAACAAGTTCAAACAGGTGCAGTTAATACAGGTAATGAGTGGAGAAAAGGAGGGCTTCTTGAAGAAAAACTAACAGGTCTTTGAGAGCCGGAATTCTTACTGGTTGGTAGGTGATCAAATACATATGTCATGCAATAAAATGCAAATTAATTACTTAAAAATCATACAGTGAGATTTTCTGGATTTTTGTTTTAGATTCCATCTCTCACAGTTGAAGTGTACCTATGATAAAAATTATAGACCTCTACATGCTTTGTAAGTAGGAAAACCTGCAAAATCGGCAGTGTATCAAATACTTGTTCTCCCCACTGTATATGGAGTGCATAGGGGCTGTGTCCCCTGTCCCCTGTCAATTAACAGCACTATTTCCAAAAATGTTCTTGTACTTGTTTGTGTCTCCCTCACCAAAACATAAAACATGTTTTTATACTAGAGGTCAATTCAATTAAAAAGGAACATTATTTATGTCAGCCACAGGGAGAATCATTGCTGTCCTATTAATCTAAAAGGACCCCCCCCCCCAAAAAAAAAATAAACAAACTAAAATTGACACCAGCAGGATTTTTCTGTTCTCCAACTTCACTACTCCTCTTTTGCTCCCTGTTCTCTATTTCTCTCTCCCTGCCACACCTCCTCATCTCTGGGTCTCAGGTTTCCTCTAATGGGTGAGAGGAGATGAAGTAGACCCGGATGTTGTCCTCCTTTTCGAATGATGGACACAGGCGATCTGATAACAACTGCTGGTGCTTGTTTCGTAATCTTCCTCTACTACCCCCCCTCCTCTTCAACTACCCCCCCTCCTCTACCTCTACTACACCTCCTCTTATCTTCTTCTACTACCCCCTTGTCCTCCGCCTCTACTACCTCCATCATCTTCTCTTCTACCTTCCCCGGATGATTACCTACTCTGCTCCTCATCCACTGGGCTGTGATCAAATCATTGTGTAATGAACGGGGGATAACGTGTACACTGTCTGGCTCCCTGTTGAATGAGAGACCACAGGAGCCAAGAACAGCTGCTCCAGGTTTGCAGCAATTGATTGGTTTTGGTAAGCAAGTGGGTCGATGCAAACTCTTCTTTTCCAGACATTACAATATGCTCTGACTCCCTCCCATTAAACAGTCATGTGACCTATGTGCTGCATGTCTCAGACAAGAAAAAGGTCAAGAAATGGGTACAGTTCCAAACATACAGTGGGGAGAACAAGTATTTGATACACTGCCGATTTTGCAGGTTTTCCTACTTACAAAGCATGTAGAGGTCTGTCTTTTTATCATACGTACTCTTCAACTGTGAGAGACAGAATCTAAAACAAAAATCCTGAAAATGTCATTGTATGATTTTTAAATAATTTATTTGCATTTTATTGCATGACATAAATATTTTATCACCTACCAACCAGTTAGAATTTCGGCTCCCATAGATCTGTTCGTTTTTTTTTAAGAAGCCTTCCTGTTTTCCACTCATTACCTGTATTAACTGCACCTGTTTGAACTTGTTACCTGTATAAAAGACACCTGTACTCACACTCAATCAAACAGACTCCAACCTCTCCACAATAGCCTAGACCAGAGAGCTGTGTAAGGACATAATACAATTGTAGACCTGCACAAGGCTGGGATGGGCTACAGGACAATGGGCAAGCAGCTTGGTGAGAAGGCAACAACTGTTAGCGCAATTATTAGAAAATGGATGACGGTCAATCTCCTTAGGTCTGGGGCTCCATGCAAGATCTCCCCTCATGGGGAATCAATGATCATGAGGAAAGTGAGTGATTATCCCAGAACTACACAGCAGGACCTGGTCAATGACCTGAAGAGAGCTGGGACCACAGTCTCAAAGGAAACCATTAGTAACACACTACACCGTCATGGATTAAAATCCTGCAGCGCACACAAGGTCCCCCTGCTCAAGGCAGCGCATGTCCAGGCCCGTCTGAAGTTTGCCAATGACCATCTGGATGATCCAGAGGAGGAATGGGAGAAGGTCATGTGGTCTGATGAGACAAAAATAGAGCCTTATGGTCTAAACTCCACTCGCCGTGTTTGGAGGAAGAAGGAGGATGAGTACAACCCCAAAAACACCATCCCAACCGTGAAGCATGGAGGTGGAAACATCATTCTTTGGGGATGCTTTTCTGTAAAGGAGACAGGACGGCTGCACCGTATTGAGGGGAGGATGGATGGGGCCATGTATCGCGAGATCTTGGCCAACAACCTCCGCAACTAAGGAGTGGCTCCGTAAGAAGCATCTCAAGGTCCTGGAGTGGCCTAGCCAGTCTCCAGTCCTGAACCCAATAGAAAATCTTTGGAGGGAGCTGAAAGTCTGTATTGCCCAGCGACAGCCCCGAAACCTGAAGGATCTGGAGATGGTCTGTATGGAGGAGTGGGCCAAAATCCCTGCTGCAGTGTGTGCAAACCTGGTCAAGAACTACAGGAAACGTATGATCTCTGTAATTGCAAACAAAGGTTTTGTACCAAATATGAAGTTCGGCTTTTCTGATGTATCAAATACTTATGTCATGCAATAAAATGCAAATGAATTACTTAAAAATCATACAATGTGATTTTCTGGATTTTTGTTTTAGATTACTTCACTCACAGTTGAAGAGTACTTATGATAAAAATTACAGACATCTTCATGCTTTGTAAGTGGGAAAACCTGCAAAATCCTTGTTCTCCCCACTGTACGTATAGTGTGTTGTAAAGTGTTGCCTGTGGGTGTTTTCATTTTCTGCTTATCCCAACTCCCCAGAGAGTACTGTCACATGGCCATGGATTTGACCATTTTAATGGCTAAATTGGATGAGTGCAATGGCCTTGTTGGTTCAAGGATTCAAAGCAACAACTTTCAGTCACTTGATATAACAACTGAGCTACCTACAGTTTTGGCCAGGATGGGCTTATGGAATTTCTAAGCTCCAGCAATTAAGGACATAGATGAGCCAATCAGACAGTATTGTGGTATTGTCTTCCTGCTGTCAAGAACATCTAGTAGTAGAATCCCTGTCATTGAATGTGAGCATGCATGCGTACCCACGCGCACCCGCACCCACACCCACACACACACACACAGATCATCAAACGAGATGGAGACAAAGAAAAGTGACTGCAGATGGAGACAGATGGAGATAGAGAGAGAAACAGGGAGATATGAAGGGAGATGATGGAAATGTAATTATAAGATCCCTTCTGTCCATTACTATTGGAACGTAACACAACTGTCTGATAGTATTAATACAATGGTAACACAACTGTCTGATAGTATTAATACAATGGTAACACAACTGTCTGATAGTATTAATACAATGGTAACACAACTGTCTGGTAGTATTAATACAATGGTAACACAACTGTCTTATAGTATTAATACAATGGTAACACAACTGTCTGATAGTATTAATACTCCAGTTACACAACTGTCTAAAAGTATTAATACAATGGTAGCACACGTCTGATAGTATTAATACAATGGTAACACAACTGTCTGGTAGTATTAATACTATGGTAACACAACTGTCTGGTAGTATTAATACTCCAGTTACACAACTGTCTAAAAGTATTAATACAATGGTAGCACACATGTCTGATAGTATTAATACAATGGTAACACAACTGTCTGGTAGTATTAATACTATGGTAACACAACTGTCTGGTAGTATTAATACTCCAGTTACACAACTGTCTGATAGTATTAATACAATGGTAGCACACATGTCTGATAGTAATAATAATCTCCGGACCATTAATACAGTAATAACCTGTGCAACCATGGTAATACCAATGTAGTACCCTGTGTAGTGACCAGTGGAAATTCAGACTACAGGGTTTCTGGGATTTTTTGTGTTTATGCAGGAAGTACCTTTCTCTGTCACTCCACCCCTCTCCAACACAAAGGGTTATTATTTTTCAGAGCTCTAATCAGTTTTACTAAATAAACAATTGGAGACTGTTGATAAGAGCTTAATGTTTCCAACCCTGGTAATCCACAATCCATAATCCTTTCTTTTTACATGAAAGTATGGTACACCTATTGCTCCCTGTTCCGAATTTAGTGCATCACTCTTGATCAGATTCCTACAGGGACAATAAAACACTATAAAGGAAATAGGGTGCTATTTGGAAAACTGTACTGGAAAACAGCCAGAAATAAATACATGGTACATACATGTACATACATAGTCATAGTACATACATAGTCATAGTACATACATAGTACATACTGAGAGGGTGTTATGGCAATGGCCAGATGGATGAACTGGTATCTGACAGGAACAGTCATGGAGCACAATTTCTAATCTATAACTCCCTCCTCTGCTGTGTGTGGGGGGGTGTGTGTGTGTGTTTGCATACACTGAACTCTCTCACCCCAGCCCACTATTTGTTTTGCCTTCACACTCACTCAGGCAGCAATCTGTCACCAAGCAGACAATGGCACTGGCTGAACATGACAAATGGCAGTTACTGAACCAGTTTATGTTTACCAGCACTTTACCCCATAATATATGGCAGTTATCGAACGAGGTTATGAATGTTTACCAGCACATTACCCAATAATCTTCTGCAGATTCCCACTATGAACCCCCCTGAAAGAACACAACGCACAGTCATAAGCACTAAATTGATGATCGGTTTACTCAACGACATCTAAAATTGAGGCATAGACAAAATTAGGAAATTAAACATTGAAATAACATAAAAGCTCACAATGCTTTTTATTTTATGAGTACTTTCAAACATAAATTGTGTTTATCATCTTAGAAGATGTGAAGAAAACGAACAGTCAATCAAATAAATACAACCAATAAATACAAGTTCAAATGTCCTCAAATATAAATGCACATAAATTAAAACAAATTCTCCAGATAATAATTGCAAAACTACATTCATAATCATCTTAAATAAATACTGAAATGATTTCATACCACATGAACTCCTATTAGAGGCTCTTATGTTGACAATACTGGCATAAACAATGTGTTGTGTTGACTACAGACCTGCATTCAGTGTGGATTTGATTATTTATAAAAACTAAAATATGAATATTTGGCTATTTTAGTATTTTGAAATTATACTGAATCAATTTATTTAGTGTGTTTTCTAACAATAAAGTAATTGAAAGACACTAAACAGTATTCAAATTCTGTTGTGACTTTCAATAGCATAAAAGTCTGGTTGAATATTTCCCAAAAATGTGTCAAATTATTTTGTACTTTTTTGTCATTGGTGAAAGGCCTTCAACTCCAGGCTAGGAAAGCTTGTCACAGGGGTCTTTTCTGTAGAGACACACTTGATAGAGGATAGTCAGGTCTACCAGCACCTGAGCCAACCCACACAAAAGGAATTGAAGTGGGCTCTTGTTGAGGGCAAAGTAGGCCGTCTTGAAGCCATCCCCAGTCATCCACAGCAGAACCATCTTCACACTAAAAAGGGAAAACATTTTGTTTTTGGATTGTAATAAAACAATCCAAAAACCTCTCGCACCTCATTGAAAGAGGTGCCAGACGGATTTGCACCCACTGCCTATGAGACCCCTATAGACTCATCCAGGGGTTTAAATCCACTTGTGCCAAAAAACTGACCTTTGAGTTTCTGCCCACCTTGGGGAGACGGAAACACCAAACAGTCAGTCTTACCCCCCATCACCCTCCATAAAAACTTGCACATTTCTTCTAATAACTTATGCTTTAAAGCCATGAAGTACTTGGAACATCTGTAATATTCAGTTGTCCCACCTAGCTGTAAATGCACTAACCACAGCTTGCCTTGGACTAGAGTGCCTGCTAAACAAATAAAATGTTATATCTAAATAATAGGTGAACCCAACTAAAGGTACATATGAAACGCTCAGATGAATAACAACAAACAAAACAATAGTTTTGGGAAACAGGGGCGCCGCTCTGGGTGAAGCATTGCAGAGACCTGTCTTCGTACCACAGACTGCCATAACCAAGCCTCACCTCATGCCGGTGGTGGAGTGGTTGTGTTGGTTCTGGAGGAGCTGCGGTAGCCCCAGCATGGCCTCAGCCAGCAAAGACAGGAAGCCCAGGGCCTCCACAAACAGTGAGGAGTCCAGCAGGAGGAGGGTGACAAAGGCGCAGGGAAGCGTGAAGGCAAGCAGGAAGATGAGGTAGTCCTCAAATCCATCCCAGCTCCAGAAGAACCGAGGGTCCAGATCTGAGAGAGAGAGGACGAGAGAGTGATTGATTGGAGAGATCAAGGGTTAATAAGTGAGAGAGAGAGAAGGTTGAGAAAGATGGATGAGCAGTTAGTTGGTACACACTTGGATAGTTGGTTGTAAAACTAAAGTGGTTTTCAAGTTGTGGATTGCTGGATGACCGATAGCCTGTCCTGTGGCTGATGGACGGCTTGAAGCTCAGATGGTGGTCAATCACACTAGCTGTGCAGCTGTCAGAGGACTCTCAGATGGTTTCTCTGTTACCTGTGATGTGATGCTGTTTGGTGCTGATGCGGTCGCTGTTCTGGACAGAGCAGCAGAGGTCGAGCATCAACAGCATGGCAACAATCATCACCACAGCCTGCAGGAGCAGGGTCACCTCAAACCGTTTCCCAAACCTTTAAAACACAAAAAACACACGCACTGTCAAAAATGCAGTCTTTGGTTTCAAAGTAAAGCTCCGTACGCCGCACAACTCTCACCAGAAGAGTATGCGGAGGATGTTGGCAACCATCAGAACGAGGCAGATGCGTGTGGAGAACCCGCCTGTGTTCTTGGTCCGGAGTATCTGCAGGTACTGGGGCACGTACGGCAGAGCACCTCCAACCACCATCACACAGGAAGCCAGCCAGGCCAGAGTAGCCCACAGGCTCCCCACATCCCCTTCCTCATCACCCAGGCCCAGTCCACTGTCCATGGTCCTCCTCACTACTCATGCGACAGCTGTCCTGTAACACGTTGGCGATCCTACATACAATGACAGACTTTTGTTTCCGTTTTCAGTTCAATAAAACATTATGTCCGATTTACGTTGTTGGTTCAATATAACGTCATTTCAGATTTCAGTTCCGTTGTCAGTGCAATTGACCTGGCCAGATTGAGTGTGAAGAGCATCGTACGTCATTGCGTTGTTCATATGGATGTACTGTTTATTGTTAAACGCAAAATGGCCAAGTAACACATACTTAACAGTCAAATGTATCTGGCACTTAAAACTGAAGCCGTGGACTGAAGCCTACTGTACCTAATTAACTGAATCCAGAAAAACTATAGAAACCAGGCTGGCAAGAACCTTGTGTAGGACGACAGCTGGCATCAGTCAGACTAGATAAAAACAAGCCTGGCAGAATATAACGTATCTAGTATATCGATACGTGATTTTCATCAACAAATGCGGTATACTTTAAAATAGGACAGATTCAAAGTTTTCCTTACAAATAGTTGTTCGCATTCCACCATGTTCAAACTTCTCAAACCCGTCAATATTAAGTGTAAAATTTAAAAGAAACGGCAGAGGACTTCCTATATTAAAAAAAAAACACCAAATACAGAATCAGCGTCTTGTGATCAGCGTCTTGTGAGCAACATTAAAGAAACACTTCCGGGTCACGAAAATTAGGAAATTTTCAAAATAAAAGAGACCAACGTATTACTTCAAAACGGACATGAATGGAGTTTATTAATTGTTTAAACATTACCTCTCAAAACATTGACAACAATTCTTATATGATCATATTTAAGAGTAATTTCAATAAAAAGTGGGAATTAAAACACGTTCCAAGGGTAAAATTCAGACAATGCCAATGACAGAATATGGAATACATGTTGCCTCATAGCTCATAAACTATTGAATATTCCACAGAGAAAGCAATGTAGGAAATGTTCAACAGAGAGTGTGCAGGGTAAGGCAAATCAGTCTAATCATGGGAAATGGTGTGCTACATCTAGCAACACAATATTTTCCACACCCTCTATTTCCACAATGTAACTCAATGGATATGAAATACATATTGACTCATACAGAAAAAAATATTCTATATGCCGCAGTTAATGTATTTGCAGGAAATGTTCAGGAGAGTGGATAGAGTAAATTAATACAAACAAATCAAGGGGCACTGTGTATTAGCAATTGTTGCTGGCATTTTACTCCACCTATCCCATTGGCCACAATGTAACTCAATGTACAAACCCGATTCCAAAAAAGTTGTGACACTGTACAATTGTGAATGAAAACAGAATTGTATTCAGAATACAACATAGATGACATATCAAACGTTTAAACTGAGAAAATGTTTCACTTTAAGGGAAAAATAAGTTGATTTTAAATTTCATGGCATCAACACATCTCAAAAAAGTTGGGACAAGGTCATGTTTACCACTGTGTGGCATCCCCTCTTCTTTTTATAACAGACTGCAAACGTCTGGGGACTGAGGAGACAAGTTGCTCAAGTTTATGAATAGGAATGTTGTCCCATTCTTGTCCAATACAGGCTTCTAGTTCCTCAACTGTCTTAGGTCTTCTTTGTCGCACCTTCCTCTTTATGATGTGCCAAATGTTTTCTATGGGTGAAAGATCTGGACTGCAGATTGGCCATTTCAGTACCCGGATCCTTCTTCTATGCAGCCATGACATTGTAATTGATGCAGTATGTGGTATGGCATTGTCATGCTGGAAAATGCAAGGTCTTCCCTGAAAGAGACGACGTCTGGATGGGAGCATATGTTGTTCTAGAACTTGGATATAACTGTCAGCATTGATGGTGCCTTTCCAGATGTGTAGGCTGCCCATGCTACACGCACTCATGCAACCCCGTACCATCAGAGATGCAAGCTTCTGAACTGAGCGCTGATAACAACTTGGGTTGTCCTTGTCCTCTCTAGTCCGGATGACATTGCGTCCCAGTTTTCCAAAATGAACTTACAATTTTGATTCGTCTGACCCCAGAACACTTTTCCACTTTGCCACAGTCCATTTTAAATGATCCTTGGCCCAGAGAAAACGCCTGCGCTTCTGGATCCTGTTTAGATACGGCTTCTTTTTTGACCTATAGAGTTTTAGCCGGCAACGGCGAATGGCACAGTGGATTGTGTTCACCGACAATGTTTTCTGGAAGTATTCCTGAGCCCATGTTGTGATTTCCATTACAGTATCATTCCTGTATGTGATGCAGTGCCGTCTGAGGGCCCGAAGATCACAAGCATCCAGTATGGTTTTCCGGCCTTGACCCTTACGCACAGAGATTGTTCCAGATTCTCTGAATCTTTGGATGATATTATCCACTGCAGATGATGATAACTTCAAACTCTTTGCAATTTTTCTCTGAGAAACTCCTTTCTGATATTGCTCCACTATTTTTCGCCACAGCATTGGGGTAATTGGTGATCCTCTGCCCATCTTGACTTCTGAGAGACACTGCTACTCTGAGAGGCTCTTTTTATACCCAATCATGTTGCCAGTTGACATAATAAGTTGCAAATTGTTCCTCCAGCTGTTCCTTATCTGTACATTTAACTTTTCCGGCCTCTTATTGCTACCTGTCCCAACTTTTTTGGAATGTGTAGCTCTCATGAAATCCAAAATGAGCCAATATTTGGCATGACATTACAAAATGTCTCACTTTCAACATTCAATATGTTATTTATATTCTATTGTGAATTAAATATACGTTTATGAGATTTGTAAATTATTCCATTCCTTTTTTACTCACAGTTTGTACAATGTCCCAACTTTTTTGGAATCAGGTTTGTATATGCAATACATATTGACTCATACAGAAAAAACTGTTCTATACGCCACAGTGAATGTATTGTAAGAAATGTTCAGGAGACTCTATAGATTGATTATATGCAAAGAAATCAAGGAGCACTGTGTATTTGCAATTGTTGCTGGTGTTTTACTCCACCCATCCCATTGGCCACAATGTAACTCAATGGATATGAAATACATATTGCCCTGTCCAGAAAAAACGGTTCTATATGCCGCAGTGAATATATTGTAGTTGTTAATGACTTATATTAACTGGTCATTAGCCTGTTGTACCAACTTTAGAGATGTAGATTAGCCTAAAAGACTGTTTACAGTTTTATACTTTTTAGATAAGCAAAATGATTTTAACATCAAAATCACATCATAACCAATATCCAACTAGTACATACTAGAACAAGTTCAACTTCATCTACTCTATTAGAAGGATATATTTTATAACATTTCATATAAAATAGAACATCTCATGTTGTTTTGTATGAATTAATTCTTGGTATCTCCAAATAGGACTGCTTTAGCGAACAAACACACATAAGGACCACAATTACTTCCATCTTCCTGAACTCTGAAATTCCCACAATGATGATAAAATTCATATTTCAGAACAATGTCCACAACCTTTGCATGTAAAGCCAAATACTGTAATGCCAGATACTTACTAGTGGGTGAAGGATGCCCTGCAGTTTTTTCTCATACTGTTTTAAGGAGTCCCTGTCAGACTGACCATTGATGGGGATCTGGGTGTTGCTGATGACGCCAACATTGACAACACCTTCCAAATGATTTGAATATTTTAGGTTAAACAGTGGATATTTGCAATAGTGGATAATATAGAACTTGCGTTACTAGTAAGTAAAGAAATTACCTTAAATTATGAGATAGCTTACAATTTGAATCCCAGCACAACGAGGTCTAGTTGTACGGATGACCTGTATTTCCTCAAACAAAGTGTCCTTGTTCAGGGTAGCCATACTTGGCATCTCAGAATCATTGCTCACATGAATCTTTCCGGCCACTGCTCTTAGGGCCTGGAAGGCCCTGGACGTCTCCCTTCCGTAAGTCACATCCAGATCCCATGCTTGGGTTTCATATTCCAGTGCCAGTCGTTCTTGTTAATTTAGGTCATTTTTCCTTTTAATGCAGTGTGGAAAATCAAGGACAAATAACTGTAAATAATTTGATGTGATATTGACAGATTTTAGTAATTTACAGAAACATCTTGGAAATTGCACATTTCATTTACAGTAACGTTTATACAACTAGTAATGGCAGTTAAAGTTTTACCTCAGGCCATCTCAACATAGCAGCAAGGAGTTGTTTGAACTCTTCTCCTGCCTGAGCGATGGATGGGCTGGCTTCAAGGTGTTTACCAGGAGTGATCAGACATACTACGTCTGGGACAAGACCTTTGGGTAACACCTCCCCATGAGCATCTGCCATCAGATGTAAACTCTTGCTCCAGGAGTGGACATGAAGCCGAAAGCCATGGACGGTCGACCAGTGGAATCAGCCTGATGGGGGCAATGTTATCCACTAAGGCACAGAGATGAGAATCACCAATGATCAGGATAAACTATAAGGAAAGAAAGTTAGAGATTTATCCCAATAATTACATTTTGTTTATATATATATATATTGTTTTGAAAATATGTGCACATCCTAAAACCTTCATAGTAAATTCAGAATTTTTGCTGTTAGGTTTAATCTAAATAGAACTAATATTTTAAAAAAAACATGCAACATAAAATATGATGTACTATGTGATAACAGGATAGGGTCAATCAAATCAGTTACTCACCTTTCTACCCAAGTTGATCACGTTCCATCTTGGCAGTCTTAGAGTTTATGATGCTTAGCAGAGGCGTCGGTAGGATTACAATACATTCGGGGCTTAGCCCACCCTCCGTTTGAGATCCGGGGCTTCAGTGGGGCAAAAAAAGTATTTAGTCAGCCACCAATTGTGCAAGTTCTCCCACTTAAAAAGATGAGAGAGGCCTGTAATTTTCATCATAGGTACACTTCAACTATGAGAGACAAAATTAGGGGGAAAAATCCAGAAAACCCCATTGTAGGATTTTTTATGAATCTATTGGTAAATTCCTCTGTAAAATAAGTATTCCTGCCAGCAATAATTGCAAATACACAGTGACCCTTGATTTGTTTGCATATATTTACTCTATCCACTCTCCTGAACATTTCCTACAATACATTAACTGCGGCGTATAGAACAATTTTTTCTGTACAGGGCAATACGTATTTCATATCCATTGAGTGACAGGTGGAAAAAGGGATGGGCGGAGTAAAATGCCAACAACAATTGCAAATACACAGTGCCCCTTTATTCTTTTGCATATAATTACTCTATCCCCTCTCCTGAACATCCCCTACAATACATTTTTACAATATACACTAAGCAAAGTGGCAAAATAGATTCATTTAAAATGATTAAAATCGCATTTTACCTCGGACTTTTATTTTGAAGGCATAATCCGAAAACCAGAAGGCTTATTGTTACGGAATCTCTAATGTTGCCAGCATGACGCTACTGAGATTTAGCCAAAGCATTCTTGTATACGTTAGAGTCACTGCAGCAACAATAAACCAAATATTTTACAGTGTGAAGATTCAAAAACATTATGCTCTCTAAATCAAAATTTCCCAATCACGGGTAAAACGCGGAAGTGTGCTAGTGAAGACCTTTAAATCAATGCGTGATTGATTGATCTTTGAATCCATATACAATTTGAGCTTAGACATTAGATTTCGAAAAAAATTTACAACTGAGAGAAACATTTTGGCTTTCTCTAATGACTTGCCAAACCCCAGTCAGGTCATTCGAGTCTGCTTCACGACGCGTTCCCGGAAGCCTCTGGGTTTCAAACCTCTGAGACAAAATTATCTTTGATCCTAGTGGGCAGCGACTTAAAAACTTCCGGTTTTCTTATGCTGCCTTCAAAATGATAGTCTGTAGTAAAACACTTTGCATAGCGCATAATGTTATGATAAAATAACTACTACTACATCGGGGAAAATCCTAAACCAGACAATTATGTATATATTTAATCGTTATTACAAGTTGAGCAAATAGAAAAATAGATGGGATTTAAATATATACAGACCATAATAAGAAATTAGAACTGTATTTTTAAAAATGCATTTTGAAATGTCTGGAATACTGTAACCTAACATCAATAAGGGTAGTAGTATTGAACTTTTTGAACTATAAATATGGCAAGTATGGCAATTATATACATAAAAATGTAAACTAGCAGCTATTTGGCAGAATTATTAAATATTATAGATGCACATGAATGTAATATGCTTACTATTGGTGACAAAGCACACTATAACTACATAGTGAGAATTAAGAAAAAATAAATACATATAAAGCAAGAATATAGTAAATAATATACATAACACTGTAAACTAGCAGCAGTTTAGAAGAGTACTGTAAACTAGCAGCAATACTGGTAGTAGTATTGAATATTATTAGATATGGCAAGTATGGCAATCATATACATAACAATGTACACTAGCAGTAATATTAGAAAGAGTCTGTCCGTAAGGAAGTCCAGGATCCAATTGCACAGTAGTGTTGAATGCCGAGCTGTAGTGCACTAATAGCATCCTCACGTATGTGTTGCCTTTTTCCAGGGGGGAGAGGGCGGTGTGTGTCGTCAGGGCGATGGCATCGTCCATAGATCTATTGGGGCGGTATGCAAATTGAAAGGTGTCCAAGGTGTCAGGAAGGGGGGAGCAGATGTGAGTTCTGACCAGCCGCTCGAAGCACTTCATGTTGATGAAGGTTAGTGCTACAGGGTGGTAGTCATTCAGACAGGTGATAGCAGGTTTCTTTGGTAAAGGGACAATGGTGATCTGTTTGAAGCAGGAATGGACTGCAGACAGAGACAGGGAAAGGAGGTGAAAACCTCCGCTAACTGGTCGCTGCATAGCCTGAGAACACGGCCTGGAATGCCATCTGGCCCTGGTGACTTCCGAGGGTTCACTTTTTTAAAAGCTCTCCTCACGTCAGCTGTGGTTAAGGACTTTGTTAGAGTGCAGTCATCCTGGTCCTCAGAAAGCCTCATCGAAGGAATTGTATTGGTCGCTTCAAACCGAGTATAGAAGGTGGTCAAGGAGCAAGGCAGCATGAGCATCACTGCTATTCTTCCCCTAGTAGTCTGTGATATATAACGCAGTGTTCGCAATATAGAAAAGGAAAGGGGGAACGAGGAGATAGAGTATTTTTGATCAGCTTACAGATGTAAGACACTGTACTGTTTTTAGATTGGAACTATATTCTTTATTTTAGTGTCAACTATGAACAAATTCTTGTTTACATTGACAGAAAGAGAAAGAAAGCTTCCTGTAGACATGGAGGCCAAATGATTAACAGGACAAACGAACAACACAGGCAGAAGACGCATAGTAACAAGTCAGACTTGAGCACATCAAGACAACCATTATCTCACGTCAGATAGCACGATAATTCCACCGGCCCTGATCTGTCTTGTATCTCGCAAAGGGTAATGGGATAGCTCGAATGTAGTGTAATCTAGATGTGGCTGCACTACATGACACATGGCAGCAACTCAACCTAGGTGATGTTGCCGGCTGAGGCGTATCCCTGCCTAATCAAAAACCTTTCTGAATGTTACAGTGCAGTGGTCACAATGCTGGCCTGATCGACAAATCCATGTAATATCTATGGGGCAGCACATTTATAGGTTTTAAGAGAAAGCAAAACTAGCTGGTCAGTAAATAAAGCTAGCTACGTAGATAATTAAGCTAGCTACAGGAGGTTGGCTAAGCAGGTTATTAAGTTACTAGCATTTTAGTTTGTATATATTGTCACTTTTTTATTTTCTCATTGATTGCCATTTCAAATCAATTAATCACTATCATTACACAAGTAATAGGTTTGATAGCTAGCTATCAAGCGCATAGATTTCAGTGATCAGTGGTATTATATACATTTGGAATGATCTTTTCAAGTTCTCATGGTGGATATTTAATATTTAAATTGTTAACATGACTTCCAGGTCCTGCAAGACAGATTGGGTGACGAATGAGCATTGAGAAAGCATAACGCCATGTGACATAAGAAAACACCTCAATACTCAAAACCTAAAGAGAACCTACAACATAGCAGAGACACAACATGATAGAGACAAAACATGGCAGAGACACAACATGGCAGAGACACAACATGGCAGACACACAACATGGCAGAGACACAACCAGCGGTAACATTTGTGGTTTTTGGGAGGGTGTGTGTCCAACTCTGGGGGTCCTGTGACCTCTGTGAACCTACAATTAAATGACTGGAAAGAGACTTGTTACAAAATACCTAAAAGTCTAATTACATTCAGTAACTAGGATTTCACTGACTACACTTACAGCGTCCATTACACTAACATAACATGCATGTGTCTTCATATCCCACTATATCTTAATTTTGCAACATTAAAATTGTTCATATCAAACTACTAACTAGTTTACATTTAGAGATTTAGACCATTTTCATGCAACAACATTGAATATTGATGTAATTGCCTATAGTTTTGCATATATATATATATACTCACCAAAGGATTATTAGGAACACCTGTTCAATTTCCCATTAATGTAATTATCTAATCAACCAATCACATGGCAGTTGCTTCAATGCATTTAGGGGTGTGGTCCTGGTCAAGACAATCTCCTGAACTCCAAACTGAATGTCAGAATGGGAAAGAAAGGTGATTTAAGCAATTTTGAGCGTGGCATGGTTGTTGGTGCCGGACGGGCCGGTCTGAGTATTTCACAATCTGCTCAGTTACTGGGATTTTCACGCACAACCATTTCTAGGGTTCACAAAGAATAGTGTGAAAAGGGAAAAACATCCAGTATGCGGCAGTCCTGTAGGCGAAAATGCCTTGTTGATGTTAGAGGTCAGACGAGAATGGGCCAACTGATTCAAGCTGATAGAAGAGCAACTTTGACTGAAATAACCACTCATTACAAACGAGGTGTGCAGCAAAGCATTTGTGAAGCCACAACACGCACAACCTTGAGGTGGATGGGCTACAACAGCAGAAGACCTCACCGGGTACCACTCATCTCCACTACAAATAGGAAAAAGAGGCTACAATTTGCACGAGCTCACCAAAATTGGACATTTGAAGACTGGAAGAATGTTGCCTGGTCTGATGAGTCTCGATTTCTGTTGAGACATTCAGATGGTAGAGTCAGAATTTGACGTAAACAGAATGAGAACATGGATCCATCATGCCTTGTTACCACTGTGCAGGCTGGTGGTGGTGGTGTAATGGTGTGGGGGATGTTTTCTTGGCACACTTTAGGCCCCTTAGTGCCAATTGGGCATCGTTTTAATGCCACGGCCTACCTGAGCATTGTTTCTGACCATGTCCATCCCTTTATGACCACCATGTACCCATCCTCTGATAGCTACTTCCAGCAGGATAATGCACCATGTCACAAAGCTCGAATCATTTCAAATTGGTTTCTTGAACATGACAATGAGTTCACTGTACTGAAATGGCCCCCACAGTCACCAGATCTCAACCCAATAGAGCATCTTTAGGATGTGGTGGAACGGGAGCTTCGAGGCCTGGATGTGCATCCCACAAATCTCCATCAACTGCAAGATGCTATCCTATCAATATGGGCCAACATTCTAAAGAATGTTGTAGTTCTGGGCTGATCCCTCACCTTCCTCATGATCATTGATGCCCCACGAGGTATTCAAGGTATGAATATATATTTTATATTATTATTTTTATTTTTTACAAATAATGAATAAATAGTTCCCTAGATTCTCTCATAAGGAACATTAGGTAGGTAGCTAAGGTTAATATTGTTGGACCAGTAGCAAGACTCGGCTGTCAAATGTAGTACAAGGAAAACTGGCAACCAGAAATCAGTTGATTTGAGATTCAAGTAACTGGACTCATTCTATTGTATTCTTCTTTCTTTTTCCAGTATGCTGTTCTTTTCCTGCTGGGCCTGTTTGTCCTGGTCCATCGGGAGTGAGACTGACTACCTGACTGTCCCGGAGTGAGGATTAGAAATCTTCACCATGCCTTTTCAAGACAGAATTATGTTTAATTATGTCAATACACGTTGCTATTTCTGTACCATATTTTGTGGCTCATCTGTAGAAATGTATCAATATGGGCCAACATTCTAAAGAATGCTTTCAGCACCTTGTTGAATCAATGTCACGTAGAATTAAGGCAGTTCTGAAGGCGAAAGGGGGTCAAACACAGTATTAGAATGGTGTTCCTAATAATCCTTTAGGTGAGTGTATATATAGTGGGGAGAAGAATTATTTGATACACTGACGATTTTTGCATGTAGAAATCTGTCATTTTTAGCATAGGTAGTCTTCAACTGTGAGTGACGGAATCTAAAAATCCAAAATCCAGAAAATCACATTGTATGATTTTTAAGTAATTAATTTGCATTTTATTGCATGACATATGTATTTGATACATCAGAAAAGCAGCACTTAATATTTGGTACAGAAACCTTTGTTTGTAATTACAGAGATCATACGTTTCCTGTAGTTCTGGACCAGGTTTGCACACACTTCAGCAAGGATTTTGGCCCACTCCTCCATACTGACCTTCTCCAGATCCTTCAGGTTTCGGGGCTGTTGCTGGGCAATACAGACTTTCAGCTCCCTCCAAAGATTTTCCATTGGGTTCAGGTCTGGAGACTGGCTAGGCCACTCCAGGACCTTGAGATGCTTCTTACGGAGCATTCCTTAGTTGCCCTGGCTGTGTGTTTTGGGTCATTGTCATGCTGGAAGACCCATCTTCAATGCTCTGACTGAGGGAAGGAGGTTCTTGGCCAAGATCTCACGATACATGGCCCCATCCATTCTCCACTCAATACGGTGCAGTCGTCCTGTCCCCTTAGCAGAAAAGCATCAACAAGACGCCCACGGGACAAAATAAGATTTTTTTTATTGGGGGATGATATACAACGGCATCTTACCCAAAAGTCCCACATGTAATTTCTAAAGATTTTGAGTTTGATTCCATCAAATCTATTTGTCCTGATCGGTCCTGATACACTTTTCTTTTGACACTTTTGGATATGCACATTTTCTCTTGCTAGCAGGATAATTATTAGGCAAATAAATTGTTACAAACATTTTAGACCTACATCTCCACTACAATTTTTTACTAATTTAATACAGGTCTAAATTGACGATTTTATGAGTGTAATTAGATCAAAACTATTATGTGAACTTTCCTTGAATTTATTATGAGTATATATGTGTTCATTCAATTTATAGTTTAGGGTTTATAATTAATTGCCGTGTAATTTATGTTCTTGTCCATGGAATAATAGCTCAGAACAAATTTGTCAAAATTAGTTGCAACACCTGACAGCGGAATAATAATAAAGGCCATACAAAGTCAATTCTACCCAATGTAGCTACATTTAAATAAAATATTGACAAATGTGAGTCATTGTTATTGTTTGTAAGGGGCAAAATGTACTCACATATAATGAATCCACATAGATTGGGGACACTTTCGACTATTATTGTGCTGGGGACCTTTATTTGGAGTACTGCCAAAAAATGTTGAGCCGGAAGTACCTTTTCGCGTTGCTAATGAGTAAGTCTTGTTTACTTGTCGTTGGAGTAGTCGGTAGCTACTAGGGTCAGTCATTCACGGTTCCGAACCTTGCAGACTCGTTGCGGTGCTATTATTTTTGTGAAATGTCCGAGATCCAGGATCCAAAGTCTGTACAGGATCTGACTGGAGTGGTGAGTCTTAAGGCCCCTTTCCATCATTTCCGTATCCTAATCGAAATATCATACTATAAACGCAGCTAATTCAAGCTAGCTGGCGCTTAGCTAGCAGGCTGGCTAACTGGCTAACAAGAATCCTGCCATAGCAAACTGACTCATTAGGTCTTTTCTACCGTATAGTATCTTATGAAATTCAGCTTTGTTGCAATGCCTGTGTTTCGGTCCTGTTAAACGTTAGAACATTGTCTCTTAAAGTTGGTCGTTAAGTACTTGCTCGTTATCTTAACGGTAATTGTGTTTTGGCTTAAAAGCTTTGCATGTTGGCTGGGGAGAACCTTTGAGTCTCCATGGTTTCCATAGTATCACAACTAGAGGCAGCTGTCTAGATATTTTTCGCCACCCTTTTGAGTGGGCATTGGAGGCCGCTTAACGCCCACAAAGTTCACCAATATGCATGCATTACCATTTTGCAACGCTAAAGGATATAAACTTTTCCACCCACACAAATTGCAAATAACTGTCTCATGTTCCTTTCTCTTCTCCTCTTCAGGTCCAGACTCTACTGCAGCAGATGCAGGACAAATTCCAGACCATGTCAGACCAGATTATTGGAAGAAATATCCTGCCTTGTGAATGACAGTTTATAAGACAGACCTTGGGGTTCACACAGGCTTTTTGTTGCTACAACCAAACACATGAATCAAAGTCTTTAAGTATCTGTTATAGTATTCAGTGTGTTTGTAGTATTGCAGAGATTGATGTGAGACAAGCTGACAAGTCAGAACCACTTAAATAATTTGACCTAAGATACATCTTATTTTTTTTAACATTAAAACAGCAGGCTAGCTGTTATGCAGTGGCCATATACCACACCAGTATGTGTATATTGTATCGGTACTCAGGCCAAGGTCCCCTTACAGGGCATATGGGATGGACCAAACTGTACATTGCATTATAAAATAAGCGTATTGTTCCTTGACATGAGTACTCGACGAGATGAGCGGCCGCATTGATGACCTGGAGAAAAACATTGCTGATCTGATGACCCAGGCTGGGGTGGATGAGGTCGAGGGAGAGAACAAGGCTAAAGAGGAACAGGGTTCCGCTTAATGGTAATCAAACACGGAGATCGCCTGGCGTTTCAGTCATGTGTGCTGTGTCCTGTATATTTATGCATGCATGCACGTGTTTGTGTTTTAGAAAAGGTACAGTTAAAATTGTTAACAGTCAACCCTGTGTTTTGTGGAGGATTAGCTTTTGTTGTTTTATTTATTACAGGGTCAAGAATTGCAATTTTAGGTAAATGGACTGGTGCTCATGCTAATATCAGGACTTGTCATTGTTTTTAGAAAGATGTCTGGTATATTTAAAATCTCATTTTTTCCCTCAGGTTGCCAAGTAACAGCGATGGTGGAGACTAGAATGGCAACTGTTTTTGAAGAGTATTGTATATTTTTGTGTTTTTTATTACAGTGTTATTGATTTGCTGTGTGTGTAACATGTTTTATATTTACAGTCATATTAACCCTTGTAATAGTCACAGTCTTGGAGTTTTTTTTGTCGTTCTTAAATTAATATTTTACTTAACTTTTGAAGTAATACCTGGAATAATGGCTCTCTCAGGTGGCTCACTCGGCCAGTAACTGATTATGTCAACTTGCCAACGAAACAGAAATAATATTTCAACACAAAACATTTACCGCTATTAAAAGGATTTCCTAAAATGTGGTGTAGTGTTTGAGATTTCACTTTTTTTTTGGTCGTTCCACATTATGCTGGATGTACATACAATATTTGGTGCTCTGGAATAATTTTTTTATTTAATGTATTATAACAGCATTTCAACCGTAAAATAACTGGCATGTGTAATTAAAATGTCATGTAATTAAATAGGATTTGGACACAATTTCAAATGAGAGCAAACAACCTTGAAATGTCTGTCTTCATGAAGAAGTTGGTGGCTTCAAATGTATCAGCAGTTTTTTTAGTTTTAACCCTGTTTTCGATGTTTCTAATCTGGTGCCTCCATAAAGGACTATGTAAAAGTGCTAGTTAGCTCAAGTTTAAAATGGCATGGATGTGTGTTTCTTAGTCAAATCTATCACCACTGCACACCAATAACACATTGCTTCTGAGAGGTGAGGCCATAGAAATCCTAAAGGGGGGGGGGGCACCACACCACACCAACGCTTGCTGAACATTTAACCTGACCTCTGAAAACTCACCCGCAATCATATTTTTTGTCTTTCAAAAAAAAATTTATATTGAACACGCATAAGTAATGAGTAGCTCTGGTAATGCAGCCAAAAATATAATGGGTAAAAATATATTCAGTAGTTTTATCAACTGAAATACAAACAGAAGTGAAAGAAACATACCATTAACAAAGGAAAAACAGAAAAGAAATGACGCCACATTAGCTCCTCCTTCTGGTCAGACAAGTCAATAGTTTGAACGCGTCAGACATGCACTTTGGCTCTGCAACCATTTATACACTTACATATCTGGCACTCAGAATAGGCCTACAGTGCAGCCTGCGTAATCGATTGGTGTCTAACATTCACATTTTAGTCATTTAGCAGACACACAAATGCAGGAAGCCCTATCAACAGTGAGTCGCAGTAGTCCAGGAATTAGATGGAATTAGATGGCAAGTGCCTGGATTAGTGTGTGTGCCGCTTGCTATCTGAGGTGAGGTTGTAGTCTAGAAATGTTGCAGAGCATGAACCGGCCAGAATGTGCTACTGTCTCAATGTGTGCCGATAACAGCAGGGTTGTTGTCCCGGACCATCATTTACGCTCTGGGAGGAGGACACTGTTGAGTTGATGGACTGTGATGGACAGCGCTTGGCTTGGGCTAAAATAAGTGCAGGAACAGCCAAATGGCACGTTAGACTATGTTCATCAAAATGTGTTAATAAGACCCGTTCCAATTAGGCTTTTGCCTCAGAAAGGAACCAGAAACGCTGTTTGCCTAAAGTTAGAAATACTGAAGATCTTGGAGTGGACCGTTCTAACCCTGGAGGAAGAGCCGCTCCTTTCCTCTTCTTCCAGTCTTTTTGGCTTAGATCATTGTTGTCTGGCTGGTAGTCTGGATTATGCGTCTGGGTTCTGCTGGGATTACTGGTGTGGACTGGGATTAGCATGTGATTAGGGGTCCTGGTCTAATTTCCCCTGCCTTGGAGGTGATCTAATTGGGCCCAGCCTCTTCAGATCAGACCTCAGGGATGTTTTAGTCAGAGCAGCAGCATGGCACCGGCCTGCATTAGTACCCAAGACTGCATTTTCTCTCTCTGTCAATCTCTTACTATGGATGTGTATAGTTATTTCAAATCTTAATACAATCCCACGTTGCATTTTAATTTTCCACTTTTGCATGTCAATAGGAAAATGCAAATACACTAATGTGATTTGCATTTTAATTTTCGTCTACTGGTATGCAAATTTACTTTGTGATTATCGAAATTCAAATGTTAATTGAAATGTGAAAAGTGAGAAACAGCGCCACCCTTTGCAAATGAATTTCCACGCTCTGAGGCCGTTTTCCCAACTTAATGATGGAACTTAATTAAGGGAACATCAGAGCCCTATTCCCTTTCAATGAAGGAAACATCAGAGCCGTATTCCCTTTCAATGAAGGAAACATCAGAGCCATATTCTCTTTCAATGAAGGAAACATCAGAGCCATATTCTCTTTCAATGAAGGAAACATCAGAGCCGTATTCTCTTTCAGTGAAGGAAACATCAGAGCCCTATTCCATTTGAATGAAGGAAACATCAGAGCCCAATTCCCTTTCAATGAAGGAAGCATTATCTTCCTGCTCCCAGCCATCGTAGACCTCCAGCGCAAGCGGTGTCTGCGCAGATCATCATGGATTCTTCACATCCAGGCCACAAACTGTTTGCCCTTCTTCCATTAGGCAGACGGTATAGGTCTCTTCGTTCCTGGACCACCAGGCTCAGGAACAGTTTCTTTCCATCTACAGTAACCCTGTTGAACTCTGTGACCCATTACTAACCACACCCCCCGCTTCCCAGGGACCTTGTTGCACTACTTCCTTTGTACTACTCTGACACTGCCTTGCAAAGTCTGATAATGGAGGTTTTCAGTTGTTACAGGTACATGTCTACCTCAGGAACCTCACTGCTGCTATCCCTGCAATTCAGTTGCACATGCACCTGGCACATGCAATTTGCCATTTTGCACATTTAGAATTGCCATTGTGCTTGCAATTTTACAGTTGTTACATATGCATGTCTACCTCTTGGACCTCATTGCTGCAATCTCTGCATCCCGGTTTCACATGCTAACTTTAATTTGCTTTGATTGCACATCTAGAATGCCATTTAGAATTGCCATTTGTACCTGCAAAACGGCTATCCCACTTGTAACATACTTAATACTTGTACATTTTCTGCCCTCTATTTGGCTTAATTGCACATTTAGTATTGCCATTTGTACTGCATTTGCCTTCATTGCACATCTACATTCCGCTTGTAATATAAATATATTTAATACTTGTAAATAGTTTTTTAAATACATTTTCTGCCCTCTTGTATTTGCACTTCTGGTTAGATGCTAACTGCATTTTGTTGTACTGTACTTGTTCAATGACAATAAAGCTGAATCTAATCTAATCAGAACCCTATTCCCTTTCAATGGACAGCGAAGTGGGCGGTGGGCTGTGATAGCTTTTCCCAAGCTTTACAACGTGACACGATGATCGCCACTGCAAGGATTTTTCTCAGTTTTCTATTCATAGTGTGATGATAAGGAGTTAATGAATGAACTCACTATTCATCGCAGAATACTCTGCCTCTAAAAATATGATATGAGAGTAGGCTACAATTAATTCCCTGTAAATCATAGCCTACTGTTATCCAAATAATATCAAATTTTACTGACACCGAGGATCTTACAATTTCCAGTTATCATATGACAAGATAAACGAAAAACGATTACTTGGCTAATTATAACTACGATTAAAATAAAAGCTTCAGTGATTATTTACATGTTTGAGTGCATTGTTTCAATTTTATAGAAACAATAATGTATTTAATAACCAGAGCTTTCTTCATACAACCGTGCTATTCAATAAATTCTGCAAAATCCTAGCACGTAAGCGCGCAAGATCCAGATAATGTGACCCATTATCCCGAATTTCGCGTGTAGTGTTAACACACCCTCAGGGACTCCTCATACACCCGTATGGATTCCTCATGGTGTACGTAAGTAAAAAAAACTTTTTCCAAAATCGGATGTTGGTCAGTAAATACTGTATTTATTAATGATTGTAATTTGAACCTAATGAAACAGACCTCCTATTTAATAATAATATAATCATATTTTGGCAGGAATGTGAATAGTCAGTTTTCATCTTCACATGTCTACCATTTCACAACTAACTGAGACTGTAGCGGTAGTCCTGTGCTATTACGCAATGTATTTACGTGTTCACATTTAATCAGCATATTACCAGAATTTTCCCCTCCCCCGTATCCCAATTTATTCCACCCATTAAAGCAAGAGGGATAGTAAGGTCGTTTATATTGCAGATTTCTGTACATACCCAGCTTTTTCAAAATCTTAGAAATACTGTTGGGTATGTGGATTGAAACTTTAAACAGAGCTTCTGAACATAAACTTTTTACAAATGGCAGAGGGACAGGTGAAATGGTCTCTGAACAACACTTTCCAGATTGGAGTTGGTGAAGATAAAGTTTCAATATAGCTTAATTTAAGAGACAACCGCTTACAAAATTGATTAATCCCTGTGCTCAACAGGCTATCTGAATGCAGATGTATATGACACCGCTCTTCTCTTGGTTTGCTGTCTAGTTTGATACTGTAGTGTAGATCCTATCATTGTCGTTGAAATCTTAGGACGCGTTTAGAGGTTTGTTTATGCAGCACTACTTTTGTGTACATCCGAGAATTTTTACAAAGTAATTGTCTTGTTATTTCTTGAAAGTATCCGTGCAACCTTGATTGCAGTATCGAAACAACTGAATACATCTTCTGTCATAAACTATTGGACATGATCGTGGCCGAATGACGAGAATGGCTCGATTATTCCTTGGGTCTATTTCTTCTGGGTGGCAGTACTGCGCCTTTCTCCTCGCTCCTGTGCTAGCCGCCATCTTGAATTTTAATGTTAATTTCTGGAAAAAAAATAGTTTCCTCCGATATTTTCGTTTACGGTCTTGTGCCAATCCTGGATTATTATTCAAGGATTATCTGTTGTTACTGCTCATTCTACAATAAATAATTAGTGAGTATTTACGTCATTTTTGTTAGTCGGCATGGTCGTTGATTTTGCCACTTTCCTATGGGTTAATTCTTTTTTGGAGATGGCAGGTAGCTACTAGCTAGCTAATAACAGTCTTGCGAGAGTGTGCAGTTTCTTAGCTAGTTAGATCAAGAATAACTAATGTAAACAATCAAATGACAACCATTGTTGCTGCGTTATTTCGTAAATAAATAAATAACTAATTTTCGATAAGGTTGCCAGTTGTCCTGAGTTAGCATGTTAGCCTGCTAACATTAGCTAGCTAACAAACAAACATCAGGCCTTGGCGAGTGTTTGTGTATCAATTTTATATTGTTTTCAAACAGTGTTGTATCTCATTACAAGGGTTGTTTGTGCTGTTTAATTTGAACAACAAATATGTACCAGTAACGTTATGGTTTACTAACTTGTGACCGGTAGATTCGTTGCTAACGTTGGCTAAGTAACAGTTTTGGGTTGTGTTTTGTTGGTTAGCTAACTGACGTTTGCTATCTGCTTAAACATGTTCCGACCAATTGCTCTGGAATTCGTGTTGTTAGCTTACTATAGGCGAGTTTTATGTGTTGCAGTTTCCTGTTAATTGACAATGCAGTGGCTTTAAACTAAGCCAGAATAAATGACTAACGTTAGCTTATTTGCCAATCTAGGTGATGTGGGCTAACGTTAGCCAACGTTACATAGCTAGTTAACATTAACGTTTGCTCACTAACCATTCTTGTATTTCCGCCCGCAGTCTCTGAATAATGTCAGCTATTTACTACATTTACAAAAAAAATGGCTTTAATCAGGGGCCTTTAATATGGAAAGCTAAGTTTGGCTAACTCATTTTGTCACTGGCTTTCCGGGTTCTTGAATGATGCAGTCAGTTAGCAAAGTTCGCTAGCTTGCTAATGTGACAGTAATTAGTACGTGATGTGTTCATTTAATTGACAGTGGTGTACCAAATGCAGCACAGGAACACAGTTTGAACGCATTAGCTAGCGTTTTTATTGCCAAACTGTCGTTCCTTTACGACCACTGTTATTGTTAGCTAAGAGGCTAGCTTGCTAATAATGTACAGTAAAGGTAACTACAAACCTAACTAGCTACCAATATAGTTGTACAGTCAATCGTGGCATATTGCATTTTGCTTAAAATGTAGCGTACGTGTTAAGAACAATTTGTGTAACTAAACTAAGATATAATGCACGCTGCTCTTTCCAATGGTAGGCTAGTGACGCGGAGTGTGCAGACCCAAACTCGAATTTGCGAGATCTTATTGGCGCTGGTCCTTTGCAGTTAGTGAACGCTTATTCTGAAGTGTGCGCGTTTGTAACAAATTTTGCGCTACCCTCGAACCGGTTTTTTTCCTGAAACTTTAGCTAATGGTAAAGTCAAACATAAGTCCAGTCTGGTAGAGTAACCTATTCTAGTTTTGCGAACAGAAAACTATTAATCAGATGTTACAGCCGTCTTCTGCTCTTCCAGTCCCGGTGGGAAATGGAAATAAGCGAATGTTTCAGGTTTATCTGGTGGACCATTTGGCTTCAAGTTATTTTGTAGAAACAATCCATAAAGTAAATGTATGGCTACAGTTTAACTTTAGAGGGATAGTTAGTCCAAGTTACTACTTATTGTTTTGTAACACATGGTTTGACAATATTCCATGTTTTCATTTAGTATTCTTGACAATTTCCCAACGCCAACCTTTGACTGTGAAATGTAAAGTACTGTTATAGGTATAATTGTTAGTATTTGTACAGTGATTTGATTTTGTGGCATTTGTGCGACAATCCCATTCATAGTACCAATATTTTTCACGCACAAGCTACAAGCCATCATATTTTTGAGTTTGAGCTTTACAATCCATTTTACACTGGTTCAGATGATTTACATATATTATCCATCATTGGACAGTGCCAGGGAAATAAAACCAATGTGTGAATTACAGTCATTCCTTGTCCATAAGGCTGCTTGCAGGCAATGACAGCAATGTGTCATTAAACAGTCCCTTGTAATATGTAATTCCTGTCTGTGTTATGGCTGCTGAACAATACATAATCTTAGCAAAACTAAAAAAAAAAAGAAAGTGGTTTAAGTGGAATCACTCCCATTTGACCACTAAGTGTCACTGTAGGTCGATTATGAAGCAGAATCATTTAAATGTATTATCTACATTTTATTCAGTCATTTTTTGTTTTGAGACCTTTCATACAAGCACCTAGCTAGTACATATGTGGCTCAAGTTGGACACTTGTGAAGATGTTTTCATTCACGTATGTATCCAGCCATTTTGTTTCCACTTATGTCCATTATTGCTCTGTATAAAGGATAAATAAAAAAAAACACTAAATTCCACACCAATTGACAGTTTTTTTTTTTTTTAGACTCTAATGCTTTTGTAGTTTCACTCAAGTTTCAGTCGCAGTTCAATTATAGCATTTATGGTTGTTAGATAAGACAACATCCATCACGTTTCAACCAAAAGGCACTAACTTGTATTGCCTGTCTTCTCGCATTTGACCACCTAGGGGCACTGCAAGTCCCTTCTTAGCCACGGTGTTAGTCCAAGAAAAGTTGAGCCATATAGCTTTGCAACTTTCTCGTACATCTATGGCTTTGGTCTAGAATGGAGACTTTTTTTTTTTCTTTTATAAGAAACATTTAAATAACCTTGTTATGACTGATTGATTTAGTGAAGGTGTGTGTCTGTTTTGTGAAACACTTTTTTTTTTTTTTTCATGCTTCCAGTGCTTGTTCATTCATATAAGTGGCCTCTTTGTCTGTAGCCTGTGTGCATGCAATTCACACGCATCTGTATGGTCAACAGCCTAACCCGGGTGCCTGTGCACTCCACCCTCAGGTGGCGACCCCTAGCTCCCGGCCTTCCCCTGTCCAGAGCTCTGTCTCGACTCGCTGACTAAATGCAACGGGACCCGGGGGCTTGTGGGCATGAAGTGGCTGGGCGAATCCAAGAACATGGTGTTAAATGGCAGCCGGCGACACTCGAGCAAGTACTCCTCTAGTGAGCAGCAGCTTGTGGGCCAGAGCCAGACCCGCTCTCAGCAGCACCCGCAGAGGAGCTCCCTACGGTCGGCCACGGGCAGCAGGAGGTGTAGCCGCCGTGAGTACCGGGACATTAGTCTCTCCCCGAGTGGTGGTGTTCTTTAGAACAAACTGCAGCAAAGCATGTGTCCAGTGAGAGTTTCTTATTGGGCACTTTTCAGATAATCACTCCCTTTCAGTCGGTTTGGTTCCTAGTGAAAATGACCCTGGGTCTGTTTGAGTTGAGACGAAACAAAAATAAAACTGTCAATGTGGAATGTGTACTGATGTGGTCTTTTTCCCAGGGTTCAGTGCGGCCAGCCTGGAGGCTGAGCGTCGCTATGTCCCGTCCTCCGGCATGACGGCCAAGGAGCTGTGTGAACACGATGACCTCACCACCTGCCTGATCCTTGACCCCTATTTAGGGTTTCAGACACACAAGATGAACACCAGGTTTGTGCTGCCCTCACCCGACCCCTGTGTTTGACTGCGTTCCCATTTACGGAGACACGCCTCCATCATAACCCTGGGAAACCGAAATGCTCAGTTGTTGGTGACACTGAATGTGGCCATGTTGTGACAGGTTTCGGCCAATCAAAGGGAGACAAGAGGAGCTGAAGGAGATCATTGAGCGGTTCAAGAAGCACGACAACCTGGAGAAAGCATTCAGAGCTCTCACCTCTGGAGACTGGTCCAGACATCACTTCCTGCACAAGTCTAAAGCACAAGAGAAGCTTTTCAAACAGCATGTGAGGATTTGGCCACGTGTCACATGATCCCCTACTCCCCATGTACAAGTGGTTCTGAACTGATGGGAGGTATAGAATGGGTCACAGGTGTCTTGAGTAAATATTCTGAATTTAAATCACTGCCAAGCAGAAAGCAAGTAGAAATTATAATTACATTTTTTACATCATTTATTTCTGCAGTTAATTAAATGATCAAACAGTATTTTAGATGCCTACGTGTGTTATTAGCAAAGCTGTTTAACAGATTTGATCCTCAGACTAGTGATTTTGCCAACATTCTCTATCTAGAATACGAGCAGTATGGAATTATTCATAGTGAATGGGATGCAAATGTTCTTTACTTGTATAGTTGCTGCAATGTTGGTAAAGCATAGTTGGCATTGTGTATGGACAGTGGGGAACAAAAGCGGGTTTTGATGCTAGGACTCTGGGCTGGACTCTGATCCATGCTGTTACCTATTTTCAGTCATCTATTGTCAAATAAAAATCTGAACTCTTAAATGATCAACTTTTGTTTGCTTTCCATTTGTTAAGGTTTTTGTTTATCTCCGGATGTTTGCTACTGATAGTGGGTTTGAGATTCTCCCGTGCAATCGCTACTCTTCAGAGCAAAACGGAGCCAAGATTGTCGCAACGAAGGAATGGTTAGCTGCGCCCTTTATACTTTCTGTTCCTGTCATTGAAATGGACTGACATTTTCCAAAACCACCAAACCAAAAAGGCCTTTTGATACCTTCTGTTATAGCTTTGGTGATAACGTGTTTTTCTGTGTTTTACTCTTCCTCTGTACATATACCCTCTCCCACCTTCTGTCTGTCCTTCAGGAAACGAAATGATAAGATTGAATATCTAGTGGGCTGCATTGCCGAGCTTTCAGAGAGCGAGGAGAACATGTTGCTTCGCCATGGGGAGAATGACTTCAGCGTCATGTACTCCACACGCAAGAACTGTGCTCAGCTTTGGCTGGGACCAGCAGCCTTCATTAACCACGGTACTGAAGGGTTTACTGGCAATATAATGCAGGTTGTCCGAAAAATGCTTACCTGTGTAATTTGCATCGCTATGTATGCTTAAGGTTAATAAATATTCATAAGGGAATAAACCAACTTTTTTTTTTTAAAGACCTCACTTCTAAATGAAGTATTTGCTTTTCTGATCTGTTGCAGTGTGTTCTTAATACACTAAGAACTCTTTAGTTTTAGTACAATGTTCTCCGTCTGTTGGTGTTGATTGTCGTGAAATCGGGTCATGGTAGCAACTGGGTCTTCAAGGAAATTCACTCCTTGTTTAGTAAGATCCTTTGAGGCAGAGAAACTGGAAGCAGGCGGAAACCGAGAGGAAATGCCCCCACAATGATAGTGATTGTGCCTCCCCCCAACACAAAAAAAGAGTGCCATAAGATACTGAAATTAACGAATGTGTTCCTAATCTTTTGTATTTTGTATCTTTCTTTTTAGATTGTCGGCCGAACTGCAAGGTGAGTGCCATTATAGGGTGAATCCAAGGGGCTTTCCTCGGTGGGGCTGCGTTCAAGTGTATGTTTGTTTGTCACATGTACCGAAGAAAAAGCCAATGTTATTACATGTGCAGTGCAAATCCAGTGCCCCAATGTTTGTATTGACTGAGGCATTTTGTAATAATAGTTGAATGCTGCTCAGTGTATCGCTTGTTATAATAGTTGAATGCTGCTCTGTGTATAGCTTGTTATAATGGTTGAATGCCGCTCTGTGTATAGCTTGTTATAATGGTTGAATGCCGCTCTGTGTATAGCTTGTTATAATGGTTGAATGCCGCTCTGTGTATAGCTTGTTATAATGGTTGAATGCCGCTCTGTGTATAGCTTGTTATAATGGTTGAATGCTGCTCTGTGTATAGCTTGTTATAATAGTTGAATGCTCCTCAGTGTATAGCTTGCCAAACAAGGCCCTGGTATGAATTTGTCCACTGGTGGGGACAAGTCACTATTTTTAATAAATCTTAAAGGTTGTTAAAACTTGGATTATAGTGTTATAGGCACAACATGTTATTGCGTCGTATGTATGTTTCTTGTCTGGCTAGCTAACCTTGTGACACATTTTCACTATCTAGTCAGTTGGCACATAACGCCATGGCAACAGGTATTCTATAGATTATGCTTATTCATTCAGGTGGTCTCCTGATGTGGCTTTCAGGTTAGGTGTTTTTATGCAATATTAACATCCACTTTTTACCATTTACTCTTTTATAAAACATCTAAATAGAATTGCTGATCCAGGATCACCCGCTGCCTGTAATCTTATTAATTATGCTCTTCGAGGTTGAGCTGATCCCATGTAATTTAGCACTCCTACTCGGATGGTTTTTGAGTAGCAGGTCAGGTGTGTGCCAGCATCACAGCCAGATGGTTCAGTGTGTAACTCAACGTTGCGGTGTGTACCAGTTTGTGTCGACAGGACGTGACACAGCCTGCGTCAAGGTGCTGAGAGACATCGAACCGGGGGAGGAGATCTCATGTTACTATGGCGATGGATTCTTTGGGGAAAACAATGAACATTGTGAATGCTACACATGTGAACGGTACGTCCTGACATGCCCGCTGCCAGGCGCGGGAACGGTACGTCCTGACATACCCGCTGCCAGGCGCGGGAACGCGTAGCATCGTGGATTTACAAAATTACAGATTTTGGGGATTTAAATATAATTAACCCTTTGACGCGTACGATCACACCCGTGTGTTTAGAACGCACCATTAGAACAGCTGGTCAGACCGCGCTGTTATTTACTCACATTTAGCTCAAACAGTGTTTCTAACCTTATTTCCTGATTGCAATTGTTTCAAGACCACACTATGATATTAACCAGGTAGCGAGCATTCAAATCGGATAAGTCCACCACCAAATTGAAGCATGCTGTTTTGCAGACGCCTCACTGGTGCTTTCAAATCCAAAGCTGGGCTGCCGGCGGAGGCTCCGGTGATCAACAGCAAGTACGGGTTACGGGAGACGGACAAGCGCCTGAACCGGCTGAAGAAGATGGAGCTGGGAGAGGGCAGCCGGAGCTCGGACAGTCACTCGGTCGGCTCCCACACCGACATAGACTCTCAGGACACACCAAAAACACACACATGTAAGGACCGGTCCAACACGTGGTTAAATCTGGGGTTGGGCTCCGCAACAATTTATCCCAAGTTTGTTTTTTTCCCCCCGTTGTTTTATTTTTGTGTTACTTCCGCATTTTGACTCCTGTGCTGAATGTATGTATGTAAAATCAATAAACAACATTTTAACATTTATCGAAGTATGTTTTGAAGTCCAATTAGAGTATTTAATAAAAAGGGAGCAGGATGAATCACCTGATGGCTTTCTTTGTTTCCTCCCTTCAGCTGTAAGGAAAAGGACTTCCTCTAGTAAGTTCAGCAAAACCAGGACTCAAACCAGACAGTCTCTTCCCAGGGCTCTCACCTCTACCTCACCTTCTAAACAAAGTCATATAGACAGTAACAGGGTACCAAAGAGACTAAGATCCAAACCCGCCAAGTCTTCCCTCTCCAAAGTGCGGTTGCGGAGTCGGGTTTGCAGCACGGGCAGAGGGTCGGAATCCAAGGCGGCGGCGGGGGCGGCGTCCGGGACCCGAGGAGGGGAGACGGTGGGTCCCGGGCCGGGCCGCCTCGGTCTCCGTGAGTCCAGAACGTCCTCGCTGTGTAAGGCGGGCGTGTCTGTGAAGAAGGAGAAGGATACGGAGGGACCGGTCCAAACCGCTCTGGGCCAGCGAGGGTGTTTGACCCGCCACGCGGCCAAGGAGAACAACACGCCGACAGCCTGCGAGAGCATCCCAAACCAGCCTTGTACTTACAGAACTCGCAGGTCCACCAGGACCCTGGTGAAGGCCCAGGAAGCTGCCGCCGGCTTGGCCGGAGTTAAACTAGAGCCGGTGGGCCTGGAAGGCCACAGCGCCGTCCTCGGTGGGGTAGTGATTAAAACCGAGCCCGCTGACCTGGAGGAGTATCTGGGCCACGGGCTGGGGGGTCTGGAGCTGGCCGGGCGTCTGAACACGAAAAGAGGAGCCGGTACCAGGCGCAGTCGGCTCACTCAGCTCCGTCCTGAGCGGACGATAAAACGCGAGGACTCTGCGTACGGCGAGCCTGTCACGCCGGTGGCTACGGCCCCGGTGGCGTCCTCCCGTAAACCCGGCCACCGCCACACCGACGCCGACACGGCGGACTGCGGCACGATGCTGCTGGGCTTCCCCGTCTCGGAGCGGCACTGGGACTACCACGGCGTGGCCAATGGCAGCAAGCCCCTCCGGAGGAACCGGGACAAGGGACGGGAGAAGGGCCGACGGGACAAAGACAAGGGGTGCTACCGGAGCCGCAGGGCGGAGCGGCGCGGCAGGGGGGACCGATCGCAGGGCAAGGGGAAGAAGAAGCGTCGGATTACGCGCTACGACGCCCAGCTGATCCTGGAGAACAGCGGCGGAATCCCAAAGCTGACCCTCCGCCGGCGGAGGGACAGCAGCAGCAGCAAGACCAACGAGCCCAACGAGGGGGAGCCGATCGGCACACAGCAGCAGGCCAGCAGCACCACAACCGCTCTGCCGCCCACGGGCCAGCCCGCGGGCAACTCCTCTACGTCGGCCTCCTCCAAGATTAGCATCAAGTTCAGTAAGGACCGCTCGCAGGACCGGGAGAGGGGCAGCTCGTGCAGCTCCTACCACGTGTCCAAGCTGAACAACGGGTTCGGATCGCCCGGGCACCACGGTACCGGCAGCTCCACCAAGCTGAAGATCCAGCTTAAGCGCGAGGACGACAGCCGGAGGGTCACCCAGACGCACCCCGACAACAGCTCCTTGAACGGGGAAGTGGTGGGGGGCGGGTTGGGCGGTGGGGGCTTCAGCCTGGAGGCCCGGAACGGTGGGAACCACGGAGTGCACCGGACACAGAACATAGTGGTTGATGATTCTTCGTCTGATGAGGTAGAAGAGGAGGAGGAGGATGATGATGAGGATGATGAGGATGACTACTTTGACGATGAGTTTGAAGACGATTTCATTCCGCTTCCCCCGGCAAAACGGTTGCGTCTCATCGTGGGGAAAGACTCTATAGACATCGATATCTCCTCCAGGAGGAGGGAAGACCAGTCTCTGAGGCTCAATGCCTGATAAGCTCTCTGGATGGAAGTCGTTACTGTGTCCAAAATGGCACCCTCTTTCCCAAACAGAAAACAGCTTTCAATGAGCTCTTGTAGCTCTCTTCAAAAGTAGTGTACTGTCTAGTTAATAGGGTGCTATTTGGAACGTAGGCTCAATCCACCTTTACATGTAAATAAAACACGACTCACTAATCAACTGTCCTGTTGATGTAAAAGAAGTACAGTCATTTAAAAAACTCAAACTAAAAAGTTGCTGAAAATTAAAAAAAAGAATAATAATCAAAACAAGTTATTTTTTTTCTGTACATTTAAAGTGAATGCACTTGTGTTTTATTATTCATAATGAACATGAATATTGTAGAAAGTGTACAGTTATTATGGTGGCTACTCTGTCCTGAAGGCAGACTTTTACTGAACTTTATTTTATTATAATTTTTTTTTGTCTCAGTACGCAATTCTAATTTCTGTTGGCAAACAAAGACCTTTTTGTTAAACACTTACTATATGGGAATATCAGTCCAGTAACATTGTGACGAGATCGGTCTGTTTTTGGTTGTGCCTAGTTTCCATTGTCATATCAGGTCTGCTCGTTACCACACAGTCCCGCCCCACCATGGCATTCTGGTGGGCTTATCAACCTCATCATGATCGGACGCATTGTCTTAGTTCAATGGGAAAACAAACTGGAATTCTGAATGCTAGTTGGAATTTACTCTAACGATGTGTCTCTTCCCATGCAAACTGGCTGTTCTCTGGTATTTCCAGAAGAAAATAAATGATTAGCTACGTTGACTTCGTAATTATGTAGGAGGTGGGGATTTAGCATTTGTGAAGTATATGGGTTTGCATTTGGTGAAGTTATAAACTTGTTGGTAATAATCGCCAGCAGGCAGCCTCAACTAAAAGTACAGCTATCATGCTTTGAAGAAATTGGCGTTAAAAAACATTTATAGATTGATTTTTATAAATAATGTTATTTAACTGCCGAAAATGCTGTTTTCGGCTGTTTATTTTCTTAGGAAGGGATGTCAAAGGTCAGCATGTGGAGGAAAGTCTGAGCTCAGGGATGATAGGCGAGTTACCCCACTAGTAATTACCCGTCAAAAGGCCATTCACGTACATTTTCTAGGTGTACATGGTAAATTCCCACTTCCAACAAACAGCATTAAAGCAAACCGCAATGTTTACACTACATTATGATATGTATTGGGTATTTAAGGGAGGAAATGGACCAATGTTCTAGTAATTTCTGCTTCACTTCTAGAGCCTCTGATGGTTTTACCCACATGGTAAACGGAAAGTAGCAACTTAAAAAAAAGAAATTGCTGTATACCCTCTTACCCATAACCCTCTCTGGTCAATGGAAACATGGCACTCTGGTGGTTCAATCAGTAACACTAATCCAGTGGATCCCAACCTGGGGTATTAGGACCCATGCTGATACTTCACCTGTCCACAGGGGGACTTCAGTTACCAGGCTTATTGGTTAAAAGACATTTGCAGCACTTCTGAGTAACTCAAGAGTCTAGTAAATATTCAGTTGGCAGTACTGTTACCAAAATGGTTGGGAACCACTGCAGCAATCAGTGAAAAGGTCAATTCATGGGTTGAGTAGCATACATGTATGTGATATCTGTATGCTTTTATTTTATAAACATGCAATCATGAAGTTAAAATAGTGTCGAAGAAGTAATGTATTGAAAGACTGTTCATGTTCTGGAAATTATTTAAAATGCATAAACATATTAGTAGTTTATTAGATCCCCTGAAGAAAGAAAAATTACCATTATGGAAAAAGTATTTATAGAATAATTTAGAAGATTAGTTACTTAAGGGCTATAATGCCCCACTCCCAGTCTTTCTGTATATTATTTTGAGTTATTTTAGGGCTGGTATCCCAGACACCAATTAAAGCCTAGTTCTGGACTACAAAAGCTGTTTCGATAGATATTCTCCATTAAACGTGCTTTTTTGTCAATGACCAGGAAACTGGTCTTTAGTGTAAAAACTGCCAAACATTATCAAGGGATCAACTGAGATGAATGTTAACCCCTGTTTTCTGTTCTCCTGTACTGTTCATATCACCAGCAAGCAGCTAATCACAGTTATAAACCAGGGTTGTGTTGATTTGGGTGCTAAATGGAACAAAAAGAGTGCTTCCTTTCCAATGTTGAACTCGTTTTTTGTTTTCTTTTAGAAAATGCTGTGGTATTTAAACCTCTCCACAGGGACCCCGAGGCAGATGCTGTTTCATTTGTTTCGTCTAACTAGCATGCCTGATTCAACTTCTCAATGAATCACCAATCCCTTGAATATGTGAATTGGGGCATGGTAGTTTAGAGCTCCTAGCAAACAATAGTGAAACGCGGGTCCACGTGGAGATGTTTGAGAACCACCACCTTAATGAACACGACCCAGGCTATATTTGTACCTCCACTGTAGGGCCCCTCGGTCAGATGGCACGTTCCCCTGCTCATAGGACCGCAGCATCAGCTAACAGATTTCTAGAACACAGTGTGTGACGTGGATAGCCGATATTTGAAAATTCCTATTTAGGCGTTGTGAGATCTCAATCATGCCTACTGTCTGAGCAGAGGAAAGGGTCTAGTCTGGCTCCATTTTTCACTCTGTACTGTTCTGGGTCTACTGTTTGTGTGCTCTTTGTTCGGTAGCCAGCTGTCTACATTTCTGATGGATGGAATTAAAAAGAAATGTGAATGGTTTGCGGACATTTTAGAGTGTTCTGTGCAGTAGGGGGAAACACTTCAGCATAATTTGAAAGGAGGGCAGTGCTTATGTAAGTCACATGAACACGCCTTGTACTTATTTAACAGTTTTGAATACTTGAAAACAACATTGTTTCTTTGTGAGAATAAACTCTTTTTCTGTGTAGTGTGTTGCCTCTGATGTGTTGAATAAGGAATCATTCAGCTCTGCATGTGTAAGAGTTGCCATCAGAAAAATCGTATCGGTCTCTGTTCTGTGTTTCCAGAATATATATTTTTTTGTAACAGACCTGATGTTTTACAACATAATCCAACTAATGGCTACAAGCCTGAATTTTCCCCTAAAATGTTTTTCTGTTGCTGTCAAGCATTGTTTGATAGTAACTGGATGTTTGGAGTGACTCAATTTTGTTTTCATCAAAGCCATTTCAAACAACTATCATGAATAAAACATAAAAACTCTCTACCTTACAGCTAGCTTGCTATGGACTGTTGTGGTTAGGCTTAAATGACCAATTTTGTATGTTACATTATATCCTTTGAGGCACAGAGGATGTTGCGGTGACATGCTCTTTCATTGTGGTATGAAATATATTTTGGTTGTAAAAGACATTGAGCCAAACTGTGACTCTGAAAACCCGAGACTTTCTTTCAAACTTGGAATTTCATGGCGAACTTAGTAATGACAGTGATTCTGCTGGCAGATGATGCACACATAAACAACATATTACACATCCAGACAAAATGAATGTGAAAACAAGCCCCACACTGTGTTTAGTGTTGCTACATGGTTTTAATTGGTCAATCCCAGATTAACCCTTGCTTCCTCCATTTGCTAATCTCTGCTACTTTTTGTAGATTTGACCAGAATTTAGCCAAAAACTGTATCCGGTCTAGCCAGGGATTACCCAAAGGTCAAGTGGCTAGGGGGAAAGCCAACAGAGATGGCGGGAGCCAGTCGCTTTCATTTGACCCGGAAATGAAAGCGATTGGCGTCAGAGGCCTTGTAGTGTGGACGGCTCAAGAAGACACAGGAATGGAAAACGAATCAGGGTTTTCTCAAAAACATTGGTTAGTGTTGGAACTACCCAGTAGTACTCTGTGTAAATTTGGTGAACGTTAATCAGTTGGATTGGTTTATGATTGAGTACCTCTTCTGAGCTCTCAAGGACTGACTAGGACTAATTAAAAAAGTGATGGTAAAAATATGAGGATGCAATTACACAGAATCCCATGTAGTGTAATTGTAATATTTACCGACATTTTCTATTGTCTGTTGCAGGTTGTGGTGAGGATCATATCATGTGTTGTAATAAGAATTAACATTTTAAATGTTGCAATCATGGTGGGAAACTCATGAGACAGATGCTTTTCAACATCTGACAAGGTATGTCTGTCCCACCCCCACAGCTTCCTAAAATATGACCCCCTGGTATTTATAATGACGACAGAACACGGGAGAGGTGGAGTTAGCCTGGGCTTTATTACAAGGGCGCACCTGCTTCAGACAGTGCTTTGATTGTGATGTCAGCATGGCTTGTGGTTCATTAGAAACGATTGGCAGCTCTTCAATTAAAAGGCTGTGATTGTAAAGATTTGATGGAGCAGTGTGGCTTGTTGGTTCTATCGCTGTCAAGATATGTTGACTTCAGACACTTCATGTTGTTATGTGTCATGCCTGAAAAGCTGAAGTTACTAATGACTTCTCTAATCGGCACAACTTCTTCTGGTTGCTTTTTTTTTTCTTTTCTTTTTTTTTTTTACTTGCGCAGTGACTCACACAACGTTGTCTTGTCCAGCTTAATGCAGTTGAATGAAGGCCACAGTAATGCTACAGAATCAAATATAACCATATGTTAGCTCAGTAGAAATCTGAAATTAAGTGCGAAGATGTCACAGAAACCTGTCTTCCCATCATCAAGAAAACCAGCATATTGTTATGTTGGTCATGTTCTGAGTTGCCTCAGATTTGACACCTTGGTCCTTCTCCATTTCAGAGAAAAGTTAAGGGATGGACATAATCATTAAGGTGAAAAGGTCATGGAAAGCGTTTGTTACATATTGTACAGAGGAAGCCTTGTAGTTACTAGCAGGCGAAGTTGATTGGCTTGAGTCTAAAAGCTCAGGATTCTACTGGCTGTTCAGATTTAAAACACATGCATTCTATACCTGCCTCAAACTGAACTATGAACCTCGAAGATGAGGACGAGCAGACAACCAGCACTCTCCAGATATACATTATTGTAAAACAATGGAAATCAACTACTTTTTACTTTGCATATTATGATAAAGACTCCTCCATGATCCTGTGTCGACCACTAAAGTAAACCTTCTGCTGTGGAAAATGTCTAAGCCTTTGGCTGTAACATCTTGCCAAGTCTGACAGGGAGGCTAGGTAAAAGGACTGCTTATGTGTATAATGCCATTCTGGGCTATAGCAAAAAGAAACATTTGCAAACTTGCCCCACGACTTGAAAGGCTTCAATGAGAGTTCACTTTCTACACATTTGATAGGGTTATAGACTTAATGTCTAATGGATCATATTGTATTTTTCTGCCATCAGTCTGCGCTGAACGTAAGTGCTTGAAAGATTTTCTGAACAGCATGTTTTGTAAGCTTTGCCTTAAATGAGGCCAAATACTTTCCAGTTCTTACAATGATTGGACATGTGTTTGACTGTCAATGAGCCACGTTTTTGAAAGTTTTGTCATGCATGTGTTTTTGTCTACTCTGATGGGGGTTGGACATGAAGAATCAAAGGAAGTGAGAAAAAAACTGTTTTAGCCCAGCTGCTGGGATAATCAAACCAGGGATAAAGCCAGCAACTGGACATATTTGAAATACATTTTAGAGGTTGTCACCATCCCATGGGGAAAGCTGCCATTTGGAAGAGCTGCTGTAATGGGTGATCTTTGCACTGAAACAGAAGTTTCTTCTCATGATATCCCCCTAGCTTGAGTATGAAGCCACAGTTAACTCAAGCGGTATTGCCAGTCATATTTTGGGCTCAAGCATTAGGGGGAGCCGAACGCCTTAATTTGAACAACATTTCTCAAAGACGATTCCTTTAGGAGGGTGTTTGAAATTACAGAGCCTGAAACAGGAGTTGACTGTTGGATGAGTTAGGTCTGCTGAGTCTGAATGCATGGTGCAAACCGTGTTGTGCTTCAGAATCAGATTTAGACCCCAGTTTCCATCCTTGGTTTGAGAGGTGTTGAATGCCATTGGGCATCTGGTTAGAAGTACAATATGGTTCTAAGGGACCAGATAGTTGTGTGGTTGTGTTGTGTGCCCCAGATATCTATGCTGAACATGCCAGTTTGGTTTGCTTGTTTTGTTTTGCCGTCAGGGAATATTGATAACCCACTTCATGGGTATTTGTTCATCAAATGTTATTGAGTAAATAAAGCCATGAGATTGATGTGTGTGTGCTTTGCGGACGAAAAATAATCTTTGACAGCCAGGACTTTGCAACAAAAAAAGATTGACATTTCTGCCAATTTATTGAAGATGAGAACTGAGATTTCTCATGTACATTAGTATTCAGATCCTTTTCCATGACGCTCCATATTGTGTTCAGATGCATCCTGTGATAAAGCACTGAAAGTTGCTTGGGCACTGCATGTGGGACCCATCGTTTTGAAATTGAAGAAGTTTGGAACCACCAAGAATTGTCCTAGAGCTGCCCGTCCACCCAAACTTGAAAAATGGGCAAGACCAGCCATGTTTAGGGAGGTGACCATGAACCCAGTGGTTTCTGACAAAGCTTCAGAGTTTCTCTGCAGACATGGGAGAAACTGCCAAAAGGACAACCATCAGTGCTACAGAGCTCAATCAGGCTTCATGACAGAGTGGCTAGACAGAAGATTTTCTGGTCTGATGATACCAGAAAATCAAAGCTTTCATCTCTGCCAATGAGCCTTCTACAAAGTACTGAATATAGGGTCTAAATACTCATGTACATCGGTACTTCAGTTACACTTTATTTTGAGAGTCCCGATTTACATATCTAGATGTTCTATAGATATTTTGTTGAATCTGTTAATAGGCAGCTTCTTTCTGAGGTTAGGGTTAGGCTTAGAAGAAGGGTTAGGGTTAGGCTTAGAAGAAGGTTTAGGTTTAGGCTTAGAAGAAGGTTTAGGGTAAGTATTAGGCTTAGAAGAAGGTTTAGGGTCAGCGTTAAGCTGGATAATGTTTAGGGTAAGAGTGAGGATTAGTTCATAGTTAATTAAAATGTTACTGGTTGTCAGTAGTTAATCTGTAGAGCATCTAAGACACATTTTTGGTGTAACAGATTTTTAATTTTTTTCATTTTCAATAACTTTTCAATTGCAGAACATTTATAAAAACAAGCATTTGTTTGTCATTGTTAGGTATTGTGTGTAGACTGATGAAAAAAAACAACAACTATTTAATCAATTCTATATTTAGTCTATAACACAGCAAAATGTGTAGAAATTGAAGGGGTCTGAATAGTTACTGAAGCCAGTGTATTTAAAGGCGTTGAATAGTCCATGCATTACGGTACCCTCTTTGCGCGCGAAATCTTCTAGTCTTACCTTTACGGTAAAGCCATGTATTTGGCGGATTCTGTTCAGGAACTCTTCAGCTTTATGTTTTGCGCGAGACATAAGCTTTGGATTTGTAGACTGCCGTTATTGTAAGGGAAGTTAATTGTCAACCAGGTAAGAGGCTTTACAAAACTATTAACGACAGAAAATACATGTGATTTGCTTGTTGTTTTTCAGGCGTTCCTTTAAATTCTTACAATGATTTATAAGGCGCTTGAGTGCAGTTTATTGGGGATTTGGGTAAACAATCGAAGTTGCATTTTGCGCTGTGATTTTACTTTCGTCGACTGCAGCCAATGAGTACTCAATAGTTCTCCAAAAATTACTGAATTAATATGTTGATATGTTGATTTCCATTTATTTCAATAATGTTGATTTTGTCTATTAATTAGAATTCCCCATGTTCAGGAAGCCTATATTGTTTTCAGTTGTCCTGACGAATTCTTAGCGTCCACACTTTCCTGAATTTTCTCTTGGCATGGAGCACACCGATAGATACAGTAGCTTTTTTGATTTTGTGCGGTTTCGTCCCGGTCCTCTGCTCATGCAGTAATGTTAGACCGCGGCCTACGTACTTTTTTTTAATGGCTTTGGTGCTATTTTCGCATGTATGTGGTCATCTTTCTAATACAAAAAAACAACAGATCAGAAACTAAACACTTTTTACCTTCTCTGACAAATACTGAAACAAACACTATGATATAATCAATGTTTAATCTAGAAGTACATGTTTCTCATTTAAATTATGTTCCTACATAGTACTTTCATAAGTTCTTGCACACTTCAGTTTCACTAATCCGATTGCGCTCAATAATCATCACGCAATCGTTTGTTTAGTATTTAGGTTTTACATTGTTTTGCCCACTGTGGTCAGATTGAAACGCACAGAATTACAACTATGGTGTCGGTAGTGTAGTGATCTAAAAAACTGAGCCACAAAGGACCACTGCGACCCCTAATCACGTACGGTAAAATACAGTACATGCTTACCACCGCGATTAAATGTCTGACTTACTCCACATGATGTTCACCAGGTAGGTAACCATGTAAGTGGCGTGGACACCAGCAGTCTTTCAACATGGACCAGGATCAACGTCAAGGGAGAGGAAGCCATTCTTCCTTTGAGTCCTTCAGGGACATCTATCTGGTCTTTCCAGGTGTAGGGGTCTACCATGTTACCCCAAATTTTGGGATTCCACCTTGCAGAGGTGGTTCAGGAAAGGTTTCGAAAGAGTCCCCTGTTTCTGCCCCCTGTACCTGCCCCATTACTCGCCTTACCTCAATCCTACTGAAGATCTGTTTTCTGCATGGAGGTGGAGGTTACCCGTGACTCTGGCATCCTCCATCAGACCCGGGACGATGTGTGTGGTGGCGTCACTGCTGGCTAAATTCAGGCTTGGATTTGCCGGCGGTTTTTGCCGTTGGTGTGTGAATAATGAACATACTCTCTGTGACATGGCCAAGAACATGTGGCCGAAGACAGAATTGACCAAAATTACTGTAGTGTATAGTCTGCGCTAAACATTAAATTTATGAAATTTCTTACCACTTTTTGACAATTCATGAATACATTGTCTTTGCAACAGTGATCGTGGAAGATGGCTTATGACATTGACCACACCATTGATTGTGGGATACAAATGATGGCTTTTCTATACGATCCATGTATCGTATATAGGTTGTGTACAGTAACAGTTTTGCTAATGTGGAAACTGTGTAATGTACTTTGCGGCAGGTTTTGCATGGTTTGCCCTGGGGTGGTTTGAACCACTACAGTGGTGGCATTGTGTCAGGCTGCGGGTGTTGCTGTGCCATGTACTCGTGTTTAACTAAACATAGGGGCTGGATCAATGATCTTGTGGTGAAAGATGTTTGCAAAACAAATAATTCAAAATGTTATTTGTCCCAACGGATCAGTCGCACCTTCTGATATTGTCAGTGGCCGCTCCTGTGGATGCGTTGTGTTGATTGTGTGTAACTCATGATTTTAACAACTTTCTGTCTTTTTGAAAGTAATGGTTTAAAGGGCCAGTCATGGACCTCGTTACAAACCGGGCGCTTTGAATCCTGAACGCTGGTTGCCATGGTATCTGGGACTATTCTGCGTGTATGACTTCGCATCACTTTTAACGGTGCTAATAGTGTTGGTCACTGGTTTATAATTGCTATAAAGCCCTTCAGGGGTTTGTTGTATGTTGCCAACACACCACAGCTGAGCGCTGTATCCAGGCACTCTGCGGTGTGTCGTGCCTAAGAGCAGGTCTTGGCATTGGTTTACTTGCCATATACAACAACCCCTTGGGCCTTACTGCTTGTATAGACCTCTAACCCCCGCCTCTCAGATGTCCCTGTGACTGGAACTGAAATCAACAGATTATATTCGTCACAATGTACATAGCAACTGGTAGGCTAACCGCAAAATGCTGATGGAAACCAGTAACAAGAGTCAACACACACACACACAACACCGGGAATATATGCATATAACACAGATCTCTTGATTCAGGACACCTTCTTTCCTGACCATATTCCCCCAGGTACATCCACACTTCAGCCTCCCAATTTCCAGCTAACTGTTATATTAAGACACCCCCAAATGACAGTGTTCCATGTACAGTTCACACGTTTGACTGGCCTCTATGGAGAACAGGGGGCCATTTGATGTGTGGATAGCAGGCCGAGATGTGGACGTCTACCGCAGAAATGTGTCATGTTCACAAAATCCTGATGAATTTCTATTTAAGAAGCTCTGGCCTTTTCAGCCTGTAACTCTTTCTGGGAGAACAAGTAATCTGATTAGACGCGTCTGTGTCCTAAATAACACCCTGTTCCCTGTAGTGCTCTTTGTGACCTGGGCCGTAGTGCATAGGAAATAGGGTGAGATTTGGGATACAAGCCCAGGCTCTGCGGTTATTTCCACCTCTGGCAGACAGTGCTTTTTAATGACTGCAAATTGGCCTGAAATAAGTCCGTAATGAAGAGATTTTTATTGTGAAAATGTTGATTGTCTCGTCAACCTCAGGTAACGTGGGACGCTTCCGACCGATACGAGCTGTGGTTGCTGAAGCCTAAAGACAATGTCTTGCTTGGTGTGTATTGGACATAGTCCCCCTGGTTGTGAAGTCCCCCTGGTTGTGAAGTCCCCCTGGTTGTGAAGTCCCCCTGGTTGTGAAGTCCCCCTGGTTGTGAAGTCCCCCTGGTTGTGAAGTCCCCCTGGTTGTGAAGTCCCCCTGGTCCATGTATGAACAGAGCCGTGGGGGGGGTAAATATGTGTGTGTGTATATACACACCGATCAGCCATAACATTATGGATCAGACTTTTATTGTCCAGCACATCCCACAGATGCTCGATTGGATTGAGATCTGGAGAATTTGGAGGCCAAGTCAACACCTGGAACTTGTTGTGTTCCTCAAACCATTCCTGAACCATTATGGCTTTGTGTTAGGGTGCTTTATCCTGCTGAGAGAGGCCAATGCCATCAAGGAATACCGTTGCCATGAAAGGGTGCACATGGTCTGCAACAGTGTTCAGGTAGGTGGTACGTGTCAAAGTAACATCCACATGAATGGCAGGACCCAAGGTTTCCCAGCAGAACATTGCCCAAAGCATCACACTGCCCCTGTGGCTGGCCTACTTCCCATAGTGCATCCTATGCCATGTGTTCTCCAGGAAAGCGACGCACACGCACCCGACCATGCATGTGATGTAGAAGATCATGTGATTCATCAGACCAGGCCACCTTCTTCCATTGCTCCGTGGTCCAGTTCTTATGCTCACATGCCCATTGTAGGCGCTTTCGGCAGTGGACAGGGGTCAGCATGGGCACCCTGACTGGTCTGTGGTACACAGGCCCACACACAACAAACTGCGATGCACTGTGTGTTCTGACACTTTTCTATCAGGACCAGCATTCACATTTTCAGCAAATTGAGTTACAGTAGCTCGTCTGTTGGATCGGACCACACGGGCCAGCCTTTTCTTTCCACATGCATCAATAAGCCTTGGCATCTAGGTAAAGTTGAGGCATAAATGTTACTTTATTAAGGTTAGGTTTAGGGTAAGGGAGCATGCAATTTCTATTTTCTGGTCCCCATGAGGGTAGCTTTACGTGTGTGTGTGTGTGTGTGTGTCAACTTAAAAACCTTTCAGACTGGCGCATCATATTCTGGTAGTATCAGCACTTGTAAACAACAAAGTCTGTGAGTTTATACTCCTTCCAGGTCAGAGGTCAGTCCAAAGCCTCTTAGGGCGTATCTCTGGCACAATGAGGGTCTCTTGTTGCTAGTGGGAATCAACATGTCTTAACATTATGTACAGTACATTCTATTTTATTGTTGGACTCTAAATGGGCTCTCTGTCTGTACCGTTAATATAAAAGTAAACAACAGATCCCCCTCTTAAAACTGATCCCAGATCGCCCCCCTCTTAAAACTGATCCCAAATCGCCCCCCTTTTATAACTGATCCCAGATCGCCCCCCTTTTATAACTGATCCCGGATCGCCCCCCTTTTAAAACTGATCCCGGATCGCCCCCCTCTTAAAACTGATTCCGGATCGCCCCCCTCTTAAAACTGATCCCGGATCGCCCCCCTCTTAAAACTGATCCCGGATCGCCCCCCTCTTAAAACTGATCCCGGATCGCCCCCCTTTTAAAACTGCGGGCATGGGATCCCCATAGCAGCGGCCATTCCGGTGCAGTCTAGGCATGCTCTGACCCAGCTCTCACACGGGCAATAATGTGTTTTGGCTTTGTCTTCCTCTCACAATAGCACTCATCATGGCCGAGCCAGCTAGCAGACGGTCGCCCGCCTGGCAGAGCACGAGGTTACCCAGTGTCTGGCGGGGCCGAAGATAACGTGTAGTTCAGAGGAGGGAAAAGGAGAAAGGGAGGTAGACGGAGGGAGAAAGGGAGGTAGACGGAGGGAGAAAGGGAGGTAGACGGAGGGAGAAAGGGAGGTAGACGGAGGGAGAAAGGGAGGTAGACGGAGGGAGAAAGGGAGGTAGACGGAGGGAGAAAGCGAGACAGTCCCGAGTGAAATGGAGTGCGAGACAGAGAGACTCATTCGATGACTCGCGCGTCGGTCTTCCTTTCCCTTGGGGCTTTGTTTTCAGAGCTCCCTGAGGAGCCAGGCAGTGAGGCGCTAATAGACAAATGTGTTAGAAATATAATCACACCAGGCATCAAAAGACTGGGGGTTCACACATTAAACCTGGAAGACCATCGTTTACCTGTGGCATTGATATCCTTTGATCGGGACATAAAGGCTTGTCTGTCGGTCTCTGTTTTTTTTTGTCTGGCTCACCCTGCTTACTTGAACTTTGGTTACCCTCGCCCCAAAATATCTCCTGCTTCAGAGGTAGAACCGAAATAAGTGATCATAAGAACTAAATAGTAATAACGCTGTGATTGGAGGAAAACTGTCTTGTTGATGAAGTGTAATGCTTTATTTATTACATTTATATCCCGGCACTGTAAAATGTACAGTTACAGATAGAGAATGCGTATGCCTTTTTATATTATTTTGTGGTCATATAATTTAAAATGAGTATTTGTTGTACTTTGATCTTGTGATGAAAATATATAGAAAGATAACATTTGTCCGATACCCAGTATTCATATAAAAATCATCATACGAAAGTTATCAGCATGTCGTCATCATCATCCCTAACTGCCAATGACCATGCATTTGAAAATGTCAGTCAAGAAAGTTGTTTTATTTCTGACTGTTCTCCTGTGTATATTGACCCAGTTTGAATGTGTTTAGAGAGCCCGGTCATCTCACGCTGAACTCCTTCTCTGGCCCGTTTCCAGCAGGTTGTGTTTGGAGTCCAGTGGTCGAGGAAACACCACGCCAGCTGGGATGGGGACTTGTTTACCCCCTGTGACCCTGTGGGTTGTTGTTGTTGTTGGGGAAGCTGGGTGGTGGGTGAAGGGTGTGACCTGATGTGAGAGAGGGCTTGTGGTACACAGACCATCCACCTGTCACCCCCGACAAGCGGAAAAGGGACCAGACATCTGAGACTCACTAAGCGTTTTCTATACCGTGATTGTTTTATTTACAACCCTGTTTGCACATTTTTTTTGGATGTTGAAAAAATAAAAAATGTAAAAACAGAATGCAATGATGTTCAGACCATTTATCCCTATATTTAAATGCAAATGGTACAAAAACAAATGTTGAAACAAAAAAATATAATATTTTTGGAAAAATACATGCCCGTTTATTTTTGAGTCCAGCAACACATTTAAAAAATAGTTGGGACATGGGCATGTTTACCACTGTGTTGCATCACCTTCTAACAATACTCTGAAAGTGTTTGGGAACTGAGGAGACCAAATTCAAAATGGGGGCATATATTTTTCAAGAAAATAAATGTCTCCATTTCAACATTTGATATGTTGTCTTTGTACTATTTTCTGTTAAATTAAGGGTTTACATTTAATGCAGTGGAATGCAAAGCATTACATTTAATGCTTTTTTTGGAAACAGGGTTGTAGACGAACAAGACTTGTTGCCCAGTTTGCGTTGGAAATGCATTCTTGATAGTGTGAACGTGTGAAAATGTTGCATCTCACTTTCTGAGGTAATGTGGGAAACATTTGCGACAGATATTACCCACGGCCACTGAGGTCATACCACAAAGTATTGCTCCGTTTGTATTGGAGTGCAATGAGCGGGGATGTAGGACGTCTGTTTCTGTAGGTCTTTGTAGCTCACGAAAAATAATCTAAAAAATATATTTGTTTGATTTCGAGAAGCCACCAAAAAAAAAACATCCCACACTGGCGTCAAAATAATTCTACATTCACCAGCAGCAATCCTGCTGCTTGTTCGGCAAAGAGCGCCATGTTAATTACCAGGTAAATAACATTGGCGTTGAGTTTGTAAGCCAGATCCAATTATTATGTTATATTGTTGTAGTCAATTATATTGTTTTCACAATTGTTGTAGTCTAAATATTATATTTTATGTTGATTTAAGATGTAGCTGGCCCATAGTTCTTTATCCAATCAGAAACATGTAGTGTGGCAGAGGGGGCAGGGACGTTGGGTTTATAGGTAGGTGGGTAGCCAATCAAATAAGTCAGTAATAGTATTCTGTGAGCCGTTAACCAAAACTTATTGTGCAATGTACGCAGCCCATTTTGGTGAAATTTCTGGAAATGAGATTGGTTGATATTTTACCTTTACAGTTGCCTAGGTTCAACAGCATTTCTGACGTTGTTGGACCTTGACATGTTTCTAGCCAGTGGATGTGATGGGGCACACCGCTTGCCTGAAAAATGTGTGTACTGTATTGTACATGATGTCAAATATCTTTCCAGTTTCATAGAAAATAATGAATACGGACGAAGTCAAACGCAAACTCTCCAAGGTTGCCTTGTAATCGTCGAAAATGAAGTGAGAGAGGCTGCCGTATGCAAATGTTGTTATTGCCGGAACTAAGAAGCCAACTAAACGTACCTGTGGCATAACGACAAAAAAGCGAACGTCTACGAGCTGGTCTTACACAATGAGCGCTTAAATTACCCAACACCTACTGTGAAAAGTAAAAAATTACCCAGCGCATGCTGTGAAAAGTGTGACAGGCTTCAGAACTGACTGAGTGAATAATGAGGTAGTGATTATATCTTTCTGATTATTCACTGGTAAATTTATTCAGAGACTTTCATTTGATGTGATTATGGAGGGGTGTGTTAGGCATGTGAGACCGGATAGAATGAGCTACGTGACTTGCTTCTCTTTGGCGTACTATCTTCTGACGGTAATCCTTGCAAGCCAGAACACCGGCAAACCAACACAAAGTACATCATGTGTCTTGCTTTCCATTTAGCCGATACCCGACTATTGGTCGCACCATGTGAAAAGCTAAATTTGGTGTTGCAGGCATGAATGCGTCAGGCTGAGTAGTTGCTGCGCACACACACACATGCACGCACACATCCCTAATCCTTGAAAGGAACGATTATTTATGACACATTTTATTTCCCTAAACTTAAAGCTAGCCTTAATTCCTACCCTTGTGAAGAGTAAAAACACACACACACACACACACACACACACACACACACACACACATAATATGGTGCCACCAGGGACTTAGAGAAGTCTCCCTTTAACATCTCTACTCAGTGAGTGTGAAGTGGTTTTGTAATTTTCATAATAGGATACACCTATCTAATAACCAGGTCTGTGAAGGCTACATAAAGGACATTTTGTGATTTGTTTAGAATTTTTCAACAGAAAACCAAATCCTGATCCCTGCATTAGTTACTTACACTGCCTTTGGAATGCATTCAGGCCACTTCACTGACTTTTGTTGTGTCCTAAACTTTTTTTAATTGATTAAATGTAATGGCTTTGCCATCAGTCTACACGCAAAGCTATAAAAGGACAAAGGAAAAAACGTTTGTGGCAGTTTATTGAAAAGGTTTCTCCAGGGCAGGAGTATTCAGACCCTTTGCCAGGACACTCTAGACTATGCTCAGATGCATGCTGTACTAAATTTATTGGATGTTCCCAGGAGCACAGTGGGCTTCGTCATTGTAAAATGGAAGATGTTTGGAACAGCCAAGTGGCTTGTTGGAGTTGGCTGACTGCCAAACTATGGGCTGGTCTATATAATGAGAGGGAGGACAAAACGCTGAATAGACTTATTTCCATAGCATTTGAATTCACACTGGCACTTTTGAGGCCACCTATTGCTGGAGAAGTTAGAGCGCCAGGGGGGGCTCTTTCGAAAACGTTCTGCACGATACCTCTCAGAATGTGGTGTCTCGAGGTATCAATATCTGCAACTTTAAAACAACAAGGTCATTGAGTCTCAAATCCTTGTGTCTCTGAGAATGTAGTGTACTGTAAACAAGCTCTAAGTAAACCAGGCCAGTAGGATCTATTGTCAGGGAGGCTTCTCTACCAGAAGGACCACCAACCCTTCAGCATTAGATCAGTCCTTCGTGTTCATGACCAGATAAGCCAGTCCTGGGTAACAGGTTATATTAAGAGGGTGCCGAGTTATGTTAGGAATCACACACTAACAATGAATAATGGGGTAAAATGTGGAGGGCCCCATTTTTCATTCGGGGTACTTGTAAGTAACTGAATTAACACTGTCTTATTCTTGTTGCTGATGAGGTATGGTCTGTCAAGTGGAAACACTGAAGGCACCAGCTGATATGCGAACCGGGGGCCTTTGATTCTTTGATTTGGGCCAGTTGCTGCAGGCTTTCCAAGTGTCCTTGCCGATTCGTTGCCATCAATGTTGACAATGTTGAGCAGGCATTATTAAATTGCATCCCTGTCTCAGCCCCCGGCCCACAGCCTATCTGTCACTCAGTGTTCTGCAAAGCCAATCTGGCATTTGCTTAGGATATTGTTTTCACTGAGGAATTATTGGAGCGTCTGTCTCCCTCTCGCCCCACCCACTCTCTTTGTGCAATGGGGGAAGTGTGGTTACATGAATCACAAGGTGTCAGAAAGGAGGGTGCTTCGTGTGTGTGTGTGTGTGTGTGTGTGTGTGAGATTCTTGGAATTGATAACCTTGTAATTATATTTTATCACTCTGGTTTAAGTTACCAAATGAAAAACAGGTTTCAGAAGACCCCCATGTTTTATCAGCACAGTACTAGATTTAAATAATCTACTGCACTATTGAATTCAAGCAGCCTTCAGTGTAGAAGTCATAGCACAGTTCTGTTGAACTATAACTGTCATGAGACTTCTATTTAATGTCATTCATTTGAAAGGGCAGCTCTGCCCAGGTCTCCAACTGTACAGCTAGAATACCTTGCCGGTTGTTTTCCTCTCTTGACTGCTTCTTGAAGAGGATCTAGCTGAGGTGATCGATGCTGATCAGTCTTAAGTGCTGTGTGTGTGAGCTGTTATTAGGCCACGCAATTAGAGGCTTGATCAATAACGCAATTTTAACTTCTAGGCTTAGGAGATCACTGCTCATCTACTACCCCCAGACCCTAATGGCTGTTGGCAAAGGCACTGTCCTCTCCCACCGAGTTCACTTTTCACACAGTGCTCCTGAGTAACCCGAATTGCTCTTCTAAGTACTGTAGCTATGTATAGAGCGGATAGAAATGGAAATGCATCTGCTATATTTTGGTGTAACAACGGTGTTTCTGTACACCAAGGAAGACCAGGGATTTCCAGACTGCCATGAGACGAACTGAAACTGAAGAAATGAGGCACAGCTGGATACAGTGGACCGGCAGATCACAGCTGGAGGGAGGGAAAGGAAAGAGATATCTCGAAGGACCATCTTGACAGAAAATAAATTCAGTAAATTTGTTTGTTTACGCAACCAAGGAGAACGGGGGTTCTGTACTCCCCCCCCCCCCCATACCCTTTTTAATGATTATCTGGGGTAAAAAAAGATCTTCATTTACAGTATTTTCTGTATAGAGCTTCAAGCCATTTAGCATTCTGTGGTCTCAAGCATGTAAACCTGACAACCTGCATCAAAAATAATGTCTGCTTAAGAGAAGTGTCTGGTAAATATGAGAAATATGGAATAATTGCAAATATAAATGTTTGTCTATCATAGAATCCGTACTAAGTACATTTTCATGTACTCAGAATTCCCATTGGTGTTTTGGTGGTGCTGATGGTATACAACATTTATGATCCCATTCATTTAAACAGTGCCCTCCGAAATTATTGCAGGCATGGGAATTGCCTGGACCTTACTATATGAAATTATTACAGTGCTTACATCACAATACAATATACATTATTCACTTTTCTCATTTGTAATAAATGTTTTCCATTGATGGTAATACGTATACGGACAGACACACAGGCCCAAATCCACTACACTTCAGGAAATATTACTTGGGTGCCGTTTTGATTTGGTTTAGGGCAGAAGTTACAATTGGGGGTAGTGTTAAAATCTGGGTGGGTGTGCGTGCATGCACTCCCGCCCCCCTGTAAGGTCTGCCTGAGGAAGATGGCCCAATTCCATGGAGACAGAGAGTAAAGCTGATACTCCAATTTGTCCCCAAACAAACCCTGCAACTCTGTGGCTTTTAACATTTTACAAAACAAGTGTAGTAGGCTAAGCAGTGTAATTGTGTTTTGGTTCAGCAGAATTTTGTTTTTATTATAAACAAGGACAGCATCATTAAATCGATGACTGTCTAAAAAGGCACGCAATGTTTCCAACTCAGAACCCATTTGCATCGCGTACATCCACTTGACTACAACAGGACTGTAACTAACTGATTCCAAGAATATCTTGAGTGGTCTGCCCAATGAAATGCAAGCCAATCAGCCACATTTCCTGATCTGTCCCAAATCGCCCCCTTATCTCTCTACTTTGGACCAGTGCCGCCGTACAGAACTTCGCAGGGAATAGGGGGCCATTTTGGACCCGTTGTCGTTTAGATGAGGCTGCATAGATCCTAGTTAGGTGTAATGAGCTGTGGATTGACACAGATTTCCCTGCTGGATCTGGGCCCATCTATTCACTGGAGGCCAAAGGGTTATTAGTGACCAGGGCAATGGGACTCGGTTAGTCTGGATCCCTGATTGACTGACTGAAAGTGTGGAGAGTTACTCTGCGACACAAGTTCCTCCTTTTCCTACATTTCCAAGTGATTTTTAAAGCGGACCAAAATGCCCACGTCTCGATGTCAGAATTGTCCTGGTTTTCTGCGCTAGCGCCGTCCGAGACCCATGCTTGCTGCTGTAACTTAATTCCATTTTGCATCGTTAAGCCTGTCGGGCGGCCCCTCGTCGACTTCACTATGAAACCTTTTGCTAACATCAACCAGATGTCTTCAGTATATCAGCCCTCCTCCTCCTGCTCGTTTGTCTTTTGCGGTTTGAAGGATATTAAACCGAACGCTGTACGGCACTACGGTTCAGGATTTTAAGACGTTGTACGCTATGTACAGTCTCAACCGCCATGAGGTTCTGCTTGTTTCACCCGCAGAGACTTGTGTCCGGGCACTGTGTTTATGGGACACAGAGTACACTCCGTCGGTCGGTGCCTCTGGCGGTCTGTGGTGGGGGAGCACTCCCGCCTTTTCACCGGCCTCACCTACTAAGGTGTAACATCCTTTGGGTCTAATGTGCCTGAAGACAGAAAGCCATTTGAGATGGGAACAAATGCATTGCCATGAATTTCAATGACCGGCAGCACTTATGTCTGGACACACACACACACAAACACACACTCTCTCACTCACACGTGTGTATATACACACCACTCCCAGCACCATGGCAACTACTGTTTCTACTCTGCTGAAAGGTCAGTGTTGATCCGGGTGAATTCATGGACATGCATATTGTGTCTCCCTGCTAGTGTGTATAGATTCAGATGATTTCAGGGGAACCAGTTTCGGGGGCAAAATGTGTTCAGTTTCTGGAGTAAGATGTGTTCAGTGTCTTTGGTAAGGCTTGGTGTCATTTGTGTTCATGGTTGAAAAGGCACAGAAAGCCCAAGGGGCAAGTTTAGCCTCAATTTAGCATTACAATGTTACTTATTATTGTTTCCGCAGAAGTAAACAATCCATTTACTTCAGGTCCACGCTGAAGAACATCTGCGACATTTCCTGTATTGGGACTTAACCTATTAATATGTGACCTTTTGGTGAATGAGCACGTTGCTTCTTTTGAACTTCATCAGCTGACACCGTTGTTCTGTTGGACAAGTTGTGTTATATTTTTTGTACAGGCTCCCTGAGATCCAACCAAGGCATGACACACACACACAAACTCTCTCACTTGCACGCACACACACACACACACACACACACACACCACCTGTGTAATGTATTTTTTCTCACAGCATTGTTACAGTGCAGTTGGTCTGTGTGGGGTCATTGATTGAACAGTCGTGGAGTTGCCTCACATACATTGTCTCGGCCTTGGGATTGGTGAGCTAATCTTAAACCATAAGAAACAGCTGGTCTGTTCCACAGTGTGACCCCCCCCAAAACACCCAGCGGTGTCCTCCACCTAGGGGTAACCAGATTCAGTAGGGTGAAATAAGGGACGTCTGGTCACCCTGCCTCCTCCCTTCTGTGTTTTCAGGAGTCCTCAGTCAGTACCCCCCCCCCCCCCCACCCACCCACCCACCCCCATCCTCCAGCCCTTATCGACCATGAGCAGCAAGACCCACCCCCCGCTAATGAAGAAGCACAGCCAGACGGATCTGGTGAGTCGCCTGAAAACCCGGAAGATGCTGGGGGTCGGCGGAGAGGATGATGACGGAGAGGTTCACAGGTCAAAGGTCAGTAGCGTGCAGGCACACAACTCGCCGGATCGTTTATTTTCATCTCGATTGGTCAGTGAAGCAGCTGTTCAGCACAAATCACATTTTCCGAAAGTCAATGTGCCGTTAACTCGCGAGCCAGTGAAAGTCGTCCGCACGTCATGGGCTATGGTAACTTTTAGAAGTTGCTAGAAAATATATTAGTTGCATCTAGTTATTTCCTAGCAGAATTCCTTCGAATGGTTTTAGTTAGAATCACTTGATTGATGTTCTTTTCAGTGATGTATTTCTTTGGTTTTCTGTTGAACAAAACCCCCAGAAAATCTCAAAATACATTTGATCATGGCTGCAAATTATGTAATTTACCAAGCATGACACATTTTTTGGGGGGGTGTTGGGTTTTTTTCTCCACTTATTTTACTCCATGTCTTACAATGTTGTGGATATTTATTGTGGTTTGCCGTTTCTGGGGGAAATTCATGGACATTCGTGGTGGGTATGTTTTTATGACTATTTAATGTTCTGTGGATGTCTTTCCAATACCCATTCTTACCACTGAAAAAGATTGGATCGATAATAAGATCAGTTAGTGAAGAAAAATCACAGACTGGCTGTCTGTTTGAATACAGCCAATTGTACCATTATAAAATGTGTGAAATTTTCTCAATATGTCTCAAGTTGAAAGCCTCCAGTTGTAGTGCAGGCAGCCATTACCAGTGCAACTATGACAGCTTTGTTGTGAGATTTCTATTTATTTTATAATGAGTAGGTAAATTAACAAATTAGGGTTTCTTTGAAAATAATGGTACATCCACAAGTATTGTCCTCAAATACTTTAATTAGAGATGCTTTTTTTCATCAGAAAAGGCTTTTTATTCACATGGTCAGCCTGGAGTTCTTTTGGCTTCAATGACAGGCAACAGCAACAGATGGTGTCCTGATACTTACATGAATCCACTGAGACTCTGTTCATGGAGATGGCCTTTGATCAGGCATCAAACACCTGCCTGTCACTTTACCTCCGTCTCTGTACATATACTCTCCATTCGTCCCGCTTGCTCTCTCTCGCTCGCTCCCTCGCTCTCGCTCCACACATTCTCTTTTTGATTAAAGCTCCTGTGATGGGTGGGGGCAGGCAGGTATTGAATAAATGAAAGGTTGAAACAACATGGTGGCTGCCGTGTGGGAGGAACAGGAAGTGGATGAGTGGCGTTAAATATTCATGTTGTGTCCGCGTGAGGTGACGTCACTCGTGGTTATTACACTGGAGCTGTAGTCTTTGACCACGCCTTCATTTGGTAAGGGATTAGGTCAACGTTAGACAAGCTGCAACCCACGTATTGGAGGATTACCGAAAAGCAACAGGCTTCAGACTTCCTGATAGGCGTTCATGTAGGAAATGGTGTAGAATGTACAAATGTATTCACCAGGCACTGTTGCCTGCCGTCCTGAAAATCATGTGCGGAACGCACGCTGTTGATTTCCTCAGTCCCTTGAATCCCTGCGTCCATTTCCCCCGCGTCGGTCACAGGGAAGAGGGCACAGGCTGAGGTTCTGATGAGGAGTCGTGCCATTTTGACATGCAGTATGGACGGCCAAATATCACGTGCACAGTCATTTCTTTTGCATTTCGAACCTTATATTTGCTTTTGCTTGGGAGCTTACAGCTTTTCCTGTCTGTGTTAATATGGTATTACACCCTGTCAGGACCATCTTCCGGTCCCCAGAAACCAAATGGCACCCTATTCATTTTTATAGGGAACTGATATTAACCAGAGCCATATGCATCCTATTGAAAACAAGCACCACAAAGGGAATGGAATGTACTCCCTTTTCTTTTTTCTGGTTGGTTGAATTGGGGGGGGGGGGGGGGGGGGGGGGGGGGGGTTCTGAATCTGAAATACACTGTCAGCATTCCCACCATGGTCTCTGAGTGTTACATGTTGTTTCCCAGACCCTGGTAGGAAGAGGTCAATGTCTTCCTGTTTGTCTAAAGGTTTTTCCAAGCTGGTTGTATATCTGGACCAGTTTGGTTTCCTTAAAGGGTATTATTTCTTCCTGAGGCTGTATTGGGTCACCTGTCTGGTACTGTTCTATGTATCATTACTTCAGGTATGTGAGACGGGAAGAAAGGATTGACTTTTACCGTACACTTTTATTGATTTATTTGTATAATATGTATTGAAATGCGTTTTTCTCTTTATCTTACAGATCAGTCAGATGCTTGGAAACGAGATGAAGTTTGGTGTACGCGAGCCAATCGGCCTCAGGTAAGCCCAGTGTCTCTGATTAGGACTGCTAATCTAGAATCAGTGTGTCTGCGTGCCCAATTCAGTGTGGTCTAGAACTAGTCCCCCCTGTCTGCGTGCCCAATTCAGTGTGATCTAGAAGCCCAAAACGAAACTAAATCATCCTTCCCACTACGCCCACGACCGTGCTGTAATCATTGGTTGAAACTGCCGCAAACAGAATACATTTTGCAATTAAAAATAGTTTGTTTTGAAGAAACTCTAGTAGATCCTTAGCGCTTCCTAGTGTTCGAAGATGAGATGGTCCTGTATCAGGGGTTCCCAAACTTTTTTGGCCGACGAGCCCATTTCGATATCAATTCTCGCGACCCCAACCATGTGAAGAAAAACTATATAATTGGAGTTTTTTTTTTTTTTATTTGAGGCTGTGAGAATCAATTGTATCATTGTCCCCCGACCCCATTTTCATATCAGGTGACCCCACATGGGGTTGCGACCCCTAGTTTGGGAACATCTGGCCTATATTGTCTTCGGTCTGTATGACTGCATAGCTGGAATCTCCACCATCAAGTTACATATGCTGCACATCGAAACAAGAGTCCTACAGAAGCTGGAGGATATAAAAGAAAAGTAGCCATGAAAAGAAAACGAATGTCCACCGACCGCGTTACCTCACCGCGTTACCTCACCATATCCAAAGGACACCACTTTTCCTGTTAGCTATGTTCCTTTTGCCGAGGGGCGTGGTGTAACGTGGCGTGCCATAAACGGAATGGGGGCCCTTTGGAACAGTGTCTTGGCAATGAGAAGATGTCTGTCCCCTAGACTGGGCAATAGTAGGGCCCTTTACAGTATATGGAAAAGTGATCCCTGGTCAACAGTAGGGGCATTTAATAGTGGAGAATAGGGTGCCATTTGGGAAAGAGCCCATGTTCTCTGAGCTGTGCCTTGTGATTCGAGTAATAACTGGTGAATACCTTGTTTCTGATCAATATCTGTTTAAAGTGAGTATTGATCAATGGCTGTGCTTACGTCTCTCTTGTGTTCATTTTCTTTCCAGAATATGGATTTTCATGTCTGCTGTCCTATTCACGACTATAGCCTTCATAGTAAGTATCATTCGTTAACTGAACACTAATGAGTCCACGCTTGGTGGAATGAGTTTGTTTGAATATGTCTCGGCTAACTTTGCACAACTAGACTGTGCAATAAAGCTAAGGATCTATGGTCCGGCCCTCGTAATTCAAAGGGATGCTGTGTGTTTATAAGGATGGTCAGGACAGGGCTTTGGTTATTAGTGTTATTGCAGCTACTTAAACACTGGGATGCCCCTCCCCCCTCAGGCTCTGGCGTTTCCCAGTCAGCTGTATGAGTTTGTGTTCGAGATTCGCACCACCAGGATCTCCATTCGACTGTACGGAGGAGCGCTGCTCAGTAAGGACCGCCCACTGTTACACCTCAGCTTGTGCACAGAAACACTCAATAATAAACAACATATGGTACACAAAACACACACACAGTCAGTCGCTCTCATCTTATTTTGATCTAATTATATTGGACAAGTCAAAGCAGTGTACTCTCTAAAAAAAAAAAAAAAAAAGGGATGTTTATTTTACATAACAGTAGTTTGTCATTTTGGTCAATATTGGTTTCAGTTTTTGTTCACAAAAAGTGTCTTTGATGAAAACTCTGACATTGGGCTGTAATGCAGGACATTATTTCTGTCCAGCATTCTCATCATAATCTTGTAAATGTGTTACCCAAATTTTATGAAATGTGTCCACGGCTCACAACTCGGAGTCATTTCTAGTCTTCAAATGAAATGTGTTTTTCAGTCAAGGGTTCTTGAAATAATCCTCACTGAGCAAACCTAACCCAATGACTAATCAAAATGACATTTGGAGTTAAACTTTCAAAGTTTAAAGTTTCAAGCTGTTTGTAAAACTCCATGGTTTACTTTTAATGAAAGAAATATTTTCATGTCAGTCAATGTCCTCAAAGGTAAATGTCCACATTTTGTGGTGAAAAGCAACTTCCTCATTGTTACGTCACCCAACATCCCCACCTACGCGACGGCATGCAAGTCCAATGGTTGAGCAGGTTTTGCCGGGACGTGCCATGTCCTCTCCAGAAACATCAGAATGGACTTAAACTGATCCATGAAGACGTACAGCAGTGGGATCGGACAGCTGTTTGGGAAGGCCAGGCTGGAAACAAATGGAACTCCGATGGTGATGACCGTTTCTTACCGGTAGCTGAACTCTGTGAGCCCCAGCACAGGAAGAAAGCTGGGATGAATGTGGGAATCTTAACCGTACGACGGGAAGTCCAGGCAGGGCATACCACGGAAACACACCAGTCCACGTGGATGACAGCCGGGATGATGAAGTGTGTGAAACTGTTGACAAAGGCGAGTGAAGAAATGCAGTGAAGAGAAAGTCGGGAGGCGCGCCGTGTTGGGGAGGCGCGCCGTGGTGGGGAGGCGCACCGTGTTGACAGTCTGCTTCACCTGGAGTCCTGTCACCCAGTTGCATGGTGATGAGTGGTCTTTAGCCAGCTCTGTTTCCAGGAGACATAGGAGTGATGTTTAAGACTACTAGAGGTGTAACCGTACGCAAAAGGCACGGTTCGATATGTACTGAAAATGTTCAGTCTCTGTTTGGTACGATTTCAGTACCCTGGAAAAGGTATTGCAAAACATAACATTTCTTTTAATTCAATACATAGTTATAAACTTGGCCCATTGCCACTGTTGCTACAGCTGAACTAGGTAGGATGGTTTCAGTAAAAAAAACAATTACAGCATTTTGCAATTACTCACCGGTCAGAAAGCAGTTCCACACCAATGCCCAATGGAGAATAATAATATGGAAAAAAGAATTACCTGTTTTTTTTAAAAAGCGTTAACTCAGAGTTCAACATTATTCTTAGCCTTGCTAAGGATAGTTTAGGGTTCGTTGTTGCTAGCTATAGAGAGCTAGGCTACGTCTTCTTCTGCTTCTTTGCAGTTTTCGTAGTGTTTGCTGTAGTAGACAAGGGAGGTGTTGGAAGTTTGTCATCCTGGTCTCTAGCTGCCATTATAGTTTCTTACAGTAAGCAAACTTCGCTCCTGTTCTTATGCTTTATATATCATCCAGGTAAAATGCGTGTTCACAAAGTAATTCAAAGAGGAAGCCCAGCCTTGCAGAAGGCAGTTGGCTATTACGGAATTGCAAGAACAGAATTGGTTGGAAAGTAAATTATAATTTGACATTGCACTGGCGCTGAACTGTCTGTGTTGCTAAACAACAACATGTTTATAGGGGACGAAACTTGAGTTTTTCTTTTACTGAACAAATCCTACCTAGTGGAGCTTTAACTGAAAAGCCGTAATTTTACCAAACGGGAGACGTTAAGGATACAGGAGGTTCCTCAAGCACATTTATTTACGAGGCTGCATTGCGTAACGTAGGAGGCCTGATTGGGCACAAACACTTAAAGGCAGATGTCCGTTTAACGACGTGCCTGGAAGAAATGGGCGAAGTTGTTTCATCTGAGTAAAACTCAAGCAATGTTACACAAGTTCATGTCTATTAACGTGCACACCGGTGCCTCCTTCTGAATCGGCGTTGGCCCGACGCCCCTGTGTGAACCGACTGGCCCTGAACGCAGCTTGGAGGCTTCTCCTAAACCAGGTGCACCTGTGCCCCATCAGGCCTCATAGGTTGAGGATGAAAGGAGCCCTGAGGGGGATGAGAAGTATAAGCTATAGAAGCCAAGCAGTATGCGCGCCTCTCTGAATCGTTCTCTGCCTGGTGTTGGTAGAATGTTTGTGATTTTTATTAATTTTTTTCCACTGCTCCTCCCTTGATTTGTGTTGATGAAATGTCCTCCATGACCTGGAACACTTGTCTGGTGTCTGTTCCCTCTGTCTCTCCGAATTACATGTCTAAAAAGTATTTTTTTGTCCTGGTTGTGACGTTGTCTGTATGTTTTATTGTTTGGATAAAGAACCTTATTCCACCACTGTTCAGACCTGCTGCATTAAAATTCAGGTTTCCTTCAAATCTCCCATAGAAATTGAAAGATTGAGGCTTTTATTCTTGTTAATGAACAGATTAAATTCCCCTGACATTTCTAGTTGCTGTTCATCTGCATGTCCCCTAGAGGACAGTGGCACACTGAGCTATGCAAGATGATGCTTTACAATGTGCTGTAATAGAGAGAAGTGCTATTGTCTATGTACTTTTGAAATAAAACTAACATTTCTTCTGCAAGAAATATAGTTGATTTGGTGATATTACTTTCTGACTTCAAATGTGTCTTTGAAGTCAGACATTTTTCAGATTATTGTTCTTGACAACCTGAATATGTTAGTGTTTGCAGTTTTGGGCAGGTATTTTTTTTAAGTTTAATTTTCGAACACTGAGCCTAACTCATTACTCCTTTGTTTCTTTGTATGATTGGTGAGATTTGTCCGATGTTTACCAACTCACAGTAGTGCATGCATCTTCATACTGGTCCCCTTTGGGAATTGAACCCACAACCAGTTGCAAGTGCCACGCACTAAAAGAGGATGTGCTCTGGTCATGGGTCAGCTGTGAAATATGCCATTATCTGTCACGATTTTCCACCTTGGTTACAAGGTGTGAAGTTGAGATCTTGCAGAATATAGATTCCTCTTACATTTCTGTTTTTAAACGGACCTGTTGCTAGTAAAGCCCACATGCCTTCTTGTATTTTGTTATATAGTCTTCACAATTTACAATTAAATTTAAATCTAACAAGGTGATTAAAACTGGATTGCTCATGACATTGCTCCCCACTGTGAATTAAAAGAACAATTATTGTGTGGGTGTGTCCGTGTGGGTGTGTCCGTGTGGGTGTGTCCGTGTGGGTGTGGGTGGGTCCGTGTGTGTGTGGGTGTGTCCGTGTCCGTGTGGGTGTGTCCGTGTGGGTGTGTGTGTGGGTCCATGTGTGTCCGTGTGTGTGTGGGTGTGTCCGTGTGTGTGTGTGTGTGGGTCCATGTGTGTCCGTGTGTGTGTGGGTGTGTCTGTGTGGGTGGGTCCATGTGTGTCCGTGTGTGTGTGGGTGGGTCTTTTTGTGTGTGGGTGGGTCTGTGTGTGTCCGTGGGTGGGTCTGTGTGTCCCCGTGTGTGTGTGGGTGTGTCCCCGTGTGTGTGGGTGTGTCCGTGTGTGTGTGTGGGTGTGTCCGTGTGTGTGTGGGTGGGTCCGTGTGTGTGTGGGTGTGTCTGTGTGTGTGTGGGTGGGTCCGTGTCCGTGTGGGTATGTGTGTGTGTGTGTGTGTGTGGGTGGGTCCGTCCCGTAATGGCAGTTGCTACAAGCAGATGAAGGTGCAGTCCCTAAATTTGCTTCAAGTGCTCTTTATATTCAACTATTACCCTATGAGGTCCAGAGCCTGCTTCATCATTAATCGCACCCAACTGGTTTGTCGGGTCTAAAGACCTTGGTTAGAGGGTTGCAGTACACAGTGGAAGTGGCACTGAAGTTCAGGGTTGAGTTTCAGGGTTTTATAAAGTGCTACTTATCTTCTTTTTTTTATTCTCCAAATGCCATGTTGCTAGGAAGACATTGCAGATGGGCTCTGATGTGACGTGATCCAAGAATTTCAGTAATCCACGCTTTTCACACCAGTTATAGCAGTCGAGTAGATGAGATGGATTAAAGGAAATTGATTGCCTAACCATACTACTAACGGAACCGCTTTTTACACTGCCCACCTTTTTACACTGCCCACCTTTTTACACTGCCCACCTTTTTACACTGCCCACCTTTTTACACTGCCCACCTAACTCTAGTGCTAAACGGCATACTCTTTCCCCAGGTGTGTCCTTGATCATGTGGAAAGGTCTGTACACGGCAGAGAAGGCCATCATCCAGTGGACCCTGTTGACCGAGGCCTGCCTCTTCGCTGTCCAGTTCCTAGGTGGGGATCCATTGTCTTTGTTGTTCTCCCTGGATTCACTGTCCTGAAAAACAGAAGGCCAAAGCCGCGAAGATGCGTCACTGGTCATTATTGGCGTGTGATGCATGTTGATGTGTTGGCGTCACTCTGTGTATCGTCAGCAGGAATGTTAAATATTATTTAAAGGATTATATTGTTGGCATAGCATTATTAGTACAGCAGGTGTTGTTATAAGCGTGGTACCTTAATGACCAGGGTTAAGTGTGTCTGATTGATTGTCTAATTCCAGTGACCACCATCACCCTGATGGAGCTGGGTCTGCTGTCCAACTCGGCCATCGTCCTCCTCCTCAGCGAAGTCCTTTTCCTCATCATCACACTCCTGTACTATTACCATCTGGGCCGTCGGACCAAGAAGACTCAGAATCATACATTTAGCAGCTGTGATTAGACCAGCGATACCTGAAGCGGGCCACCGGGCCCTCAGCCTTTTATACATCGGCTGTTTGATGTGTGCCAAAGCTACCCTGTCAAGCAGGAAGACTGTCATTTCCATTTCCAGTAGTAAATATGACTTGGATGCATTCGTGTGCTTTAAACCTGTTGAGAAATGCTGATTGGTTGATGACACACAAAGTCCCTCGACCAAACGTTAAACTACAGCTGTAGGTGTATTCCTTTCAATTAACCTTTTTGTTGTTGCAAAACATTCACCTTAAAACAAAAGATTATTTGCGGTCCTTACCAGCATGTGGTCAACACTATCTTCCACTAACTTGGTTAAAAACACAGTCTACATGACTTTGCTTAAAAAAACAATTCAAACCAATTCTCCAACAGGTCCTTCATTGGTGGAAACAGGCAGGCTAATGTTGTAGTAGACTGGACGTGTTGAACGGCTGAGGGTTACGGGAACCGGTTCTAGATGCCCTGGATTAGACCCAGAAGATCCAGAGCTAATGTACAGCCCAATTTCTCATTGGACGGATCTTCCTTTTTGCGTGAAGGAAAGATGTTACGTTAAACGGTCGTTCATGACCCGTTCATGTAACTCTGCCAAGTTTTGTTAACTTCGACCGTTGGAAGAGTTGCATGTTAAGCTCCCTTGACGAGTTTAGACTGTGGCTTCAAAAGTAGCTCTCGGCTGTGATTGCTTGCCCTCCCAGTATTGTTCCTGCGTCCCAAATGGCACGCTATTCCCAATTTGGTCCATTAGGGTACTTTTGAGTGCGGTTGCCGATAGGGCTCTGTTGACGTCGTCCACACGGAGAGTAGGGGGTAGGGGGGGACCATCTGGGACGCACACCAGGCCAGGTTTTGTTTAGACGGCCACAAGTGGTTTCTCATCCACGGAAGTCCATCTGCTTCACAGACAGACCTTCGTCGGAGGGTTTAGCGGTTGTAGAACTGGCGTAGACGATGCCAGAGAGTTGGTTTTGTTTGGGGTCCAGTCGAAAGGATCCTGTCTGGTGTTCCGCTGTCTGTGGGTGTTTCTGGGAGAAGGACCATGGCTGTTTGTCTGCATCTGTTGTAGTTGGTTTTTAGCTGGATTGATAAAAGACTGTAACAACGAACCAATTAGGCTAATGAGTCTTTACAGTTTTTGATATGGTAACCAAGGCGCATTGCTGGAGAATCATTGACTTATCTGGCTAACTAAAGGTAAAATATAAGGCAGGGTTGTTTAGAGAAAATGGAAGGTAAATCTTGTCAGGTTGCCTCAGGCATCTTTATTCACAATTAAATGGCGTGTGTTCAGTTAAACAGAGTGTACTTTGGATTTGTAGCACCTTTTGATAACTTTCTGCTGACAACAAGCAACGTCATTCTCTTAATGTCTGTATTCCTCAATACAGCACGTCTTTCAGTGCATTTTGGGACCATTTTTAATCATGAATGGTGTAAATGCTTTAAGTTGTGTTTAAATGTTATTGTGTCTCTATTTTAAATGTAATTTGAGGAGAAGTATATAGACAAAGTATTGTATTTTGCAAATGCAACGTTATGTATAGATGGACAACAATAAATGTACAACTTTTCAGTGTTTTCCTGTTTTATCATTGCTGAAACAAATCTTCCACCAGTATGAATGTTACTACCGAGCTATTCCTGTTTCCTGTTATTCCTGTTAGTCTGACATTTACATATTTTGTTTGGAACCTTACATCTCTGCAGGGCGTTAACAGTAGTTTTCATCCAGAAGGTGCTGTCTGTCTCCCCCGACTACAAACACTTTTGCTGTAGTGGCCACCTCCTAGATCCAGAATAAACTGAGTAATGACTCCCTCCAGCCAAGGGTCCTGGGGAAACGGTAATGACTCCCTCCAGCCAAGGGTCCTGGGGAAACAGTAATGACTCCCTCCAGCCAAGGGTCCTGGGGAAACGGTAATGACTCCCTCCAGCCAAGGGTCCTGGGGAAACAGTAATGACTCCCTCCAGCCAAGGGTCCTGGGGAAACGATAATGACTCCCTCCAGCTAAGGGTCCTGGGGAAACGATAATGACTCCCTCCAGCTAAGGGTCCTGGGGAAACGATAATGACTCCCTCCAGCTAAGGGTCCTGGGGAAACGATAATGACTCCCTCCAGCCAAGGGTCCTGGGGAAACAGTAATGACTCCCTCCAGCCAAGGGTCCTGGGGAAACGATAATGACTCCCTCCAGCTAAGGGTCCTGGGGAAACGGTACTGACTCCCTCCAGCCAAGGGTCCTGGGGAAACGGTAATGACTCCCTCCAGCCAAGGGTCCTGGGGAAACGGTAATGACTCCCTCCAGCCAAGGGTCCTGGGGAAACGGTAATGACTCCCTCCAGCCAAGGGTCCTGGGGAAACGGTAATGACTCCCTCCAGCCAAGGGTCCTGGGGAAACAGAGTAATGACTCCCTCCTGCTGAGGGTCTACATAGGAGCCAGGCTGCTCATTCCCTGCATCTGTATTTATGTTCCATAACGCCCACAGGCATTAGGTGTGTGTTTGTGTGTCCTGTGTTTTATTATTTGTTTTCCATCCAGGGCAGGAAGGCACTCTCTTCTCTGAGTGAGTCCTCGTGATGGAACCACAACCATTTATGGAAACAATGGTGCCCAAGGGATCAGGAGAACATCTCCATTAAGGTTCTTCATACGAAAATACCACCTCTTATGCGCGCCCACACTAGTAGCTCCTAAATTATAATTGTGTGTGACAGTGTTTTTGTTACTATTATTCTTTTATCCATAGTAGCACAACAATAGTTGGTTATGTAATATATGTCATTTTAATGTTGTTGTTGTTATTATCTTTCTCATTACCTACCTCAGCTGAAACACATTTTTAGTCTGGGCCAAAACAGGAAGAAAAGAGGATGGGACTAAACTGTGATATGTCTCTACTGCAGTTTCCCACAGAGACAGAAACTATCTGTAACTAACCTGGTCTCACATCAGTCTGTCTGTCTTGTAGCCTGCTGTAACTAACCTGGTCTCACATCAGTCTGTCTGTCTTGTAGCCTGCTGTAACTAACCTGGTCTCACATCAGTCTGTGCCCTTGCCAAGTGTTTTTGCTGAGAAGGCAGTAGGTCAGGTTCAGGGACCATGCAGCAGTGCGTGTGCTCCAGAGATGGGCGGAGACCACTGGGCTTCCCCACTGCCAATTTTCTCAAACATGTTTGGCCAACGAATGACAGGGTTTTGGCTGGCGAAGGCTGTGCACCCCCCCCTCTGCCAGAGCACTGCCATGACCCCATCTTAGGTCAGTGTCACATGGAGACGAGAGGGAGAGAGGTCATCCCCACATGCTAATCTAGGCTGTCCGACAGCGTCGTACGATGGGAGGCCGATGAACAGCGCTACGTCAGACCGACCTGTAGTGTGCATTGTTCAGGACGCGGCAACACACACACTCACAGACCGGGCCCTGTGTAACAGACACAATGCCTTATTGTGGGGACTAGAGAGCCACGTCAGGCCCCACTTCGTGCAGTCCTACGCTGACACTTGAAAACGTGACGCCTGTGATGGCATAACCCTGTAATCTGCTTATACCAGTCAATGATGCCCCTAAACAAATACCTCACTCCCACATTCCTTTTCTTATCTAAACATGGGGACTCAATACTTTAATCAGTAAGAATACATCTGTTCAAGAAATTGCCTGATCCTGCCGCTCTGCAGCCCTGTCAGGGCCTGATCCTGGCGCTCTGCAGCCCTGTCAGGGCCTGATCCTGCCGCTCTGCAGCCCTGTCAGGGCCTGATCCTGCCGCTCTGCAGCCCTGTCAGGGCCTGATCCTGCCGCTCTGCAGCCCTGTCAGGGCCTGATCCTGGCGCTCTGCAGCCCTGTCAGGGCCTGATCCTGCCGCTCTGCAGCCCTGTCAGGGCCTGATCCTGCCGCTCTGCAGCCCTGTCAGGGCCTGATCCTGCCGCTCTGCAGCCCTGTCAGGGCCTGATCCTGCCGCTCTGCAGCCCTGTCAGTATGCAGAGCTGAGTGTCCTGTCCCAGGGAGGCGTTATAGTAGAATAAAAACATAAAATAGGCAATTCAATGTGCTTTACACAGAATAAGAATTATAACTGGTAGATTCTGTAAAAGCTGTAAGGCTAACAGTATGGTTAAGTTTAAGCGCTCAATCACAGGCACGTGAAAAGAGACGTTTTTTTAAAACCTAGATTTAAAAATGTTTCGGGGCACGTCTAAGATCCTTCCAGTTGTATTCAGTATAACTGCTAAATGCAGCTTTGCCGTGTTTAGTGGACTCTTTAAGTCATTTAGCAGTCTCAACTAGAGTGGGTAAACTCTTGAACCCCTCCCACTGGGGAATTCGAACCCATAACCCTGGCGTTGTAGGCGCCTCTGTCTTAACTGCATTGGTTACGTGGGTACAGATCTACGGTCCGCTTCAGTGCCCCCCCCCCCCCCCCCCCCGGTCGGCAGGGACACTGACCCGTAACGCAGAGGTGATAAATTGATAACGTCCCTGAGAAAGACGTTTTACTGTGATGTCTGTAGGATCACTGAATAAATGACTGACTGCCTTTGGTTGGGGCCCCCTCTGTCTGTCTGTGGGACCTAATCATATGGAAAATAGTTTTCACGTGTGTATATAACACCTTGTACCTGTGTGAAATAGGACATGTATAATAGTTTTCTTCACATCATTTACAGTACCTTCTGAGGTTGGCCACAGGGTGAAAAAACTGCTCTAGATCGAGATGCCTTCCGGCTGGGATCCTGGTCTGAGTTGGGTTCCTCTTGAAAAAGATGAATCTTATTAAGACAGCCTTTATAAATGTTTAAATAAATACGCAGCTCTTTCTTCCAGTTCTGCAGTTAAATGGCTGAATGTCTGTAACACCAGTCTTCAGTGTTTCTGGAGAAGCTGGCATATGGCAAAAGCACCTTTGTACAGTTGAAGTGCCTTATCTTTATTACCAGGGGCAGACAGGGATCAGAAGTAGACCCTGGCATTTTTTAAACAGAGCATTTTCCCATGGGGGGAGGGGGGGGTTAGTAGACAGGAAAAGGATCACTTGGCACCAAAAACCCAAGTTGAACCGGCAGGCTGAGCTAAACATGGCTAGGTTGGAACTGCATAATACAATATTCTGCCATTAGGCATTTGTGGTATTTAAATGTGTGGATCGTGGGATTGCCATCTTGATCTGTACAATGAGATGGTCTGAATCAATAGGCTGCTCCCTGGGTTTTATGGTTCTATAAATAGACACAGCTTGGGGCTGCAGCTTAATTATTCCCTGATGGAATTGCCCAAACAGATTCAACCTACTTTGAGAATGCAGCAATACCCATCTGTTGACTTGTCAACAACACTATTTTCATACACTTCATAACCAAAAGTAATAGAACCAACCAACGCTTTTTCTGTTTTGTTCTCGAAACAATTATAATTCTATTCTGTCACGTTTTTTTTTCTCATCATTAATTATTTTATCTGCCGCATGGCGGTGGTTCAAAGAGGATTCCCCAGTCTGTCGTCCAATGCGTTACGTCGACCGCGCTGCTTGTGACGCTGAGCGTTGAAAGAAGCAAACCGCAGGGTACGTAACGCGCTGGGCTAGAGCTACAATTCCCAAGCTGCGGTGTTGTCCGCGCTACGCAACGCTTCATGTTCACACTTGGTTTTGCTTTGTTATTACCAGTCTACACAGGCAGGCAGGCAGACAGACTTACTGCTCGGCTCACAGGACAGACCTGTTGATTGCACAAAACATTCCTCTGTAAAATCAACGCAAAACCGTAAGTAGTCTTTATTTCGACCAGGAAAACTTCATGCAACAGTTTGTAGTTTTTTTTGTGAATGTTTGTCATTTGACTTTGACAGGAGCGCGAAGTATTTTTGTAATTACACTGTTGAAGTTTTGGCGAGCCTTTCAGAATAGAGCGAAGTTGAAAGGTGGTGGCTTTCTGTAGAATTTATCATTCGACATAAATGTGTGGACGCAACTTTTGGAACGATGAAAGCAATGATTATGTTAAATATTGCTGATGTGGCGTGCGTGCGAGGAAGTGGTTGGGCATCAGTTCGCGCATGAACAACGCTAATTTAGACCAGTCCTCGGCATGTATTAGGACGTTGTAACCACGTTCAACATACCGTTGTCCGTTTTACTGCGGGTTTTACTGAATACATTGTGGCGAAGTTATCCGCTGTACTGAATTACAGATGCATGATGATAAAGAATATGCACGTTTTGTTGTTCGACCACATCTCGACGTTTCTTGTAGTCTTCTGATTCTATTTAAAATGTTTTAACAGTGGTGAGTTGGAGAAATTGAACATGCATTCCTACTCTTTGAAACGTTAATGGGCAGCCTTGGACACCATCGAGTTTTCCGAAACAATGCTAAGGATTTGTTCCTTTGTTAGACATCTGTCGTTGTTTTTTCTTCCATTGGCTGATCTGGAATGATCTCCCATGTTGATATTAGATTCAGCCTGTTGTAGTCTATTCGTCATGTTAACGGGCTTACTAACTCCGTAATAATGCTTAAGTCGTGTCGCTTACGTTCACTGACCTCCGCATGCTGCTAATGTGTTGTTGACTTCCAACACGGAAGTTACATCTAAGTTCAGTCTTGCTCATAAGTACTGGCACCCTTGGCCGTCATTCACATATGTCATTATTTATTTTAGAAACTGTTGAGTAATTAACTATATGTAAGTTAATTCCACAAAAAAATCAAAATTTCCTGGACAATGTTATTGGCACCTTATTAAAGAAGTAGTTAATAATGAGGTGATTATGCTTTAATTAGGAATTGAGCTCAACCTGTGGTGAGTTGCAGGAGCATGCTGTATGAAAATCACTGATTCAAGCAGAGAATTTGATGGAATGTCACAGAAAAAGATTGTTAGATTGGCGAACGCACCTTGATCAACTCCTACACAGATTCAAGCTGACGTTTAGACACAAAGCTTGAGGACAGGGTCTGTCACCAACACAGTGATCAGACGTCATATGGAAAGAAACGCAAGAAGACCCCACTGCTGAGAGAGACGCAAGAAAGCCTGACTGCAATTTGGCAAAACACACCTTAACATGACTGTCTTTCTGGGTGAATGCCCTGTGGACACAGAGTGCCAAATTAGAGCTTTTTGGGGAAAGCTAAAAGAAAATGAAGCCTTAGAGGAAAATTACTCCTTCCCCACAGTCAAACATGTAGGAAGTTCGGTGATAGTTTGCGATTACTTTGCTGCCTGTGGATTAGGAGAATACCAAAGCATTTTGGAGTCCAGTATCAGAAAGCAAATTACTGTCTGTTTCCTAATTTTAAATTATATTCGATACAGAATCCCAAAAAAAGTTCTGTAATACAAACCGTGATCTAAAGAAATCAACAACCCTGTTTCCAAAAAAGTTGGGATGATGCATAAAATGTCAATAAAAACAGAATGCAACGTGCAAATCATCTAAACCCTCAATAGAAAATAGTGCAGAAAACATATTAAACACTGAAACTGAGACCTTTTATTGTTTATTGAAATATATGCCCAAAACGTTGGGAGAGAGGCAACAAAAGACTGGAAAAGTTTTGTCATGCTAAAGAATTTAACCATGGTGGTGTATCACACAACTAATTAGGTCAATTCACAACAGGTCAGTAACATGATTGGGTATTAATTCCCAAGAGGATGATTCACTCAGAAGTGAGGATGGGGAGGGTTTCACCACTCTCTGTGAAAGATGGGCAATCAAATAGTGCAACGATTTAAGAATAATGTTTCTCAACATAAACTTGCAAAGTGTTTGGGGTTCTCATCCTCTACAGTATATAAAATCATTAAAAGATTGAATGTCTGGAGAAATCTCTATACACAAGGGACAAGGCCGAAAACCAGTATTGGATGTGTTCTTTGGGCCCTCAGAGTGGGACACAATTATGCAAGTTATAACTCTACCATGCAAAGATGAAACCAGATATAAACTAGATCCAGAAATCCTGCCATCTTCTCTGGATCCAAGGTCATTTAGGATGGGCTGAGGAGAAGTGGAAAACTGTCCTGTGGTCTGACGAATCAAAATGTGAAATTATTATTGTGAATCATGGACGCTGTGTCCTCTGGACTAAAGAGGAGAGGGGCCACCTGGCTTATCAGCAGGCAGTTCAAATGTCAGCATCCATGATGGTATGGGGGTGCATTAGTGCACATGACATTGGTGACTTGCATCGGTGAAGGCACCATTAATGCAGAACAAATATACAGCTTTTGGAATATACAGTATTTTCGGGGAAGGCCTTGATTTTTTTCAGCGAAGACAATGCCGAACAACATTTTGAACGTATTACAACAGCATGGCTCCGTAGTAAAATTGTTTGGGTGCTAAACTGGCCTGCCTGCAGTCCAGACCTGTCACCCATTGAAAACATTTGGTGCATTATGAAACAAAAATATGACTAAGACCCCGAATTGTTGCGCAGCTGAAATCCTATATCAATCAAGAATGGGAAAACATTTCACTTTCCTAACTACAGCAATTGGTCTCCTCTGTTCCCAAACGCTTACTGAGTATTGTAAATAGAAGAGGTGATGCAACACAGTGATAAACCTGCCCCTGTCCCAACTTTTTCCTCAACTTTTTCGAAATACTTTTTTTCCAAAAACAAACATTTGATATGTTGTCTTTGTACTATTTTCAATTCAATATCGGGATAAATAATTTGCACATCATTGCATTCGGTTTTTATTTGCATTTTACGCAGCGTCCCAACTTTTTTGGAAACCGGTTTGTACATTTTAGACTTGTTTATATAGTCTATGTAAGTTATTTGAAGACAGTGCATGCAGTCCCTGTTTTGGCAAAATGCTCTCTTTCTGTCACCATGAATAAGGATGAATTACTCAGGCAGAGGGGACCTGATCTTACATCAGCTCTCCTGTTTTGAATTTGACACAGAGAAAAGGTTGGTTGGAGTGTCGCCAGGGAAATAGAATTCCAGTGATGTTAAAAGCAGAGGCTGTGTGTTTTCATTGCTGTCTCCCTGCGGGGGAAAGTTTAGCCTGCAACTGAAATGGCGGCATTCCCTGAATAGCGCGCAGCCTTTCAGCAGGGCCTGTGGAGTTTGCCATTTGGAATGCAGAACAGAAAGTAGCGGGTCAGAGGATGAACCCTCAGGGACACAACCGGCGTGTTGTTTGCCTTTAAAGTTACAGTAACGGTTGAAGCATGGACTAATGTGGACAGACAGGCTGTGCACATTGGCCTGGTGACTCACTGGCCTATATTCACCACTCAATCTCTTCCATACACACACACACACACACGCACAACCCCTCTACCACGCACACACAACAGTCAACCTACGCTGATAGTGTTGTTTAGGCATACTATTGAACCAACCTCTGTCAGCGTGTTCTTCTCTGTGTGTAAAGTTCACGGGACAGTGTCCACGCTGGGTTCACAGGACCGTGTCCACGCTGGGTTCACGGGACAGTGTCCACGCTGGGTTCACAGGACCGTGTCCACGCTGGGTTCACGGGACCGTGTCCACGCTGGGTTCCTGGGACCGTGTCCACGCTGGGTTCCTGGGACCGTGTCCACGCTGGGTTCCTGGGACCGTGTCCACGCTGGGTTCCTGGGACCGTGTCCACGCTGGGTTCACGGGACCGTGTCCACGCTGGGTTCACGGGACCGTGTCCACGCTGGGTTCACGGGACCGTGTCCACGCTGGGTTCACGGGACAGTGTCCACGCTGGGTTCACGGGACCGTGTCCACGCTGGGTTCACGGGACCGTGTCCACGCTGGGTTCACGGGACCGTGTCCACGCTGGGTTCACGGGACCGTGTCCACGCTGGGTTCACGGGACCGTGTCCACGCTGGGTTCACGGGACCGTGTCCACGCTGGGTTCACGGGACCGTGTCCACGCTGGGTTCCCGGGACCGTGTCCACGCTGGGTTCCCGGGACCGTGTCCACGCTGGGTTCCCGGGACCGTGTCCACGCTGGGTTCACAGGACCGTGTCCACGCTGGGTCGTGCAAATATCAACCTATTATCAGACTGATCATTTCATATCTGCTCCTCTGTTGAGCCGAGCCGTTTAAACAGTTTGCCAGGCAAATCCAATTGCATGTTTGTTTTGTTACAGCTTTATGTGGGCCAGTGACACTGCTAGAGGTGCGTGCTGTGTGTGCGTGCATGCGTGCAGTGTGTCATTGTTTTGGTGCCCCACCTTCTTGTCTGGCGCTGTGCCTTGCAGTCTTTAATTTCTTTAGAGATGTTATGCTGATCACCTGTCTTGACACGATCATTGGGTTTTCCTTGCTGTGTTTCAAGCCTTGAGGCATGGCCGTGATTATTACTGACCCAGGGCAAGTTCTTTAAGTATTACAAGCATTTCATGAGATCCAAAGCGGTTACCTTACCAATCGCACTGTGTATTAAGGTTCACAGTGCAGGCCAATCAGTGCTGACCTGTGCCGCGGTTTGTATCATTACACCCCCATTGTTTCCACACTCAGGTGAACGTTGTTTATTTTTGTGTATCAAGTTAGGTTAATTGCAAATCGAGTGTTGAATGCGTTTGAAATACGGACAGGCCTACAGGTAACTGCATTTACTGAGTTCGGTGTTTCTTAGGTCTTCACAGCAACATGACCGTAACCTCCTCAAAAGGTTCCAGTCAGCCTTCATTCCATGTTTCTCCGACCGCCTCGTTAGGCCATTTTTGTCACGCTAACAGACCGTCTGCATTCCACAAAGGGGAGAAACTACAAATATGGCCCGGAAGTCAACAACAAATATGGCCCAGTTTGTAGATTGGGGATGCCAGGCACCTGTCTAGTGAATGGCAAGTGTCCGAATGTAGTGTTCAACAGGTTGTTTCTTACCTCATTTATTTAATTTAATCAAATGTGTGTTCTCAACTCCACTGACAAACCCTGAAACCAAACCTTGGACCGACAAGTCAGAATAGTCCATCATCTCTGGCATTGGAGAACACCTAATGACTACTAGTCCAAACCCTCTGGGTTCTGCTCTGTTTACATGTTCCCCATTGTCCAGGGCTTCAGGAGGGGCCCGAGCGTGGGACTTACTTCTCAGCAGGGGCCCCTTGTCATCCCTATCCTACTCTGGCTGGTTCCCATGAAAACACCCCCCCCCCCCCCCCCCCCCCCCCCCCCAAAAAATATAGTTGTTTAGAGGCTGAAACCTGTTCTGCCGTGATCAGGACTGAAAGCTTCTCAGGTTGCGTTAATTTGTAGAGAGAATGGGACCCTGCTTTTTTCTCTTGCGCGCTGTCTCTTTATAGTTCTCTTTCACTCTAACTTTTTCTATTTCTCTCTCACAAGTTCACGTGGGGGAGGGGTAATATGCAACGGTAGGAAATCGGCTGGATTCCTATACCACACATTCAACTGTAAATCAACCAATGCAAACAATGTGCAGATTTGTGTAAATTCATAGACAAATGGATTTAGCCTCCACATTTTCATTGGTCTTCTAATCCAGTGGTTCCCAACCAGGGGTACTAGGACCCCTGGGGGTACTTGGCCTCTCCACAGGGGGTACTTGAAAACACTCATAACACCATAGCCTTACTAGTGAAATTAACATGAGGGGGTACTTCAGGGGTGCTCCAAGCTACTGTTCTAATCCACTCCTCCTAGTTACTCTATAGTGACGCTATCTCCAGTACACTGCAAGGTGTTGGCCGACCGCGCCTTCTCCAGTTACCTCTTCCAGGGATCGTTTTCCGTCTCCTAAATAGCAGTTAAAACCGCCTACGGTCGGAGTTGGTCATAAAATAACACTGTTACGATGAGAAAAGGGGATATCTTTCACATGTCTGCTGTTGTCTTGGTGTTGTTGGTGACTGAGCAGCTGCCTACCAAATCGCACCATTACAGTGTATTTAGACAGCATTCAGACACCTTCACGTTCTGCCAACTTTGATGTGTTGTAGACTAATTAATTGCAGACTGATTGATTGATTGTAATTGATTACATTTACTTACTAATCAGTCTACACACAGTACCCAGTAATGACAAAGCAAAAGCACCTTTTTAGAAATGTGTGCATAAGTGCCCAGACACTAAGCACTTTGTGGAAGTGCCAGCGACCACAGCTCTGAGTCTTCTTGGGTATGCCTACCAGCTTTAGACACCTTATTTGGACAATTCTCCCCCATTGCTCCTTGCAGTTCTTCTAAAGTTCTTTGATTGAATGGGGAGCATCTAAGAACTGTGACTTTGAGGTCTCTCCACAGATGTACAGTGGGGTTCAAGTGCGGCTTTGGCTGGGCTACTCTCATTCAGAGACTTGTCCTGAAGCCACCCAGACATTGTCTTGGCTTACGCTTTGTCTTTGTTGTGTTGAAATGCAAATATTCACCCCAGACTGAGCTCCTGTACCCTCTGGATCAGGTTTTCTTCAAGGGCCTCTCTTGCTCCATTCATTATTCCCTCAGTCCGATCTTGTATTTCAGTCCCAACCACTGGGAAGCATACCCACAGCGTGTTGCTCCCACCGCCATTCTTCACTGTAGGGATGGTATTAGTCAGGTAATGAGTGGTACCTTGTTCTCACCTGGAGTAGGGCTTGGAATTCTTGCCTATTAGTTTGCTTTTGCTCATCAGACCAGAGAGGATTTTCTTCAAGCTCTGCAGACAAACTCTGAAGCTCTGTGAGTGTAGATGTTGGGTTCTCTGTTAAGTCCCTGACTGTAATGAAAGACTTGGTGGTTCCAAACTTCTTTTCTTTCACAGCAATGGAAATTCAAGTAACAAATTTAATTGATTGGACATGATTTAGAAAGGCACACACCAGTCAATATAAGGTCCCACACTTGAGTCACGTCACAGCAAAACCCAAGCCATTGTGACACAGGATGCATCTGAGCTCAATTTGAAGTATCATGCCGGAGTCTAAATGCATTGACATATAACAAAAAATAGAAATATTACGTCTATTATCAGTTAAGTCAATTACCCAAAACGGAAAGTATTCAGTCCCCCTTTCCATTTTTTACTTACAAAACTCTCTGTAGGTGGTACTCTTGGCCCAGGACAAAATGACTAGACATTAGGGTTAGGGGTATCATGTTGGATATAAGGCTGGAGTGGGGTTTTCCTCTCTTGTCGTCTTCATTATTTTGTCAAGTCTTCTCCTTTCTGTTCCGAGAGCTTACATTGTTACAGTGGCTGAATGCTTACATTGTTCTGGTGGCCCACTTGAAGGTGTGTGCGTGTGTTGGTGGCAGGGTTTATTTTAGCGAGGGCACATGTTGGAGAACTGTTTGAGTGTGTGCATGTGTGGTTCTAACCATGAACTGTCCGTGATGTCGATTACTTCCTCACATTGTTGGGTTCACAGGTTCCGCCCCTCTCCTGGAATTTCTGGAACTGCTGAAAAATATTTTCTAGTTATATTGCTTCCATATGCTGACGAAGGTAGAAACCCTCAGTGGTGAACAAGTCATTAAAAACTTACAGAATAATATACATTTATTTGTTCATATACATTTATTTTGTTGAAATATTTATTTTGAATTAAGTTATCCTCTTAGGTGTTTTTATTTGTTTAACATTTTGGAACCGACTATTCAGCAATTCTGTTTATGTGGAAAATTGTGTTGCTATTTTATTTTTCTAATCATAGAGGGGGCATAATGAGTCCTGTCATATACAGAATAGGATTTAATGCTGCCCACCGTTTATTCATACTGTATTTGTATACATCATTTTCACAGGATTATGTTTTTGGGAGGGTATTTCTGCTTAGTTGAAGTTGCGTACGCCGTGAACGAGCGCATACACAACTTGGTTCTTGGTGCACACACACCAAAGAAAATGCGTATTACTCTAAAGCTTTATCCAGTTGGATCCTGTTTTATTTTAACTAAAAATTCCTCCAGACTAATTCATTGTGTGTACAGTATAAATATGAAATGTTCAAATATAAGCTTCAAAAGATTTAAATTCCATATCTCGAATTTAATGGGCTCAATAAAATTGTAATGTAGCCTTTTCCAAAAATATTTATTCCAAAATAAAACCTTAGTGGTCAAGATCCTGGCAGATTGTGAAAGCAGAAGGACCTTTTGGGAGTTTTTACTTCAACTTTGATCCAGTATTGTTTCTCTACTGTCACTTCCTCCTTCACACACATGCTTACATACATGCACCAGTTAGACCAAATGAGTGTTGTTTTCTCTGTTAAACCTTGAGGACTGTTGCATCCCCAGAATCCCAGCAGATTGCCTCCTGTGCCTGGAACAGCTAGCACTGGAGGAGTTAAAGGAAGGGATATTACTGAGTAACTGAGTAGATAAACAAGTCAGTCCAGTCCTTTTTGTCGAAACCTGAGGTAAATGTAGAAGAGCTCTGTGTCCCAAACACTATTGTTTGAGTGCCCATTGGCCTGATTCAAAACTAGCACAATACATATGGTGCCATTTGAATGAGGCAGTCATATGACCCTATAGTCTTTTGCTGTGGTGTCTATTAGGATATTTTATGGTTTGAGGAAAAGAAGAAAAGTAGTGAGATTTCTGAAGCTGTGGAGAAAAACGGGAGGCAGATTGCTGTAGGTTGGCCGAAATGACAGATAGAGGGTTTGAACTGTGCATGAATTCAGTGTAAAGCTTATTTTTTATACAGGTCTCGTCTTTCAATGTTATCTTTTTAACTACGATTTAAGCCATTACAACTGACCCTTTTTGAGGCCTTTGTGAATCCTAGGCTGCTGTTGCTGTCAGTTGTTTGTATGCCTGAGATAGGAGGAGGTGGGGGGGCCTATTAGGGGGAGGGCCCTATGAGAATGGTGGGGGGGCTATGAGGAGAGGGTGGGGCCTTATCCAGATAGCCTTGTTGTCCATTCACAACAGCTATGTTAATGGATTTCTGTCGGCTAGCTGTGGCAATCAGAATCACCTTTGTTCACTAAGTACACATGCCTGGAATGTCACTTGATGTGACTGCGCTGATAGTGATGGACGATATGGAGACAGAATACACAACATCTACACAAAGGTGACATGGTTAAATAGAAATGGATGGTGAGCAAATTGGATAATGAGTCAACGTGTTTACGTCATCTCTGAACGATGACTGCTGTCTGTGTCAAACACACACACACACACACACAAAACTAACCACACACGCCCTCTCAGGGTTGTGCCTCAGCTGCGGGTTAGACCTAGTAGACAACATTTTGTCTTTCAGATGTGTGGCAGAAACAAAAATGAAAGCTGTTTTGCATTGACGTCACAGGTTGTGTGTAAAATCTTAGTATCAGTTGCTGAACTCTCTTATAGTGTTTGTGTAATTGACCGTTGAGTTATAAACCAGACGGGGCATTCATTCTCTGCTTTCTTCTGAAGAGAAAATGTGTAAACTAAGGGCCTATTCATATCACTGAATATTATTGGAATAACGTTTCAATGTGAATACAATTAAAATATGTAAAGAGACAACTTTCCCAGACTGACAATGAACAATGGTTTTTGTGTGCGCCTTGACCTTGCCAAAATGTAATTCCCTGTTCTTCCCCTACCTAGGGTTCCCTGACCCCTGACCCCTGGTGCGTTTGTAGTTTATTTTGTTTAGGGCCCATGTTAGAGCAGTACATGTGCACCAGAGGTGATCGATTGCTTGACCCCCCACATCTGCCCCCCCCCCCCAGATTTGGGGGGTGTTGTATTACTGGTAATAATAAGAATTTCTGCATTTCTTTACAAGTGAAACTGAGGATCATCAGTCATAACCTTTAATTTCTTATCTGCAAAAAAAGCTGCTATTGCTTCCTCCACAAATGCTTGTCCCCAGTTGCTACGTAACTACGTTTCTGTGTCTGTGGTTGTTGCGGAGTCTCTGTACTCCATCCATCCATCCATCTTCTTCCGCTAATCCGGGGCCGGGTCGCGGGGGCAGCAGTCTAAGCAGGGATGCCCAGACTTCCCTCTCCCCAGACACTTCCTCCAGCTCTTCCGGGGGGACACCGAGGCGTTCCCAGGCCAGCCGGGAGACATAGTCCCTCCAGCGTGTCCTAGGTCTTCCCCGGGGTCTCCTCCCGGTGGGACGGGACCGAACACCTTCCCAGGAAGGCGTTCCGGAGGCATCCGAAACAGATGCCCAAGCCACCTCAGCTGACCCCTCTCGATGTGGAGGAGCAGCGGCTCTACTCTGAGCTCCTCCCGGGTGACCGAGCTTCTCACCCTATCTCTAAGGGATCGCCCAGCCACCCTGCGGAGAAAGCTCATTTCGGCCGCCTGTATCCGGGATCTTGTCCTTTCGGTCATGACCCAAAGCTCATGACCATAGGTGAGAATAGGAACGTAGATTGACCGGTAAATCGAGAGCTTCGCCTTACGGTTCAGCTCTTTCTTCACCACGACAGACCGATACATCGACCGCATTCATGCAGAAGCTGCACCGATCCGTCTGTCAATCTCCCGTCTCTGTACTCAACACACAATTTATGAGCCTGGCGTTAAAAAAATATCTTGCTCTTGTTTTACTGCCTGACTCGGGTTCTGTTGAAACCGCTGGGCCGTCTTGTCATTAGAGGGTTTCTAATGAACGCTAGAGATACTAGTGAACTGGTCCAGGTTGCTGAACAACGAGATGTCTGCCTCCCAAATGGCCCTGTCCCTTAACCCCTGGTAGGTCTCCAGCTGACCTGGGTAGATATCATCAGTGAAACGTTTTGTGCCCCTATGCTGTGTGGCTGTCTCTGTGTGGTTCTACCAGTGTTCGCTGCTGTATATGTTGCCTGGCTCTCCCTAACGTGATCCTGACCTGGTTACATTTGTGACGTAGATTTAGCTTAAAACTGGCTTCATGGTCAATAATGCTTTCTAGTATTCTCTTTGAGGTTGAGTTTGGCCTGTCTGTCTGCCCATCTGCCTTTCTCTCTGCCTGTCTGTCTGCCCATATGTCTTTCTCTCTGCCTGTCTGTCTGCCCATCTGTCTTTTTCTCTGCCTGTCTGTCTGCCCATATGTCTTTCTCTCTGCCTGTCTGTCTGCCCATCTGTCTTTTTCTCTGCCTGTCTGTCTGCCCATATGTCTTTTTCTCTCTGCCTGTCTGTCTGCCCATATGTCTTTCTCTCTGCCTGTCTGTCGGCATGGGCTTTGGATGAGGGTCAGCACCAAATCACTCACGCCCCACCCCACACCGCCTCACGCCCCACACCGCCTCACGCCCCACACCACCTCTGCTGGTATTGAGCGGTCGTCAAATATTTCACAGAGGTTTCCGTCAATTTAATGGACAGCTAGAGGCCATTACTTGGCTGAGAATGGGGAAGAAAACTGAGGGTTGGTGGGGGGTGGGATCGGCAAGCTTCAGACTCTTCACAACCCCCCCCCCCTCGCTGTGCGATATCGAGGTCAACTGTGTTGTGATGTAGTGTTTCAGGGTTTGTGTTGCTGGGTTAGAGATCAATGTGCTGGTTGTATAACAGTGGTTTTTGGGGTTGTGGGTTTGAATGTTGTTGGGTTTATTTATTTACATTGTGTTGTGACTGTGAGTTTTTGTGTTGGTCGTTGTACGTTCCGCGTGAGCTTGTATTCCTGATAGCATGTCAGTAATCCTAGAGGCTTGCTCCACCAGACACAGTCATTGGAGCAGCTTATCCTGCAGGTCTTGGGGTTTCGTGCATCTGTCACTGCTTATACTGTAAACAACACACACACACACGCACACGCACACACAGATTGTGTAGACCACCCAATGCACTTTTTTGTCATTGTGTTAAAGTCTTCAGTAGTGATGTCAGACGGACCTTTGATTGTTTAAAAGCTATTACCGCTTGTGAACAGTCCTTAAGTAGTGTTTACTATTCATCAGAGCTCTCCATGTGGTCATGGGTCTGCTCATTGTTTGGGCTGTGTGCAATTAGCCTGTAATCTTCTGTGCCTCACTGACCACACAACTGGACTGTAGGACTTGTCATGAAAGATGCAGAGAAAGAAGAGGGCCCGCTACTGGGAGTTGGCCCTTTCCCATCTCGGCAACCACAAATCTGTGTTTTCACAATTGTCTTGTCAGTTTAATTCCGTCGCTCAGTCGCCGTTCTTACCCAGCGGGTCTGGGTGTCACTTGGCTTGAGCGACGGATTTGTCCCAAATCTATTTTGTATTTGAAGATATTTAGGACCAGTTTATAGCGAGTCTCTCATTCTGGAAGGTAACACAGCTTATTTCTGTTGTGGCTGACATGGTGCTGCGTTCTGTCATCATCGTGGTACTCTGACATATTGTCCAATAATAACATGAGCTTGTCTCCTCTTGTCTACAGAGAAGTCGCCATGGGTAAGGGATGCATTTCGGCCACCAAGTACTTCCTGTTCCTCTTCAACCTCATCTTCTTAGTGAGTATTCCCTTTCCCCAGGACAAACACGTTTCACAAGTCTGCATTTTCCAGTTATTTTCCCATATGGAATCCTCTTTCCCTACATTTGACCAGGCACATAGGGCTCCATGGGAAATGGTCTTGGGACAGTTTGAGATCAGTACGAGGGCAAGAAAGAAATCAACAACCTACACACATCTCCTATAGTCTTGACCTCCATTTCACTTTTCAAATAATTCTCTTCCTGACCTTAGAGCCTACTCTTAATACAACCTATATGCTTCTCTTTTCCTCTACCCCATCACCTCCCATGACTCTTGTATCATCGCCTGTCTGCCTGCCTGCCTGTCTTTCTGTCTGCCTGTCTTTCTGTCTGCCTGTCTGCCTGTCTGCCTGTCTGCCTGTCTGCCTGTCTGTCTAACCAGTTTATTAATGAAAGAGCAGATGGTGTTTTGCAGTGTATTTACTATGGAAAAAGTCATCTTCTCAGTGCCAGGCTGTGTTTGTGTGTGTCTCTGTCTCTCTCTTATCCCTTCATTTCAGATACAATGTAATGTGTGATTCAGAGCTGAGTTACACAGACATGTAGCAAATAGCGTCAACAACCAACTGGGTTGGTGTTGAGAAACAAGTTTGCAAGCAGTGAGCATCATAAGATCAAGGTGTTAGATTAGAGTGGCCTAACATTATAGGGCCACATCAGAGTTAAAACAAATCAAGGGACGGCCACAAAGACTTTCGTATAACCATGATGTATGGCAAAATAGACCTTGTTGGGGATATTTTGCCACTCACCGTTACAGAAGAGGGGTCATGTTTAGGGTTAAAGATCTGGGAATCCTGCAGGCCTGAGAGGAATACACACACATGCAGGCTGTGATGCCACACGATGGCTGTCAATGTTGATGTTCACATCCACTCTCTTATTCCTCTCTCGTTCTTGTTCTCTCGTCCAGCTCTTCGGCACCCTCATCATTGGATTCGGACTGTGGGTTCTTTTGGACAATCAGAGCTTCATGGCCATCCTGCGTAAGTGCCTGCATCAAACGAATGAAGAGGTTTTAACGGTTTGGGCTTCGGAGGTGATGTTAAGTCTGAACGACTGGTCGGAGAAGGTCAGGGTCCTTCGACTAAACCACTTCTTATAGGGGACACTGAACAATGACCGAGACATGGAACAATGAAGAATTCCACTTTTAAATGCTAGCCAATTTTCAGCTTTAGCCTTTTGTTTTTGAGTGTGTGTGATCCACCTGTCAACTGTTTGTTCACATACACTAGAGACTAACTCTACTCGGCTAAATGTGATGAAGTGAAAATCTGTCAGTTGTTTTCTGTTCAAGGAAAACTATGTTGGAAGGTGAAGGATTCTGTTCTCCTCTCTGGGTACTCCTAAGCCCTCCTCTCCTCTCTGGGTACTCATAGCCTCTCCTCCCTGGGTTCTCCTAACCCCTCCTCTCTGGGTTCTCCTAACCCCTCTCCTCCTCTCCTCTGGGTGGTACTCCTCTCTGGCTTAGGGTCAGGCTGGTGCATTGTTCTGCCGGGGTCTGTTAAATGAGTTCTAATACAACTAACATAGCTGGGTGTGTCCTCAGCTCTACTATGGGTAGAGTAGTGTGGGCGTGTTGTACTGTTATTAATGATACTTTGATCATTTTTCAAGAAGCAACAAGTAAAAACATGTTAGTCGTTAGGGCACGGCTGTTCACTTACATTTACTTTTAAACTGCCAAGTAACGGTGAGTATTTACCACAGACCCGCGTTTACCACAGACCCGCGTTTACCACAGACCCGCGTTTACCACAGACCCGCGTTTACCACAGACCCGCGTTTACCACAGACCCGCATTTACCACAGACCCATCTGCCTGTTGGATGATCAACAGAACCAGAACCTTCCACTAGGCAACTGTTACACATTTAACTTCCCTTTTTTCTGCATCTCTCTTTCTGTTAATCTCATCTCATCACATCTGTTCTGTCCACTGACAGATTGATGTTCGCTCACATCTGCAAGTGAAGAGCATCACTCACACACACACACACACACACACACACAACAGCACACACTTCGCTCTTCACAGATGCGAAACAACACAGACCACACATACAGACACATCTCAGTGACGAGTGCTACCAAGCCCTATACTCTCCCAAAGCCTGGCTCAGAGTCAGCCATTGAGTTCAGCCCTGCAGACCCAAGCTGAGCCAAGTCCGTGCCAGTATCACAGCCATGCACCGTATCACACTGGGCTTCGGGGAGACAGGGTGGCCATTATGGAGACATTGTCCGCTGGTCTGGGGCCCAGTCGACAGGTGGTCTGCCCACAGACACTGGGCCCTTTCTGCTACTGTGGCTGCTGGCTCCAGCCATTAGCATGCATAACGTCAGCCGCAGCCCCGCCTTACTCATCAAGCGCATGTGGTAGTATGGAGGTACACACACCCATGGACCCCCATTCACATGGAGGAGGGAGGGAGAGAGAGACGGAGGGGGTGAGAGAGGCGGGGGGACAGGGGGAGGAAGAGAGACAGTAGAAAATAAGTAAGTAAGAAAGAAAGAAAAAGAAAGTGAGGGAAAGAGTAATAGAATCAGTGATTTCCCTCATTCTCTTGGTTGGGGTGGAGTCAGAGTTCGTTGTGCCCATTAAATTAAGCATCCTGTGGTGAAGATCTGTAAACTAACCTTCTATTACAGCAGATTTCAGCTTGTTCGTTTGTATTAGTTCTACTTAAAAAAAAAACGTTTTGCCGAATCGCGTAAGTGGAGCCGGCCAAGAAGAGAGAATGTCTCTTACTGACTGATTGACTGACTGACTGTATGAGTGCCTGAGTGCCTGCCCCTGGTTATTTAGCGTAGTGGTTCGAGATGCGGATTCTAATGCAGGGGACCGGTGTTTGAGCCTCTCAGCTGTCCAAGCAAATTGAGCATTAGGATTTGTTCAGGTTAGACAAAAACTGCCCACAACCTTCAGAAGCTACGTTATAGTTAGCATAAAATACAATTTTGTTTACAGTTATATTCCGACTATTTCTGGTGGATTGCGAAGGACGCATCTGTGCATGCTTTTTGGGGTGACCTAATAAAGTATAAAGTTCATCTTCAGTCTTGTTAGCAATTTCTCAATTCTTATGACTATTCCAAGTAGTAAGTTAGTAGACACTAGTAAGCCTATTATTGACTAATATGCTGTAAAACAACCAGTGCCAAAAAGCCATACAGTTCATAGATGATATTTGTGGTGGAGGTAAACTTAATAAGAAACGTTAGTCAGTTTAACACAATGCTTAACAGTCTCTAGCGAAATATTCAAACTAGGCTTGATGTTAATGCGTGACAATATTATCTAATATCGAGACGCTACACTGACACTCCGCAAACATGCAGCTTGGTGGTGTAGTGGTTAAAGAGACAGTCACATAGGGGACTCTGGTTCCAATCCAGTGAGGGCAACAACATTCATCCCATCTAATCGGAGGCCAACCTTGTTACAGTAACATCACAACCAGGAAGAATACATTTTTTAAGTGGGGAAAACAACAGCTCAATCCCAAATAACTACTTCATGTTTTTCCATCTATTTTTCAATGTTTCATGATGTCGGTCTGGACATCTCACACATAAATGCCCATCCTGTGAAGCTAGATTATATTTTTCTGTATTTCTAAAACCTGTTTGATAGAGAATTTCTTATTCTGGTCATCAATGCTAGCTCAAGCTTGCTCGTTCATGGAGATATAGCTAACATAAGCCAGCTTTTAGGCTCCTCCCTGTTAGGAATATGCACTAACAGAGGATCCATGATCTGACAGGGTGGAAATGTTGTTAGAAAATATGAAATGAATGGCTTAAGTGAATATGGATTGCTATTAACATAATGTGTTGATGTTAGTGTATTTTATGTTGAATGAGAATTTTTGTTATTGCTTTTCCACTCTGTTATTCTTCATTTCAGCATGTTTTGCTGTAAATTTTTTCCAATCACAATTTAACAAAACCGTCAAATGTAATGTTTTTTGTATTTGAGTTAACTTGTAGCGAGTGAATTGTTCAACTAAACATACAAAGTAGGACAAAAGTATAGCTTAATAATTATCTGAGGATTGAAAGATAGAACATTTGATGTCTTTGCAAACCCAAATCTCAGTTATAATCAGCAATAACTCCGTCAGTTAAATGATCTATACGTCCTTAACTGGGTTGTACCATGTCATAGGTCTCATTTCAACAACCTATTAGGATGTAAGTGCCTTCAGTTTGACCAGTATGATTTTAAAATAACATTTAAAATATTTTTTTTTTTCTTTTACTGTGCAAAAGCACAGAGGTCCAAATGGCGCCGCAATGACCCCTCTCTCAGTGCCTTACTTTTTAACACTCCGTAGTGACTCAGTGGAGCCCTACTTGGCAGTAGTGAACAGGAGGCTTGAAGTGGAGCCATTTGGGATACAGGATGTGTGTCCCAGGTTGATGTCTTCATGTTCCCCAGTGAGTCATATTTCTGTGGTGGACACATTCCTTCACCACAGCATTGTTGAACACGCGTACGTGCTCTTTCACACACAAGTACATTCTCACACACACACACACACACACACACACACTTACTTTGTTCTCCCACCCCAGCCTCCCCTCGTAAACCCTCCGTGATGTTTTTGGGGGGTACAGTTGCTCTCCACCGGCTCATATCCCAGGGGTTCTAGGAGCCCGAGACGTTTCCCACTTCCGTTACCGCTTTCAAACCAAAACGCCACATTCCCTGACGTCAGCACTTTGCAACACACAGTTGTTCTACTTCAGTAGACCAAGTTCTGTGTAGTTCTGCTCCTGAAGGATTGCCCCCACCAAGCCAAACACCAGGTTAAACCCCTTCAGTACCAGAGCGTGGTCGAGATATACGCTTGGCTGTTAAATTGGATTACGTTGGACTTCCAACATTCGAGGAACAGTGAGAGGATGTAAGAGGTGTGTGTGTGTGTGTGTGTGTGTGTGCGAGATGACACTGCTGTGTACAGTTCTTCTTCTTTCTGGTCTTGTGGTGTCAAGGGATCCTGAGGGTTCCTTTTTTGTATTTCTGGGTTTTGAGAAACGTTTCTGTGTTGCATTCCAAATGAGTCACACCAGATGATTATTACATTGTAAACACACATCTATTTTGGTCTAATTTGCTTGGTCCCAGACTGCTGCTATTCATTTATCCATGTTTCACATTTCGTGTGGTACAACAGTACGGTGTGGTAGTCTCCCCTAAAGGGCTTGTTTCCCAGACACTGGGAAGCAGTTCCAATGGCAAACGTCATTTAATATTTTTGGTCTCTGCTTAATTGGTTTCTGGGAAAACGTCCATGATCTAGTCTCTCGGCATTAGATCTCTGTTCACACTAAACGCTGTAGATTCAGTTTTCCTGTGTCCAGAACTTAAGATATTTGATCCTCGAAAACTTTTCTCTTTCCATTCAAAAACCTCAGGATGTTTGGCAGAGGCACAAGCACAGGCGTGCACACTAGTCCTTGGAGCATGCAAGTGCACGTGTCTGACAATGTTACGGACACTAATTCTGATCGTAGGTGTGATCTGATCATGGTTAGGATTCTTTATTCCCTGTATAACATCTGACCATAGGTAGGATCAGATTATGGTTAGGATTTGCTATTCCCTGTATGACTTGTCGCCAGTGTGACTGTTGTGTTGCCAACATGCAAATGTTGACCTGCGGGTGCTGCCTGTGTAGAAGAGTCCTCCATGGCGCTGAAGATCTCCGCCTACGTGCTGATTGGTGTGGGGGCTCTCTCCATGCTGATGGGGTTCCTCGGCTGCCTCGGGGCCATCTACGAGATACGCTGTCTGCTGGCCCTGGTGAGACCCCCCCCCCCACACACACACACACACACACACACACGATGGCTTCAGTCAGTTGTGTGTTTAGTCGTAGTAGAAATAATAACCAGACTGTTAAGTCAAACTAAAAAAGCTTCCATTTGCAAAAGCTGTGTTAATATGAATGAATTAAAACCAAGTCGTCACTAGGAGTCACAAGACCCTTCATAGGCTCTCAGAGCAGACCGAGGCAGGCTCTCAGAGCAGACCGAGGCAGGCTCTCAGAGCAGACCGAGGCAGGCTCTCAGAGCAGACCGAGGCAGGCTCTCAGAGCAGACCGAGGCAGGCTCTCAGAGCAGACCGAGGCAGGCTCTCAGAGCAGACCGAGGCAGGCTCTCAGAGCAGACCGAGGTACTAGAGGTATTGTGTTCTTCTAGAGATCAGTCTAGTCAGTTATTTTCATGGACTGGTTTTAGAAAGTATTCAAACCCCTTCACTTTCTCCATATTTTGTTGTGATGTGAATTTCATTGCTAATTGTTTTTTTTGTTTTTTTATATGCTACCAAGCTACACACCACCCAATCACGACAAAGCAAAATCATGTTTTTCAAGTCTTGTTTGGACAGATGCTTTCAATCACTTATGTTGGACAGAGGTTTTAACTCCCATGAACCTCTTGTTCTCTCACAGTACTTCACCTGCCTGCTCCTGATCCTCATTGGTCAGGTTGCTGCCGGCGTACTCATCTACTACAAGAAAGACCTGGTGAGTGATGTCACTTCCTTTGCACTGACGTTTGGCTGTGTTTTTAGATTTAAATGTGTTATGTGGAACAGGCACACCTATAGGATTGGTTTCAGGAAAGTAATCAAGTTAGATCGACTCACGCATGTTTAACCCTGCTTAAAGGGAGGGCCAATCTGCAATTATACATCTTTTAACATTTTCTTAATTATACTATGGAGGCTCATTGACTGTTGAAGAATATAACTAATGCACTTGCATTTCTTTAGACCCATCTCTTAGCTGTTTGCAATGTCCCTGTTGTTCTTGTTTGAAACAGGCTCTTCAAACCACCCTATTCTGTTTACAGTGTGTGACTCAGAACAACACTGAAACGACATGTTTTTAAACCGCTTCATCCTCATTCCTTTTGGCCTGGGAGCTGACATCACGGGGGTTGAAGCATAACTAAAAGACAGTAACTTAGATAAAAAAAATCTGGCCACATTGTAACAATCGCAGTATGCACTGTCAGTTTCATTTAGATCTGTGCCATGATAACACGTCTTCCAAAATGGCATTCCCCATCCTCATGGCACCTGCTCAAAATGAATGAGCTGCATGGGGACGTCAGTCCTGTTCTGGGCCGGTGTTTAGCGCCCCTCTGTGGTTCGCCATTGAAACTGCAGGGCATAATGCCGAGCATAGTGTGGTGGTGGTTATATATTTCTTGACCAGGTTGACAGATTTGATCAACAGTATACCACAGGCCTAAATCCCGCTTACTCCCCTAAAAAACCCTTCCCAAATTCAGTTTTTGCTCTGTGACCATAGCGGTCCATTATTTTGTTCATGCACACTGTCATCAAAAAGTGCGCAAATTGGCCGGAAACTGCCCCACCTGGCAACACGGCCTCAGCAGGCCTTTGCCCCAACAGTCGATCAGGGTGTGTCGGTCAGGGTGTGGGTGAAAGAAGACACTCATGGTAGGAAGACACAGGAACCTCAGAAACCTGTAGTGTCTCCCTGCCTGCAGTGCTGTGGTGGGTATTAGACCTGTAGTGTCTCCCAGCATGCAGTGCTGTGGTGGGTATTAGACCTGTAGCATCACACAGAACCCACAGTTTGTACTCCAGAGGTTCTTAGATGAGAAGATCCCAGAACAATCCCCAGTAACTAGCTAATAAGGAACATGAACTTTCTGTGGTTCTGTTCTTGAATGTCTCACATCTGGAAGCCTTTAAGCCAGTTGTCCCAGTTTGCCCTTTTATTCCAGTGTTTACCCATGAGAGCTTGGTAAATGTTAGCCACCGCTCCCCAAACATTCTAGGTTACTAGCCAAGGTCACAATGCCATAAAATAAAGCATTGATCCCGATCAATGTATTTGCCTTGATAAAATCAGCTGTCAGTCTCATTATGTGGGGCAGCAGATTGTTTTGGCAAAGTCCAACTGTCAAAAACCAAATGTTAAGCTATTGGCAAGAGGGGAGAAGTTCTCTCAGAGAACGTTTTTTAGATTTTCTATTGGAGAATGTTTGTTTTATCGACTGGACTGTTGGGCAATGAATGCACATTGATAAATGAAACCGAAAGGTTGACTGACATTATCTGAGGGGAAAGTGTCAGGGAATCAAACTGTTCTTAATCAAACAGCATCGAGGATCAAAACCACCAGTTGGATATGATGTCTTTATTAATTAGGTTTTAGGATTTGCTAGTGATGACGTTGAATTAAAGAGACACCATTAATTGATTATAGATTTTTTCTTCTTCTGAGTTTTGTGAAGTATTTCGAAAGGAGAGTTCCGGGCAGAGGTGCGAGGTTGGCTGCAGTTCTGGTGTAGATGGTATCGAGTTATAAAGTCATACTGGATAATGTCAAGTTATAAAGAATATACTGGATAATTCTGAATATATATTAGAATCACTGGATAATGTTGAGTTATAATAATCCTATTGGATAATGTTGAGATTAAAAGAATCATATTGGATAATGTTGAGATTAAAAGAATCATATTGGATAATTACTCAAATGGACACATTCATGCTTTTCTTTAACATGACTAAAGAAGTTTGCAAAGCATTTGAGATAGATTCCTGGGCCACGCCCCATGTTGGTGTGGCCGATGAGCTTCACCAGTCGGCCTGGAAGATGAAGTCGTCATCGTCGTCGTCGTCCCCCCGCCACAGCTGATGTCATTTCCTGTAGCGGTCTGTCTACCTGGCTGTGTCTGACTCACTGAGTTTCTATTACTGACTGATTTGCTGACTGTTCTTTTCTGTCAGCTGAACGAAGAGATGTCCAGCGTTGTGACCCAGGTCCTGGCCAACTACCCCGGGAAGAACGGCACCACGGAGAAGGCCTGGGATTTCATCCAGAGGACGGTGAGTTGATGGCACTGACCAACCGTAACAACAGTAACCCAACCTGAGATCGGTGTGAAGAGGCAACAACATTCTACTGTGAGACTGGAACCCGGGAACCTGATATTTGCCCCTATCAAATGTACTGAACAGAAAGTGTTTTAAGGGTTGCACCCATGTTTCATGAGCCGAAGTAAAATATCTTATTTCTCTTGTATGCAATACATATTTTTTGAAGTGATTAGGTGAATTCCTTTCACTAATGTCCTCTTCATATTAATAGTAAAACCCTCTTAAGATTGCTACATTTTGCTTTTATATTCTTGTTCTGTTTATTTGGAAGTAGTCGTTTCATTTTTCGAATTGTTATTATACATTTTTACTTTCAATGTAGGTCAATTCAAAACAGTTCATGAGTCTGTAAACAAAATCCTCCTGTAGATTTATGGTCAAGAAGCCAGTTGTGTGGGGTGGGTGGGTGGTTGGTTGGGGTTGTGGGGGGGGGGGGTGGGGGGTGGGGGTGGGTGGGTGGGGGGTGGAGGGTCTGCTTAGCATGTTCTCCATACAGACATTAGACTTTTGTGTGATTAATCTGGTGCCTTTCCAGACTGTTACCAAAATATTTGAAACCCAAAGCTGTTAAAATGGATTTACAAAAAGGCCTTTCGCCAAGCTATTAAACCTCCCTGTCTGAAAAAGTTCCAGTAAAAAGATTCTTATAAATTCCTAGGCTGAATCATAGGTAACCCCATTTCACTCCGTTTTTTATACTATTGTAATTTGCTGGCAAAAGAAATATATATTTTTTAAATCTATTCCTGTGAATAAAATACAACTATTTAATCTTAATGTCCTAATGTATATAAGGCATAGCATTCATCATTTTGATCCAGTCAAAGAATCAATGAACACATTCTCCTGGCGCACTTTGCGCCTCCTTGTTTCCTCAGTTTATTTTCCGGCACCATTTTATTCATCGTGGCTTTATTCTTTTCTTCAACCCCGTCCCGTCAGATGGAGTGCTGCGGGTGGACCAGTCGTATGGACTGGCACAATAACGCCGTCATAGTGAACAGTTCCCAGCTGTTGTTCCCGTGTTCCTGCCAGAACGTTTCGCTTGCTGACTCTAACTCCACCTCCAACAGTGGCTTCTGTGAGGCCCAGTCACCTGACTGGCCGGTCTTTGACACGGTGAGAACGACGGGTGGAGTCATCCAGTTGATCGATTGATTTCCAGGAACTAGTGACACTCTGCTGGTCCGCAGCAACTTCAGGTGGCACTGAAATGCATGCTAACTCTGACAGCCCCTGATGGTGTTGTGTTATTAATAGACCTTATGACTCTCCTTTGGTCTCTTTGTCTCTCTCTGTTTTCCTCCCTCAGGGCTGTTCCGTCAAAGTAGAGAGCTGGCTGCTCGCCAACGTGGGAATGATTCTGGGAGTTTGTGTGGGAGTGGCCGTCATTGAGGTGCAGAACAACATCTACTGTGTTGCTTCTCGGCTGAGAGCCTGGGGACCCCAGAGTGCTGCTGGTTTTCTGTTCAACCTGGTAGTGAATCGCAGTCACCTGGTCTATATCAGTCCAGGGGCTGTAATAAAAAATCTGCAGTATTCCCGGGTCCGTAGGCTTTCTGTTGAGAAACTCTTGTCTGTGGGTCTGTATGAATAGGAATGGTTGCTAGTTTGCTGTCATTGACTTGAATGGGGACACCAATTTATTCTGTTTTTACGTTCAGTATGAATGTTTCTCTGCTTATACTGAAGTATGAAACGTTGGTCCGTGCATCGTATTCCAGACATGTTCCACGTGCACCTAATTTCTCCCAAAGGTCTGTGCACGTCTGCGTTTTCATTCCTGTTAGCGAGCATTTCTCCTTTGCCTGGTTAATCTGTCCGCCCCAAAAATCTTAGAAATTGTTGCGTTTATGTTGTTTTCCTGGGAAACAGTGATTTGAGAGCTTCTATAGGCAGCAGCTTTGTTTGCCCTGAAAAGTCAGGCAGCACACTCAGCCAGTCAGATGTTAAGAATAATTAAGGAGCATGAGGAATTCCAGCTGGCCTTTGCACTCTGACCTGATAACCCCCCTTTTTTCTTAATGTTTTTAGTCATTTTGCATACGTCCTTTTGTAGAGCGACTGACAGATAATGCAAATGTTTTAAGACTGCTTTTATAGGCCGCAAGGTAAGACAACCACTTAACGCGCTTGTAGGGGAGTAGAGCAAGGCAACAGTGGCCTTTTCTGGTTCATTGACCTCTATTGAAACAGAACAAAATGAGGGTTGGGAGATGTCTTGATTCCTCATTAGCCTCCAAATGTAGTGCTGCTATTAACCTCTGACCTTTGTACTCCCTGCAGCTCCTGGGTCTGATCCTGTCCATTTGCCTGTGTAAGAGTGTGCGTACTGAGGAATACACCAAAGTGCCCAAGTACTGAAGATGAAGGCACAAACAGTTCACAATTGCGCACACACACAGTGACACACGCATAACTGAACAAATGTGTTTTTGCTCTCTCTCCCTATATGTGGAGAAACATGTTTCGGTACAAATTTTAAGATTTTATTTTATAAAAAAAAAAAAAAAAGTGGTTTTGTTTGTATTTTTTTCTAGGCACTTTTGTCTTTTCTGCCAGTCCAGTTTCCATTGGAGCACTTTAGAGACTGTATGTATGAGTTATGAATCAAAAAGGATTACAGGACTGGGTCACGAAGAGAACATGAGGGAGAGATGGGGACAGGAGGGAGAGATGGGGACAGGAGGGAGAGATGGGGACAGGAGGGAGAGATGGGGACAGGAGGGAGAGATGGGGACAGGAGGGAGAGATGGGGACAGGAGGGAGAGATGGGGACAGGAGGGAGAGATGGGGACAGGAGGGAGAGATGGGGACAGGAGGGAGAGATGGGGACAGGAGGGAGAGATGGGGACAGGAGGGAGAGATGGGGACAGGAGGGAGAGATGGGGACAGGAGGGAGAGATGGGGACAGGAGGGAGAGATGGGGACAGGAGGGAGAGATGGGGACAGGAGGGAGAGATGGGGACAGGAGGGAGGTGGCCTGGCTTATGTCTTACTGATTGTACTCCATGTCAGCAGTCAATGACTATGATGAGTGGATTGTTAATACTGATTGATACACAGGCTGGGATCCAAGATTGGAGTTTAGCAGGATCTTCTTTTAGTTTTAGTCTCACCCCCTTGACTTCTGGCTCAGTTCAAGTTTGCTGGCGAGAGTCAATAAGTCCAGCCTTAATTCAAATACGACATGTAACTTTCTTCTGTTGAAAAATGAATAGTTGAGAGATTCCCATGAGGGATTTTTAGTTTGAGGTTGTTTGTGTGTGTGAAAATGTAATTTGCATTCACAGATCTTAAATTGGGATTATGGCCAAGGTTATTTGACCTGACTAGAACAGGAAGGGATTGGACAACTGGAAAACCAACTACATGATATTTTATTTTCTGTACTTTTGTATTTTTGTTTGTACCTTGTATATAATTTTAGTGATTTCATCAGCCTCTGAATCCACAACGTCAGCATTTTGATAAAACCTTTTTTTTTATTGCATGTTTTTTGTATGTATTGAATTTTCTGGGGCAGTTTAGATTTTTATATAGACAATTTTGTTTAAAGTAATAATTATAATGAAATACTAAAGAGGACCAATATTCTGATACATTTAAGTGTCTTTGCTGGTATATTTTGTCCCCCCATATCGAAAATCTGTGTTTACAATTGTCTTTTCAAGGCAAGCAGAACTTTTTAATTATGAATTATTTGCTGCCTGTGGCCTCCTTTCCAATGTGAGTTACTCCATACCTAAACACTCAAAATATCTAATTTTACAACAACGTTTGAGAAATAAACCATTTAACAATTTTACATTTTAAATCAGGGATATACAACTTTTTTCAGTGAGTAAAGAGCCAATTGGGAAAGCAGAATGTGTGTTCTGTTTTGGGGACAAGATTCAGATCAGAAATGATTTATGTATAGTAAATCATTTGAAATTCTTTTTTGTCGCTTTTCATAACGTAAAAGAAAAAAAATACTCAAGTTTCCTTGTCGTTGTTTTGATAAAACTTCCTTGACCTTGGAGTAATTTTTGAACTATAGGACTATTAATGAAGAATGTGAAATTCTGTCTGCTAGCTGGATCAGTTAAAGTTAACTCACCCCATTGATTCTGCTCTGTTTTGTCAATAAACATTGAATGGAGGGATTTGTGTGTGTCTGTTTGTCACTGTGATAAATGTGTTGTCTCGGTGAACAACTGAGCAAGAGTGTTTAGTTTGAGAAACAGACACCTCACAGGTCCTTAAGTGGCAGCTTTCTTAAACAGTACCCACAAAACACCATTCTCAACGTCAACAGTGAAGAGGCGACTCTGGGATGCTTCTAGACAGAGTTCTTCCTCTGTCCAGTGTCTGTGTGCTTTTGTCCATCCTAATCTTTTCTATTTAATGGCCAGTTAGAGGCTTTTTCTTTGGAACGCTGCCTAGAAGGCCCGCTAATCTTAGATTTTCTGTGAATTTTTTACAGATTTAACAAGTAGAAGGAACTGAACCGCTGCATATTACACTGGACAGGAAGCTGACATTTACATTTTAGTTGATACCCTTTTCCAGAGAAGCTTACAGTTGAGTGCTTACATTTCTGGCCTGTCCCCCATGGGAATGAAACTTTTATAATCTCTGACAATGGAAGCACTGTGCTCCAACTCACCTACAAGGCTCCGTAAATCGTGAATCAAAATTTCTTAAGATAGGATGTGGGATACAAGGGTCCGTGAATCCAGACTTTTTAAGATAGGATGTGGGCTACAAGGGTGTGTGAATCCAGACTTTTTATGATAGGATGTGGGCTACAAGTGGCGAGGCGGTGCTCTGCTTCCTTGACATCTCAATCAATACAATTAATTTACATTTACAGAAATAAATAACACTTTTTACTTGGAGGTGCTTGGCAATTTCATTAGGCTGATCACGTGACTGGACTGCACCTCTAAAAAGATCTCTTGCAGAGCAATGTCACCATCTAGTTGCTGAAAAAGACGAACCACCATATTTTAGACATTTGGCGATGGTAGATCCAGTAAGTCAGGGCTTTTCAACTAAGGTCCTGGAGGATGGAAACACTTCTGGTTTTCATTCTAATTCTGCGTGTTGGACTACACTGAATATCAACGCTACACATTCGGAAAAAAAATGACATTAGTGAATGTGATAGATGGGAACAGTATAACAAGTTCTTTAGAAGTATTCAGATGGATCCTCTTTCTGATTATGAGTCCTAAAGAATGGTGATCTAATGAAAATGTAGAACATTCTAAACGTTTAAAATTGGCCATCAATCCATCAATGCCTGAGATATTTACAACATAAAAAAACTACTTTCATTCAGCCCTAAAATGCAGGATTAAGATGTCATTGATCCAGGGAAACAGTGTGTGTGCACTTTTTCATACCGGTCCCCCGCAGGAATCAAACCAGCAAATATGGCGGTGCAAGCGCCATGCTCTACCAACTGACAAAAATTATGTTGAATATAAGACATAAGACAAGTGCATTTTGGAGGTTGAATGAACCAAAAATAAGTTTTCTGGACTTTGAGCTCATGTCTCCTCATTTAGTCACCAGAAGGGCTAAAATAAAAAAATTAAAAAGATTTCTGTTCAAAAGGGAATTGGAACATACATTAACCTGAGTGAACTGACTGAAATAGAACTGATCCCAAATCTGCTAACCACCTGGACGAGGGTTCATACAAATTCTCTCACCGTAGCTGAGGGAAGAAAGACCCCAGACATTCAGTGTATAACAAGGGTAAAGACAACAAGGGTTCAGTCCTGGAGGACAGAAAGGTGTCTGGTTTTTGTGTTTACCCGCTAGTCAATATAGTTCCTGATTAGGAGAGGACACAAACCAAAAGTATTTTTACCCTCCAGGATCTGAGTTCATACAGTTCTTCTAATCAGGTGTCTGTGTCGACCACTAGAGGGAGCAAGCGCTCTGGTCACCAACAACAGAGTGAATAGTGTCTCACCTCAGGGGTTTGATGGAAAGTGTCTGAAGAGGCTGTGGTCTATGGTACACATTGTTTGATGCTAGACATTAAACACATGCATGGGCCAATTTGTAACTGTATGGCCTGATGTCTGATGTACATTTAAATATATACAGCTCTGGAAAACATTGAGAGACCACTGCAAAATTAGTTTCTCTGGTTTTACTATTCATAGGTATGTGTTTGAGTAAAATGAACAGTTTAGCTTTATTCTATAAACTATAAACTGACAACATTACTCCCAAATTCCAAATAAAAATATTGACATTTAGAATATTTATTTGTAGAAAATAACAACTGGTCAAAATAACCAAAACAAGATGCATTGTTTTCAGACCTCAAATTATGCAAAGAAAACAAATGAATACTCATTTTTTTAACAACAGAAAACTAATGTTTTGACTTAGGAAGAGTTCAGAAATCAATATTTGGTGGAATAACCCTGATTTCTAATCACAGCTTTCAGTTGTCTTGGCATGCTGTTGTCTTTCACATTGCTGTTGGGTGACTTTATGCCATTCCTGGCACAACAATTAGAGTAGCTTGGCTTTGTTTGATGGCTTGTGATCATCCATCTTCCTCTTGATCAAATTCCAGAGGTTTTCAATGGTGTTCAGTTCTGGAGATTGGGCTGGTCATGACAGGGTCTTGATCTGGTGGTCCTCCATCCACACCTTGATTGACTTGGCTGTGTGACATGTAGCATTGTCCTGCTGGAAAAAACAATTCTCTGAGTTGGGGAACATTGTCAGAGCAGAAGGAAGCAGGTGTTCTTCCAGGATAACCTTGTACTTGGCTTGATTCATGCGTCCTTCACAAAGACAAATCTGCCCCATTCCAGCCTTGCTGAAGCATCCCCAGATCATCACCGATCCTCCACCACATTTCACAGTGGGTGTGAGACACTGTGGCTTGTTGGCATCTCCAGATCTCCGTCTACCCATTAGACGACCATATGTTAGGCAAAGCTGAACATATGACTCAACAGAGAAGATGACCTTACTCCATTTCTCTACAGTCCAATTCTTATGGTCTTCTGCAAACTTCATCCTGGCTCTTTTTTGCTTCTCATTGATGAAGGGCTTTTTTCTAGCTTTACACGACTTCAGTCCTGCCACTAGGAGCCTGTTTTGCACCGTCCTCGCCGTGCACTTCACCCCAGCTGCCGTTTGCCATTCTTTTTGTCGGTCACTTGATGTCTTCCTACGGTTGTTGAGTGACATTCGAATGAGGTTTCATGTATGTTTCTGCTTTAGTTAACCCTTCAGTCATTAATATGCCTCTATAACCTATCTATGAATGGCTTATGAGGAAGAGGGGATGGGTGAGGAGGGGCAGGAGGGGGAGAGGGAAGAGGAAGAAGAGAAGGGGAGGAAGAGGGCCTGAAGGTGATTTCCATGACATCCCTTCAGTCTTTTCTCCAGGTCCTGATTGACAAAACCACTCCCTCTTCCTCTCTTTAACAGTCTCCCTGGTCTGAACCCTAAAAAAGAAACTGTATTCCCTCCTCTTCCCTCTGTGCCAGTGTCACTTTCTGCCCTTCATTCCTCCACCCACCACCCACACCCTCCTCCCAGCCTTATATATCCTCTCTTCCACCTACCACCCACACCCTCCTCCCAGCCTTATATATCCTCCCCTCCACCCACCACCCACACCCTCCTCCCAGCCTGATACATCCTCTCCTCCACCCACCACCCACACCCTTCTCCCAGCCTGATACATCCTCTCCTCCACCCACCACCCACACCCTCCTCCCAGCCTGATATATCCTCTCCTCCACCTACCACCCACACCCTCCTCCCAGCCTTATATATCCTCTCCTCCACCCACCACCCACACCCTCCTCCCAGCCTGATATATCCTCTCCTCCACCCACCACCCACACCCTCCTCCCAGCCTGATACATCCTCTCCTCCACCCACCACCCACACCCTCCTCCCAGCCTGATACATCCTCTCCTCCACCCACCACTCCCAGCCTCTACTTCGTAGAGGCTCAGAGGACAGTGAAAGTTGCATGCCCTGGTAAACTGTACTTCTGTTCAGAGAAAGACATAAAGCCAGGGGTTAAGTATCTCAAATCAAAACATCAAACTCATTGGGAGACCTGTAGAACATTTTGAAACATAAAAGCATAAATGAAACTGGTCAAATAATCAACCTATTTAGAAAAAGAGACACAGATATTGCAAATGCTTTGAATAAGCATGCACCCACAATTCCATTACAACATGGAACAGTCTAAATAATATATTGAATTAAATCAAAGGATATACTGCCTCTCCACAATGACAGAAATATCATCAGCTGGCCTTTTCCTTGTAAAGAAAAAAAGTTCTGTTCACTAATTTAAATATTACAACATTCCCAAATACATTGATTAATTTACCATTTCTGTCTGGCTTTAGACCCAACCATTCTACCAGAACAGCATTAACTAATCTTGCTAATTCAACATATTCCTCATTGGATCAGTGACATGTTCGATTTAGATGGTCATTCAATCTTACAAACACCGGTTTCACTAACAGACTGGTTTGAAGCATATCTTTGTAACAGAAAATACTGTTTTTCTATATGGACAAAAATGGCACTCAGTAAAGGAGCACCTCAAGGCTCTGTACTAGATCTTTTGGATATAAATGCCCAATATAATTGTTGTTTACAAGCTTGATCCTACACAAAAAAAGAAACAGTTCACAAACATTCTCTCACCACTGACAGCCTAAATGTCTTGATTGAACTGTGCATTGTGTATATCTGGGATTGCAGAGTAGGTGAAGGTCAAGATGGGTTCACGTTAGGGTCATAGGGTCACGATAGTCACGCATGGGATCGTGACACGTCCAGTGCTAAAGAGTTGTCTGTGTGAGAAACAACGGCTGACAGGAAACAGTAGTTTGTGTGTGTGTGTGTGTGTGTGTGTGTGTGCGCAGAGGGTGTATTGTCTACAGTATGTAAAAGACAAGCTCTGTGTCTCGCATGTCCAGACACACCAACGCACAGACATCAATCCACTCAGAGTAATTCCTTACAACTGACCATGACAGCTTATGAGGGCACAGGGCAGAGGATGTTTTAACCACCAAGGTGAGCACCTGCCCAGACATAATCATTTGGTTTCATTTATAAAGGTGTTGAATGTCATTACAACCAAATATACTGTATTTACAGTAGTATTTCATATAAAACAAATTGCATTTTCTCTACTGTATGTTATGGTAGATTATCTGTTGTTTGCTATCTGTGGGGAAAGTTATATTTTGTAAAAGATCTCATGTCTTCAGTTTTGAAATATGGCATTATTAATTGTAAACATCAGAATGTGTTCTTTCTGATACTGAGGGAAAACACATCAACAGAATGGGACTGTGGGAGGATTCAAAAGTCACATTTTCATGTATCCTTATAACGGCTTAATAACCAACTTTTCTTTGTGAGATAATTTTTTTTACTTCATTGGTAAACAGTCAATGATGGTGGTATAAATATAATCCTCAAATGTGTTTTTGATAATAAAATAGAATTATACTTACTGATATTTCTTATAAAAACAGATTTCTTTAGAAAACATTTGTGTATGGCAAAATGGATATAAAAATATATTTATCATAAATGATATGTCTTTTTCTATATTAGAGATTTATTTTTAAAAGGATATCTTTAAACAAACATTTTACAATGTTCCTGTTTTCATGTTTTTAACAATTGAATTCTGGACATGGGTACCTCGAAAGTTCCTCTGAAACTTGTGTGCATTTGTTATAAGATGGCGCCACAAATGGCCGCCTCAGAGAAAATAAACCTCTGTGTTCCTTAGAACCCACTGGGCATAACCAAGAAGTTCATAGTATCATAATGGACAAAGCCATGAAAACACAAGTGAGGATGTCGAAAAGCCTAATCAGAACTGCAACAATAAGCACACAAAGCCAACATCAAATTGCAATTTGTGGCCTTCATTCAGTACGACCACTCTATTTGAGAGAGGGCTTGTGTCTTACAATGCTGTTCCCTAACCAATGCATCGCTGTTCTCTTCATTACTTGCCTTGTGTGTAAACCTCTCGAGGCTCACATGTCAAACCTGGAAGCAACACGTTTCAGCTCAACCAAATGTCCCTTCACAGCATTTCATTAGTGCCCCACCAGCATTGCTGTACAGGGGAACAAGGGTGCCAGTTGGAACGCAACTTCTGACATGAATGCAGTGTGCATTGATTCAGTATTGACGAGGCTATGTCCCGTTGCCCATGGAGCTGTCAGATTGAACTGTACGCAGTATTCAGTCTGGTCTCTATGGGTGTGAAGACGACTGAACAGAGACATTCAGCTCTTCATGGATTTTACACCTGTCACTCACACTGTTGCCGTGGTCATTGCTATCATTCTGAAGCTGCTGCCATAATGACAAGCAGATGTGACTTTAAGTTACACTATAGGGGCTTCGAAATAAAACAACATCGCTGAAGTAATATTTAATACAAAACAAATAATATTGGATAGAAGGCTAATGTACAATATATTTCTTTCCCCCCAATCGTTATCATATCACCATGTATTTCTACAGCTAGCATGTTGTCATTAGCTAGCAAAGACAATATAAAATAGGTAGCAATGCTAACGTTAGCTAGCTAAAATTAGGTGGACACTAACCAGTATTAACCAAGCGTGCCGCACAAGCCCTGAAAAGTGAAGCCAAAACGTCTCGATCGCCCCCTGGTGAGTGGTCCCAGTATAGGTCATAAACCCCGCCCTCCCCATGTTATTCAATGGGACGCGAGACCAACTAAACAATTAAATTACCCTTCAAATATATTTTTTCCGAAGCTGGTTTCTGTCATTTACTGTAGTTTGTATCACGCTAATGTAAATTCAAGGGTTTGTTTTTAAAATAAGTTTGTTTTTAGTTAGTTATTTAATGCTCTAAAAACGGTGGTGTGACGTCGTGATTCACAGCTGTGATTGACAGCTATCTGAGCCGAGGAGCCACTGAATCTTCGGAGGACTGAGGAGATTGGAACTTTACATTTAATCTCTAAATTTCTATAATTTATATAATTTCACACGGACATAATGGGTTGTTCTGCAGTACATTGTGCTAACCGATCTGGCATTTCCAATCGATCTTTGAATTTTTTTCGGTAAGTTAAATTTATAAGCTATTTAATTAGTAAATAAATGTAATGGGCTAGCTAACGTTAGCTAAAAGACAACAAGCCTCGTTAATAGCCATGTTAATAGCTAGCAGGTGATCGTTAGCTAGAAGTTACCAATTATTTTTGTATTAGGCCTATTCTAAATTAAGGTTAAACATGATGTAAGTTAGGCTATAACATATCGTCTAGGTTTAACAAGCAAAGGTTGTACTGTACTTGGACTTGCGATTGATTACGGTATGCGCATTCTGCGAGGGAGAGTGAGGGCGGGGCACAGGGGTGGGGCCGTTGATTTCGCGGCTTTACGGCTTTACTTCCTTCTCGCTACTGCGCATAACTACTGCGCAGAACTGGTCCCAAGATCGCTATCTGCGCAGACGCAAGTCCAAGATGTCAGCGCCGTATCAGGACACTGGTGGCTTCGTTTTTCACCAATGGAAAAGAGCGAAAGGGCGTCGTCCATTATTTTTACAGTCTATGGTATTAACTAGTTAGCTGACATTATATTGTAAGTAAAATGGATCTGGTGACATCAAAATGACGACAAAGGGTTTAGCTTCTGATTATTTGCCTTTTTTAGAGATTATATCTTGTTTTCACACACACCCAGTATATACACGGATACACACACACACACACACACACACACACACACAAACAGTATAACACACACAGTGTTGGAGGGCTTTAGAAGGGGATTGAGGGATGCTAATGGGCAAGGAGAAGAGGATAGAGAGGGAGGCATGGTTGTCTACACATAATGAAATATAACACTGAATTACAGGATCTCAGTCTATGAGTCAGTCAGAGGTTGATGGGGCTGAACACAGACACACACACGTGTGCGTTGTGTTGTAATGTGTTGTGTTCCTCAGTCCTGTCACCAGGCTAGATGTGTTGTTTTCCTCAGTTGTGTCACTAGACTAGATGTGTTGTTTTCCTCAGTCCTGTCAATAGGCTAGATCTGTTGTTTACAGCAGTGCTGTCACCAGGCTACATGTGTTGCATTCCGCAGACCTGTCACCAGTGCTACATGTGTTGTTTTTCTCCGTTCTGTCCCCAGGCTAGATCTGTCCACTCAACGTTCCTGATAGTCAGTCCTCTAATGTAATGTATGTAACAGCAATAATTAACTCCAGGCTTGCGACATCAGCTTTATAGGTAATGACAATCAAGTTAAATGAATGGAGTTCATATAACCTTCATCAAAACCCGTTGTTGTCAAAGTGATGAAGCGCTAACTACATAAATTGATCCTGGTTTAAAGACGGCATGGTCAGGGTTATTAAAGGATCGTCTGGTTTACATTAGCAGTGAGGTCAGAAGTCATAGAGTTTGGAGTGTCAAGGTCAGTTTGGCATATCTCCCGGCTGTCAAACAGACCCATATGTACGTGTGTGTTCACGTGTGATGTGTGTGTTCACATGTGATGTGTGTGTTCACGTGTGAGTGCACGTTTTGTGTTTTACGTGCGCCTGAGATATCAAACTGACTAAAGGTTTCAGTATGGTGCATGCTTCCCAAATGCAGTGGTCTTCTTTTCTGGTGTTTGAGCGCCACATGTTTCCTTGAGTCAACTTGGAGTCTAGAACCAGAAGGCTGAGCCCTTTTATCGTAATTGGTTAACTTTGACAGTGACGGCAAAGATTCTTGATTCCTGTATGGCTACCTCCAGCTCATCGCCCTTTACTGTCTCAGAGTAAAACTGACAGCCTCCAAACCCTGTTTTAGTTTTTGGAGTAAAGGACGTTGGGGGGAGTTTGGGAGCAAGAACAGCCAAAACAAAGATGCATACTCACTTAACCCACCACTTACAGCCTGATGGGTGTTCTCAGACTGCCCTAACTGGCCCTGCCCTCCAGGAACATTATGGTGTGACTGCTCCTATCTGGCCCCGCCCTCCATCAACATAATGGTGTGACTGCTCCTATCTGGCCCCGCCCTCCATCAACATAATGGTGTGACTGCTCCTATCTGGCCCCGCCCTCCATCAACATAATGGTGTGACTGCTCCTATCTGGCCCCGCCCTCCATCAACATAATGGTGTGACTGCTCCTATCTGGCCCCGCCCTCCATCAACATAATGGTGTGACTGCTCCTATCTGGCCCCGCCCTCCATCAACATAATGGTGTGACTGCTCCTATCTGGCCCCGCCCTCCAGCAACATTATGGTGTGACTGCTCCTATCTGGCCCCGCCCTCCAGCAACATAATGGTGTGACTGCTCCTATCTGGCCCCGCCCTCCATCAACATAATGGTGTGACTGCTCCTATCTGGCCCCGCCCTCCATCAACATAAGCGTCAGTTCCAAATGGCACCTACATCCTGCAGGGCCAGGGTTTGACACTTCACTCAGAGTGTAAGTTGATACACCGTGAAATTCAAGGGCTGCGGAGGCCTTGGAGTCAACAGGCAAATATTTGCAAAATAAATAATTATATCAGGAAGATATTCGTTTCAGCAAAGTGAAAGTCTAATCTGCTTCTAGTCTGTGCCGATTCAGTCGCGGCTAGAAACGTTGCTCTGTCCTTCCTCTATCCATTCTCTTTTGTCCTGTAAACTCCAGTAGCCACGGCGACCTGCCCCTCCCCTGTCCCAGAGTCCTTCATGCCTCCAGCTCCTCCACCGCTGGGCTGGCCTGTCAGGCCTGATACATCACAAACTTGCAGAATAGGACGTGCGTGTGTCCGCGGGGGGGTGGGGGTGGAGGGAGCGCAGGCCGTCACTACTGACAAGGGAGTAGTGTGAATAAATGGGCCGAGACAGACCTCTGCCTGGACACGCACCCCCCCCCGTCTCCGTCTCCGTCTCCTGGCTCGCTGTGCATCCTGGGATGCCGCTGATCAGGACAGGCAGTTTTCATCTCTAAATGCGTTTGTTAAAGGACGGGGAAACTTGGGCATGTTTCTCCACTGCAGCCCTGATAGATGAGGTGATATTGTGCTGGACAACGATTCCTGGTGGGATTTGGCGATGGCCATGTTCTTTAAAAGAAGCAGACAAAACAGTAGCTTTTTATTCCAAGTTTATTTATGTGAGTTATTTCCTCACAAATTGCTTCGTCTGACACAGTATACTTTTCAATACGACTCTCTTTTTGAGACACTACACACACCACACACCTTTTTAATCCACCTGAAATTGCTTCTCTCCTTTTGCTGTCTCCTGGTTTTTGTATGCATTTGGTTGCCAAAGTAAAGCTGCTTATGGCCATCTGGGCTTCATTCAGTTTCATAAGAGCCTTATAATATCAAACACAACAAAACCTAACGAGAGAGGGAGAAAATGAAAAACGGAGAGGGTAGAAGACAGAGGAAAGAATGAAAGGTGGGTCAGGGAGAGAGGAAGATGAGGCGATAGAGATCAAGATGGTGGAAGGGAAAATGACAAAAAAGATGGGGTGCAGGGAGTGGAGAGAGAGAGCCCTGGGACTGAAAAGGGTTTAATGGGAAGAGGTATTTCATCATTTGCATTCTATATGCTCCATTGCATCTTCACCAACCGCCCTGCATCGAGAATACAGCCAGACGTCGTTTCTCACACGTTGTGTAGGTCAGGTGTCTGAATGCCTGTGAGGTGATTGATTTGAACCGTACACTCTTGCGATATTATAACTACTTCATAGACAATAATCGATGAAAAGAAACTGGGACATCTGAATATCAACTGCCCCAATTTAATGGTTGATTTTTAGGGCAACCAGAAGGTTGAACTGAGAGAGACAGTGTGATTGATGGGGGGTGAGAGGGAGGGGGGGGGGGGGGATATTTATACAGGGGGGAGAAAGGGCAAGGCAGTGAATGTGGAATAACACCTCTGACCACAGTGACTGAACCTCTAATAAAGGAAAGTAGGACCACAAGCTGGAAAATGGAACCCATCAGAAGTCCTGGACAGACCAGCCTACACACCTGTTTCCCTGGTCAAATTCAACCCCACAAACTATCCTCTGTTCTCCAAACCACTTTAATGTTTAACCACCAAGGCCACTGATTCATTACGGAGCTCATGTTGCTCCTTTGAGATGGTAAAGAATCGAATTAGCCAGATTGATGTAATGTTTAGTACAGCGTCGACGCATCCCAAATGGAATCCTTTCCCCTGCAAAGTGCACTCACTTCTGACCAGAGCACTATAGAGAAAAGGGTGTCTTTGCAGATGGTGGGAACTGATCTTTTCAGGTCTTCCTGTGGTGGTCTCCCAGCTCAATAGGAGGCAAGGGATGAAGTTCTTGCATTATTTAAAACCACCCTAGCAGGGAGGACAGTTTGCAGTGTGCTTGTGTGTGTGTGTGTGTGTGTGTGTGTGAGAGAGAGAGACAAAGAGCGATGCAGGCCACTTCCTTTCTCTGAGTGCATTTGTATCATCCCAAATGAACACAATAACAATAGACACTAAATAAAAACGAAAACACTTAATGTCTGCTAGAATACTCTTCCATTTATGTTTTTCTAAATGTAGTGGTTTTGTGGCCATTTAGGTGTCTGAAGGACATCCATGCCAAATTTACGGAATTAAAGTGCATTTCCGGAATTAAAGTGCAAGTCACGTCTAGCCAATCAGCAACAAGTATTCAACAATACTGTGGTGTAAGAGCGCCATATTTATGCATATTCATGCAGTGTAAGTCAGTCTTTGCGCGTGTCTGTGCGCATGTGTGAGTGTGGTCAGAGGTGGCCCAGGAGGCCAGTCGTGTAGGCCCAGCTTCTGTCTCAGTGGAAGCAGGTGGGAGAGCTAAGATGGGGTAAACAGGATCCTCAGATCAAAGACAAACAGAGTGATAGTCATTGGCAGATAGACAGGCAGACAGAAAGATAGACACTTAAATAGGAAGGCATACAGAGAGACCGGCAGAGAGAAAGACAGACAGATAAATGAAGAGACAGACAGCCAGGAAGGTATGCATGAAGACAGACTGGCACACAGACAAGGAGACAGACAGATAAATAGACAGGCTGAGAGACTGACATTTAGACAGACAGATCAATAAGGGGACAGACAGGCATGAACGCAAACAGTCAGGTAGGCAGGCAGACATGTAGACAAACATAAATAGGGAAAGACAGGCATATAAAGAGACCTTGACAGGCAGACACAGACATATAGAGAGACATACAGACAGGTGTGGTCTTGATTTGGAGACGTCTTTGATTTCTGTGCGTGTCTATGTGTGTGTGTGTTTATGTGGTGTATTTGTGTGTGTGTGTGTGTGTGTGTGTACAGTACTCTGTCGATACCAGGGCTAGATATGGAAGATGGCCCCGACATGTTGAACGGTATCCAAGCAACTGAGGCAACTGTAATATCCCAGAAAACACTTGACAATTTGACTTGTTTTGGGGTTGTGAGTATTTTACTGTTCATTTCCCTGAGACTTTGTTTGGCGCAGTGTGTATACCGTCTAATCTATAGAGTGATATCATCATCAATATTCATTTTATTCACTTCACTCTCCAGGCTAATGCATGATTGATCGACCAGCAGGCCCCTTCCGGGAACAATGGAGAGAGACATCTAGAACTAGTTAACCTTCGTCAGTGCAGAACACAGACTCCCAGAATGCATCCTGTTCACTTTGTGGTGCATTACGTTTGACCCTCAGGCTTATCATGAAAGGTAGAACACTATATATGGAATAGGCTGTTTTTAACGCATACGGCAGTAGCCTTTATACCTTGCTGAATAACCTTTGACCTTCTCTCTAACCTGAGAAGGTTAGGATCTTGTGTATTCAGCCAGATGCTTAGGAGCTGGAGGGAAGGACATTCCCATCCTCATTGTATTCGGCAACTTCTCTTTGATGTCTTTATTTCTGGACTATGCTTTAGATGTGAGCGGCTTTCCTGATGGGATTTTCCCAAGGATGGGCGAGACTGGAGAGAAGGAAGAACGGGGCGAGTCGGGATACCGTAAGTAAATGTGACACGGTCAGAAGAGGATGAAAAGGCTGGAAAAGAGAGAGAAAAGAAGTGGTGAGGAAGGATTAGAGTAGGAAAAAGCGAGAGAATGTGAGAGAAATGAGGACACGGAGAAGAGAGGGAGGGAGGAAAGAGATGGAGAAGAGGAAAGAGATGGAGAAGAGGAAAGAGATGGAGAAGGATCAGAGAGCGAAAGACAGGGGTGAGAAAGTCAGTGTATAATACAGTAAGACTGAAACCGAGAGAGACAGGGCAGGGAGGAGGGGGGAGGGGAGGGATGAACCTGTAGCCTTTCAGTCTATACCTATCAGCCTGAGGGCTCTAACAGAGCATGTAATTATGCCGAGTCACCTTGATGCTCTTCTCGCCTACCGTCATTATTATCTGAGGTCCAGGCCATTCATTTTTTAGTACATTCCGGTTACAGCAAAGTTAACATATGGAATTGTTTGAAGATGTTCTTTTCAAAGATCATTTGGCAAATGCATGAGGAGTTGGAGGCCCTTGGTTAGTTTCGCCCCACAAAAAAACAATGGACTATTATTTATGATTTTTCAATTATAATCACATGACAGTGAAAACATCCCAATGGCCAGTGTGTTCCCTGGCTGTGTGCTAACTCCATCTTCTGGCTTTTACCTTTTGTGACAGTTCTGCCTCCGGGTAAAACTTGTGATTCAGCCCTGTCCGGGATGTGAGCAGAGGGGAATCAGACACATGGGGGGTTAACAGCAACCCTCCCTCTACATTATAAAGAAGGTTTCGGCAATACTGGGGGCAGTCAGCACTCGGCAGAAAACAAGGGGCAAGAGGACAGGGACAGTGGAGATTCTACTCATCAGACAGAAGACCAGGGGGATCAGGGCATTATGTTTGGGGTGCATATTGTAAAGAATGTGGGGCCTGTTAATATCTAAATATAGGATGAATTTTGTTAGTTAAATTTTTCTCATTGAAGTGTCGCTTGACCTGTTCCCTCTTTTGTTCATCTGTATGTTGTCCTGTTATTCTTTTACCAAAATAAACTATATAAAGACTGACTCTGGGCTCACGGCTTGTTCATTTCTCCAACATCCTGCTCTGATTAAAAGGCTGCATTACTTTTACGTTTTCAAATGAAGCATACCACTGTTTTGTAGCGCAAATGGTTCAAAATGTACAGATGTGTACATTCAGAGGGATGGCTTCATCAAATTCACAAGAGCCTGATGCACACAGTGAATATACAGTGGGGAGAACAAGTATTTGATACACTGCCGATTTTGCAGGTTTTCCTACTTACAAAGCATGTAGAGGTCTGTCATTTTATCATAGGTACACTTCAACTGTGAGAGACGGAATCTAAAACAAAAATCCAGAAAATCACATTGTATGATTTTTATATAATTAATTAGCATTTTATTGCATGACATAAGTATTTGATCACCTACCAACCAGTAGGAATTCCAGCTCTCACAGACCTGTTAGTTTTTCTTTAAGAAGCCCTCCTGTTCTCCACTCATTACCTGTATTAACTGCACCTGTTTGAACTTGTTACCTATATGAAAGACACCTGTCCACACACTCAATCAAACAGACTCCAACCACTCCACAATGGCCAAGACCAGAGAGCTGTGTAAGGACATCAGGGATACAATTGTAGACCTGCACAAGGCTGGGATGGGCTACAGGACAATAGGCAAGCAGCTAGGTGAGAAGGCAACAACCGTTGGCACAATTATTAGAAAATGGAAGAAGTTCAAGATGACGGTCAATCTCCCTCGGTCCTGGGGCCATGTATCGTGAGATCTTGGCCAACAACCTCCTTCCCTCAGTAAGAGCATTGAAGATGGGTCGTGGCTGGGTCTTCCAGCATGACAATGACCCAAAACACACAGCCAGGGCAACTAAAGAGTGGCTTCGTAAGAGGCATATCAAGGTCCTGGCGTGACCTAGCCAGTCTCCAGACCTGAACCCAATAGAAAATCTTTGGAGGGAGCTGAAAGTCTGTATTGCCCAGTGACAGCTCCGAAATCTGAAGGATCTGGAGAATGTCTGTATGGAGGAGTGGGCCAAAATCCCTGCTGCAGTGTGTGCAAACCTGGTCAAGAACTACAGGAAACATTTGATCTCTAATTGCAAACAAAGGTTTCTGTAGCAAATATTAAGTTCTGCTTTTCTGATGTATCAAATACTTATGTCATGCAATAAAATGAAAATTAATTACTTAAAAATCATACAATGTGATTTTCCTTATTTTTCTGAAAAATTACAGACTTCTACATGCTTTGTAAGTGGGAATACACTGCAAAATCGGCAGTGTATCAAATACTTGTTCTCTCCACTGTAACTGCTGCCAGCACAAACACACTAAGAACTATGGGTAAAAGAATGTCATAATGTTATTCTGTCTTTGTTTACAAGACAACAAACTCCTGAGAGTTATAAGAAGGAAATGTTCCTTTGATGCAGTGTCTTCTCAAACTCAATTAATTCTTCCTTCTTAACCTTCTTTCATCCTCTACTTTTCTCAGTCTCTTTCTTCAACTCTCCCCAAAAACTCCCTTTTTCCCAACTCTCATTCCCTCCATCCTTTTCGTACCCAGAACAATCAGACTACCAGTAGGCTCTGTGTGCACCTCAGAAAACACAGCCAATAGCAAGATTGCATTTCCAAGACCGCATGTGTCACACTTTTTATGTTCCCCTTTAATTCATTTCTATGGTCATTGCCTGTGGCCCACGGTTTACGTAACTAGCATGGATCTCCAGGTAATCACAGGAGTGGAAAATCATTGAAGCTACCATGCAGACAACACTATAGAAAATGTCAATCAATTATTAATACATTTCTTGATTAAGTATTCACTAAGTGAAAAGGGATTTAATATATTTAACAATGACAACTGCATGTAGAACGCTGGCATTTATAATGGCACAAAATTAGACCACACCTCCATCAGTATCCTTCTGTCCACCCAAGAGATTAGGATTAATGCCTGTTGACTACAGGCGAGGACTGGGAGGGAGAAATGTCATTTTATGGTGATAAAGCGAAGTCTGAAAGCCCTTCTTTTCCAACATTTTCTTCCAACTTCCAACTTGTGTAGTCCCCTTTCCCAACTTCCCATCAACCCCTCTGGTAGAATTTCCAACCCTAAAACCACAGCATGGCTTCGACTGTCTGACCTACCCAAGCCAAAAAAATAGTGTATTTTTTTGGAAGCAAGTTGTACTTTAGTACACTAAATTGGATGAAAATAGTATTACTTATGAGTATACTTATGTGTATTAAAATGGACACACTCATTTCAATACGTTTGACCTGGTTCCTATAGATTCTGGACAAACGTAATGGCAATAGGCAATATTAATCATTCTGGGCTTAGTCTGTACATTTCATATTAACCACAAAACACGAAGTCTGTGAGAATACTCTGTATTGTCATTTTAATGTTGCCATGTGGGTTGGACCTCGAACCCTGGTTTTGACATGACTCCAACCGGATCATCAGGAAGGAACAACCAAGGAATCTGCAAGCCCCACGTAGTTGATTATGTTAAAATGCCAGGTGACTGGTGATGTCCATGCTAAAACAGCTGCTGTCCTCTATTGTCTCATCTGTTGACCTGGGACAACGTGGAGAGTAAGAAGCCATTCTTGTGTCTGCCTAATAGCCACTGAGTAAGTTACCATGCTATTATACCTGGACTAACACTGTCTCTGTATACGAGCATCTGCTAAATGAAAATTTTTCGTGCACAAGACAGTAGCTTGCTGTGCATTGTTGTATAGGCTACATTTGAGGTATGAACTATCACACGTTTACAGAGAAGTGACAGTCTTTCTTTATATGGTAACTATAAAACAGCAGGGCTGTGTTAAACCCATCCATAAAGCATTAAATCCTCACAGATGTGACGGGAGTGTGACTGAACATGACAGCCGTCTAGCACGCAGGGAGACAGACAGGAAGGGGAGACAGACAGAGAGACAGACAGACAAAAATAAAACATTTGAAATGCCTCCATCCTTTACCTTTTCCCTTAGATTTCTGTTATTCTTTCAATTTTTGTTGTGTTATTTGTTACGTTTTTCTTATTTTCCACATGCTTTGACAATGTAAACTAATGTTTTCCACGCCGTAAGGGATTCTGACAGGAAGACAGACAATGCTCCTATCCCAAACTCTATTCCCTGTAAAATTGCACCACGTTTGACCATGGATGAATAACAGGTTGCTATGTTAGTGTATTTTATTGCTCAGGGCAATTAGTCTAGATTAGAGTGGGAGACCGGAGTTAGACTCAGGGGTGAGAGGAGAGGGAGGGGGAGGTGAGAGGTTAGACCAAATGTCATGACCTGGAACGAATAGGGTGTCATAAAGCCCATCCAGCCTGTCTGCTGACTGCCCATCTGTGCTTAACCTGAAAACATCCCCACAAACAAAAGAACGCAAATAACAAGCCTAATAAGTTTTGCTACTTGCTAGTTTTTGCTACTTGCTAGTTTTTGGATTAGCTACCAAGAAAAGCATTTTAACACGATTACAGTCGCATGTCAGTCCAAATAGCAGTTAAACTGAAATGTTCTTGAAGAGAAAACCGTTTCATTCGAACCTTAAGAATTCTGGTATTTATGGGGGCGTGAGAGTCAAGTATACTACCCCGCCTTTTGGGGAGTACGGACCATTCCGAGGCGCGTGTGGAAAGGTGGTACGGTTTTCTCCAAGCGCAGAATCAACCTCTCGGTGAAGAATGAGCACTGATTCATCGGTGATTATTTCTGATTTCTGAGCGCAGGGCAAAATAGCATTTTGGATTAATCTACTGGATCGTATTAACCACATTTAGAAGTTGTGGAAATAAAAACTAATTTCACCGCCGTTGTTCACAGGGTAAGTACACGCTCGCTCCCATACTCTGTCTACACATTTCAAACATGTCATACAGTGCTACAAAGTTGTATTGAGTTTAACGGCGAATTTGTTTATCTTAACTTCTTCATTGTAGTGTCACTGTTGCATTCAGAGACCCTGCTCAAGTAATTATTTGGATTTGGAACTGAATTTAACATAACGTTTAATATAAAGAAAACACCCCTCGAAGTTCTGAAGTGAAGACCCATTGAAAACGACAATACAGATCTAAATGTGTGGTTTGCCAGTGGCGGGTAATTAATATAAGTCTCTTTCAGATATATAATACATTGTCAATAATAAACACACTCCTCACTCAAAACATAGCTAACGGAAATATATATACCTCTGCTTCTGCTTAAATTAAAACTGTGGTTATAACATGTAATTACATCAGTTAGGCTACTGTATTACTGGAGTGATAGCAGCGACGTGGTTTTCGAACTTGTGTGCTGGGTTGTCAAATATCCCATACAGACAGCGGTTGGTAGAGTAATATACATTAAAAGACGACTTAACCGTAATGTCGGAAATAAACCTTTAAACCAAAGTATACACGGGTATTTATCTATTTACTGTTGTGATGCTGCCTGCCACCCAGGGGTAGTCACAAACACACACATACACACACTCTGTCTCCACACATACATACCCACCCATCTGTCTACAGTAGAGCAGCTCTCTGGGGGTCTGGCTTTATGCCGGCAGGGAGAGACAGTTAAAAGGAACTGGCGTGCGGAGCAAGGGATGAATGACAGGTGAGGGTGGAGGAGAGAAAACAAGGGGATTACTGGAGGTTATCTGGGGGAGAGCGGGAGAGAGGTTAGGAGCAATAGAGGAAATAGAAGAGAACAATAGAAGTGGTCGAGAAAGGGAGCAGAGTTGACATAAGATAGTGAAAGGAAGAGAGGAAAAGAGGAGTTGAGGGGTGGTATGGAGGAATAGAGGATGAGAAAGAGAAGAGTGGAGATAGAGCTGAGGCTTCATTGCCTCTGTGTGATTTAACAGATTGCCTGACTTTTATCAGAAGACAAACCATGAAAAGGGGGCAAGAAGGGATGAGAGAAAGAGGAGAACGAGAGGGTGAAGAAAGAGAGAATTAGGGAGACCGAGGGAGAATGCCAGAGACCGTTCCAGGGTTGCATGCCAGTAGCCAGCAGCTGCACCTGGAAACTGTAACGTGTTCTGATTCCTGCCAGTTCGACAGCTTTGTCTGACAAGTTGCAGCGGCCTGCCTCTTCCTAAACCCGAGTTACAGAGTCCCTGCATGCTTCTCAATAGGGCACTAGTTTTGACCGCAGCCCTGAGTCCGCCTGGTCAAACGCAGTGATCCAAATGGGGGAATAGGGGGGGCAGTCGAGTTTGCGAGCTCCACCTGGTGCTGTAAGACTGAATGGGCGGTCGAGCCTGTTGGAGTAATTAGACGGTTTAAGTCAATTAGGAACCGTGTCATCGCTTGGAACTCAACAGAACTCATGTATGGGAAGGAGACCGCACAGGGAGAGAGACGTGTGTGCGTGTGTGTGTGTATATATATGCGTCTGTAGGATAATCAATCAGTTAAATGTATATTATAGCCTTTTTTACATCAGCAGTTGTCACAAAGTGCTAACACAGATACCCATCCTGAAACCCCAAAGAGGAAGCAGTAAGATGCATCGTGGCTAGGAAAACCTCCCTAGAAGGGTTTGAAGCTAGGATGAAACCCTGAGAGGAGCTAGACTCAGAAAGGTGTGTCAAGTGAAGATTATTAAAAGTAGATTAACTATTAAGGACATTTATCAGTATAGTGTTTAGGGCTGTGGGCAGTGACCACAGAAATTGTCCAGTGAAACTAGATCTGCAACATAACCAGGTGGAATTGGACTGGAGCAAACAGGAGGGCTGTAGGCAGCGAAAGGTTGGGTAGAGGTGGTCCAAGGGCCCAGAGACATGGTCCAACGGCCCAGAGACCTGGTCCAAGGGCTCAGATGGTCCAAGGGCTCAGAGACATGGTCCAAAGGCCCAGAGACATGGTCCAAGGGCTCAGATACATTATCCAAGGGCCCAGAGACATGGTCCAAGGGCTCAGATGGTCCAAGGGCCCAGAGACATGGTCCATGGGCTCAGATGGTCCAGGGGCACAGAGACAAGGTCCAAGGGCTCGGATGATCCAAGGGCTCAGACATGGTCCAAGGGCCTATAGACATGGTCCAAGGGCCCAGAGACATGGTCCAAGAGCTTAGAGACATGGTCCAAGGGCTCAGAGACATGGTCCAAGAGCTCAGTGACATGGTCCAATGGCTCAGAGACATGGTCCAAGGTCTGAGATGGTCCAAGAGTTCAAAGACATGGTCCAAGGGCCCAGAGACATGGTCCAAGGGCTCAGATGGTCCAAGGGCTCAGAGCCTCCTGATGGAGGAAACTGTCTGATGTGTGTGTGTGAGTCTTCGGCTTTAATGGCAGAAATACCAGCAGCAATTAAACCTTGCTGTTTGAAAATGCATCCGTGTTGAAACCTTAGAGTTTTTTAAATATTTAAATTTATTTTATTTTGTTATTTCAGCCATGACTGGTTAAATGGCTACGCTAATACAGTTATGTGAAAAAGTAATTACACTGGGACGTTTTCTATTTTAACATGAGATCTTCATTTTGTACTTTGAAATAATTTCTTCATTAAAAATCTACAGAATTACGTAATGCTGGAAGAAAAAAAAATAGCCCCCCCCCCTTCATGCATGCATAGCACTGCTTCAAATCTCCCCACAGCATTTTGATAAGATTGAGATCTGGGTTTGACGGCCTTTCCCTAACCCTCATTTCTTCTTTTTGAGCCTGTCCTGTTACAAGATCCTTGTTTAATTCAGCTTCAGCATTTTTACCTTCTCAATAATTCTCTGGTAGAATATAAAATTCATGGTTGACACAATGATGGCAAGTTTGCCAGGTTCTGTAGCAGCAAAGCAGACCCACACCATAATGCCACCGCCTCCATGAAAAACTGGGGTTTTGTTTTCAACAAACATGGCATTGTGTTCAAACTACTCCACCTTTGACTCAGTTGTCCGGAACACATTTTTCCAATAGTTGTGGTCTTTACCCAGGTGTTGTCTGGCAGACATCAATTGTGTCTTGATATGCTTTTTGAGAGCAAAGGATTCTTCTTGACCTCTGATGTAGGCCAGATTTGAGCAGTCTCTTTTTTCTTTTTCTTTGAAACATTGATTGTGCTGAATTACATAAAAATGGCTTTGTAACCACTCCCAGACTCAAGGGCATCGATAATCTTTCTGTCTTTTGATCTTGGCATTGTGAGGCGTTATTACACACCCATATGGTTAAGACTCAACCAGACCAAGTGATTCAAATTTTAGACATTTGATGTCATGGTAAAGGTAGGTAACTTTTTACGCATAGGAAATTACATTCCTGTTTATTTTCTTTGTATGAATAGTTTCAAAGTATATTTTTTTGTAATTTGTTAAATTGGGTTAGCTTTTGCCTTTCTCAAATAATGTGGTTGGAATTTAGCTGAAATATGTAAAATAAAATAAAAAAGTTTTTCACATGACTGCATATATTTTTAAATATGATTATTTAAACCTAACATTAACCTGACTTGAATTGAATCTTAATCACACTGCCAATGTGCAATATAACCCAAACCTTAAATGAGTACAGAAGAATATATTTTTGTTCATGAATTTCTACAATTTAGCCCTTTTTTGACTTTTTTGTCACAATATGATTGTTGTTGGTGAATCAGACTGGAGGTCCTCCAATAACCCACAGCCTTTCCAGAGAGCAGTGACACATCTAATTGGATGTGTTCTGAAGTGCCATGATGAGTCTGAGTTAGACTGAATGATTGACAGTGTCATTTCCTTTGAGGGCTCAAAACACATTGACTGACAGTCGTGGAACAGGACATCCATCAGTTAGTACTGATGGGAAAACAATAAGTGAACATACATGTAAAAAGCCTGCACAACAGTTATTGTTCTTTATTAGATGAATTGAAAATGTGTCTGTGCCTATGATGTTTAGCGCGAGGATGGAATGATCTTCTCCTTTCTGTGAAATCTTTTATAATCAGAATCCTCTAAGCAGCTCTGTCGGTCATAATTGCTTTGAAATTGCCACGCGCTGGTTGATATTGTCTAGTGGCAATTGCCGTAATTATGTCAGTGTCGTCCCATTAAAATAGCATTTTCTTGGCCCATAATTTTCCACTAGAGAGCCATAACATATTTTTTAAGTAGTTTTTGTTTAACGATGAGTACCAAGTTACAACCAAACTTCACACGATACTGGTTAAAGGGATAAACTACAGTTGAAACAGCGTCAGAGTGTGATGTGAAACACTGGTGGTTGCCAGACTCAACCTTAAAGCCGGCCGGGCCTTTGTGTGGAAGCATAATAAGGCGGGACAGAAAACCGCCACAGGTGTCGGCCCACGGCCGTGCCTCTCCACTGACAAGGCCACCACTTCCAAGGGATCTTCAAGCTGTGTCGGGCCTGGCCCCAAATGGCATCCTGTTTAGGGCACTACTCTTAACCCGGGAAAGGGCGTAGCGTGCAAGGAAAGGGTTGCCATTTAAGACGCACTCGAAGTTGCAGGGAAAGAGGACAGGGAGTCGTGGTTGGCTTCAACATTGTGTGTGTGTGTGTTTGACATAGAGGGACACATTTCTCCACGTAATATACTAACTATGGTAACGTAGCGCGTCCAGGGGTAGCAGCTAGCTCGGGGGGCCAGGGGGTGTGTCGGGTCACATGACCAGTCCATCTGTCCCTCTTCTTCCTGTTGTACAACAACCACATTCTGCCCACAACACACACACCCACACACACACACACAAAGTACATGGGCCCTTGGTCAATAGCAGCATCTCTATAATGAAAGGGAGTCTTTGTGACACAGACTGCCAAGGCTGGGTTCTATTCTTGCATCACAGCATGGTCTCACTCTGACATGCTGAACCAGGCCGGTGCAATTCCACAGGGGGGTCATTGCCTGAAGGGCCGACCGAACGGCTGACAACGAGGCCAGGCTGGTGCCGCGAACAGGCTCCCGCTATGCTTGCTGATCCATCTCGACCGCTGAGCTCAAACAGGATTATATATATTTTTTGAATACCTGAACCAGATGTACAGGGTTCTTAGTTTGCACCTTTTGGCACTGATTGGTTGGTTTAAGTGTTCCAGGAATGCTCTAGTCTAGCTCAGCTAATGCGTAGAAAACAGAGACAGATTGAACCCAGGTTTGGAGCAGGTGCAATTCCAATGGGACATGGGCCAGTTTGGACCCCGCCAAGGCTGGGCCAAGCTGAGGGGTTCAGGGGTGAACTTGACCTGGGAACCTGGTGCTGACAGTGAAAGACTTGCTGGGAACAGCTTCCTAGTTGGCGTTAACTTTATGTAACAGGTGGAGACGTGAAGCAGGTTTTCAAGTGATGGTTCCTCCACGGGCCCTTTCGGGAAATTAGTGACTTGGAGGTTTATGAGAGTATTTGAGAGTATTTGTGTAAGAAGGTTTTTGAATCCCAAATGTGTATTGCGTGTGCATACTGTTGAGAAAAGTTTATTTTCCAATGCCATGGAAAAACTTTGGTTTCAAAGACTGTGAAAAAGAAATTGTGCAAAACATCTTACAAAGATTCGGCAAGAACCTGTTCCTGATGAGGCAGCAGGCAGCCTAGCTCTTCTGACAGTGTGCTCTTGAATGGCAAATGAAGTATCCTCTCAAGGACAGAAAGCTATTTAATCTCATGTCTCTGTTCATTGCCCAAGTTCCTGGGCTTTAACCAGCATTAAACAATGTTGTACTGACCATTTAGGTCAGAGTGAATTGGAAACTGCCGACGGCCAAACCTATCGCCAATATCTGCCGGGGAAATCACTTAGGTTCTAATGGTAACCGGTAAACTTGGATTCTTGTGTTGACCAAAGGGCAAGGAACATTTCATTTAGCAGAAGCTTTCACCCAAAGGAACTTACACCAGTGAGTTCAATCATTTATATACAGACTCCCGTGGGAATCAAACATACAACAAATGCAAAAACGCTGCTTTCGCTTGTTCATAGTACAACATGTTGTAATCACCTTAAATCAGTTCAAAGTACTAACTGCCTTAGATCAGAAAAACGTTGAGTGAAGAGCCATAAGCACTGTATTCTGTTGAGTGAAGAGCCATAAGCACTGTATTCTGTTGAGTGAAGAGCCATAAGCATTATATTATTTTTTGACTCTGATGAAGAAGCTCCTAGTGCTGCCTTTGTCAGTCACAGGTCAATAGGTATTTGATGTACAGTATTTTAATAAACTTATCATCATTAAATGGATAAATCAATTATCTCCCAACTAACAGTGCGTGAAGGTTCTCTCTCTATCTGCTAATGAGAAACTGATATGACAGAATCTCTATCCCCCTCTCTCTGATGTGTCAAAGCTAAGGAGGGATGTGTAAATGGAAAAACCAGCCACCCCTATCCTTTAGATCCTGTTGATGACATCTGGGTTCTGCTTTAACTCGGCAGTCCATTGTTATGCATATGATCTTCCTGTACCCGCGTATTCTGTGCAACTCATTCAAGTCTCCCAAATGTAATGAGATTAAATTCATCCAAATCAAATTAAAAGCAGATGGTCACCCCTACCCCCTACAGATACAACTCGCTTTGACCCCCATGGAGGTACCTCTTGACCCCCCCCACCATACACCCCTACCCCCAATCAACAGTGCCCCCCCCCCCCCCCCCCCCCCCCCCCACCCACTGTCCTTCCCAGGACAGGCCTTGCATTGCCATAGCAAAACAACAGAAAAATTTAAAATGAAATAACTTTCAGACAAAAGGCTGTCTCTAATGGCTGTATTACCATTCCACCCATTAGATTCAGAACACCAGGTAGATTCAGAACACCCGTTGGATTCAGAACACCAGGTAGATTCAGAACACTCATTAGATTCAGAACACTCATTAGATTCAGAACACCCGGTACATTCAGAACACCCGTTGGATTCAGAACACCAGGTAGATTCAGAACACCCGTTGGATTCAGAACACCAGGTAGATTCAGAACACTCATTAGATTCAGAACACTCATTAGATTCAGAACACCCGGTACATTCAGAACACCCGTTGGATTCAGAACACCCGGTAGATTCAGAACACCCGTTGGATTCAGAACACCCGGTAGATTCTGACCTGGTAGATTCAGACCTGGTAGATTCAGACCTGGTAGATTCAGACCTGGTAGATTCTGACCAGTAGATTCTGACCAGTTTCCATGGCCCAAATGGCACCCTATTGCATGTGTAATACACTGTCTTCACTTCAGCTATTCCCCCCAATACAGGCAATGCAGTTGGAGGGAAATAGCAGAGTCTATATGTTTCCTCAAATTGAGTCGGAAGGAGCCAGCTGTCAGGGATGTCATTACAGCCGTCTTATAGCTCCCTGTGTGGTCCTCATGGGGCTGGAGCTGGAATGCTCTGTGGTTGAAGTTGTGGTTAATTTACCATCCCAACAGTGCTTCCCTCACCATTATGGCATAGCTAGGCGTATTTACAGTAAATACAAAAACCAGATGGTATAATAGCAACTTAACTGTTTTTTATGGGCATGTGCTTATGCAGCATTTTTCTCCCGTTTTGTCACTTATGAAGGAATTAAAGGTTGTCCATGTCCAAGAGAGTTAGAATACGAAGGAGAGACAGAGACAGAAAGACAAGCTGATAGACAGACAGGTAAAAAAGACAGATAGAAAGAGATGGACACTGTAAAGAGAGAAGGAGCGAGAGGCTGTTGGCACGGTTGTCCGTTCTCAGGCTGAGCAGCGCCACACAGCTCAATAGTGTTATGAGAGTCACTGAGGGAAGGAGGTGGTGTTCTGGGCGTTCTGTGTGGGAAGCAGCAGCACTGACTGTTCTGATGAGTCATTGCATCATTCTTACATCATTCTATCTGTCAACCTTCTGTTGAACAGCTCTGTCTCTGTCAGATCTGATCACTCTCTCCCTCTTCCCTCTTTTTTCTCTCCCTCCTCTTCCTCATTTCCCCCTCCCTCGCCTCTCTCTCTCAGTCTGTCTTTGTTCCGTCGGTGACAACTTAAATCTGCTCGCGCTGCTGCGCCTCTGGTTCTGGCTAAGCTTCAGCAATATGCATTCAATACAGATCACAATTCCCGTGATCTTGACTTAGAGGAACTATTAAAAGGGGTTCTTTAAAGAACATACAGGAACATAGTAACAATTTAAGAACTCCCTGAAGGACAAGTCATATTTATTTTTTGAGTGAAATGTTTACATAACAGGCGTAGGATTTTTCTTTCTCCAGGAACAGGAGTATTTGGTCTATTTGTTGATTACTGTACAGTACATAACATTAAAGAATACAGGAAAATGTATCATGATATCATGACATCATCGTGATAGAACATAGCATAACCGTTCCTAGCCCCGCCCTCTGAACGCTTGTGTGAATATTGGACGGGAAAGTGGTCAAAAGTAGAGAACACAGCCATTAGCTAAAGAAGAGCAGTGGGGCGGATTCGAACCCGCGCCACAGCAGCATGTGTGCACTTGAGCTAGTGGCCAGGACCACCGGTCCACCCCAGCATAGCGGAGAGCACCGTTCTGGCAAGGAAATAACCCGGTTTGAAATGTTAATTCTGTCCCCACAGTCGGTGGAACGTGTCGTGAGGTTGGAACATTGAACTCTGACGGCGCCGCTCCCTCCCGAACGCCCTCCAGAACCCGGCCAACCGGAGTCCATAACAGGTACAGCAACAGGATGGTACGCGGCTGCTATTTCTGTTACTTTATAATCAGCGTGCATCCCACAGCGGGGCTTGGAGCATTCCTCCTGACCACATGGGGCGTGATGAGAATTCACTGATTCATCTGCCTTTTTACATTTATAGTTCACTGGGGGTCCTTTCTTGCTTCGCGGGAAATATACACTAAACATTTTCATCGATCCAGTTGTGTATCATATAGATCACTGTCATTTCGCTGTCGCTTTCACTCCTCTTCTCGCTCTCTTCCTACTTTCTGCCTCTCGCTTTTTCTCTCACACCACTTCTCTCTCCCTCACCCGTTCTCTCTCCCTCACCTGTTCTCTGTCTCTCATCTTTCTCTCTCTCTCATCTCTCTCTCTCATCTTTCTCTCTCTCTCATCTCTCTCTCTCTCTCTCTCTCTCTGAGATTGACTACATTGTCAGGCAGCATTGAACAACTGTCTCCCTGCTAGATCAATACACTTAAGAATCAGAGCGAAAGGACTGCGCTGCTCATCGCCGTCTCTCGGCTAGTCAGGGGGAATAATGAATAGAATCTTCCATAGGAAGCACAGCCTTACCTCTGAGTGGTTAACAGGGTAAAGACTGGTCATTTAGACTGTAGAGTACTGGAATGAGAATGGCTGTCAGCCATTACAATGAACAGTGTTAAAGGAGAGAGAGACAGAGAATCAGAGAGTTGGAGAGAAAGACAGACAGGGAAAGAATGACAATTAGAGACAGAGAAAGAAAGAAGTTGAAAAAAGACAGGGATGTTTCTCTCCTCCTGTCAGCATGAATCAGTAGTTAGTGTTTACAGGCCCGAAGGACCCAGCATTGGGAGGACCTGAGGCCAGGCCCCAGACAAACCACAACCTAGAGACATTCTCAGACTGCTAGAGAGAGATTAAACCAGAGAGAAAATTAGGTGGGGTTTTTTCACATGATATTTCAGATACATAGAGAGAGTGAGATACATAGAGAGAGTGAGATACACAGAGAGAGTGAGACACACAGAGAGAGTGAGACACACAGAGAGAGTGAGACACAGAGAGAGAGTGAGACACACAGAGAGAGTGAGACACAGAGAGAGTGAGACACAGAGAGAGTGAGATACATAGAGAGAGTGAGACACACAGAGAGAGTGAGACACACAGAGAGAGTGAGACACAGAGAGAGTGAGATACACAGAGATAGTGAGATACACAGAGAGAGTGAGACACAGAGAGAGTGAGACACAGAGACTTCTCAATGTCTACTGTCCAGACCTTTTTCCATAGGTTACATTAGGTAGTCTATATAATGCACATATTTGGCTTCACAAAGACATAATAACAGTCTGCTTTTCATTTCTTTGCTCTTTATCCACCTCAGTCACTCTTGACTTAAGACATTTCAATAAGTAGCCTACACCATACATATCAATAAGAAGCCTACACCATACATTTCAATAAGTAGCCTACACCATACATTTCAATAAGTAGCCTACACCACACATATTGATAAGTAGCCTACACCATACATTTCAATAAGTAGCCTACACCATACATTTCAATAAGTAGCCTACACCACACATATTGATAAGTAGCCTACACCATACATTTCAATAAGTAGCCTACACCATACATTTCAATACGTAGCCTACACAATACATTTCAATAAGTAGCCTACTCTATACATATCAATAAGTAGCCAACTCTATACATTTCAATAAGTAGCCTACACCATACATTTCAATAAGTAGCCTACACTATACATTTCAATAAGTAGCCTACACCACACATATTGATAAGTAGCCTACACCATACATTTCAATAAGTAGCCTACACTATACATTTCAATAAGTAGCCTACACCACACATATTGATAAGTAGCCCACACCATACATTTCAATAAGTAGCCTACAGTCACCATACATATCAATAAGTAGCCTACACCATACATTTCAATAAGTAGCCTACACCATACATTTCAATAAGTAGCCTACACCATACATTTCAATAAGTAGCCTACAGTCACCATACATTTTCCATCACACTGCATGGCTTTCCAGAGGGCAGCCGTTTAAGATTTGGTTACATTTATATTGCATTTTAGCCGTTTAGACGCTCCTACACAGTTATAAAATAATCTATTGTTTTGAGGATCCTTTGTAGTGTAAATAGACCAAAGGTGGGAATGATAGAGTAAAGCCGGTTCTGGAATAACTGCAGAAATTCAACCCCCTCTGCAGCAATGTCTGTGTTCTCCGAGGGCCTGGATCACTATACCATCCGGGGCCACAATTATATAGATCAGACTTGGGCAAGATAAGGCCCTTTAATCTTTGGGTAATTTCATTGCGTGATACATCCAAAACTTTAAAAATAATACAAAATAAAAATAGTTGACGAGGTCTGCAGATTACGTTACTTTATTTACTGCTGCATATTTATTTTATTTCAAATTAAATGTCCTGTGGCACCCCAGTAATAAGTACAGCAAAAGATTGCATTAAACTTTAAAACTTAGAACATTTTATTGAACACATGAAATAGAAAGCCTCAAAACCCTATGATTCCCTCGTGTCACATAGAAGCTTAGTGCTCCCAAACTGAGGTAATTTCATTAAAAAAAAAAAGATTTGATTCAAAGATGCGTTTCGTTATCTTTCTCAAAATGCATCTCTCATGAAGACAACCAAAGATGCAGGCAGACTGAAGTTTTAATCTCCTTGAAACTTCCCACCTTGGTTCTGTTTTCAGAGGAATGTAAGTAATACATCATTTGTTTGAAGACAAAGATACTTCCATGTTCGTATTAAGCAGCTTGTTGTGCCGTGACTTGTACTGGATCAATGGATCACACCGTCTGGCAACGAGATTAATTCTGAAGCATGTAATATCGCTCCCATTGAGTCATCGTCGACATTTGCAGGGAATTCATATGTATTCATAAGGTCCATTGTTAACATAGCTCAAAACAGAGCGTTAATCAACCCAATTGACCTAAATCAACCTAATCCAACCTAAGTCGACATAAGTTCATCTAAAGCACCCTAAATCCACTTAAATCAACCCAAATCAACCAAAACCACCCTACATCCACCCAAATCCACCAACATCCACCTGTTTCCACCTGAATCAAATGAAACTAACGATATCACCCAAATCAACTTAATTCCACATAATCATGGTCAACGTGTCAGAAGACAAATCAACACTGTCTATTCAATGTCAGCCTGTGTTCAATGTATGACCCGGCCCAGCCCTAAGATTTCTGAAGAGTGAGGCAACAACCAGCACTCCTCCCAGAACACTGTTTAAATCACCATTCCTGATCCAAACGAATGAACCGTTGTTTTCCGTGACACTACCCCCTCGTCGGAGGGGTGGCGGAGAGAGGAGAAGGATTTCACAGTTTGATTAACAGTGTTATAGGCAGGGATTAATAAGCGATCGATCTCTGTGTGTGTGTGGGTGTGTGTGTGTGGCTGTGGGGAGTTACAGTCAGCAGGCAGATGGAAGAGCTGAAACAATTAGATGCTGAGCACCGTTTCTGCCTCCTCAGTCCCTGCCTGTGATTATGAGGAGGTGCTTCTTCAGCGTCTGGCTCGGGGTCTGTGCCTGTGCAACACTGTCCTGTGGAGAGGAGGTGCTTCTTCAGCGTCTGGCTCAGGGTCTGTGCCTGTACAACACTGTCCTGTGATTATGAGGAGGTGCTTCTTCAGCGTCTGGCTCAGGGTCTGTGCCTGTACAACACTGTCCTGTGGAGAGGAGGTGCTTCAGCGAAGCACTCATTGACCTTAAGGTTGCCCACCATCTTGTCCCTCTAAACGTGAAGTATCTTAATATAATATTGTCAGGAATTGTCCACTGCAGGGTTTGGACCGTTGGCGTCACATCTGTTTGTTATTAGGCAGGTGAGAGGCTGTTACAGAGCTGTCAGTATTGAGTCTTGATCCTAGGGTTTGGATTTGCATTTGGAGTCCGGCGACAAGAACCAAAGAGTCAAGTGATCTTAAGCTGCACTGCAGGAACATTTGGTGTATTCTTGGTATAAAACCCTCAAAGGGTTTTGATTTTACACTTCAAAATGTCAGACTTGATGTGCCCGAATGAATAATTAAAAGTTACTGTTGCTGTAGGTTGTTGCTACTTTATATTGCAATTTGTCTCGAGCCAATCTCCTCTCTGTCACCTTCTCAAAGGCCTCAAAAGATTGTGTCTGTTTTGTATCCTTCTTTCTCCATCTAATTGGTATGCATATAAAGACCTTACTGCTTAAAATGATATCTGGCCTGCTGTGGTCTATTTAATGTTCATAAAGCGTGACGGTCTGGTGGCGGACCAGGGAACCGGCTGTGACAACACACTCAGGTGGCTTGCAGAGAAAGAGGAGCAGGACAGGAGGTGTAGAGAAAGAGGAGGAGGGAGGGAGGGAAGGAACAAGGGAGGGAGATGTAGAGAGAGTGAGAGAAATGGCAGATTTATAACAACAGGCTCAGGTGGCTTCCAGGGGGAGGTAAAGAATGAGAGAATGAGAAAGAGACAGAGAAAATTAAGGCAAAGGGAGACTTATAAGCAGCACATTAAAGGCTTCCCTGGGGCTTGTAGTTTATCAAAACATTTAATCTGTTCCTTAAATAGGTTTGAGAGAGGCTAAGAGAGAAAGTAGAAAGGGGGACAGAGAGAGAAAGCAGAAGTGAGAGGACTGGGGAGATAAATAAATAAGAAAAGTTTAACAAGGCATAGGCTTTGGATTTGCATTTGGGGACGTTTGCTGTTTGCTGTCTGACAAAATTAGGACCAAAGAACTGTCATTGCTGGCCATGATAATGCCGTTACATCATTAATAAATTCAAAGCACTAAGCTTGTGAGAACTCTACTGTTCTTTAAGAAAAGATGGAAAGCACTAGTGAGCTCAGCGATGGTAAACTTACTGCTAGTCAAAGACAGACCTCTTCAGTGGACGACCAAAGAATGCTCACCATCATGAAAGAAAAACACAAAGATCACAAATACAGCCGAATGTCTGTAGAAATATGCCTGGCAGGACACTTTGTAAACCAACTATGAACCAAATCAAATCTTGAGGGTTTTCAGTATTTCCGTCGCATTGAATCCATTGCCTCTCTCCTCTACACAGCTTTCAGTCTCCAACCGCAACCCTCAGTTAAGAACCAGCTGCCAGCACGGTGATGTGAAGGAGAAGGAGAAGCTGAAGGAGAATAATAAGGTGCGGAACAAAAGGGCGAAGGAAGATAGACGAGCAAAAAGGAGGAGGAGAGAGGGAGCAGAAGGGCAAAGGGGGCCAGGGGGAAGAGGATGGGAAGCCTCTAAGAGGAGGTGAAGAAGGAGAACATTTGTCCTGTCGGTGAGGCAGTGACCATTTTTCCGGTGACAGAAGCTACACAGACCACTGGCTTCCGTGGCCTCTCAAATGTGCGTTCAAAATCATTCACTATAGGGTGCCATTTGGGATTCACCCGCAGGCTATAGAACGTCAGCAGACAGGGTTCTCCTACCGTGGCTCCATTTGCCCTCCTGCTGGCCACGCAGTGCCGGACAGCTGTTGTAGGGACGGTGCTATGAATACTGGAGCTGGACAGGTGTCTGTCTCATTGAAGAGGTCTGTTGTCTGCGACTGTGGCCCGAGAACAGCCTTGGGGTGATGAAACAGCGCAGAGAGATTGTTTGACTGTGCTCTTGGGGATTTCTTTGGAAAACAATTGATTAGAATTAAAAATGTTATATTTGAACCTCATCCCTGATGGCAACTCCTAAAATCCCAGGATAACCCTAACCCTAACTCCAAGCCTAAAAAGAGTTACATAAATGGGGACCGGCAAAGTTTCAAGGTTTATTTGACAAATGCATCGAACAACACAGCGTCATCCTGCTCAATGAAATTCTTCTGACATGGCACCCGAAAACTATGTAGTGAGAGTTAAGAAAAATAAGATATAAGCAAAAATATAGCCTGACAAAAAAATTAAGAAATAATATACATAACACTGTGCACTAGCAGCAGTTTAAAAAGAGTACTGTAAACTAGCAGCAATCTGGGTAGTATTATTGAATAATATAGATACACATGAGTGTAATAAGCTTATAAAGGGTGGCATAGCACACTACAACTACATAGTGAGAAACGTCCTCACTGGTCACGATTTGCTGTGGGTTGACAACAGTACCCGTGCACACACACACACACACACGCACACTGCCTACAGAAACAAGTCCTCTCACTCAGGGGACCCGCACAACCTGTTCCTGCACACACAAGACACCCGGACAGTGGTTTGGGTCGATGGAGCGCTCCACATCACAGACCGCCAGGACTGAGCTACAGGAAATTGCCTCAGGGAACCGCAGGCTGCAGGATTATTGAAAGACTGCTCTCTGTAAAGAAAGTAGCAGAGAGTCACAAGGGAAGAGGTGAGAGGGAGGACACTGAGGGGATTTGCAGAGGAGAAAACAGAGGGAGAGGAGGAGCGAGAGAGAGGAGGAGAGAGAGGAGGAGAGAGACGATGGTGAGGGGAATTAATTGTGGCCATCTTCTATTTGGCTGTGTTAAAATGGTCCAGCTGCTCCCTGTGCTATTTTAGAGAAGACACAGCTGCAGGGAGATCTGTGTGTGTGTGTGTGTGTGTGTGTGTGGGAGGGGGGGGGTGTGTGAACCTGAAGTCCCCATACACTTATGAAAATGCCTTGGTTCATTACCCCAAATCCCCTCTAAAGGACAGCAATTACCCAGAGTGCTCTTCTTTCCGCTGCCCAGGCACGACCAGTCATAGAGGCAGCATTTGACTGCTGCAGTCGTGGCCTCTGCATCACACACACACCCATGCACACACTCACACACACCCCCACATACACACACATACACACAGACTCACATACACTACCACACACATCCACATACACACACACACACACACACACACACATACACACACCCACACACACATACACACACACCCACACACACACACACACACACACACCCACACACACACACACACATACACACACATACACTGACCCCCGAGTACCAACCTACCTGATCCTCCAGTACCAACCTACCTGACTGTCCAGTACCAACCTGACGCTTCAGTACCTACCTGACTGTCCAGTACCCACCTGACTCTTCATTACCAACCTGACTCTTCATTACCAACCTGACTCTTCATTACCAACCTGACGCTCCAGTGCCAAACTAACTGTCCAGTAACAACCCGACGGTCCAGTACCAACAAAGTAGTGCCCTAGGTCCAGTACCAACAAAGTAGTGTCCTAGGTCCAGTACCAACAAAGTAGTGCCCTAGGTCCAGTACCAACAAAGTAGTGCCCTAGGTCCAGTACCAACAAAGTAGTGCCCTAGGTCCAGTACCAACAAAGTAGTGCCCTAGGTCCAGTACCAACAAAGTAGTGTCCTAGGTCCAGTACCAACAAAGTAGTGCCCTAGGTCCAGTACCAACAAAGTAGTGCCCTAGGTCCAGTACCAACAAAGTAGTGCCCTAGGTCCAGTACCAACAAAGTAGTGCCCTAGGTCCAGTACCAACAAAGTAGTGTCCTAGGTCCAGTACCAACAAAGTAGTGCCCTAGGTCCAGTACCAACAAAGTAGTGCCCTAGGTCCAGTACCAACAAAGTAGTGTCCTAGGTCCAGTACCAACAAAGTAGTGCCCTAGGTCCAGTACCAACAAAGTAGTGCCCTAGGTCCAGTACCAACAAAGTAGTGTCCTAGGTCCAGTACCAACAAAGTAGTGCCCTAGGTCCAGTAGCAACAAAGTAGTGCCCTAGGTCCAGTAGCAACAAAGTAGTGCCCTGGGTCCAGTACCAACAAAGTAGTGCCCTAGGTCCAGTACCAACAAAGTAGTGCCCTAGGTCCAGTAGCTAGGAAACCCTGTTCCTGAAGGGTCACAGGCATTACAGGGCTTTGTCCCGACACATTCAGACCTTAAAACAGGGTGTGCCTGCAGACCTCCGGGCCTGCCTCTGGGCTGTGTTGGTTCCATTTGGGTCCGGCGGTGAGTCAGTGGTGACAGGTGGCAGCAGGTGGCTGAGTCCTTGTAAACACCATCCTGGCTGGAAAAGACAGTTGGTCCTCCTCACACTAACCCTGACACACACACACACACACACACACAAAATGCACACACACACACTGACACAAACGTGTACCGCCAGCGAAAACAAGTCCTCCTACTCCTCCGGCCCACTCAACACATCCCCTTATGACACAGAGTCAGACACAGAGAGGTTGGTAGTTACAGGTCCCAGCTATCCACAAGATAGAAAGACAGACTAGAGAGAGACTAGGGAGAGACTAGGGAGAGGCTAGGGAGATGGTGGAGACTACAGGGAAATGTGAGAGAGAAAATAAGAAAACAAGAGAATAAGAGAGACCTACTGTATCACATCTGTACTTCTATCCCTGAGGAAAGCAAATATGACTCCACCTCAGCTCTCTGACGAAGGCAAACTGTCTCTTCTAACTCCCTGAGGGAAGGAGACCTTTTTTAACTCTTTTTGACAAAGTAGACATGTCTCTTCTAACTACTTCTTAAGGAAGTAGACCTGTCTCTTAACTTTGATGAAGGAGATCAGTCAGTTCAAACTATCTCAGAGGGAAGGAGACCTGTCTCTTAACTCTGATGAAGGAGATCAGTCAGTTCAAACTATCTCAGAGGGAAGGAGACCTGTCTATCTCTTTTAACTCCTTAATGGACGAAGAGACATTTCTTCTAGCTCTCTGAGGGAAGGAGACACGTCTATTTTAACTGAATCTAACCGGAGGAGGCGCGTGCCTTCTAGCTCTCCGAGTGAAGGAGACATGTCTCTCTCCGAGGTGATGATGTAACCGCCGCCAGGTGACGTGATTTCTCGAGATTCTCCAAATGTTTGTTGAACTTAAATCTCCTACCCGGGTGTTCACAGTGGCGGCGTGACCATTCATTTTAATGAAACCCTGGCAGCCTGGCCTCATTTGACTCAGATACAGCAACACTCAACAGGGCGAAGCTGCTAAACACCTGCTGTTTCCATGACGCATATGTCACTCGCCGTGGAAGAGTGTGTACGTGTGTGTGTTTGTGGGATTGTCTGTACTTGGGCACACAGCTGGTCACTAACCTGTGTGTGTGTGTGTGTGTTTCTGTGGGGGTTCTGGGCGTCCCCCCCCCCCCAGACTACAGTCATGGAGGGGGACTGTCTCAGCGGGTCAGTAACCGTTGTGTGTGCCTGTGTGTGTTTCTACAGGGGGAGGCGTCGTCCCAGACTACAGTCATGGAGGGGGACTGTCTCAGCGGGTCAGTAACCGTTGTGTGTGCCTGTGTGTGTTTCTACAGGGGGAGGCGTCGTCCCAGACTACAATCATGGAGGGGGACTGTCTCAGCTGCATCAAGTATCTCATGTTCATCTTCAACTTTTTCATCTTTGTAAGTAAATACTGCTTGTTTACACTTCACAGGTCTGAATGTTTTCCCTGTTTGCGACTTTCAGTGTGTGTCTTGACTTTCAGTGTGTGTCTTGACTTTCAGTGTGTGTCTTGATTTACGATATGTGATTTGACTTAGGGTATGTGACTTATGATATGTGACTTGACTTAGGGTATGTGACTTGACTTTTATGTGATTTGACTTAGGGTATGTGACTTATGAAATGTGACTCGACTTAGGGTATGTGACTTGACTTATATGTGACTTGACTTACGGTATGTGACTTGACTTTCCGTGTAAGACTGTTTGTCTGGTCCAGCTAGGGGGCTCCTTCCTGCTCGGCGTGGGTGTGTGGGTGCTGGTGGACCCTATGGGCTTCAGGGACATCGTAGCGGCCAACCCCCTGCTCTTCACCGGGGTCTACATCATCCTGGCCATGGGGGGGATGCTGTTCCTGCTGGGCTTCTTGGGCTGCTGTGGGGCCATCCGTGAGAACAAGTGTCTCCTGCTGTTTGTAAGTCACCTGCGTTATAAACAGTGCTATAAGGTGTCCTAAAGTCTGTTACGAGGTGTTATAAACATTCCCGGCCTGCTGTGGGGCCATCCGTGAGAACAAGTGTCTCCTGCTGTTTGTAAGTCACCTGCGTTATAAACAGTGCTATAAGGTGTCCTAAAGTCTGTTACGAGGTGTTATAAACATTCCCGGCCTGCTGTGGGGCCATCCGTGAGAACAAGTGTCTCCTGCTGTTTGTAAGTCACCTGCGTTATAAACAGTGCTATAAGGTGTCCTAAAGTCTGTTACGAGGTGTTATAAACATTCCCGGCCTGCTGTGGGGCCATCCGCGAGAACCGGTGTCTCCTGCTGTTTGTACACCAGTGTGTAGTTTACTTGCTGGTCGGATGTTTTCACTGGTCGTCTGTAGTGTAGATGTGTGTGGCATGTTGGGCTTGAAGATTGGCGGATGTTAGCGCATGGCTTTAGGGCCACCTAGTGGGCTAAAGTTTCAATTGCATCACTGGTTAAAGTGGAGTAAAATTGGTTCATTCCTGCTTTGGTCAGAACAGAAAGTGGAAGTTCAAGATTTCAATACACATTGTTGCCCCTTTTTTTAAAGGTGTAGTATACAATATATTTGGATTGTAAACCCCTCTTTCTGCCCCTCTCCTTCACTCTCTCTCCCCCGTCTCTCCCTCCCTCCCTCCCTCCCCCCTCTCCTCAGTTCTTCATGCTCATCCTGATCATCTTCCTAGCAGAGTTGGCTGCAGCCATCCTCGCCTTCATATTCCGGGAGCACGTGAGTCCTTTGTTTCCCTCCGTGATTGGGATCAGGTAACATCGTCCGTGCTGTCGTCCGTGCTGTCAGTGTGAGGACAAGTCATGACCGTGGTGACGCAGTAACACGCTGACAGGCAAACAAATCTTCTGAGGAAAGTCTTTAGGGGAAATGCTTCTTAGACCCGGAATAATCTCTCATCGGAGGAATTGTGCGGTACCATTATTTTAGACCCAGCCATTGAGTACTGTTAGTTGGTCTTAATTCAGTCCTGCCAAACATGTCAGAGTTTACTGGTGATTTATTGAGGATGGATACTAAAAGGATACAAAAAGATATACAAGCATGATTGCCTCATTTCTCTCCTTGAAGTATGAACCAAGAACAGGTTTGACACACACACACGTTTTATGTGTTTACAGAACAACTCTTAGTCCAATCAAAAGTGTACATTTCATCACTTTTGATACAGGATAAAACAATGAAAACAATCTGTTCCAGTTTTTGGTTTTGTACGCAGCAGGGTAGCCTAGTGCTTTCAGAGCGTTGGATTGACGTTCAAACGGTCGCTACGGTCGCTTTTACCGGAGTGCTGAAGAGAGAGGACTAGAACATCAATCAGTCAATCAATCAAAGTCTTTATAAAGCCCTTTATACATTAGCAGTTGTCAGAGTACAAAGACAGACAGCCTAGGAGCCCAAAAGTACAGCACAGTAACATCCATGTCTGTGTTACAGCTGACCAGGGAGTACTTCACCAGGGAACTGAAACACAGTAACATCCATGTCTGTGTTACAGCTGACCAGGGAGTACTTCACCAGGGAACTGAAACACAGTAACATCCATGTCTGTGTGTAACAGCTGACCAGGAAGAACTTCACTAGGGAGCTGAAACACAGTAACATCCATGTCTGTGTGTAACAGCTGACCAGGAAGAACTTCACTAGGGAGCTGAAACACAGTAACATCCATGTCTGTGTTACAGCTGACCAGGGAGTACTTCACCAGGGAACTGAAACGGCACTACCAAGGACACAACAACACAGACGTCTTCACCGCCACCTGGAACGCCATCATGACCACTGTAAGACAGCCGGCCCGCTGGTCCTTCCTTAGCCGTCTCCCTCCGGCAGGTCCAAACTGAACGCTACGGCCTTCATAATGACTAGGGAAACACGGTGTGTAGGGCAGGGGTGGGCAAACTGAGGCCATTCCATCCAGCCCGCGGTAGGTAATGAAATAGTTTTGAGGGGAAGTAAAAAATAAGTCACCAGCTGACTTTTGTACATCTGAATCTGGAATGAAATTCTTTAGACATTATTAGGGACCTGCTGTAGAAATGTTGTAATTACTGCTGCTTTCTGGCTCGCAAATCATTTATGATTAACAAATTACAAAACAATTGGCCCTCCATTTAATTTCGTTATGTGGCCCCCGAGTGAAAAGGTTCCCCTGGTGTACAGAATAGGGTTCCGTTTGGAACACACTGAGCTTCAACTGCCCTCCATGAGCCGTGTGTACTACAAGTCCTTTCTGTGTTACGTGTTATTTTGTGTTCAACGGAGGCTGGCAGGCCCTCATCTCCCACTCTCCCGTCCCCCCAGTTCGACTGCTGCGGGGTCAGCCACCCGGGGGACTTCCAGGAGAGCCTGTTCAGGCTGCTCAATCCGGACAAGATGGTTCCTGAGGTGTGTTGCCAGGGCGACGGTCACCCTGGTGACAGTGTGGACTACCTCAGCAGGGACGAGTGTCTGAGAGGAAGCATGGTGTTCCGCTACAACAAGGTTAGGGCGTGAGTGTGGGTAATGGTGGAGCCAAGACAAAGTGCTCACCCAGGTGCAACCTCACAATTCAGTCTGCAGAAAGGCAAAATGACATTTTCTGTTTAGGGTTTAGGTTTAGGGTAAAACAACTGGGGTGAGTGTTAGAACTGGGGTTAGTTTTAGAACTGGGGTTAGTTTTAGAACTGGGGTGAGTGTTAGAACTGGGGTTAGTTTTAGGGTTAGGCATTACAGAATAGGGTTATTAACACCACACTAACACCCAGCAGTTACATTATTGAGGTTATCAAGGTAAGGATTAGGTTAAGCGTTGGGTTTAGGGTTGGGGAGAATGGGTAATATCACATGGATAGAAAAACAAGTCCAGGTGCGAATAATTTGTCCCTGTATTTAACTGAAAATAGCACAAAGACAACATATCAAATGTTGAAACTGAGAATATGATGCCAGCAACACGTTTCAAAACAGTTGGGACAGGGGGATGTTTACCACTGTGTTGCATCACCTCTTCTTTTAACAAAACTCTGTAAGCGTTTGGGAACTGAGGAGACCAATTGTTGTAGTTTTCAAAAGTGAAATGTTTTCCCATTCTTGTTTGATATAGGATTTCTGCTGCTCAACAGTTCAGGGTTTCATAATGCGCCAAATGTTTTCCAGACTCTTTACTATGGAGCCATGCTGTTGAAATATGTGCAGAATGTGGTTTGGCATTGTCTTGCTGAAATAAGCAAGGCCTTCCCTGAAAAAGACCATGATTTCCCAAAATATTTCTAATTTTAATTAGTCAGACCACAGGACAGTTTTCCACCTCAGTCCATCTTAAATGAGCTGTGGCCCAGTGGAGGTGGCTACGGTTCTGGATCTTGTTTGTATCTGGTTTCTTCTTTGCATGGTAGAGTTTTAACTTGCATTTGTGGATGCAGCGTTTGGGGATCTCATCCTCTACGGTAGAGGATGAGATCCCCAAACTCTTTGCAATTTTACATTGAGAAATGTTTTTTGCCTGCGCAGCCTTTCACAGAGTGGTGAACCCCTCCCCATCCTCACTTCTGACAGATTCGTCCTCTCTGGAAGGATCTTTTAATACCCAATCATGTTACTCATCTTTTGCCAATTGACCTAATTAGTTGAGATGTTCCACCAGGATTAACGTTTTAGCGTTACACAACTTTTCCAGTGTTTTGTTGCCTCTGTCCCAACAGTTTTGACATGTGTTGCCGGCATAAAATTCTACGTGGGGATACATTCTTCAAGAAACAATAAAATGTCTCAGTTTCAACATTATTTCAAGATTATTCATGGGTTCATCTATTCTGCAGTTACCCTCATGATTATGTTTCCCCCTTGTTTCCCTCCCTCAATCTCCCTCACCTCTTTCTCTCCTCTCCCTCTCTCCTATCTCACTCTACTCTTACTCTTTTTCTTTCCTCCTACTGTCTCTCCCTCTCCTCCTACTCTCTTTCTCTCCTCTTTCTCTCCCTCTCCTTCTTTCTTTCCCTTTCTCACTCTACAGGGTTGTTACACAGTGGTAGTGGACTATTTTGAGACCTATATTTACATGGCAGGAGCGCTGGCCATTGTTGTCCTGACAATTGAAGTAAGTTCTTAAGTGTTTCTCCATTTAAACTTTTTCTCAAGGGAAGACCTATCAGGGGAAGACTAAATACTATATTTGACAATAGTGAGAGGTCTAAAAATAAGTACTTGCCAGGTGAAGTGAGTTCCTTATTAAGACCTAATGAACTCCCTGTACCTGATCAGCCAAATTATATGTACTTTTTAAATCTCTTGTGACAACCAGGCCTTTCCTAATCTCAAGCCTGTTTTCTGCCTCCAGCTGTTTGCCATGGTGTTCGCCATGTGTCTGTTCAGAGGAATACACCAGTAAACTTCACAACACAAGCCAAAAAACGACCACAAAGGTACTCAGACGAAGGATAAGAGTGCCTGGAGGAAAAACACCTGTAGATAAAGCAGATGTCATCTGTACAAAATAGTTTCTTTTTATCTGTTCCTGGAGGAATAAACAATGGATGTGATACAAATGACACCCATCCTATTCCCTCTGCAGAGCACTAACCTTCACAGGACCATGAAGCTCAATTCACAATGAAAACTAGACTTAAGTTGAAAAATATGGATTGTTAAAAAAAAAAAAAAAGTATATTAAATCAGAACCACAATGGCCACTTGACCATTGCTTTGACTTGCTACAATTGCTATATTGGTCTATTGTACTTCCAAAAAAGTACTGTATCTGCAGGTTGTTTAGGATTCAAACCTTCTTAAACAGTCTAATTTGTACTCTTCAGAGGTACTCTACTGTGTCTTGATTTTAAAATAATGCTTCAGAAACCTATCACGTCAGAGCAGCCTAACTGAAAACGGTATTTAGCACCCATCTTTGTGTTCAAATCATTTTTATATTATTTGGATGAACGTATGTATAATATATAGCCTTGGCCTATTGTAAATGTGAATTATTTTATCGTAAACGTTATGGCGAACATGAATACAAAAGTATGTCATTGGCAGTGCTACTGTAACCTTTAATTGGGTCTATCGGTTGATCTTGAATGAGGAGATGTAAATTACTTTAGCTAGCTGCAGTGTTTGTCCTGTTTGACAGTGAAATTTGGCTACTGCTAGCTTATCGTACCTTGGTCTCTGGAGTGAATTTGGCTATACTAGTAATGCATAAATCCATGGCATGCATTGTAAAGTGGTAGTGTCAGTTTGGTTATGAATTGAGGTAAACAGCTAAATGTAAGGAAACGATAGCTATACTGTAGCTACCGCGTCGTGGTCAGTTGTTGTCTGGTACTAGCTGACGTTAGTAAATGCCCCCTACGGGCACTGCAGATTTGTATTTAATATCACATCTACAGCTTAGTGCGTTGTCAACAGAAGGTGCGGATTTGCATAGACCTAACGGTAGGGAGATTTTCATTTAACATTGAACCTCAACCAGTACCTAATTTAATGCCTGATACAGTATGAGGCAGTGGTTCCCAATCCTGGTGCTGAGAACCAAAAAGGAATCCGGTGTTGGTGTTTGGCCTGACACTACACGTCTGATTCAATTTACCCAATTCACCTGAACAAGCTCTGACTATCTCAATTAACTGTGTGTTGCTATGGTAATAAATGTACCTCTTTCGGTCCCCAACACCAGGACTGAGAACCCCTGATAAAACCAATACGCTGCTTCTACTCGGGGACACGGCCGTTGTCAGGCCATTTCCTTGGTAACAAGAAACAAAGCTGCCCAGAACTCCAGCGCATCTGCGACCGCGTGCAGGGCGACCCCACTCCAGGTTGTTCAGTGTGAGAACAGCGGAGGCTGTATTTAGAAGAGGGGTGCCCTAATCACAACCGTGGGCGACTACTTTGATCGAGGAGCCTCTGCGTTTTTTTGTGCACCCCATATGGAACGGGGTTGTTTGACAGGTGCCCCCGGTCCATCGACAGAGCATTGTTCTTTAAAGACTTTTCAACGTGTGTGTGGGTGTGTGTGTGTGTGTGTGGGTGCGCGCATGTGTGTGTGAACGTGCATGTGCGTGCGTGCTGCTGTGCATATCTGCCAGGGGGCGTGCATTTTACCCATCTTGATTGTCTCATTATTGTGCATTGCCTTGTGACGTTCATTGCAACAGTGGTTATTTGAATGTTGTTATATAATGAAGTATGATATTATTACTACTCTATTATATACCAGTGTAAATCTGTACACGGCACTGATTAATATTAAAATGTTTTCTGTGAAATGTTGGTAAGAAGTGTTTCAATGGTATTGTTACAGAGCTCAGAAGTACTGTACCGTGCAATATTCTTAGGCACCTGAAAGTTACCCTAAAGCCATTTATTTGGGTTGTGTGTGTGCATATAATGCTAACCACACTGGAGCGGATTACTCAACAAGTTAAAGAGAAGCTAACAATTCCTAGCGGACTTTTGCTTATTATAATAAAAACAGCAATATATATGACATTTCATAAAAAGGTGTTCTGCTCCCCCTCCCAGGTGTAGCTCGTTAGGAGGTGTAGCTTGTTAGGAGGTGCAGCTGTAACTACCCATGCGTGCACACACCTTGGTGCAAAAATAGATGGGCAGTAGAGTGTGGGGGCAGTTAACTACAAGGTCTAAAAGTCTTGTTTGTCAGGTGCACTGAATATCATGCCTCATTCTGAACAATGACATTCTTGTGACATGACACAGTAATTAAGAAATACATAAAGCAAAAATAATAACAGAAAATACAGAATATACATAACAATAGAGACCAGACAAGAGAACAAACTGACAGTTAACCCTTACTGGGACATTTACAAAAGACACCATGACATAATAAAACAAACTAATACAAATGTACAAATGTTAAACAGATATAAAACAACCACTAAACAAGGAAAGTTGGGAGAAAGGCTGGGCGAACAGGGGGTCTGTACACCTCTATCCCTGCCTACAAACTAATACCTAGCAAACTGCCTGACCACTACAGAAATACAGGCATCTAATCTAGTGTATATAACTGGGTCATGTAAGGGCGAAGTATACCCCTGGGTATCTTACTTATCCTCCAGCTGGCAATAGGTAAGCGGATGGAACACAGTAGGACAAACAAGCAGGAACACAGAGGAAGGTATGTAAACAAACACTGGAACAAACAACTAACAAATACTCTTGACTAGGCTCTCGAATAGAGTAGATGGCGAGTTCTGTACAAATGAAGACCTGTATGTACACAGGGCTCGATCTGCGTGACTTCAAATTGTACAAACCTACTGGCTGATACAGACATGCTCTATGATAAACTATGTTCCAACTATTCATTGCCCCAATCAATTAAGTTTATTTTATAAAGCCCTTTTTATATCAGCATTTGGTCATAAGGTGCTTTTGCAGACACCTAGCCTGAAACCCCAAAAAGCAAGCCCACCACAGTGAACGCCCAGTGGCTAGGAAGAACTCCCTTGTAGGATCTGAGATCAGGAAGAAACCTGAAGAACAACCAGACTCTGAGGGGAGGTCGCTCCACACATTAGTCAGTTCAGCAGTTTTTCTTGGTAAGCCTTTTTTGCACCCTTCCTTTTCATTGTCTGCTGAAACGCAAAGCCCCATCTGAACCTTTACAGAAGATGAGATGTTTCACCTACAGGACCTTATTCCCAGAGTTCCATGCTCTGATGAAGAGTCTTCCTGAGAAATCACACACTGCGTAAGAGTAGATATGACAGGGTCTAACATCTGGGCCAACGTTGTAAAACGACACCCGTTTATCCAGATAATTCTCATAAACCCCCAATCTCTCCAGCACCATGTGACTCTTCTGATGATTGCCCAAGGGGACAAGGGTGCCAACATGAATCCAATGAGTCCAAGCATCATGTCCATACTTTATCTTCTTCATTTTGTCGATGGACTCTCTGGCCACTCCCACAATCCATGATCCCTCAAACTTTACCTCAAAGTAAAACCGATTCGCCGAGGACGCAGTATTCCCATTCTGACCACCGTGCCCTGCAAACATGCAGAGAACTGGGACAATTGTAGCGCACTAGTTCGCCCTCCACATGAAGACCAGAATGTGTGCTGCTGGAATCTGGAGTGACTGACTCTGTGGACATAGAGACAATGTCAAGACAATGTCAATACGGAAAGCAAGAGCTTTCAAAAGCTTTAGAATGGTAAGTAGCTCAGGGAAGTGTTAACACACTCACCTCTGTTTTGAATTACACGCTCATTCTCTGTACACAGAGATTTAGCACAGTTTACACTGCGCACTCTACGCAGATTGACAAAGAAGACGCTAGTGATGTAATCACTGTCTCAGGGTTTCTCCTGCATATAAAACTCAAAGGCAACCGCCTTCCCAAAGTCTCACACCGCCTCTGTCAGCATGGTAAAACATGATTTCCACATAACCTTTTTTTATAAGAGTTCCTTGACAGACTGTGACGGTGAGGTGACAGACAACTCCGTCATCTCCTGCTTTTCCCGGGTTTCCAGTTGTTCATGAACTCACCCCGGACTCATTCATTGTCGTGTCTCCAATCATCACACACACCAGGTCCCTATTAAGTCATCAGTATGTTTAAATGTTTCTCCTCTGCTCACTTGTCGGTTATTGTTCCCTGTCTCTGTATGTTAATGTCTGTGGTGAGTGGTTCGGTTTGTTTAAGCCTTTTGTTTTCATTCAGTTTGTTTAAGAGCGCTGTGTTTATTTTTATTAAAATATCACATTGAATGCTGCTCTGCCTGCGCCTGGTTCCTCCTCTCCACCACTACACAACCCTGACAGAATAACCGACCGAAAGAAAAGGAACCAGCAGGTTTAAGAAACCCCACTGTGGTCATATGGACACCCACCTGTGGCCGTGGGAGAAGCCGGAGATGCCGAGCTTCCTCCTCCGGCTTCTCCCACGGCCACAGGTGGGTGTCCATATGACCACAGTGGGGTTTCTTAAACCTGCTGGTTCCTTTTCTTTTGGTCGGTTATTCTGAGCTTATTTCGGCTACTCCCCTCCGAAGTCGCCGACGAGAGGCAGAGTACACCTGGAAAGGAAACTGGGGATCGGACTCCCTCTCGTCGGACGACTCGGAGGCGGATGAGGACGCTACAGAGGGGGTGCTGATATGGGACCATGTTCGGTGCCAGCTGTTCCCAGCCTTCCCTGAGGTTGGCGCGGGGGTGCCAAGCAGCCAGCGCGGTCCCCAAACCCGGGTCCGCGGCGTGCCTCCGTACTTTGTCCTGCTGCACCCCAGAGGCCTCCCCCTCACTTGTCGCTTTTTGTTCCCTGTCTCTGTGTGTGTACACGTCAGGGGTGAGTGTTTCGTTTTGTTTAAGCCTTTTGTTTTCACTCCGTTTAAGTGCTCTGTGTTTATTTTTAGTCACAGACGAGGATGACTGGTGAAAAGATGATCAGACATAATGAAGAGGGAGTGATATGCTCGGTTGGTAGAAGCATTGTGGAGCCAATGTGATTGGGGGCATAGCAAAACAGCCAAGCAGAAACTATAAGTTGGATGCACTTAAATCCCATTAAATGTCTACTAGTCATTAAAATATGGTAAAAACCTATATGTTAAAAAGTAGAAATATTTATAAAATATGTAACATGTTAATATGTGAAGAATAAATATATTTAAGAATAATTATATTGCTTGTATTTTGGTTGCAGTTAAGGAGGACATTGTAGTGTGTATTAGCTGTTCAAGTGGACATGGACAACAGGACAGATTTGACATTATAATATGTGTACGTTTTTAGTCCGATTAAGTAGGTCAGAGAGGTGTGTGCGGTGAAGCACGGCGGTTGGGGTTCCACCTTGGCCTAATTTTGAGCCTGGAAAAACCCTGCATCTTACTATACTTGCTCAGGGACTATTTCTTGTTCACAAAAACTGAAAACACAAAAATACAGTATATTATGACATTCTAGCATGTAGTGTTACCAATACCATGGTTGTTAATGTTGATCAATAATTACGGAAATGCCTGGAGCTCCTTACTGTAACCTTTGGCTGCCATTACAGGCTAGCTTTGTATTTGCTGTATAGGATGGCTTGACACCATCCTGTGGCCCAACAAGTGTAACTACAGTAACCTTTAACGTGTGTTTATTTCATCCCACAGACTAATCAGAGTGCCCATAGAAAATAAGTTCTGGTATGTGTGAGGTGGTGTGGTAAATGGCCAATATACCACGTCTGAGTGCTGGTGTTATGTACGACGCATTGCGGAGGGCCTGGATACAGCACTTAACTGTGGTATATTGGCTGAAAACCACGTGCCTCCAAGATGAATACTGTTATTGAAAAACTCTTCACAGCCAATCAGCATGTAGGGTCTCATACCTCTTGGTTTGTAATTTCTGATATACTACCACAGCTATCAGACAATTAGCTCCCAGGTGCCATTTTTACATTTTAGTCATTTAGCTAACGCCCTTTCCTAGAGCGACTTACCACAGTGAGTGCATACATTTCTGACCCAAATTGTAAATGAACTTGCCTGAAATTTTGATCTCAGCCTCTGTTGTATGATTGTTCTGTTGGAGATGGATTCTGCTGAGGAACCTGTAGGTATCTCTCTTCACAACAACGTCCCCTGTCACAGTATAAAGGCCCTCAACAACAGTGTAGCTAAATTTTTACCAGCTTAATTGATGAAGAAATTATAAAGGAACACCTGTCCATGAAACAGCTTTTGAGTCAATTGCCCAATTACATTTGGTTCCTTGAAAAAGAGGCTGCTACATATTAAAGAGCTGTAATTCCTGAACCCTACCTCCAATTTGGATGTGAATACCTCAAATTAAAGCTGAGAGACTGCACTTCAAGCACATACTTATTATTTAACTGTGACCTGAATATATATTTGGTAAACAGACAAAATAACAAAACTGTGTCCAATTATTTCCGGACCTAAACTGTATGTGTTCATCATCTATTGTATTTGTGTGTCAACATTGTGTAGAACTCAGTGATCTGGCATGCCTGCAATTCTTTTAACAAATTACATCTCAACAATCTCCAGATTTTGACAGTCACATTGTTTCGGGATACATTTTTTTTTTAAAGACATTAACATTCCCCCGAAATTGGAAACCCTAGTTTTTTGCATCGCACGTGATTGAATTACAACCCAAACTTTCGGGACATTCCTCTTCTTTGGGGTAGCTATGGATTTGGTACACAATGCCGACGGTCACGTCTGGACAGGTCAACAAAAGCAAAAGTGATATTTAACTGACTTGTTTTCTGTAGTCACTCAGTAGGTCCTTCACAGGAATTATGTTCTGACTTCTAACCTCTGGTCAAGTCCTAATCCTGACAGTTTAATGTGGGTCAACGGGTTAACTGTTACTGGCAGGAGGATAGCAGCACTTTCTCTTGGACTGATGTTGTCAGACTTGATAGTTAGAGGTAAGTCTCTAACCCAAAATCCCTGCATTACAAATAATTCAAATGAGAATATACAGTATTTATTACAAGTGTTTGACTAATTGTGACACAGTTTAAAATTATGACTAATTGTGACTAATGACTCATCAAACATGGGTATTCAAATCTCCTCCAACGAGAGCCGGAGCCTGCTGGTTTTCTGTCCTACCTAATCATTAATTGCCCCCATCTGGTGTACCAGGTTTAAATATGTCCCTGATTATGTGGTTGCAATGAAGAAATGGAGTGGAACCGGAGGGCCAGATCTGAATACCTCTGAAACAGGCCATTGCCATGTGATTGAGTTAAGTAGTGTCATGACCACAGTGTTTGTATTTTTCCAGAGAGCTATCAGTCTGTGTGTTGGGCCTGTATCTCACTAGGTAGTGCAGGAAAGGTCCTGTCCTGGCCCGAGGAGACAGCGACGTTTCCATGTAACTACAGCTACGAGGACCGACAGAACATTACCCAGCTGTCCATACAGTGGAGAGGACCTGGAAACAAACTCCTGTGTCACTACATCAAACACAAGGTAGGGAATGTTATATGGTGTGTTTATTAACTAGTAATGTTTCGTTTTCATTGAAAGAAAATGTCGAGGTGCTATACTGAGGGCATTACAATTAATCAATCAATCAAATGTATTTATTAAGCCCTTTTTACAACAGCAGTTGTCACATAGTACTTTTACAGAAACACCCGGCCTTGAACCCCATGGAGCAAACAACAGTAGTGTTGAATTTCAATGATTTTTGTTTTATATTTGTATCCAGTGGCCAGAGTACCAAAGAAGAATTTCCATGTGGTACAAACGTAACAGATTTGTTACATTTGTTTGACCTGTTATTGTGTAATTAACAGCAAACAATACTATCTCTAAGGTCTGCGGAGTGTTTCTTGGAATTCATGGCTTGGTTTTTCTTGTGAAGTGTGGGTAATTATATAGACAGCATTGTTCCTTTGTCTATCATGTATTCAATTGAATTTGCCACAAGTGGACTCCAATCAAGTTCTAGATCTCATGTATGATCAAAGGACACAAGATGCATCTGAGCTCAATTTGTGTGTCACAGCAAACTGCCTAAAAACGTATGGACATGAGATATTTAAGTTTTTCATTATGACAACATTTCAAAAAACTTTATTAAATTAATTATAAATTATGTTCATAACACAAAAACATTTGGAGAAAGTGAAAGGGTCTGAATACATTCAAAAGGCACTCTACATTCTACATTGTTGTGATTTTATCTTAAGGCCTTCCTGAACTGCAGCCAGGGTTACTCACTGGACTATAAACCAAAGAAGATCACTCTTACCATCACAGAAGTTCGGACAGAAGACTTTGGGTCTCATGTTTGTACCGTGAGCAAGAGACATGAGTTCTCTGACTGTAACATTGAGCTAGCCATGAAAACAGGTGAGTTTCACTATGGTTGAAATATGTTTGTCAGGTTGTATTGAAGTACGTGAGCATGTGATTTGGCTTCCCTTTAGCGAAAGAGAGAGTGGAGAAGTGCAGTGTCTCAATCCATGAAGGACAAAAGATATTGTTTCCCCTTTTTAAACTATTCGGGTAAACTAAAAAAAAAATTTAATCTACGATTTACAACAGTTTCAAAGATATCACTTGGAGTTAGTGACTGGTACAGTTGAAACTGGGTGAGATGCACACTACTTGAACAAGGCTTCATGAAAGATGAGCGGTGGTCTGTTACAGTGGCGAACTTCGGTCTGGACAAAACCCTGGTGATGATGGTGAATATGCAGATGAGGTTCCCTGAGGTGGGGAACAGTTTCTGCAGTAATTCTTCAGTTTTTTGCAAATACAAAGTCTAATCAGCCGGCCAGTTGGTCGGTTTAGATGGTCCCACAAGTGGAGACGCTGGACATGGAGGTCTGCGGTCTGGCGTGGTTACATGGGATCTGGCGTGGGTACATGCGGTCTGCCGTGGTTACATGCGGTCTGCCGTGGTTACAAGGGATCTGGCGTGGGTACATGGGATCTGGCGTGGGTACATGGGATCTGGCGTGGTTACATGCGGTCTGCCGTGGTTACATGCGGTCTGCCGTGGTTACATGCGGTCTGCCGTGGTTACATGCGGTCTGCAGTGGTTACATGCGGTCTGGCGTGGTTTCATGGGGTCTGGCGTGGTTTCATGGGGTCTGGCGTGGTTTCATGGGGTCTGGCGTGGTTTCATGGGGTCTGGCGTGGTTTCATGGGGTCTGGCGTGGTTACATGCGGTCTGGCGTGGTTTCATGGGGTCTGCCGTGGTTTCATGGGGTCTGGCGTGGTTTCATGGGGTCTGCCGTGGTTTCATGGGGTCTGGCGTGGATACATGTGGTCTGGCATGGTTACATTCTCTAAAACTAATAATAGAGAAATCAACATTCAGTCCACGGGCAACAGGGTCAGCATGCCAACTGCAAAACCCCTTAAAAAATTAGACACTGTATCAATAGCATTGTGTTGGGACAAAACTGAACATTTTATTGTCCACACCACTAGTTGTTTAATCAGCTTCTTGATGGACCACACCAGTGAAATAGATGGATCATCTTGATATCTGAAGGGAAATGTTGGCTAACAGGGATTCTAAAAAAATCTGTGCACAGCATTTGAGAGAAATTAGCTTTGGGAGAACGTTTGTGTTTTTAAAGATACATTTTTTTACAACTAATGAAAAATGGGACCAACACTAATTCATACCAGTGTAAATCAAACACATTTTTAAATTTATATTTTAGCCTTCAACACATGCTTAAATGTTTAATAATGAAGTTGGATAATGGTCTGACGAGAATGTTTCTGTTTCTGTAGATCCGATCACTTCCTTTCCTACAAACAGGTGGGATCGAACAGGTACGTTCAGTTAACAATAAGAGTCCAGGAAAAAATGTTGGTTCCACATTTATGTCATCCTGTGTGAGTGGAACTATTGAAGAATAGAGTGACCTTGTCCTTTCAAATTATATTATTTCATAAGACAGCTAATTTCTCTGAATGTGTTTTTCTCCTAGTGCTTCCTGAACGTCATCTTGTTGTCCTTGCCTGCTCAGTGTTTGTCAGCACCTGGGGCTTATGGTAGAAATAATAAAATATCTATGAATCTAGAAATATGTTATTGAACATAACAGATTGATATGTCATGTTTCATAAAAATGTTATATTTTAAAATGGCAAAGAATACAAGCTTTCTACATGTATGCAACAGACTCATGGGTCTAATACTTGTGTGAATAAAACCTAACAGATGAGTTAGTATTAGCACTACAATCATGTTGTCTGGATTCCTCAGAATTCTTGCCCCTGTTTGGTTTTTGCTAAGTTCATACATACAATAGTTTTACAGTGTACATTAATAATAGGGATATTTTCCTCACAAAGATAGTAATAACATAAAATAGGGCTCCTGGGTTACTTTTAGGTGTAGGCATTCCTGGTTAGATTAGGGTTTAGGTGTTATGGTTAGGTTAAATGTAGGCACATTAGTCAGGTTATTCTTGTGAAGGTTTAGATTAGGTCATAGGGATAGGGAATCAGGAATATTGATTTCTGGGTCTGGGAAAGAAAGACAAATTACAAATGTTCCTGTTTTGAAAAAGGCAATTGTTTGGCTTAAGTGTTATGTCGGGCAAAAGTTCCAGGGGTTAGATTTGGAATTAGGGTTATGGTTAGTGTTTAGTGTTAGAGTTAGTTTAGACATGAATATTAGGTTGTTTTGAGTTTAAGGTAAGGGTTGTGTTAAGGTGTAATGGTTAGGATTAGTTAAAGGGGCATATAAACTGGCGGACATATTCCCCCTTTTAAACTTTGTCGCCTGTCCATCTATCAATCTCCATAGACTCGTATTATATACTCACAATACTATCCTTCCTACCCTAAACCGCTCTGGACTAGCTAGTACCATCACTCAGGGGGAAACCGCTCTGGGCTAGCTAGTACCATCACTCAGGGGGAAACCGCTCTGGGCTAGCTAGTACCATCACTCAGGGGGAAACCGCTCTGGGCTAGCTAGTACCATCACTCGGGGGGAAACCGCTCTGGGCTAGCTAGTACCATCACTCAGGGGGAAAACGCTCTGGGCTAGCTAGTACCATCACTCGGGGGGAAACCGCTCTGGGCTAGCTAGTACCATCACTCGGGGGGAAACCACTCTGGACTAGCTAGTACCATCACTCGGGGGGAAACCACTCTGGACTAGCTAGTACCATCACTCGGGGGGAAACCACTCTGGACTAGCTAGTACCATCACTCGGGGGGAAACCACTCTGGACTAGCTAGTACCATCACTCGGGGGGAAACCACTCTGGACTAGCTAGTACCATCACTCGGGGGGAAACCACTCTGGACTAGCTAGTACCATCACTCGGGGGGAAACCACTCTGGACTAGCTAGTACCATCACTCGGGGGGAAACCACTCTGGACTAGCTAGTACCATCACTCGGGGGGAAACCGCTCTGGACTAGCTACTACCATCACTCGGGGGGAAACCGCTCTGGGCTAGCTAGTACCATCACTCGGGGGAAAACCACTCTGGACTAGCTAGTACCATCACTCGGGGGGAAACCACTCTGGACTAGCTAGTACCATCACTCGGGGGGAAACCACTCTGGACTAGCTAGTACCATCACTCGGGGGGAAACCACTCTGGACTAGCTAGTACCATCACTTGGGGGGAAACCACTCTGGACTAGCTAGTACCATCACTCAGGGGGAAACCACTCTGGACTAGCTAGTTGTAACGATGTTCTTGTGGTGTAGTGTTGGCAAGGGAACCAGGCGCAGGCATTTCTCTCGTTCGTGGGTTTTAATGAAAACAAACAAACACACCGAACACGAACGGAAAACGATACTAAGGACTGAATGAAAATAAAGCGCGCGACAATGCGTCTTAACAACTAACATTCAAACAGTACATCAAACAACACTCTCCGGCATGCGAACAGACATAACCGCAACAATGATCCACAATGTGGGGAGCAGAGGGGAAACATTTAAACACATACAAACGATACAAATTGGGACCTGGTGTGAAAGATTGAAAACATGTGACAGTCCGGGATGTGTTCGTGTGATATGGGAACTTGAGAATATATGGCACGGTGGCGCTGCTGCTCACCGCACCATGACAGTACCCCCCCCCCCAAAGGCCCAGCCACCGGACGGGCCAAGACGAACCCCACCCCAAGGGAGGGGGGGCGGGCCAGCGCAGAACCCCCATCGGCACACACCCCCCGAGGGGGCGGAACAGCCGAGACTAACCAGGGTGGCGGAGCCGTCGGGACAGGCAGGGGAGGCAGAACCGGCGGAAGATCAGGAGCCGGGAGAGCCGGAGGGTCAGGAGCCGGCGGAGGGCCAGAGGGCGCCAGGGCGGCCGGGAACTTTTCTATACCAGTCTCTTTCCGAAAGGGAAGATGAGGAGACAACTTGTGTTATTGTTTAGAGGCAGGATTCTACAACCTGCCTCTTTAAGGACAGTCAACTTTGGTGTCCCCATTTAAATAGCTAAAGAAATGTGTGTGTGTATGTGTCAGAGAGATCCAAGTCTTGTACAATCGATGTACAATCTTTTGAAGTGTACATCAAAGAAACTGAAACCTTTTTGACAGGTCCTCACTAGTTTAGGTTTAGGGTAAAACAGACAATAGGGCATATTGTTAGAATTGGGGTTACTCTCAGGGTTAAGGCATTATGGGTTAGGGTTAGCGTGTTCATGTGTGAACATTCATATGTATATGTGGATTTATTCACGTGAACAAAGTGTGGGTGTGTGAACATGTAAACGTTTACATTAACTTGTGTCCATCATTGTGTATGTGTGGATATGTTTGAGTGTGCATATGTGTGTTTGTTCATGTGGTAATGTGTGTAGGCGTGTGCATGTGTTTAGTTCTACGTGTATGTGGGAGCATTCATGTGTGTGATGCATTTAGTCTAGTACCGATGACATAACACACTCCTGTCACATGCCTTTCTATGACCTCCCTGCCCCCAGTGTATCCTGTTGCACTCTGGGATCTGAGGCAGTATCAACTGCAGCCAGACCTTTATGGTCCACCAGTTTCAGTGAGTGTGTATATATATGTGTGTGTGTGTGTTAGCAGACCATCAGTGTCTGTGGGGATTGTGTGTGTAAAGGTTTTGGCTGACCCATGCTGTGCCGTACGCAAAGAGTCCAAGTTCATGAAACCTCTGAACATTGTTGCTCTCTGAACATTCCTGACAGGCACAAGGCCACAAAGACATGTACGTTCCAAACAGAACTCTATGTCTGTTGAAGTGAACTACTTTTGACAGGTGTTAGTCTGTCTTGCTGGCCGGCATCAATAATCTGTAGTGCCTTTTGACTGGTTTTAATATTTCATTTCCTCACAGCTCTAGGCTACAAGTAACCTAGTGACATTATGATGATGCTCTACCTGGCCTACAGGTAACCAAGTGACAAAATGATTTAGCTCTGCCTGGGCTACAGGTAACCATGTGGTATTGTACAGTGATGAAGCTCTGCCTGGGCTACAGGTAACCATGTGGTACTGTACAGTGATGAAGCTCTGCCTGGGCTACAGGTAACCATGTGGTACTGTACAGTGATGAAGCTCTGCCTGGGCTACAGGTAACCATGTGATACAGTACAGTGATGAAGCTCTGCCTGGGCTACAGGTAACCATGTGGTACTGTACAGTGATGAAGCTCTGCCTGGGCTACAGGTAACCATGTGGTACTGTACAGTGATGAAGCTCTGCCTGGGCTACAGGGAACCATGTGATACAGCGATGATTTGCCTTGGCTACAGGGAACCATGTGGTACTGTACAGTGATGAACCTCTGCCTGGGCTACAGGTAACCATGTGATACAGTGATGATTTGCCTTGGCTACAGGGAACCATGTGATACAGCGATGAAGCCCTTTCCCTTCCAGGAACTGCTCACTGCATCATCACACAGGGTTCCTGGAAAGACTGGCAACGGACAACTGCACAGATCAGACCATTACTACGCTATTTCTGTTCACAGGGAGGGGGGAGGGAGTCCTGACTGCACAGTATATGACGGGTGTGTTTCAGGAAGTACATCATATGAATCTTTCTGATAGTAATTGTATTAAATGGACATGGTGCTTTTCGTCTAATACCAGCTCGCATCAAGAGCAATAAGCGCAGGACTTTCCACTCTGTTCTGAAAGAAGTGAGTCCATCGCGGTTCTCCTGCTCCTTGTTTTTTCCCAAACCCGCATGACCTTTAAATGCCTTTTATTTTTTTAAACCGGCTGTCACATGTTTTGGACCACCTTTGTTCAATGCCGGATCTTTACGGGACAGCTATTACACTGAGCGCAGGAATGTGGCCGCTGTCTGACTGCCTGCTTGGGCTCACATGTGGCTAAATGGTAACATTATGTAAGGCTTTACGTAATCAGCCTTAGAGCACAACAGCAGCAGCCCAGCGAATGACACCCTGAGTTATGTCTAGGAGGGATACTGTTTTTGGTCAAATTGTGCTCACGAGGTGGAGAATTCAGGCAGCACGTTTGGGATAATAAGGCTGAGGTTAGTAAAATAGTTTAGGATTAGGGAAGAATAACATGCTAATTATTAACTTTTGCCGCCAGGACGCATCCTATCTGGACATGACCAACATCCTGGTCCTAGAGAGAAGCAGATGCCGTCAGTTGCAAATGGCCTAGCTACCATAACGCCTCTCTCCGCTGAAGCACAGCCGAGTGGCGACAGGCCTCTGCCTGCAGCCTCACATCGGCTAACCAGCAGCGGTGAATGGTCTGACCGGAGGCCCAAGCATGCACGCACTACCGCAGCTCACCACTAAGGGGCAGCAACATCATTAGCCCATTTTACACTGAGCCAATCAATTGTGCAGCTGACTGTCTCCGTGGGGCAAACTCCCTGAACTCTCCGTACATGTGAGAGCATAAAAGGCTGGTGTTTGTGGTGACAAGGCGTCCGTGATGCACCACTCTAGAATAGTCTGTTTTTGTTGTTACATTACTATGATCAGGGTCCAGTGCGGCCTACTCTTTAGCCAGTGGTAGATAACTAGAGGAAAACATTTTGAGAATCTGCTAGGTCAGCCCACTGGATAGACCTACACCCATAATTTGCGGAGAGCTAATCTTACGTCATGTGTTGACCCATGTGATGTGGCTAAAGGCAGAGAAAATACACACCTGGTTTGACGAGGTGCTGGCTTTTTTAACAAAAGAAATAGCCGCACACGAGGTGCTCCGATGCAATAGTTTATTACCAACGTTTCAATGAGTTTCAGGAGTAGCTGTCTTCATCAGGGTATCTATGACCCATGTGTTGTACCAAATGAATGTGGCAATACAGTTTAACCAAGACTGGCAATAACTAAATCAACAGTCATTCCTCTTATTACATGACACCAGTACCAGCTGTTCTTTTAAACATAGTCAGCTGTTCCCATTAGCACGTTGTTATAGCAGCAGCTATTAGCAGACCAGACCAAACTAGTAAACATAAAATGGCACCTTGTTCTACTTCATAGTACACTACCTCAGCCCAAAGCCCCATGAGTACTGGTCAAAAATAATGCATTATAAGGGAAAATGTGGCATTTGGGACAGAGCCTATGGCCTCATCTGAGTTAGTCACAAGTCATGGGAAAGGGTTAGGTATGCCTAAATACATTCAAGCTTGTGTGTGTCCACTAACAATGCAGGGCAACAGACTACGCAATAGAATATACAGATTTTGTGATATTGTTCCCATTACATTTTGCGGCAAAAGCCTTGAATTACTTACAAATATTTTTAAGACTCAACCAAAGATGCACGCTATAAAGAGTTTATAAGACGAACTGAAGAAATGAAAGTAGCTGTGACCGCTCAAGCTGCTCAAGCTTGTTGCGTTGCAGTGTAGCGCGCGAGCAATGCCCGCTCGAGCTCGGGTTCCCTGAGGACACTTGGAGGCCCGCCAGAAAGAGTTGTGGATTTATGTAATCGAGAGAGGGAGCATGGAAATAGATTGCCGATGGTGTGCGTGGTGCACGTGATCGATCTATATTTGTTGTGTATCACCGTGAGTCAGAGAAACCTTGCGCAATAACGCGCTACACACGTTTTTGTTGCGGCCCCTCCTATTTGGGCGACATTCTGGTCATGCCATGATAAGATAACTTCGACACGTAACGCCAGTCATGTTAAAGTTGTTATATGACTGCGTATTTAGCATATGGCTATGTTAAACAGGGGATAACGTAGACAAATGTGGACCGAATTAATTATTTGATATTATATTGTTGCAGAAATACAGTTTATAATGTATTTGTATTCACTTTAAAACATTCTCCTTCTATAAAATCTCTGGAGGTTTATCCATTTCTCTACAACAGCCAACGTAGTAAAATATATTAGATTAAATAAATATAATAAATGCCACCCCCGGTCTGCATGAGAACACGTACTTACACGTGTTCTGCTGAGTGTGTGGAAATGTGTCTGATACTGATGGGACCAAAACAATATATTTTAGCGAGTCAGAGAGATAGGCCCACATTTAAAAGGCTTTATACTGTTTAAGTAAGCATTCAGTAATGTTATTAGAGAGCTAACATGGCTGCTGAAGTGGCATGTGCATCATCACGCAGAAACCATATTGGCCCGACTGAATACATGATTCTGGAACTAACTGAGCTCATTTGCTAGAGGGACAGGGATTTCTGTTGCTGGGGTAACAGTCACTTTGCACCCAACTGTCATTATACTTGAACCACCAGGGGAGAACTGTACTGTTCAGAAGCGCTGGTGCAGCAGAAAAACATACCCACAGCGCATGCACCCGTACACACAACAAACACATTTACACAAACTGCACATGGTCAAAGTTCTCTTTCCATTAATGTCTGGATAATTGGAGTCCACTCTTAAGGCTATCCTCATCAGTGAGCAGGTTTCACTGATGTAAGGTACATTCTAACACTATTGTTAGAATGTACCTTAAGGCTTCGTCCATGAATCATCAAACAGAATGTACACGCACACGCAAACTACAAAGAACACTAAAACACGCACACGCTAAATCTCCTGAATGAGGTAATCTCTGTCTGGTTCTTTATCTGATGCGAAGACCATAGGCAGGGAAAAGATTTTGGCAGAAGGGCATTAAGTTGATAAGAGGTATTGTGTGTGTGCGCGCGTGTGTGTAAACTCCAAGTTCATCATATCACTGGAGTTTTGAAGTTTGGGCATTAAGGTAACTTTGGGTGTGGAGTTCTGTTCGTTTTGTCACAATACAATTTTTAACGTTCATTTTAGGAGTGATCTCCAACTGAGCATTCTATTCAGTTCAATGGGAAGTGATGAAGATTTTTTCTTAAGTACATTTCTAAGCCCTGAAAACAGGCACATTAGTAGCTAAAAATCTTGTAATCATTTTGATGTGACGATTGACAATAGATTTTTAGATGCAGTGTAACGTTAATTAGCTAGTTAATATTGAGCAGAATCCACCAAAATGTAGCTAGCTAACATTAGCATCCCTAGCTACTCTTGACTGATTTTGCTAAGGACAACGTTGCCACGTTAGATAATATCATTTTTATGGCCATGATATTATGGCCATGTTGTTCTCCACTAAATATTAGCCTACGTTTGCAATATTGTCATATTTCCACGCCACTATAGTGTAATTTAGACAAAACGGTAATTAGCCCTTGTCATAAACCCGAGTTCCACCTCTGGTCATCAATATGTTAGTACCATGGCAACGATAAAACCAAGTGAGAATTCTAAACCTTTATAGACTTGCATTCCAAAGATTCAAATTGCTTTCCACATTAGAAAGATTCTGTAATCTTGAGTCTATGATAACATCTATATGGAATCTTGTCACAGATTTTAATTGTAAAATTAAAAGTGTGTATCATAATTGTACATTTAACTACTTTTTTGTTTCATTTACTGTATGTAGTGAGTGTGTAGGGCCCTGTTCTTCCAAATGCCTGGTCACAATCTGTTGTGCTGCACATTGCACAAGACAAAAGGCTTTCTCTGCAGTGATAACGTCCCAAATTGAACCCTGTTACTTATATCACCCAGAGCACATAGTGCATTATTGAGAGAGTAATTCCTGTTTTGGAACACAAATTATGTCTCTGCTACTCTCCTCCTGCTAGTAGTTACTCTGGCAGAGGTGATCATAAAGCTTTGACAACAACAGCACAGTCTGAAATTGCAGGCGGCCAAGGAGAGGCGTTAGGGCTTGAATGGCACCTAATCCCAAAGTGCTCATCAAACTTAGTGCACAATAAAATAGGGTGCAATTTGGGACGCAGGCGTGTTCTAGTTCAGGCAGCCACAGAGGGAGTAGGTAGAAGGGCTCAAGGACATACACATTATTCTGTTTAGACTGGACAGAGCGGGCAGTTTACTTCAGCACGATAGCCAAACGAAGGGTTAGAAAACAGGCTTGAGCTACATAGCAAATTAGTTGATTAGATGGCTTTTACTCCAGCCCTTCTCACATTTAACTGGTCAGTCTCCCATTTTTGGTTTGAGATCAATTGAACAACCCAAGGAAGCATGTGTGTATGAATCTCAATGTCCAGGTTTACTGGGTGTCTCCATCCCTAGTGGCTCACATGGTAAAGCATGGGGGTTGCAATACCAGGGTGGGACTGATTCCCATGGGGGCCTGGTACCAAAAAGGTATGAAAAAGTGCTCCGAATGAGAGTGTCTGCAAAAACGAGACTGTGTTTATGAAACATGCGCAAATTCAGTATTGTCGTGACAGACATACCCTTCGGCAGCATGTGTGCGCTGAAGATAGGTGCAGCAGAATGGAATACGGCTTTGAAGACGGTGGCAGAGGAGAGAGAGACGGGCGAGTATCCAAGACCCATCATCATTAGGGTTTATCCAGCTCTGGTTGCAACCTTTCATCACTCACCCACTGTAAGGTTACTGTGGAGGCTCAGTAGAGTTCTATAGGCCGGAATTAATCCCAAATGGCGTCTTATCCCCTACAGCATTTCTTTTGACTGGAGCACCCCATTAGCCCTGGTCAAATGTTACATACTGAATAGGTATTAGGGGTGCCATTTGGGATGCATTTTTGGTCAATCATGTTGTTGGCTAGTTGGAAGCCTCAGTGTTCCCACAACAGGCCGTTGACTGAGAGACAGTAAAAGCCTCAGTCAGTGTAGCCCGAACGGCATCAAACAGGGACAGAGAGAGGATGGAACATTATGGTCCCACAATTGGCACTCTGAGATTACATCTTCAGTGGCGCGCTTTCCCCAGATACGGTATTATGTCATGGTGAACTCGTGAATGTTGACTTAAAAAAAAAAAAGGAAATTACTAATCAGAGAAAATCTGAAAGAAGGCACAATGTTTTTCACTGTAACACTTTTAGTGTGGAAGTCAATTTGCTTCTCGGCTTTTCTGTTCTGTGAACACTGGTGCCCAAAAAAACGAAATGGGGAGTAACTACATAGTAGCGTGATATATACATAACATGAGATATGTTATTTTTCAAAGACCCCAAATACCTCCCAAATACCCCCCTGAACCCCTAACCAGTAACGAGTCATTAGTGGACATACTAATCTCTTTCCTCTGTCAGGTCAGACCTAGTTCAATTGAAATGGGTTCTTTAGTACACACACACACACTCACCCAGAGTCTTATCCTCTTATCTGGATAAACACATTTCCTGCTTTTCTCAGAAATCATTAACCAATCGCCAGATGCCTGACGTTTCAATACTACGACAATGATGATGTTGACACAACGGGTCAAACGCAGGGCAACACAGATCAGATGGTCCTTTGCATTGGTAACATTAAACTTTACATATGTTTTTGCATTGTTACAGGGGGAGGAGTCTGTTAGAAGCTGTTGATGATTAAACAGCCATGGTGATATGGTCGGATTCAAAATGTACCAGCACATCAGGTTTAACACCTCAACTCTTAGGAAAAGTTTAATAGGTTCTTTAGTAGCCACAGAAAGTGCAGAATTGCACCAATCAGGCCTTTCTAGTAGTGGCCAGACAGAAGCCACTTCTCAGTATAAGGCACATGACAGCACACTTGGTGTTTGCCAAAAGGCACCTAAAGGACTCTCAGACTAGGAGAAACAAGATTCTCTAGTCTGATGTAACCAAGATTGAACTCTTAATCCTGAAAGCCAAGCATCCATTCTGGAGGAAACCAGGCATTGCTCATCACCTGGCCAATATCATCCCTACAGTGAAGCAAGATGGTGGCAGCATAATGCTGTGGGGGTGTTTCTCTATGGCAGGGACTAGGAGACTAGTCAAGATTGAGGGAAAACCGAACCAAGGAAAGTGCAGACAGATGCCTGATAAAAACCTGCCCCAGAGCGTTCAGGATCTTAGACTGGGCGAAAGGCTCACCCACCAATAGGAGAATGACCATAAGCACACAGCCAAGACAAAGCAGGAGTGTCTGAAAGTCCTTGAGAGGCCCGGCCACAGCCTGGACTTGAACCCGATCATACATATTTGGAGAGACCTGAAAGTAGTTTGCAGCGACATTCCCCATCCAACCTGACAGCTTGAGAGGATCTGCAGAGAAGAATGGAAATGTTCTCCTCCATAAGCTGCAAATTCAGTGAATTTACATCCATTCAAGGCATACCAAGTCCCCCTGACCCAATAAGTACCATTCGTCTGATTGCACACACTCAATTTAAATATGTTATTTAATTTAAACATTACAAAGACTGTTATGTTCACCAACACATTAGTATGGCTGCAATCAATAGGTCACATACTGTCAACCTAAGGTGCAGCTTCCCAAAGATCAGCAGAGACACAAACTGCATACACACACTTGAATTACTGATCACTTTTTTGTGGAGTATTCTCAACATCTCAGGAGCACATTCATTGTCAGGTTATGAGTCACTTCAAAGCAAACACCAGGCTGAGCCGTGTCCTGTCCTCTGTTCAAACAAGCCTGGGACTGCGGGGAAGCTAGCCAGGGGCTGTTTTGACATGACACATAACCAGAGGCCCAGTGCTCCGTGGGTTGGCTGGGTGGGTGGAGGCATGGGGCATGTTCCCGGGGTATTTGATCCAAAGCAGAGCATTTGGTTTTTGTAATCATTGGCAGGAGGGAATTTAAAATGTTACATTAAAAACTACACACAGGAAATAGGGTGAAGTCCCTGGTACATATACAGTACCCTAGTTACAGGGTCACAGATAGCCAGGTTTTTACTTAAGCCTCACTGATACCCATCCAGAAGACCAAGAGACCCTTTCCCTCTGTAAATGCCCTTAAAACCAGCCAGGATCAGCAACAAAGGCAGACATGAGGAAGGAATCACTTTTAGAAATAGACCTCTCAACTTTCCCTTTGTCATGTCCTGTGTTCTTAGAGGAGTGCACTATATTGCTGAGAACAGCTCTTCACCATGGTATACTGGCCTTCTACCATACCTCTTGTGCCTTATTGGTTATGGTGTCACTGTTGAAACTGGTCTTAACAAAGATCTTGTGATAAAGAACTTTGTACATTTACGTCAGCATTCCCTTTACATACATTTTAACTGTCCTAAAGTCAACCAACACACTCACCCATCTACTGGTCTGTTCACGTTTCCTGTCAGCATTCCCTTCACATACATTCTAACTGTCCTAAAGTCAACCAACACACTCACCCATCTACTGGTCTGTTCAAGTTTCCTGTCAGCATTCCAACGTTGTCTTCTGACCTTGACCTGTGAGGTGGTCACTCAAACTCACAACAGGAAACTACAGGGAACATTCCTGTTGGACACAAGTCATCATCTTCCCTTTTTAATTTTTTATGATTCTGATCAATTGGATCTCAGGGATTTTAAACACTTTTAAATAAATCAGGACACCAGGAATATGTGGTATGTTATTGACAATAGCCTGCTTTAGTAGGAATGTAAATACTGTATCAATGCAAAAATTAAAATTGCTAAATGATAAAATCCTGCACTATTTGACTCAGTAATACCAAATCAAATCCTAGTCAGGGTCCCAGAGTTAACTCTCATAAAATACAATCTGCACTGTAATACTGAGTGGGAAAGCATATTAAATCGAATTTCTTCCTAATCCTAAAACAAAAAAACGAAAACTCATTAATATGCATAAAATGTATTTGTCACGCGTAAACAAAATAAAATCAGAGCTGTACTGACAAACCTATTTTCATCCAGCCAATGTTGAGTCTGAATCTATTGGTAGCTTCATTTGTAGCTAATCCCAGCTCACCTGATTTTTTGTAGCTGGTAATGCCACTACCTTTAAATAGCTAGCATTTTGCGACTTCATTGCGAAAAGACAAAGAAACATATTGAACTAGCTTTAAGCACAAATTACTTACAGTGTACAATCAAGGTCTTCTGACCAGTGGATTCTGTTGCCAAGGTATTTAGACAGGGAGACGCTACAGCTCAAACAACTATAGGGTTAATCTGGCTTATCCAATGGCTACCAGGTGGAGAGAAAAGATCATTGCACTCCCAGCTCTGCACTGTAACAGTAAAGTTAACAGAAATAACTTAATATTCAACATAATTTGACAAAAAAATATATTTTCTATAACGTAGGTCAACGTACATAAAATTATCATATAAAGTTGTGTACAGACAATGTGACAGAAACCGTCAGAATCATAATACTTATCTTTAAAAAAAAAGGGTAATAACTAATAATAACGAATCATATTTACAAGCCACGTATAAAAAAATCAACTATATTTTTAGGGACTTCTGTAGCCTTGAACATGAAAATGTAAAAACTCAATCAAGGTGAACATTTTCCTTGAGGACTCAGTGGAATAAAGGAATGTGTAGTATTGATGAACAATTACCTCACCTAGAAAATATGATACATTAGTAAACTATTAGCTTCAAATGTACTCAGTTTAAGCAGCATGCGTCATTTATTAATGATTCACCAATGTACTGTACAGTATTACAGATAAGTCATCGTGAGTCGTTGATGCAAACAAGATTTATTCAACCCCTCCATCCAAATGTCAGAGCAAAAAAGCATTGTGTCCCAAATGGCAGCCAGAATCCTATATCGTGCACTACCTATGACCAGAGTCATAGGGCTCTGGTTAAAAGTAGTTGATTACATATGAAATAGGATGCTGCCATATTATCATTGGGACACAGACGTTTGGAAAGGCAGCTAAAGCCACACAGGACTGAGGCTGCCCCACCTGAAACCCTATCTTTGTAGTGCACTAGGTACTGAACAGGGTGCCATTTAAGACACGTCTTTGGTTGTTCTGATGAGGGTGTTAGATGTGGTTATAAATGGAAAGAGATCAAAAGGTTTCCACAGGATTTCTAACCAGTGTTCGTCATCATCCACCAGAGGCCGAAGGCTTGAAAATTGCTGTAAACATTGCCAGGAGGGAACTTCCAACTTTGTTACATCTATGATTGCAAACCGAGAAGGTCAGGAGACAGATCTGGTACATATCTAGACCAACAAGTTAATTCAGTCACAGATGGACAAGAGTTAATTCAAGACTACTGACCCAAGAGCCAGATCAAAATACCCATTTCCCTCTATTAATAAGCTTAAACCAACCAGGGATATTGTCTGTCTGGAGTTCAGAGGTCATATGGACACAGCCAGTTCATCGGCGAACATGACAATTACCTTTCGGCTTTGTTGTTCAGTCTTTTTACACATGTAAGAGTGTACAGGAACCTAGGCGGACATGAGGAAGAATAAATCACCTGACTTTCTGTTCTGTTCAGAGTCAGGGCTGGTCCTAGCTTATTGCGGGCCCTAGGTGAGATTTGGTCAGGGGGCCACCCATCTCAAACAAAATGTTACTGTCCTTTTAAGATTAATTTCCAGACATTAAAGAAATTGGGCTTAGAGAAAATGTTGTCATTTGAAAGCACGTTTTCTCAATTTCTACAATTTTGCCATGCCATGCCATGCCATTTGAATTAAATTCACCATAAAATCAACAGGGGTCTTTGGATGTCACAGCTCATTGGTGAAAGCCCTGCATGGTATTCTGACATACAGAACTTATTATAGGTTAAGATACAGTCTTAAAGTTGTTTGTTTCTATTGATAAATGACTTGCACCATAAGATTACTCACGTTTAGACAGCTAGTTTTTCGGGTATTTTCTTAAATATGACACATGATTTGTCTCTCAGAGGGAAGTCTTACATGACAAATGGTTATAAAACAACTTACTAAATGTATCATGTGTTCCTGTAGTATTAGAGTCTTTCTCCTTTACATAATATAATTGAACCCTTCAAAGGAACAGAACCCACCCACCCATCTACTGGTCTGTTCTTGCTTCTGATCAGGCTTTCAACACTGTCTTCTGACCTTGATTTGAGAGCTGGTCACTCAAACCCACAACAGGAGCACTTTCCTCTTGGACACCAGTCATCGTCCATCCTTTTGAATTATTGATGATTTCCGATCAAATGGTTATCACATTTGTAAGTGGTCCACCAGTATTCCATATGTGCGGTACCGCTGAGAATTCACTGTGAGATGTGTATGGAACCAACCCAACCCAACGCCCTACAGTCACAATCAAACTCAAAGCCTTTAGCACACTACTTCTAAACAGGGTTGTTGAAGTGTATGTTATGTTTAGTTTACAACAGACCTTCTGTTTATCCGTACCCAGGACGTCACGTTCATTCAAAGCGCAACAGTAAATAGCCAATGGACTTATGTGTATACTGTCTTGCGATGTCTATAAAACAGAGGACAACCGGAGGTTCTTTGAGAAAAGATTTAGATTGTAAGACAATGTGTATGAAGACCGAGTCTGTAACCTCATGAACAAGACCATCTAATGTTGCAATAAATAATTGAATTACTCTCTCCCTTGACGACCTGGTACGTGATCATTATTTCAACCACTGTTCGAAACGGCTGATTTCTAACATGGTCCTGGGGGTGAGGTTCTAACTATTATTAGAATAGAAAGTAGGTTCCCTCTAATGACAATAGCGCCGTACTGTACTTTTGACCGGAGCCCCACTGGCAATTCGAGACACGACTTTGGTTGCTCTGGTGTGTTTGATGTGGTCGGTGATGGAATTAGATCCAAAATATACCAATATTAATCATCATCATCCTACAAAGATTCACCAGATTTGTAGATTATTATTATTTTTTGTAACAATTTTTTCACAAATGATGGGCTAAAAGAATTTAAACGTTACCCCCATTTTCTCTGTAATTTCATGATATCCAATTGTACTGTACCTATCACATTGTCTCAATACAGCAACTCCCACAGGGGTCGGGAGAGTTGAAGATCGATGCACGCCTCCTCCGAGAGACCAAGTAATTCACTTTGTGTGTGGTCAAGGTAAATCTATTTACCAACACACATACTGGCAGAAATATTTCTTTGGATGTACTGTTGATAACAATGAAGTCAGGCCATCACACAATATTGTTTCAACTTTTTGAGTATTTTGAGTTTCTGTGTGTTCTTACTGTCTTCAATTCTTGTATTAAAAAGTAAAGAAACAGTATATTGACTTGTATGTGGCAAAGATTAACAAGAAAACATGTGTCTTATCCAAACTATACAGAAACAACTGTACTTCTACCATAAGTACTCCTTTAACATCTTGACTATGCATCAATCCAATGTATTTTTTATCAACGTAATTAGATTTATTGGTAAAATATCAATAAGTAAACAATGAGTTTATTTTCTTAAATAATTTAGCACAACAGAAAAGCACCTTTGTGGAAAGTAAGCTGTAAAATAAAATAGCTTTAAAAAATATATATAAAAGTATACACATACAAATGAGAGAATCTCATCCTAACACAGATTCTTTCTAGCCACCACCGTGTAAAACCTGCCAGCGATCCGCCCCACAAAGACTTATGCAACAACGTCCCTCCCAGTCAGCCGAGGAAGGAAGAGCCCCGTCAGATGTGGACCGCTCCACTCCTCCGCGTCATGTGCCCAGACGAGCACCGCCCCGCTCAGCCCCAGCTGTACGAGAGGGAGTGGCATCCGTGGGGATTACATAACCCCGTTGAAATATACCCCTCAGTCACGTGTTGGGAATACAACAAACCTAGCACGCCACAGCCGCCCACCTGGGGCCCACAGAGGGCCAGGGTGACAGGCAGGCAGGCAGGTCAGGCTGATGGGTGGGGGGGGTGGGGGGTGGGGGTTTGGGGGGGGGGGGTGCTTCAGAGACTAATGGACAGACGGGCAGAAAGACAGACTTGTGGCCAGAGGTGCTCACAGACAGACAGCCATACAAACAGATAGACGGGCAGGCCAGGCTTTAGACAGACAGACAGAAAATAAAATAAAGAGACAGTTATCTGTCTGGCAGCGGGCCAGAGGCAGACAGACCATCCCCCCCCCCCCTCCCTGTCCAGCCTCGCCGCCTACACTTCCTGACTTCCCATCCGAAGCGGGCGTCGGGGGGGATGAGACAGCGCAGAGATTCTAAGAGCTGAGCACGTGCCCGTGCCCGTCCCCCCTCTCCCGGCCCAGCATTTCAACTGAGGGAGGGAGAGAGGAGTCGAGAGAGAGAGAGAGAGAGAGAAGAGAAAGAGAGAAGGTGGGGCCAGGGGGGGAGAAAGCGAGTACTGTAACAAAACCACACCCTCTGGGTTTGGTGGAATGGTGCTGATGTTTTCTGAAAGCGACTTACAGTAAACGGAGGATGTAAGACTTTTGGGGGCATTACAGATGGGGGGGGGAAACCCACGTGCTGCTTTTCGTGTGTGATAAAAAAAACGTGGTCATTTTCTACTAGCACTGACTTTGCTGGTGGCTCCTTCATTGAGGGGAAAATGTACTTGTGCAACAACTAGTCTATGTGGTTGTTTTACACAGAGGAATGCAGTCTAAGTGGCTTTGGATAAGAGGGTCCACTAAATTACTAATGATGCATTTTGTAATAGTGGGGTCATGGTCAATAATTCTAGACTATCAGTTCATTATCTTTTGCAGTTTGACGGATATTTTACAAATCCAATCTGTAAAATAACAGTGTATCATAAAAATGTGGTGTGCTTTTAAGATCCTAGAGCTCTTTCACAACGAATAACTCAGGCCAAGGATTTTTGGCCTATCAGTTTTATAACTAGTGACACATTTTGAAGGTTTGTTTAAAAGCGTAAGGAATTGCGTTATCCAAGATGTGCCAATGCAATTGCATCAGTGCCAGTCGCCGATTGCGCAACACACACATGTGATGTGAAGATCCCAGGCAGGTACAACAAACCAAACCTGCACGAATTCAAGAGGCTTCTTACTTCTTGTAATGAGGATAAACACATTCATGATGACACACACAAAAATGTCAGCCAGGACACCCTCACACACACAAACACACACACACACGCACACAAAGACACACGTAAGTGTTGACACTAAGGTCCTGGGGCTAAGCTCTGTCACTTATAAGGGATCATTAGGCTGGTTAAGTTGCATGGTGTTACGACCTTCTGATCTCTCACTGAGGCTGAGTGGCACAGGCAGGGGTCTGTCTTTGGGTTCAGATCACTCCGAGTTAGACCTACGCATGACTACGATCACAGCAAGGAGAAACGCAGAGGCACACAAACTATGAAGTGAACGTGTGAATCATACTTGACTTTAAAGAGAATCATGTCTTTTTCTAAATGCAGAGTGACATGCAGCATAATGTCCGTGCCAACACGTTTCACTTCCTGCTTTGTCTCCAGTCATCAGAACTGTCACCACCACCACCACCACTACCATGTCTGCTCTCTCTGACAGGTCAACACCACCCATACCATCAAAGCTGTTGAGTCACTCACAGACAGATGACCTGTAGAAAGCCATGGCTCTCAGTCGACTCAGATGATAGGACATCAAACTTTCTCTAAGAGCTATCTTTCAAAGATAGGCCCTGAGAAATTGGTGAAATAGCAAAAAATGTATATTGTTCCACTACATGAGCTTCAACGGGGTAAGTAACGTTATAAATTCCGGGTGAAGAAATTCTAGAAATGCCGCAGAAATGCAAGTCATTGTCGTTGCATTAGAAACCGTGCTTCAAAGCCAGTGTCTATGTATAATATGATGAAATCGTTATGTAAATAGGGATGAATGGCTAAAAGAAAATTGTAATATTTGTCCTTTGACTGTTTTGAAATTGTTACCAAACTGTATTCTCTCAACAGTTCAGTCAAGAGTTTAGTCTACAGTTAATTATTCATCGCAAATTAGGGTACTTGGTTTCAAAACAACATTTCAATTGAAGTGCGAAAAAGTCCCTTTTGGGGCCGTTCTGAAGCCAGTTGCAAGAAAGTGCTATTATTTTTACTACCATGAAGCTGTTCCGCGTGACCACGTGTTTTTATAATTTACATTTGATCCAAATATGTAAGCTTCTCTCGCCTATCGCCTTACGCTCGACTCTATCGCAATGTCTATTTGTCAGATATGGTCCTGAAAGCACAAATCGGAGAGCCCAGTTTATTTATACCCGCCCTCTCAGACACGTTGCCGTAGGAGAGGCTGCACGGGGTGTGGGCCTGCGCTCACACTGCTACATCACAGAATTCACCGCATCCTACAACTGAAGTGGGGCCAGGCATGAGCCGAGTGTCCTGAAGTCACCGCTAATCCGAGACACTAGGGGGAAGCTATATAGTCACTTCTGGTAAGTAGGCAGATGCATAGGATCTGATGCTAACCTTTTGGACAACTTGTAGACTAGACTGAGCTATATAGGAAAGCACACGTGCTATACAGTAGGCCGACAATAGTTCATTGTACTGTACTAGGCTGTGTTTGACCCATGTGTTGTCTGGTCGAAGATGTCGCTATACTTTTGTTTGTTGCGTGTCTTATTGGAGAGGTCTGGAACAAAGGCGCATGGTAAGAATGTAATTTATGAAATGTACTGAGGTCAGACAAACTGCTAGTATTCGTGAAGTGGCTAAAATTGTTCCATTCATACTGACACACCAATAGGTTTTGAGTGTTTCTAGAACAAAGACGCGTATGGTAAGAAAATGATCTCTGAAATATACCGGTACGATGATTCGGTCAGACCAATTTGAGAGTATTCGTGGGGTGGCTATAATTGTTAGATTCATCCTGCCTACATATCATGTCTTGTTAATTCAAAACGTTTTGGTATTTTTCTATAAACGTGGTGTAGACAGTGCCGTTAGAATAGGTTCATAATTGTCTGATAATTGTTACTGCTGTAATATAAATACCTATAATTTTGTCACTTGTGTCCGGTGCGGTACTTAAATATACAGCATGCTAGGCAAGCAATAGCTCATGCGCGTGTCTGCTTTATGTTCGGCTCTGCTGTAGTGCATGATGTTAGATAATCAATTTGAATAGAGGTCGTCGATTAGATTTTATTTGAATTTATTTGGTAGATGTCGATTAATTAATGTCATAACAAGCAGTATCAGAAGCCATTTTCTATCGCCATTTTCAACTCGTGTGTGTTCAATAGCTACTATACGGGAACAACATTCATATTAGTACACATTGAAGCAATTTCACAGTAGATATTTAACAATTATCCATTCAAATGGCAAACTTTCTATTGCCTACTCCATAGAAAATGCATGCCTTGAATGAAACCCATTATTCACACACATCAGCTGTGAAATATGTTTAACTGGCTGTTAAAGTTTGTCTCCTGTCAAGGGAAATGTATTCTTAATGTATCTAGTTTTGAAATGTGAGTTTTTTTGAGAAATGAAGGACGGAGCAGATCTGTCTAACGTTCATGTGGTTATGTTTTAGCAGAAGGACAACTATGTAAATGGGCTACAACAGTAAACATCTTACATAAGGACTTCCTAGAATTATATAATTTGAGACATGTGAAATCTTGTGACTTAGGAAGTCCTATACAGAAGCTGTGTCCTGTTTTTGGAAGAAATGTGCTTGTAGTGTACCATGATTTAAAAACACTTCAGTATTTAATTTCCAATTTTAACATGTCTGATTTGTCCTAACAAACAATTCATCAAACCATACAAAAAAGTCCCTTCATTATGATCCACATGTCTTGCGAAATGCATTGAAAACTGGTGGTTGTCGCCTATAAACCTAAATGTTTGTTGTTGGTTATGGTAAATAAGAACATGTATGTGTACCTAACACTTACATTAAATTAATAACAAAGCAAGGGTATTCAAATCTTGCCATAGGAGATCCAGCCTGTGCCTGATTTTTCTGTTCTAACAGATAATGAATTGCACATCTGGTTTCCCGGGGATAAATCAATCCCTGTTGTGAGGAACTAAGATGGGAAAACTTCTAGCTTTGTATTTGAGGGAGTCTCACTGTGAAGTGCATTCGTATATTGCACATCTCTTAAAGTAACTGTCCAGTAAAAAAACGTTGAGAAGTTAAGACTCCTTTAACACCTACCCAAACAAAACGTGCTGACTCATCCTAAATCGTATTTATGAACAAAATATTTAATTGTATTAAAAATACTTCAAAATGCTTGTTATTCCTCATACGGGATGATGTAATTTTACTCCTGAGAAAGATAAGTTGGCTGATTAGCAGTCTTCCTCACCGATCGTTTCCGACCATTACTTGCCCACTCCATTCTGCTGTGGAGATAAACACACTTCATTCCCATGGAGAAAAACTTTAACGCAATAATTTGGAAACACCAGGCAGTTAATTAAAACCGGTATCTTAGGCAGTGTGATTTGAAATCCGTCCCGCTTCACTTTCAGCAGAAACCCTCCCCTCTGTCTTTCCCCACTGACCTCTCCCATAAAGCATGAGGAATATCAGGAACCCCTGTGTTGCATGTAGCCAGTGGTGCTAACACACACCGCGTATTGTGTACGTTGAAGGTGCGTGATGCTCTCCAGTGGGTGAGACCCTGTCGCTCCGCGACCTGTTGGAGGATGTCGACGTCGGACTCGGATTACTCCATTGATTACCTGGCCAGCGACAGTGAGGACAGCGACAGCGCTGTGGGACTGAGCCCCGACAGGCATGCGGCTGACAGCACCAGGACTCAGCCCTCATCCTCCTTACCGCCACCCTCTTCGTCGTCATTGCCATCCGTTGACTCTCTCGGCAGCAGCGACTGCTCCAACGACGAAGACCTTCGGCCGAACTTGGGATCCGCCAGCGAGCACCGCAGCAGGCCGATCGGAGACTCGGGAGACTCGGGACGGAGCCGCGACGGCAACTGCGAGGACACCGACAATGGGGACCCTCAGCTAAGCGGGGACAGGGGTTCCAGTGATGGTAACTCCATGTGTGGCGGCAGCCCTCCAGAACCCGCTGGGCAGAACCATAGTGTCAGTGGAACCAGTGGACCCAAGGGATGTAGGCACGACGGGATCAGCCAGCGGCAGAGACAGAAACAGGCCAGGGCATTCTGGGACACAACCGTGTCCTCACATGCCTGGGACGACAGGGGACTGAGTCCTGGGGGGAAGCCAAGCGAGGACAGGAAGAGGGTCCACTGTAGCTGGGACGAGGCAAAACCTGAGGAGGCAGAGAAGGATCACGCGTTCGCCCAGAAGGTGAGGTTTTGTTACTGTTATCCAATGGATTGGGTTTGGCTTTTTAAATTCCAGTCCATTTAGGAAGTTGGAACGTTTAAAGTTGGAAATAGCATTAACCCCAAACCTGCTTTAAACCAGCTATGAATCCAAAAGGTGGACATATTAGGGCTGCCTTGTCTTGGATTGCAGGTTTTTGTAGGAAAAAAAACATTGTCATAATTTGACATAATTAAAGTATAAAATTCTACGATTGATGGTAGAGGAAGGATCAAAATGGGGACGTGTGTTCACCAAAATCCTGTTGATCTGGTATGTTTATTTAAAATTGTTTGCTCAATCAGGATCCAACTGGTTTGGAAGAGAGTACTCCTTTATCTAATGAGCACAGTTGAGCTCGCAGGTCCCTGCCCCACCCCATGATGTCACTGCAGTTCAAAGCACCTTAGAGTAAGGTCACGTCATGGTTTAACTCTAGTTAACCTTAAGTAAAGGTCATAAGATGGTGTCTATTGTTAACCTTAGGGTGAGGTCATATAATAGTGTGTATATAGTTAACCTTAGGATAAGGTCATATAATGGCTGCCAGTTCCCAATTCTTTCAAAATGAGCTAATGGGATGGAACCCCATGTGTGTAGATTCCTTGGGCAGCAAAGCACCCTGTATCCCACAGCTGGCTGTCCTCTGAATTAATCAGTCTGTTCTCGTTGGTCCCCAGATGGGAGACCAGTTGCTGCTGTAGGGGTGTTGGAGGGCCAGTGTAGAGGGGTAATGTTCTCTTTGGTTTTATACATCAAATGCTCTTGCCCCAAGGCAGTGAGAGGGACATTGCCTTCTGTAAGACGCTGTATTTCGGATGGGCTGCTGTCCTGACTCTGTTGTCACAAAAATATCCAAATTATTGTAAAAGTATGTAAGTTACTCCCTGGCAAAAAGCAGTGCACTACATTACCCTATGCCACCCTGGCAAAAAGCAGTGCACTACATTACCCCATGCCACCCTGGCGAAAAGCAGTGCACTACATTACCCTATGCCACCCTGGCGAAAAGCAGTGCACTACATTACCCTATGCCACCCTGGCGAAAAGCAGTGCACTACATTACCCTATGCCACCCTGGTCAAAACTAGTGCACTACACAGAGAATAGGGCTCCGTTTGGCACATGGCCATAATATCGCTTGACCAGGGCTAGATAATGATCTTGTTTCGGTAATGAGAAGTTATTGCCAGCTGCATAAGGTTAGTAGCCGGGCCAAGTGACTTATTGATTTAAACAGAAGCGCTACAGAGGCGCTAGCCAGGCAGTGCTAGTTGCTAATGCTAACCCGCCCCTCCCCATGTTTTTCTGCAGTGCACGGATCTGCAGTGCTACCTACGGCCTCTGTCCTCCATCCTGAGGGGCCTTCGCTCCGGCAGGTACTCAGAACGTGAGTGAGTCGTACAATCTTCAACAACTAGTTTAACTCCTCAATCCCCACACTCTTCCTTGGATTATGGCACACACACCCACCCACACACACGTACGCGCGCTTGCACACGTGGACGTGCGCACACACAGGGACATGCAAGTCCACACACGCAGATTTTCAGAATGAAGGTGTGTTGTCTGTGTGTGCGGCAGGGAGTGCGTCACTAAAGATCACCACCATAGATTGCTTGAGGCTCATCATGAGTCATGGTTCCTCTAGCAGTCTCATTACTGCATAGTATACTATTTCAAACTGTTTAACTGGTTAAATACCACTACACAATCTTCATGAGATCAAACGTGTGTATTTAAAAAATATATCACTATCCCATAAGCTGATATTTTCTAATGAGCACCTTATTTCAGGTCAGCAATTGTTCGCTCTCTAGAAGCGGTACATTGTAGTTGTTTCAGGAAGTAAACCCATATAAGGAAAGATCAGGGTGAAGCCACTGGTTCATTTCCCCCATGTGTACAGAACAATCAGGAAATTACAAGGGGCCAGCCACAGCAAATGAAACCAAGCAAGGATCAAAGCGTAAAACCGACAAGAGATCTGATCTCCATTCCTTTTTTCCCAGAGAGAGAGATTAGGAGAGTGAGGCCGAGCTAGAGAAAGATAAAAGGCTTGATCAAACATGGGAGCATATCTGCTGCCACCCACCATTGCACAGACACTTTAGACCGAATGAACAGGCTTCAAAGTGGCTGTAGTTCTGCCTGGGTCAAACTACGTTGTTGCTGTTGAGATACAACTGGAGATGAGTGAGTCCAGTGAAGAGCATGTGGGAGGAAGTAAGATGGTGTCTTGTGCCTCTTCTGTACCAAAGAGCTGACATGCTAATAAATAGCTAATGATGGCCACTCTGAACTTAATGACTTGAAGACATTTCATTTGCCCAACCATCTAATACACAGAAATGTGGAAGAGTGCTTGTAACATCTCTGTCTTTCCATCTGGCAGGTCTTAGCGGTTTCCAGGAGAGTGTTGCTATGGACCGGATACAGAGGATAATGTGGATGCTTCAGAATCCAAATATGGGGTAAATAGAAACATCCTGTCATCTCCCAGGTCAGACAGTCTCTGGGACCTGGAGGGTCCAACCCCAGTTTGTTAGCTCGGTTCCACAGTTTCTGCTGCCTCCTTCTCTCCCGTCTCAAACCCTTTCAGTCCCGTCCCGTCTCACCTTTCCTCTCTCCACCTTCCTCCTACAGAGTAGTTTGGACACCGCTGCCCTGTTGGGACAAAACACTGGAGAAAACAATGTTTTGTGTACATTGAAACATTAGTGATGGCACAGGTGTAGTTCCTGTCTGGCCTCACAATGTATTTTAGTTAGAGGGGAGGACAAGGGAATAATGAACCAGTTAGAAGCTGAAGATGATTAGGTGACCGGAGCACTAAAATTCCCCACTAGAGGAAAGAGTGCCCCCTACTGGCCCTCCAACTCTTCCAGCCGCATATCTGGTCTCTTGGAATGTCAAGTCAGTAGTAGAATGCTTCTGCAAGCCTGCCTTGTAGAGATGGATGTGTCGTATGGAGTGTTGGGATGTGCAGCAGTGAAACTAGCTGATTCAATGCAGTTAGAGACTAAGTTAGCACATTGTGAAATATTTAATGGAGACATTGTGATCCAGCGGTCACAAACAAACACACACACACACACACACACACAGCTCAGACATGCATTGACCCATGGCTAATAGTCTCAATGTCTTATTGATTGAGCTTTGTAATGATGTGTTAATTGACAACACGCACTCTAAATTTACATCAGCTCTCTATCTGAGAGGAAAGCCTGCGTCCCAGCTGACACCCTAATCTATGTGCACTGCGCTAACTTTCGCCAGGATAGGGTGCAATAGGTAGGATTAGGGTGCGATTTGGAACACAATTAGTATTTCTGTCTTATGTCAGAGTTTGCACATCTAAATGTTAGTATTGTCTTCTAACCATTAGGAAAAAGCTGCTGGTTGGTTAGTGTAATGTTGCTTAACCACCTGCTTTTTTACACATGATCATAATTTTTTCACATGGAGCAAAACCATACCTCATACGCCACTATTCATTCCACCTCAATACAAAGAAAAGCGAGATATCGTCTCCAGACGTCAGTAGCTGTCTTGGAGTATGGGTGACGACAGTGAATCGTGTACGCAAAGAAGCCTCTAACAATTCGGGTTTTCAACCTGTTTACACATTTTTCGTTATCTCCCGCTCAAATCTATCATTGTGACATGACACTTTGCATAACACACACATACAGGGACTTCAGAAGCACGGTTACAGTATGTGTGTAGGGGTATTTTGTGTGTTCGAACGGACCGGGTGCTGTGTTACAGCAGGGGCACTATCATCATAACCCTGTCTGATGAGACAAACTACAAGAGGAGGCAGGAGGGTGACCGACCAGAGATCTGGGAGATTGATAGCAGGATTAGGTGTGTGTGCTGGTGAAACAATGTTAAATCTCACTGTCCACTTTTAGACGACACACACATACAGCTGAGCCGCTACAGGATGGTGGGGCGACAGACAACAGGCCTATGGGCTTACTAGGCTATTTATAGCGGTGAATGGAAAGGACAGGAGCTCTCCCTTCTGCCACGTGGGGACGGGAGCGTGCAGCAGCATAAGTAGCACAGCAACACAGCCCCTAAGTTCAGGCAGCTAGAAGCGCCACACAGACACCGAGTTTAGACCTACGGTGTCCAGTCGTCTCCGTTTTCCGGGGCCAGTCCCCGGCCAGGTGTAAGCGGGCAAGCCCAGAGAACGGAAATAGTGACAGCCAGCAGTGCCACACATCCCCGCCCGCAGTTTAGACAGCGCCACATCTCCCCTCAGATTAGACTGTTAGCAGCGCCGCACATCCCCTCAGATTAGACGGCTAGCAGCGCCGCACATCCTCTGAGTTTAGGCGGCTAGCAGCGCCGCACATCCCCTCAGGTTAGACGGCTAGCAGCGCCGCACATCCCCTCAGGTTAGACGGCTAGCAGCGCCGCACATCCCCTCAGGTTAGACGGCTAGCAGCGCCACACATCCCCTCAGGTTGGACGTCTCGTAGCGCCACACATCCCAGCAGTTCAGAAGGCTCACAACGTCATACATCCCCTCAGTTTAGACGGCTAGCAAGCGTCACACCTCCACTCAGATTCGACCGCTATGCCTAGCCGCGCCACATGGCAGCAGTTAGGCGTAGGAGCCCTGTAGAGCGCTACAGGCTCCATTTATCGTCTTCAACAGGCACGGTGTGCTCTGTCCTACAAATGGGACCTTATTATTACCGAAGCCATATGGGTACCCCTGGTCAATAGTGGTGTACTATGTTAGTGATGGGCAGAGCGACGTTTACCGAAACAATCTAAACATTTCTGTCGGGCTTTACGAAACGCACTGAATTCTTACTCAACATTGACATCTGCCGGTTAGAAATAAAAACCAGATGTTCAATGATCATGCAGACCCATATTGCTAAAACATATTTTGTGGTTCAACAGTTTGGTATGTTTGCCAGTTGAAAAGTAAAATTTGGGGTTGTTGTCCTGTTATTCTCTTTTATTTCATTTAACCATTTCTCCATTATAATGTTTTGGATGATAAAGGCGTGTGGATAAGAAGGGTTTCATTCCTATTCCCTTTGTAGTGAATTAAACTTTATTTTGAATAACAAAAATTGCTCATAATGAACAAAACTAATAACAATGTAGTTTCGAACCTGGGTCTCCTTAACTCGCATTGTTGTTAGGTTGGTAGGACATCAATAGCAAAATCTGCCACTGTACGACTCTGTGCTTTTAAAGAGTAATGGCAGAGGTCGTAAGAACACTGTCACTTTCTCAGAGCTGTGTTTAAACCATGCTCTGTTTGTCAGTGTTCTAAACCCTCTTCTGTTCTAAACCCTCTTCTGTTCTAAACCCTGTTCTTTCCTCCGTTCTGTTCCAAACCTGTTCTGTTTTCTGTGTTCTAACCCCTATTGTTTTACTTTTGTGTTCTGTTCCAGTGAGCGGTACACCACTGTTATTCTGAAGATGGAAGAGATGCTCCATAGCTGGTTTCCTCACATCCGACCGTACCTAGACCTTCATCCTGAACAGCACACTGACCACAGTCCACTAGCTAAGAAACCCAAGGTAAAGGTCTTCAGATTGTTTGATAAACGACTTAATTAGTCCAAACCCCACACTGTTATGATAGTTAGAATACATGCTTTAACATTTCTACATTCTAAGTGAAGGTTGCTGATAGCAAACACTTTGTTTTTCCAGCATAAACACATGCATTCAATTCAGAACACATTCCTGGAACAATAACTTATTTGAGGTTGTGAGAGTGCTAGGAAGAACAGTGGAACACAGCCTGTCACTGCAGTTTGGAATTCAAGCCTGCAGGAAAGTGGGGGAGGAAGCTGCTGAAAAGATCCATTATCCCGACAACAGCAGGAATAGGGCAACGACAAGCTCCAAATCTATTTTTACACTGAAGAGAAATTACATAGGTGTCATGTTGTCTAAGAACAATGGGGGGGGGGGGGGGGAGTAGGTGGATGATGAAACAATAGTCTGGTAACAGACATTTCAGGCAGAGGAGAAAGCACTGCCTTAAGAGGAGGACAGGTTAATGTTTGGAAAGAGGAGAGGAATTAGAAAACACAGTGCAAATATGTTAGAGAATGAAAGAGGTGTGCGTGTGCGTGTGCGTGTGCGTGTGCATGCGCGTGTGCGTGCGCGCGTGCGCGTGTATCTATATCAGAATCCTTTGAGGTTCCATTTCAATAATGACAGGCGTGGTTCTTCCACATGGAACCCCTTCTCTATGGTGGATGTACAGATATAAATCCATCCCTCTGTTGCCCTCTCTCCCTATCTACAGCTGTGCCATGTCTCGGTCGTCCCCCCAGCCCCGGCATCTCCTCCTGGCGGCTCCCCACCAGAGGGTGGCCATCACCCTGCCTTGCGCCCCTGTGACGCTCCCCTACCTGGCTCCAACCCCTATTACTCCTCCACGCACCTTAAATTGGTCCACTCCACCCCGGTCTGCTCCTCCAAGAACGAGACAGCCCAGCAAGAGGCACTTGGCCCGGGCAAACCAGCCGTCATATGCCCCCTGAGATCCAGCCCCAGCCTCTCAGCCGACCGCAGGGAACAGACCCAGGACGACGCGGTGTCCTCCAGCACTGACCCCCGGGGGAGTCCCGGGGACCGGCACTCCCCGACGCTGCCCCATCGAGCCAGACCCCGAGACCACCGCCAAGGTCCTCCGTCGGGGAAGATTAGCTCGCCATGCCTGGAGAGGCTGCTCCAGTCCAAGAAGAGCATCATCTCGCTGAGGAACACAGGCGGGGACAAGCCTGGCGGCGGTAGCAGCTGGCTGTGATTTAACTGCAGCCGAAGGCTTCAGCCGGACGTGGTTCCTGCCGGGAGGATGGAGGTTTGGCCCTGGGGGACAGTGCCGGGGGAAATTGTTGACCAGCGCTGACAGAACTGTGCGTTTCCCTCATGACCAAGGGGACAGACGCGCATCTTTCAAAATGTAGACGCTCTGTGAGGGGGTGCAGCTGGAGGCTGGCGTGTGGTAGGGACACGGCAACGGCCGTCCCTTTAAGAGCGTCACATTGAGTCGTCCTTTACCGGACCCCTGGTACTGTTTGTTTGCAGTGACGGACAGAGAGACAGAATAAAGCGAGAGGAGACATATTCAACTCCTGGGACTCACCTTGGTTTGCGTTGGTGGGAAATCAGAAATTAAAGCAAGTGTCCATCTGAACATGTAGTAGTCTCCTGCCCTGCATGCATCCCCTGGGTGAGAGTTCAAACAGGGAACTTTACACGGACTCCTCTGGACTTAAGTTAGGAATGTTTGGACTTGATAGGGTGTAAGAGGAAAGCCTGGGTACCACTAAATGTGTTTGTGCCATTATTTCTCTACTGGTAGCTCAAAGAGATATGGAACCAAGCTAGCGTGATCTCTGATAGATTTTGTGGTCAGATGTTTTTTTTTTCCTTAAATTGCTTACCCTTGACAAAGGCTTGACATCAGGAACCAAGAAGGGAATTGAAAGCAGTGATATTTAGAAAACTGGGATTTGATATTCCAACATGATTGGGTCCACATCTTAAATGGCAACATGTATTCTCCATAGTGCACTACTTTTGATCCAGGCCCATACGGCTCTAATGAAAAGTAGTGCCTTATTTAGGGAACAGGGCACGATTTGGGATGCATCCAGCGTGTCCATTCCCTCAGTTATGTCCATCCTGACAGAGGGTAGAATCACGTTGTTCTGACGGTACCTCGCCACTCTTTCACTGTTACTATGTCAGTCCGCTTCTTAGCGCCGTCTGATGCAACGCGTCTACCTCGCGTTGAGAACGCCCTGTCGAGGTTCTGCCTCAGATGAAAGGCCGCTACCCCCACATAACACAATGAGCCGTTCCGCTCGTCAGATGCCATTGCTCTTTCAGTCTGAAAGGCCACAGTGGGAACCACTGTCCGCGATTAAACACACCTGGTTTTTGGGAGGCACGGGCGAATATTGGCAGACATTTCCAGTATTATGGTGCAGGCAGGAAGAGAGAGCGAGAGAGACAGTCTACCGTATGTATCTGCTGTACATTAGTCTGTGGCAAGACGGTAGTGGCGCCAACTTCTGCCAATTCAGTTAACTACTGAAGATAGATTCCAGGACCCCAAGCACACGGAATTAGTATCATGTTTTGAATTGAAATCTTAACATCATTACGAATTGCCACAGTATCGGTGTTCGCTCAGGAGCACTGGTATTACAACTATGGTCTGAAATTTCACAAACATTCCCGAGTGCATTGTTACTGTCAACACATCCTGCTTACGCAACAGAACCTGTGCCCCCAAACGGCCCTTATGGTTCCGGTCAAGAATAGTGCGTGATGTAGGAAAGTGCCATTTGGAACACAGCGGGTATCTGAATTTACAGCAGATACTTTAAAGGAGGTAAACAACATGTGAATCTGTAACAGATAATGTGTAAACTACATCTGAATCCATAACTGATAATGTGTAAACTACATCTGAATCCATAAAAGATAATGTGTAAACTACATCTGAATCCACATTGTACCAGATCATTTGTAAACAATGACTCCACATCAGATTCTAGCTAATGTGATGTAAAAAAAACATTTGATTCTTCTAGTTAATGTTTGAACAACATAGTGTTGGACAATGTCTTTGGACTCATGATGGGAAGGAATTTCCTTTGTGTAAATATTTTTTGGACAATGTTCAAGGTTTATTTACTTTACCTCTCTAAAAAGGTGGCCTTTTGTGACATTTTATACTTAATAAAATATGTGATATTTGTTATCTGCAAATTAGCGTGATTTATTTTTTTGGTGTTGCCATCTGGATGGTGATCTACTCAGGATGGAAATCAATAACATTTATTTTATGAAACCATTTTTACATCAGCAGGTGTCACAAAGTGCTTTTACAGACACCCAGCCTGAAACCCCAAGGAGCCAGCAACAACAGTCCTTCCCCCACACTTGCTGGATCAATACGACTGTCGTGAGGGAGACTTTTAACGTTAGGCAAGTGTAGGCAATATCAGGGTGACTGCAAAAGAAACAATTGTTTAAACAATTAAAATATTTTCACTGAAAAACAGACACTGTCTACACGTAGCGAGAAACAGAAAACTTGATTAAGTCTGAACTGAAGTTCTTCGACACCGCCAGACCTGCTCACCTGGGATGGTCAGAAGACCAGAGTGTGACATCACTTGGACATGAGCTGTATTGCTTTTATTCATTTTGGATTATTTTAAAGCCACTGAAGTTTTGTTCAATCAAATGTATTTATAAAGCCTTTTCTACATCAGCAGTTGTCACAAAGTGCTTTTACAAAACAACCATCCTGAAACCCCAAGGAGCAAACAAAAAACAGTGTTGATGCACAGTGGCTAGGAAAAACTGAACTTAGGAAGAAACTTTGGAAGAAACCTAGAGGAACCAGGCTCGGAGGGGTGTTTTGTTGCCCAAACACTTTTTCCTCTCTTCATGTCACCTCAAATAAGATTGCTATTATAATGTTATGAAGTTCATGGATGGCGCTGGTCCATGTTTACCTCAGGAAGTCAAGATTCTGCAGAGAGTGTTACATGATCACAGACCTGAGCACAATATCAATGGTGGAGGATGAGGTTTCAGAATATACAGTGGGGAGAACAAATATTTGATACACTGCCGATTTTGCAGGTTTTCCTCCTTACAAAGCATGTAGAGGTCTGTAATTTTTATCATAGGTACACTTCAACTGTGAGAGACGGAATCTAAAACAAAAATCCAGAAGATCACATTGTATGATTTTTTTATTATTAATTTGCATTTTATTGCATGACATAAGTATTTGATCACCTACCAACCAGTACGAATTCCAGCTCTCACAGACCTGTTAGTTTTTCTATAATAAGCCCTCCTGTTCTCCACTCATTACCTGTATTAACTGCACCTGTTTGAACTTGTTACCTGTATAAAAGACAACTGTCCTCACACTCAATCAAACAGACTCCAACCTCTCCACAATGGCCAAGACCAGAGAGCCGTGTAAGGACATCAGGGATAAAATTGTAGACCTGCACAAGGCTGGGATGGGCTATAGGAGAATAGGCAAGCAGCTTGGTGAGAAGGCAACATCTGTTGGTGCAATTATTAGGAAATGGAAGAAGTTCAAGTTGGAAGAAGGTCAATCTCCCTCGGTCTGGTGCTCCATGCAAGATATCACCTCGTGGGGCATCAATGATCATGAGGAAGGTGAGGGATCAGCCCAGAACTACACGGCAGGACCTGGTCAATGCCTTGAAGAGAGCTGGGACCACAGTCTCAAAGAAAACCATTAGTAACACACTACGCTGTCATGGATTAAAATCCTGCATTAAAGATGGGTCGTGGCTGGGTCTTCCAGCATGACAACGACCCAAAACACACAGCCAGGGCAACTAAGGAGTGGCTCTGTAAGAAGCATCTCAAGGTCTCCAGACCTGAACCCAACAGAAAATCTTTGGAGGAAGCTGAAAGTCCATATTTCCCAGCGATAGCCCCGATTCTGAAGGATCTGGTGAATGTCTGTATGGAGGAGTGGGACAAAATCCCTGCTGCAGTGTGTGCAAACCTGGTCAAGAACTGCAGGAAACGTAGGATCTCTGTAATTGCAAACAAAGGTTTCCGTACCAAATATTAAGTTCTGCTTTTCTGATGTATCAAATACTTTGTCATACTTAAAAATCAAAATGTGATTTTCTGGATTTTTGTTTTAGATTCCATCGCTCACAGTTGAAGAGTACCTATGATAAAGATTAGACTTCTACATGCTTTGTAAGTGGAAAAACTATTGGCAGTGTATCAAGTACTTGTTCTCCCCACTGTACATGTTTTTTATACTGGGAATTTTTTTGTTACTAAGCGTGAGCAGTTAAGTTGTTTTTGTCTTTTTTAATCGGAATAAGTCATCAGAATAATCAGTATACTACCAAAATGGTTATTAGAGACAGCCCCAGTTGGTTTTATTATTCTTTTTTTTAACTGACCATTCAAAGACAACCACAGAACAAAACAAGTAAATTCTGAAGCATTTATTGTTTTTGTCTTTTCTGCTTTAGGAAACTCGGCATGGGCAGTTTAAAAATTAAAACAATATAAATATGGATATTTATGTAAAACATTTTCCTAATGAAGCATTATACACAATGTACAATTTTCTTCTTCACTTGGGGTAATGAATAATCTATACACATTTCCCTAAAAATAAACATTCCTCCATGCAGAAAAAAGAAAAATATGAAGCATTGAAAAAGACCATTAACAAGAATACCTAATGCACTGCTCGTGTTTTTGACTGCATAAAAAAAAAAAAAGTGCCACAAAGTGAAAAATAAAAAAACAACACTTCCAATCCATCTTGTCTTCCAATCCACTGTACGCTGTGAGTAGGAGAGCACATGAACTAGGATGTTAACAGTGGTAAACGAAAGCCTGGTACCGCTGCTCTGCGAGTTCCTACTGTACATTGGTTAATGTGATGAACGATGAGATGCATCCCCCCCCCTCCCCCCCCCGCCATCGGACAGTCTGCCGCGAATCCGCTTGACAGTCTGTCAGGAGAGACGGGACGTCTACATTTCGACCCAGGCCCAGCTGTCGAGCTGGGTCTCGGGTAGTGTGCATGTGTGACTGTGCGTCTCATCCGCGTCGGTCGTCTGGTCAGTAGTCCGTGTCCGAGCCCTCTGCGTTATCGACGTTCCGCGACAGCATGTAATTATCCATGTCAATGGAGCGACAGTTGTTGATGGCGTAGCGGAGTCTCTCCGCCATCACGGCCTGGCTGGAGTAGGGAGGCAGGCGGAGCTGGAAGAAGCAGGTCTGGGAGGTGGGGAGGCTGTCGTGAGGCTGCACATGGGTCAGAATCAGAAACAGCTTTACTGGCTAAGCACAATTTCATGTACCCAGAATGTCAATTAGTGTAATGGTGCTGGAGCGCGCAAGCAATTAGGTTCGGCAGACGGTCAAACATACTGTGGCTAGAGAGAGACAGAAGGGGTGGGGGTGTCGTCACACGAAGGGACCGGATGACGGACGGGGGGTGGGGGGGTACTCTACTGAATGTCAGTAATGTTGACAGTCTCTCAAAGATAACAGGAGTTCTGTTTGAGTCTGGGGTTAATTACAACTTGGTACAAGTTGTTTGCTGGATCGGCTGACATCAAATGCAAATGATAGAAATGGCAGTGTGTCAGTCCTTTTCTCTCAACATGCACATGCATCTACAGAATAGACAAAAGTTGGTTTGATTCAGCCGCGGTACATTTGTTTGGGTTGTGTAAACTAAAATGTTGATTTGAGGTGGTTGGAGGTAAATAACAGATGGTTAGTTCTCTCACCTGGACCACTCTCATGATCCAAATCCTTTCAAAGATGTCAGCTGTGTGTGTGTGTGTGTGTGTGTGTGTGTGTGTGTGTGCGTGCGCTGGCTATCTCACCCTGTCCACCTTCATAATCTGGAACCTCTGGGAGATGTCGGCTGTGTTTGCGGGCAGCCTGGACCGGCCTGAAACGAAGCGCATGAACAGAACCCGCTCCTCATTAGAGAAGTCCTCCAGGGTCTGCCAGAACCACTGGACCTGAGTATGCTGCTCATCCACCTCACGATACCGCACCACCTGTCAATCAAAACGGCAACCAGCCAACCAGCCAGCCAGCGAGCCAGCGAGTCAGTCATCCACACAGTACTTGTATGGTACATTTCACAAGGTAGAAACACAGCTACAAAGTCAATACGCAAATCAACTTGTTTCACATACAAAGGCCAGATAATTATATTTAAAAAAATATATATTATTAGATAAATTAAAAACAACTTCAACTTTAACAACTGAACCGAAATAAATGTCTTTATTTTCAATGTATTCTTCAACTGTTTATGATGTTAGCCTGTGTCTCCCACAAATGTCTACTGTGAGGCTATTACACAGAAAATGAATCACGGTTCATAATTCTAAAACTATGGAGGAATGGCGGAATCTGATGGAGGAATCATAAAGAATGACCCAGTTCTAACCCAAATCTAGAGTTACTTAACTTAATTGCTACCAGATATACCTACAGTGAAGGGGTTATTAAGAATTCATTTTGAATGTGATTTGAACGATTCAGAGTTGCTCAAACACCTGGATCTGATTTAACATTAGCGAGATAAGCTTGCAGTGGTATCAACTGTGAAACATGATAACGATAAAAAGCTTAATTAACCTTGCAAGTATATCCATTTATCTCATTAATAAATCTCTCCCCATTATGTAATATTGTCTGTAGTCTAGAGTAGGGGTCATGCTAACATCAATAGGCTACAGCAGGGGTAATGCTAACATCAGTAGGCTACAGCAGGGGTAATGCTAACATCAGTAGGCTACAGCAGGGATAATGCTAACATCAGTAGGCTACAGCAGGGGTCATGCTAACATCAGTAGGCTACAGCAGGGGTAATGCTAACATCAGTAGGCTACAGCAGGGGTAATGCTAACATCAGTAGGGGTAATGTAGTGCGACAGATGGAGCGCTCTACATGGACCATTCACGAAACCCAGCCACCTCTTTTGTTCCCATTCCAGTACAGGTTCTAAACCCTGCCGGACAACAACATCTCTGACGAGAGGAGGAGGTGGGGATACCTTCTTGAGCACTTCCACGCAGATCTCAGGCATGCCACAGACCATCTGCTCCAGCTGCCTGGCCGTCAGCAGGGACAGCAGAGGCACCGGAATGATCCAGGACATGCCCTCGCGCACCGCCGCCACCTGGAGGGACACAGGACAACAAGAGAGGACTTCATTTCTGTTTATTTACTGCAGCACTCGTGTTTAAACCTCTGGGTTCTGGTAATGTAGAGAAAGCCCTCTGGAATGGATCTGAGTGGGTTGGAGAGAGAGGGGGAGAGCTGAGGAACAGGCATGTACTTAGACACACACGCTACTGTCCAGAAACAGAACCATTACAGGCATGTACTTAGACACACACGCTACTGTCCAGAAACAGAAACATTACAGGCATGTACTTAGACACACACGCTACTGTCCAGAAACAGAACCATTACAGGCATGTACTTAGACACACACGCTACTGTCCAGAAACAGAACCATTACAGGCATGTACTTAGACACACATGGTACAGTCCAGAAACAGAACCATTACAGGCATGTACTTAGACACAGTCATGTGGACGTCCAGTCAATCAAACGTGTTTGGTTATTTTGTCTCTGGCTGGGAGGTGGTGGATTCACAGGCAGTGGATGTAACAGCAAGAAATCTTAGGTCGGGCACTCCTTTGTCAATGTATGCTTGTATGCTTGTGTATGTGTGTGTGTGTGTGTGTGTGTGGTACCTGTCTGTCGATTTCATGCAGGCGGTATTCGATGGCTCGCTCCACATACTCCTTCCGGTTGGAGAAGCTCAGAGGGATGCTGTTTCCCCCAGGGATTATAGGAACCATTTTGCCGTCCGCACTCTGACCCACAAACGAGTCCAGAGGAATCATCTAGAAGGAGGTTCAATTAGGATAATGCAAAATCAGCAACTCCTCGTTCCCATGCGCGTCTCTCTCTCTTCCACATCGTTCTCCTTCCTTTCCACTTATCTCTCCTCCCTACCCCCATATCTCTCTCCTCTCCTCATTTCTCTCTCCACATGTCGGTCTCCCCTCCCTGTATCCTGGCTGTGGTCCTTGCTTCACAGAGCTGGGAGCCAGGCCAACTGGCCAATCTCTGGACAGGATGTGCGGCATCAACAGGCATTCCTCTGAGGGAGGCAAGAGCCCGGCCCAGCAGATCACAGTGCTGGGGTTAGTGTAGGGAGGTCCAGCCAGGGATTAAGGCCTGACTGGGTTTCCCCTGATTGGGAAACATGATCACCAGCCACTGGGGACTGGCGTGTGTGTGTGTGTGTGTGTGTGTGTGTGAGGAGTGTGTGTTACTGTGAGGAAACAGAAGAGTGAGGAGGGGTGAGCACAGGTGAGGAGTGTTCGAAAAAGAAAACCACCTCTGCTCAGCGAGATTCAGGTTATACTCCCTAAACTGGAACAACGCCCTGATTTCCAAGTGAACCACCCCAGCGCCTCCCAACGTTTCCCTTTCTGCCCCCCCCCCCCCATCACGCTTTCAACGCAGCACTCATCTCCATTGTCACCTCGTGGAAGTTGTCCTCGGTGATGCCGCTGTCTTCAATGTGAAGAATACTGTTGAGTGTCTGGACGTAGAGCAAGTCCACCTCCTCCAGGTCCTCCAGGGTCAGAGGGATGCAACACAGCTGCTTCCAGACCAGCGGAGCGAGGTGCAGGTCCAGGGGCTTCTTGGTCCGGATGGCCACCCCCATCAGGATGCCCAGGAACTTGAACTGGAGCAGGTGTTCCTCAAGACAGGCCGAGGGACTGAGCAGGAAGCTGGGGGAGGGACGGAGGGAGAGATTGGGGGTGGGATAGAGGAATGGTTGGATGGGGGCAAAGATGGAGGGAGGGTAGAGATTAAGTTCTCTCCCTTGGCAGACTGTTTTACATGGACCCAGAATAGATGTAGTTGATGACCAGAGAGACTAAATTAAACTTGCAGTGTAGAAGTTTCTCTGAGTATTTACAGGGCAATGAAACTGTACATGCTGGCCTCAGTTTGCTTGTTTCAGTGTGTCAATCAGTGTGTTGTGTTTTTCTTGGTGCGCCTGTTTTAGTGTGTTTTCCTTGGTGTGCCTGTTTCGGTGTGATTTCCTTGGTGTGCGTGTTTCGGTGTGTTTTCCTTGGTGTGCGTGTTTCGGTGTGTTTTCCTTGGTGTGCGTGTTTCGGTGTGTTTTCCTTGGTGTGCGTGTTTCGGTGTGTTTTCCTTGGTGTGCGTGTTTCGGTGTGTTTTCCTTGGTGTGCCTGTTTCGGTGTGTTTTCCTTGGTGTGCCTGTTTCGGTGTGTTTTCCTTGGTGTGCGTGTTTCGGTGTGTTTTCCTTGGTGTGCCTGTTTCGGTGTGTTTTCCTTGGTGTGCGTGTTTCAGTGTGTTTTCCTTGGTGTGCCTGTTTCGGTGTGTTTTCCTTGGTGTGCGTGTTTCAGTGTGTTTTCCTTGGTGTGCCTGTTTCGGTGTGTTTTCCTTGGTGTGCGTGTTTCAGTGTGTTTTCCTTGGTGTGCCTGTTTCGGTGTGTTTTCCTTGGTGTGCCTGTTTCGGTGTGATTTCCTTGGTGTGCGTGTTTCGGTGTGTTTTCCTTGGTGTGCCTGTTTCGGTGTGTTTTCCTTGGTGTGCCTGTTTCAGTGTGTTTTCCTTGGTGTGCCTGTTTCGGTGTGTTGGTGTCGATGAGCTCACCGGTCCCTGTTGTAGCCCACCTCTGCACTGGCATTGGGGGAGGGGATGAGGAGATCCACCACTCCTGTTTCCAACTCCTGCATAGGGAGACAGGAAAGCGAAACACAGACGTCAGCAGGATATCCTGTCTGTACGGTGTGTCTCTAAATAACATAACATCTCTGAATCATGATCCCTCATTGTTATGGGAAACATTTATGGGAAACCAGTAAATTTTGCAACAACAGGACAAAAAATAAACATTCTGCACGCACCACAAAGACAACTTCAGACAGACCTTGGTTTTGTTCCAATATTCAAAGCAGCATACGGCTCACAATGAATCTGCAGTATTTGTTGTGTCCATTTAGCTAGTATGAATATCAGACCATGGGTTTTAATGCTCTAAAAACACTTAGTCACAACGTGGTCATCAGCTGGACCCTCCCCAAACCTCCACAACCTCCCCAACGTTCCCAGCCTTCCCAAACCTCCCCAACCTTCTCAACATTCCTACTTCCTGAAACATAATTTGGTGCATGAGCGGATGTGAACGGCGGGTGGCCTTGTAATACCTGACACATCTCAGTGATGGTGTCGTCGAAGACTCCCCCGGCGTCATCCGCTCCCTCCCCCACCAGCTTGACCTTCCAGGCCCTGGACGGCAGTCGCAGGTCCGACGCGTTCAGCTTGACAACCTGCCGGGCTATCTGTACGAAGATGGGCTTACACTTACGACCCCTGGGCCGACACAGACACACAGACAGACAGACAGAGACACACAGACAGACACAGACAGACAGGCAGACACAGACACACAGACAGAGACAGACAGACAGGCAGGCAGGCACAGACAGACAGGCAGACACAGACAGACAGGCAGACACAGACAGACAGACAGACAGACAGACAGACAGACACAGACAGACAGACAGACAGACAGACACAGACAGACAGACAGACACAGACAGAAAGACACAGACAGACAGATACAGACAGACAGACAGACACAGACAGACAGGCAGACACAGACAGACAGACAAAGATTGGGGGTGGAGAGAGAAGAGAATGGAGAGGATAATCAAGAGGTGGTAATGGAAGTAGAAAGAGGATAATGAAGTATTGGTAATGAAGGTAGAGAAGACAATGAAAAAGTGGTAATGGAAGTAGAGAGGATAATGATGAGAAAAAAGTCATAAATATGAGGACAATAATCCACCAACGCCTTAACCAGGTACCTGGTGGAGATCCTCTTGACAGTGATCTGTGGCCCGTAGTTCTTTCCTTGGACCATGGTCTTTCCTATGGACCTCACCATGGGGAGGGTGTAGACTCTGGGGGCCAGCAGGGGCCTCAGCTGGCCCTGAACGATGCCCCAGGTCCCTGCGTTGTAGTGGGACATGCAGCTCTGGAAAAGAGGCACAGCAATGTGGGTCGATGTCACAGGCATGGGGTGACGTAGTCACAGCAATGTGGGTCGATGTCACAGGCATGGGGTGACGTAGTCACAGGCATGGGGTGACGTAGTCACTGGCATGGGGTGACGTAGTCACTGGCATGGGGTGACGTAGTCACTGGCATGGGGTGACGTAGTCACAGGCATGGGGTGACGTAGTCACAGGCATGGGGTGACGTAGTCACAGGCATGAGGAATAATGAAAGTGAGATGTGTTGATATTAGTGCATGAAACCATCAACTTGCTACTGTTTCTGAGAATATTAAAGTGGGTGTTAGGCAATAGAAGTTAAATTGACTGATTACCAGTCAACAAGGTTTACTGGCCGGGCCACACAAGGAACTGGTTAAGGTGAGGGCATGGTTAGGTCTCTGGTTAAGGTTAGGGTATAGCTAAGATGAGGGTATGGTTAGGTCTCTGGTTAAGGTTAGTGCATAGCTAAGATGAGGGTATGGTTAGGCCGCTGGTTAAGGTTAGTGCATAGCTAAGATGAGGGTATGGTTAAGGTGAGTATGTACCTGATTGTTTGGACTGAGGTTCAACAGTCTCCACGATGAATACATGAGGTCAGAGAAGTGGTAGAGAAGTCGTAGTCTGGCCCGGACCACCTCCATGCTGACCTCCCTCAGGGAGCTGTACTGGGGTGGCACCGCTACAGGAAGACCCAACTGGAGGGGCACGGAGGAACCTGGGGGAGGGGGTGGGCATTTAACAACCATTTATAAGATAATTGATGACGACGAGAACTTCGTTTTTCAAGTAGAAGATGTTCCCAGCTCACCACTCCATATCCCTAATACAACCTGCTTTGGTTAGACACCGATTCAGTCCAACTGCCTAATATTACAACAACCGTCAAGCATGGCTGATTGGAGTAACGACTGGAATAACGACACTAACAGTTGAGCAAAAAGGCTGAAGGGGGTTTGGAGAATGACCAACACACCAACACATGATGCAGTGGGCCCCTTATCCCTGTTATAAAGTGTGCCCCTTATCCCTGTCATAAAGCGGGCCCCTTATCCCCGTCATAAAGCGGGCCCCTTATCCCCGTCATAAAGCGGGCCCCTTATCCCCGTCATTAAGCGGGCCCCTTATCCCCGCCATTAAGCGGGCCCCTTATCCCCGTCATAAAGCGGGGCCCTTATCCCCGTCATAAAGCGGGGCCCTTATCCCCGTCATAAAGCGGGGCCCTTATCCCCGTCATAAAGCGGGGCCCTTATCCCTGTCATAAAGCGGGGCCCTTATCCCTGTCATAAAGCGGGGCCCTTATCCCTGTCATAAAGCGCGCCCCTTATCCCTGTCATAAAGCGGGGCCCTTATCCCTGTCATAAAGCGGGGCCCTTATCCCTGTCATAAAGCGGGGCCCTTATCCCCGTCATAAAGCGCGCCCCTTATCCCTGTCATAAAGCGGGACCCTTATCCCTGTCATAAAGCAGGGGCCCTTATCCCTGTCATAAAGCGGGGCCCTTATCCCTGTCATAAAGCGGGGCCCTTATCCCTGTCATAAAGCGGGGCCCTTATCCCTGTCATAAAGCGGGGCCCTTATCCGTGTCATAAAGCGCGCCCCTTATCCCTGTCATAAAGCGCGCCCCTTATCCCTGTCATAAAGCGCGCCCCTTATCCCTGTCATAAAGCGCGCCCCTTATCCCTGTCATAAAGCGCGCCCCTTATCCCTGTCATAAAGCGCGCCCCTTATCCCTGTTAGAAAGTTTAAAGGCGGCATGGGTCTAGAGGGGAGGCCGGCTAACGCTACGGCTATACGGCCCGGCAGGTGGGGTGTTTACCTGGAGCCCGGGGTGGGGCCGAAGGGGCGGTCCAAGCGGCTGAGTGACAGCGACCAGCGGAGATCTGGTTAACGTTCTTGCCCTGCAGTGACGTCACCAGGGTGGGCTCTCTGACGTGATTGGTGTGGCCCAGACCCAACTAGGAGACAGCAAGAAGATGGAGGAACAGATCAAGACCCAGCTAATACACACTGAGGAACAGATCAAGACCCAACTAATACACACTGAGGAACAGATCAAGACCCAACTAATACACACTGAGGAACAGATCAAGACCCAACTAATACACACTGAGGAAGAGATTAAGACCCAACTAATACACACTGAGGAAGAGATTAAGACCCAACTAATACACACTGAGGAAGAGATTAAGACCCAACTAATACACACTGAGGAAGAGATTAAGACCCAACTAATACACACTGAGGAAGAGATTAAGACCCAACTAATACACACTGAGGAAGAGATTAAGACCCAACTAATACACACTGAGGAACAGATTAAGACCCAACTAATACACACTGAGGAACAGATTAAGACCCAACTAATACACACTGAGAAACAGTTCAAGACCCAACAAACACACAGTGAGAAGACCCAGCTAGTACACAGAGTTCAGAATTTTCCAAATGTGTGTCTGTTTGCAGAATGCAGGCAACTGGCATCTGGCAGTGCTCTCATCTAATTCCAGCAGCTGTTAGCACAGACTCCCAGTCACTGTGCCTGACTCTCCTCGTACTGAAAGCAAAGACATGCAAATGGAAAGCACAGGTGAGGACTGAAACGCTGTGCGTTTGAATCCAGTGACCTACCTGCCCCTCTGAGTTGGTGCCCCAGGTGTAGACCTCCCCGGTGGAGGAGAGGACCAGCGTGTGTTCAGCCCCCACCGCCACGTCCTCAATGAACACCCCCGACAGGGCCGGCACCACCTGGGGCCGGTTGTGGTTCCGGGCCCGGCCCTCCGGAAGACCTATCAGACGGTCTGGAAATACGACAACAGATGATATTTAATTCACTCCTCAGCTGAAATTAAGCGTAGGAGGGAATTGTGAATGATGGTGAATGAAAACATTATGTACCTGCGTGCTTGTAGAATTAACAGAGACAAAAGTTCCTTACTAGAAGTAAATACTCAAATGACAAAACGAGTGGCGGAAATACCTTCTTTTTGCCACACCCTGTTTTTAAAACCCCCCGAGGTAAAGACCACTTCAGGCTTCACTTTCTGTGTGACGTTTCTATGACAACAGTCAAGAGGCGTGTCCTGAATAGTATGTAGCGTGAAGCGTCGTTTCTCTACCTTGTCCGAATGTGTAGACGTTGCCATCTCTGCCGAGAGCAACCGAGAACTGAGTTCCACAAGAGACCTTCTTGATTCCGATGCCACAGAGAACATCCACCTTCTGTGGGACACGAGACACAAGCAGCACTGGTGATATATCATATCCACATATGATGAAGCTTTCTATCGCCACATCAGTTTTATTGTCCCCTTCAGTCCTCAGAAGACAGCACACGCAACGCGCCTCAGACGCAACTCACCTGAGGTGAGGACTTGGCGGTAGAGTTCCCCAGTCCCAGTTTTCCGTAGTCGCCATCTCCGAAGGCCCAGACTATCATACCATCGGCTGAGACGGCCAGAGTGTGATTCAAACCACACGCGACCTGCATGAACCAGAACACAGAGCTTTAGAAATCACTGACACTCAGAACCATTCCTCAGACTGTCCATCTACAGGAGTGTACAGAAACAACTTTACTGACGGTGGAGGTTTCTCAGAGTTAAAAGTATCTAGAGGCACAGATCTTTCTTTGTTTGGTCTCTGTGGGCGCATGTCTTACCTGCCCAACCTGGTATCCCTCCAGAGCAGTTACTCTCTCAGGTAGTTTCTTGTTGGAGGTATTTCCAAGTCCCAGCCTGCCATAGTCGCCATTACCAAAGGAGAACAGCTTCCCGTCCGCAGTCACAACGGCAGAGTGTTTAAACCCACAGGACATCTGACAAATGCAAACCATAAGAATGTATGATCAAAACAAGAGGCAGCTATAATTTAAACTCCTCTTGGTCAATACATTACAAACTAAAAACCCACTCTCACTGTCCTGTAGCATCCGACCTCAACTCTCTCACTGTCCTGTAGCGTCCAACCTCAACCCTCTCACTGTCCTGTAGCGTCCAACCTCAACCCTCTCACTGTCCTGTAGCGTCCCACCTCAACCCTCTCGCTGTCCTGTAGCGTCCAACCTCAACCCTCTCGCTGTCCTGTAGCGTCCAACCTCAACCCTCTCGCTGTCCTGTAGCGTCCAACCTCAACCCTCTCGCTGTCCTGTAGCGTCCCACCTCAACCCTCTCGCTGTCCTGTAGCGTCCAACCTCAACCCTCTCGCTGTCCTGTAGTGTCCAACCTCAACCCTCTCGCTGTCCTGTAGCGTCCAACCTCAACCCTCTCGCTGTTCTGTAGCGTCCAACCTCAACCCTCACACTGTCCTGTAGCGTCCAACCTCAACCCTCACACTGTCCTGTAGCGTCCCACCTCAACCCTCTCGCTGTCCTGTAGCGTCCAACCTCAACCCTCTCGCTGTCCTGTAGCGTCCAACCTCAACACTCTCGCTGTCCTGTAGCGTCCAACCTCAACCCTCACACTGTCCTGTAGCGTCCAACCTCAACCCTCACACTGTCCTGTAGCGTCCAACCTCAACCCTCTCACTGTCCTGTAGCGTCCAACCTCAACCCTCCCACCTGTCCCACCTCCTCATTGCCCCTCCCACCTGTCCCACCTCCTCATTGCCCCTCGTACCTGCACCACCTCCTCTCCCTGCAGGGCCTCGATCTGTCGCGGCCGTCTTTGGCGGTCGCTGTTGCCGTGTCCCAGCTTGCCGTAGTCCCCGTCCCCCCAGCTGAACACCTCGCCGCTCTCAGTCAACGCCATGGAATGGCCGTCACTACCACACGACGTCACCAGCTGGGTCACCACAAAGCCTGGGGCACACATGCCATGTAAGAGCTTTATGTTCAGGCAGGATCCCACATTTGCTTACTTCTGTGCCAGACGTTGGTAAGAAACACATAAAGGAAAGCAACGATTCTTCCACCTTGTAAATGACAGAGAAATAATCCTCTTATTTAGAAATGGGGCACCTCTCTTCCAGTCCAAGGACTGAAGGAATGAGATTGAAAACTGTCTGAAAAAACACCAGTCCTCACTCAAATTCTCTGTGGGATGACATCCAGGCAATTATAGGCATGTGTTCAGGGAGTGAACACAGAGGCAAGGCCAAGCCGTGAAGGTTCAACAATAAAGCAATATTCTCATATTTATTTGGGTGTTAAAAAAATAGAGAGACAATGTTGCATGATTTATATTCTTTGGATTTGTAATAGATATCCTGTCTTATGATCAGTGAAAACATCACCAGAACAGGAGAAGAAATGGACAATGAAGACATCGCTGATCACAGGAGTCATAACTCTTTGACTAGGAAAACTGGTCAGGAATGGACCCCGATAATCTCTTCATGGGCTAGTGGCCAACTACATCAACAGCTGAGATGACAGTCATATGCAGACACTAGGCTGGTAAAACAGGCCTTAGATGTCATTACCTTGTAGAGCTGAGATGACAGTCATATGCAGACACTAGGCTGGTAAAACAGGCCTTAGATGTCATTACCTTGTAGAGCTGAGATGACAGTCATATGCAGACACTAGGCTGGTAAAACAGGCCTTAGATGTCATTACCTTGTAGAGCTGAGATGACAGTCATATGCAGACACTAGGCTGGTAAAACAGGCCTTAGATGTCATTACCTTGTAGAGCTGAGATGACAGTCATATGCAGACACTAGGCTGGTAAAACAGGCCTTAGATGTCATTACCTTGTAGAGCTGAGATGACAGTCATATGCAGACACTAGGCTGGTAAAACAGGCCTTAGATGTCATTACCTTGTAGAGCTGAGATGACAGTCATATGCAGACACTAGGCTGGTAAAACAGGCCTTAGATGTCATTACCTTGTAGAGCTGAGATGACAGTCATATGCAGACACTAGGCTGGTAAAACAGGCCTTAGATGTCATTACCTTGTAGAGCTGAGATGACAGTCATATGCAGACACTAGGCTGGTAAAACAGGCCTTAGATGTCATTACCTTGTAGAGCTGAGATGACAGTCATATGCAGACACTAGGCTGGTAAAACAGGCCTTAGATGTCATTACCTTGTAGAGCTGAGATGACAGTCATATGCAGACACTAGGCTGGTAAAACAGGCCTTAGATGTCATTACCTTGTAGAGCTGAGATGACAGTCATATGCAGACACTAGGCTGGTAAAACAGGCCTTAGATGTCATTACCTTGTAGAGCTGAGATGACAGTCATATGCAGACACTAGGCTGGTAAAACAGGCCTTAGATGTCATTACCTTGTAGAGCTGAGATGACAGTCATATGCAGACACTAGGCTGGTAAAACAGGCCTTAGATGTCATTACCTTGTAGAGCTGAGATGACAGTCATATGCAGACACTAGGCTGGTAAAACAGGCCTTAGATGTCATTACCTTGTAGAGCTGAGATGACAGTCATATGCAGACACTAGGCTGGTAAAACAGGCCTTAGATGTCATTACCTTGTAGAGCTGAGATGACAGTCATATGCAGACACTAGGCTGGTAAAACAGGCCTTAGATGTCATTACCTTGTAGAGCTGAGATGACAGTCATATGCAGACACTAGGCTGGTAAAACAGGCCTTAGATGTCATTACCTTGTAGAGCTGAGATGACAGTCATATGCAGACACTAGGCTGGTAAAACAGGCCTTAGATGTCATTACCTTGTAGAGCTGAGATGACAGTCATATGCAGACACTAGGCTGGTAAAACAGGCCTTAGATGTCATTACCTTGTAGAGCTGAGATGACGGTGATGACATGCAGGTCGTCAGAGTTTCCCTGGCCCAGTCGGCCATAGCTGCCCTCCCCACAGGCCAACACAGTCCCATTAGCCTGGATGACAAAGGTACAATTCTGGCCACACACCACCTGGAGAGGACAGAGGGAAGGGGGAGAGGGAAATGGAGGGGAGGCGAGTAGGGGTGAGAGAGAAGAGTGAGGAGAGAACAGAGGAGAGTGAGTGAAGAGGGGGGAGAGAGAAATGGAGGGGAGGCGAGTAGGGGTGAGAGAGAAGAGTGAGGAGAGAACAGAGGAGAGTGAGTGAAGAGGGGGGAGAGAGAAATGGAGGGGAGGCGAGTAGGGGTGAGAGAGAAGAGTGAGGAGAGAACAGAGGAGAGTGAGTGAAGAGGGGGGAGAGAGAAATGGAGGGGAGGCGAGTAGGGGTGAGAGAGAAGAGTGAGGAGAGAACAGAGGAGAGTGAGTGAAGAGGGGGGAGAGAGAAATGGAGGGGAGGCGAGTAGGGGTGAGAGAGAAGAGTGAGGAGAGAACAGAGGAGAGTGAGTGAAGAGGGAGGAAGGAGAGAAAGAAAAGAGTTCACACCTTCACCAGCAGTGAACCCTGTTGTCCTGATCAGACACATACGAAGAGGAAGGAACCTATCAATAAGAGCAGCAGGCATGTGACATCATCCCCGCCAATAACACTGACAGAGCTACCGTAGGTCCAATGACTCCATCATCTACTCAGCCCTGTGATGTCATCATCTACTCAGCCCTGTGAAGTCATCATCTACAAAGCCCTGTGAAGTCATCATCTACACAGCCCTGTGAAGTCATCATCTACTCAGCCCTATGAGGTCATCATCTACACAGCCCTGTGTTGCGTTCATCTAGTATCGTATCTAACTGTAAGGGCAGTTCCATACCGTATCTAACTGTAAGGGCAGTTCCATACCGTATCTAACTGTAAGGGCAGTTCCATACCGTATCTAACTGTAAGGGCAGTTCCATACCGTATCTAACTGTAAGGGCAGTTCCATACCGTAAACAACTGTAAGGGCAGTTCCATACCGTATACAACTGTAAGGGCAGTTCCATACCGTAAACAACTGTAAGGGCAGTTCCATACCGTAAACAACTGTAAGGGCAGTTCCATACCGTAAACAACTGTAAGGGCAGTTCCATACCGTATCTAACAGTAAGGGCAGTTCCATACCGTATCTAACTGTAAGGGCAGTTCCATACCGTAAACAACTGTAAGGGCAGTTCCATACCGTAAACAACTGTAAGGGCAGTTCCATACCGTATCTAACTGTAAGGGCAGTTCCATACCGTAAACAACTGTAAGGGCAGTTCCATACCGTATCTAACAGTAAGGGCAGTTCCATACCGTATCTAACTGTAAGGGCAGTTCCATACCGTAAACAACTGTAAGGGCAGTTCCATACCGTATCTAACTGTAAGGGCAGTTCCATACCGTAAACAACTGTAAGGGCAGTTCCATACCGTATCTAACTGTAAGGGCAGTTCCATACCGTAAACAACTGTAAGGGCAGTTCCATACCGTAAACAACTGTAAGGGCAGTTCCATACTGTATAACTGTCAGTTCCATACTAACTCTGTTTGGACAGTATAATGTCCTTAGACATTTCCCAGTGTTGGTATTGTCTTTTGTTTCTCTCTCTGTCTTATATAACAGTATGTTATGGTTGTAGTGCCCTCAAGCAGTGTGTGTGTGGGTATGTGTGTCCGTGTCCATCTGGCTACCTGTTGTGCCTGTGAAAAGGAAGGTGCGATGGTTGGCACCAAGAGGTTTCGTCCAGCCTCTGCCAGTTGTCCATGTCTACCAGCCCCCCAAAGGAACACGTCACACCTCCCTCCCAAGTGCCAGTCCTGAAACACACAGTCAGTAAACACACAGTCAGTAAACACACAGTCCTGAAACACACAGTCAGTAAACACACAGTCAGTAAACACACAGTCCTGAAACACACAGTCAGTAAACACACAGTCAGTAAACACACAGTCAGTAAACACACAGTCCTGAAACACACAGTCAGTAAACACACAGTCAGTAAACACACAGTCAGTAAACACACAGTCAGTAAACACACAGTCCTGAAACACACAGTCAGTAAACACACAGTCAGTAAACACACAGTCCTGAAACACACAGTCAGTAAACACACAGTCAGTAAACACACAGTCAGTAAACACACAGTCAGTAAACACACAGTCCTGAAACACACAGTCAGTAAACACACAGTCAGTAAACACACAGTCAGTAAACACACAGTCCTGAAACACACAGTCAGTAAACACACAGTCAGTAAACACACAGTCCTGAAACACACAGTCAGTAAACACACAGTCAGTAAACACACAGTCCTGAAACACACAGTCAGTAAACACACAGTCAGTAAACACACAGTCCTGAAACACACAGTCAGTAAACACACAGTCAGTAAACACACAGTCCTGAAACACACAGTCAGTAAACACACAGTCAGTAAACACACAGTCAGTAAACACACAGTCAGTAAACACACAGTCCTGAAACACACACAGTCAGTAAACACACACAGTCAGTAAACACACACAGTCAGTAAACACACTGCCTTCAAACCGAGACAGGGGACGTCCTGTCAGAGAACATCAAGACAAGCATCCTGCTTTCTCCATCTAGCAGGTACAATTGTAAAATACCCTTATGTAGAGCCAGTTGTCAACAACTGTAAAATACCCTTATGTAGAGCCAGTTGTCAACAACTGTAAAATACCCTTATGTAGAGCCAGTTGTCAACAACTGTAAAATACCCTTATGTAGAGCCAGTTGTCAACAACTGTAAAATACCCTTATGTAGAGCCAGTTGTCAACAACTGTAAAATACCCTTATGTAGAGCCAGTTGTCAACAACTGTAAAATACCCTTATGTAGAGCCAGTTGTCAACAACTGTAAAATACCCTTATGTAGAGCCAGTTGCAAATTCGGCATTCCCCTGATGCTGGCTGTATCAAAACCAGTAAGATTTATCTTTCTCATTCTTTTACTAGACTTTTTATATCCACTGTATCTACCATTGATATGTATTCATTATAATTTAGAAGATCCTGACTTGGGTTTCATGGTTTGATTGCTGTCTAATTGACATCACTCCTCCTCTGAAGATTTCTGGCACCCCCCTGAAAGAGGAGGAGCTTTCTGGCACCCCCCTGAAAGAGGAGGAGCTTTCTGGCACCCCCCGGGGACGGTACACCTCGCCTTGATAAAACCTGTTCTAACATATCAGCTCCAGTGTAACATAAAACGTGTCAGAATTCAGTAACACAACTACTACTACAGCTACACCACTACACAACCATGTCAAGTCAACACGCAGTAGTACGTATTTGAAATAAAAACACATGACGTTTGTAGTGTAGTTGCCCTATACACGAAGGTCTTACCTCTGGTCTAGAAGTGGCCCAAGACATGATCTGTTCATCCATGCCAGAACCCCATTTACTGTTGTCCTGTTCAGAGAAGGAAGAGTGTTGTTTTGAAGACATAGAACAGGTCCCTCCCTATGAGCCCTCCTACCTTACACCCGGGTGTTAAAATGAATTAAGATGCAAAACGTCTGGTTTACCTTTGTCCAATAGGAACTCTAGTCTTATTTGCAAAACAAAACGTTGTTCTAGTAAACCGTGCTTGGTGGAGTTAACCCCCCTCACGTGGTCAGGCCGCAGAACAGGACTCACCATGACCAGGGCCACCTCCTCCTTTGGCACAGGCTCCAGGTCGGGCACCGCAAAAGCCTCTGGGAAGGTGTTGCCTCGCGCCAAGGCCTCGGCAGCCTTCACCGTGGTGGAGAAACAGTCCAGCCACGCCCACTCGCTAGGTGACCAGGTGGAGGCGCCCGGCTCCAGGGGGCAGAGGCGGAGATGAGGGGGTACGGGAGGGGAGCACAGGAGCTGGTCCAGGTGGAGGCCTACAGCTAGGGAGGCCAGGCACTGCATGTAGGGGCTGTGAACCAGCTGCTCCCCACACACCACATGGGGCTGGACCACAGCACAGGAGAGATGAGAGGTTACACACTAGACCTTAATCCACATTAATCACACACACAAACAGACACAGAGACAGACACAGAGACAGACAGACACGCACATACGTACGTACAGACAGTTCCACTTCTAGGAACAGACAGATCTACCTTCTCGTATGCATATTGCTCCTGCAGCATGACAGGAAGCCGCTCCAGGAAGGCCCTCATGCACGGAGCCATGTTCAATCCCAGAACCCCCTGTTTCTTCAAGGCTGACCGGCAGGTGGCCAGCACATGGTTGGAGGACATGAAGTCTGTAGAGCAGTTCACCACCAGAACATCCTGTAAGACGGAAGAGGGAAAGTGAAATAAACACCGGGAATCTGTTAAGCCCAAAGTGAAGTGAGCCCACAGTTAAACACATAACAGACATTTGATAAAGTATTTACAGAAGACTCATTCACTCTGTCAGATCTGGACATTCAGAATGAAGAGAATGATTGTTTCCATCACATGTCGGAACTTCACCATGTTTTTTTGAGCTAAAAGTGAACCCACCCTTGCAATCATTAATAGAAAAGGAATATCTCATATCCTTCCTCTCCATTCTGACTATAAGAGAAGTTAAATGCGTTGTGTTGAAAACACATTGGGACAGACGTAAACCCATGTTGCAGTGAGATATGTGCACTACAGGCAGCTGCTCAGATATCTGGACCAGGGGGTCCCACAGAGAGACAATTTTCACAGTGATTTTTTTTCACATCGCACCAAAGAAAATATAGTTTTTACAAGCTTATTGACCAAAAGTTCAAGTGAGGATAGAGTGTACAGGTGCTGGTCATATAATTAGAATATCATAAAAAAGTTTTAAGATTTATGTCAGTAATTCCATTCAAAAAGTGAAACTTGTATATTATATTCATTCATTACACACAGACTGATATATTTCAAATGTTTATTTCTTTTAATTGTGATGATTATAACTGACAACTAATGAAAATCCAAAATTCAGTATTTTCGAAAATTTGAATATTACTTAAGACTAATAAAAAAAAAAACTTTCAGAAATGTTGGCCAACTGAAAAGTATGAACATGAAAAGTATGAGCATGTACAGCACTCAATACTTAGTTGGGGCTCCTTTTGCCTGAATTACTGCAGCAATGCAGCGTGGCATGGAGTCGATCAGTCTGTGGCACTGCTCAGGTGTTATGAGAGCCCATGTTGCTCTGATAGTGGCCTTCAGCTCTTCTGCATTGTTGGGTCTGGCGTATCGCATCTTCCTCTTCACAATACCCCATAGATTTTCTATAGGGTTAAGGTCAGGCGAGTTTGCTGGCCAATTAAGAACAGGGATACCATGGTCCTTAAACCAGGTACTGGTAGCTTTGGCACTGTGTGAAGGTGCCAAGTCCTGTTGGAAAATGAAATCTGCATCTCCATAAAGTTGGTCAGCAGCAGGAAGCATGAAGTGCTCTAAAGCTTCCTGGTAGACGGCTGCGTTGACCTTGGACCTCAGAAAACACAGTGGACCAACACCAGCAGATGACATGGCACCCCAAACCATCACTGACTGTGGAAACCTTACACTGGACTTCAAGCAACGTGGATTCTGTGCCTTTCCTCTCTTCCTCCAGACTCTGGGACCTTGATTTCCAAAGGAAATGCAAAATGTACTTTCATCAGAGAACATAACTTTGGACCACTCAGCCGCAGTCCAGTCCTTTTTGCCTTTTACCCAGGCAAGACGCTTCTGACGCTGTGTCTTGTTCAAGAGTGGCTTGACACAAGGAATGCGACAGCTGAAACTCATGTCTTGCATACGTCTGTGCGTGGTGGTTCTTGAAGCACTGACTTTGTTTCACAATCCTCTCCAGGGTGCGGTTATCCCTATTGCTTGTACACTTTTTTCTGTACACTTTTCCTTCCCTTCGCCTCTCTATTAATGTGCTTGGACACAGAGCTCTGTGAACAGCCAGCCTCTTTAGCAATGACATTTTGTGTCTTGCCCTCCTTGTACAAGGTGTCAATGGTCGTCTTTTGGACAGCTGTGAAGTCAGCAGTCTTCCCCATGATTGTGTTGCCTACAGAACTAGACTGAGAGACCATTTAAAGGCCTTTGCAGGTGTTTTGAGTTAATTAGCTGATTAGAGTGTGGCACCAGGTGTCTTCAACATTGAACCTTTTCACAATATTCAAATCTTCTGAGATACTGAATTTGGGGTTTTCATTAGTTGTCAGTTATAATCATCAAAATTAAAATAAATAAACACTTGAAATATATCAGTCCGTGTGGAATGAATGTATACATTATACAAGTTTCACTTTTTGAATGGAATTACTGAAATAAATACACTTTTTGATGATATTCTAATTATATGACCAGCACCTGTATTGGTTTAATCGTGTATGATGTTCATTTTATTCAGATCAAGTTATTACATTTGCATTTTCAGAAAGAATCGCTTTTCTGATTGGACAATAGAAGCACACTAACCTTTGACCTGTTGGAACAGACAGCGACCCCCACATCTGGGATCCAGACAATGTTCTGGATGGCACCTGATCCGGCTATTACGGTCTGGAGAACCGAGCCGTCCTGTTACACACAGCAAACACGCACACGCCAAAAACGTTGGTTACAGAATCTAGGCATACTGAGGTGACAGGGCTAACTGGCCTGGGATCAGAGGCACGACCTGGCTCATACAGAAGGCTTTGTAAAGGGATAATAGATAAACTTGAAACTGCCTGATTTGTCATGTTAACCTTTAACCCCCGTAGAACCGGTTCACCGACAACAGAACCACCACAAACAGGTTTTACAAGCAGGTGCCCACATAACCCCACCCGTCTGTTACTGAGGTCAAGAGGCTGAAAGTGGCGAGATGAGTGACGCGTAAATAATTCAGAGCACGCGAGAGTACGTGAGTGTGCGCGTGTGCACGTACGCGTGCGAATACCATTGTGTGACTGTATGTGAGTGCGCTCGTGTGTTGTGTCGTCGTCGTCCCCCCCCCCCCCCCCCCCCCCCTCACCCTCAGGGACCAGATGTTCATGAGGCCGCCCATCCCTCCAGACACCAGGGCCAGGCCGTCAGGGCTGAAGGCCACGGTCCTCACGGGGGTGATGTGGCCTCTCAGCTGGAACACACACACGGCCCCGCCCGCCGGCCCGCTGGAGCTCTGCTGCTGGGGAACAGGAACACACGGAGGGTAAGGCGCCGTGTTCACGCCGGGGCGACCTGCGCCCCGAAACCCTCAAAGCTACGCCGGAAGTCGGTCATTGTCAGAAGAACCACCCGAATGTCTACGTTGGGAATGTCGTACTGGACCTCTGGACCTCTCCGCGTTTCAGGTCCGCCCTATGAGGTCCAGCTGCTAATAAAGAGACTACAGCTAGGCAGTTGAAAAGCATTATCCCAAATTATTATCTGCTCAATATTTCAAGTTACAACCAAAACATTTATTAAATTACCTGCAACTAGCTTCCAATTTCAAACTAAGTTTTAATATTATAATACTAACTGACCAGGAAGATAATCACATGACTTCTCCAGAGCATCCGGAGTCTAATCCAATTAAAAACCATAAATATCTGATCCTGGATCAGTGGAGGGGAGAAGTCTTTCCACTAGTGATTCATCGTACCTTGCGCTTGTTTTTGGGCTCGTTTTCCCGCCAGCCCTCTGAGCCAGTGGACTCTGGGAAGGAAGACGCATCTTGGGGTACGGTCCAGACTGACACCAGTCCGTTTTGGCAACATCTGGAATAACACACGTTACAAACTGTTAGTATACAAGTCTGTGTGTTACTCGGATATGACTATACCTGCAATTGGACAAATTGTAAATTCCCCAGGAATGAGCTGGGTGAAGGAACGTGCAAACCTCCCTAAATCTGGGACTACAACAGACACTGTTTTCAAATTGAGCTCAGAGAGAGTTGAAGGTTGATCAAGCATGAATTATGTCTGTTGCCTTTGCTTTATACTGGATCTCTGGGTCAGACAAAATCATGTGTCTCAACAGATAAATGTGGAAACCAAGATTGTTTTTAGTAAATATCTTCGAAAAAAAACTGTGCTGATCTTTCAGTGATCCATGTGGGGTACAATGTTTGTGCAAAGAGTGAGACCTGCAGTTTAGATACAGTAATGTAATAACAAGTGTAAGGAAATTGATTTTGCAACACAGCGTAGCTAGTTTACTGTTCATAATAAAGCATGTCTCTGATGGCTGAAGATATATACACTTCTATACCCCAGCATCAACCAAGGCCTACTGAACTGAATAACCGTCCACTAAAGACATCTATAGTCCATCCCCGTCCGGGCCCTGCCTCCCAAAAGCATCACAAGGGTAGGGTGGGTTAGAGCCCCGGGAACCTCCCGTATTAAAAAACATCTTAGGCAACGCCGGCAGGACACCCGGGCCCAGCTTGGTTCCATACATTACTAGAACCTACATTAGCATCGACACCGCCCGGCTGGCTGTAATACTGTACATACGTGGCCAGCATGTTGAGCGGTCTGACTCCCTGTCCAATCAGGCCACACCAGGCCACCCCGTTGACCTGGGCAGGGTGGGCGATGCTCAGCAGACACCTCCATCCGGCGCCGGGGCTGGACCTCGACCCCGGGCTGGACCAAAGCTTCACCAGATCCTCTTTGGCACAGGTCAGTAATATCTGACCACTAGGACTCCACTTCATACTGGTGATTGACTCCTGGGGGAGATGCGGACAGATGACAAACATCCCATTGAGAATCTTTCCAGGAAAGACATTCTTGGTTGTTTGCACATTTATATTCTTTTTACTTTAAGTACAGTTCATTCAACTGGCAGTACATTTGATCAATACAAAAGGAAACTCCATATTTTGGCAAGCGTCCAACATCCTTTGGAAAGTATTCGGGGCCCTTCATCTAATCTACGTTTTGTAGTGTTATAGACTCAATTTATAAGGATTAAATAAATCTACAAAAAACAACATATTTAACATGAAACAATTAGAAATCTAAATTCCAGAAATACTGAGATCGTTCATTCAGTACTTTGTAGAAGCGCCGTTGTCAGCGATCACAGCTTGGGTCTTCTTGGCTATGCCTCCACAAGCTTTGCACGCCTGGATTTGGGCAGTCATTTCTCCCGGCGTGACATCATCAACACAATACAGAAAGTGGAAGAGGCACACTACAATGTAACACATGATCGCACCTTGTGGCCATCGATGACTACGATGGCCCCTTTCTCCAGAGGCTCTCTGGTTCCAATAAGCAGCTTCCCGTCCGCGTAGCCCACAGCGAACGGCCTGTCCTCACTGTACCAGGCTATGTGCATTACAGCCACTGAAGGAGCAGAACAAAAACAGTGTAGTTGTGTACCAGGCTATATGAAGTGCATACACTAGAACAAATTAACACATCCCCGAGGTGAGCTCACCCTACAGGATGTAACAATCGAAGGATGTTTAATCGAACGACCATTCATGATTGGACTAGGCACAAGCTGCGTTCAGAGGAAGTCCTCCCATCTCTGGAGAAACCCCAACCTCTGTCACAGTGGCCACTAGATTCTTGGTCAGCTCCTTGACCAATGCCCTTGATGCCCAGCTATGTATTTTGGCCAGACAGTCAGATCTAGAATGTCTTGGTTGTTTCAAACTTTTTCCATTATTAAAATGGAGCCCACTGTGCTCCAAGGAACTTTCAACATTTGTGTACAACCTTCCCCAGATCTATGACTCAACACTATTGTATTTCTGAGGTCTACAGAGAGGTGCTTGGACTGCAAGGCTTGGTTTTTGGTCTGGAATTCTTTCTCCATTTGTATATGATCCGTCAGACAGTGGAATTCTTAGGTTTTTGGTCTTGGCGTGATGTGCTGTGGTTAAATACCAGACCAACTTTATCATGCTTTTGGAAGGTTGGACCCTCCCAATTTTCTAATAATTTGCACTCATTTTGATGCATTACATTCTCATTTTAGCCATGTGAAGTAATGGAAGGGCAGGGGGTCTACTTATCCACACAGGGAAATTGCATTTCTTTTTATTCTAATTGCACAAATGGTCTCAAATTTGCTGCATACTTGTGCGATGTGTTTAACTGGGTTACCTACATCAATACGTGGTTGGAATTTACCTAAAATATGCAAAGTGTTCAATCATGTAAAAAAAACAAAGAAATCATCAAGGGGGAGTAACTCCACATTTGGGTTTTTATTTCCATACCATCTTTCCTGTAGCAGTGCTCCAGCTCAGTGCGGTGCATAGTGCAGCCATCATGGACCTCCAGGAGGCCCAGGGACCCATCCATACGCCCCACGAGCAGCACGTCTTTGGGCTCCCCACACCAAAGGGACACAGCCTCCCCCTCGGGCCAGGCCAGAGCTGACACCCAGTGGGGCTGGACGTCCAGCAGGCCTTTCCCGCCTGGGGGTGATGACGGGGTCAAATGTCAGACAGACCAGAAATATACCAATCAGTGTGCTCTACAGGGTCAGTTAAAGTCTTACATAAACATTTTCCTGTCAGCTCTTCAAAACCTGTATCGAATTGGAAGGCTCAAAAAGGTAGAACTTCATAGGATATCGGACTTCTTTTAAATAAGCGTGCAACCTACTAGTTACGGGAACAAACAAAAACAAACATTCTCTGCAGAAAATGACTATTGGTAGCTTTTCCAGAAATGTAGGCCTGCCTGAACGGAGGGCACAAACTGAGGAAGAGCCAACCGACTGGTGTCCTGGCCCAGTTATTACTCTGTCGTTGGCCAGCGGTTTGTAATGATGTCATATAGCATCACCCTTTACATTAGTGAATAACAACAGCTCACGGCTGTACTTAGAAGCAGCTAACAACTAACGAGACTCTGTAACAACTAAATTATACACATTTAGCTAAGCTGGAGATCATCGAACCCCAAATACCAGAGGCGGAGGTAAACAAACCAGTAATTCACACGTGTTGCAGAGGAGTTGCCACCTGCCAAAGACAAGAACAGTGTGCTCATCTGGTCTGTGAAGGAGTGCTGTTGTAGTAGCCTTGTAACCAGGGGCTTTAGAGGTCCAAAACCCCCATACACAGACAGACGCTCTGGGCTATGTGACTCCTTCCTGGAGGAGGATCCCACAGCCCTTACATTACAATTACCCCCCCATACTGACCCCGGTGTCAGCCCGGTGATTGTGTGGGGGGGGGGGGGGGGGGTAAATGGAGGCCTCCGGTTCCTGACTCACCGTTCACCTGCCAGATGTTGACCATCTTTTCCATGGCGGCGGCCAGGAACCTTCCGGTGACGCTCCAGACCAGAGGAGACAGACTGGGGTCACCGGGGGAACCGAGGCACTGTCCACCCTCATCTGGGGAGTCCTCGCTGAGGGGACACACACACAGACACACGTTGCAGGCATGTAGCAGATGCTTGTATCAGAAACACTTTCATCTTAAGATGGGCCAACACCTATTTTAGTAACAGTAAGTAGATTTGTTCTTAATGAAGTAGCGGTCAGACTACAGGACATTGCCGTGTTATTGCTGATATCAGTAACACAATGCCAGTTAGCCTGGTCATATCACCAGAGATTAGGGGTTAGAGGTCAACTTACGCTCTGTTGAAGATGCAGGTCTGTTGCAGAGTGTACTGGTTCTTAGTCACGTTCCACACTCGGACCGTTCCGTCGTTACCACTGGTGGCCAGCAGTCCTTTCTTACTGCACCAACCACACGTGATCACCTGGAGACATGACCACACGGATTCACCTTCAATCACCACTAATGTCAGGCCTCTCATTGACAAATTGCACAAGTAATTTACATTAGGCTGTTCTACAAACACAGAACCAGAAAAAAATAAAAAAAAGAGTGTGACACAAAAACAAAGCCTGAAAAGATCCACTTCAGAACACCCTATAGAAGATGATTGTGTTTATTAGATAAACACCCCCTCAGAGTTCCAAATGCACTGTGTTGGACGGCTGTGTTGGACGGCTGTGTTGGAAGGCTGTGTTGGACGGCTGTGTTGGATGGCTGTGTTGGATGGCTGTGTTGGATGGCTGTGTTGGATGGCTGTGTTGGACGGCTGTGTTGGAAGGCTGTGTTGGAAGGCTGTGTTGGAAGGCTGTGTTGGAAGGCTGTGTTGGACGGCCGTGTTGGACGGCCGTGTTGGACGGCTTTGTTGGGGTGGGCACACGTGTCTAATCATATCCTTCTCCCAGAAGGAGAGTGGGAGCTGAGAGGGGGATGCAGACTGCAGGCTACATACTAATTCAGGCCCTGACAGATGGAGAGCTGTTCTCTCTGGGAAGGAAGAGGAGGCTAATTAATGAATCAGTTCATTTTAGGAACGAATGGAAATAAATGGATGGACAGAAAGTGAGAGATTCAGACAAGGAATATACTATGGGGGGGCGGTGTGTAATGGGGGGAGGGGGGCGGTGTGTACTGGGGGGGGGGGGGGGGCGGTGTGTTCTGGGGGGGGCTGTGTGTACTGGGGGGGGGGGGCGGTGTGTTCTGGGGGGGGCTGTGTGTACTGTGGGGGGAGGGGGGCAGTGTGTAATGGGGGGAGCGCTGTGTAACAGGGTCGGAAATAATTTGATGTCACAGTTTTGCCGACCTTGAAACATCACAATTACCCCTCCATACTGACCCCCACATCACAATTACCCCTCCATACTAACCCCCACATCACAATTACCCCTCCATACTAACCCCCACATCACAATTACCCCTCCATACTGACCCTTACATCACAATTACCCCTCCATACTGACCCTTACATCACAATTACCCCTCCATACTGAACCTTACATCATAATTACCCCTCCATACTAACCCCACCAACAGCCTGACCCCTGCTACCTACCCTGCTCTGGTGGGCCTCCAGTTTCACGGAGGAGCACTTTCGCAGGTCACCAGCCATGTCAGCAAAAGTCTGCGGTCGGCTCTGGTTGTCTCTGTCGTGAGCCGCCAGCGTGCGGACCAGCTGCTGAGCTGCCCATTGGCGGTGGCCCGAGGAGAGGCGGGACGAAAGGCAGCACGCAGCCAGCGCATTGGCCAGCTCCAGTGGTCCTACAGCAGTGGGATTATAGGAAGGATGGGCATACAAATGCGCAATTAGACCTGCTTGAACAAGGCGGGAGAGAAGAGCGGTGAGCGATTTGGGAAAAAAGATGAGAGAAATAATAACAGACATGATGAGCAGTGAACTAGACAAACGTTTGGAACAGACAATATGGAGGCTAGCACATGCTAACCACAACCACACATTAAAAGTTCACGCACTCAATTCAAAGAAAATATATATAGATTTTTTTGTTGCTATTAACTAACAATCAACTACTATAATCAATACTACAATTCCACATAACGCTGCCATAAGTAAATAAACGAGAACATTTCAATAATGCATAATTCTAACATCATCAGAATAATCATTAGCGCAGGTCTACCAACCTCTCTTCTCCGTGTCGGTCTTGTCGTAGTTCGGACCGAGCCGGGCTCCTTTATCGGCCAGCAGGGCCACCAAGGCCTGGGTGACCACGAAGTTGGGTGATGTCACCAGCTTGTTCTCCTCAGCCACGCCTCTCAGGAAGCTGGGGAGGAACTTCCTCTGGATGGGGTCATCCACCGTGGTCAAGTTCATCCCCGTCGCTGCTGAGATCAGGTTCTAGAGGGAGACAGAAAGACAGACAGGGTTCTGGATTAGGTTCTGCAGACAGACACTGGGCTGCCTCAAGGTGGTGGTGGTCACGACAAAGGGCCAAGTTACACCCCCCACAAAACACTGGCTCCTTTCAGTATTTTGATAGAATCCACTCGGTTCTGTTCTGGTTTTACCTGTGTGCACAGCTGGACCAGGAGCTTGGCCGCGCTGGGGCTGTTGGAGGCCAGACACCCCACGGCCGTGCTGAGGTAGGCCAGGCAGGACATGGGCTTGCTGGCCTTGGTGGAACCACGCGGGCGCTCCAAGGACCCCGACCCGGCGACAGGGCTGGAGGACAGACCCGCCCGACCTGCTGCTGACAGACACATCAACCTCACCAGGGTTCTGATATCTGTCAGGCCCAAAGACTCCAGACCCGCTGCCAGACTGCAGCTAGAACCACTAGTAGATAAAGGAGGTGGGTAAAAGACAGAGAGGAGAGAGATAAAGGATAAATCACATAGATGGATTGAGGCCCTGAAATGAAACCCTGCAATAAGCTCCAATTCGACCACTACGCCAAACTGTACAGTTGTCCCTAAACTTTACACTGAAATGTCCTGTCTGTGTGGACTTCATTTTCCCTGATGTAAACATATTTAGTGTTACCTGACAGAGAGCAGGGACAGGGCTCTCATGACCATGGTCCTGGCCAGGAGGACCTGTGCTGCAGCCGTGACCCTCCTCAGGGCCGTGATGCGGTCGTGGGGATTCTGCAGGGACGCGGCCTGCTCCCCTAGAGTCACCCTGCCTGAAGAGCTCTTCTCCACCGAGCCCTGGCAGCCTGAAACACACACACACACACACACACACACACTCCAACAACTGAAGCATGTAGCCCTCCCCGCCACCCGGGTTCCAGAAGCAACACACAGACACTGAAACCACAATGACACAAGATGTCTGAATGTTTCCAGGGGTCCCTGGGAGACGACGAGTCCTCACCTATCTGCAGCAGGGTCTCCTCCATGCTGTTGGTGGCTGTCACCATGGCTACGGAGGCCCCAAGGGGGTCACTGTCGGGGAACTGGACGGCCTCGGGAACCAGGCGCCGCTCACTCAGACCCAAAGGACCCACCAGCAGCTCAAACTCCTCTTCCCCCGTCAGCTTGTCGTCCTCATCCACATCCAGCATGTCCCAGTCCTCTGTTAGGCAACACACCAGCAGCAAATGCTCCGTCAACAAAGCAGGCATCAACAAACGCGATGTCAACAAACCGGGCATCAACAAACGCGATGTCAACAAGCCCGCCGTCAACAACAAGCATTCTACCTCAATTTTTGCTATTTTTCATATGACTATTGAAAAAGATTGTACTTCTATTAGTGTAACAACTTTAGGACACCCAAATCAATATTTCCTAAATACTGTTTGTAATCGTATGTTTGTAAGCTGTGTTTTCTCCACATCAGTGACATTGTCACAGAGACTAACAGTCATATCGGGGGTCATAAATATGGGACCAGTCCCCCCGAATAACATCTGAAATAATTCCCTGATCCCTGACCTCTGACCCTTACCTTCATAGACACTGTCCTGCTTTCCCAAAAGGTCCGGAGCTTGACCCTTGTACCTGAACATAACATCAAGTTGTCACTGTTACACAGTGAATATCACCTAGTTAAAATATAATATTTTACAAACACACACAAAACATACCCTTATTCATATAATGATGTACATATATACACACATACATGAATAAAGATGTTTTGGAGTAAACTGATAGTGTGTGTGTGTGTGTGTGTGTGTATATACAAACATCCTCACATTCTCAGTAAAGAAAGTAACGTAGCATTAGTGTCACCTTTTGCCTGGAACTGACCTCTCGGTCATCGGGGCTCTGGCTTTACTCTTTACCGCCAGGTATCGGTCCCGGCAGCTTCCGCAGAGCAGGTAGTATGGGTTACCGCTACCACACTCTCCCCCAAACCAGCCGTCCACGTACGAGCCGTTGCTCCGGTAGCCCTGTCGGTTGGCGCTACGGCCACACCCAGGGTGGGTCTTCTTCATGTGCTGGTTGAAGTTGGCCACGCTGGCCTCACACAGCTCACACACCACCACCTCGTCCCGCTCCTCTGTCTCACACACATGCTGCGTTGGGACAGAGAGAACACACACACACACACAGACACATGGGAACAGACACACACACACACACACACGAGATCAGACACACACACACGAGATCAGACACACACACACACACACACACGAGATCAGACACACACACACACACACACACAAGATCAGACACACACACACACACACAAGATCAGACACACACACACACACACACACACACACACACGAGATCAGACACACACACACACACACACACGGGAACAGACACACACAGACACACACAGGAACAGACACACACGGGAACAGACACACACACACACACACACACACACACGAGATCAGACACACACACACACACACACACACACACACACGAGATCAGACACACACACACACACACACACACACACGGTAACAGACACACACAGACACACACAGGAACAGACACACACGGGAACACAGACACACACAGGAACACAGACACACACAGGAACACAGACACACACAGGAACACAGACACACACACAGGAACACAGACACACACACGGACACAGACACACACACACACGGACACACGGGAACAGACACACACGGACACACGGGAACAGACACACACGGACACACGGGAACAGACACACACGGACACACGGGAACAGACACACACAGACAAACACGTCAGAGGCAGTTCAAATCTGCTTGTTTCTGTGGAAAATGTAAAGAACCGTAACACGACCGACCAGAATGTTTATAATAGGTCTGAAACCAAAGGCAGGGCAAAAGAACAATGTACAAGACGACGTAGCAAATGTCTCTAAAGGACATGATGTCAGGATAATATGTATGAGGGAAAGAGTCCAGGTCAAAAATCACAGAACTCCTCATTTTCATTAACAACCTACAGGCAACTACAGTTAACTGCTCAGCTCAGGGAGAGAACCAGACATTTTTCTATCTTTCAGTTACTGGTCGGCTCAGCCCACACAAATCCCAAAAGACACTGACATCCCATTCACACCATGTTAGTTAGGGAACTAGTGGAGACCAAAGGCTGTTAGTGACAAACGCATGTTGACACAGAGTGTGTGTCTGTGTATCAAGCTCAACATCAGCAGATGAGTTTAGCATTCAGAGCAGGAGTGAGTGAGTGAAGGTTAAGAGTTAGCCAGGAGCAAATCCCCAACTTCCACCTCAGCTGACCGTCCGCTCAACGGCTCCCCCCCCCCCACACCTGTTCACAAGTATTGGACAGCTCCCTGTAGGCAGAAGCTGGGGATTCGCCCCCTCTGTGGAACAAGTAAAGAAAGGCAGAAGAGGCAGCGGCCAGCCGCCCTCACACACACCCATGTTGGCCAGTCCAGTACCTCCGGGATCCACATGCCCAGGATGTCGCTGTCGCTGGCCAGATCCTGTCCAAACATGGCCTCCATGGTCTCCTCGTCCAGGTCCATCTCCAGCTCCTCGTCCAGGTTGAAGTCGTACAGGGTCCCCGGGTCCTGTGGCAGGGCGCCGCCCTCGCGGCGAGACTGGCTCCGGTGGGCCTGCACCGAGCGGTACAGCCCGGCTAGGAAGGACGGCATTGGGTGTTTTCAGCCGTGTGTCAAGGAGAGGGTTACAGTCACGTGAGGACGTAGACGTACACCCGCCCCTCCGAAGTTGCCTTCTTTTAACATACTGGGACATAATGTGTAGTTGTCACTTCAACACTATCGACAGATGAAGGTTACCTAATTTAACGAATGACATGGAAAGATTAGACTTTACAATGACATATTCATCAAAAAGCAACGTAATGCATTTGGAAAACCCAAGCTTTTTATGAGCATCTTTCGCTCAGCTCTTGGCCTGAATTTGGTGATGGCCAGTGGTCTGGACCATTCAGATGATCTGGCGGACAGTGGAATAAACAGTTTCATGTGATGGTAAAAGCAGGGGTGTACTAACATTTTCCACATAAGGAAACTGCATTGCTGTTTATTTGAATTGGGTTACCAGTACCAATGAATGTGGTTGGAAGTTCTAGCTCAAATAACTACGTGTCCAACTTTCCAGGGGGGTGAACTTTGTCACATGACTCGAACTGACAATATGAAATCCTATGTTTTTACAGTCGGGGGAGACAGAGGGTGACATTAAGCGGCTCACCAGCGCGGGCCAGCAGTGTCCGGGCTGCCAGGTCAAAGCGGTGTTTCCTGCTGACGGCAGAACGTCCTCTGGGTGTTGGACCGCTGGAGGCTGAGGCACTATCCTGGTCCAGCCCCTCGGGACTGCAGGTACACACAGCACTCACAACATCAGTAACCATGGGAGAAACAGACCGCTCTCATACACAGCACTCACAACATCAGTAACCATGGGAGAAACAGACCGCTCTCATACACAGCACTCACAACATCAGTAACCATGGGAGAAACAGACCGCTCTCATACACAGCACTCACAACATCAGTAACCATGGGAGAAACAGACCGCTCTCATACACAGCACTCACAACATCAGTAACCATGGGAGAAACAGACCACTCTTACACACAGCACTCACAACATCAGTAACCATGGGAGAAACAGACCACTCTTATACACAGCACTCACAACATCAGTAACCATGGGAGAAACAGACCACTCTTACACACAGCACTCACAACATCAGTAACCATGGGAGAAACAGACCACTCTTATACACAGCACTCACAACATCAGTAACCATGGGAGAAACAGACCACTCTTACACACAGCACTCACAACATCAGTAACCATGGGAGAAACAGACCACTCTTACACACAGCACTCACACAACAGTCACATACAAACGTGGCAACTGACAAAACAGCCTTCATAAAATAATACAGCTATATAGATTATGTTGGTTTCCACGACAACAATAGAGCTATATAGAGTTGTAATATCATAGAAAGACAGCATGCTGATTCTGCCCTGGGACAGGAAGTAATCTGAGGGCATGCTGATTCTGCCCTGGGACAGGAAGTAATCTGAGGGCATGCTGATTCTGCCCTGGGACAGGAAGTAATCTGAGGGCATGCTGATTCTGCCCTGGGACAGGAAGTAATCTGAGGGCATGCTGCTGGAGCCAGAGACGAGTGGTAGAAAAAAAAAACTACAAATAAGACGATCTGTGACGAACTACAGATAATATCCCTGCTAACATGTCCTTCAGGTCAGGAGGTCATGTAATGGTCCTCTGGCCCATCTGGGCACCTCTCCCTTAGGCTGGGATTTAAATAGGTTGTGAGACAGTGCATTCTGTGGGTCACAGGGCGGCTCCACGCCCACCCAGTCCTGTGGAAGTGACAGGTACCTCTCACTGAAGCCCTCCTCCAGGTCCGCAGCATCGGCACTGGGGATGTCCCCAGGGGAGTGCAGGTAGCTCCGGTCCAGACTCTTACCCCCTCCGGAGGCGGTCGCCCCGGGGCAGGAGGAGCTGTCGGACCCTCCTCCTCCGGGGTGGCTCTCCTCCTCCTCCGTCCCGGGGTGTTCTATCATCCACATGGCCAGCACTGTGATGTTCTGGGCGTCAGCCTCGCCACGCGTCCCTGGGAGGAGAGGAGTCAGACGCAGATCGACTAGTGACACATTCAGCCTTTGCCGGAACAGAGGAGACCCAAACATAAAGTGCCTTCATGGGTTGTTGGTGTCATGGTCTACTGGAAGTGTTCTACCAAATCAAACCCATCCTTTACGGTTTACTTGACAGTGATGTTGATGGCTTAGGAACTGCTAGAAAAACACAAACCTGTATGGAAGCCCTTTGCTTTAAATAGACTATCTATCTGTTGGCAACACCACTACAGTTTAAGAAAACTACGAGTAGTTAAAGACGAGCTGAATCAGGGATCACCTCTGTAAGTTACGGTATCTCCACTAGGATCCCCTCCACAAGTTACGGTATCTCCACTAGGATCCCCTCCACAAGTTACGGTATCTCCACTAGGATCCCCTCCACAAGTTACGGTATCTCCACTAGGATCCCCTCCACAAGCTACGGTATCTCCACTAGGATCCCCTCCACAAGTTACGGTATCTCCACTAGGATCCCCTCCACAAGTTACGGTATCTCCACTAGGATCCCCTCCACAAGCTACGGTATCTCCACTAGGATCCCCTCCACAAGTTACGGTATCTCCACTAGGATCCCCTCCACAAGTTACGGTATCTCCACTAGGATCCCCTCCACAAGCTACGGTATCTCCACTAGGATCCCCTCCACAAGCTATCTATGAGGTAGTGATGTATATGTGTCTATACCTGTACCTGTGGCCTCCAGAGCCTTGGTGATCTGTCGCAGGGAGAAGCCCATCTCCAGCAGGGGCACGGCGATGGCCGGGGGCGGGGGGGACGTGGATAGTCGGCTGCTGGGGTCGGACATGGCTGCACCGGACAACACCGTGAAGGACAAGACGTTACAGCCAAACACACCCAGAGGCCAGCCGAACTCCATATGACAGCACTTCAACATTCCTGTCGGCTAGTAGTACTGTAGCTTCGTACAGACGCAGAGTTACTTTTATTGCAAAGCTGTGGTCTAGAATGTTTTTAATATATTATGTAGGATGTGACTGTAGGTACATTGTATTTTATTACATTACATATGAAGAGGTGTCTGTACGTAAAGTGTATTTTTATTACATTATGTATGAGGAGGTGACTACGTAAAGTGTATTTTTATTACATTATGTATGAGGAGGTGACTACGTAAAGTGTATTTTTATTACATTATGTATGAGGAGGTGACTATGTAAAGTGTATTTTTATGACATTATGTATGAGGTGACTGTAGGTGTACTTTATTTGCATTATGAGGATATTTTTTCTTATAAGCTCGATCTTACACTTAAAATATGAGGAAAACCTAACCTTGAACTCAGGTGAAATCAAAGACTAAAACATTTGTTCATCTTTTCTGAGGGTGCCAACAACTCAAGAGCATAGTAAGCACTGTGTTTCCTGGTGACTGGCAGTCTGGTACGTACATGTCCCGGTCCTGTTAGTGGGCCTGGAGCCCTGCGTGTCTGGGGAGGTGAGGCTCTGTCTTCGGCCCACCTCGTCAGAGGGAGACGTGGGGAGAGAAGACACCGGAGGGGTCTGGGCTCGCCGCGTCGGCAGCAGAGTGGTGGTTGGGTAGCTGGAGAACATTTGTCTGAACACAGAATCAAGGTCCGGAGTTAATGTCTGGCTGTTAGGCTGTTGACAGTGTCCACTATGTGACACACAGAACCAACAAAAGGACCAACCTAACATGGTTTAGTATTACTGAATGTGTGTTACTGTGCATTGTAGTGGGTATGTGTGCGTGTGTCTTATTGTGTGTGTGTGTGTGTGTCTTAGTGTGTGTGTGTGTGTTACATACCTGAGCAGGCTGAGGGGCATGACCCCAGGTGACTCGGAGGCAGGGACGGTCTCTGTGTCGGTGACGGGAGTCGTAGCTGTGGTGGTGTCTTCCAGGGAGGAGCTCATAAAGGAGGTGGTGCTGGAGGCCGAGGGGCTCGTGGTGACAGGGGTCTGGGCCTGTTGCTCTGACTCCAGACCCTCCTCACACTCTTGGTCAGCTGACAGGAAGAGGAGACGACAGGAAGAGGAGACGAGAGGAAGAGGAGACGACGGTTCAGTCAGGAGACAGGTCCGACAGGTCAGACCCAGAGTGGCACGGAGTGATTTAACCACACAGCCAAGCTCTCAGGACTAGAGGCCGACACACAGCCAAGGACTCAGGACTAGAGGCCGACACACAGCCAAGCTCTCGGGACTAGAGGCCGACACACAGCCAAGCTCTCGAGACTAGAGGCCGACACACAGCCAAGGACTCGAGACTAGAGGCCGACACACAGCCAAGGACTCAGGACTAGAGGCCGACACACAGCCAAGGACTCAGGACTAGAGGCCGACACACAGCCAAGCTCTCGGGACTAGAGGCCGACACACAGCCAAGGACTCAGGACTAGAGGCCGACACACAGCCAAGGACTCAGGACTAGAGGCCGACACACAGCCAAGCTCTCGGGACTAGAGGCCGACACACAGCCAAGCTCTCGGGACTAGAGGCCGACACACAGCCAAGCTCTCGGGACTAGAGGCCGACACACAGCCAAGCTCTCGGGACTAGAGGCCGACACACAGCCAAGCTCTCGGGACTAGAGGCCGACACACAGCCAAGCTCTCGGGACTAGAGGCCGACACACAGCCAAGCTCTCGGGACTAGAGGCCGACACACAGCCAAGGACTCAGGACTAGAGGCCGACACACAGGACTTGAGGTGGCGAGCGCCCTGTTATGACCTGGGCTTGAATCCCACCAACCTCAGTACAAGCCAGGCTGAACCGGCCCACAGGTGTGATCAAGTGAACGCCTGGTACATTTGAACGTGGGGTTGAAGACATCCAACACATTGTCTTATGTACCTTTAAGGGTTAAATTAGGATTTGGGAAGTGGGCAGTAGATACTTGTTGGCCAGTGGAAGTACAAGAACTCCGCTCATCCTAGGTGTCATTTCGACCCATACATATAGGACCTCAGCAGCCCCCCCCCCCCCCCCCCCGAATGAGGAAGACACTCACCAGGCCTGGCCTTGCCCCCGCCACCCTGGTCATCCAGCAGTCCGCTGACCACCAGCTTGTAGATCATGGCCTGAGCCCTCTCCAGGTCAGCCAGTCCCAACGCCCGCTTGATGGGCGACCTCATTACGGCCCGCTTGACCATGTGACGCATCAGGAACTGGAGAGCCGCCCTCATCTCCACCTCCTCCTGGCACACCGGCGATGCCGCTCCGCCACCGCACGTTGGCCCTGTGTTCAGGTCGGCGTTGTGCCCGCTGGGGGTGGGCTCCGACTGCACCTACAGACAACACTTACTGTTCACCGGACGCTTTTAACCCCATTTAGTTTTAAACATTGTCGACACTCACATTTTACAATTTACTAGGCATCTAACTCTGCGTACCAACCCCATGCACTAACCCCAAGTATCAAACCCGCGCACTAAACCCACGCACTAAACTCGCGCCCTAAGCCCGCGCCCTAAACACGCGCCCTAAACACGCGCCCTAAACACGCGCACTAAACACGCGCACTAAACCCTTTGCCCTAAACACGCGTACAAACCCTTTGCCCTAAACACGCGTACAAACCCTTTGCCCTAAACACGCGTACAAACCCTTTGCCCTAAACACGCGTACAAACCCTTTGCCCTAAACACGCGTACAAACCCTTTGCCCTAAACACGCGTACAAACCCTTTGCCCTGACCCCTCGCACTAACCTTCGGTATGAGTAGCAGCTCTGCGTACTTGGAGCAGGACAGCAGGGCGCTGAGGGCCTTCATGGCTCCCAGGTACAGGTAGGACAGCTGCACAGCGTGGATCTCAGACTGGGTGGCCCCTAAAGACGGGGGCCCATCATGGCCCCGGCCGCCGTGAGACAACCCCTCGTGCCCCTTCCTCCTGTTCCCCTCCGGAGCCTGGGGAGCAGGGTATAGGGTCTCCGGTCCTCCTGCCAGTGCTCCTCCCCCCTGGTGCTGGCAGTCCAAGGCATAGGAGATCTCACTCTCAGACTTGGAGTTGGGTGCTGCATGGGCCTTGACCTCTTCCAGACTGTGTGACACTCGCAGGTCAGAGGTCGGCATCACCACGGTCCCCTTTGCCGGCCCGTCTCTGGGCTCTGTGGTCGGCCGGTGTTGGTTGGCCTGCTCCCAGTCACCGGGCTTGCTGTTGGCATCGTCGCCGCTGTTGGCGGTAGTCGTGCCGTTATCGTGCGGTCCGCCTCGGTGCTTCTTCTCGTGGCGCCGGGCACCGAGTCTCCCCGCGTCCTCGTGGATGGAGGTGAGGTAGGTGAGGTCGAGGAGGAGGGAGGCGGTGAGGCCGCGGAGACGCGCCACATCGAACGGCAGAGGCTCGCATGGCTCCAGGTTGTACAAGGGAGTGTCACTAGGCGACCAGAAAGTTGGGAAGCTTTAATACGGACCAGGAGTGAAGGGAACAGAGGAAACACGGAGTGAGGGAGAGGACAGGAAGAGAGAGGCAGAACAGGCTGGGGGATGGAGACATGAGCTGGACACATGAGTAGGAAAGTGGAGGATGGACCCAACAGAGTCGCTTTTAGTTTTCAAAGCATTTGGTTTCACCACAGAGTTTTCAGGTCTACACTGAATGAACGGAACGCACAATTGTACCATGCAAAGGGTGAATGAGTTCATCAAGGAGTCAGTAGATTATGGATGAGGGCATGGATGGGGTATGGATGAGGGCAGTGAGCAGGAGAGTGGGAAGGTCACGGAAAAGTAAAGGTATTGAAACGAGGCCAGGCGATGATGGCGTTTTACAGAGCAGAAGAGTGAACAGAGCCAGTCGGGAGTCAGTTCACCATTAGCGTACAGTTTCAACAACTCATTAAACACACAAACCGGTCAGGTGATCCACCACAGTGTCATCTAATATATGCAGTCCTCACAGAGCTGTCATCACAGATCCATCACCACAGAGCCGTCACCACAGCCCTCTGCATTCTACTGGCATTGACACCTAACTATTTTGCTGTGCATCCCAGATTTTTTACATTTAGATGCAACAGCATCAAATGACGGACCCCACCTTGAACGTCAACTTATTTTCCGTTGTGCCTACAAACATGTCTTAGCGTGGGTCTAGATCTCCCAGCTAAGGCGCATGCACACTCCTTGGGTCAGTGGTCGAGCTACACCAGAGTGAATCATGCAATCCAATCATCCAGCGTTCACCCATCTGAGCACGGAAGACATACACTGGATGGACACATACATACGCTGCCTTGAGGACAACAAGCGCCGACCCCTCAACACCCAGTATACGCCGTCACGCCGAACGGTCACCAGCGCTTCAGCTTGACAACCGGACTCAGCAGGCTGGGGGAAATATGCCTTTTAAGGTACCTGATGGTGATCTCCGCCTCGTCCCACTGCACCTTGGCGGAGGTGCTCCCTTCCTTCACCACGCCCAGGAGCGTGGCGTGGCGTCCGGTCTGCTTGTGGATGCACCGGCCCCCCACACGGAGACCTGCGTCGGCACCGCCGATCACCGCCAACACCGGCCACACCTGGGCAGAGAACACAGGGTTTGCCCTGATTTTAAAGCCCCCTGGACTCCCGACTCCGGTTCAAACGGGGCGGCTGATTAACGCGTCGTGAAGATTGCGTACCAAATGCCGTTCTAGTAAACATTTGCAGCAACGACATTGATCTTTAAATAGTTGGATGTGAACTACAGCAACCCTGACCTCTGTGCAGAGGGTTCTGAGGTGGTGGTCAGATAGGTCTCCCAGGCCCCCGTGCCCCTGGCGGGACCCGTGCCCCTGCCGCCCCCTCTCCTCCTCCCCTCTCTGGGGCTCCTGGTCACGGGGCGAGTCCCTCTGGGAGTCATGCTCCTCCCTGCTCTGCACGGACCGACTCTTCTTTAGCCTCTGACCTCCTGTGTTGTGATCCATGGGACGGGTTAAATGTTTCATCTTTAATCACAGAACAACTTTCTCAAATTGGAGTGGCACGCAGCCTGTGCCAGCGCAAGCAGACGTCGGAGTTAAACTCACCCCCAGCGGTGCAGCCGGACGATTCCCTGAAACAGGGTTTGATCTTGTGGAGCCTCTCCAACATGATGCCGTTGATGCAGTGGGTCCACTGGTCGGCCCGGTGCAGGACGCGGATGAGTTGCGTGGACGCCTCGGCCAGGACAGTGGCCGCTGGACTGCACACGGGGTCACCGGGCAGGAGGTCACGAGGGGTACCCCGCATCTGCATGTCACAGATCTTTACCTGGAGGGAGGAAGTGGAAGTAGTGGTATAACAAGACCTACCACTAATCACAACAGACCATAGGATGGTATAACAAGACCTACCACTAATCACAACAGACCATAGGATGGTATAACAAGACCTACCACTAATCACAACAGACCATAGGATGGTATAACAAGACCTACCACTAATCACAACAGACCATAGGATGGTATAACAAGACCTACCACTAATCACAACAGACCATAGGATGGTATAACAAGACCTACCACTAATCACAACAGACCATAGGATGGTATAACAAGACCTACCACTAATCACAACAGACCATAGGATGGTATAACAAGACCTACCACTAATCACAACAGACCATAGGATGGTATAACAAGACCTACCACTAATCACAACAGTCCATAGGATGGTATAACAAGACCTACCACTAATCACAACAGACCATAGGATGGTATAACAAGACCTACCACTAATCACAACAGACCATAGGATGGTATAACAAGAGCTACCACTAATCACAACAGACCATAGGATGGTATAACAAGACCTACCACTAATCACAACAGACCATAGGATGGTATAACAAGACCTACAACTAATCACAACAGACCATAGGGTGGTATAACCAAACCTACCACTATGAAATACAACTGAAAATGTCCTTCCATCTTCCCATAAGAGTAAAGTAGTTTCCTTTCTAACACTTTTATTAACCAGTTGCTTTCCTGTGCAGGAATGGCATTTGAATACAGCTCAGAGGCACAGGCCAGGAGAACTACGGGCTGACTGGTTGAATCCAGAGCTGAGGTCCGGTTCAGGCTGTGGTACCTTCTCTCCAGGGTTGCTGCTGTAAAACATGACACAGGGGTAGAGCTCCGTAGCGTCCACGTCCTCGAAGGCCAGCTTGGGCTCCTGTGGGGGACAATGACAGGAGTCAGTAAACACATCAGGCTGGCTGGGGCTATCGCAGCACTACGCTGAACATGTGTGCACGCACAACTATATTGCTATTAGACAGGCGCATGGATCTGGATTAGAGTGTCTGGTGAGGATACTGAAACGCGAATGCCCACGTCATCGTATGGTGTGCACATCCGTCCCTCACCTCTCCGTTCTTGCCGAAGGAGATGGTGCGGGCCTCCATGTCCAGGACACAGGTGATGTAGTCCCCCTGGGTGAAGGAGGACAGCGTGAGGGACTGCTCCCCGTTGTGGTAGAGGTTCCCGCTGTAGGCCCGATACAGCCACATGTCCGAGGTGGTGCGGTGGTTGAAGTCGTGGACCGGCCATCGGGACACGCCCACACAGGTCCCCTCGTTGCCGCGGTTCTCCTTCACAATGTAGAACTAACCAGACAACGGGGTAATTAAATGGGGATATTTACATACATTTTTTCTTGTGAAAAATCATGTCTGATATACCACACTAAAACAGCGTGTCTGTCCTTTAAGGGGGGGGGCTGCCCCCTCCTCACAACAGTGACATCCGTACATTTGCACGGTCATAACCGGAAGCCTTTTCCCTACACCTTTGTGCAACAAGGAGTGCGCTACACAGGGGAACAGCACGGGGTTGGGAACTCATTTCTTGTTAGAGAACTCGGATACGTTAGTAGGAGGAGGACACATGACTGCTCAGCGCTGGACGTGTAAAATATATGATATAAATGTATAAAATATGATATTCCCACTGCATCGTCGTTAACAGTTGGAATAAAATGTCAGAGAAACACAAGCCACGTCAGTAGCCTTCGATGAGAAGATGGTGAAATCCAAACTTGAGATGTGAGATGGAGCTGACGGGTGTTGGGAGACAGCAGTGGAGTAAGCCCAGACGAGCCATTTGTGCTGACTTAATACAGAACAGCTTGTTATGCTGTGGCCAAACGTTTAATCGATGAATGTTTTGGTAGCTGTTACTCGTGGGAGTCCTAATCTTTCTCATCTTTTCAACAGAAATCCTATTAAAAATTATTATTAAAAATATTAATAAAAATGTTCTAGATCACAGTAAGTCTTTGATTTTTACAATTGTTAACAAGCCTTTATTTAGGTATTTCAATTCTCTAGAGGGACTGCCATTATTAACTAAACATTCAAAAATATAAAAAAGTCCCTTGTCAAGGTTTGAAAATGAACCTAATGGTGTATTCAAATCCCAAATCAAATGAAGTAAATGCTCCGGTGTTGAGTGGGGGTCTAAAATGTTGTTTCGTACCTTCCACTGGTAGCATCCAGAAGAGATCCCGGTGGAGGCCAGACCGTAACCTTTGCCCCCACTGCCGTGGGTAAGACCTTGGCCATTCTCCACCACACAGCACTGGGCCTTCTCTGGGTCAAACGACACTTCCTGGATGGGCAGGTTCTCATCCTCCTCCTCCACCTCGCCCTGCCGAGACACAGACCAAGGTCAACAACCAACCCCAAAGACACGGCCCACCGTTATCAACCAACCCCAAAGACACAGACCACCATTATCAACCAACCCCAAAGACACAGACCACCGTTATCAACCAACCCCAAAGACACAGACTACCATTATCAACCAACCCCAAAGACACGGACCACCGTTATCATCCAACCCCAAAGACAAGATACCACTATCATCAACCAACCACCAATACAAAGTACCCACAGTCATCAAACAACCTGAAAGACAAGGTACCCACCTTCATCAACCCACCCAAAGACAAGGTACCCACAACCATTAACCAACCCCAAAGACAAGGTACCCACAATCATCAACCAACCCCAAAGACAAGATACCACAGTCATCAACCAACCCCAAAGACAAGATACCATAGTCATCAACCAACCACACAGACACGGACCACCATCATCAACCAACAACAGACACGGACCACAGTCATCAACCAACCACACACACACAGACCACCGTCACCAACTAACCACAGACAGGGACCACAGTCATCAACCAACCACAGACAGGGACCACAGTCATCAACCAACCCTACAGTTAGAAACAAGATACAACACCAGCCAATCAAAGTAGAGGTAGTAGGAGACAAATGAAAAGATTGGAAAATATATATATCCAGAATATATAGAAAACAAAACACACCGATCCACCAGTGATGAGTTATCAACAGAGCAGTTAGCAGGAGGTAGTGTGTACCTGTAGTTTTAACTCCTGCTCCTTTTCTTTAATCTGGATGGTGTGCTTGGCCTGGGCAATGGGAGCTTCCCACATACAGTCAGACAGCAAAGAGAAGAGCCGTTCCACCACCTGAGCAGGGCACATGGTTTATCGGTTAAATTATTATTAAAGTCAGGCCACATGTACGCACGCACGTGCACACGCACACACCTGTGTCATCTGGTGGTCCTCCACGCTGGCTTCGCAGGCTGGTAAAACTGCCTCCAGGACATGCAAGGCCAGGAGACGAGTTCTCAGGTTGCCCACCAGAGGGACCCCTACAGAAACAACAACGTCAGCTCAGCCATGGCAACTGAAATGTGGGGTGGGGGATTATAATGGATAATAATGGAAATAAACAGTAGGCTAACACACAAAGGCCTTTACTTCTGGTTTCATCTGGTCCATCAACAGAGACATTTTGGGGGAGCAAAGCTAGTACTTTAAGACAACAGGTCTCTAATCAGCTTTTCTGTCCGTTTTACTATGCAGTTGTATACATACATTTAGTTGCGGCATCTATACCTGAACAGCACTTCTGTGCAGCGATGTTGAGCAGGACCTCTGTCCACTTTGGGGATGCCATCTTGGATTGGATGGCCTTGGAGGAGACGACTCGCCTCAGGAACACCAGGAAGTCCCCCAGGTGAAGCTCTGCGGTGTGCTGCTTACGCACCAACGCTATGTAACACACCACATTATGATTGAGGCCCAGTTCTTCGAAGGAAGAGCAAACATCCCCTTAGATAAAATGACAGTCCGAACTAAGGAAAACAAATGTCCCGGGGTGGGAACTAAACTCATGAAGGTCAAGAATCTTTAACAAAGACCCTTGAAATCTGCCCAGTGCAAAAACCTATGATCAAGTCATTATAGTCAGCTGAATAGAACGTTTCTATAAAGATCCCACAACGTCTCAGAGTATGAGCCACATCAGCAGACGGCATTTTAGCCATAAATGACTAATGATCATAACCTAGGCCTCCATGACACACACCCACACAGTTGCAGGTCAACATCCTCCTACCTCTGAAGTCTTTCTTCTCTGCGTCGTTTCCGTCCTCCGTCTCCTTTTCCAGGCGGTCCTGGGCCTTCTTCGGCGAGGCAGGGAGCAGGCTGACCCCAGCCTGAGACAGCAGGTTCTTCAGCTGGCTACAGAGCAGGTCCAGCAGGGACTGGACCACCTTGGGACCCAGCTTGTCTGCATACGTCCTGGGGGTGGGGGGGCACAGAGAGACGTCTGTCACACGACACGCCACGCTTGCAGAAACAGAAACAAGCCTATTTCACAGGCTCTCCCGGACAGAAAACCATGGGGGAAATGTAATCTCCACTTTGACTGGGGAAAACTGTCCCAATAGGCCAGGCATATTCAACTCTTACCCTACGAGGTCCGGAGACTGACGGTTTTCTGCCCTACCTCATCAGTAATTGTACTCACCTGGCGTCTCAGGTCTAAATAAGTCCCTGTGTTGAATGGCCCCGCTATGGACCAACCAAATCAGACACAACCACAGCAGGTGTTGTTTGGTAACAGTGTGTCGGTGCAGAGGGCCGCCTCACCCGGTACTGATGGCCAGGATCTGGAGCAGGCGGGTGGAGGCCACCTTCAGGGCGGTGCTGAGCTGGGACACCCCGGGTTTCTGTAGAAGCTGCAGGGGCTGACCCAGCATGGTCTCAGTGCCGCACAGCTGAGACAGCACATTGAGGAGACCGCTGGAGATGGCCAGGGACACGTCCACCGGCTGGTAGCGAACGCTCAGGGCAAACACGGTGACCAGCAGGAGGCGCTGTTGGGCCTCTGTGTAGAGGCAGGGAGAGAGAAAGAATGGCAAAAGGATTTTGTTTCCTTTTGTTAGTTAATATAGAGATCTTGGGGCCCACTGCCCGCAATGTAAGATGTAAGGTGTTTACCTATATGGTGTTTATTGGCTTGCAAGGCTCTCTCCAGGGTGACAGAAAGCTGCTGGTAGATCTTATGGACGGCTGTCTGGATGTCCATCTGAAGGGTCCGCTTTGCTGCCTTCACCCCGTCCTGGACCAACACAATATTACTATACAATACACAGTCCAACCCCGTCCTGGACCAACACAATATTACTATACAATACACAGTCCAACCCCGTCCTGGACCAACACAATATTACTATACAATACACAGTCCAACCCCGTCCTGGACCAACACAATATTACTATACAATACACAGTCCAACCCCGTCCTGGACCAACACAATATTACTATACAATACACAGTCCAACCCCGTCCTGGACCAACACAATATTACTATACAATACACAGTCCAACCCCGTCCTGGACCAACACAATATTACTATACAATACACAGTCCAACCCTGTCCTGGACCAACACAATATTACTATAATAGAATGGAACGTAGATTCAATTTGATTGGGCAAATGAGAAGGTACCTGGTAGTGGTGTAGCTGGACACTCTCTCCCTTCATGGCCCCAGCGCCCACGGTTCCCAGGCCAAAACATCCAGCCAGGAACTGCAGCCGGACGGAGGTGAGCAAGGAGGAAGACTGAAAGGCAGCGCTGGGACTGGGGCGCCCCCCCGTCCCGCTACCCCCAACTCCACCGGCAGCCTGGCTCCCCTTCTCTTCCATCCCGGAGATCAGCACCACAATCTGATGCAGGGCCTCCAGGCGCAGCTGGGGAAAACACATACCACACGGTTCCAGGACCATCACTTCAGAAGCTGGATGTGGCGGGTTTTCGGCACTATTTTAGACCGCTAAATAGAAAATCCTGTACACTCTTGACTCGTCTCACACACCTGACTCTTCTCACACACCGATTGCTGCTCCAAGTGCAATTACTGACAGACACCCTTCTCGGGATACTTGGAAGCTCTGTTCCCTAGGGTCTCGGCTGCCTCGCTAACATAGACACTCATTTAACCTCACAGTCCTGACCTGACCTGATTTTATTCCATTTTACTGTCCTTGAACAGTACGTGTACAGTCCAACGAAATGCAGTCTCACCCCAAGTTCCACCCCTTCACTCAAGTCTCCACCCCTTCCCCCAGTCTCCACCCCTTCCTTCCAGTCTCCACCCCTTCCCCCCAGTCTTCACCCCCAGTTCCCACCCCCAGTCTCCACCCCTTCCTTCCAGTCTCCACCCCTTCCCCCCAGTCTTCACCCCCAGTTCCCACCCCTTCCCCCCAGTCTTCACCCCCAGTTCCCACCCCCAGTCTCCACCCCTTCCCCCCCAGTCTCCACCCCTTCCCCCCCAGTCTCCACCCCTTCCCCCCCAGTCTCCACCCCTTCCCCCCCAGCCTCCCACCTCTGCTCTGTTCTGCTGCTGTTCCATGGCCAGGATGATTCCCTGTGGGCTGGTCGACATGGCCTCCTCTGGCTCCTTGAAGGCGGGGCTGTTGCCCACATCTCCGCTGATGAAGCTGACTATGTTCTCGATGAGGGCATGGACTCCTGCCGAGCGACTCAGGTCCAGGTCCGATTCGTCGTAGGACTGGTAGAGAGGAGAGCCGTACAGTCGGGCCCTACTGTGCTTCACTCTGAACCACGAGTCGGCCAGGGAATCCGGAGAACCATGGAGGAGACCTGAGGATGGAGCGAGGGAGGGAGGAGAGGGGGACAGAGGGTTGGGAGGACGGAGAAAAACATGGAAGAGACAGGGAGATAGGGAGGAAGACAAGAGAAAAACAGAGTGGGGGAGAGAGAGGCCAGACACCTTTTCAGAAACACAGCCTCTAAATGAATGATAGGCAGAGCAAGGCCTTGCAAAACAATTCTAATTACGCAGAGACAATGAATTTTCCTCCGCTTAGAAATCATTCAAGGGCTGGTTTGGATAGCCCCCTACTCCATGCCATGATCAGCCAGAGACTGGGATAAAGCTCTCTAATGCTTTGTTTTGTGGTTTTTGTCCCCGGAACAGATTGGGTGATGATGAGGTGACAGAAATGGCAAGCTGAGATCAAGGCCAGGATGGGAGGCAGAGCCGCTGTCTGGATGCTATCTTCAGGTAACGACGGATGGTAATGTCTATATTGATGAACGCGGTGTTGCTAATGCTAGCCATTACTGGGCCATCCAACAGAGAATGAGTGGGCATTGCAGCTTTATAATAGGACATTTAAACATGCCATGGTGTACTTGCTTGGACCCCCTCTTGTTTTTTGGGCTCAACTGGCCCAAGAGGAGCAAATAAACTACCACACAGAAATCAGAAGACAGAAAGACACATTTCAACTGCATTAATCCCAAGAGCAGGTTTATAGTAAAGTTTGACGGGTTAAGCTTAGACACAGACAAGTCAACATAATCGACTACAATCATTGGTATAATGTAGGCTTGCAGTAAATACAAATTGGGTTTGAAAGATTCTTATTTACCTCTCTTCTTATGAGAAAAAGCCAAGTCCAGATCAACATTTCTTCTGCCACTCTGAAAGAGGTCAAAGGTGCAAATAACATTAATTATTGGTGAGAAATGTGTAGACACACACCCACACCAGTCTCTTGTTGAAGTACACCCACAACATTCAATCACATGTTGCTTGTTTTTTAAACATACTCAATTAAAAAAATGTTTTAGAATACAAAATGAGAGAGAGAGAGACACAAAAGCAATGAAGGAGATGGAATGGTGAAGAGGGACGGATATGAGAGAGCGACGAAGAGAGACGGATATGAGAGAGCAGTGAAGAGAGACTGAGATGAGAGAGCGGTGAAGAGAGACGGATATGAGAGAGCGGTGAAGAGAGACGGCGATGAGAGAGCGGCGAAGAGAGACGGCGATGAGAGACTGAGACAGGCAGACATAAGAGGACCGGTGTTCTTACTGACCAGTGTGTATCCCTCCTCGTCAGACTCCGGCTGGGAGAGATCCGATTCGCTCCTGGACTTCATCAGTCTGTAGCTGGGGCTGGACTGGACCGAGTGGGTCTCTGCACTCAGACTCTCACTCCTGCACAGAACACACCGACACACAGTCAGTAACACACACCGCCTGTTGGACCGAGCCGCTTGCTGCACTCCTACACAGAACACAGCCCATACTACACAAGTCACAGAGCCGACACATTACACCACATTATCCCCCACATACACACCCCCCACATACACACCCCCCACATACATAGGCCATATGTATGCCTGGCTGGCCCAAGTCATAATGCCAAGGCTGCTGTCAATCACAGAAAACACAACTGGGCTCAAACCTTGCAGGGACCATTACAGGCCAATTCCATTTGGATTATATTCAGCTCAGTTTCATTCATTGAAATACGATTGAAAAGGTGCCCTGAGGAGAACCGGAATGGAAGAGGCTAATACACGAGAGACTAGGACCGAAGTGGAAATGACCTGTGACCCTGAACGGCACCAATCTGCAGGGTAAATAGACAAAACCGTCTGGAAAACCAGTCTGAAAGTCAAGTTCAACTTACTCAAGATAACTATGAGTTCTGTACTAGCGTATGCATGCATGTATAAATGGTACTATATATGGTCCTGCAGAACAGAGCTGGTGTCCACGTCATATCTATTATTATATTGACATGGACAACAGCTCTGTGATGTGCTGAAGACACGGTCGGTCGACCATCAACCCCACAGTCAGTCTCTCTCACCTGGTCATGAAGCCAGCGGCGTCCTGCTGTCCCTGGCTGGTGGACTGGGGGGCGCTGTGCCCCTCATCCTGGCCCCCCAGGTCTCCCAGGACCGGGCTGACACCCAGGACCAACAGGGCGCAGCGGTGCACCACAGAGTTGCACGCGGCCGTGTAGAGGTCCTGGCCCTCGGGGAGACCCGGGCAGCCGTCCCTCAGATGCTGCTGCTCCTCGTGGGACACGGCGGCCTCGTCTTCCCCTGGTGACGGCAACACTGTTACCAACGCTGTTACCAACACTGTTACCAACGCTGTTACCAACGCTGTTACCAACGCTGTTACCAACGCCGTTACCAACGCCGTTACCAACGCCGTTACCAACGCCGTTACCAACGCCGTTACCAACACTGTTACCAACGCTGTTACCAACGCTGTTACCAACGCCGTTACCAACGCCGTTACCAACGCCGTTACCAACGCTGTTACCAACGCCATTACCAACACCGTTACCAACAAAGGGAAGATTTTCCCAGGAGGAAAAGAAAGAAAAACACTTCTGCACTCCCGCAGCCGTGTGAAATTGCATTTAAGCGTGAGGAATAGCTACAGTAGTGGTGAGGACCCTGTACAGTTTGGAGTGCTTTTCTAAAATCCAAACCTACGACACTTCATAATAATCAACCACATTGAAAACAGCATTGGCTAGTTGGCAACATTTCTTGAGAGGGGAAGAAAAGAAAGAGGAAAAGAAAAGAGGAAAGAGACATGGAAACCATTTTTAACCCTACAGCAGGGATGTCAAACCAGTTCCATGGAGGGTTTTTGGGTTTTCCTTTAAATTGGTTCCCAGTTCAGACCTAAACAACCAGGTGGGGGTAGAAACTAACCAATTACAAACCTAATTAATCAATCAAGTACAAGGTGAGAGTGAAACCCTACAGACACTCGGCCCTCCACGGGACCAGTTTGACACCTCTGCCCTCCACGGGACCAGTTCGACACCTCTGCCCTCCACGGGACCAGTTCGACACCTCTGCCCTCCACGGGACCAGTTCGACACCTCTGCCCTCCACGGGACCAGTTCGACACCTCTGCCCTCCACGGGACCAGTTCGACACCTCTGCCCTCCACGGGACCAGTTCGACACCTCTGCCCTCCACGGGACCAGTTCGACACCTCTGCCCTCCACGGGACCAGTTCGACACCTCTGCCCTCCACGGGACCAGTTCGACACCTCTGCCCTCCACGGGACCAGTTTGACACCTCTGCCCTCCAGTGTTATGTTACAGTATATTACATTGAAAAATAACCTTTGCGGGCTCCCGCTCCTTCCTTTTGCCCTTACCTCCTCCACCTCCTCCCCTGGGTCCTCCCGAGGACAGGCCTCCCCCGGCGCTGCTGCTGGCTCTCTCCCTCTCCCGGCCCCTGGCCGCCTCCCGCGCTGAGAGGAAACATTGAAAGATTTCTGTGCCATGCGACAGACAGACACAGGGACACCAGGGTGCCGGGTTAGAGGAAGCGCCGTCCCGCCACCACGCAGGTTAATGAGGCTGCAAGCCATTCTGGACCCACCAGGCCGCAGTACCACCGAGGCAGTGTTGCCTGGTCCTTATAGACTTATTCAAAGCTGTATAACATAGTCCTTATAGACTACTGTAAGACTAATTCAAAGCTGTATAACATAGTCTTTATAGACTACTGTAAGACTTATTCAAAGCTGCACAAGCCAGTCATTGCACGACTAATGTGTTCTAGTGTTACTGATAATGGTGTTTCTTCTATGTGGATCTTCACTAGATTCAATTTACTCCGGTAATCCAATTTAAATCCAGAGCAGACTTTACTGACATAAAATGTAATGGAGTCACATAAATAACAAATATCTGTTTGTACTAATCCATTGTTTTTCCAGTCCCAAAATGTTTCTCTGAGGCTCTTCAGTCCTCAGTAATGACCTTTGGTTTATACTGACTTTACATTGAAATACTTCTATGTACTTTGCCAAAAAACAGCAAACCTTGTGCAATGTTGACCAAAGTCTCATTCTGTCTTGTTTCACATTTTAGAGGCCGTGGTTGATACATTTAACTGCCAACACTTAAGCTTCCCTAAAGAGCAAAAGCAGCAGCAACAGATTGGTCATGCATGCTCTTCTATACTCTAATTAGTGTTCATTGCGTTTTGTAGTGGCTCTTGTGGTGTGATGGGTTGTATGATGTGTTTTTCTTTTTTTGCAGCAGTGTGTTACTGTTTATTGAAGTTTTGCATGGTTGTATATTGTGTTTTTATGGTGTTGTGTTGTATAGTGTTGTTCTATGGTATTATATTGTGTTTTTATAGTGTTGTGTTGTATAGTGTTGTGATGTTGTTCTATGATATTATATTGTGTATTTATAGTGTTGTGTTGTACAATGTTGTGATGTTACTCACTTCCAGCAGTCATGACTTCATGCTCCCTCTCATCCTCTTCCTCATCCTGCTCTTGATGCCCTTCCTCCCTTTCTCTGTCCGTCCTCTCTTCTAGCTCCGCCTCCTCATCAATGGTCCTTGTGAATGAGTGCTCCTGGGGGTCCATCTCCAGTGAGTCTTGATTGTCTGAAATCTGATCAGGCAGAGTACGGGACAGGCGTTAATGAACACGAAACAATCTGATCAGGCATATCGCAGGACACCCATTAATAAAGACCAAAAACAAATCTGCTTACTGCAGGCAGAGCACAGAACACTTTGTTAATTAAGACCAAACAATCTAGATAGGGTGTGTTGGACACACGTCAACATGGCTTTTCTGATCTTGACTTGGAAAAAAGGACAGACGGACAAGTTATTGACCACGGACCAGTTATTGACCACGGACCAGTTATTGACCGACGGACCAGTTATTGACCGACGGACCAGTTATTGACCGACGGACCAGTTATTGACCGACGGACCAGTTATTGACCACGGACCAGTTATTGACCACGGACCAGGGGACTTACCCTTCTCTCCCGAGAAGACGAGCATGTCTGAATCAGCTCCATGTTCTTACAGGCCAGTAGACGATTCCTGACCTTGTAAACGCTACGATACACCTCAGCCAGCGTCTTACAAGGATGGTACCTGATGAAGGAACACAGACAAGGAAGGATGTATATCAGCAAACATCCCCCAAAAAAGTTGCTACCCACCAGTAGGTTTTATCTTCTACTGTAGATTTAACTCCAACCATGTTTCTGGAGAACTTCCTGTAGATTTAACTCCAACCCTGTTTCTGGAGAACTACTTCCAGGATCTTTCTGAGGTACATGACCAGAGCACTGTAGGTTCAGTAGTGCAGTTTTTGGGGGAAAAGGGTGATATTTGGGATTTGTGAAGTGTGGTGGAACCTTACCTGCCCTCTCCACAGGCTTGGCTCAGAAGGCCAGTGTGCTTTAGCAAGGCTGCCAGGACAAACCGGGACACTGTGTCCAATAAGGTCTCATTACTCAGAGAGGCATTGTCCCAATCTGGAACACAACAACACGTCCCGATTAAGGATTCAACTGGGCACAGCCAATAAATAAGGACAAACATCTGTAATTTGAGCGGTCTTCACTACTCAGGCTTCTGCCAGACGTGTCTGACAATTATCCATGCTTCAGATTCACCCAGGCCTCTTCTTCTAAACATCTCTTCATCCAATGTGTGCAAACAAAACCCCACTCGTCCGTAATAAGCCCCTGTAATGATGATAATCCCTGAACGTACCTTTGCTGGTTGCGTAGTCCTGCATGTTGACCCAGAGGCTATTGGTGGGCTCTTTAGTGGAGCCCAGGGCCAAGTCCACCAGGGTGCTCATGTCAGGTCTCAGAGGGCAGTCGAATGGCTTCTGCTCCTCGTTGCCTGAGAGGGCCACTTCCAACAACGAGCTGATGCAGTTATCTACAGGGAGGTCAGATCCATGAGTATATTGTACAGGGTAGGCCAGTCACTGTTAGATTTACAGATGCCGTAAAGGAATGTTGGGTATAAACGTATATGCAGACCCTGTCCTTTATGCCTGAACAGGAGACTAGTATCACAGATTCAAAAATAGACACTGACGCGATCGACGCCAGCGCTGCCCTCCGTACCTAGTTGTGGGAGGTCCATTTCCAGTCCATTGCTGAACAGGGGGGTTTTGAGCCAATATGCCGTGTCCCGCTCCTCCAGGGAGGCGGGGGCTCCCTGCAGCATGCCCCCCAGGCAGCGGCCCACCAACAGGGCGGCGGTGCGCTCCAGGTCCACCAGCCACACCCAGGACTGGGCAGGCTGGGCCAGGGGCTGCCCCGCCGGGTCCACGAAGTCTGGGGCTCCTGGTAGGGGTGGGGGTCAACAGGAGGCGAACAGTGAGAATACAAATGCTCTAAAACTGACGACGCCGAGAGTCGCGTGCACACAAGCTCACAACATGGTGTACACCTGCAGTGCTGGAGAAAGGAAACCTGATTTTACACCTTAGTAATTCTACACTAAAAGGCGACGTCGCCATGCAAGAAAGTCAACACCGATACACTGGAAATCATACGGACTCATCCGGGTGTCCTCACCGTGTAGAGGCCACTGGAGCTCCTGGTCTTCCAGGGGCGTGGCAGCAGGAAGTAGCCTGTTAAGGCGGTCGAGGGGAGGAAGTAGATCTAACAGGAAGCTCAAAAGGGGTCTGGCTACAGACACCGGCAGCAGGAGAAGACTGTTGACAATCTGACACAGCATACTGCCAGCCGCTGACACATAGATCACATCTGAACACAGTGGAGAAGTGAGGAGGTAGAAGGTTAAGATTCAGGCTAGAGTCAGATGGGGTACAACGAAGTTGAACACCTTGCCTCAAATAGCGGCCGGTCACGATCAATAGACTGGCAATAGCCGAACACATTACAGAAAATAAACATCTGTGTGAAATAAAAGCTGGATCTAAGATCATGGAAAAGCATGAAAGTATGGAAAAGTATTGTGTAAATATGTCAGATGGCACAGTGAGTGCCGGAATGGCGCAGTGAGTGCCGGAATGGCGCAGTGAGTGCCGGAATGGCGCAGTGAGTGCTGGAATGGCGCAGTGAGTGCTGGAATGGCGCAGTGAGTGCTGGAATGGCGCTGATCTGGTAAGTCCCGGGTGGGTAATGTACAAGTCTGGTCATTCTAAAAACAAACGCTGAATGCTGTATGTCATGAATAAAAGGCTTGCATTTCATGAAAAGCTTGACTACAGAGAGGGAGAGAAAGGAAGAGAAGGACAGATAATGACAGATAATGACAGAGAGACACGGTAGTAGTCACAGTCACCTCGGAGTTTCTCTCGGACGCTGCCGTTCCAGGAGCTCTCCCGGAGCAGGATGGCAGAGCGAGAGAAGATGTCGGTGGCATGGGGCAGCAACAGCTGAAGGTGCTTGTGTAGAAGAGACACGCTGCTGGAGTTCTGGGTGTAGACATTAAGGATATATCAGAAACCTTTTAACCCCTTTACCAAACCCCATCTCACAAAGAAGCCATAGCTGTCCTGCCAACACAGTCGAACTGCACGGACTAACTGTTAATTGTTGCACTACCTTTCTAAAATTAGACTGCGTTGAACAATTAAATGAAAACCTTGTGTTCAAGGAGCTTAAAAATTTAGAAAATACTACTGCACTGCTTGAGTTTTGAACTCCAGCACAGAACTTAATTCAATATAACTTAATTCAATAGTCTGCCACTTCGTTAAGTTACAGCAAGATTTATGAATCATATTGTGGCTGTCACATAATAAAACACCTGACAAAGTGTGTATGTGTGTACCTCAGTGACACAGTTGATGTGACAGTAAGCCAGAAGCTGCTTCTGTAGAGAGCAGAGTAACTCGTGAAGATGTGCAGGCTGACTGCTGTCCGATGATGATGTCCCCTGGAGAACCTTATCGCTGTTCTTCTCCAGCTCCCCAAATGCTTGGTCCTGCACACGCACACACAATGAATGCCCAGGCAATTGGACAGACACACATGACAGTGTTCTCCTATCTCCTTAACTATTACAGAGACAGAGTATAAAAGCTGCATATTAGGCTAGATTAATTAGTCCTGGCTGGCTTTACGGTTTAAATACATTTGCTCCATAGATTACTGAGATGGAGTCCTGGCTGGCTTTACGGTTTAAATACATTTGCTCCATAGATTACTGAGATGGAGTCCTGGCTGGCTTTACGGTTTAAATACATTCGCTCCATAGATTACTGAGATGGAGTCCTGGCTGGCTTTACGGTTTAAATACATTCGCTCCATAGATTACTGAGATGGAGTCCTGGCTGGCTTTACGGTTTAAATACATTCGCTCCATAGATTACTGAGATGGAGTCCTGGCTGGCTTTACGGTTTAAATACATTCGCTCCATAGATTACTGAGATGGAGTCCTGGCTGGCTTTACGGTTTAAATACATTCGCTCCATAGATTACTGAGATGGAGTCCTGGCTGGCTTTACGGTTTAAATACATTTGCTCCATAGATTACTGAGATGGAAACAACATGACATGTGCAATCGTTCTGTCCTACCAGCACTGACTTGGATGATATCTACTGTCTTAGGGAAAAATAAGATTTGGTTGTCTCACCCAGCCACGTTAAGAGAAAAGCATGAAGTCCGTTTACAGATAAGAGCCACATTGAGAGAATGCATGAAGTCTGTTTACAGATAAGAGCCCGTTCTCATGTGGTGAAGCTGTGTCTAATGAATGATGTGCTTGCTCTTAACGTTGAATTAAATGTTTGAAAAGTTTCTCTTCGGAGAAAGAACGTTTGTGAACAATAGACCGACATTAGCTCATGTCTCTAAGTGGGACGGGAGAATACTTGTGTACATGACTAATAACAACCTCCATCTTAGAAAAACTATGTAAAGGACAGAAATCCTGCAGTGACTAGTGGAATCTAGCGTCCAAAATGGCACCCTGTTGCCTACAGCTTATCTGTCTACCCTAGCTACTTCACTAACACTAAGCCCAAAAAGAGATTGCATTCTATAATTCTATAAAAGTTCATGCCTTGATTACATTGAGGCATTATAACACGTATATTTTGAATATTTTGGAACTGATATCCCGAATTAAACAAAACATTTAGCTGATTTCCTTGCGATTTTCCTTTGCGTCTTTTTACGGGATCTGTAATTCTCCCTGTTCCAGAGTAGTGCACCAGCATTGGGAAGCGTGCTATTCAGGACACAGCAGGCCTCAGTGTCAGAAAGCCAGGAAAAAGGATCTGCCTTAATAATAACTGGGCATGAGCCAGGTGATGAGTCATACTCTGCTGCTGCCAGCAGAGCCCCAGCTAAAGGCGGTGCTGACAGTTCTGTACCAGCAGAGCCCCAACTGAAGGCGGTGCTGACAGTTTTGTACCAGCAGAGCCCCAACTGAAGGCGGTGCTGACAGTTTTGTACCAGCAGAGCCCCAACTGAAGGCGGCGCTGACAGTTCTGTACCAGCAGAGCCCCAGCTGAAGGCGGCGCTGACAGTTCTGTACCAGCAGAGCCCCAACTGAAGGTGGCGCTGACAGTTCTGTACCAGCAGAGACCCAACTGAAGGCGGCGCTGACAGTTCTGTACCAGCAGAGCCCCAGCTTTTTACGGGATCTGTAATTCTCCCTGTTCCAGAGTAGTGCACCAGCATTGGGAAGCGTGCTATTCAGGACACAGCAGGCCTCAGTGTCAGAAAGCCAGGAAAAAGGATCTGCCTTAATAATAACTGAGCATGAGCGAGGTGATGAGTCATACTCTGCTGCTGCCAGCAGAGCCCCAGCTGAAGGCGGTGGTGACAGTTCGGTACCAGCAGAGCCCCAACTGAAGGCGGCGCTGACAGTTCTGTACCAGCAGAGCCCCAACTGAAGGCGGCGCTGACAGTTCTGTACCAGCAGAGCCCCAACTGAAGGCGGTGGTGACAGTTCTGTACCAGCAGAGCCCCAACTGAAGGCGGCGCTGACAGTTCTGTACCAGCAGAGCCCCAACTGAAGGCGGCGCTGACAGTTCTGTACCAGCAGAGCCCCAACTGAAGGTGGCGCTGACAGTTCTGTACCAGCAGAGACCCAACTGAAGGCGGCGCTGACAGTTCTGTACCAGCAGAGACCCAACTGAAGGCGGCGCTGACAGTTCTGTACCAGCAGAGCCCGCCCCAACTGAAGGCGGCGCTGACAGTTCTGTCCCAGCAGAGCCCCAACTGAAGGCGGCGCTGACAGTTCTGTACCAGCAGAGCCCCAACTGAAGGCGGTGGTGACAGTTCTGTACCAGCAGAGCCCCAACTGAAGGCGGCGCTGACAGTTCTGTACCAGCAGAGCCCCAACTGAAGGCGGCGCTGACAGTTCTGTACCAGCAGAGCCCCAACTGAAGGTGGCGCTGACAGTTCTGTACCAGCAGAGACCCAACTGAAGGCGGCGCTGACAGTTCTGTACCAGCAGAGCCCCAGCTTTTTATGGGATCTGTAATTCTCCCTGTTCCAGAGTAGTGCACCAGCATTGGGAAGCGTGCTATTCAGGACACAGCAGGCCTCAGTGTCAGAAAGCCAGGAAAAAGGATCTGCCTTAATAATAACTGAGCATGAGCCAGGTGATGAGTCATACTCTGCTGCTGCCAGCAGAGCCCCAGCTGAAGGCGGTGGTGACAGTTCGGTACCAGCAGAGCCCCAACTGAAGGCGGCGCTGACAGTTCTGTACCTGCAGAGCCCCAACTGAAGGCGGCGCTGACAGTTCTGTCCCAGCAGAGCCCCAACTGAAGGCGGCGCTGACAGTTCTGTACCAGCAGAGCCCCAACTGAAGGCGGCGCTGACAGTTCTGTCCCAGCAGAGCCCCAACTGAAGGCGGCGCTGACAGTTCTGTCCCAGCAGAGCCCCAACTGAAGGCGGCGCTGACAGTTCTGTACCAGCAGAGACCCAACTGAAGGCGGCGCTGACAGTTCTGTACCAGCAGAGCCCCAGCTTTTTATGGGAACTGTAATTCTCCCTGTTCCAGAGTAGTGCACCAGCATTGGGAAGCGTGCTATTCAGGACACAGCAGGCCTCAGTGTCAGAAAGCCAGGAAAAAGGATCTGCCTTAATAATAACTGAGCATGAGCCAGGTGATGAGTCATACTCTGCTGCTGCCAGCAGAGCCCCAGCTGAAGGCGGTGGTGACAGTTCCGGACCAGCAGAGCCCCAACTGAAGGCGGCGCTGACAGTTCTGTCCCAGCAGAGCCCCAACTGAAGGCGGCGCTGACAGTTCTGTACCAGCAGAGCCCCAACTGAAGGCGGCGCTGACAGTTCTGTCCCAGCAGAGCCCCAACTGAAGGCGGCGCTGACAGTTCTGTACCAGCAGAGACCCAACTGAAGGCGGCGCTGACAGTTCTGTCCCAGCAGAGCCCCAACTGAAGGCGGCGCTGACAGTTCTGTACCAGCAGAGCCCCAACTGAAGGCGGCGCTGACAGTTCTGTCCCAGCAGAGCCCCAACTGAAGGCGGCGCTGACAGTTCTGTACCAGCAGAGACCCAACTGAAGGCGGCGCTGACAGTTCTGTACCAGCAGAGCCCCAGCTTTTTATGGGAACTGTAATTCTCCCTGTTCCAGAGTAGTGCACCAGCATTGGGAAGCGTGCTATTCAGGACACAGCAGGCCTCAGTGTCAGAAAGCCAGGAAAAAGGATCTGCCTTAATAATAACTGAGCATGAGCCAGGTGATGAGTCATACTCTGCTGCTGCCAGCAGAGCCCCAGCTGAAGGCGGTGGTGACAGTTCCGGACCAGCAGAGCCCCAACTGAAGGCGGCGCTGACAGTTCTGTCCCAGCAGAGCCCCAACTGAAGGCGGCGCTGACAGTTCTGTACCAGCAGAGCCCCAACTGAAGGCGGCGCTGACAGTTCTGTCCCAGCAGAGCCCCAACTGAAGGCGGCGCTGACAGTTCTGTACCAGCAGAGACCCAACTGAAGGCGGCGCTGACAGTTCTGTCCCAGCAGAGCCCCAACTGAAGGCGGCGCTGACAGTTCTGTACCAGCAGAGCCCCAACTGAAGGCGGCGCTGACAGTTCTGTCCCAGCAGAGCCCCAACTGAAGGCGGCGCTGACAGTTCTGTACCAGCAGAGACCCAACTGAAGGCGGCGCTGACAGTTCGGTACCAGCAGAGCCCCAGCTGAAGGCGGCGCTGACAGTTCTGTCCCAGCAGAGCCCCAGCTGAAGGCGGCGCGTTGACATATCGGAGGTCTCAACAAGGAATGCAACCAAATGTAATAACAGCTGATATGCAGCTTGCGAAAAATGGAGACGCACTAAAGGCCATTTGAAGAATTTAAAGACCAGTTTAGGAACATGTAAAACCCTGATCCAAGAGACACACCAACCAATAAAATATTAGACTCTGAGGGGGGGCCAGTGCTCTTCTGGCTGTGTTCCTTCAGTCCTAAATCAGTTCTGAACCAAGAGATGTGCAGGAAAAGAGGTGCCCTGAGGTCAAGCATGCCTAAACACAGATGCCATGCAAGCAGAGAGGATCCCTGAATGAGGCAGCACATATCAGGGGGTCACTGTGATGGAGCCTGGATTCTCTAGACTGTCTCCTCACCGTGTAGAAACCCAGGTTCCTGAGCAGGGTCTTCATGAGGATCTCGGCCAGGTGAGTGTCAGGGTTGGTGCCAGGAGCTCCGTAGGGTGGGTCCAGGGGAAGGCCGAACCCCACGTTGGAGGAAGCCAGGGTCTCCGTGGAGTCTGGCGGACAGCTGTAACCCAGGAGGGAAGCTACGTGGGTGTGGTCTTGGAGAGAGGTCAGGATGATGTCCAGCTGCATTCTCTGGAACACAGAAAGGTCAGGGGTTATGTAGGGTTTTCAAAACATTCCCCATTTCTTTTTATTTGTATTCTCTTTACTAAATACAATCTCACTCGGATGCCACAGCTGTCATACGAAATCAAATTAAATTCACTGGCTGTCTGTTGCACTCTCATATCAGACTGAATTGAAAAATGTAAATAGGTCTCATCTCTGAGAACCTTTGGGTTACAGAGCCTAATCTTTACTTAGTAAAGCATCCTGCTTACGATGCCAGGGTTATAGGTTCAAATTCCATGGGGGCAGACCAAAAGCCTGAAGGTGTATCCCTTAAAGTATTTAGTCAATTGTACACGTAGACCAGAGGAATGTGTACACTGGTGTACTCTACCTGGCCTTTAGACAGATTTTCCCATCTGTCGGGTCCCTGTGGTAACAAGGAGTGAAGCAGCTCCATTCTCTCTCTCAGAGGTGGCAATAACATGGTGGCCCCTACTGACAGGGTCTCCATCACAGCCTATAAACAGAGACAGATACAGGTTATTGTAAGGTTTTTATTTTTCATTTTTCCCCCCTCGAAGATTTCAGTTCGTTTTTCAATATAAAAGTGGAAAAAAAGTTCTGACATGATTTATCTTTGTCTCGTACTTTCACATCACAAAACCCTGGCATTTAAACAAGGGTGTGTAGACTTTTTATATCCACTGTGTGCACATTAAGTACACTATAACAGGATCACACGGGCATAACATCAACCATCAGACAGAGACCACTGATAGTGTCACAAGGTTGGCTTGGGGACAAACACCAACAGTAAAAGGTCAGGAAGGGCAGTGAAGATAGACTGATCAGATACATCTATAATGTTGAAATGTTGGCCTCCAGACAGCAGTTTACGAGCAGCCATTATACGCTTACCTCTTGGATCTCATCCGGGACAGACGAGTCCATCAGTCTGAACAGAAGGTTCCGCAGGGGGCGGGCCTGTCTCCCTAGGATACTAGTGGCCACGCCCCCAGCCAGGGCCAAAGCCAGGTGATTGGACAGCAGTCGAAGGCAGAGCTTCAGAAAGTTGTGATGCTCCCTGCAGATTAAACAAACAGGATAATTTGTGGTTGGAAGGAATGTGCCAGCCACGCGCTGTAAAATAAACCTGTGCACTTAGGCTGATATGGGAATAGGCATAGTTTATTGGGTTTAGACAATACATTGTTCAATGGCTCTTTAACATATCCCCGAGGAAGCCAGACGTTTCACAATTTTGATGCAACCCTGGAAAATACCCAAAACAACAGGGGTTCCTTGAGGGGAGGTTTGAAAACCCCTGGTGAATAGATACGGCACACACACACACACACACACACCGTGTAAAGTGGGAAATCACAAAGCCTTTTTCAACTGAAAGTAAAAGCTTTTAATTTCCTCCAACAGGATGAACAAACGAAGGCATCAGGCCGTGTAGCTGCTGTACCCACCGAGACGAAGGGAAGGGGAGGGGGGGCACCTCGCTGTTGATGCCGTCACAGTAGTGCTCCAGGAAGGAGCGCAGATGGGAGAAGGTGCTCTCCTCCAGGTCCACACAGTAGGGCCGATGCCACGCCACCACTTGTCTGGAGGGGAACAAATCTCTGGTCATATCTTGGAAGCCCAAGCTAGTTTCAGAGGACAACACTTGTAGATACTGGGTAATGAGCACACCAACATTCCCCAACATTGAACATCCACAGACAGTGTGTGTGTGTGTGTGTGTGTGTGTGTTTCTGACTTAAATGCCCCCAAACTGTGGTTAAATAAAAAGAAAGAAAAATGTTTTTTTTGTACAGGTTTTACTATCCACTACTATACAGGGATAAAACCAACCCCTATAGTTACTGTACTGTAAAACAAGGAAAATCTATTGGACAGTTTGAAAACAGTTCCTTTGACATTGTTTAAAGTATAAAATCAGAGAGCCTGCTGATGGAACTTTTATGTAGTTTTATCAAAGGTCGTTGGTCAAGGTGTGATTGTGGGGCCGACCCAATTCTCTCTCGGTATCTTAGTCCTGGAAACACCTGGCAATGCAAACACTCGTTGACGCACACAAGCGGTTTACACACTGTACAATGACAACAAACGTGTGTGTATTTGCAACTCTTCACTGCGAAGGAAAATAGGATAATGTAATAATGTTTGGATCCGTATAAAAATAAGTGTGTCTGTCGTTCCCAGAGGTCGGACGTCCAGAGTCACCTGCCAACGTTCCACGTGGTGTAACCAAATCAACGTTACAAGCAGAAAGACCACGGTCAGGGACGCGTGCTCTGACCGTTCTTTTCAGCAGATACCGTTTTAGAAGCCTATGCGAGTGAAACGGTCCCATTGTGGAGCCCTGATTCGGTATTTCTACAACAGTACCGACCTGTCTCTGGGCAACGCGGTCCACGCCAGGCTGTGGGAGGTGCCAGCGGAGACCTGCTGGATGGCCACCCCATCCAGACCAACCACCTTCTTGGGCTTTGTGATTGGCCCAGTGGAGTTCCCCTGACCACACTGGCCCATGGAGTTATTGCCCCAGGCGTACACCTCGTTGTCTGGAGGAGAAGGATGGAGAGAAGGAAACAAAGGGGAGGTGTGACAATGCCAATCGTTCATTGCTTGGGCTAGGGATTTTTTTTTGGGGAGTGTCCTGATGTGTGTTTAGGTTATATCACGTTGAAGTGCTCTTGTTTGCATTGTATGGAGTTTGGGTAATGACTTAATAATAATAATCTGAAATTGTACCAAGAACTACAGTATCCAGGGTCAACAAGCGTTGAAATACGATTTGCTTGGTATAAACCGTCTATATGACATGTAAAAAGATACGAGTCTGGCTCCCTTCTCCCAGTCATGTTTAAGACTAGCTGAACAAGCTTTTTTATTTTTTATTGTGTTAAATCCATTAAATTGTTGAATTGATATCTTCATGGTCTCGCATGTCCAGCAGTAACACTACACAGTGTCCAACAAACAGATTACAATCCTTCGGATTGACCATGGGCAGAGAGGGAGAGAGGTTGAAGGTTAAAGGAAGCAGGCAGCATAGATTAGAATCGGTCTCACTGCCCTTCGACCTCCAACCTTTCTCGCCATCTACCCACAGTCATCCTCTACACCTGTCGTCGTCGTTGCCCCCCCCCCCCCCCAAGAAAAAACATCAGAAATGAGTTTGGGTTTCTTACCGTGTGAGAGAGCGAGACAGTGGCTGTCTCCAATAGAGATGTCCACTACTCTGGTCGTGGCCAACTCCTCGGTCAGCTTGGGCCTCAGAGCCGTGGCTTCAGAGGAGCCACAACCCAGACACGCCCCACAGCCCCACGCATACACCTGCAATTATATAACACACGACCACTAAAGACCAGACACGCCCCACAGCCCCACGCATACACTTGCAATTATATAACACACGACCACTAAAGACCAGACACGCCCCACAGCCCCACGCATACACCTGCAATTATATAACACACGACCACTAAAGACCAGACACGCCCCACAGCCCCACGCATACACCTGCAATTATATAACACACGACCACTAAAGACCAGACACGCCCCACAGCCCCACGCATACACCTGCAATTATATAACACACGACCACTAAAGACCAGACACGCCCCACAGCCCCACGCATACACCTGCAATTATATAACACACGACCACTAAAGACCAGACACGCCCCACAGCCCCACGCATACACCTGCAATTATATAACACACGACCACTAAAGACCAGACACGCCCCACAGCCCCACGCATACACCTGCAATAACACTTAGACCAATCAATGGGACACTGCCATCACAATCAGAACAGTAAAGTGATATTATGTCATACCTGTGGTATATGGTCTCATATATCATGGCTATCAGCCTATCAGCATTCAAACCACTCGGTTTATAACTGTAAACACTTCCACACACCCCTCGGCCGGGAGAGAACATGTCAACAAGTACTCTGTGTAAACACAACTGAAAGACTTCCATGAATTGATGACTAGCAGAATTCCAGGATCTAAGCCCAGAACAGCCTTTGTCACCTTGCCACCCCCATGACTCTGTTGACACTTCACAACCTAGCCTTCCTCAAACCAGGACAGTCCACGCTTCGCGGTCAGAACCCCCTGATACCGAAGAGTCCCCTGAAAACTGAAAGGCAGGAATCTTGAACGCTGAAAACGGCAGGACATCATAACAGGGAAGAAGTTGTCCCGTGAACAGCAGTTCCCTAACCCCCCACGGAGGATTCCTTCCTGAAGGCCTAACATTCCTCCCTGCTGGTTGTGAAGGAAAAACCCTGACCGGGAAGCTGGGCGTACCTGTCCAGTAGAGGTCAGGGCCAGCGATGACTGGCTTCCTGCACACACTTTCCGTATGAACATCCCCTGCAGGGACTCCACTACTTTGGGTTTGTACACACGGTTCGTGTCTCCGTGTCCTAGTTTGCCTGCAAGGAAGACGAGGTCCGGAATTATACACAGGCGAGGCTACAGGGACACACACATAATAGACACGGCATGTAAATACACGACGACACTGAAAGGACATAGCGGAAACATATTGACCGCTAACATAATTCTCAATATGAACAGATGCTATTCATGTGATGCGTGACACGTGGAGACACAGGTATGACGAGACGGCGCACACATGACAGTTGAAACGCGGCGACGTTTCCTGGCCTCCACGCACCGTTGTCCCCTCCTCCGAAGGACCAGACCGTGCGTCCGTCCTTGGACAGAGCGATGGTGTGGGAACTCCCGCAGGACACATCCCCCACGTTGCTGATGTCCTTCACCAGAGTGGGGATGTTTCGGCTGTTGCTGTCGCCGTGACCTGCGGGACCAGAGGCGACACGTCAAACCCCCAGCCGACGGCTTTAGTCTCAGGCGGGGCCTTTCCCGTGACCCTCAACGCCAGGCAACCGGTAAAGGGCGGAAACGGATGAGAAAACGTGGGACACGGCCGGTTTACCTAGTCGCCCGAAGTCCCCTTCGCCCCACGTGTACAGCTCTCCGTCCTCGCTGACCGCGGCACTGTGCCTGTAGCCCGCAGACACACACACTACCGCCTGCAGCACAGGGAAACAGAGACGGACGGGACGCACACACATACATACATGCCTGGTCAGTGTCACTTGGTTCTCATTGAATTATACTAGGATTGTTTTTAATACCAGTAATGATAAATAACACCTAGTTATGTTTGGTCTGGTTCGGAGGCGGTCGGGTCTGTGTGGGGCGGTCTGGTCAGTGTGGGGGCGGTCGGGTCAGTGTGGGGGCGGTCGGGTCAGTGTGGGGGCGGTCGGTCTAGTTCTACCTTTCCCTGCAGCGGTCCCTGGATCAGTTTGGGATACTTCTGTGTGGAGCTGTTCCCGTGTCCCAGCTTGCCGTAGTCCCCGTCTCCCCAGCTGAACACTTCCCCCTCCGTGGTGAAGGCGAGTGTGTGGCCGTCCGAGCCCTTCGACGACGAAACCTTCTTGATGGCACGGTGGGGTTCAAAGGTCAGCTTCTTGAGAGTAGACTGATTGTTGGAGTCTCCCAGACCCAGTCGCCCGTAGCTGCCTTTACCACAGGCCCGGACCGAGCCGTCAGAAGAGATGACAAAGGTGCAGTACTGGCCCGCCTCAATCTGCGAGGATAGACATCACCCCGGTTTAAGACTCAGCTGGCAAACACTCCTGATTCTTAACACTCCTATCACGCTTTTATTCTGTAAAAGCATCTTACATGACACCCAAATAAAATATTTATATTTACTGATCCTTTGTAGGCACCATGCAATACATCAAACTCCAAGAAATGCCTTATTGCTCTTATAAAGCAGTTACCAAGGCAATTAGAGCAGTAAAACACACCCCTGGTAAATTGTCTCATATATCAGCAGTCAAGATTCAAACCATCCGGTTTATAAGCCTTTATAACATGTATGACATAACATCACTTTCACTGGTCTAACTGTGCTGGTAAACAGATTCATAAGAGTAAAAAAGCATTTCAGGGGTTTGTGATATATTAACATTATACCACAGCTAAGCGCTGTGCCAGAATTGAAGCAGTTCTTAGCCGTGGTATATTGGCCGTATACCACACCCCCTTGTGCCTTATTCCATACATATAGATCTTAACCCTTTCATTAACTCTACTGAATATACCCCCAAACACCCCTTTCATTAACTCTACCGTATACACCCCCACGCGACTCATTAACTCTGCTGTATTCACCCCCACACACCCCTCCAGTCTGATGTGTTTTACCGTCTGTGCGTCGGCGAAGCTGGGGGCCAGTTTCGGCTGGAGGATCTTCTCCTGGGTTCCCTCCACCAGCTGGTGGCTGCTGTTACTGCCCCACACGTACACCTCGCAGGTCTCCGACACAGCAGGGACCTCGCCTGTCTGGACGCTGTCTGGGCTGGCACAGGTGCGGGAGTAGTCGGACGCCATCCGGCACACCTGGGTGGGGAAACCGTTGGTGAGACTTCAATTCTTGACCCCCAGAAAAAAGCTTGATTAGCTCATGGAGCAACTCGTTCATAAACACATGGCAAATATGCGAGCATCGTCCTTTTGCAGAACAGATCCAAAGCCGTGAATTTCATTGGCCTGTGGAGTCTCTCACCTCTTCCAACAGACAGAGAGCTGCTTCGTACAAAGAGCACAGCCCATCTGATGTGCGCGTCGGTTCTCTCCACTGACTTCGGTCTGCGGACGAGCCCTGGGTTAGCGGGCACGAAAAAACACAGAATTAGACGCCATTTTACCTTTGTCGGCCGTAGGCTTTGCACAGTGACGGGTACGACACAGAACACATGGTCACAACATTGTCAGTCAAGGACAATGATCGGGCAGCCCCTGAGAAGAAACCGGGACATGTCAGGAACTAATCCGGCACAGAATCTGGTACACTAACAAAACATGAAACGAGCACCGGGTCCGCCACAGGCTTCAGCCGCAGGAGCGTTCAAACCACGCCGGATGAACGGCGATACGGGGAAGCGTTCCAAAACAAGACGAGCGGTTGTTTACCAACGAGCGACGCATCTGCATGAGGATGTTCATGAAGCAGTCGTATCCCATCAGACCTTCCTGGCTCAGCGCCGCCATCTTGCCCTTCTCCCCTTCGTCCATGGCGGTGACCACGGCCGACGCCGCCAGGGCCATCTCTATCCACTCCAGCAAGTACCTCAGGGAGCCCCTCTGGGCAGCCAGGCCCAGTAGCAGCTCCGACGCCAGCCGCCGACCCAGCACGTCCGCCCCGGTGTTCGGCATGGTCACCCCCTTCAGGAATGTGGTGACCTGGGCCAGACAGTCCAGGCCCATGGGGGGGATCTTGCTCTCGTTGGCCAGGGAGAGCGGCGGCAGCGAGGAGACCACGTCGATGGCCGTGTGGATCACATCGTTGCAGAGGTTGGGCCCGCCGGGCCCGGGCGGCGGCATCACCCAGCTCTGACGGAGCAGGGCGAACAGCAGGCTCAGGCCGGTGCGCACACCCATCTCGATCAGGGCATCGGTGCTGGAGCGCGGCCGCTCGCTGACAGAGTGTGAGTCTGCGGAGCCGGAGCTGTTCTCCGGCGAGTGCTGCTGCTGCTTGACCTTGCCCTTGTCGTGGTACTTGTTGGACAAGGCGTAGAAGATCCTCTGGAGGACCAGCAGGCGCTTGCGGAGGGCTCCGGCGAAGGGTGAGTCCGAGCACACCATCTTGGCCAGGGCCAGCTGGCTGCTGAGCAGGGCGTCCAGGTAGTGCTCCTGCTCATCGCTGGACAGGGACTCCCGCTCAAAGTCTGGCAGCTGGGGTCCCTTCAGACACAGCACCTGGCGACGAAGCAGGCGCAATATTAGGATGGGTAAGAGAGGACAGGACAAAACACAAGGAAATGTTGGTTTTTACAGAAAGACAATTAGCATTTTATTGCATGACATACGTTTTTGATCACCTACCAACCAGTAAGAATTCTGGCTCTCACAGACCTGATAGTTTTTCTTTAAGAAGCCCTCATTACCTGTATTAACTGCACCTGTTTGAACTTGTTACCTGTATAAGAGACACCTATCCACACACTCAATCAAACAGACTCCAACCTCTCCACAATGGCCAGAGAGCTAGACCAGAGAGCTAAGGACATCAGGGATAAAATTGTAGACCTGCACAAGGCTGGGATGGGCTACAGGACAATAGGCAAGCAGTTTGGTGAGAAAGCAACAACTGTTGGCGCAATTATTAGAAAATGGAAGAAGTTCAAGATGACGGTCAATCTCCCTCGGTCTGGGACTCCATGCAAGATCTCACCTTGTGGGGCATCAATGATCATGAGGAAGGTGAGGGATCAGCCCAGAACTACACGGCAGGACCTGGTCAATGACCTGAAGAGAGCTGGGACCACAGTCTCAAAGAAAACCATTAGTAACACACTACGCAGACATGGATTAAAATCCTGCAGTATACGCAAGTTCCTCCTGCTCAAGCCAGCGCATGTCCAGACCCGTCTGAAGTTTGCCAATTACTATCTGGATGATCCAGAGGAGGAATGGGAGAAGGTCATGTGGTCTGATGAGACAAAAAAGTAGCTTTTTGGTCTAAACTCCACTTGCTGTGTTTGGAGGAAGAAGAAGAGTGAGTACAACCCCAAGAACACCATCCAAACCGTGAAGCATGGAGGTAGAAACATCATTCTTTAGGGATGCTTTTCTGCAAAGGGGACAGGACGACTGCACCGTATTGAGGGGAGGATGGATGGGGCCATGTATCGCGAGATCTTGGCCAACAACCTCCTTCTCTCAGTAAGAGCATTGAAGATGGGTCGTGGCTGGGTCTTCCAGCATGACAACGACCCAAAACACACAGCCAGGGCAACTAAGGAGTGGCTCTGTAAGAAAAATCTCAAGGTCCTGGAGTGGCCTAGCCAGTCTCCGGACCTGAACCCAATAGAAAATCTTTGGAGGGAGCTGAAAGTCTGTATTGCCCAGCGACAGCCACGAAACCTGAAGGATCTGGAGAAGGTCTGTATGGAGGAGTGGGCCAAAATCCCTGCTGCAGTGTGTGCAAACCTGGTCAAGAACTACAGGAAACGTATGATCTCTGTAATTGCGAACAAAGGTTTCTGTACCAAATATTAAGTTCTGCTTTTCAAATGTATCAAATACTTACGTCATGCAATAAAATACAAATTAATTACCTAAAAATCATACAATGTGATTTTCTGGATTTTTTTCACTCACAGTTGAAGAGTACCTATGATAAGACCTCTACATGCTTTGTAAGTGGAAAAACCTGCAAAACGGCAGTGTATCACATACTTGTTCTCCTCACTGTATATTGTATCGTCTAAACGACACTGCAATTACGCTGGTTTGGTATACATCTGTAAAATCTCAAGTGTTATTCCTTTAAAAGTTGTTCTGCCTCTGATGTGTTTTTAGGACTTCTTATTCATGACTGATCAAAAGGACTTTTCAAACGGTTGCTTCTTGTCCCTACACAGCCAAAATACAGTGACTCAATTTCTGGAACCCTGAATCACCATAAAATTGTATTGAATCACAGTATTAAATTGCTACCTTTTAAAGCTGTCAAAACTATTGAACTGTTAAAATCACAACACATTGCCTATCTACCACACAAGCGTTGTGAGACTCTGGGTAATTTCTAGTAACAACCTGAGCAGAGTCATCAAAATGAGCTAACATTGTCATCCGTCTAAAGTACATTCTGAAACACGATGACGGACCAAAGAGTTGTCAACTTGGGTCCGATCAACGACAAGCCCCTATAATGTCATTCATACAAAACAGTCACAAGCCTCGTTCCACTTATGACAATCAAAATGGCTGCGGTGTCTGTAGACCCTTCATCGGATGACACAGCATTTTCACCAGTCTACTCGTTTCATGGTGGATATGCTGTATGTAATCTCACCCATCGCCGGGCTTTTCCAAACTATACCGCGAGGCATGTTAGCCTGGTGCCAGATATGGCTGTGCTCTGGCCAACAAGTCCTTTGCATGGCAGCGAGTGACATGTTTAGCATGACTCTACAGACAGACAGGCACTCAGGCTGGGGATGACAGACCAAGGATATGGAACTAGACACGGCAGGGGTACAATGCAGGTCATCATTTGCTCAACTACAACTGCCACATAAGAGTGAAAACGAGAATGTCACAGCTTGATTACACCGAGACGAGATCACAAACCGTCTCATTTTATTAGCGACGGTACAGTATCTGGTAAAAGGTTCCCCCAATTTAACTCATTTGTAGCTAAACTGAAAATAGAATCAAAGTGTTTAGCCTGCAGGACACCTACTCCCAAACCTTGTGCCAACTCATTCCAGCACAAGCAGTATAAGCTCACCTGCTGCGGTAAGAGGACAGCCTCCTTGTTGGTGAGCAGCTTTGAATAAAGCACTGACACGCCTTCTCGTGTGGCGATGGACTCGCTGTCTTCTGTGATCCACGAGGCGTTCAGGTGCTCCAGCCATTTCAGCTTCACTGGAGGGATCATCAGGGCCATCACGGCATGTCACTCGGCCTCCATCGGTCCTGAGAGAAGAGGGAAGGGATTGGACAAGCCCAATCCTTCGGACGGGTGGAGGACAGCTGACTGACACAGGGGGGAGAAAGTGTCCATTAAAACAATGAATGAAAACAAGACAACCTGATGGACAGAGGGGAAACGCTACAGTTAAAAATGTGTGATCAGCGACTGACCTACTTTTACTTTTGTGCAATTTAATAAGTTATTGAAACAATGCAATGGACTCTAGGGAGCCATTTCACTAGGGACAAATCAAATAATGTGAAAATGTGGGATGAATGAAAAGGGGTGCTGGGCTTTAGGGCCTTGAACCTTGATATCAAGTACAGTGCAGAAAACTAGTCAAGTTACATTTTAAAACTATCACACGTGGACAAGGTTGGTCCAGAGGACTAAGCCATTGCCTGCAGCACATATATACTGCCATGCATGGGGTAGAGTCCAACCTGCAGCGCATATATACTGCCATGCATGGGGTAGAGTCAAACCTATGCCTCTTCCAGCAAAAAACCCTCCTTTAATTTTCAACACTGTCTCCAACAAACAGAGCATAAAATGCCAAAAACAAATATCAAAATACAGCATATTACAAAAATATGTTATCTACAGTTGAACTAGCTAGGTATCTACAGCATACAAATGTTTATAGATAGCAGTCCCAAATATTCCTGAAGAAAGATTAAAACATACTTCTAGCCTAATACTTCATGCTCCTATTCTGCTGTAACTATGACATTGCATATTAACCATGAACAATCTAGGTCTCATTTCAGATAATTTACAATTATCACAGAAGTAAACAACACTTCCGTCTTTGTGTGATTATAACATAGACACTATCATTACTGCCATATTTGAACCATCAGTTAAATCAGCCAGTGAACATCCCCACATTAGTAATAGCCTATGATAAGCTTTGTTGTAAAGCAACATTCGTAGAAGGGTACTGTGGAAAGCCTTGACACCTAAATGAGGCTGTGATATTATTTTGTAAACACAAGTTACTAATTTATTATTAACCTGTTCCTTCTGGCTGGCACATTTTAAACAAAGTAGGTCATCTCAAACGGTCTGGAGACAAAACGTTCCACCTTCCATTTGGCATTTACAAACTTTTTCCAAGGCAATGACCGCAAAAAAAATGTCAAGCTCATTGCCAAGGACAGTATATTGCCATGTGTAAGTAGTGACAGTGAAGATTTTTGTCTTCTTTTGACTCTATACTATAAATTCTATTTGACATTTTAAAAAGTCTAAGGTTTAATTTAGAATTTGTGTATACATTGATTTTAGTGTTAAGCATGACCACTGCTATTTCAGTAAAAAAAATAAAAATAAAAAAGTGTCCTGAAAAAAAAGTATAGAAATGACAGCCCTTCATTCATAAAGCACCAACAGTTTTGGAGCAACTAATACAATGCCCACGTGAAGCACACGCTTAACATTTTGTTCGCATGTCTTTGCATGGAATAACTGCCTGAAGATTGTGACCTACTGACCCCACCAGATGCTGAGCATCTTTTCTGGGGAGGCTCTGCCAGACGTGAAGTGTAAAAATCCTTGGTAGCTGTTGCTGTTCGTTTTCAACAAATGAGGGACGTGTTGTTCTTGAGATTAACTAGGCACGTTAAGAACCCCAGTCGCTATGGCAGAATGTACATTAAGGCAATGGGCCCAGACAATGTCCAACAAGTTGAAGCACTTTTCACAGACAACCCGTTTCTGCAGACCTTAAAATAATTTTCTGCCTCTGCCAGGAGTACCAAACATCAATAAAGACATGCGAGTCGGTAGGGTGAGAGCATCTGCATAAAAGGTTGCTGGATCGAATCCCGGTGCTGGCAAATCTGTCTTACTGTCCCTGAGCAAGGCTGTTAACTCCAACTGCTCTCTAGCACTTGGAGTAAGAATTGGAGTGGTTGAACATGGAGGTTTTCAATATTTCTGGCCAATAAGTGCATGATTCATCTTAACCCTATGGAAAGTCCAAACACCCTTGGTTGGGAAGCATTAGCTACTTATACAAACAGTAATCTAAGCTATGCGTTAAGTACAAAATAACGAAAAGCTAGTAGCAACGTAGTTAAACATGCAATCCACAGCTGCTCAATCTTGCAACAATTAGGAACATCGATTTCACAGCTACGGTAAAGTGATCACAAACTACTGGTTCCTACAAATGACAATGCATATTCACAATGCATCGAATAGCATTTCTGCGTAACCCCTTGTACAAATTGGTTAAAACATAGCTATAGCTTGCACAATATGTCGCAAATATTGTACCAACATAAAGGCTCATTCTCATTAACAGCTATGCTTGTGCTAGCTTTGCAAACTGTCAGTTTCACGCCAGCATTGTTGAACATGCAAGTTGACACAAATGTTAATTGGTCTGACAGCTGTCAGTCATATCATAAATTCGGCAGTGGTGTCAGCCCCTCCCAGTATGGTCTCAGTACAATAGATGTGTCTGTAGCCTCGGGTTTTCAGGTGAGCAAGGCCGGCAAGTAAAAATACTCTGAAACTGCTTCTAGCAGCTACTTAATACTTGCCTGTGCTATATTGTATTCTAAGTAGGCTAATCAGGTTTCCTTGCCATAACGGTAGCGAACTACCTACTGTCCGTTGCTATCTAGGTTGTTACGATTGCTTAACTAGTTAGCTACGTTAGCTTGTCAGTAGCTAACATTTGCTGGTTAGTGCTGTAGCTAGTAGTAACACATGCACTTCTCAACATCTGGCTAGCTATAGTCCCTTAGACTAGCCACAAAAACAACATGAATACTAAAATTATATTAGGTAGCTACTTAGCTTGACTAATGACTTCACGAAACATAATCGGACTGACATGACACAGCTGGAAAGCAAGTTAGCTAGCAAAGGAGCTAATAGACTAGCTAACTTGCTAGCATTAAGCTAACTAGCTGTAGTCTATCTACTAGCTACCTAACATTAGCGAACGTTAAGCTAGTACTGACGTTAATCCAGACTGAATGTGTTTGGCATACTAGCTACGTTTAATAATTATAGCGTTATTACCAAATTATTTTGTAAACTGGTACAGTAGTACTGCTTGGAGGCGCACAACGTAAAGCTAATGCTAGAATTTGAGTTCACTTGTCTGTTAGCTCCGGTAGTTAGCTAGCAATCTAGATGTCAGCAACTCGTACAGATGCAGGAAATGGCAAAAGCAGCTATCGCTGGGTAACTGACTCACCATTAAAGGTTGTTTTTCTGCAGATAACAAGAACGAGACTGTTTTCCAAATGTAAAATCTATGGTCGGGAAATAACTGACATGCAATGCAATCTTACAAATAGAAAACTGTCGTTAGAAGCTAGCTAGATTCGAGAGACAAGCTTACCACCAACTGTCAAAGGGGCCTCTTCACTTTAGCACGTATCTGCACTCCATTGCAATAACAAAGGTTTCTGCAATTGCATAATTGACTGGTTGTATCCGTAAGCTTACTTGTGGACTTTCACAAGGTTTAAAACAAAAATTCCTGAGACTTGGTCAGGAGCAGGTTTACGTGCCACCCACCCCTTCGTTTCTGGCTGCAACTTCCACTGCAATGGATCGAGATAACAGGTTCACTCCCAAACTCGTCTCTCTGCCCCAGCCCTAGGGCGCAGTGACGTGCGTGCGGCGTGTGCTTCCTATGTGTTTGCAGCGTGTATAGCTACCGACTGCAAGCATTTTATCTATATGTCAGAAAACTATGGAAACGTCTGGACACAATGAATTATATACAGCTTTATTCACACAGTACCTTTAAAACATACCCAGCATTTCAGTTGGTGTAATCTAGCTGCTATGGTAGAAACCTATAGGGACCGAATACACAAAACCTAAGAAAAGTTCACATAAGTATATGTAATGGGTGTTGAGCATATGTGGATATGAGCGGTTTAGATTTTGAGAACAGGATCGTGTAGCCATTTGGTTGACAGTTAGCGGTTCCGAAGCGGCTTTATGTGGTTAGTCTGTGCGAAACCGATAGGTGGTTGCCGACGGCCGTACGTGGCACTCAGGTGGCAGGGATTTTTTGGTCATGATTGAACTGTTCTGTCTACCTGCCGTCCGCTTTCCAGTGGAGAGAGGTCTTTGTGCCAGTGGGTGACCGGGGGAGGGGGGGGCAGCGAGGATCTTTCCTGTGAGATTCCTTGTCTTGAGTCATGCAGGATCCTAATGGAGGGAAGGTGACAGCCAACGACCATTTCTGGGGATGTCCTGCAGTTTAACTCTGCTGCTGGGAAGACTCGAACCCAGGCCAAATCGGTTGAGGATAACCTCCACGATGGATTCGTAAAGACTGATCAGGATTGTATCTTGTAGTTGCTCTGGGAAGTTTCGACTGCAAAACTAAAATCCACATGCAGTTTCATACCACTTTGGGTTGTTGAGGGGTTGGAGGATGTAGTGAAGGCCCATATTTATGGTTTGGTACACAGACCCTTTTGGTTCTCTAGGCAAACTGCAGTGGGTTTTGAGAGGGGAACTGAATTAATGTCTGTCTGAAATAGTTTCTATATTTAACTGTTACATAATTATTTTATATTAAATATATATTAATATATATGTGGTTACATGAAATGTTGTAATGGCTTGAACCTGACACAAAGTATTTGCAGGTTGTACCCAGTGTGAAAATACAGTAAAATGCCACATAAAAGTATAATGCAATTATAGAAATCAAATATAAATGTTACAATGACAAAACACAAATGTATTCAATTATAAGGTCTTTTAAGAATAAGTGTTAATTCATTGTTATGAAAATGTAACGCATTGCAAGAAGTTTCTGGAAGAATGTACCTCCTTTGGCACGCCATAGTCCTCAGTCCAACAAGATAGTGATACAGCTAGTGTTAATTGTCTGGTGGCCTGGGGAAGCACTGATGTTGTGCTTATCTGGGCTGAGCAGAGAATCTACAGAGGGGCCCAGGGAAATATCTCTGCTGAAGAGCTGGATAATGAATTGTAGTTCCGCTACTGGGGCAGAAGCTACATGAAGTATAATATACTATATATATATATATGTATAAACAACTGTTTCAGTTGTAGATGGTTTTAAAATACACTGTACTTAGACAAGCATGTTCTATGTAAAAGGAATAACAAACTGTCAATTCAGTTGTCCTAATTAGAAAGAATGACAAATCTTTTCAGAAATTCTTCAGAGAACTTTAGACACGGAGTGCAAGAGTCCACATTATTATGCAAGCATGATGAGAGGTAACTGTTGCATGTCAATGTCTCAATAGCGTTATTACAGTCTATTGGTTTTAAATGAAGAACATCTACTGCGTCATACACCTGATCAGACTGGATGACAAAGATGGCTGTAGCATTCTGTGTGTGAATGTCGTAACTTTTCTGTTACTTCTCTGCCAATAAGTTTGCAGCATAGGCTGCCCCCTGGAGGAACTTGCCCATTATTACACTGACACGTCACATTGCCTGACTGAACCCGCAATCATTGAACTCAACACTGAGCAGAAGCCTCAGCCTTAGGAATACAGTGTGTATGTACGGTACCGTGCTACATACCAAAACACCAGTCTGACCAAAAGCAACATGTCCAGCCTTGTTACTGTAGCTTACATATGATGGGAAGCTGTGTTATCGGCTTAAGTCGGTACATCACAATATTTGTGTTATGTAACAAGAATGAAGGGCAACAACAAAACCATACACTTCTTTTTGACCCGTCACTAACATGTTTTGACACGTCCCATGACATCAGCCTCACGGCGCCTGTCTCTGAAAGGGACGTTTCCTCAGAAAATTATTTTGACAATATTTCTTTGGGTCTTTTCATGCTTCATTTGACAAAATGGTGGAAAAACAGAGCACAGTTGTTGCTGAAAGAGCAATGGACTGGAGTCAAACCCACACTGCAGCATATTTGGCTAAGGCAGCGACTTAGGCCACAGACCCAGCGAGGCCACAGGACTCAGCGAGGCCACAGGACCTGGACAGATTTAGGCCACAGAACCCAGTGAGGCCATGGACCTAGACAGACTGAGGCCACTGGACTGATCAAGGCCACAGACCCAGTGAGGCCACAGACCCAGACAGACTTAAGCCACTGGAGCCAGCGAAGCCACAGACCCAGACAGACTTATGGCACAGAACCCTGCGAGGCCATGGACACAGGCAGACTTAGGCCACAGGACCCTGCAAGGCCACTGGACCCAGCAAGGCCACGGTTTCCTCAAAGTTTATCCTAATTTGGTACCGTTTATCTCAAGAAATTATAATCTTGAAATTGTTCTTCAGGAAATTTTTGAGAAGAGATCTAAAAGTCTAAAACCATGTATGATGTTCTCTTTGTCAACGTGGACATTTGATTTTAGTGTCGGAAAACACAAACCATGATGTTGAAGTGTCAGGTGAGCACAAGTGAGCTAGCGGGTCGGTAGCCCTGAGTGGCAGCGACTGAACTCCTAAGCCCTGCGTGAAAGTGGTACATTTGATATCCAAGATAATAAACACAGTGGTACCCCCAGGGTTTAACAACTAAGATAATAGAATACAATGTATCAATGGACTGGTATAGCAGTGACAATAAACATATTTCATTTAAAATGCATTTAATAAAATATTTATTCAAAGGAAAACCATTGAAACCAGTGTCTCATTTACAAGGTCCTAATTCAAATTTTATTTTTTAACTAACAACACAAAAAAGAAAACTTTGAACATTATGTTACAAAACAGTATAAAGAGATCCAGGGCCACACCAAGACTGAAAGGCTTTTGAACTTGGTCCTGTTCTTACAACATGAGTTTGACATCAGCACTGATACATGTTTGAAATGAAGGCCTTATCCATTGACAAACAATACCACACTGGAATATTTCCTATATAATGACAAACAATACCACACTGGAATATTTCCTATATAATGACAAACAATACCGCACTGGAATATTTCCTGTATAATGACGAACAATACCGCACTGGAATATTTCCTGTATAATGACGAACAATACCGCACTGGAATATTTCCTGTAATGTGTTTGTGGTTGATAAGGGACACACACGTGTATACACACCAGTGGCTGTGGACCGGGGGGGGTGGGGGGTACTAAGTACAGTGGTTATAAAAAGTCTGCACACCCCTGTGAAAATGCCAGGTTTTTGTGATGTAAAAGAATGAGACAAAGATAAACCATGTCAGAACTTTTTCCACTTTTAATGTGACCTATAATGTGAATACAATTCAATTGAAAAACAAACTGAAATCTTTGAAAGGGGTAAAGTTCATGCCAATCATGTTAAATAGAAGTCATTACACACCTGCATCATTTAAAGGGAGGCTTCAAAAAGGCCTACAGCAACATTAAAAGAACTGTTGTGTGCTACATCTGACAACAATCTCCCGTATTCTTCATATGAATGGGCTATGGGGTATGGTGACAAGATGGAAGCCTTTTCTTACAAAGAAAAACATCAAAGCCCGGCTGAATGTTTTGCCAAAAGCATGTGGGAAAATGTGTTATGGTCTTATGAAACCAAGGTTGAACTTTTTGGCCATAATAAAAAAAGGTATGTTTGGCACAAAAACAATATTGCACACCACCCAAAGAACACCATACCCACAGTGAAGCATGGCGGTGGCAGCATCATGCTTTGGGGCTGTTTTACTTCAGCTGAAACCAGGGCTTTACTCAGGGTGGAGGGATTTATGAACAGTTCCAAAAACCAGGCAATTTTGGCACAAAACATTTAGGCATTTGTTAGAAAGCTGAAGATGAAGAGGAAGTTCACCTTTCAACATGACAACGAACCAAAGCACACATCCTAATCTACAAAAGCATGGCTTCACCAGAAGAAGATTCATGTTTTGGAATGGCCCAGCCAGAGCCCAGACCTGATCCAAAGATTTTGTGCGCTTTTGCAAAGAAGAAAGGGGCAAATATTGCCACGTCAAGATGTGCCATGCTAATAGACTCCTACCCAAAAAGACTGGAGTGCTGTAATAAAATCAAAAGGTGCTTCAACAAAGTATTAGTTTAAGGGTGTGCACACCTATGCAACCAGGTTATAAGGTTTTTATTTTAAATGTTTTCCCCCTCAAAGATTTCAGTTTGTTTTCAATTTAATTGTTTACGTTATAGGTCACCTTAAAGGTGGAAAAAGTTCTGACATGATTTCTTTCTCTCATTCTTATACATCACAAGAACCTGGCATTTTAACAGGGGTGTGAAGACTTTTTATATCCACTGTATATAGGGCCCTAAAGTGTGGAGGGGCTCTTGAAAATGTCTGATTCTTCAATTAAGAGGTGAGGGGCCCTCAGAGACTGGGCCCAGAATGCTCTGCCTCTGGTGCACACAAACCACAGCAAACACCCAGTACCGTACTACCCATTGCTATGGGCACAAACTCTGAAACATACACACAAACCACAGCAAACACCCAGTACCCTACTTCCCATTGCTATGGGCACAAACTCTGAAACACACACACACAAACACACTACTGCAAAGGAGGCAATGCCCATTTTAACTTCATTTCAAACCTCGATTTGCTTACTTCAATAAAAAAAACTCCAAACATCTCAACCCCTCAACAGTACTTTTTCTTTTGAAACACCTTCCACTGAGACATTTTCTTTTTGATATTTTCAAAACACATTTCAGGACACGATCAAACAACAAAAGGAACATAGGTTATGTACTATAATCTATAGTATATTTCTATGTTAACAGCAGTGGGCTCTATTCCAAGTCTAAGTCGTTGACTGTACTCTGTTTTAGTCTTGTTATATGCCACTGTGACTCTACTATCTCTGCTGTCCAGACTCAGTGAAGTCCAGATTGATCCCAGACAGCAGGTCTCCCCCACAGCTCCTGTTCAGCATTTCCTTCAGAGCTTCATTCACGTCATTGTTAAACACAGTGGAAAAGTTACAACTGGAGTGCCCCCCACCGCCCCCACCACCTCCGACCCCGCCCGGGACCCCAAACGACCCCACAACGTCTTGCACCCACTTCAACTCGTCGCTCAGCTCCTGTCTGAGGGAGTCGAAGTGTCTTCTCCTCTCCTGGTAGCGGGCGTCGACGCCGCTAACGCTCGCGTCCAAGGCCTTCATCTCATCTTGCAGGCTCCTCTTCATTGCTTCCACCTTGCGGAACTCGTAGCGGATCTGGGACAGCTCGTGACGGACGCCCTCACTCTCCTCCTTGTACCGGGACTCCTTGTCGTTGTAGATGGAGACCAAGGCGTCGATGTCCTCCTGCAGGGAGTCGTGCGCCAGCGCTAGCCCAGAGAAGGAGCCCTCCATCTGGCCGAGGTCCTCTACCACCTGAGCAAAGCGCTCAAAGTTGACGTAGGTGTTGTTTGGCGGCATGGAGGAGTGGGACTTCATGGTGTACTCCTTAAGTCGTTTGGTCTTCAACTGACGGCGCTCGCGCTTCTTGGGGGCCTTGATCTGATCCTGGACTCTGCTACCGGGGGTCTCCTCCCTGTGCTCATTGGACTGGAGGCACAAGAGTGGGTTGAGTCACTGGTCAGGAGGTCACTTATTGGCCCAGCATGCCATGCGTCAATGAGGTAACTGTGACATACAGGCAAAAGCAATAATGAGGGTGCAAAAACATTTGAAATTTGGGAACCCCCAGGCTGTGCTGTTCAGGTGCCCCTCTACTGTTAATTAATTGAAAACTGTAGTTTCTTTGTAACATGCAGGGCTAGCAGATACAACGTGATATATTTGTTGAAAAAGGCTCAGCCAGGAATGAGAATCATCCTTGCCAACCCACAGACCGCGTGATGTGGTATGTTCCTCTTCTTTTTTTCTGTCAACAAAATCATGTTTATATTACGAAATATTAGTTGCACATTAAGTTTAGAGTCACACAGACGGCAGCCTATTTACTCCTGACACGGAATTGAATAAGTGTTATTCAGGGCCTATTTTAGCCTTTTGGGGGGCCTAACCAAAATTTGATTTGGGGCCCCCACCCCTAGCAGTCCCTATTGGTCGGGGAGAAAGTATGTCGCTTAAGCCTAGAGCGGCCCTGGTAACATGCCATCATGATGAAAATCTCTATTAGGATTCAAATAAAACTGAAGTTATTTATCGGATGTTCATGTCCAGAGAAACTTACAGCTAAAGCGTGTATCTTAAAATATCTACGTAGGCGAAATGACCACAAAAGTCAGAAATAGTACATTGGCTCTATTTCTACTCAATACAGTATCTGTAACAGACCACAAAGGTTTTCATCTGGACTGATGAACTACATCACGACTGATGTTCGACAAGTGTTTATTGTGTTCCTCAACATCTTACTTCTAACAGCAAACACAATGAAAAAGATGTGTGACTTCTGACCAGAGATTTAGGAGAAGTTACAATCCTTTAACTTATTTTCTTCACAAACACCTTACTCGAAGTATAACATCAGAAAGTTTTAGAAATATTATCCTGATTAGTTTGCTTAATCACAGGACTACACATGATAGTTAGTGAACAGAATTCACTACTTTAAACAGGTATCATTATTGCCCAAGACATTGCAAAATCCACATGAACATTTAATAAAAAAAATTTTTTAAATAATAATAATAATAATATTATTATATATGTGATTACACAACAACACCTGTGACAGCACATTTTTCTGTGACAGCTACAGTATCTGTTATTAAGTCGTGCTAGATGATAAAAAGGTAAAGATCAAAGCGGTTGTGGTATTACTTATTTTAATACATATATTATTAAACAAGGCCTTCTATTAACAGACAAACCATGGGCCCACACTTGGCCAGGGCTTGTTATTTGTATCTATATTTGTCTGAGCATGTAGCTGACCATGAAAAACATCTATTTCATGGTCATAAACATAAAAATTCCTAAAGGCCTTCAAGTTAAAGCGCAACCATAAATAAAAGAAGCTTTATTTGTTATGAACAGAGCACTCTACTTATGATGCTGTTATTGCAAACACCAGTCTGCATTTGTAACGCATTACATGGCCTCGAAACAGGCTACGTTAAAACCACCAAAAAACGAAACATCTGTTTCAATGTTAAAGTCTGCCGTGTTTAACTTGTGCGTCAATTTCAATGCACATCAAAAACAATTGTTATGCAGTAATTTTTCAAAATACCTGAATCCAGGGGTGGTTGAGGGCATCTTGAATGGTTAGTCTCTTCCTTTAAAACAAACACGATTATATACTTTCAGGGCAATGCAGACATGACGAGAGGGAGTGACCTTTAGACAAATACCATTCTGTGTCACTGTAAACAAGAGTGTGTACTGTAGTCATGCAGACTAATGTCAACAAGCCTCCTCATTAGGAAAGTTTGTGAATATGTCACTTAACACCACTACTAATAATAACTATAATAATAATACTACAATGTGTTCATAATGTGCTACAGTGAGTGGTGGGGGGGGGGGGGGGGGGGAGCGGAAAGCCTCTCATCGGCTGCTCGACAACGTGCTGCAAATGCATAATAAAATGAACCAAGAGGTGCAACATGACATTGGAACACGCTATGGCCAAATGTGAAGAACAGGATGACCTGTGTCTAGCAAAAGGATCGCTAGTGGTAGTCATTGGAGCTCTTAGAAACTTAATTGGTGGCTCACAAATTGTAGGGCGTCTTTGTACTAATAGTATTTGGGGTCCTTGACATGTAAGGCTTAACTCAGCAGCCTACTTGTCTTGTGGCACACAAAGACAACCATGTTTCAAACCCAAAATGTTGCCCCTTCTCCACCTCAGCCCCTCCTGACATTTAGTCCCAAGCCACGCCCCCCAGCCTACATTTTGTCCCTCTCCAGGAGCTGTCGAATGAAGTTCTTGGCCAGTTCGCTGGTGCTACCGAAGAACTCCTCGTCAAACTCGTAGTTCATGGCTGAGATGTTGGCCAGGGTGTCCTGTTTAGTCTCACCCAGGAAAGGAGACGCTCCGCTCAGCCTGGAACACACCACCAGGGACCAGAGGGGAGGAGGGTTAGCAGCACAGGCAGACCTGGATCCGAGATACTGGGATGACCATGCACAGTCAGTTGAATTAAGTCACTTGATCTAAACTGGCTTTGCCAGAAAGAACAATCACGTCGTTATGTTGCATTTAAACATACTTTCCATCGGCTGGAACGAGAGATACGATAGGAGAGACTTCAGACGGATTTTTAAGATGGGTGTGTGTGTGTGAGACCTGGATCTGTGTTTGGGCTGCCTTGAGATCTGTGTTTGGGCTTGCCGCCCCCTGGTGGTCATTCAACATTACAGCACAAGCCGATCCAGGACAAAGATGGTTTCATGTGCTGTTGTCACTGACACCGAATACAAAGTTTGAAAATGTGTGTAGTAGGGGTCTCTATAAATCGCTCTGCTAAAATCACATCTGTTGGTTTAATACTGCGTATGTGAACGTGCCGTGTGTTTCCACTCACAAGATGTATGTTATGACACCAATACTCCACATATCTGCCTCCAGACCCAGTGGCTCGTAGTTCACGATCTCCGGAGCTGAAATAGACAGGAGGTGGATCCTCAGAAGACCGCAACCACTAACAGCGGAGCTATTACACGGGAAAAAGTACATCGACTGCCATTGTCTGTGATTTTCATGGTATAATTAACACATTAATAACATAGAAGATTGTATTCTTGTGCAGCAGTCCAGTGATGGCTTGTTTGTGAGCATCTCTGCGCTCAAGTCTTACCCACAAATTCCGGAGTACCAAAAATGTTTTTAAACTCAGCTCCTGCTTCGATTTTATGTGCGAGGCCAAAATCGATGAGTTTGATCCTTGGCAATGGTACGTTCTTGTCCAGCAGCATGATGTTTTCAGGCTGGGGACCCGAGAGAGAAAGAGAGCGGACATTTGCTCAGAGAGCCAATTTGCTAATTGTTCCTCAGTCTCTGTGGCAGGCCTGTCTATAGAACGGGCCGAACATGAATCCTAAATAATTACAATTCATTTCGCGGGGACAACTATGACATTTTCCCTCAGAGTGAATTACAGAAAAGGATTTGAGTAATACTTAAGGGAGTAAATTCCCAAGCACACAACAATATTGAGTAGCAAACCCTGGAACTCAGCCCAGACCTAGAACATGGAGAGGAAATTCACTCATTGTCCCACATTACAGCGGAAATTAACACGGTCACACACTGACAGAATCAAAGTTTCTTTGACCCCACAAAAAAACTGTTTAATGCTTACTAGCCTCACAGCAACCACTGTTATATATGCACCATATAGCATTCTTAGATACTGTTAGAGTGCACGAGGTAGGTTGATGACAAACATATGTAATACATCGCATCGCATCGCATCATCTTCCGCTTAATCCGGGGCCGGGTCGCGGGGGCAGCAGTCTAAGCAGGGATGCCCAGACTTCCCTCTCCCCAGACACTTCCTCCAGCTCTTCCGGGGGGACACCGAGGCGTTCCCAGGCCAGCCGGGAGACATAGTCCCTCCAGCGTGTACTAGGTCTTCCCCGGGGTCTCTTCCCGGTGGGACGGGACCGGAACACCTTCCCAGGAAGGCGTTCCGGAGGCATCCGAAACAGATGCCCAAGCCACCTCAGCTGACCCCTCTCGATGTGGAGGAGCAGCGGCTCTACTCTGAGCTCCTCCCGGGTGACCGAGCTTCTCACTCTATCTCTAAGGGATCGCCCAGCCACCCTGCGGAGAAAGCTCATTTCGGCCGCCTGTATCCGGGATCTTGTCCTTTCGGTCATGAGCTTTGGGTCATGACCATAGGTGTGAGCTATGTAATACATAATATTTATATAATAATAATACATATATAGGCATCAGGTCAGCGATCAGGTCAGGCATGTTTCACACAGATGTGTTCCTGACCGGTGGTCCCTGACAACCTCACCGTGGTCCAAACAGCGCTGGTCAAAAAGAGTGCACTAGATAAGGAATAGGGTGCCATTTGTCACAGGCCCTTCCTGTTGCTGGGCCAGCATCTGTCGCCGTGGTCACTGGGAAAGATTGCAACTTCACTGAACGCTGTTCCAAACCTGACACTGCACTTTCTGTCTCTGTCCCCCTCTCTCTCTCCATCCCTCCCTCGCTCTTTACCCCCCCTCTCTCTCTCCATCCCTCCCTCGCTCTTTACCCCCCCCCCTCTCTCTCTCTCTCTCCCTTTCATAATCTGAGGTCACTGGTTGAACCTGTGCATGACACATCCCCCTAATCAAATTACCAGCATGTGACTATCTTTACGAGCTAATGAGCTTGTGGAAAGTTTCACAATGCATAATTTTACATATTAGTTACTTAGCTGATGCCCTTACCCAGAGAAACTTTAATTCATCATTGACTGCATACATTTAGTACCTGTAGCACGTTAAAGAAATGATTTACAACCCAGTCATTTTCCAGGCACTTTTTCTTATAAATGTTTCAATGAGGGAATCGAACTGATAACCCTGCCAATGCAAGCTACCTGGTCTATAATTAACCTATGGTTATTTTTACTAATTTAGTAGCACTGTGGCAGTCTTCTTCCAATAGAAAGTAGGTCCACTGCATACTTGCAGCTGCTCTTGTGCATTGATAATAACACTACACTTGGAGTTCGACCAGCTCACGAAGAGGTTGTCACCATCGGAAAACATCTTATTCTTATCTCTCCCCCCCAGTGAAGGGAGGGAGTGGAATGAGGAGCCCTGCTGTTCTCCAGGTCCGGTGTGTATTTAAATCTGGAGTTTCAGTAGTAAACAGAGTCTCTGTTTGATAAACTGAGTGGCCGGGCCTCCCTCGTAGTTATGGATGTGTGTGTGTGTGCGCAGTACCTTGAGGTCAAAGTGTGCTATCTTCCTGGAATGGAGGTAGTGAACCCCCTCTAGAATCTGTTTGATAAACTGAGTCGCCTCTCCTTCACTTAGAGATTCCTTCTGGGCCAGGAAATCAAACAGCTCCCCTCCAGACACCCTGAAACACACACACACAAACACACACACACCATACCTCAAGCTTAGCAGAACAACTTGGAAGTGAAAGTTGAAACAAGCCTGGCTCCCAGTGTTTGTGTCGGTCTCAACCAGTGAGGCATAGATTGCCTTTTGTAATGTAATTTGTGAAATCTGTGTCATTCATACTGCAGCACTCTGGTCGTTTCTTCGATTGAAGAATACGCCATGCTCGTTGGAAAGTGTCCATGCATACGTGAATGCTTGGCAGGTGATCGCGTTCCAGCAGAAGACGTTGGGCCAGGGGCTCTCTAGGAGCACAATTACTCTGAAAGGTGGCAGTTGTGTGGTGAAGGAACATCAGGTGTACAAGGTAGAAATCTAACTGGCAACTCCAGTACCAATACGATAACCCTTAAAACCACACTAAATATCTGTTACGTACACCTAACGGTACACAAAGTGGTTCCAACTCCGGTCCTCGGGTACCCAAACATTGTACATTTTATTGTAGCCCCAACCAAGCACAGCTGATTCAATTCGTCAACTAATTATCAGGCTCTCATTGAGTTGGATTGGGTGTGCTTGTCCAGGGCTACAAACAAACGTGTGTGCTGTTGGGGGGTACTGGAGGACCGGATGTGGGCACCACAGTTGCATCCTACTCTCATCATTTGCAATTATTAGGCCAATTCAAAACAGAAGATAATCACAAAGGTGTTTGTTTTGTAACTTTAAGATAGATCAACGTCTAGGATAGATGACTTCATCTGGGATAGCGATGCATTTTGGATATTTAACAGGTGGAAATATGACCTTTACAGAGATGATGGTCTATTTTGAGCGCCATTCATTTGTGTTGGAGGTAATTAAAAGGAAAACATTTTGTTGAGACAATAGGATGTGTTTGGTTGTTGGCAGAGACAATAGGATGTGTTTGGTTTTTGGCAGAGACAATAGGATGTGTTTGGTTGTTGGCAGAGATGCAATAAGGATAGGCCTATTCATTTGTCGAAGACCTAATCCATACAAACGTTGCTTAAAAAATGATGAAGTAATTACATTCTGAAAAATATATAAATGTTGCTGCTCAATCTAAAACCAAACAGCGCCCCTGGATAAGGGCCCCTGGATAAGGGCCCCTGGATAAGGGCCCCTGGATAAGGGCCCCTGGATAAGGGCCCCTGGATAAGGGCCCAGGGGTTATCCGACTCACAGCTCCAGGATGAGTACGACGTCAGTGCGGTTCTCATAGACATCGTGTAGGGTGACGATGTTGGGGTGCTGTGTCTGCTCTAGGATGTTGACCTCCCTCTGGATCTCCTCCCTCCTCACACCCCGTCTACTGGCTCGGCTCTGCCGTTTCTTGATGAACTTGGCAGCGAACTCCAGACCGCTGCTCAGCTCCCGGCAGCGCTTCACAATGGCAAACTGACCGCTGGAACCAAGAAGAGCATCACACTGAGCATGCTGGCTTCCTGTTGAAATTCTCCCCCACAATGAAGCCAAACTGCTTCATGAATCAAGGACTTGGCTCTGAGTGACTGTTACCTGAAGGAGTCGCTACAGCGCACGACCCTAGGCAGCCCAATCCTATATCCACCCAGGACACCGCCCCATGCTCAACCCTCTGCCATATCAGTGTGCCATGCCCAGGATTCACACACCTGGCTGCATTGGTGCAGCGTTACTATGAGTGGAGCTGGTAGAGAGAATGCCAAGAGTGTGCAAAGCTTTCACCAAGGCAAGGGCTGGCTACTTTGGCGAATCAACAATATGAGATGTATTTGGATCAGTTTAACACTTTTGGTTATTACATGAGTCCATGTGTTTTTCATAGTTTTGATGTCTTCACTGTCATTCTACACTGTGGAAAATAGTAAAAATAAAGAAATACCCTTGAATAAGTAGATGTGTACAAAACTATTGACTGGTAATGTACATCCCCCTTCCCAAGTTGAGAATTTAGAAGAGTAAGAGGCAAAGGAAGCTGCCGTGAAAGATACTAGACTTTACATCTCTGACATCAAAGAGGCTTTTATTGAAGATATCTATGAAGCATAAGTAACTCTCAACCCATTTGATAACAGGTGAGGTAAAGCCATAAGTGAGCATTTTCAGTAATGATATCTGATCAACAAATCAAAAGCTGCAAAGAAACTTAACAGCAGAAAACTGAGCGGCTGTTGACACTGGTAAAGGGTGCTCTACCAGCTCTAGGTAGCAGAATGCCTTTATCTTGCCACAACATCGGTTTTAGTTAAATATCTGCTGTGCTGGTGTTAACAGTAGTGTGGCGAAATTGATTGGATAAACGCTGTGTAACCACCTTCTCTGTTTTGCATGTAAAGTCCACCCACGTTTTGTAGATATATTCACATTTTCATGGAAAACATCAAACGATCCTCTTCCATGGTGCCTAAGTCACAGACACGAAGGTACCATCCCAGGACGCAGAACGTTCCTGGGAACGCATGTAAAGCAGACTCGACAGGCCAGGCTGCAGCCAATGGAAATCTCCTCAAGGATGTTTATTGTCATTGTGGGGCATTGTGTGTACATCGATGGCAAAATAGTAATCAATTATAAATGAAGTTTTATAACAACATTTGGAGAAAGGGGCGGGGCCTGAATACTTTCCTAATACACTGTATGTCTTACAGTCTGGCTAACTTGGCCTCGTCTGGTTTTCCTCTACTGTCAGTACAGTGAGGTAAACTTATATTTCCTCATTCATAGTGTTGCTGTGAGATGAGATTTAGACACGCCACTAAAAATAGCAGGAAGCCATCTTTAAACAGCAACGTAGCCGAGCTCTGCTGCCACTAGAGAAGTGCCTTTAAATAAACTACTGGGTCATTAAGTACAGAGCACAGTTTGAGAGTCTGTTGACCCAGTACCTTAACGAAAATTCTCTTTCCAGGTTTAAATCTTTGTTTTATGGCATGGCCGTCTGGCCAAGGTGTTAGAGCATTTGACCAGTACCCAAAAGGTTGCCAGATCGAATCCCCCGGATGTGAAAAATCTGAGGTCCTTTTAAATGTCACAAAAGCCAACATGAACTAATAAAAAGCAACCCATCGTGGCACCGACCGCTTGCCTGACAAACAGTCCTTTCAGTCCTTCCACTGCATCCGAAAAATGAGCAGACAACACACTAAATGTCCCGGCAGCCATCTGTCTCCACCTGCCGGGTCCTGGTTTTTACACCGGTATGTGTGAATGACTCCCAGTCACTGTCAATCAATCGGACACAACAGTCAGCTTCTCTCAAGTATACATCCCATGTTAACATCTTATTCCATTGGCCTCAGACTGGCAGCCATAAACCCCACTGTGTATAGGGATCTATTATAGTCTTATGGGTCAAAAGAAGTGCACTTATTGGGGAAAGGGTGCCATTTAGTCGAAGCACATAGCCTACATCAATAAAACACGTAAAGTCTGAATGCTTGGATTACTCCCAGACAACAGACAAGTCAGGACATCCCTTGGACGTCACCAAGGGATCCGTTTGCTGGGCGACATGTGTCACTAAAAGGCTGTGCTGTTGTTATAGCTTCACCGGTGTTGCCGCTTATCGGTGTTTTAACGCATCATGCAGGCAGACAGAGAGGCCTGACTCGGAGTCATCGCCAAGCATAGCGGACAGGATCGAAGCGTGTAGCTGGAGTGTCTCCCCACTCTGGTGTTGCTGGCCGGAGCCTGTGCACTGTAAATACATTGGCTTTAAATAGTAACTCAGGACTACACCAATGCTGTTTTGGGATGATGAGGTACCGACGACCAACACGTCAATTACACAACCTTCACAAACACGCAAAACACGGAGCCCAGAAAAATACTTACAACCATTGATAGACCCTCAAATGTTTTGTGTAAACAGACAACAATTTATTGAGGCAATGGGAAAAAGATTAGCGATTGAATGTTTTTCTGTGTTATTGTCGGGATGCTGTACCTGCCCAATTCTTCTCCAATGTCGTAGAAATCCTCCACTTTCTGCTGCTTAAACACAGCTATTGGTGGCTTCATTGTGGTCTTCATTGGTGGGGATGACGATGATGTTACACGCGTTATTTAGCAGTAATTCTCCCCATGTGTTCTTTATTCCTCCACGAGCCAAGTAAACACGGCCATAAAATATCAGAATACATTTATCATGATTCTATCAAAAGCTTTTTTTTGAGGATCAAACGATGAGTAAAACGGTTCATTAATTGTGTTGTTAAACTAGAGTTGCAGCATAGGTTTCTAGACTGGACTTTACACTGTAGTTGTATCAGTTCTGATGTAGGCACACTTCATGGAACTTGATGGACTGCAATGTTACCGGATTTTACAATGTGGAGGTACTATAGACCTAATGCCGTTAACCAATGGAGTTAATACGTATAATGTGAAATATCGGGTAGTTGAAAAGGTCTTACCATTTTTAAAATAACTGCCAGTGCGTGTCCACAAACCTCTCCGCTCAGTCTCGTTTCTCTTCTGTCCGCGAAGACCTAAGTCGACTACGGACCACGCGTGCTCTCAGGTTCCCGGTGCGCGTTTGTGCGTCACAGTAAACGACACCTGCTAGGCTTCTACCACGCGAGTCAACTGCCTGTACGAAGCGCGTGTTTTTCAACGTGTATATGTATATGTGTGTGTGTGTGTGTGTGTGTGTAATGTGTATGCGGAGAGGAGATATTGGCACACCAGCTGTCCTCTAAAGAAAACCAATTTGTGCGCGGCCAGCAGAAGCGCAAAGCCGTCCAGCCGGTCGTCAGCCAAGCGCAAATTGCCTAATCACAGATGCAAATGACCTCATAAACGGCAAACTCTGCTGGGATGTTTCGCTGCCTTGTAGGAGGCTCGATTATCCTAGAACACAGATTCTGCGTGATGAACCGCAAGAGGGCACGATAGCACTAGAACAGACACGGACGCCGTGTGTGACAACACCAAGGGACTAGGGTCTAATGGAATTCGTTTAAGATTCAGTAAGAGCTGCTTTTCAATAATTAAGTGAAAACGAAGTTTTTAAGTTTTAGAAAGGATCAGATAGGATCAGGTTAAGTGGCTGCCCCAATAGTGTGTCCCAAACTATTCACCATTTAGTGCACTCGTTTTGTACCAGGGCTCGTGAGGAGTACTGTTTTATTTGGACTTGGCTGCCATTTTGGATGCAAGCCTTTAACCCAAAACAGCTCCCCCCGAGTGGATCAAGAAAAAACTGGTGACAAATGGGTCCAGATACTGGAAATGACAGAGAGCAAATAATAGAGCTAGCCACGGGCATCAGATTCTCTATTCTCGGGTAATTTAATTACAGCGGCAGGTATTGATACTGATGCTGGGAAGACTGGAGTGGCCGGGTCCTGCTGAGTGCCTTTATGTTATGAGAACAATATATCACATTTCATCTGTCCAGTATGATAGCGCCCTGAAATCCTGACCTGTTTTCTGCAGATATCCCACTGCTTTCATTGTCAAGGTAACGTACCCCCGTCCCTGAATATTTTAGCAACAAGAATCTTTTCCCTCTCTGGCTGCCACTAGAATTGAGAGACTAAAAATGACCTTTGTTTCCTCAAGTAATTCTTTCAAATTGATTTTGAGATCACGTTTTGTTATTTGATCTAAGTTGTAGATGTACGCCTATGTATACTTGAACTGAATTAGGACATTATTTTAAGTGTACTAAAATACCATTTCCAGTCATGTATTGTTTGACCTGAACAGGTTCAATAAATGAAAGCGGTTGGCAGACATATACTGGTTTTACGGTTTAATAGAGCAAAACCTAACATAATCAGTCCAAATTTCACAGTCAACTACTCTATTGAAAAAAGTAAATAATTGTTTTGACTTTTTATGATACCCTGAAAAATATGTTGAACCACCAAGGTGTTAAACATGTAGAAAATTGTCTACTCTAATACCGACTAATTTAAACCATTTGGTTTGGTCTAAAGACTGCTGGAATTTAAAATAAATTACTTCAAATAACAGAGTTTTGTTTAACTGTAGTGTAAGGACCAAGTCAAAGAAAAAGTGAAATTCCTGCGAAAGTGAGGGAAAATAGTGTGCCAATTCAGTGAAACCCTATGACATAATCTCACACTAGGAAGAATGGGGGGCAATTTACCCCAGATGAGGGTGGATTACCCTGCCAGCAGACCAAAGTGCCCTGTCCCTGAAAACATATTTTATTACATAACAATAATAACAATTATTTTTTCTTCATAATTTGTTACCCCCCGAATAGACTGGTACCCTGAATAGCAGACGCCATGGAAACACAATGTTGGTAACAGGCTTATATTCTTCCTTCACGCCAGCTGATGTGTTGAGGTCAGCAGACACACAACAGCATAATATACGTTATTTTAGGATTAGCATATACCTTTCCCAGGGCCTCTGTCAATGTGGGCATTTGTTAAATGCTTAAACTATTTAAATGTTAAACCAGAATGCTCACACCTTTCATCGCAGGAGTCATTGAAAGAAGCGTGCCTATTTGTTTGACTGTTAAAACACAAATTTCTCAATACTACGACCGCCAGCAGTATTTGTTTACAAAGGAATGTGCCTATTTAATGCTGTTACAGGCCGGTCTCCTTGTACCGTCGTGAAAATGTCCGTTATTTACATGTCAGCCCTGTTGTCATTGTATGATGTGGGAGAAGGAAAGGAGATAGCTAAATGACCACGTCAGCCGCACAGACAGCACCGCCGGTTGAGGGGAAGGCAGATGGGGAAGATAAATGGAGACAATGGTCCTGTTGATCAGACAGACACATGGAGTGACGTTCAAGTTAGCAACGGAAAATAGGCAAATGAGGCATCCAATCACTACCCATGGAGTATTGGAATTGACAGTAGTCACAAACCGGTTGCTGCTGGACGGAGCGGGACCTTTTCCCAGGTGGCTAACTGTCTACCCTCCACACCTTGCCGTTTTAGTAACGGAGCCGGACACATTTTCTTATCTTGCCGTTTTTTAAAACGGCAACTGACACTTTAGTCGATATTGCCGTTTGAAACGGACTCCTTTTATCTCGCCGTTTTTAAAATTCCGACTGAATCTTTTGTCTTACCTTGCCGTTTCAATCAGCGATTGTCAAGGCTGCTGGCAAATGTTTCCACACTTTGAGGAAACCGTTTGCTGATTGGACCTGGACACATTGTGTGTGTGTGTGTGTGTGTGTGTGAGAGAGAGAGAGAGAGAGAGAGAAGTGTGTGTGTGTGTGTGTGTGTGAGAGAGAGAGAGAGAGAGAAAGAACAGATCCAAGGCCGGTTGGTTGGACCTTCACATGGAGTCTATTGCCGAGGGTGGAGGAGGGCTGAGGGAACTGGTCCAGAAGTGGTTCACTGACACCCAGGCCCCTCTGATACTCCTCCAAAACGGGAAGTTTCCTGATTGGTTCCAGGGCTTCACCGCCAGGAAGTAAGACACTCAGTAACAGTGGGAATACAACAAATTGTTTCTGTGTTTTATGTTTTGCTGTTCAACTCGCATTTTGACTAATTGAAAGCTTATGATGATTTCTGATCACTAGGTTGCAGTAAGATTGTGTTGAGGGGGATTAAACATATTCAAACCGCAGCATCTCAAACAGGCACAAAGAACAATGTTGTGTTTAGGCCCTTTTTAGGCCCCACTGATTAATATTGTGTCAGAATGTGCTGCATGGTACATTGAAGCTCATTTGCCTGTAAAAACAGTGACTGAATGTGTGACCTCCCCCACCTCTGTCAGGGAGGCAGAGGATCAGCTGAAAGACAAGCCTCTTGGCTGTTTTCTCATCAGACTCAGTGACAAAGCTATTGGCTACATCCTCTCATACAGGTCAGTCCCAATGCTGAACTGGTATAGTAAAGGCACACAAAACTGTGGAACAGAACGAGTTTCAAAGATTGCAGTTGCATGTGTTGTAGTTTTTTTGTAGGTCAATAGAATACCAAAAAAACTTGAAAAATCTTTAGATTAGTTCAAAACTGTATCACCAAAACAAGGTCTGTTGACATAACAGAATGGGGTGTTGTATTTTGTCGTAGCGTCACACTTCCTGTTGATTATTTTCTATTCCAGTTCATTGTAACTTATTGGATCCTTCCTCAGGGGACAAGACCGCTGCCGCCATTTTGTGATTAACCAGGACCAAGCAGGGCTGTTCATCATCTCCGGGGACGACCAACCTCACCGCAGCCTGAGAGACCTGATAGAGCACTACAGGACCTGCCCGGTTCAGCCCTTTGGAGAATACCTCACGTCAACCTGCAGCCAGGTACACGGTCGATGTGGATGATGTGGGTGATGTGGATGAGTCTTGTGCAGAGCTCATGTCATGGTCTCCAAAAAGAACAGTTAGGCATTCTTCATAATAGAACCCATGGTGGAACCCATGTACAGTAAGTTATTTGGGAAACCTTTTAACAAGTTCTTAAAAGTGTCCTTTGATCTCATTTACACAGTTCCCTTTAAGAACCAAGAAAGGTCCCCCACAGTTTTAATGTGATGGACCCCCTAAAGTATTCTCCTGAGGCGTTCTGTGTTTTAGAGGATGAGTTACTAAAAGGGTTATATTTCAGACACAGCCTATACTGTCAGACGTTTTAATACAACTTCCCACAACTAGTGATCTGGCAACCTGAGCTGGTACACCGACCTGGTACTCTGACCTGGTACACTGACCCAATATGCTGACTGGGTACGCTGACCTGGAATGTTGACCTGGTACACGGACCCGGTATGCTGACCGGGTAAGCTGACCTGGTATGCAGACTGGGTATGCTGACCTGGTATGTTGACCTGGTACACTGACCTGATATGTTGACCTGATATGTTGACCTGGTACACTGACCTGATATGTTGACCTGGTACGCTGACCTGGTATGCAGACTGCGTATGCTGACCTGGTATGCAGACTGGGTATGCTGACCTGGTATGTTGACCTGGTAAGCTTACCTTGTATGTTGACCTGGTACACTGTGCTATACATCTGCTGTGGGGCTGTAGTACATCTGAATAATCCTTTTTGTTCCAAAACCTGCTCAGTTTTACATTCTAGTTAACATTTAACATTGGTAACTCTGTCAACAGTAAGTGCAATACCACCAGTGAAATTATTTAAAATGAATAACTGGATAGTTAATAAGTCATTGAAGTAATAACTATTTTAGGTTCTGTAATAGGTTCTCGCAAAATCCACTGGTTACTACGTAGCCCATGTAATCCCCATGGCAACCCCTGTGTCATTTGTTTCTGGTTAGTCTTCATTGGGTGAACTCTATGATGTGGTGCAGTTTGGGGCCAAAGAGAAGACATTAGGTGGGGTCAGCGTCCAAGCCCTGAGAAATTACTGGGACAAGCAGAACGAGCAGCATAACGGATGGAATCGACAGAGGAATGACCATCATCAGTGGACTGACCATCACCAGAGTGACATTCATCAACCGAGTGACCATTATCAACAGAGAGACCAATGGAATAACCATCACAATGACCCAAGGAATGTGCCTCAGAATGAGGCGTGGAAACACCCAGCACTGCCACCCGTTCTGCCATCTAAGTCTAACAGGAAGTTGACCTTGACAGCATCCACTGGCAGGATGTCTGTTCCACAGGTATTCACACACTGATGTCATTTTAGAACTTCTAATAACCGGTGATAATAAATATTATTGACAGGATCATGGCTTGTAGCACGCAGAAGGATGAAAACGTCTAAATAACATTGGGTTTTCAGATCGTTTGTACCGAGCAAATATGAAACAGAACTGTTGTATCACTTGTTTTCAGCAAGCAGTTCCTCCTGTCCCAAGGCGGAGCCAACCTCTGACCCACTCCCTGAGCGGAACCCTGCCCGACAAAAGCCCGTCACAAACCCGGTACGCCCTATTACACCAGGACCCACACAAGACCACTGCGCCCAGTGAGACTCAGTATGCCGAAATCCACACCATCCAGAACAAAGTGGAGAGACTGGCCAGTGGCGGGAGTCTTAACAAAGCCGTGGGGCCACGGTCTGTGGACAACACCGACTTCAGCCATTATGACAATCGCAGTTACACCTCCACAGCACCAGGGGGAGTGCTGTACTCCGAGCTGACCCTGTCTTACTCACGGAGCCACTCCTTTCCCCGCTTGGACGCCACCACAGACGAGGAGGGGGACTACTCCGCCTCCCAGTACTCCCCCGACGCCCCCGAGAGGGCCACCTGCCACTCTTACACGCTGCAGGATCCCAGGGGGAGCCTCCAGCCACACGGGAGCACCAACCTTCCCTACTATGCCTCACTTGGGCTTGGCGTGGGTCAGGAGTGGCCCCGGGGACCTCATGTCCAGAGAGAGGAAGCGGACGGCGGCTGGAGGCCTGAGTCCAAGGCCCAGCAGGAGGACAGTATGTATGCGGAAGTTCCATCGGGGCCTCCCCAACATCAGACTGCCGATAACACCTATGAGCAGATTCCTGGGGATGTTGGCCTGAAGGGGACAGAAATCACAGACGCAGCTCAGCAATGGAACACCTACGAGACTCTGGAGGACCTGAAATCTCAGGAGTCTACTTGGGGCAAGAAGGTAAGAGAGGCAGAAATACTCTGTGTGTGCATCTATGACGGACACAATTGTCAAATTGTTTATGAAAGTGAAATTGTTCTTACGTTAATTCTAGACAATGAATTACCGTGTATTTATGTTGCTCTTCGCAGAACATGGCATGGCGAAAATTATTCCCTGAATACAAGAAGAAATAGCAGTGACGCGAAAAAGACTTGGGGGAAGACTAATTATTTGGTCAAGGTGTCATTGAATTTAGGAAATGTGTGGACTTGTGTTCTCATTGTTCTATGTGTGGAATTAGCAAATATAAATTCAATGTCTTTTCTTTCCTCTATGCACAGAAAGTACACAGTGGCAAAATACCTCCTGAGAAAAGACAGGCACTGCCCCACAAAATGAGGTGGAAGCAAAACTGCACTTACAGTGGGGAGAATTTTGCAGGAATTTTGCAGGTTTTCCTACTTACAAAGCATGTAGAGGTCTGACATTTTTATCATATGTACACTTCAAATGTACACTAAAACAAAAATCCAGAAAATCACATTGTATGATTTTTTTATAATGAATTTGCATTTTATTGCATGACATAAGTATTTGATCACCTACCAACCAGTAAGAATTCCGTCTCTCACAGACCTGTTAGTTTTTCTTTAAGAAGCCCTCCTGTTCTCCACTATATTAACTGCACCTGTTTGAACTTGTTACCTGTATAAAAGACACCTGTCCACACAATCAAACAGATTCCAACCTCTCCACAATGGCCAAGACCAGAGAGCTGTGAAAGGACATCAGGGATACAATTGTAGACCTGCACAAGGCTGGGATGGGCTACAGGACAATAGGCAAGCAGCTTGGTGAGATGGCAACAACTGTTGGCGCAATTATTAGAAAATGGAAGAGGTTCAAGAGGACGGTCAATCTCCCTCGGTCTGGGGCTCCATGCAAGATCTCACCTTGTGGGGCATCAATGAACAAGGTGAGGGATCAGCCCAGAACTACACGGCAGGACCTGGTCAATGACCTGAAGAGAGCTGGGACCACAGTCTCAAAGAAAACCATTAGTAACACTCTACGCCGTCATGGATTAAAATCCTGCAGCGCACGCAAGGTCCCCCTGCTCAAGCCAGCGCATGTCCAGGCCCGGCGGAAGTTTGCCAATGACCATCTGGATGATCTAGAGGAGGAATGGGAGAAGGTCATGTGGTCTGATGAGACAACATTTTTCTTTTTTTTGGTCTGAGCTCCACTTGCCGTGTTTGGAGGAGGAAGAACACCATCCCAACCGTGAAGCATGGAGGTGGAAACATCATTTTTTGGAATGCTTTTCTGAATATGAATTACTTAAAAATCATACAATGTGATGTTCTGGATTTTTGTTTTAGATTCCGTCACTCACAGTTGAAGATTACCTATGATAAAAATGACAGACTTCTACATGCTTTGTAAGTGGGAAAACCTGCAAAATCGGCAGTGTATCAAATACTTGTTCTCCCCACTGTACCTAACCTCCTGACAAATGCATGACCACATTAAAGACAAATATTTCATTTAGAATTCTAAATAAAACATTGATAAAATCCTGTATTTTGCTGGCAAATACCACAATGTGCTCAGAGCAGAAGGAGTTTTGACCCATTGCCTTGAGGAAAGCACAACCAGTGAAACACAAACAACACTGAACATAACCTATATTAATGTCTCTTCATTAATCTCCCCTTGTCATTCTCACATGTTTTTCAACTATTTTCAAGTTTTTACAACACTATACATACCCTATAATATAATCTTCAAAATGCCTTTATCCCTTTAGAACTTTATTATTTCATGTTAATATTTTTTTATTGAATAATATTGTTTATGTTTTAAGTTATATCTTTCTTATCTTCCACTTGCTTTGGCAATGTAAACAATCGTTTCCCTTGCCAATAAAGCCCTTCAAGTTCAAATGGAGATATGATATGGACAGAAAGACAGAAGGAGTGGTTCTATAGTATGTGTTTAAGGAGGAGAGGTACTGCTCTCTTCTCTACCTCCCCCTCTTCTCAGGTGTTTTCAGCCACATTACACGCCATAGATCCTGCTGTAGTAGAACCTGGACGGTACTGTAATTTCAAGCCTACTGGAGGTGCAACTGTCCCATCGCAGCGTGGGGAGGTGTGAGGGCGGAAGCAAGGGAAACATCTGAGAGAAATGGAGTGGGAGGGAGACAGAGAACCAGTGTGAGGAGACACACACACACACACGGAGTGATAGAGTTCAGATTAGCCAGATGTCAAACTGTACTTTGCATTTCCTCTTTATGAACCCTTTTGTTTTATCTGACACAGTGGACGAGTTTCACCTCATGAATACTAAACTGTGGCTCAAACAACCATCCTCATAAGACCAAAATCTCCCTGTTATATCTTCTCCCGGGGTGTTTTGAGATTTCCTCAAAAATAAATGGTTGTTTACAGACGCAAACCCACAATTGACAGCGATGGAGGAGAGGGTGGACTTCACGGCTGATATATAGAGCCACGCTAGGATAAACTGAAAGACGTTTAGGATTGTGGAAATTCTAATTGTGTAATGAATTGCGGATATGGAACCCAAAAGCAGACCCAGATAGATTCGGTAGAAGGTTCACAGCATTCCTTGTAAAGAGAAGTGGGGAATGGAGTAGGTGGAGGTGGAGATGATACGGGCGGAGATAGAGAGACCAGGGCAGACCAGATGACGGAGGGAGACTGGCGAGGTTGGTTGGTGTTAGCCTGGCATGGAGTGAGGCACAAGGAAAAGCAGTATTCCAAAACAAACACGGACATTATTAAACCAAAACTACGTTGTTTTGCAATTGATTAGTTGCAGGTAACCAAAAGCCCAGGAGGAAGGTAAAACACAGACCAGGGACTGACGTCACAACCCAGACCATGACAAATTACTGTACCATAAATACACCACCCTATTTATACACTAGGCAGGGCTCACAGCACTAAACTAACAGGTCCTTTCTATCAGCTGATGTCATCACCCACCACCTCCATGATTTTCCTCAGCGTTTACTTCCAGGTGATTTTGAAACAGTCCCAACGCGGTCCGCTGCTGAGTTGTCTGTCAACACAGAGGAGTGGACTAGAGCTAATGGGAACGGGCCCGGAGCTAAATGTCAAGCAGAAATGACTGGACTTTATCTCTGCTCCACACCAACTGTTTAATGTGTTCCCTTCCCAGCATGCAGGGCATCCCAAATGACACCCCACTGAATGCAAGGTTCAGTACTTCAGACCGGGGTCCTAGTCCCTACAGAGGCTCTGATGCAGAGGGTCTGTCTTAAATGCTCAGTGAGCAGGAAAGACACCAGGGCCCCTAGGTATGGGTTGATACTGGACAAGGTCACCTCAGTTAAACACGTGTCCATGGGTTGGGGTCTATGACCTTGTAGCGTAAGTGTCTGTGATGTTACACAGGCCCAGAGAGACCAGGGGAAGTAGATCTGGACGATGCAGATTGTGAAGAATCAGCTGAACTGATGTGGGATAAGATAAATAGAACAAAACATTTAGAACATTTCAAAGGGAACACGGTTTGATGGGTGTTGAACTGAGTGGCCCCTGTCCAGTATTACCTGGGTCTTTCCTACTATGTGGTGCCATTTGGACCTCAAAACTTTAGCAAAATGTTTCTTACATGCTTTCAGAATTTTTTTATGTTCGACTGTTTGAGAAACACTGGTCAAACTTGGACACTTCAATTAATAAATCTAGTCGGATTGTTCACATGAAACCTTGAAATACTTCCACCTTGTTAGGGACATACACATACTATCAGAAAGTATATTTATGTATTTGTCAAGAATTCAATAACTAATTATTGGGTGTGTGCATCTGTTTTTTTTTATTGAAATTGGTCAACATTTCTATAGATCTATTTTCAGGGACATTTCAGGAAAACACATCAAATAGTAAAACATAAATGATGAGTAGAGCATTAATGGAAACATTCAAGAGATTTTAATTAAAACTATTATTATTTTTTTTACAATTTTACAATTTCTCAGTTTCAATGTTTATACAATGTCTCTTTTATTTCTTATTTCTCATACAGTTGATGAGATGATAAAATGAAAAAAAGTGTCTATATAATTACCTGAATATCTATAATTACCACATTAATAGATTACTGTTATTAAGATAAAGGACACCTGCCCTTATATTGATAACATTTTGAAATCCATTTCCACTATTTTCCACTAAACAAGAATGACATTTTCCTAGGGACAAAAATGGCACCTCATAGTAGGAATGACCCACCTGCCGACCAAATATTTTAAACAACCCCTCAGCATCTGAGCCTCAGTAGGAAACGGCCCTGGTCTAAAGCAGTGTACTCTAACAGGAACAGGGTGCCATTTGGAACGCAGTTCTTTCATCTGTTCTCTAAGGTTTATCAGTGGCTGCTGCACAGATGGATGAACACTTGACTCCCCACGCCGCACTATCCCATCAAACGTGAGTGTGACATGCAGCCAGACAGGAGCTTACACGACACGGGGACGCACATGAACGCCCCCCCCCCAGCCAAACGACGCAATGAAAACCCAATGAAGTGGAGCCCTTGGGGGGGAGGACAGAACAACGGCACAGAGACGGAGGATTTCAATTGACGATTGTCGTCCGTCCATCCCCCCCGCCAGACCCTGGTCAGCTTGAGGCCCGGGGGATGGTGGGGGGGCATTACAAAGGCCTTTGAGCGGAACCCCAATCAGTCATTTGGGCTTCAACTGCCATTGTCTGCTCCTCTCTGCCTTTCTGTGCCAGGGCTGGGTTCAAATTAAACTGCTAAATAACTCCAAATACCTAATCTAGGCCTGATTGATCTCGCCCATGCCTGATTGACCTCATTTGTCACAATGAAATCAATGGTGAAGCCTTGCCAAAGTCACAGCGCGTCACGTCGATTTACTGGCAAAACGCTAGATGTATTTGAAAGGTTTGGAGTAGTACCTGAACCCCAGGTCTTGGTCCCTGGCTGTGATCCAGCGGAGTGAGTGAGGCCGGGTGTATAACTCACTGGTCTGGGGGGGCGGGGGGTGGGGGGGGGTAGTGCACGGGCGCGGCTGGATGGACGCAGCCAGCAGGCACCGTCACAATGAGGTCTGGAACACCGTAATGAAAACACTAAATTACAGGTAACAGTTGAAACAGTCACCCGTGCCAGGGTGAGGCTGAAGTACCGGCTACAGCAACAGGGGCTTGGTATTGGTCAGAGGAAAGGGGGGGGGGGGGAGTGGAGGGGATGGAGGAGGCTGTAAGGGAGGAGGATGGAGAACGGGGTGTGAGCAGGATAGAGGAGGAGGTGGTATGAAGGGGGAATGGAAGAGGAGGCGGTAAGGAGATGGTATGGGGGAGAGGGAGGTGGTATGAAGGGCGACACGGAGGAGGAGGATGATATGGTGTGGAGGTGGTTGGAGGAGGATGGAGGAGTAGGAAGATGAAGGTGAAACGGGTATTAAAGAGGAGGTGTTGGTTTGGAGGAGGATGATGAAGGTGAAGGAGGTATGAAGGAGAAGGATATGGTATGGAGGAGGATGAAGAAGATGAAAGAGGTATGGACGAGAAGGTGGTATTGAAGAGATATGGAAGGAGGAGGAGGATGGAGGAGGATGAAGGTGAAGGGGTTATGGAGCAAGATGCACAGTGAAGGACTGAGAGTAACCATACTACGTTAGCAAAATGTAACCACGTTATCTTACAGAAATCAAGAATCTGCTGAAGAATGAAATGCAGTAATTAACATGAACATTAAACAGACCATCTCTGAAACAGCAATCCCCACTTCTTAATTCAAAATACATTTATATTTTTCTAAATTGAGGAAACATTTTACAGGAAAAACTGTTTTCTCTGTAAAATGGTCGGCTACATGTTGAAAATGCTAAATGCTCCCAAACAAGAAAAAGCTTTTCAGTGCAAAGCCACTCCGTCTCCTCCAACAGAAAAATAAACAAGACCACGACAACAAATCAACACGTCGAGCACATCCCCAAAACATCTCTCTGTCAGACTGACGGTGTGACAGTGTGTTCGTTTGAGGTGTGACACAACATCTTCATCTTCCTCTCACGGAGGTTATCAAGATGTCAGCCTAAACAGGCCCCGTATTTCACCTCCCGCCGTCCCTCCCTCAGAGTGTATTAACTGCAGACAGGAAGGGTAAATAAGAGGAAAGAGAGTAGCACAGGGAGAATAAGCCATGACAGACAGAGCCAGGGAGACACAGAGCCAGGGAGACAAGAGGAGTATCTCTTAAGGTAGTTTGTGCCACAGACAGTATCTTGCCAGCTACTATTTTTGTTGTCAATTAGCAAGACAGCTAAGCACAGGGTTTAACTAAGTGCGTCATGTTTTCCCAAATCACTGAGTCAATCAATCACCTGTCAACCACGTCACGGAGCCCATCACACAACCGAAAGGAAAATGTGCCCCCACCTGAGAGGGTGTTGCCGACTCCCATGTTCGGACTGAGGCGGCACCAGCCGGCACAATACCGACGTCACAGACACCCCTTTTAGAATGCGGCGCCAACAGATGCTCTGGTATCTGACTGTAATGCAATCAACCTGTATTCTGAGAGGTGATGGATGAAACTGAAGCTTTACAGAGATTTCAGTTTCCCACCAGGGGGCTGGGTACTGGGGAAACAAGTTCCCCTGAATTTCAACCAGGAATATCCGGTAAAAATTTAATCTCAGTTTATAGACATTCTGAAGGAGAAGCAGGTGATCGAATGCAGTTCTGACAGACCACTGAAATTACAGAATCTCCACAGAGTACATACAACACATGCAACACATATGGAAGTAGAAGTTAATCCAGCTCACCAATTAGGCCAGACTTTAGTTTCGGGAAATACATGACAATTCCTTCAAAAAATAGAAAGGTCTCTGATTCAATATTTAATATAGTCCTTTTGACCAGGGTCCCCAGAAAACAGGGTGCCAGGGTCCCCAGAAAACAGAGTGCCAGGGTCCCCAGAAAACAGGGTGCCAGGGTCCCCGGAAAACAGGGCGCCAGGGTCCCCGGGAAACAGGGTGGCAGGGTCCCTGGAAAACAGTGTGCCAGGGTCCCCGGAAAACAGTGTGCCAGGGTCCCCGGAAAACTGGGTGCCAGGGTCCCCGGACATTTGGGATGTGGACGTTATTGGACAGTAGTGATCTGCCCGCGTCAATCTGGATTAGGTGTTTTTCAACTCTGACGACACATGGTCACAATACACACTGGGTCAGCACTGAGGATCACCATTCACACTGGGTCCACACAAAGCATCACAAAACACACTGGATCCACACTAAGCATCGCAAAACACACTGGCCCTCATTTATCATTCTTGCGTAGAAACGGGCGTATATGTTGGCGTAAGATTTTGCTTACACTACTCTCACCGCCTGATTTATGAATCTGTGCGTACCTTTAAAATCCAGGTGTATGCAAAACCTGCCCTTGATAAATGCCGCGGCTGAAAACGATCGTCATTAGAATAACACGCCCCTATATGTTCAAGTCTCCGCTTCCCCCACGCCCTCATTTTACGCCATGGACACACGGAAGACGGCAAAAAAGAGAAACTTCTCTGACGTGGAGATTGAGACGATCATCAGGGAGGTAGAAAGAAATAAAATTGTTTCATTTTGCAGTTTAAAAAGCGGAATAAAAGATGATGATGTGATGTGGAGTACCATTCATTCACATTAATAATTGCATGACAATTTGTAATATTCATCTTATTATTTCATGATATTTATTATTAATGACGTTTATTGTTATTTAGAAGAATGTCGTTATTATTATTATTTCTATTATTATTTAAAAGAAGAATGTCATTTTTATTATTTTGTCAGTCTGAATTATATTTTGGTCATTAAAAGCCTTTTATTACGGAACCCAGTCCATGCGCAACTGCCGGGCCTAACCCTGAAACGTCATGTAAAGCGCACAGGCTCGCATCTGAAGGAATACATATAAATCAAATGCTTTGGAAAGTCACACAAATTAAACCTTGAAGTCCATGTTGCACAAAAATAAACACTGAAGTTTGTAATTATGTTGTTGTTTTTTTTACAGTGGGTCATAATATATCATATCTTTTAGTTTGTCAGTACGTTAGGATTTTTTTTCCTGCGCATTTCCGCACTAACTCCTCCTGAGCTGGCGTAGGATTTGAGAGTGCCGTACGCCAACGTCCATATTGATAAATCTCAAAGTCACCGTGGTTTTGGGTGTACGCCAGGTGTACGCTGGAAATTTGTTGTACGCACTTTTGATAAATGAGGGCCACTGGGTCCACACTAAGCATCACCAAACACACTGGGTCCACACTAAGCATCACCAAACACACTGGGTCCACATTGAGCCTCACAAAACACACTGGGTCCACACTGAATATCACAAAAAACTCTGGGTCAGCCCTGAGGATCACAAAACACACTGGGTCCAAACTGAGCATCACAAAACACACTGGGTCCACATTGAGCATCAGAAAACACACTGGGTCAGCCCTGAGGATCACAAAACACACTGGGTCCAAACTGAGCCTCACAAAACACACTGGGTCCACATTGAGCCTCACCAAACACACTGGGTCCAAACTGAGCATCAGAAAACACACTGGGTCCACACTGAATATCACAAAAAACTCTGGGTCAGCCCTGAGGATCACAAAACACACTGGGTCCACACTGAGCATCACAAAACACACTGGGTCCACACTGAGCATCACCAAACACACTGGGTCCACATTGAGCATCACAAAACACACTGGGTCCACATTGAGCATCAGAAAACACACTGGGTCCACACTGAGCATCAGAAAACACACTGGGTCCACACTGAGCTGTGTGTGCCTGACCGTGGGAGATAAAGACTGTATTTTTTTGTTTGTGTCTTTGAGAAAACAAGCAAGTGTACATATGCGAACGCAGAGGTATCTGCTGGTGTGAAACCAGTGTGTGTGTGTGTGTGTGTTTCAATGTGTCTGTCTGTGTGAAACCAGTGTGTGTGTGTTTCAGTGTGTCTGTCTGTGTGAAACCAGTGTGTGTGTGTGTGTGTGTTTGTTGGCTGCAGCCGGCGGCGTTAACAGAGACATGTCATGGTGCTTGGCTGAGGGTCTCAGTAATTAGAATCAATGGGCTCATGGTCACTTTAACTGCTTCTGCAATATCACTCTGGGTTCCCAGTGCAACAACACAGGATGTACTGCTGAACAACCAAACAAGGTAGATACTGAGAGTGGAGGGAGGGAGTGGACGGAGAGGTAGAGAGAGTAGAAAGAGCAGAGAGGCAGACAGAGAGAAGAGAGTACACATAAAGGTAGAGTGAGTGTAGAGAGAGGCACTGTAGAGTGTAGAGTAGAGAAGAGGGAGGTAGAGTGTAGAGAGAGTAGAGGGAGGTAGAGTGTAGAGAGAGTAGAGGGAGGTAGAGTGTAGAGAGAGTAGAGGGAGGTAGAGTGTAGAGAGAGTAGAGGGAGGTAGAGTGTAGAGAGAGTAGAGGGAGGTAGAGTGTAGAGAGAGTAGAGGGAGGTAGAGTGTAGAGAGAGTAGAGGGAGGTAGAGTGTAGAGAGAGTAGAGGGTGGTAGAGTGTAGAGAGAGTAGAGGGAGGTAGAGTGTAGAGAGAGTAGAGGGAGGTAGAGTGTAGAGAGAGTAGAGGGAGGTAGAGAGAGAAGGGACAGAAAAGTGGCAATTAATGGAGCAGAACAATCTGTGCGATCTCCCTCCTGGATGTGTGAAAGTCCCCCCCACCCACACACACCCTTCTCTGTCTGTTGTAAAAGGAGCAGGAGAGGACAGAAACAAAGTGCTCATGTTACATCTCAGACTGGCTCCCTCCCAGCCCGCTCCACACCGGAGGACCAGAAGAAACGCTCAAATGCTCCAAGCTTCTCCTCCCTCTGTACAGCAGAGGTCACAGTCAGTGAACTACATAGTGATTAGGGAGCCATAGGGAACACAGCCCTAAAAAGTGATTCCCATATCGTTGGCTAGCCATTACGCACCTCCCAAGGGTAAATCAATTTGATTATGTCCGAGAGCGCTGCTGGTGGAATAGGTCTTACTGTCCAGTGTTGTTATTGAAATGAATGTCTGTTTCCTCGATTGGCTGGGCTACAGGGTGGTTGTGATACATGCTGTTCCCGGCTGCTCTACAACAGGCAGTGTAGGTTTCAGTCTGGAGAGTGCTGTGGCTTGATAACTCTGATTACAACCACACGTTAATGTATGCATAGCACATAACACAGATTGCTCATGGCTGATATATTTATAGTGAGTATTAAGGCATTAGGAGCGATGTTGGCATTTTGGCTTAGTATTACATTACTGTTTGGGGTCACTTCACAAAACAGAACCAGCTGGCCATTTTGAGCCTTTAATCGAACCCACAACTGCTGATGATCCAGATACTCAACTAAGTATCTGCCTTGATTGCACATCCAGAATGCCATTTAGAATTGGCATTTGTAGCTGTACATCTATTATTCCACTAGTATCATACACTACACGTAGTATTGGTACATTTCTCTGCCCTCCTCTATTTGCCTTAATTGCACATTTAGTATTGCCATTTGTACTGCATTTGCCTTCATATCACATCCATACATTCCACTTGTTGTATACATATATTTAATACTTGTACATTTCTGCCCTCTTCTAATCTAGTAAAAAAAGGCCTAAATTGGCAATTAACAAGGTCTAAACAGTCTTTCATATCAAGTTTGTGTTATTTTAATGGACCACAAATGTGCTTTTATTTCAAAAACAAGGACATTTCTAAGTGACCCCAAACTTTGAAGGGTAGTGTACATGGTCATGGTATATTTGAGAAATGGAAACATGAAAATGTGTCCAAATTGGACCGAAAATCCCTTTTGGTCAAATTAAAAAAGTTTTTTTTTATTTTTTAGAATTAGCCTTTGGTTTTGGTTTATTTAAACCTCTGTAGACTTCCTTGATGCAGCCTTCCAGATGCCTAAGTTGGAAAGACACGCTAGAAGGAACAACAAAAGCTTTCAAAAGATTCATAAAGCATCAAAGCAGCATTGGCAACCGTAGCAAAAATAACCCACTCAACTCAAACCAAAAAGTTGTATAATATTAAATGCTGAAAACTTTATTTCATAAGTGTATGCCGTTATATCAAGAATCAGGAACATGTACTAAAGCGTAACATAAAGGAGGAAGACGACGAGACGAGAGAAAAGAGCCCTTCCGCTAACTGCTGAGCAGTTAGGTAATCGGTGCAGTGGGGGGTAAGCACACGAAAATGCTGTTCACGCACCTTTTTTTTGGAGCGAGCGTTAACGCAGCATTGCTGGAAAATGCGTTGAAAAAACAGGGAGTGGTACTTTACTTGGCGTATACCCACCCAAACCTCTACATCCCAGGTTGTGATTGTCAATGTGCCTCAGTGGTACTTCACACTATACATCCGACTGGATGATCGATTGTTAAAAGCTATTAGCAATTCACATCGCACTCATGCACGCCTCTCGGAGAGATTGCATAGCTCTTAAACTGTTCTGTTCTTGGTACTAAAACTGTGCTTGTCATACTTCACATGTATCCAGCCATCGCAATCCTTTCCTACCGTACATTTCAGACAGAGGAAAGGGTGTAGTTTAATATGGTTCTGCGTTGTTGTCAGCAGGGTTTCTGGATGAACCACAACAAAAAGGACAGTTTCGACGAAAAGTACATAAATCAGCAAAAGTCCTACATCTTCTAGAAAATTCCACATAGGTTGTGTAGTACCTATGCACTACAGGTATCAAAATTAGCCCCCTCGTTGTTGAGCAGTTAATCTTATAGCCCCATTTGAAGACGCCAAGCCTGTTTGTGTTTTCATCTTGAACAACTGATTATAAGAGAAAACAATCATGCATTAAATGACCTTGTCTTCAGAATTAGAAATGTCTCGTGGTCGATTACTTTCTCCCAATAGAACATGGCCTGTGCTTCCTGTGCTTTCGTGAGAAGAAAAAAAATCACACCTGGTCCATAATCCTGCAGTTGTAGCCAAACTCGTTTAGCAGTTCATTTACTGGATTCCATTTTGTACAAATGCCGCATTGATCGAACTCAGGAAAGATAAAGACTTTCTTACTAAAGTCTTGGTAGACAGGCACTGTGCTGCATTGAGATTGAGGTCAGGGGTCATTCTGCTGTGGACAACACCACAGAGACTCTGGCAGCCTTCAGGATTGCCGTCATCAGACAAACCAGGGAGTGACCACATCCTTTTTCCTCCTCTTCCATCTCTGTCCAAGCCTCATCACTGGAGTCGGTTGAAGCGTCTCATATCCGTATGTGGAATGTGCTGTGAAGGTAAAACAACACAAAGGCATTTTGAGTCATGGTAGTTCATTATACTGCTGCGTTTCAAACAGATGCCATGGGACATCATTTGCATTTTGGTCATTTAGCAGATGCTCTTATTCAGAGCAATTTACAGCATTCATCCTACTAGTTAATAAAAGGGCCTCATTCCAACAAAAGAGCAATAGAAAAAGTATTGTTATAATTATTTATTTATTCAATCCCATTGCTACCCAATTTACTATTTAGTTATGGCCCTGCCTCATCGCAACTGCCCCGCAGGTTCGGTGGAGTTGAGGATTGAGACGCGTCCTTCGATGCACAGCTCACCAAGACATTCCCGCTCACTTAAACAGGAAGTAGTGCTCGGCATACCTACTAATCGTGATCAACTACGATTGAGCTTGCAGTTGCTTGACTCACCACGAGGTGTCACTAAAACCCCATGAGACCAGGCAACCCTGTCTGGCAAATAGCCCTGTTCAACTGTCGATACGCCACGACCAGGGTATGAACTTCTGTCTGCAATGATACAGCTGCACTGCAAGGCAGTGACATGATCAACAGAAGATTGGATCTGAACACTGCATAGAAGGTTGCCAGATTAAATCCCAGAGCTGGCAAGGCGAAAAATTGCTTGTTCAGTCCCTGTGCACGGCATTGTTTGAAATCGAAAAGTATGTAGCATCTGCTGATAGGATACAACCTACTCACCATCACTCGGTCCCAGCCTCAGAAGGAGACGTAGGAGAAAGCTTAAAGAGCAACGTTGCCATTTTATCCATCCGTGCTGAACCAAGCCTTCCGTCACCTCTCGTTTCCGTCCTCTCCAGCCCGTGACCTGTTCCCCTGCTCTAGAACGACCTCCCGCTTCGGCTGAGGTTCACGGGTGCCTTGTTCAGGGCCGAATAAGGCGTCTCGGGTGTCTCCTGACGACCGGATTACAGAGCGGAGCTATATCCTGTCTCCCGACATAGTGCCTGGGCCCGTGTCTAAAGCATTTCACTACACAGGCAACAGTGGGTCGTTTCTAAGGCCGACCCGGGGCTGTAGCACTCTTGTCAGCTTACAGCGGAGCGGCGCTCTGCCATTAACAGAGATACTTAAAGTGACATAAAGCCACTGTCCTGCCATTTTACAAGGCTTGGCCGGTGAACAATTACCAATGTCACATTGGACCTTCACATGCAGTCAGAGTATTGGACCGCGGAACAGCTGACGGGAAGATACAACCTTCTACCCTGCCAACGACTTGCCACAGAGTGCACTTCTAAACTGGAGAGGACCGCCCAGGGTCATCCAGATGGGTTCCCAAACGGTGAGGAGATGAAGATGAATCAATAACAATTACATCCGGCAGGGGCCAAAACCGCCAAAAGCTTCAAGGACCGATGATTTATTCTGGAGGTGAGACAGGAAGGACATGGGAACGAAGTGCTGCCCACTGGGTGTTTTTTTTTTTTATACGGCAAAGGCCGAATCAGAGTATTCCAGACCTCAGCAGTGAATCTGAAGGCTCTGAATGGTTGTTAAATGATGGAAGAAAAAAAACAATTGATGAACGGTGCAACGGCCCGGTTAAAATCCAAGTCTACTACGACGGGATGGGAGTGTGGAGGGAGGTCTGGGAGAGTGTGGAGGGAGGGAGGTCTGGGAGTGTGTGGAGGGAGGGAGGTCTGGGAGTGTGTGGAGGGAGGGAGGTCTGGGAGTGTGTGGAGGGAGGGAGGTCTGGCAGTGTGTGGTGGGAGGGAGGTCTGGCAGTGCGGAGGGAGGGAGGTTTGAGAGTGTGTGGTGGGAGGGAGGTCTGGCAGTGTGGAAGGAGGTCTGGGAGTGTGTGGTGGGAGGGAGGTCCTGCAGTGTGGAGGGAGGTCTGGGAGTGTGTGGTGGGAGGGAGGTCTGGCAGTGTGGAGGGAGGTCTGGCAGTGTGGAGGGAGGTCTGGCAGTGTGGAGGGAGGTCTGGCAGTGTGGAGGGAGGTCTGGGAGTGTGTGGTGGGAGGGAGGTCTGGCAGTGTGGAGGGAGGTCTGGGAGTGTGTGGTGGGAGGGAGGTCTGGCAGTGCGGAGGGAGGGAGGTTTGAGAGTGTGTGGTGGGAGGGAGGTCTGGCAGTGTGGAAGGAGGTCTGGGAGTGTGTGGTGGGAGGGAGGTTCTGCAGTGTGGAGGGAGGTCTGGGAGTGTGTGGTGGGAGGGAGGTCTGGCAGTGTGGAGGGAGGTCTGGGAGTGTGTGGTGGGAGGGAGGTCTGGCAGCGTGGAGGGAGGTCTGGCAGTGTGGAGGGAGGTCTGGGATGGCAGTGTGGAGGGAGGTCAGGGATCTGAACGAGAGTATCTGCCGAATTACTCAAGTGAAAATGTTCACAACAGCAGGCCCTCCCGAGAAACCCATAACAGGCTAAGAGAGCGATGTTGTTGTTTATCTTTCGTGTCTGACGGCTGGCTGCAGCTAATGATACCCTGCCCCTGGCCCGACCCCGTTACCACAGCAACACGCTCCATGAAGAAATCCCAGAAAGAGTCCTAGCCAATCTAACGCCGGCACTGCCTGATTGACAGATTTACGTACGATATCCTTGGTCAGCTAAATCAAGCTTTGGGAAATGGAAAGGGAGGGGGTTTTTACTAGCCAGTTTCGTCCGCTTGGTTTGGTCGCCTCAAATGAAGAGTGTTTACAATACTGTTGATGGATTGGTCAGCAGTAAACCTGCTGGGATAGGGCACTATTGGTTCTCTCTTTCTCTGTTTTATTTCATCTCATTCTGAACACAGCGTTATGCAGCAGGATTCACAGGTCCACTGGAACATTCTGCTCTGCTCACATTTCCTTCTTAAGAGCTGGATTCTCAGGCCCTAAAAACCAGGGACCAAGTGTGGTCACCAAAACAGCATTCTATCATTCTAAAAATATAGCCAGAATCAAAGGCTTGGTGTCCCAAAAGGACCAAGAGAAGCTCATCCATGCTTTTATCTCTAGTAGGGTTGACTACTGTAATGGCCTCTTAACTGGACTCCCCAAAAAAAACTGTAAAACAGCTGCAGCTCATTCAGAATGCTGCTGCTAGAATGTTAACCAGGACCAAGAGAATGGAGCACATCACTCCGGTTCTTAAATCTTTGCACTGGCTTCCAGTCAGTTACCGAATAGATTTTAAAGTGGTGCTTTTAGTCAATAAATCTCTGAATGGTGAATAAATCACTGAATTAATATGCCACGAATACATTTCTGATATGCTTGAGGAGCATGAACTGAGCAGGGCTCTTAGACTCAGGTCAGCTAGTAGAACCCAGGAGAAGCAGCGTTTAGCAGTGATGCTGCACACAACTGGAATAAACTACCAGAAGGTCTTAAACGTGCCCCAAATGTATACATTAGGATCTTTTCACGCGCCTATGACTGAGCGCTTAAACGTAACCACACTGTTTAGCATTGCAGCTTTAATAGCTTCCTCATTTAATCTATTACAGAATCTACAAGTTATGTTTTTTATTATGTTTTTTATTTTATTGTTCTTATTCTAATATTTGTTTCTATTCTATTGTATTTTTTATAATTCTCTTTTTATTTGTAAAATATAAATAAACTTGCTTGCTTTGCTAAACGACTCTAATAAACATCAACTCCTCTGTTCTGATTTTAAACCTCGCGTCCGCGGTTCGACAAACTAGACCGCGTTAGCCCTCTGTACCAAGGTGGTGGCATTACCATAACATGCTCAGTCGTCACTTCCTCACCTGGTTGGCCAAACCACCAGGAAGCCACGAACGCGGCACACTTCGATCTAAAAAGTCTTATTTTCCCTGTTCACAATGTACCTTAGAAAATCGGGAGCTTTGGAGATCATGTTCTCAAAGTCGGAGAAGGACAGCTTGCTGTCCCCATCAAGGTCCGCCTCCTCGATGGCTTTGCTGCAGACCAGACGGACCTCTTCTGGAGTCAGTTCTCCTTTAGTCAGCCGATTCAATGTCTTCTCCAAGTCCTCCTTGCACAGGAAATTGTCCCCGTTGAAATCTGACACACAGGAGAGATACACAATTTCAAATCAACACCTTTATTGATGGCGCAGGACAGAACGGGATCGAACCAGTTAGTCGAAGGTCTCTGGTGTGTGGAAGATCAACTTAGGTTTTCAAGCACATACACAATTCTGCTCAAACTGCTTACACACAAAAATTCTCAATAAAGCCTTTGTTATCTTTGCCCAGCCAGCCTGATGGGAAAGGGCCGACTCCCCTACCAGGCCGCCGAGTGATTTATCTGCAGTTACTTACAGAGTGAATTACAGTTAGTTTAGATACACAAGGACACTGACTGTCTTTCACTTTCCCGTCGGTCTGAGCTGACCGAGGATCAAAGCAGTCGGTCCCTCAAGTCCATGCTGTACCATCTGACAATCAGACGTAACCTCTGGTCTCTTGTTATGTTATTAACTCGTACTGAAAACGTCTACCCCCACTACCCACTGATCAGATAGTTACAGCGACGGAACTTGCATTGACAAATACATCCGTTGGTTCCATTCATCACACGCTATACATTTATACCTATGTAGCAGTTCACTCCAGATAAGAATGGGCTCATATTCAGCAGACTGTGACATGTTTAGCATTTCTGTATTATGGCCAGGAAGTTGTCCATTAACCGTCCAGTCATAAACCTCAGATCCTGCGGTCTGTAAATCTTCCAGAAAATCCACACCCCGCGTAGCCTTTTATTTATTTATCTATCGTGTCACGTCATTTTATGCATCTAAATAAGGGTTTTCCACGTATCTACACATGACACTGCACACCTTTAAGGGATTTCATTATTGTAAAATGGAATTACACTGAATAAAAATATAACCACAACATGTAAAGTCTTGGTCCGATGTTTCGTCAGCTTCACTGAAACTTCCCGAGAAGTGCTGCATACGCACAAAAAACTATTTGCTCAAAATGTGTGGACCAATGTGTCCACATCCCTGTTAATGAACATGTCTTCTTTCCCAAGATAATCCATCCAAATGACAGGTGTGTGATTGGACCACATGATCGTTACACAGGTGCACCTTGTTCTGGGGAAAATAAAAGGCCAACAAACACAAAGCCCAGACATTTCAAGTCTTGAATTAGCGTGTAATATGACGAATGCAGGAAGATCCAACATAGTTCCGTCTGGAGAGGCAAAACGCCTCCATAGCCATTTTAGACAGTTAGTCAGAATGTCCAACCGGCCTCACAACCACAACCTACTGGCTTCTTTCGCCACCGTCACCTCATGTCTCAGCCAGATAATGCACAGCCCCCATGTCGCAGGGATCTGTACACAACTCCAGGAAGATGAAAATGTCCCAGTTCTTCCATTGCCTGCATACTCACTGGACATGTCACCCACTGAGCCTGTATGGGATGAGATGCTCCGGACGTCATCCAACATATCAGTGTCCCAATTAGTGTTCCGCACCACAGAGAGCCTGCCTTGGGAAGGCGCTGAAAAATGCTGGAAAGTTCTAGAGGCTGCTGGGAGGGCCAATACTGCCCCTCCGCACATGCCTCTCGTTTGCCCCAATCAAGGCAGCTATGAAGCGAGAGTCGTCAAATAACTGGTTATGCTCTGTTTCAGAATGTGACGACAGGTGAAGCCACAGAGGAAAGGCTAAAGGAGCACCAGGCGCGAGCCAAACTCTCAACACAGACAGACAGAGGAAGAAGAGGTTTTGTTTATGCACCGTTGTTTTTCCTTAATAAAACACATTCAGGCATCGAACTCTTGTTCTGTCTCCATGTCATTTGCTCTGCCCCACCACAATAAAAAAAAAAGCATAAGACTTTGGTGTGTTGATAAGTGGGGGAAAAGTCCTAATGTAAATGCAAGAAAGCCAGAGTCTGAGGTATCAACACGTCAAAATGTAAACATTTGAAAGGCACTGTGTGTCATATACTGTAAAAAATACATGTCATTTTACTGTAATTTACTGTACATTTTACATGTAATTCTCTGTATTTCAGAATGACAGTAACATTCAGTTTTAAATTACACATTAAAACCTTCATTTAATATTTGTGCTGTAAAATAACTGGAAAAGTCTGTTATCAGGAAACACAATAATTATCTGTTTTTCCACAGACTTTGATTCACAGTTTACAAATAAACCCTGTAAAAATACGGAGTATTTCTGTTTTATCATTGATATCCCAGCTTGCTTTGTGGTAGTTCATTTTGTTAATGTGCAGTTTTACAACATATTTTTTTTTTTTAAGTGTATAGTAATTGTAAAAGCCGATTAACATGAGCCAACTGTTGATGCCACCTTGTTCTGGGGGAAAAAAAAGGCCACCAAAAAAACAAAGCCACAGACCTCTCAAGTTTTGAAGTGCCATGTAATATGCTGAAGTTTTTCCCCCAATATTTGTGAATAAACATCATCTTGCTCTGGAAATCCTGTCTCTTTTTCAACAAATAACATAATAACGAGCAAAGGAACTAAATCATAAGAGCTGATTAATAAAAGACAGACCTAAAGAGACAGACCGACCTGAAGACAGACGGACCTAAACAGACAGACGAGACTAAAGAGACAGACCGACCTGAAGACAGACGGACCTAAACAGACAGACGAGACTAAAGAGACAGATGGACATAAAGACAGACCGACCTAAAGAGACAGACCGACCTAAAGAGACAGACCGACCTAAAGAGACAGACCGACCTAAAGAGACAGACCGACCTGAAGACATACAGTCCTAAAGCAAGAGAGAGAGCTAAAGACTAAGTGAACTGAAAGGAGAGACCCCTCAAGGATGTCTGCAGTTAATGATCGAATGGAAGGCACAAGAAATGGTTGTAATGAGTACTTACCATAGATTTTAAAAGCGTATATGGCCTTCAGTTCTCTTGGAGCTGTTTCGCAGAGTGCGGAGAACATATCCACAAAGTCATTGAAGCTGAGGTTGCCTTGTCCGTCCTCAGAGAAGACTTCCACGATGCGGTTCCTGAACGGGTTCTCCTGTAAGAGGCATGAAGACAGGAACAGTCTGAGAGGCGGTATTGGTGCAACCGTGTGGTTTGCTTCTGCTCCACTCGTTTCCCCGACATGCTTTTAAACTAGGGATCTTATGAACACCAACTGTAGCCCACAGAGCATATAACCTGCCAGACCAAGATCTAACGAGATCCGAGATCCAATCAGGACTGTCTTGTAATTTAATGCAGAGTTCTTTGGTCCACTAAACAAGGGGCTTTTTATCTAATATCTACCTGGCCATTAAATGTCACTCACCTGTTTAACGGAACAAACAACCAACAGAACTGCAGATCTGCAGATCAGCACACACAATCATTTAACAGCCCATCCAAGACGTAAAGCTGCTCACACATGCCACAGTCAGGCTCCATCCATTGGCTACAGCAGGGAACACCACAGCCCGTGGCTCCTGACTCCATGCTGTAAATCAGCAGCCTCCTGGAGGCTAGGCTAAGCTAAGCTAATTACCGCAGACATCTGTGCAGGTTAAGCACCGATTTATGACCCGTTTGCCTTTGGCATTTTGTCTCTGCGGGTTGTCAGAGGACCATCAGTCATTGCCGAACGGGGGACCCGGGTTGCTGTCGAGTCGACTCCTCCAAAACCCGGTACCGCACCCATCGACGCCCCACGCCATGAACACTGCCCTGGTAAACCTCTGGTCAAAAGTAGTGCACTAAGTGGGGAATGGGGCGCCATTTGGGAAGTTTACAGATACTCTTCCCCGTCTCTTCCCCAGGGGGAACACTCCTGATGTGATAAGCACGGTTAGACGTTGTTGCAAAGCGTCATGTAAATGGACTGGAACATAATGTACATGTGTTGCATGTAGAGGGCGGTATATAAACTGCTGGACTTGGATGAAAGCTGTTTTAGAAACATTGTGAACTACTGAACCGGTTGTAAAAGAGACCGAACACTTCTAGCAACGGAGTAATAACGCAGGCAAGGTGTCTACTGGAAGCACTGTGAGGTTGTACATCATGAATCGACGTCTGCCACTAATTTTGGACAGACATAGCCTCAGTGCATTATGGGTAACATTTAGGTTGCTTACCGTAACACATTTCCATTAAAACGAGCTGTTGTGTTATCGGTCTGTAAACCAATTAACTGTGTGGTGATGTCATCTGCAGGCCGATACTGTGGCCACTGCTGATTATAAGGTCAATATTGTATTTTCAGACAGGAAAACTCTGGAAATTATATTGATTAAAATCTTGTTATTTTTCATTAACACTTTCTGTTTCAGCTGCTGTGCAATACAATACAAAACACGGAAAAGAATGGACTGCACTGAGCCTTTAAAGGGGAAAAGAAAAAAGCAATGTGATTTGTTGAGCCTGTGAAAAACGTTATGTCACCGCCTGTCTGGAAATTGCTAGACTCGACAATATGATCCACACTGAGGCCATGGTCGCTCTCTCATCTGTTTAAATGACTCGTGCTGTGCGTGGGCTCCAGTGAGGGGCTGTGCACTATGGGCTTGGCTGGAAGGAGAGAGGGAGCGAGGGATGGAGGGAGACCGAAGCTGACTAATCACAAGCGACCCTGAGTCAGCAGAGGAAACAGCGCTATCACATTACAACAGTAATGATCACATGAATCCTCACTGTTACCAAGCAACTATCTACTGCTCCATATCACCTCACTGTTACCAAGCAACTAAGCTCTATAACAGCATTGCGTGACGAGTACAAGAATAAAAGAAGATACTAAAATTGAAACCATCCATCACCGTTGCATGAAAGTCACTAACCACCTTTTAGGGTATTTGAACCAAGATTTTGTGTTTTCATTTCAGGCTGTAAGGAAACAAAATGTGAACATTTTGAAAGAGTCTGTCAAATGTTGACTTTCTACACCTACTGTACATTCCAGTCCAAGTGTACTTGCGCGAACATGAATAAACTTCCTGTGCAGTCATCTAATTTTCAGCAAAATTACATCATGATGAATGACAGGCTGGTTTCCTGGATTTGTCAACTTTTGACATGTGACCTTGGACATACCTTTAGCTCCGGCATAGTGACAATGAGTGTCAATGGAAGCCTGATGTCAGGCTCGTTGGTGTAGTCCATGGGAACTAGATGTGGGGCCAGCTCATGGAATCTCCCATGTAACCTACAACCCAGACAGAAAAAGGAAATAGAAACCTTAATATTATTTAATTAAAGTTAGGTTAACATAATAAATAACAACACACAGACACAATGACGGACCAGACACCCAGGTGACAACACACATCTCTGCTTAGATGTCGGTCCACCACCTCAAGCTTAACCTTGACAAGACTGAGCGGCTCTTCTTTCTTGGGAAGGACAATCCGTTCCAGGACATGTCCATCATTCCGCCTTCCAGAGTGCAAAGAACCTTAGTTCCCCTGCCAGCACCTCTGTTGTCTTTTGTTAACTTGGCTTATTCGGTTTATTATTTATATGGTCTTCTTTCCAGCACTGACTTTAGCTGACAACTAATTCACTGATTAGAATGCACTCATTAATATGATGTGTGATTGTTTCACCTAGCTTTCTCAAAATGTACGCACTAACTCTAAGTCATCATCCTGTGAATATAACAGCCATTGCAGTAATGGAGTTAGGGGAGTTTGATGAAATGTTTACTATATTAGGTTCAAATGGCCACTTCACAAAAGCCTCTGCCTGCATGGATGCCACAGTCATCAATGGCCCATTAGGAGCATTTATCTTCTGTCCTCAGTGCAGCATGTGGCTATGAAGGAGCAGCCAGTCCTATGGTGATAGGACTCTAACAGGGAAGGTATGGTACTGCAAAGATACAGTAATACTTGTCAGAACTATACAATAGAATCATGGCAGTGACGGGCAGAATGGTCCTGTACTACTGTCTCCAGTGTTCCGTCAGCCCAGCAATCCAACAGAACTGTCTCCAGTGTTCCGTCAGCCCAGCAATCCAACAGAACTGTCTCCATTGTTCTGTCAGCCCAGCAATCCAACACAAGTCTCCATTGTTCTGTAAGCCCAGCAATCCAACAGAACTGTCTCCAGTGTTCCGTCAGCCCAGCAATCCAACAGAACAGTCTCCAGTGTTCTGTCAGCCCAGCAATCCAACACAAGTCTCCATTGTTCTGTAAGCCCAGCAATCCAACAGAACTGTCTCCAGTGTTCCGTCAGCCCAGCAATCCAACAGAACTGTCTCCAGTGTTCCGTCAGCCCAGCAATCCAACAGAACAGTCTCCAGTGTTCCGTCAGCCCAGCAATCCAACAGAACTGTCTCCAGTGTTCCGTCAGCCCAGCAATCCAACAGAACTGTCTCCAGTGTTCCGTCAGCCCAGCAATCCAACAGAACTGTCTCCAGTGTTCCGTCAGCCCAGCAATCCAAAAGAACTGTCTCCATTGTTCTGTCAGTACAGGAGCCATGTAGAACGGTCTTTACATTACCCCTGTCAGGTCAGAGAAAAGGTAATGGCTCGCTCCTTTATTTCTCACCTCACCACACAGGAAACAAAGATTAAGACAGCAGTTGAAAGGTTCATTATCACACCCCACAGATTACCCAACAACTGGGTGTTCCGACTGACAAGCGAAATGGAAAGTCTGTGGCATCTGACCAGTAGAAAGAGAGGCTCCATCTAAACTCTCCCTCCAGATTTACTGGATTGGTTGGACCATGCAGAAGAGAACCCCACCAGACAGTTTTATGTATGAACAGCCTCTTGGGACTTTCTCTTACAGTGGGCCCATTACAGAGGTAGATGCACTGCTCTGTCAGTTCACCTAACATCTGTTGCCTTTTGTCTCCTAAGCCAGTGATTTGACTGAGATGTGTAACTTTCAAATGGAATGAGATTTCAGATACATTTTCTCAAGAGCAATTCTTGAAGGAGATACCAAAAATAGTGCTGTAAAACATTACTGTTTTAATTTGCACCATCGGTTTGCTTGCTACTGTAGCTCTGCAAATTCAGCTATTGTGTGTGAACCCTCCCAACATAAAACAAACTGACTGGATTAACCTCACGTTAGCTATGTGCATTGAGTACCTTTCAGACGGTAGACACGAACACTGTCACCTTGCCAGCTAAGGAACACTGCATAAATTGCACTGCAAGCTTGTCTCATTGACTCAAATTCAAACAGCTGCCAATCCTGGTTGATGTCTGTAGCTTACTGGCAAATGTCAGCTAACCGCTTGCTAACATAAAGTGTGACCTGTAATTCAATACAGCGAAAATGAAGGCTGGTGACACAATCAAAAATGTGTTTTATTGTATTGAGTGGTCGAAGTAAAGAAATGTCAAACATATCTTTTGTTTGAACTACTTAATGAAAGTCAGCCACCAACGACAAACTCAGACTGTCAGATTTCCACACATACATTGTACCTGCAGGACGTGCCACTGCTGAGGGCTGGGGGGGGCAGTGGGTCAAACCATTGTGAGGCAAAGGGCGGGGGGGTCTCAAATGTTTTTATCATAGAATCGCGCTATTAAGTGTCTGTAATCAGTACAAGTGCTTTCATTGCATCTTATCAATATTATTGAAATTACATAGATATGTTTACAGTGATATACGTGGGGGGGGGAGGTGCTGTTATTCCCAATGACCTGTAAGAGGTGCGGTTATTCCCAATGACCCTTCTGGACAAGCTTATTGTCACTCGTAAATCTTTCCACCTCCACACACATAAAACACATTTCTAGACCTAATCCACAGCCACCCTCCCACGCAACAAGCACACACTGACAGATCACACCGAGTCCATATGAACACTAAAGCGGAAACAGAAAGACACTTCCAGCACCCGGAAAATGTGTTGAGCAGGACCTGCTGTCACGCAAAGTAAGTAAGCGACCAAAGACAAACATAGAATGAGTCCCAAGTGGCATCCTATTCCCTAAATAGTGCACTACTTCTTGTTGAGCTATGTAGAGTGTATGGTGCCATTAACAGGTAATAGGGTGCCATTTGGGTTGCAATCTGAATGGATAAATAAGTGTTGGAATGCTTCCAGGAGGTCCTGGGAGGTTTGGCAGGCGTGTTTTGTGATACTAATCCATAAGGTGTAAATCTTCATAGCCGACAAAATATAACCTGAAGTACATAGATCATTCAGAATATAGAGATCAGGCCCCTCAAACATATTTTTCCTGCATCCCAAATGGCATACTATTCTCTATGCAGTGTACTACTTTAGACCATAGGCCCATTGTGTATACAGCACTATCTAGGGTATTCTCTGGGAAACAGACAGACATCCAGTCATTAGATTTATTGTTTTTTAGCCATTGGTTGAGAGTTGTCGCTGGGGTGACGGCTTCGCTCAAATATCAGAAACCTCTCAGGCAAAAATTGTTCACTGCTGATGCAGGAGGCCTCTACCTGCTCCATGAGTCCCACAGTCAAACGAATCAAGGCTAGTGATGACTAAACCCTTCACAGCTGACTGCTACTCCAGGAGTGAGAGAGAAACAGAGAGAAGAGTGAGAGAGAGAGACAGAGAGAGGAGTGAGAGAAAGAGAGAATAGTGATAGGGACAGAGAGAGACAGAGAGAGAGACAAAGAGAGAGAGACAGAGAGAGAGACAGAGAGAGGGACAGAGAGAGAGAGAGAGAGAGAGAGAGAGAGAAAGAGAGGCAGAGAGAGAGAGAGAGAGAGAGAGAGAGAGAGAGGCAGAGAGAGAGGCAGAGAGCGAGAGAGAGGCAGAGAGAGAGGCAGAGCTCTTTCAGTAGAAACTGTCCTCAAATAAAGCATGAAAATGCAACAACAAAAATATAGCTTAGAGTGCCTTGGCAGTAACCAAATGGATGCTAGGTCAGATGAGCAAGGTGAAAGAATCCATTGTTCAGTCCCTGAGAAAGGCAGTTAACCCCCACCGCCTCATTCAAATTTGGAGGGCTTGGGTCAAATCTCTGCTCTACTGTAGCAAGGACTTTGGAAATGCTTCGTACAGGCACCAACCTGGATCATGTTTGTCATCATGTCGAAGTTAGTGTGTACTGTACATTCTGTCCTGGAATAGCAGAAATGGGTCCAGGCCCGAGACAAGGAAGAAGCATCAGACACAGATATGGGATCCAGAGAAAGGAGACGGATATGGGGTTTAGTTGGAGTCTGAGTGATTTCTTTCAAACCAGAGAACTCCTGCGAGGGCCATGGCTGAAAGGGATTGGTTGGTTATACTCAGGTCTGCCTCCCTTTAATGTACCCAGGATGTGGGCCGACTGCGATGCAATTAGTAATCCAACACGGAAATTAAACCAAGTGATCAGACCAAGTATATCCAGGGCTTTATATAAGAGGGACTATTCAGCATGCATGGGATGCCATAGGACTGTCACTAGGTTACTGTTGCTGGGATACTCTACTATACAGTTAGTTGGATTACAGCTGTAGCAGGAAGTGTTCAATGTCATTCGACTCGGAAATTGGACCCAGAATCAAAGTGGAATCAAAGTGGTCTGTTCGAAAGCTGTTACGAGACACACAGAGGAAAGTGAACTGACCGTTGGGTAATCCAGCACTTATATGGTGACTGCAAAACACTGATGTTCAGTACATTGAAGCGCTGTGAACCGGCGGGCAGAGCAAATACGAGTGATGTTGGACAGTTAGAATTAGAGGACTGAGGGGGGTTTGATGGAGGCAGGTTTTATTAGTGCAACTCTGTTATGGGATGTATCGGTCCATTCAGCACCTCTGTAATGCCATGTCCAGTATCTGTACAATAAACTGATTAGCCTCTGTACCATGTTTGTATTAACTTGCTAACTTGCTTTTTTATTCAGTCTGATGTAATATAGTATTGACTACATATTTTATTTTACAAATAATATTTAGTTAAAAGTGTGACTGAACATATTTTTAAGATAGACATGATAATGTTCTTACAGTAGGTTACCATGGGGATTTCGATGGAATTTTGCATTGCCTGCAAAAAGTTTGTGTCAGAATTGATATGACAACAATTATACATGTATTGGTTATTGAACTACAGTAAATGAAGTGAATTAGACCTGGTTTGACCACGCTTATTTATTTTTTTAGGTCAAATTGTTAAAAAATGTATCTATATATTTACTTTCCCCAAATATAAACACCTAGCTGTCATATTATACCCAGTTTGACATCTTCCTATGAACTTCAAATGATGGTTGTTACAGAGACGTTAAGATGGCAATGCCTCTGTGGAGGGCATCCAAAGCTATGTTGCCATTAAATACGCAATATTCGACGTAACAATCAACGCCTACAGCAATGCGAGATGTAATAGTCCGATTAGCAAGGGCAGACTATTGAAATACGATGGCAAACGAGTCTGCAACTATCAGCAATGTCCTCTATTGCACCACGCTGGGGTCGCATTGAAGGGATCAGAAGGCACTACACTACGCACGTTAGGAACCCGGGTAAATCATTTTAATGTTGCCAACGCGCCTTTGCCACTCGAAAGAACTACTGAAGACGCCCCGAGTCTGACCTACATTTCAAGAAAATGAACTGCTACAGGTTTTTAATTGTTAGCGGGGAGCGATGTCCTAACATAAGTCAATCGGAAAGTGCACTGGCAATACTTCAGGACTGTAATTGCTTTAGAATACTTAGGCCAGCGAAAAGAGAGAATAAGGGAGAATGGGCTGGGGGGGGGGGGGGCTGTCTTTGGAGAGGCTCCAAGTTACACAGGCAAGGCCGTGGGGGAGGGGGGGCAAAGCAGTTTGTGGGAGTTAGCACTTAGCACAAAGGTATTAGGCAGAAAGAATCAAAATGGACACAGTTGTCTATCTTTGTATATCCCCTCTTCGGAAGGGATATCCTGGTTCCAGATCTGTTTGCGAATATCGACACGAGAGCACGTACAGTTATGGGGGCCAGTAAGCTACAGAGATTGCTCATGGTCAGTGGTGCAGTATAGAGATTGGGATGGCACTTCAGAAGAATACCTGAAGATACTTGTGATTTTATATCCTCAGATCACAGACAGCTGTTAAAATGGCAACCACAATGAATAATGTAGAATAGGATTGGGACACACTTATAAAGACAGCCGGCTAGGACATATTTCCATTGAAAAAGTGTGTTAACTTAAAAAAATGTAAATGATTTTAGCTCTATACATCGAATCGCTTCCCAGACAACCGTGACAGTGAATTGCCGTTTGAACCAGCGTGTCACATCTCTCAATGAGCTGATCCGAAGCAGCAACTCTGGGATAACAACACAACAAACGGTCAACATAAATACATTACCGTAGGATTTCTTTGCGCGTGAAAAAAGTGCAGTCCTGTGAAGAGAAAAAAAAGGAACGTTAAAATCCATTCTGAATTAAATGACTGAAGGTATGAGTGCTGTATCCTCCATTGGGAACCAACCATCTGAGCCTCGATAGTCCCCTACGCTCAATTTGGTTTAGAACAAATCAAGCCTTGCGCACATTTTAGATGAGAAATGATCACACCATTCGCATGTGCGCACACATTCCTTTGTCTTTGAACGTTCTGGTCCATCCAACGCAAACACGTATGCCCTATCTGCTTTAATTTACAGTACATGTATTTGTGGAAAAGATTGCATTTAGGTCCTGTTACATTCAACCTGTCCATTTTTGTAATTTCTCATTGTATGACCCTACATACCTGGGATTTATCAAGCGTCCTGAAAATAAATAGTTTACTTAAGATTCACATAGATTAGATAACAGGTTGTTTATTTTTTAGGGCTATACCTGGAATTCATCATGCACATTTTTTTGGGTTATTGATGAAATGTTAAGAAAAACAATTAGGCCTATCATAATATTGAAAATAAATGTTGTTAATGAATGTGACACATCGAAATAAATAGTTTAAACTAGATTTAGAAATAATTGTTTTCACATATCTTACCTGATATGCCTCGAACTGTTCATCAGTAAATATCGTTTGCTTATTACCCATCCTACTCGAGTATTTCTCCCATCACACAGAGACATTACATTGGAAGTTCGTGACGTTATTTCAGTTTCAGTCATTTAGGACATCACTGCCTTCTCATGCTCAAACATTTGTTTCACAGAACGCTACGACGTGGTTTCAGGCGAACAAAAACGTGTTGTTTTTCGTTGATTGTAAATGTTAAATCGCGAACAAAGTGGACCTCATTTCCAAACAGTGGATTTTTCTTTGAACCGCGTGATGAAAAATAAAAGTAGATTCCTTTCTCCGCATCCTTGGGGTAGCTGCCGGGCGGCGGCGGGTACCACTGACTCGGTTCTCGAGTGTCTCATCACTTAGTTCGGACGTTGCAGCGGATACAGTAGCCTGCTATGATGCAAAACAAAGAGCCAGCAGGCGGCGGTATTTAGCTGCAGGAAAGCGTCTGGGTCGGTTCTAACCTATGAGATTATAGGGTCCTAATTGTATCCCAGGCTCACATTGTGCTCCTGATTCGATTTTGTTCTTCGAACTGTAATAAGCAGTTATACCATTTGAGGATGCCACGGGCCTGAGATGATTCAACTCGCTGGGTGGAGATAGTCTTCATTCTGACATTTTTTAAAGTACTTCCAAAATGTCCGTGTTCAATTGTCGGTGGTACTAAAGACACAGACAGAGCACTGCGGTGAAGCTGGTTTTAGATTGGACATTCGACAGACATTCGGCTCTTCAAATCTCAATAGCTCTTTAATGAAGTATTTATGTAATCTAATGTTGGTCACAGTGTGATTACAAAAGTGTATACGACGTTGCACAGCCGTTGTATTTACCCATAATTTAACCGAGCATAAAGTTAACGAGCCACGGAGAACTAACCGCTGTGTATCAGAGCACAAACCGAAAAGGAAGCGATCTCCGGCTGGTGCTGGTTGTGGGAGCGTTCAAAGTGTGTACAAATGCAGCCATCTTCTTCAAACTTCTAGTTTCAATAGCAATTACAAAAAGTATACAATAACTATAAAAAGTACATATTCTTGATCAGGTGCGAGGAACAATGCACACCCTTTATTTAAATAGCTCCAACAGTAGAAATGACATGATTATAAAAAGTACATATTCTTGATCAGGGGGTCAGTAATATTGGATTACATGAATACTTCGTTAAAGAGCTATTGAGATTTGAAGAGCCGAATGTCTGTCGAATGTCCAACCTAAACTAACTTCACCGCAGTAGAAAGAGCTCACTATTTGTGTGCTACTCTGCAACCTAGCCCGCAATTACCCATGTGCGGCTTCATAACGCCGCCACACCCACCGGCAGTATTTTCTCTGCATGGAGACGAATCTGAGGGACCTCCAACGCGTAAGAGAATAAGCTAACCGTTCTGATTGGTCTGAAAAACCGATGGTCCCCCAAATCGCGCGATTTGGCCAGAACCAGAACACGCGTTAAGCAACATGTATAAAATAAGTAATTGGTTACGCTGATGAGAGGATGATCCAATCGCTGATTACCTTGCTTAACACCCCCACGCGATAGCAGGAATCTCAAGCTAAATGCAACGAATGATAGTGCAAATACGGAGTGCAGCTTCACATTACAGTTTAACATCAGACAATATTAGCTGCATTAATTGTCTTATAGCTACTTTCGTTTCTGACGACAGAGGCAGGCCAGCCTGGGGCACCTGACCTACACCCAAAGGCAGTAGCCTGGGGCACCTGACCTACACCCAAAGGCAGTAGCCTGGGGCACCTGACCTACACCCAAAGGCAGTAGCCTGGAGCATCTGACCTACACCCAAAGGCAGTAGCCTGGAGCGTCTGACCTACACCCAAAGGTTGCTAGATCAAATCCCCAAGATATCAAAGGGATCAAATCTGTAATATGTCATAAACTTAATTGCTCCCAGATGATTACCATTAAAGGCAAATCTCTTGTTAGTCATACTTTGTAAATTGGGCTTCTACATGCTGTGCCTAGTACCACAACCTAGGAGGTATTCATGCTGACAAACAAAACATTAGTTGCAAAATATTTGATCAGAGAGTATTTCTATTACACTAACCTAGTTGTTTTTTAATAGATGAAACAGATATACCTGACTTTGTCCAGTATGTTTGACTAAACGTTTTTTAACTGAAACGTTTTATTTTGGCGAAATGAATTCACCCTGGTCTGGCAGAAGACATACAGGTCTATGGATCTGACAGAATTCAACAGGTTTGCTATGCTCAGACAGCACATGGCTTAGCCTTGCTATTTATGTGTTATTATTTTTATTACTTTTAAATGTTTAGTTATTTAGTAGGTTCAAGCACACAGTAGCATTTTATTGGTAAAAGATTGGTGGGGCACAAACTATTTCAAAATATTGGATACATACCAGTAAAGCAACAAACCTCCCTCTTTATTGAACACATCAACAAACGTTGTGGCTCCACAAAACACTTTTAACGACAAAGCGGCTTGCTTCTACCAGGTATTGTAGTACACATACTGGAGAGAGAGAGAGACCTTCTTGTGTAATTTCTCTCCTCTCTCACACACATGTAAAATTACCACTGTCACAGTTACAAACCTAAATTAGGAATGCAACCAAGCTCAGAACCAATGTGCCTACAGGGCCATACGTGAACAGCAATGAGCTCAACACCACTGAAGGCCACAACGAAGCAGAAAGACAACTTTTTAGGGATACAGATCCATTCTATGGATATTCTACAACCTTAATAGATAAGCATGGACACACTGACACTCGTCCCCATCTATATCAATTGATCCAGCACAAAAATATGACTGTATGCACTGTCAACTTGGGCTGCGACATTTACCCTTCCAAGTTAGCCCAATTTCACAGCATTGTGCGGATGACTCCCACTGCTCTCATGTTTTGCAATCCTCTCAGAATTTTTTTTCAAATCTTTGTAACCCGTCCTCGACCAGGTACCATCTCCACCAAATAGCAGACATGGAAAACAGAAGAGTGCCTTCTTTTGTACACTAACCGTTAGCCACTTTCTCTTCAAAAACCACCACATTAAACCCATGGTTACTTTTACAAGCAGTTTGATGACAGTGATGACAATATCCTGTGGCTGATGGGCACAAAGTCGCTTTACTTCAAGTTTCTCCTCCAAATTAAGGGTTTTAAACCGGTGCTTGAGTTTGAAATCCACTTTATTCATTTTCTCAAGTTATCTGGCATTTGTGAAGCTAACAAGCTAGCTAAGACAATCTACCATCCTCGCTCTTCTTGCCGACTAATGTTGGCACCAGACAGACAGACAGCCAATCAGGTCTGAAATACGAAATTACGCTGTAGTGGGGCGACCGGCTGTCAGCCCCACTTGGCATCAAGTTTGTGTCGTCTACATTGATCACACTAACATTCTGAGCATTCGTATTAATATTTTCACATGTACAATGTACATTGCATTGTGAGAGAGGGGCTAGCCCCACATTCACGCTTAACCTATGGCCTACTACTGCAAACTTGAATTGGCAGAATGCAGTCTGAAGCAGCAAAGCAGAGACCAATGAACATGAAATAAAATCCTAACACAAATGATTTGCAATTTAGGAAGATTCTATATTCATAGATAATAAATTATAGGAAATAATCTTCGGGAAATAAAAATAAAATGTTTGTTGCAGTTCTTTCTGTTGACAACAGGCGGGTCTGTGCCACACCTGCCCCTAATGACCAGTCGCCCCTGCAAGCACATAATGACTGTCTTGCTGGGTTAGAGTCAGGAATCTAATCTAGAAAACTTGTGGTGTCTCATTATGTAGTCTGGGAGTATATGGCCAGTGCCACTGAAACATCTCACAGTATAATTCAGTGGTCGATCCCTCCTGATAACCTAGAACCATGCTATCCTTCCTAAACACTCAAAAAGTCTGAAGTCCCACCCAGTTAACTATATTGAAATGGCTGAAGCCCTCAATGGTGCTATATTTGCTAAAAAAAAAATCCATCCAAGATGAGTAATATGTTTATTCATCAGTATTAGTCTGCCATGCATAATTTTAGGCTTATTTGTTGGAGATGAAAAGTGGCAAGAAACATCAGAAGATAGTCTGTATGAAGGTGCTATATTTCATAGGTCCACAGTAAACATTAAGTCGGTATTTTCTGAATCAGGGGCATTTCGAATGTTGATGGAGTTATCATGAATCGATTAAATTCTATTTCTTATTCTAAATATCAGAGAAGCATGACTGGCGGTGTAATGAGAAAGGAGTAGATCGAAAATCGGAATTCGAGAACGTGTGAGATGATGTCGATTATGCCGTTGTAATTTTTTTCACAAGCTGTAATAGTGTCTTAAACTCAACCCGTAGTGAAGGCATAATGTTGGTATGTATCGAAATTCAACAATATCCCAATCTGGCAAATCACGAAATTAGTCGCTCAGCGTGGAGCTTTCCGCATGTGACGACACGATCGGCTTCCAGTGTCATCAGTATTCTGACAGCAGCACTAGCGAATATGTCACATCATATGGTAATGAGAAAACCTTCAAAATAAAAGCGTCTATTTCAATATACTGCGATGTGTGTAACTCGTTCTAAAGATAGTCAATTGTAACCAAAGGCAGTTTTGGTTGTTTCCTTTAGTTCCATTTTTTTTCCAAGCAAATGCAAACAGCAATTAATGGAAGAAATATATATATATATATATTTTTTTTTATGAACAATATTAAAACTTTACATGTACAGACCGGTTAATTAAATAGATTGCCTTAATACCAAAAAACTTGAGTTTTTCCAGTGGAACATTAAAAAAATACTCCAAAATAGTCCATATAAAGTGTAATTTCTAGGGGCAATATAGATTATATATCTAGTAACGCTTTCTAACTCACTCACTTCATTGGCTGCAATTCTATACACTACACCCAAAAGTGGCCTATGCATATTGGCTATTAAAAAAACTAGACTATGTGAAGTGGAACATGGCATTCGACAAGTGCTCAGCAGAGTGTGTCAAATTTTGTTATGAGGCAATTTGCATTGGTCGGGTGACATGCAATGTATTGCATTGGTGCCAGTGAAGTAGGTGGTTAAGAAAGTGCTGCTAGCTGTAAGGCAATGTAGTTAATAAACTGCTTTGTACATTGTATATTTAATGCATGTTTATATATTAATATATATATATATGTATATATAAACATGTACAGTATATATATATATATATATTGTTTTTGAGTTAAAAAGAACAATATTGCATGTATACAGATAGGCCTATATTAGTATCTAATAATTATTCTTTGCATTTGCTTAAGCATAAACATAAAACTTGTCATTGACTACAATTCACTTTCTTTAAAATGAATTAAACACGTTGCCATGGATTTCAATGATGGCTTTTATTTCTGAAAAAATGGCTCAGTGTTGCCAGCGTAATTTCCTGCTACTAGCAGAACGGCAGTAGTAGTTGAGCAGAACTGTATGGGACCAATTTTACACGGGTATGGCTAGCAACGCGTGGAGGTCAATGGTAAGATAACTCCGTTTGTCAGCTTAAAAATAATCGAATGTAACTTGACATTTATTGACAGTATGTGTTTCTAGTCTAGGCGCGTGGCTGGGATTACTTTGGTGGTTGAATAATGTACTTTCCAGGGTTTTCGTATGAGGCCTTTAGTGCGTGTGTCCTTGTCATGCTATGGCAAACCAAGCATCTCCTAATGTTTGTGGGAAAAATTACGCCTAATGTTCGTAAAAATTTAGAGTTTGTCAACATGAGAGACGTCTTGTGTGGATGTTGTGTTTAATCTGCGCGATTGTCCTTTCGTGACAATAACCTTTCCCTCGTCTTCCTGCTTCAGCTCACTCACGTCCTAGGGGCGGTGAAGAAACCGGCGCTATGTTCAAGATCTGCTTTCACAAGGGGGGTAGGTCTGGACTTGGAACTATACTACTGTACAAGTCTACGCTTGTCTTTTGTTAAAGTTGTCGCTCTTTCAAGGTGTTATCGGCCTAATTCCTGATCCACAGTTTAGTTTTTATTGGAAGGCAAGCATGGCACAGTGTAATCCCTCAAACAGATTCCAACTCTGTTCATGCACCTTGCTTTTGTAGTTAAAGACTGTTACATTAATTCCTGGGGATGGAATCGGTCCAGAAATCTCTGTGGCAGTCATGAAGATCTTTGAGGCTGCTAAGGTAAGTTTGGATAGCTATTTCTTCCCTGTAACCCTCACAGACACACATTGCAACCCATGGACTTGACCGAAAAATCAAATTCAATGGTTTCACACAGTTTTCTACGCGTCACCTATTCAAAGCACCATGTCCCACTGTTCTCCCCTCCTTGAAACCCTCCTTTAGACTCCAATCCAGTGGGAAGAGAGAAATGTGACTGCAATCCAAGGTCCAGGAGGAAAGTGGATCATCCCTCCTGACTGTAAAGAGTCAATGGACAGGACACTGATTGGGTTAAAAGGTAGGCAGTCGCATCAGTCAACTCTATTCACAATGTATAGAGACAGAACACACATGTAGAAGCGTATCCCTGTTGTGAAATCCACAGACTAAGGCCAAATGATTTCATTTCAATTGACGTTGGCGAGGTAGTTGTTTCATGCTGATTTTCCGTACCGCGGTTAGCGGAGAGAGCGCCGGTCGAGCCGCTCTGAGTGCTTGACAGCACTCGGATGTTAACCGCACTCCCTGCCACCCAGGCCCCCTGAAGACGCCCATCGCGGCCGGCCACCCCTCCATGAACCTGCTCCTGAGGAAGACCTTTGACCTGTATGCCAACGTGCGTCCCTGCGTGTCCATCGAGGGCTACAAGACCCCCTACACCGACGTGGACCTGGTCACCATCCGGGAGAACACTGAGGGGGAGTACAGCGGCATCGAGCACATAGTAAGTAGCGAAGCTACATGTTAAGGCCAGACTCACGTTGAGTAACTACACAGTAACTACACAGTAGCTACACAGTCGTGTACTTTTTAAAATGTGAGTCCTTGAAGTATTTGTGCACTAAACACAAACATTTCATTTGAAACTAATAAATAGAAATGTGAATCGTCTGTTTTGTTACACTGTACCAACAGCACATGTAAAGCAGTGTTTGCTAACTAGGACTGATGGAGAAGATACCAAGCACCGTTTTTGTGTTCAGGACCTTGAACAGGGGAAAGCCGTTGTTTTCCAGTTAAATGTTTTGCTGCTTTGTGCTCTACTGAGCTGTTTCCTGAAGAAAACACCACAATTAGCAATCTTAAAAAGTGGTCTAGATTTTGCTGCATGGGCCCTTCCTCTTCATCATCTGTTGATAAAGAGCTGGAGGAAGTCAACTGACACACTGACTGTATGCTCCTATTAGGGATGATGTGTGACCGAATCAACGTTTCGGCGTTCTTTACACTCAGCATTTTCTTGCCTTCTTCAGGGTGTGTTCTTATCTGTTCAGTCTGAATTGAAAAGGCTACACAGGTGTTTGGCAGCTTGGTCGTAGGTAAGCCAGTGGGACCGTTAGTGACACACACTAACTTAACAAACATCAGTCTCTAACCACCGTTCCGTAGCCTATTGAATTGCCCCGATGTGTGTTGATCAACTCTGTTTCCTCTCCTTTGTTCCAAGGTGTTGTGACTCCACACTGTGTCTTTTCCTTCACAGTTTCAGTCCTGTTGTAGTGAACTTGACCAGCGTCTGAGATTGCACTCCCCTCCCTGTGTTTCTACTACAAATGCCTTTCTGGTTTCATGTTTCTTTTCACAGTCATTGATTTTTTTTTGTCGACGTTCCTCGTCAAAACATTACAAAAAATCGTTCGGTTTAGGGATCTTAGAATGTGTTGTTCTGTTTTAGATTGTTGATGGCGTAGTTCAGAGCATAAAGCTGATCACAGAAGACGCCAGCCGACGCATCGCTGAATATGCCTTTGAGTACGCCAGAAATAACCAAAGAAGCAGTGTCACGGCCGTCCACAAAGCCAACATCATGTACGTTTCTGCATTTTAACCGCGCAGTGGCGTAAAATTGCACTAGACCCTCTAATAAAGTCAACTGTGTTCTGAATGTAATGACCTCTGTCTCCCCCTTGTGGCTAGGCGTATGTCTGATGGCCTGTTTCTGAGGAAGTGCAGAGAGGTGGCTGAGAACTTCAAGGACATTAAGTTCACTGAGATGTACCTGGACACCGTTTGTCTCAACGTGTGTACACTCCTCCGCGTGCATGACCACGATCCCACGCCTGATATAAACCTGTCTTTGTACATTTTGTGCGTGCGGAGGACAATGGTGTGGCTTGACCTTGATGAGGTTCTCGTGTTGAATGTTTCAGATGGTACAGGATCCCACCCAGTTTGACGTGCTGGTGATGCCTAATCTGTACGGAGACATTCTCAGGTCTGTGGAAATTCAGTCTATTTCAATTGAACCATGAAGAGCTTGGTGGTGTACAGATCCTCTGGTGGCCTATTCCACTCTGTAATTTGTGTGTTTATGTGACTCTGTTTATCACTGACGACTACGCCTCTACATAATGTAGCGTGTGTTAAAGTACAGTGCTGCGTTTGTGTGTTGCAGTGATCTGTGTGCTGGACTCATTGGAGGTCTGGGAGTAACTCCAAGTGGAAATATTGGAGCCAATGGAGTCGCCATTTTTGAATCGGTTCGTCTTGCTATTTCCAGGGCTGTTCACATCTGATTACCCGTAGCTGGTGTCTCTGTTTGATAGAACAGAAGGCTTCGACTTTTCACATTAATTATTTAGTCCACTCCAGCAACAATTTCAGTTATATTCTTTCAACAGTGCAATAAACACTTTTGGACATTACATTCCTACCTCTAATCCTTCAGACAAAACAAAACCCCATATGCCCTCATTTTAATGAAGGTACCTTGAAGGTACTGATGTTGTTGCCTGTGTCTTCCAGGTCCACGGGACTGCCCCGGACATAGCTGGTCTGGACCTGGCCAACCCCACCGCTCTGCTGCTCAGCGCTGTCATGATGCTCCGTCACATGGGCATGCACGACTACGGCAAGAAGATCGAGACGGCCTGCTTCGACACCATCAGAGACAAGAAGGTAGCCATCACATACCTCGCCAGACACCGCACCACGCCCTACCTCGCCAGACACCGCACCACGCCCTACCTCGCCAGACACCGCACCACGCCCTACCTCGCCAGACACCGCACCACGTCCTACCTCGCCAGACACCGCACCACGCCCTACCTCGCCAGACAACGCACCACGCCATACCTCGCCAGACACTATCGGGAGGGTCTGACAACTATCACTATACTGTTGGGTCTGACATCTAATTATGTTGCCTGCCTGGAATCAACCTCTTAAATTATTTAGCCCGTCTGTGATTAAAAAAGTTTTTGAACCTTTTGACAATGTCTCGCCGCTTGGCGGGCAATATTGGAAAGTAAGTATTGCCCATGGTGCTTCCGATCCTCTCTACATCACCCGTGGGGCTTGACCACTGCGTGTCTGCTAGCGGTACAAACACGTAGATGAATGAGTATTCAATGATTCATGGTAGTTCAGCTGTAATCAGGAATGGTCTAGGCATGGGGCTTTTCAAAACGCTGCAGTTTTATCTTGTTTGAAAGTTTGAGATGATGTTAATAAAAAAAATACAGTAAAACGACCAAGTAAATACCCTGGCCGGAGCCGGAGCGGTCCATAAACCAAGTCGTTGATCAATTGTTCTTCTCTCCCAGGTGCTGACTGGTGACCTTGGTGGGAAGTCCAAGTGTTCAGAGTTTACAGAGGAAATCTGCCGCCGAGTAAAGGACCTGGACTGAAACTACTGCTGTTTTACTGCGGGGACGACATTTCACCTACGCTTTTGAAATAACTCTAGATGACTGGGCGTATTCCAGTCACCCTTCAGCTGCACATTTGTATAGATGACTATATCATATTTATGTAGGTTGCTGCGAAGAGACATTTCTCGACGTGGTCTAGAAATGTAAATCTGTGCAGGTTGACTGCAATAAAGACGTCCTGGAACGCGCCCTGTCATGGAAATGTATTCACTCTTACAGTATATGTATGCACACTTGTGACATTTCCTTTAAGGAAATTGAATAATTTCAAGGTGTCTGCAAAATTCCCCACAAGCACATTCATCTACTACGTATCACTGTCATCTGGCAGTTGTTCTGATATTTGCGTTTAACTGTTAATGTTATTTCCTAAAGGCTAAAATGTGTTTTGTTTATTATTTATATCAGTTTCTTGTGCATGAACAGATTGTATCTCATTTTGCCACTCATTTCAGTCTCGAGTTCCATTCATAAAAAAAATATATTTGATGACAATTTCATCGCTGTCTCGTTTTTGTGACCTCTGAAATACAAAATAATTCAAGGAAATGTGGCGTTAATTGCATTTGTGATGCTGTCTGTCTTTCGGAAAAACAAGTGCTCAGATACATAGGCAATTTATTTGAACCGTTTCTCAGCTGTTTATTTCTTTTCTAAATGTTTTTCATTGAACATACATGAACAAGAAACATAACTTAAAAAAGCAGAACAAATAAAATGATTAGCTATAACATGGATTTTTTAAATGTGGTAATCCATCAGTTCGCGCCAATCTGGCAACCCTGTTTAGGACGCCTCCGTCCCGCCTCTATGCTGACGACATTAGGCACGCCTCGTTTCCTTCTGTACTGTATGGTTGGTACGGTTGGTTACAGTGCATCTAATCGAAGAGGTGTAGCCAGCAGTGAAAAAGCACCAAGTGTCTTACTACGTTGCATACATTCTGTCACATTTTTGGAAGACGAGGGTGCGGATATGGCAAAAACGTATGATTACCTTTTTAAATTGCTACTTATCGGCGACAGTGGAGTCGGCAAGACATGTCTGCTATTCCGATTCAGCGAAGATGCGTTTAACACTACCTTCATTTCAACAATAGGTTCGTTTCTTATATTTTCTTCCGTTGTCTACATCCATATTGAAATGGTTACGTACGTTAGGGTTTTGAACAATAGAATGCTGCTAGGTGGTTATACAGTATGTCATTTAATGCTGTTGTCAAGCTGACAAGCACTGGAATGAATTAACGACAGGAAGCGGGCCTCGAATCATTCTATCTTTCCCCAATTTAGAGATCGGAAATGGTTTGTTAATTTGCTGAGAGCTCTGTCATTAATGTTTATAATGTTATTATAACGTCTGTATTTTCAGGAGAAGTTGACATCTATTCCAAATGGCTCATATGACCTGTTGGCTGTCAGAAAAAGCTTGACATGCAATAGCAATAATCCTGTATGGACTTTACCTAGAGGACAATAGCCTTGTTTAATGCGCTATTTTGACCTGTCACTATGACAGCAACAGAAGCATTTCCCCTGGAGGTCACGTGTTTTTGCCTCGCTAAGGCTTGAAAAGTTTGTCTTCTTTCCTACCTACCTCCTACCTACGACCTTACTGTGTCAGAGAACACCATAGCCAAGGATATCTCGACTGCGACCACATGCGTTTTGGTCTAGCTGCAGTGTGCTGGCCTGATGGATAGAGGACCCGCTATAAATAAAACCCAGTGTAAAATAGAAACATTTGAAATATAGCGACGTGCCTCTTTTTGTGTTTTCCCTGTGTAACATAGGACCGTTATTTGTATAATAAAATACATGTCTTGTATTTTTACCCATTTAATTAGAGACGACAGGTGGACTAGTGGTAAGAGCATCTGCCCATCAACGGAAATGTTGCTTGATCAAATCCCTCAGCAGGCTAAGTTAAATGTCTGTGGTTCGGTCCCTGAGCAAGGTAGTCACAACTCCACTCAGCCAGATTACACCCAGTAAAACAAGGGTACAGAAAATACATGAGAAAGCTAGTTGAGATGAGAAAGGCTGCAAGGAGTATGAATGTATGAAAATAACTGTGTTTTTGAGAGGAAATTGACAGCGGTTGTATTCAAATGTCTGTATTTCCACAAACAATGACTGGCCTACATTACACAAAACCAACATATGCAAAGGTAAGCCGTTATATATACTGACGACGACTCTGTGAAGTCAAAACTTTATTCCATCTACACAGACAACACACCTAGATCCAAAACCATGTCGGGAGACTCGAGATCCTCCGCTAATGAGGATCTCTTTAGTTACTCTTTGAGGTTGAAAAAGATCCACTGTATCGTATTGGGTAATGTCTTACTTAAGCAAAGTGGAATTCTTTTTCTGGACTTTCAATTTCAGTGTGTCTGAAATGGGAAATCCCTTCATTGCCCCATGACTCCCAGTAACCTTTGGTTCAGGAGAGTGCTAATTGTTTGTACTTAGAACTCAGGAGTGATTGATTTAAACAGCACAATGGTTGTATTTATGACCCAATCATTCAGAAATAGTAGGTACTCGAGTAAACTGAGTTTAGGCCACATCAAGCACACACAATTGAATTTCTCTAAAAATTTGGACACATCACCTTATATATAAAGGTGCCCCTCAACCTGTCATCGCTCCAAAACCACTGCTGGGGCTGATCCCGACTGGGTACCATGATTTACCAAAACATTGTATTCTGCATTGTCTGCCAACTGGGTTAATGCAGTATGTTAATTTAAGTGAATGCTAGGGGGTCTGAGGTCATTGACAGAATGTCTGGAAGGGTTTCATTTCTTCAGATTGAGGCTGGTGTCCCAGCATGCACTCTACTCAGTGGCAATCTGTTTTGAAAGTACTTTTCCGGGGTTACTATGTTCTGTTATGTTGTCTAGATTGGTTGTCTAGTTGTTACTCAGATTTTCTTAACAACTCTTCTGAATGACTCAGAGTGAGACAATCGAGAAATTCTAATGTGCACCAAAGACACTGAGAGTCAGACTTTCAGTTTTGTATGCCGAAAAAACCCAAATGCAAAACACTTGTAGTTTCAGCAATGATATGACACCTGGATTAACACCTGATAAATTGAGATTATGGATCCATGATCTTTACTGTGCAATTATGCAGAAAGGCAGTTATGGCAAGGTGACATATCTGTACAGTTATGTGTTGCCAAAATGCCAAAATTTTCCCTGTCTGTTTTTTGCATTTTAGCTTTTTTACCCAACCAAAACCTAATATTAGCTAAAAGGGAAGCTGAGTGACCAAAAAACATAGCATTATTGCCTTCCTTCCCTTGACGAAATGAAACCAGAATATAATTAGCTAGTCCAGGGTGGGGGGGGTATTGCGAGTGTCTAAAGGGAGTATGAGGAGACTACATGTTAATGGAAATTGACAGACGGACCAGTGAGAAAGTTTAAATTAGCAATATTGCAGGCACTTGGAATACATTTCAGAAAAAAATATTTGAAACATTAACAGGTAATTTGTGCTAGTAGTACTGTAAAAATGTCACAAGTGGACATTTTAACTAAGTTACATTTGTGAGATTTTTAGCATTAACTGTTTGTTTCTGGTTCTGTAACATCTCAATGGAGTTAAGGTTTGGACTTTGCCAAGCCCATTCCAAAACGTTACATTTCCCGTTTTTCAACCATTCAGATGTAGACTTTCTTGTGTGTTTTGGATCATTGTCGTACTGCGTGACCCTACTGTGTGATAAACATTGACCTTTGCTGAGGCGAGAGAGAACCGAAGATCCCTGGTGTTGTCCTAGGATATTTTGCGACTTCCTGGATAATTTTACACCATCCTAGGTCAATCAGAGATCGGAATTAGTGATTCAGGACACTGTTTAGAGTAAAGGGAGGGGGGGAGGGTGAGAGAAGGTGACTGTTATGAGCTGAATATGACAGTATACCAGTGGATACTACTGTAGGACAATGCCAATCAATTACAGCCATTTTATTTCAGCAAAACTAAATATAAGTTAATATGTTTGTTTTGAATTCGCTGTGACATTGCCCCAATGTGGCATAGATATCTACTACTTTGCCAACTGCAAAGCATGTGGCCAAGAGTTGAGGATTAAAAAAAACCTGCCCTCCAGAACACATCTCACTATGCTGTTCACACTGCTCACTCAGCAAATGCACATGTTCCAGAGGTGAACACATTCCCCTGCCTACAACCTCAAATGAGTTCACATGGGCCTGACCTACAACAGGGATTTGCCTAGCCCCGCCCCCTGTCGTTTTGACGCGTTCCAAGACGCCTTTTTCAACTGTTTGGCCAATTTTAATACGGAGAGAAAGTTACGGTCGAGTGGTGGAGTTCGCCGAACCAAACTGAACGGAAACTACTGGTACTTATTTGATTCAGGCTACTGACCTGACTGATGTCAACGCTGTAAGGCCCAGCTAGTGCACGTGCACGACAGTGTCTGAACTGCCTTCTAGGGTGAATAGGGCGCCATTTCAGACGCTGCCAATGTGTTGTTCTACAACCACCCAACGAGACCTTCATCCTGGTACTCCTCCACAATTCTTCAGTCTACTGGCTGAGTCCTAAATTACACCCTATTTTCTATAGTGTAAATGGCTCAGGTCAAAAATACTGCATTACATGGGGAATAGGGTACTATTTGGGACCCCAGCCAGTATTTCCTGTGCGTCATGGAGGACACTCTTTTCAATCCGGTTGGTTGATCGGCGCGGCGAGGAGACCAATCTTCCTGAGTGAAACAGGAAGTGAGTACTGTATTTTTCTCTGAACAGGAAGACGCTCGCCCAGAGAGCCGCAGAAGAAGAGAACAGCTTACCTCTATTTCACAACCACTGCCACCATGGTAGTCTTTTGTGGTAGTGTCCAGGGGATAGGACGCTGTGTGACATAGGACCTGGACTCGGCGTAGGGCGGGTCTGTGTTGTAATCAAACAGTATGGAGGCTGGGTTTTACCAAGAGGAATTTCTAAGTAGCCCCTTACTGTGCCCCACTGTGCTGTGTAAATGCTGGGAATTTGATCCAGTGACAAATGAGTGAATTTCAAATGAGCCACGACACTCCCAGCCTGGACACAATGGCCTGTACTGGTAACAGAAGCCGCAGTGTCAGAACTCTGTCCGAGTCGCATGAGCAATCAGCTGATCCGTTGCTGTATTCCGGGTTGTGGCGGGGTGTGTGTGTGTGTGTGTGTGTGTGTGCGTGCACTTGCATCCATTGTGGGTGTGTGTGTGTCCGTGTGTTTACGCTGTGTGTATCTTTCTGTGTGTGTGTGTGTGTGTGTGTACATTCCTCTTTCTGTTTGGTAGCCAGTGTCATTCACATCTCTTCCTGTGAACAGAGAGGTCAGTGACCTTGGGAAGGGCTCTGCTTGATCCCTCTCCACACTGACCACCAACCAGCCCCCAGGCCTTGGTTCCTCTTCCTGGACCGGCAGTGACTGGGGCCTAGAGGGAAATGGCCTGGCAGAGCCTGGACCCTGTTTGGTAGGCACTCAGTCTGAGGAAATAAAAGACTGAAACATGAAGGGAATACCTTGACCACTTCAATTAGAGATGCTTATATTCTATTGTGGAAAGATTTTTAAAAAACCGTGAATGGCTTTCTTTCTGTCTCCCTGGCTGACTGCCAATAACCCCACACAGGGCAGATGCGCTCTCTGCCATTCCCCTTCTTCACCCAGGCCCACCAGTTCCGACCACCAGCCGACCTCGCTTAAAACAAAAACGGAAGTTGAATCAGAGCTGTTGGAATTCACCCACTGTGGAGTGAGTTCACAGGCTGGAGAATTCTCCCATTGTTGTGCCTTTCTCTGCTTTTCCGGGGGAAGAGGGCTACAACAGTTCAGTCCTGAACACGGATTGGGAAGACTTCTTGGAGATGGGATGGCCCTGCAGAAAAAGTCACTTCCCCCATATGTTTTTAGGAAGACCACTTACATAGGAAACAAGGCTTGCAGCTGAACATCCCTCTTCTGAAGGTCTTGGAATAGGCCACAGTTTCCTGTGGAGGCGGGAAGGAAAGTTTGGGTAGTTGGTTAATGAGCAGCTCTGCCACAGAAATCCCTGTATATACCCTACAATACACGCCCATTCCTCTGGATCCGGAATGTGACCTAATATTGTCATGCATGAATGAAAGTAAACCTAGAAATTGCTTTAAAATTATATTCCAGGCAATAGTCAAATCAGAGATGATGAATATGTTGTATTGCTATTGTTTTGATAGTTATTGTAAAATGTATCTCCTTTGTGACATAGACCTTACTTGACCCCAAGTATTTTTATTTGTATTGAAGTCAGTTCAGTATAGGGTTCTGTGTCCAACAAAAAGACAGACCATTCTGCTATTTGTTTAGTATCTGGTGTTAGCAGTAGTTGTGTTTTCACTGTTCTCTTTCACCTGCGGGGGTTATGCTCTGAGCTACCTCACACCACTTCCTCTCCTCACCGAGCCTGACTGCAAACGTTGTCCTAAAAAGCACTCTGTTTCCTATTTAGTGCACTACATTTGACCTTTAGTCTTGGTGGAGGTAGTGCACTATAAATGGAATAGTGCCACTCGGGCCCTCCAGCCAGCTACCATGGCGCTAGGCTAGTTTGTTTTGTGTAAAAAAACGACACTCATTCCAGAGAAAGACTGATAATTGACAAAGTACCGACACTCTTATGTAAACGGCCAGTGACGGATGCTGTTCCTCGACACTCAACAAGGATTATTCTCATTGAAGCTCATTGGGATCAGTTGACAGATGGAGACTATATTATGAGGCAGTGGATTTATGTGCCCTTCAATAAGAACGTGTGACAGAGCGCTCGTAGCACGCTGTGCATTCTCTACCTCCCTCTCATCACCATTGGATGCTGAGGGCAGCTGCACCCATGCTCTTAGGGCAGGCTTTATTTAGTGGCCATGGTGTGTCTGAAGGGGGTTAGAACCTACCCATGCTCTGCAATCTGTCCTGCCGTCTGTCTCTACTTCTTGCCCTGTCCTGCCGTCTGTCTCTACTTCCTGCTCTGTCCTGCCGTCTGTCTCTACTTCCTGCTCTGTCCTGCCGTCTGTCTCTACTTCCTGCCAAGCCTGGTCTGTCTCTACGTCCTGCAGTGGTCTGGTCTGTCTCTACTTCTTGTCATGGGCTGGTCTGTCTCTACGTCCTGCTGTGGCCTGGTCTGTCTCTACTTCCTGCCGTGGCCTGATCTGTCCTTGCTTCATAAACATCATTGGGCCTGAGTAATGCGATGTAGCCTACACGATGTTAAGCACAGAAGAGCGTGTGTGCGTGTGCTGCTGATGCTAATGTAGATGTCTATCGCATGACAAATAATGAATAGGGAGGAAGAAGAACGCAAACTCTTCAAACCGATTTCATAGCTTGTAAAGGAAGTAAGAAAGGCTGCCAATTGTTCCTCTGCTGCTGTATTTAAAGCATTTAATGGACTAGGCCCCACATACCCATGATTAGACCACAAGTTATAAATGCATGCAACTGATTGTTATATTCTCTCATCCCTGCTGGACAGATCAACCAATAAAGATTCATTTTAAAGCTTAGGTTAAATTCCAACCGTACCCCATCTCAGACATGTTCCGAGTTACACTGAACAAAATTATAAATGCAACACTTTTGTTTTTGCCCCCATTTATCATGAGCTGAACTCAAAGATCTAAGACTTTATCTACACAAAAGGCCTATTTCGCTCAAATATTGTTCACAAATCTGTCTAAATCTGTGTTAGTGAGCACTTCTCCTTTGCCGAGATAATCCATCCACCTCACATGTGTGGCATATCAAGATGCTGCTTAGACAGCATGATTATTGCACAGGTGTGCCTTAGGCTGGCCACAATAAAAGGCCGGGGGTTCCGAAAACCAGTCAGTATCTGGTGTGACCACCATTTGCCTCACGCAGTGCAACACTTCTCCTTTGCATAGAGTCAATCAGGTTGTTGACTGTGGCCTGTGGGATGTTGGTCCACTCCTCTTCAATGGCGGTGTGAAGTTACTGGATATTGTCAGAACCTGGAACACGCTGTCGTATACGCCGATCCTGAGCATCCCAAACATGCTCAATGGGTGACATGTGCGGTGAGTATGAACTGGGATGTTTTCAACTTCCAGGAATTGTGTACAGATCCTTGCAACATGGGGCTGTGCATTATCATGCTGCAACATGAGGTGATGGTCGTGAATGAATGGCACAACAATTGGCCTCAGGATCTCGTCACGGTAACTCTTTGCATTCAAAATGGCATCAATAAAATGCACCTGTGTTCGTTGTCCATAACACATGCCTGCTCATACCATAACCCCACAGCCACCATGGGCCACTCGATCCACAACGTTGACATCAGCAAACCGGATTCATCCGTGAAGAGAACACCTCTCCAAAGTGCCAGACGCCATCGAATATGAGCATTTGCCCACTCAAGTCAGTTACGATGACAAACTGCAGTCAGGTTGAGACCCCGATGAGGACGACGAGCATGCAGATGAGCTTCCTTGAGACGGTTTCTGACAGTTAAAATTAGTAGAAATTCTTTGGTTATGCAAACCAATTGTTGCAGCAGCTGTCCAGGTGGCTGGTCTCAGATGATCTTGGAGGTGAAGATGCTGGATGTGGAGGTCCTGGGCTGGTGTAATAACACGTGGTCTATGGTTGTGAGGCCTGTTGTATGTACTGCCAAATTCTCTGAAACGCCTTTGGAGGCGGCTTATGGTAGAGAAATGAACATTCAATTCACAGGCAACAGCTCTGGTGGACATTCCTGCAGTCAGCATGCCAATTGCACGCTCCCCCAAAACTTGCGACATCTGTGGCATTGTGCTGTGTGATGGAACTGCACATTTTAGAGTGGCCTTTTATTGTGGCCAGCCTAAGCCACACCTGTGCAAAAATCATGCTGTCTAATCAGCATCTTGATATGCCACACGTGAGGTGGATGGATTATCTCGGTAAAGGAGAAGTGCTCACTAACACAGATTTGGACAGATATGTGAACAATATTTGAGATACATTTTGTGTAGATCGAGAAAGTCTTAGATCTTTGAGTTCAGCTCATGATAAATGGGGGCAAAAACAAAGTGTTGGGTTTATAATTTTGTTCAGCGTAGATAGTAAAACAACACCGGTTAGGAAAACATTTTTCAGGAACAATAATAGGGTTTGGGTCTCACTTTTTAGACCTTTGAAGAACTCCAGTAGGTTGTGACAGTGTTCTTGAAGTGACCGCCACGTTTTAATCAAGTATGTCACTTATTTCAGGTATTGACTTCAAGATTAGGACGATTGAGTTGGATGAGAAGAAGATCAAGCTTCAGATATGGTGAGTAGCAAGGGGCCAGTTGAAGTATAGAGTTGAGTGTCTGACTCAGTGGCAGCTTAGGGGCCTCTACCACAGCCCTGAGAGGACCTGACGATGGAGAGAATGTTTACCACAAGTTTGCACACACATCCAAGAGGATTTGGCCTGTGTTATTCCTGTCCAGGGTACTCACAGATAATAGACTGCCAGTCACGTCACTGACATTGTTCAGAGTTGTAATTCCACTGAGACTTTTCACTTTCAAACAAAAAACAATGATTGCGAAGTACCACAGACCATACAGCCTAATGCTCAAGGGATATGTTTAATTTCCACTGAACACTGTTACAAAACACACTGAAATTGTATTGCCAAAGTTTGGTGACAGAATGGGGCCACCAACAGAACATAGTAATTCTGTAAAAAAGTCTCTAAACTGTTCTTCAAGTTTTTGTAAACATGTTCAGTGGTGGTTTACGGACCTTGTGCTTAGAGGTTTGATTTGTTCAAGTTTAATGGGTTATAGTTTGACATTTTAAAGTGATAAATCATTGAGAATCACCAGGTTAGCAGTACAGAGATGCTTGGGAGACTTGCTGTTGTCCTATTTGGTGTGTTAACTCAGTTTGATTCTCATTGGAGCCACATACAGGTAAAATGTATGCACGCATGACAGTAAGTTGCTTTAGATAGAAGTGTCTGCTAAGTGGAATATACACTCACCTAAAGGATTATTAGGAACACCTGTTCAATTTCTCATTAATGCAATTATCTAATCAACCAATCACATGGCAGTTGCTTCAATGCATTTAGGGGTGTGGTCCTGGTCAAGACAATCTCCTGAACTCCAAACTGAATGTCAGAATGGGAAAGAAAGGTGATTTAAGCAATTTTGAGCGTGGCATGGTTGTTGGTGCCAGATGGGCCGGTCTGAGTATTTCACAATCTGCTCAGTTACTGGGATTTTCACGCACAACCATTTCTAGGGTTTACAAAGAATGGTGTGAAAAGGGAAAAACATCCAGTATGCGGCAGTCCTGTGGGCGAAAATGCCTTGTTGATGCTAGATGGTCAGAGGAGAATGGGCCGACTGATTCAAGCTGACAGAAGAGCAACTTTGACTGAAATAACCACTCGTTACAACCGAGGTATGCAGCAAAGCATTTGTGAAGCCACAACACGCACAACCTTGAGGCGGATGGGCTACAACAGCAGAAGACCCCACCGGGTACCACTCATCTCCACTATAAACAGGAAAAAGAGGCTACAATTTGCACGAGCTCACCAAAATTGGACAGTTGAAGACTGGAAGAATGTTGCCTGGTCTGATGAGTCTCGATTTCTGTTGAGACATTCAGGTGGTAGAGTCAGAATTTGGCGTAAACAGAATGAGAACATGGATCCATCATGCCTTGTTACCACTGTGCAGATTGGTGGTGGTGGTGTAATGGTGTGGGGGATGTTTTCTTTCACACTTTAGGCCCCTTAGTGCCAATTGGGCATTGTTTCTGACCATGTCCATCCCTTTATGACCACCATGTACCCATCCTCTGATGGCTACTTCCAGCAGGATAATGCACCATGTCACAAAGCTCGAATAATAATTTCAGTTTCTTGAACATGACAATGACTTCACTGTACTGAAATGGCCCCCATAGTGACCAGATCTCAACCCAATAGAGCATCTTTGGGATGTGGTGGAACGGGAGCTTCGTGCCCTGGATGTGCATCCCACAAATCTCCATCAACTGCAAGACGCTATCCTATCAATATGGGCCAACATTTCTAAAGAATGCTTTCAGCACCTTGTTGAATCAATGCCATGTAGAATTAAGGCAGTTCTGAAGGCGAAAGGTGGTCAAACACAGTATTAGTATGGTGTTCCTAATAATCCTGTAGGTGAGTGTATTATATATTCAGATATTTAAACAATAAGGCTCAAGGGGTTGTGGTATATAGCAACTATACCATGGCAAATTATTATGTTTTTTATTGTTATCTGTTCTCAGAAAAACACAGCTTTCAGACAATCTAAAGTCAGAGTTCAAACCCCCTGGTTTATAATATTATCTATAAACTGGGTGCATTGAATTCTGAAAGCTGATTGCTGTAGTATGTGTAGCAAGCAAGGATGTTTATTTATATAGCACAAATCATACATAGAAATAATTCAATGTGCTTTACAATGAAAATAAAAATACAAAATGCAATGGAATTAAGACAGTCAGATTGTTACAATTCTCTAGCTCAGCTGTCTCCAGGGGGACTGCATAAATTTCATGCAGTAAGCAATAAGGCACAAGGGGCTGTGGCATATGGCCAATATACCATGGCTAAGAGCTGTTCTTAAGCACAACGCATCTTGAATTGGTCACATCACACCACCTTGTGCCTTATTGCTTAAATTCATCACATTCTACTTAATATTGTACTGGCTCTTTCAGGGACACGGCGGGCCAGGAGAGGTTCAGGACCATCACCACAGCGTACTACAGGGGAGCCATGGTAAGGACCCCTTGTTTCTCTGGAGACCTCCGGCAGGGATATGGGGAAAAGGCATTGAAAGTTACTGGAATTTTTCATAATCTAGATAGTCCTTATCAAAGTCTACTGTACAGAACTGTACAGTACTATGATTATGTTTTATAATGACTTGTAGTCTGCTGTACATTACTATGATTATTTTTTATGTTGACTTGTAGTCTAATGTACAGTACTATGATTATTTTGATAATGACTTGTAGTCTAATGTACAGTACAGTGATTATATTTGATTAGGATGTGTAGTCTACTGTACATCACTGCGATTATCAATGATAATTACTTGTAGTCTACTGCACAGTACTGTGATTATCTTTGATAATTAATTGTAGTCTATTGCAAAGTACTGTCAGCGTACCAAACAGTTCTTTCAATTTAGATGTATGTATTCGGCATTTGAACTAATCTCATTTAACACATTTGTATGTTCTATTTCTCCCGTAAAAGAGGTTGTGCCCAGTATGAGAGTATCTACAGGGAGAACCCAGTGCAAGGAAAGTGCTTAGCAGGGATGGGTTGTGAAAATAGGTCAGGTCGGAGTTGAAGGGTGTACTATATATTGTGTACAGTATGTCTGAGTAACAGCATACCCTGGGCAGCTCAGCTGGTTGTTTTCTCGGGTCATTCCAAACAGTTCATTTGACCTGGGGGATTCTCCGCTGCTTAGCACACCAAGCGACTCGGGGGATTTTTGAGCCAGTGCCCAGTTCGAGTGCTGAACAAGGGAAAGTGAAAGGGTTGGGTTGGGTTGAATGGGATAGCCTGTAGAGTGTTTGGAGGAGAAACACTGCTTGTTTCTTTTACTTTCCTATTGTTTCCCGGCGAATTGTGACCCGCTTCTCTGGACAAACACGAGAGGGGCGTTAACCTGTAGGTATTCTCCTCGTTTCAGCTGTGTTTTCTTTGGGCATTTTAGATGCACAACAGATCGGTGATTTAGTCACAATACACCAGGCCAAGTCATGAGCTCATTGTGTATCAGAAACACATGTTGCTGCAGAGTTTCCCATAATGCAGTTGGACCATTACATCTGCTGCTCAGACTTTTACTCTGAGGAACTGTTTGTCTAAGAACTAAGGCTTTTTTATTTCGGTATGTATTTTTTCTTGGGGCCTGTGTGGTCACACCCTCTCTTTACCACAGCACGTTTTCTGTAGGTACTTTACGCTGTCACACTGTCCCAACATTACAATTACAAGAGCCTTCAGAAAATATTCAGACCCCTTCACTTTCTCCACATTCCGTTGTGCTATTTCCATCAATCTATTTCAATTGATTTCCATCAATCTACTAATAATGATAAATTAAAAAAACATGTTTTTTGAAATTTGTGCCAAATTCAATGTACCTAAGTATTCCCACCCTTTGCCATAACCATACATATTGAGCCTAAATGTGTCCTGTTTCCATTGATCGTCTTGGAGATGTCTGTAGAACTCGATTGGAGTTGACCTATGGCAAAATGAATCGTTTAGACAAGATTTCAAAAAGCACCCACCGGCCTATGAAACCAGGGCCAAAAGTCCAAGGATCTCTCTGTAGACCTAAGAAATTGAATTCTGTAAGACATAGATCTTATGCCTTGTCACAAGCTCTATAAAAAGGATCTAAAGCATTTAAAGTTTCCTGGAGCACAGTGGGCTTCATCATTGTGTGTAATGGATGAAGTTTGGAACCACCAAGACTCATGCTAGAGCTGGCTAACCGGCAAAACTAAGTAACCAACAAAGAAGGGTCAAGAATTCAATGACCACTCTGACAGAGCTTCTGAGTTTCTCTGCGGAGATAGGAAAGTCTGTCAGAAAGACAACCATCTCTGCGGCTTTATGGCAGAGTGGCTACATGGAAGCCACAAACTGAGTAAAAGGCACATTACATGCATCCTGAAGGACTCTGAGACCATGAGGAAAAATATTCTTCCGGTCTGATGAGACCAAACTTATTAACTATTTTGCCTGAATGCTAAGGGCTACATCTGATGAAAACAAGGTACTGCTCATCACCTGGGTAATACCTTCCCTACGTTGAAACAAGGTGGTGGGAGCATCATGTTATGGGGATGCTTCTTAGCAGGAGGGGCTGGGAGACTGGTCAGGATTGAAGGAAGGATGAACAGGGCAATATAGCAAAATGCAGAGGGGTACTTAAAGAAGCACAGGACCTCAGACGGGATCTTAGACCTAGAGTTTTTTTTTCAGCATGACAGCAGTTCAAGCCACAAAGTCAAGACAATGCTGGAGTTGTTTGGGGATCTGTGAATGTCCTTGGTTGGCCCAGACAAAGCCTGGAATTAAACCCCATTGAACATCTTTGGAGAGAGCCCTGAAGATCGCAGTTCATCCATGCTCCCCAACCAGTCTGACAGAGATTGAAAAGATCTTTAGGAAGAATTGAATGGTCCATATCCAGGTATACAAAGCTGGTGATGGCATGAGAAGGCCCAGAGCTGTGATCACTACCAAAGGCTCTGCTACGAAGTACTGAATAGAGTCTGAAGGCTGATACTGCCACATACAGTATCAATTACATTTACTGTATATAGCAACAATTTCAAAGCTGGAACCATTTCACTTTCTTCATGGCCCACATTATTCTTTATCATGACCTCATATCACACCTGTATCACTGTTGTACCATGACCTCATATCACACCTGTATCACTGTTGTACCATGACCTCATATCACAGCTGTATCACTGTTGTATCATGACCTCATCATACCTTTTTATCTGTGGGATCAAGACTGCACACCCTCCATCTGGTCACAATACAGCCTTCAAAGAATCAGCCAAACTTACTTGGGTGAACAATTAGAGATATAGATATGCGCTATAAAACTACATTACTGTCCTTCTTCATATTATTATTAGCTAGCAAGTTTATTTATATAGCACAATTCATACATAGAAGCAATTCAGTGTGCTTTACAATGAAAAGAAAAATATAAATATGCAATAGAATAAAAAACTGTCAGATTGTTATAATTCTCTAACTCGGCTGTCTCCAGGGGGACTGCATGAACTTCAACACCCCGGTATCTCAATCCTCACATTCCAGCAATAGGATGAACCCATCAGTCCCTATGTGAGATAATCATTGCATCCATGTCTTACTCGGCTCTCTCCAAGGAGACATTTTATGCCATGTCTGTACATGCATTTTATATTCATCCTCAGTGAATTACAGTTACCATAACTGTTTACTGTACCAGCCCGGTATCTCAGTCCTCGCGCTCCAGCTCTTGGATAAACTTGTCAGTCCTTTTGTGAGATAATACCCAACATTGATGTCTAAACAGCATTATCTGTCATTTAAAGGGATACATTTTTGGGTGAAATAACACCTACCTTGAGTTGCTCATTGAATCATGTTTCACGACAAGCCATTATTCAACTGTCCCTGCCTGGAATTAGCAAGACTAGCATCATCCAAATTCATGAATTAAAACTTTGGGTCCTGAGCAACAAAAACTAAATTGCAAGCGGTTAGCGTTAGTTAGGGTTATCCCACCCAAACCTGAATCTTGGACCAACTGTCCTTGTGAATCAAAAGCTGAAGTGAATTCTATCAAAACAAGTCCCACATCCATCTTGCTGTAATTGTCTTTCAGCCAGTCACCAGTCATTATTATCTTTACATCATGCTGTGTCCTCTTCTCTATCAGAATGCTGAACAGATGTTATCAACTAGTTTGTATCTGTCAACTTCATGTATAAGCATTTTGGGAAAGCACTATTATATTCCTTGGTGTAGAGTATTCTTTAGAGTAAGACGATAAAGTCAAACCTCTCTTTGACTGCTACACAGGACTATTGGGTCATGATCTGAATGGCACTAGGTTGGGTTTTTTCCTGTTCAGGTTACTCTGTGTGTCACTTCCTCTGATTTCACTTCCTGTTCTTTGTCCTCTAGGGCATCATGCTTGTGTATGACATCACAAATGAAAAGTCCTTCGAGAACATCAAAAACTGGATAAGAAACATTGAAGAGGTATGTTCATTTACTGCTGAAAGGGAAATACTAAGCACACATTTTTCTTTGACCCTAAGATTTTACAACAGATACTGTTTCACAGGTTAGACTGAAAAAAAAACGTTTCTGCCACCTTCTGGTGATCATAAGGAGTTACATTCAATTCTCCAACCTGCATTTATAGAATAAAGGGGCCATATGTAAGATTTTTACTGAACTACTTGCATAAATACAAGCAAAAATGACCAGAAGACATATGCAGTTCATGTTTTAAGTTAATGTTTCAAATATAATGTTTCTACAATATTGTTCCATGTGCCTGAGATATTCCCCATTTAATCTCTCTTGCTGGACAGTGTGCATAGACGTGTAATCTCCTCATACGAGCTATAGACACTTGCAGTACTGCCCCCCCGCCCAACAAAAACCAGCCTGGACTAGCTAATACTATTTTTGTTTTAATCACATGAGCCAAACGCAATGTATACTCCTACTGTGTGATGCTTCCTTATATCAGGACAATGTTTCACAATATAGCACAATAATAAGCCTCCGTGCTGGAGCTGCAGATTAAGGCACTCTCAAAGGGCCAAGCTGGCAGCTACAGTCTAGGTTCAAGCCTTGACGAATGTGTGTGTCAACCGTGTTCATTTCCTAGCAATGTGGGGCACCTGGGGACTTGAAGCTCTCAAACCGCTCCAATTCAGGCCTGGAAATGTGGACCGGGCTGTGCTTAAGTCCACAATTAGCTCTTTTGTCTTGCCTACGTTGAGGGAGAGGCTGTTGTCCTGGCACCAACTTGGCCGTTCATGGGTTTCCCTGTAGACTCATTAGGGCCTACTACCTTCAGGTCCTCAGAAACTGGACTATTCGAACCCTGTCTGCGTTAGTACTAGGGTTGCACAATGTTGGAAATAACTGACATTGCGATATATTTTTTTAAATATATATATATATTGGGATATGAAAAAATACAGGATGTATTCAGAAAGAGCTTTGTCTATCAAGCTGACAGTGTATCCTTCATTCTTCCCCAGCCCCATCCTCTACAATAAAAATGTATGAAACTTCTGAACATTTTTATATTTCAGAACAGGTTGCTAGGTATTAATATGTAACAGTAATAGTATACCAATAGCAATATGAAAAGTAAACTAGAATGCGCAATTGGGCATAACTGCAAGATGCAGTCTGTGGCCAAAGCACTGCAATCTGGTCCACTTGTTCGGTTGCAGCCTTCACCATGTTCCCGGAATTGTCTGTTGTTGTACAGACCAGGCGACTCTCATCTAGGCCCCAGTCAGCTAAAGCTTCTCTCATCCCTGTTGCGATGTTCTCACTTGTATGATCCTCTGGGAAAATGCAGTTTGCAAACAGCGACTTTTCAGGTTGAAGTCCTCATTAATAAAGTGTACGGTCAGACTTATGTAGGGCTTCGTTGTCCAGCTGGACCACAAGTCTGTTGTTGCTGTATAATATTCCACTTGTGACAACTCTGTTTCAACTTGTGCCTTGCATTTTTCGTGCAGCTCTGGGATGGCAACTTGAGAAAAATAGTTGCGTGATGGCATTACAAACCGCTTGTCAAGCGACCGGATAATATTTTTAAAACCCTCTTTGGTAACCATGTTAATTGGTACCATGTCTTTGGCGAGGTGAAATGTTATTGAATCTGTGATTTCTCTCTGCCGTTTGGAACCTTTCTCGTTTGGTGTAATACTGGCAAATGTATCCGAAATAGATTTTTGCTTCGGACCGCATTGAGATGCTTTGCACTCGTCAAAAGATTTGTGGTGCTGCCTTAAATGGTCCTGTTGCCTCGTGTTGTGGCCCCATTTGCAAGGCACTCTCGACAAAGTACCTGTTTTTGGTCAACATCATCCTCTGTAGCCGAAATATTTCCATATAATTGATGATCCATTCCTTTTTGCCAACAAATTCTCAATTTCTGTATTTTTTGCCTGTTCCTCGCCCATCATTTCATCACGCGCAAGCAGAGCCTGCATATCAACCACGTGCAGCAACGAACCGTGTTTAAAATAGTAATAATAAACTGTGTATCCAATAACCCATAAATCAGAGTAAATTACCTTACATTAGACAGATATAATGCTGGTTTTCCATTTGAAAATATATATATATATATTGTAGACTGATATATGTTTACCTTGATAAATCGCACGTTCTGCGATGTGACTAAACTATATATCGTGCAGCCCTAGCGTGTACAGTTAGCTATTTCATGTAATAAATAATCTGTTTTGTCTCCGTCTCTCTGTCGTTTTGTAGCATGCCTCCTCTGATGTGGAAAGGATGATCCTTGGGAACAAGTGTGACATGAACGACAAGCGGCAGGTCTCTAAAGAGCGAGGAGAAAAGGTGAAGGAGCGCCCACATTTCTTGGTTTCCATTATTGATTGCATTTCTGACATGCCAGAGATAGAGACATCTTGGTTTTGTCCTTAATGGCAGGATTAATTTGCCGTAATGTAGTGTTAAAGAAAATGGTGGGTTTCCAGTGAAAGACATAATGCTGTATATACATGATAACTATAAGGCCAAAAGTATGTGCAAACCTGCTGGTCTTTCAAAATCATGGGCTGTACCGGATTTGGTTCCCCTCATTGGGCTGCTAAAGCAGTTTCCGCTCTTCTGGGAAGGCTTTCCACTAGATGTTGGGACGTTGCTGCTGGAATTTGCTTCCATATTGCAACAAAGGCATTAGGTTGGGCACTGATGTTTTGGGGATTTGGCCTGGCTCACAGTTACTGTTCCACTTCATCCCTAAGGTGATTGATGAAGTTGAGGTCAGGGCTCTGTACAGGCCAGGCAAGTTCTTCCACAATGATCTTGACAAATCTTTTCTGTATGGACCTCACCTTGTGCATGGGTGTATTGTCATGCTGAAACAAGAGAGGGCCATCTCCAAACTATTACCACTAACTGAATCATCTAGAAAGACTTTGTATGCTTTAAGATTTCCCTTCACTGGAACATAGGGGCTGAGCCATAGCCATGAAAAATAGCCCCAGACCATTATTCCTCCTCCACCAAACTTTACAGTTGGCCCTATACATTCAGGCAGGTAGCATTCTCCTGAAATCTGCCAAAACCAGAGTTGCCCCATCAGACCACAAGATGGTGAAAAAGTCTTCATCACTCAGAGAACGCATTTCCTAGACCTTTCAACTTCACATAACAGCAATAACAGCTGACCTGGTCAGCTCTAGCAAGCAACACATTTGACACTTTGAAAAGGTGTGATCTTATGGCCGTGCCACTTTTAAAGTCCATGAGCTCTTCAGTACCTGTATTGCACGGCTGTGTGTTACATTTTTATCACCTGTCAGCTATGGGTGTGGCTGAAATAGGCAGATCCACTAATTTGGTGGGTTGTCAACATACTTTTGGTCATGTAGTGTGTCAGTGACATGATAGATTGTAATTGTGACATTTCCTTGTTATTTATCTGTTGAACAGTTAGCAATCGATTATGGGATCAAGTTTTTAGAAACAAGTGCAAAATCCAGCCTGAATGTGGAAGAGGTGAGTTGTTTTGATCATTTATATATTCAAGCAGGAAACCTGTATTGATTTCTTGCTTCTGATGTATTGATTTTGTTTTCTTTGATCAGTCGTTTTTCACCCTGGGCAGAGACATCATGACCAGACTCAACAGAAAGATGGTGAGTTAATCTACTGTGTTTCTGACTTCTCATTACCAAACTGAGGAGAATATAGTAAAACCAAACAATAGAACTTGTACCAAACCATCCATTGTAGACTGTTTACCAAACAATAAGAACAGTAAAAAAAAAATCTGTCTTGTTGTACATTGTCTTAAATGCCATAGCTTAAACCACTCAGTTTATAACTAAGCAATAAGGCATGAGGAGGTGTTGTATATGGCCATTATACCACAGCTCTTTTCTAAAGCACGACGCACTGCGGAGTGCCTGGACACTGCCCTTAACTGAAGTATATTGGTAATACACTACTAACCCCTGAGATGCCTCACTACGATTATAAACTTGTTTCAAAAGCAACTACAACAATAAAAAGTCATGTGATATCATGTGCGTTGTATACCTTCTTATACACCACAGCAATTGGCCAATCAGCACTTGGGATTTGAAGCAATCGGGTTTATAATTATCTTATATATCGTTTCTACATTGCCTTATTTGTTTTTGGTGCAGTACGTAGAATGAAATGTACAGTAAATGCATACTTGGACGTACTCAGACCTAAACACAACACGCTGGCGGTAGCCGTGGGGTCTTGTAGAGTGACTTTAACACAAACCTCTCCCCGCTTTCCCCTTCTGGATCAGAACGATAACAATCCTTCAGGAGGCAGTGGCGGCGGGCCTGTCAAGATCACACAGAACCGGTCCAAGAGGAGCAGCTTCTTCAGATGCACACTCCTCTAGTGGATCTAGCCTCTCTTCTCCGTCATGGACTGGTACAGCCTTTCTTTGTTTTCCTTGCCTTCATCAACACAACGTGAAGCACACTCCCCACCCCTCATCTACCCGTGGCACAGCTCTACCCTCACGAAACCGGGGCTTTACCCCAGGACTACCTCCTCTCCCGGCTCGGCTGCTCCCGGTTGCTGAGGAACTGGCCTTTCTGTAAGTCACAGAGGAAATCCAAAACAAGTGTTAAAACATAATAGAACCAAACACACCGTGAAGAGAAGACTCATGCCCTTGAACGGTTATCTAAACCTTTTCATTTGACTTTTTATTTTATTTCTTGGTCTGCATTTTGTGATTTACAGCCTTGCCTTAGACCGCTGAGCCACTTGGGAATCCATTGCACCCTATTAACTGTGTAGTGTGCTAGTTTTGACTGAAGCCCAATGCTGGCCGTGGTTAAAAGGAGTGCTCTACACTAGAAATAGGGTGCCATTTCAGACGCCATGTCTCTCTCGACCCCTGTGATCGACAGTTGAACCTGATCTTCTGTGACTTCTAATACCACTGGAAACTCTATGTTTGCGAGCTTTGTTATTTAGCTGAGCTGCCTTTTAACTTTTTTGCACAGCTAACTTTTATTTTTGCCATTGCCAACTGTCTAACTGCCTCTCAGCCTTCATCTTTCTGCGAGACATGAAGGTTTGCCTGAGTGGGTTTGCTCATTCTGCTTCCACAGGACATAATAGGAAGTTGTCATGGTCACTTGCTTACATTTACTAAAGAGTCCTGAATGAGCATGATGCGAAGAAGTGAAACCTGTGCTGAGAAAATGGTCCTGGACTGCAAATGCTGCCTAGCGAAAAGAGAAACATAACTTTGGTTTAACTTTTTACCAAATCTGATTGCATTCTTATAGTGGTGTTTGTTTCACAAATTTTTTTTTTTACAGCTACATCACATTTACAGCCACATCAACAATATCTCAGTAAATGGTGCTTTAGGTGACCCTGAGCACCCTGATCCAGAACCACCCTTTAGGGCTTTACTCAATTTGAAATAATAAAGGACTAGATTCTCACATTATCTGAAATATAATTCACAGAGTAATGCACTTAGTAGGATGTTTGTCTAGTTTAATTTGGTTTAGGCATTTTAGTAAGTCTAATCAAAATGTAAGCAAGCCTAATCAAAATGTGAGTGAATAGTAAGGTATTGAATGATTCTTTATTGCACTGTACTAGAGCAGCATCTATTGGCTGAAATAGTATGAGTCATAATCCTCATTAAAACCTAGCAGCACTTTGCTTTGTTCCACCATTCATTCCCTCCATAGGGTTTTTTTTGATTCACCTCAGATTGTCTTTCCTATAGGCTCAACCACGTCTCAGTTAACACATTTGCATTGATTCGCTCTACAAAAACAACTGAGAAAAGTCACCTTTTCCTAGAGATATTTACATGATTATCAGAACACTGAGGCGGTGTAAGCCCACATGAAACCCAGATGTATAGTAGATTAAAAAAAAATCCTTTATGGAGGAAATGAATGGTGAAATAGTTCAAGTTTATTAAATTAACCCACAGAGCTTTTATGTTGTTTTTTTTTACAGGATGACTCTTTCAGTTTATACAACATGTAGTTTGAGGTAGCCTAGCAGGTAGCCTAGCAGGTAGCCTAGCAGGTAGCCTAGCAGGTAGCCTAGCAGGTAAGAGCGTTGGGCCAGTAACCTGTAGGGTATATCCCAGAGCCGACAAAATGAGTTGGCTAACCCACATTGCTCCATATTCACCCTGATTAATGGTTGTGACCCCACTCTCAGGAAGAGTGGCACTGCAACAGAAATCTGATACAGAAATTATTATTATGTAAAATATTGGAGAAAAATAATGAAATACATTATGAATAGAAGCAGCCACCTTAATATTATAAAAGTCTTTGCTATTATTCTATAATGTGCAATACTACAAATGATACAGTCTTCCCTGGCCTGGCCAATCAGACTCCAATTTAAAACTACTGAGTAACGTCTACTCAACTGTTTCTCTGCTTTATTCATTTTTGAAGGCTTGAATGTTGTTGCGGATGTTGTTCTGTGTTTATGGTTTTTTAAATGACCTTCTTCCTTTCACTTAAAAAAGCCTTGTCCTTTAGTTTTCTGTTTTGAGTTGACTGTTTTTTTTTTCTGGAAACAAACTGCCGACCATTGTAGCAGAAAGTCATACAAGTGCTTTGGAAAACTAGCTGCACAACGAGCAAAAACGTGTTTTGTGTTCTGTATTTCTGTGTGTTTATGCCCATTTTGTTCTGGTTACTAGTAATATTATTATATTTTTGTATGGTATCGCTATAACACATTGGACTTGAGTTACTCTGAAAATCCTTGTGAAACCATAGGTAGCCTTTTCACTGCATGCTTATATTTGACATGCCTATACTATACTATTGCAAAAACATATTGTATGTTAATGCCTTTTTTACAGTTCATATTAATATGACTATATATGGTTGCTGAGTTGATAAATCTACCATTTGTTTTTTTCTCTCAAATGTTTGTGTTAAATAATTGTGTTTACAAAACTACTGCAGCAGTATTACTCTGATCTCCAGCTGCACTTTATCTTTTCTGTGTGTGTGTGTGTGCGCGCGCGCTTGCACGCTAGTTCGTGTAATGGGCATGTGTGTCTGTGCCTTTGATTGTTTGTTCTGGTTAAAGGTGCTTCTTACAAATGCATATCTCATGTGAAGTGTCAGCAGTAAATGCCTGTGTATATTGAAGGTATGTTGATGTTTGTACCACTCCATATAAAGATTGTAATGACTGCATTCCAGAGAAAGAAACTCCATTCCATTTTCAACATGTGTGTAAAGGCCACGATTGTTATAACTGATAAAATGTTAACCTCCTGAGTATTCAAAATCAAGCCATTGTAATTTTAAAATGAAGAATCATTTTAGTTGAAATGAGTATAGCGTAATTTGTGTTTTTCCCAGGTGATTGGGGGCAGAGACTGACGACATAATGACCACACTTGTTTGCCCAGCCATGTGTGACTGCTTGAGTTGCACGTAGTTGATATGTTTGATAGATCTGTTCTCATCATGCAGTGATTGTGATTAACATACATTTTCATGCAACCATTATGTAGCATACAGATGTATGTAAATGCATATCTATGCAGACATACAGTAGGACACTCTGTCACATTGTTGTAACAATGAAAGTGCTCTTCCATTGGCTTTGGCATTCTTTCACAACTCTCTAAACAACGTGTTTGATTAGGCTTTTCTCCTTATCAACATAGTTTCTATGAACTGCTTGTCTTCCACAAGCCTACTTTGGTCTACTGTAACATAGCATATTGATCTGATAAACAGTGTGAACTGATATTGTATAAAGATTAAATCACTTTTGTTTTGTAATCCAGCGTTTTCTTATTTCATTTCACGATTGGCATTTTAATGCATCCTTCTTAAATCAACCCTTTCCGTTCTAACCTTTGCCCTCTGTTTGCCAATTCACACCACCTTCTCCATTTGCTACAGATGTCCGCAGGCTAATGGAGGGGAAATGATCAAGGTTGACATGGAAACATTAGGTTTGTGTGAATCTGTAATCTGTAAGACTGAAATGTTACTTTCAAATTCACAAGACTATTTTAAAAAAGACTGGACACTTATGTGCAAATACACTTATTTGGGAAATGTACTGGACAGAATCTGTGAATGACTTTTACATTGCCAAAATATTTTGAATTGAAATAAATTTTGAGTCAAGAATGACTAACTTGGCCTTTCAATGTCCATGCTATCACTGTTGATTGGCAGATTGTGTACTCAACACAAAGTTATTCAAATTGTCATTTTTTTATTTCAGAATTAAATGTTTACCTTCATTACACAGAGGTAGTTATAATCTTCCCTTTTTACCCATATTAGATATCTAGCAAATGTTTAAAAACCTCTTTGACTAACAATTTTGTTAAATTTAAGAGTTTCACATCAGCTAAAAACAAATATCAATTATTTGTGATAGATTAAACAATACATGCTCTTTGTAAAACCGAATAAACACAAATGTCGGTAGCTGCCACACAAATAAAATAATTTCAAACACGCTGGGGAAGCAAGCTCGTAAAATGGATAAAAAAAAATAAACAAATTGTAGGCCAAAACAACAAATGTTCTGAAGCAACAATGACAAACTTTAAAGGCTGATATGGAACATGGAAAACTAGCAAAATCAGTATTTCTGTCAATTAAAAAAATTATATGGTGAGGGAAATCTCCAGGGGTTAAAACATCACCAGGAGTATGGTGTGGGAAATCTACATCCAGGGGTTTTCTGTTTCCGCAAACAGTGTATACTCCTGGTGATGTTTCTGTTTATTCCTTAACCATCAAAACATAACACATTTAATAGAATCAATATTAAAGAGAAAATATTCAACAATTAAACCGAAAAGTGTCTGCATTCACGCCACTAGTTAGCAAACAGAGTGTCCTTCAGTAACTGGATTGGGTTGGTGGAACCTTTGGTGGAACCTTTGGTGGATATGTTGCGAGGTACGGACTAAGTCAATAGTTACACACTGCTCAGCTGTTGAACACAACGTTGGCTGGTTTACCCTGTTTCACAATGGGTAATACCAATGAAAGCCATTGTTAGAAGTCGGTCTCAGGTGCTGGAGCTCTGTCTTTAAAGCTATTTGTCTTTCTCTCCAACTCTCCTTCTGGTTCTAGAGCCCCTCTGAACATAACCGCTAGGTCTTTAACACTGCCAGCTGACATGGGTCTCTCCACGCTCTTTCCTCCGGTCTTCAAAGCCTTCCTTGGCTTTGTGTTTAGGCTCTTGGACCTCAGCGACGGATACATCCTGTCCTCTCCAACCAGCATGAGGTCTCCAGCAGTATCTTCAGCCTCCACTTCCTGCTTATCCTCAGCTCTGTCTTGGTTGTTCTCCAGCCGGCTCTTCCCTGCCAGGCCCTGTTGGTCACCATCTGTCTCACTGAACTCAGCCTTGTACGCTGTATCGGTGCTGGCGGGGATTCCCGTTTCCATGGAGACTTTGGGCATGTGGCCAATGGGGCAGGGGTGAACCTTGTGCTCGAAGCGCGCCCCCCAGCGACCAATAGTGGGAGACCTGATGGGACTGCCTTCCACGGTAAGAGAGCTGTTGATGCCCGTAGCCCACGCGGCCCCTCCCTCTTCATCACTGGCTGGCTTGTACACCATGGCGCTTCTGGATCTGGGCCTGGAGGTCGGGGAGGCCATTTGGGTCTCTGGTGGGTGATACTGCAGGGTCCTAGCCCACTCCAGGGGATACGAGGCCGCAGCTTCCAGCTTAATCTTCTCCACGGCTACGCCCGCCTTCTCCAAGGCCGTGTCCATCGAGTTCGCATGATTGGGCTTTAGAGAAGACTCTGCCGGAGCTTCTGGGTCCTGGCCTGGGGCTCCCATCTCCGCTTCGCAGGGGGAGATCAGTATATCGACGCTTGAGCTGGAACACATCTTGTCTCTGGGTCCCCTCACGTGTAGCGTTGACCCGTACCCTGTCAGAGGGGCAGCGGTGCCGGCCACGGCGTCCCTCACACTGCCTCGCCTCTCGCCTGTCCTCCGGATGCTGCCCTGCCTCTCTGGGCTCTTGCTGTCGCCAGCCTCGGAGCGCGCGTCGTCGCCCATGTCCAGGTGGTACCGGTAAAGGCTGTAGCCGTCAGCGCTGAAAACCGGACAGAGAAAAAGACTGCTGTTGTGCTGTGGTTTTTTTTTGGTTTCCTCACAGCTGCTCGCTGTAAAGAACTGGAACCAGCCAACTGTAAACATTAGATTGAACAACCGCATGGAACCTGTAGGTGGAGCCGTGGCGGAGCAGTGAGGACGGGTCACAGCTGGTCGGACCTCCGGACCGGGTCCTGACCAGGTCACAGTGATCCACTCCGGCGAGCTTTTCCACGGCGTTCATCATGCGGCCGGAGAACTCCTCCAGTTGACCTAGCCGGAGGTCCACGGTCTGCAGGGTGGCCTTCATGGAGTGCTCCCTCTCATTCACCTCCTCCAGGCGCATCGACATGTTCTCCACTCTGACGGGAGAGAAGGCGGCCATGACAGTGTTGTCCAATCACACACTCTGATTTATGTACCAGTCTAGATGACCTCAGAGGGATTCCAGATGAGAAAGACATTAACTTTCATCAAAATACATATTTTAAATTTAAAGAATGACTTTTGCATTGTCATAATAGGCTACAACAGATAGGACAATATGTTAACTTCACACAGCCAATTGCTGACCAGAAATAAAAATTGGCGCTATGTATAATAGCGACTGGCTGTCCAAAAAGGAACAAACATTTTACCGGAAGACAATTAGGCATGGTTAGTACTTCCTGGTTAGGCCAAAACTAGATTTGGCCTAATTAGATTTGGCCTAACCAGAAAGTCCTATGTCAAAATGTGTCAATGCGTCCTGCCAACGCCGAATGTAATGCTTCAGGATCCTGCAGAATGCATACCTCTCAGATGTGACTCTGATCCGCTCATTGTTGGATGACTGCGTCTCATCCTCCTTCTCCCTAAAGTACTCCTCCACACACTGCTCCTCAAACTCATACAGAGCCTTCAGCTCCTCCGCATTCAGGACCAGTTCTTTCACACAGAGAAACACACAGGGACTTTAGCTGGGTGGTTGTAAAGACCGACCGACAGATCAAAGAAAACAACTGATCCCAACAAACACTAACGTAGTCCTTTGTTGTCCCTGTCATCCTGCTCTCCCTCTGGTCTCCTCTTGCAGCGACAGCAGATACGTTTCAGAACTATGTAGATGTGGCTGAAGATGATGAGAGGAGGAGGAAGGAGTGGGCGGTCATGGAACTTCATGATCAACTGGTAGCGCTGGAACTTCCAGATCTGGTTGGAGATGGACTTTACCTCTAAAAAGGTGTTGCTGTAAGGGGGAAGACACAGGGTTCACACTTCTTGTCCACTGCCCTCTTAGTGGAACAGTCACAGCTCAATATGCCATGTGTCTAGAATGGAAGCGGACGTGGCCCTCAAGCCAAAGACTTCTGTGTTTCTGTAGCACAATTCTGAGTTATTATATGCATTAATAATAATTGATTGCATAACATACTTTTCAAAGGGCAACAGTCACAAAGGGCAAAACTAACGAGTGCTAAGACTTTAATTAGCTTTGAATAAGGGTGTTTATGCTAAATTGCAAATATGAAATGATAATATAATCCATGACTTACTTAAAGACTGCAATGAGTAAATTGACTAGGAGGATGTTAGCCACAAGCAGATAGCAGGCCATGATGGCCGGTGTGAGCCATGCTCCAGGGATACAAGGAGGTAGCTTCTTTCCATCTTCATCATACATGTTATCACCACATGGTGCTGAAATCACAGATCGTACATGTTATCACCACATGGTGCTGAAATCACAGATCGTACATGTTATCAACACATGGTGCTGAAATCACAGATCGTATGTGTAATCAACACATGGTGCTGAAATCAGATTGTACATTATCAACACATGGTGCTGAAATCACAGATCGTGCATGTTATCAACACATGGTGCTGAAATCACAGATCGTACATGTTATCAACACATGGTGCTGAAATCACAGATCGTATGTGTAATCAACACATGGTGCTGAAATCAGATTGTACATTATCAACACATGGTGCTGAAATCACAGATCGTGCATGTTATCAACACATGGTGCTGAAATCATAGATCGTACATGTTATCAACACATGGTGCTGAAATCATAGATCGTACATGTTATCAACGCATTGTGCTGAAATCATAGATCGTAAATGTTATCAACGCATTTTGCTGAAATCACAGATCGTAAATTTAATCAACACATGGTGCTGAAATCACAGATCGTATGTGTAATCAACACATGGTGCTGAAATCACAGATCGTACATGTTATCAACACATGGTGCTGAAATCACAAATCGTACATGTTATCAACACATGGTGCTGAAATCACAGATCTTTCATGTGGTTGTCCCAGCAAGCCATCTTGAGATACATATACTCTATGGATAAGAGTGACTGCTTGGTTCTGGAAACACAAGGTAATTTTCATTCAACACTAATAATGACAACAGTTATGTAATTTAATATTTAAGGTACCTTTCCACACTAATTCAGTATGCATGCTGTAAATACATATTGTATACTGTACCTACTGTACACAATGTATAACATTTTTTTGGGTTCCATGTTTAATGAGCTGAAATAAAAAATACTGAAATAACTCACACTGTCCCTAAAAACAAGTTAAAATTTAAATATTTGGTCTCCTCAATCCATTTCACTGTTAATGTCACAGAACATTTGTTTTTGAAATAGATCCTCATATATCCTTTCAAATCAGAAAATGTAATTGACAAAATCAACACTGAATATGCATTAACAGAATCAATATATTCTAGCCTGGCCAAATAAACTGCAGTCAAGTTCTTTCCATTCCCCTGCATGAGCTTCCTGTACCTCTGTACCAGCAGTGTGTCCCTCTCTTCTAGTGCAAACTGATTCAGTTCTCCCAGATTTGAAGCCTCCATAGGTTTTCAACAGGACTTAGATGAGAACAGTCCAGTGTCCGATCTTGAACTATTCCTGGGTGCTTCTAAATTGTGTTCAGGGTCATTGTCCTGCTGGAAGACCCATGACATTTGATTTAGATCCAGCTTTCTGGCACATTTTGTACTCCAAAATTCCTTGGTATTCTCTTAATTTCATATTGCCATGCAGATGTTCAAGTTATTCAGTCCCAGTGGAAGCAAATCAACCCAAAAGCATGAACCTCCTCCATGTTGAACTGTAGGGAAGATGTTCTTTATGGAACCTCCTCCATGTTTCACTGAGGGAAGGTGTTCTTTACTGAACCTCCTCCATGTTTGACAGAGGGAAGGTGTTCTTTATGGAACCTCCTCCATGTTTGACTGTGGGGAAGGTGTTCTTTACTGAACCTCCTCCATGTTTGACTGTGGGGAAGGTGTTCTTTACTGAACCTCCTCCATGTTTGACTGTGGGGAAGGTGTTCTTTACTGAACCTCCTCCATGTTTCACTGTGGGGAAGGTGTTCTTTACTGAACCTCCTCCATGTTTGACTGTGGGGAAGGTGTTCTTTACGGAACCTTCTCCATATTTCACAGTGGGGAAGGTGTTCTTTACTGAACCTCCTCCATGTTTGACTGTGGGGAAGGTGTTCTTTACTGAACCTCCTCCATGTTTGACTGTGGGGAAGGTGTTCTTTACGGAACCTCCTCCATATTTCACAGTGGGGAAGGTGTTCTTTACTGAACCTCCTCCATGTTTGACTGTGGGGACGGTAAAGAGATGATGTCTTTACAAAAATGCTCTAATTTGGTTTCATAATATGTCCTAGAAACACATTTTTCTGATTGTGCTAGAAAGACAGTGACGTGTTCAGGTGTTTTTTGGCAAATTGCAGTCCCACAATCCTCTTTCACAGAGTTGCTGACGGATTGGAAGCTACTACAATACCTTGTCTGAAGGGCGATGTGAGTCTGTTGAATTGTTTCTTTGGGGAATAAGCTAAAATTGAATAAACAATATAGATTGACAGATATGTAGGTAGATAGATATGTACTTACGATTGATTTCCATGGCATAGACTGCCGATCAACGATGCAAGGAAAGTGGAAAAATATGAAAAACAACACCACAGATGTACAATAGAAATGTACAGCAACTACAGTCAATAAAGAATAATCAGTTAGTTTGCCAAGAGGAGGACTGCTTGTTCATTGATCTGTGTGGAGTAATATTTGATTAACCAAATAAAAATGCTACATTTTAGAATCATCCCATGCATTTTTTGGAAGATTTATTGTTTGTTTCACCAACCAAATTCATTTGTAAGTGCAACCGCCTAAAAATATATTTTCTCCATCCATTTAAATGGAAGGGTTATTTATATCTGGATGATATTGTGTATACTCCACTAAGTACTTAAAAATAACAGCTTGGATAAAATGGTTAAGAAATGTGATTAGACGCCTCTCATCAGTCTTCCTCTGGGCAGAGACAAAAATAACAGCACCTCTTTCATTTGACACAGTGGCTTCATTCAAAATGGCACCCTTTTCCGCCTTAGGGCTCAGATAAAAAGTACTGTAATATATATAGTAAATAATGGGTTGCCATTTGGGATGAACACACTGTAGTATTTATAGCAGGCAGATGATCATTATAAAAGGAGGACTTATGATTCTTAATTTGTTTACAGAAAAATACCATTTAGTTAGTGGGATACTAAAAAGTATAATGAAATGTTAAAAGGTTATAATTTACACACAAACAACACATGGAGGGAGGTTTCATGAATAACAATCAACTGAGCATTACAGCATTTTGAATAAGTCTGTTACGATGTCTTTTATTCAAGTCCAGTTAGTTTAGTGGATGCTTGTGATTGAATATGAATATCCCTGACAGTCACTCAACAGTCCCAAAAACACCTGGACTGCTCATGTGTAGTAGATGTGCTAGCAACCTTTCAAATTTGGATTTAATGTTACTGATGTGAAACTGATGTGAAACTGAAACGTGTATTGTTATTTTGCTTATGGATCTATTTTCATTGTTATTCTGTACAGAGGTGATATAATGTACGTCGTTTTCATCAGGAAACAGTGAAACCGACCCACTGTTACTGTAGTTGGAGTCCACAGTAACTGTGTTAGTTGCCCAGCAGAGGGCGTAAAGGACCACAAATACACATACATGCGCACACACACACACACACACACACACACACACACACACACACACAAACACACAAACACCTACACAAACCCACACACACACACACACACAAACACCTACACAAACACACACACATACACACCCACACACACACACACACACACACACACACAAACACACACACAAACACACACAAACCCACACACACACAAACACACACACAAACACACACACAAACCCACACACACACCCACACACACGTATGTTTGTTTTTCAAGTTTCAGTTTCTTTTTCAAGGTTTATTTGTCAAATGCACACTACAACTACATAGTGAGAATTAAGAAGTAGAAAATTTGCTCAGGTTTAAATATATATATAAGCTTTGTGCCTAAACTGAGATTATTGTGTTTGGCACCAAAAATAAAAGAAGAAGTATTAGTAAAGAGCCGGATTCTCAGGCCCTTAAAACAAGGGATCAAGTGTGTAATCTTGGTGTTCTGATAAACTCAGACCTCACATTTAACATATCAAAGCAGTCACCAAAACAACATTCTATCATCTACAAAATATAGCCAGAATCAAAGGCTTGGTGTCCCAAAAAGACCAAGAGAAGCTCATCCATGCTTTTATTTCTAGTAGTGTTGACTATGGTATCTGGACTCCCCAAAAAGACTGTAAAACAGCTGCAGCTCATTTAGAATGCTGCTGCTAGAATGTTAACCAGGACCAAGAGAACAGAGCACATCACTCCGGTTCTTAAATCTTTGCATTGGCTTCCAGTCAGTTACAGAATAGATTTCAAAGTGGTGCTTTTAGTTTATAAATCTCTGAATGGTTTTGGACCCGAATACATTTCTGATATGTTTGAAGAATATAAACCGAGCAGGGCTCTTAGATCCATGAACACAGGTCAGCTAGTAGAGCCCAGATTCCAAACTAAACCTGGAGAAACTGTGTTTAGCAGTTATGCTGTACAAAACTGGAATAAACTACAAGAAGATCTTAGATGTGCCCCAAACGTATACATTTTTAAATCCAGGTTAAAAACACTTCTCTTTTCACGCAGCTGTGACTGAGCACTTAAACTTAACCACACTGTTTAGCCTTATAGCTTCCTAAGTTTTAATAAATTTTTTATTCTTTTTCTATTTTCTTATAAAAATGTTCTTATTATGATGTTGTTTTGATGTTTTCATTTGAGTATTTGTTTTTATGTTATTGTATTTTTATATTTTTTCTTTTTCTTTGTTAAGCACATTGAATTTCTTTGATGTATGAATTGTGCTACATAAATAAACTTCTTGCTAAACTTATCTTAGCTCCAACCCTAAACCTAACCTGTAATGCCTAAACTTTAAGCCAATTCAAAACTATGCCCATTTGCAGGTTTTTATCGTAAGCCCTAAGCTGTAAATAGTATTTATCTTAGTGGGAACTTGGCCAAAATACGTTTAGGGACCTATTTTTCAGGTTTTACTATTTTTGTGGGAACATCAGGTTCCCAAAGTACACAGACATGGTTCACACATGTTTCTATACTTGAACCTCCAAAATGATGTCCCTGCTTTCCCTGTCTCCTGATCCCAACCATAACCCTAACCGTAACCCTAACCGTAACCCTAACCGTAACCCTAACCGTAACCCTAACCGTAACCCTTAACTTAACCTTAACCTCACTAACCTGGACTTCATGCATATTCTTAACCTAACCCAAACACCTAATCCTATCTTAACCTTAACTGTGACCCCTAAAACCAAATTATAACACTAACCATAACCCCAAGCCTAAAAACAGTATTTACATGAGTAAGGACTGGTAAAATATCCTCATGATTTGCCATTGTTTGATATACGTGTGAGGATAGCCTCAATAACCGTACATTTAGTTTTTTCCTCAGCTTAACCTAGACATGTTGCCTAAACCTAAACCGGGATGCCTAAACCTAAACCATGATGCCTGAACCTAAAAGTAACCAAAATCGTAACACTATTGTGGGGACCAGTTAAGTAGCCTTGTGGGTAAATATCATTGTAGAAATGACTGGTCCCCCTAACACACATTGATCTGGACCACACATGCACACACAATATAATCACACTAAAAGTCAACGCAGGAGGAAAACAGTAGGGAGACGTAATGGGAGACAGGAGACACATCAAAGAGACCTTGTGGATTTCGACCAGACCACAGAGTTAGAACCAGACCACAGGGATAGAAACAGACCACAGGGATAGAACCAGACCACAGAGTTAGGACCAGACTACTGGGTTAGGACCAGATTACTGGGTTAGGACCAGATTACTGGGTTAGGACCAGATTACTGGGTTAGGGCCAGAATAATGGGTTAGGACCAGATTACTGGGTTAGGACCAGACTACTGGGTTAGGACCAGATTACTGGGTTAGGACCAGACTACTGGGTTAGGACCAGATTACTGGGTTAGGACCAGATTACTGGGTTAGGGCCAGAATAATGGGTTAGGACAAGACTACTGGGTTAGGACCAGACTACTGGGTTAGGACCAGAATAATGGGTTAGGACCAGACTACTGGGTTAGGACCAGATTACTGGGTTAGGACCAGACTACTGGGTTAGGACCAGATTACTGGGTTAGGACCAGATTACTGGGTTAGGACCAGACTACTGGGTTAGGACCAGATTACTGGGTTAGGATCAGACTACTGGGTTAGGACCAGACTACTGGGTTAGGGCTCCACTAGAAATGAGACTAGGACCAGACACGATCATCATGGGATTAGGAACAAACTGATCATCCGCCCATGAAACAGGAAACAGAATCTTACTATTAATGCTACTCTTACGGTCTATCGAGTCGGCAAACACCTCCCCGTAGATCATCCAGTAGGGCATGTAGAAGATGTTCCTGGCCAGACGCCATGTTGGAATCTCGTCGGGGTGCAGGATGGCCTGTCGCGCCACCCCAAAACTCATCAGTACCACCAGCATGATCACCACGAAGTATAACATGTCAATCATCTGGAAAGAGGTCAGAAAAACCAGGCTCAGCCTTCTCATGAGACCTCACTGGAGATAAATCGTTCAGTGACTAGAAGCACTCGCTCAGACACTCAAATGCCCAACCAGCACCCATCTTTTCCCACTGACCAAAACCAAACCAACACCAAACCAATTCCAAACCTTCCCCAAATGAACACCAAAACGAAGCCTCACCATCTTCCCAATCATCATTACATAGGGTCCCAGGTACTTGTTGACACCAAAGATGTCAAGCACCCGGATGTACCAGAAGATGATGTCCACGCAGTAGATCACTCGACCGATGCCCATCAGAGGTTCGTTCTGTAGTCTCAGCATCAGGCCTAGGAGGAACGTAAAGATGGCCGCCGCATCTGTGATGTTCCAATACTCTTCGGCCCACACATTGATCTTCTGCTTCAGCTTCCCAGGCTCAGACATCAGAATCTGCGTGGGGCAACAACAACAGTGACAGAGGCCTGAGAAACAGTATCATTATTACGACGGTCATTTCTAGCATTCAGGCCCACATGGGACAAAGTGGGACCAAAGACTCTGCCAAGGTGTATTTATTGAAATAACCAACCGACTCATTCACTTCCTTGAGGCCACCCAATCCGGGCAATTATTTATTTTACCTGTACCCGTGAAACTAGTTCTATAATGATAAAGTCCTAGTGATGTTTTCTTTGTCACAATGTGGGCAGAGACCTGTCTGACTTTCTCCATTCCCAGGGTGATGATGTAAGAGATGACAATCCACTCCTGTAGTGAGGGCCAGCGTTCCATCTTGACCAAAATGATGTAGTTGTACAGGCACAGGTACGCCAGGTAAGAGATCTGAGAAGGAAGATGAGTTACCAGGCTATGAGTTTTCAGGCCGAGACAGGAGACAAGCGTTAGGCCACACGACAAAGTGGAGTAGATCAAGGATACATTGTTCATCTGTAGCTGATGTATATTTAAACTGTATTATTGGTATGAGATCCATTTTTATAACAACACCGAGACCTGACAACAAACAATGTTTTGAAGTGCTGAGGCATGACACTTGTTAAATTACTTTTTTCTTTTAGTTGTGATAAAAGACAACTTGCCGTGTTGAACCAGAACTTGGTGAAGGGTGTGTTGTAGAACTCATAGATCTTCCTTCCGATCGGAACTCTTCTCTTTTTTACAGCGCTTTCCTCCTCGTCCCCCTTTTTTGACACGGCGTCAACATTACATTCCTGAAATGACGGTCCATTTAAACCGCAGCGGTGGACTTACAAGCCGGACTCAAATTGCACTATTCAAAGTGACATTCAATGAGGTTAATGTAGTATTCATTGTGGTATTAAGTATTAATAGAAAACAGATGAAGCCAGCCAACACAATCAAGAAGGCAGGTGATATACCAATAAATACATCCATCTGGATGTTGGACTGTCAGTGTTCACCTTGGTTTTATTGTCATCTTCTTTGTCCTTAGCTTCTTCATTCTCCATCGGGACTTGAAAGGTCCCCTCTTCTCCGAGTCGAAAATCCAAGAGGAGAATCGAAGGCGGAAAAATTATGCCTAATATCACCTGGGAGTCAAGGAATATAAAAATACATATTTAAGTTGAAATATGCCTGTCTTAATTATCTAAACAATAAAAAATGTTCATGAGATTTTAATAGAGGAACAATGCTCTCTCCTGTTCTTCCCAGACGTGGGAAATAAAAGAAATGTAACATTCCTGGCCACTCTGACCGATTTGACTCTTTTCCATTTTTCAAAACTCTAGTTAAGCCTGTGGTATGAGTTATATTTGGTATAGATATATATGTTGAACATTCAGCATAAAGTTAGGACAATTTGTGGTTTAATTCAGTTTTCGGACAAATTATCATGTATATTCTCCTTTGAATATACTAAAAAGTAACATTACATTACAAGATTAGGATGGCAAAATCAGCAGCTAAGAGCTGTTCTAATCCCTCGCTACTTTGCTTTTTAAGCACTGGAAACAGCACTTTTTGCATCTGTCATGAAATGTCCTGAGCTGGTGAAGAAAACATTCTGGTGTCTGCTAACTTGACTGATGTGTGACTGTTGCTAATCTGTCCACAAGGGGGCAATAGAACACAGGGCTTGACTAAAACAGTGTTTTCATAGCACTTGACAGTAAGGTCATTATATAAGTTTGAGGCAACCTTTCAGTTCCCTTAATGTCCAGTGTTACAATGTTGACTTAATAAGCCGTCACCATGTTACCTTGCATGTAAATATTTACCTGTTTAACTTAACTTTAGAAAAAATATATTCTGCCCTTTTCTATTTGCCTTATTGCACATTTTGTATTGCCATTTTTACTGCATTTGCCTTCTTTGCACATCTACACATTCCACTGGCAATATACATATACGTAACACTTGTAAATAGTTGTACATTTTCTGCCCTATTTCCACTTCTGGATAGATGCCAACTGCATTTTGTTGTACTTGCACAGTAAAATGACAGTAAAGTTCAATCTAATCTACTCTAATGTGAAGTGTTACATTGTTACCTAATAGTAAATTGTTACCATGTTACCATAATATAAAGTTTTTATGTTTCTTGACTGTATATCGGCACAATGTTACCATAGTAAAACGTTTTATCATCTTACATTTATGTAAAATGCTAGCATAATGTAATGTTTTATCAGGTTACTTTTATGCAAAGTGTTACCATGCTACCATAAAATACATTTATGTAAAATGCTAGCATAATGTAAAGTTTTATCATGTTACCTTTACAAAGTGTTACCACTTTAGCATAAGGATACTTCAGTGTAAAGTGTTACCAGGTTAGCGCAGTGAAACGTCAGTGTTAAGTGTTACCATGCTACCATAATGTAAAGTTTTATCATGTTACCTTTACAAAGTGTTACCACAGTAGCATAATGATACTTCAGTGTTAAGTGTTACCAGGTTAGCGCGGTGAAACGTCAGTGTAAAGTGTTACCAGGTTAGCGCAGTGAAACGTCAGTGTAAAGTGTTACCAGGTTAGCCCAGTGAAACGTCAGTGTAAAGTGTTACCAGGTTAGCCCAGTGAAACGTCAGTGTAAAGTGTCACCTGATCCCCACAACCCACCTTGAAGCCGTTGCTCTTGCCCATCCTCAGGCATCCCATCCACATGTCGGTCAGCAGCATCTGGCTGCAGGTGTGGGCGATGAAGTCCCGGTGTTTGGCGGCCACAGCCAGCTTCAGGCAGGTGGAGTTGCTCCAATTCTTCAGCTGGTAGGTCAGCAGCTTCATGGCCACCTGCTCATCATGCTTGTAGGACTGGTCTAAGAGCTCGTAGGCCAGCTGGCCAAACTCCCTGAGGACGGAGGGATTGAGGGTTGTGGGCAGGTGTGGTGGGGTTTGGGACAGGTCTGGTCAGTTCACGTGCTGCCGTTATCACAGGGTTGGTTAGACCAGCGATGCATGGGTGTGATTTTCTCAGGGTTACAGGTGAACACATAAACCCAGCAAAAGGATTAGATTCCTGGCTCATGGTCAATCATTTAAACATTTAAACAAAATCCCGCTATGTGAAACAAAAATGTAGTATGGGTCTTGAATTCACTTAAATACAATACGATCTACCCCCCAACACTGGTAGACTAACTTGGAGTTGTTTTCCAGGTCCTGGAAGATGTCGTCCACCAGCTCGCTTTGAGACGACTCATGGGCCATGGCTTTGTACAGCTTGCAGGCCACCAGAGCCTTAGCCATGGCTTCCTCGCCTCTCTTCCACAGGAACAGTGCCATCTTCTGGCGCTTCATGAGAACGGCCCACACCATCAGCTCATGGAACGGGTACTGGAAGCGACAGACCTCCGGGTCGTCCATGTCGATGTCAATCTCTTCCTCTTTCTTCTTCTTCCCCTTTTTCTTGCCCTTCCCTCGTGGTTCATCATCCTGTATACGATTCAGAAATAGAAATCAGAAATATTAGAAATATCAGCCGTGGGTAGGATTCCAATCTTTACCGGCAGTATTTTCACTCACTCTGCGTTGAGAGATGTAAGTAAACATTATGAAGTTAGGATTCAACACTTTTCTGTACACAGAAATCAATTGAAAGGGTCACACAACTGATATGGATGATGTGTGTGCATGTAAAGACACTAAAATGTAAAGATAAATGTGTGCCTCACCTCCAGTCCTAACATTTTTAGCGCTTTCGGCTGTGCAAAACAAGAAAATAAATGGCATTGGTGAAACACGTTTTTAATTAGTACCGTCATCAACAAATCGAAATGATGTTACGATCTGTGAAGTGTGTTTTCTCACCCTCTTCAACCCATAGAGGTTGTTGTAGAGGATGCGGAACTGCTTCCTGGTATAGTTACAACGATACGCCCCGCCCATCAGGAATTCCAGAACCAACCCAATATCGATCAGGGTGATCTGATAATCTGGTGGGAGATTTCCCTGAAACGCCAGCCATTCATTAATCATTATACTTTCATTACCAGATTTTTTTTTTACATCATGTTGTTGCTAACATGATATGCTGTCATTGCTCTATTATAATAAAAACAATGATAGTTTGAAAAATAAAAGGATACACCACCTTCTTCACGTCTCTGACTACAAAGTGTAATGTATTGGTTGGGCCCAGCCTCTGAAAAAAAATAAAAAAATAATGAAATTTGGTTTTCAAAGACCTTCAAAGCCTCTAAAATCTCAAGCCATCTATTCCACATTAGTGACACTATATGCCATCTATTCCACGTTAGTGACACTATATGCCATCTATTCCACGTTAGTGGCACTATATGCCATCTATTCCACATTAGTGGCACTATATGCCATCTATTCCACGTTAGTGACACTATATGCCATCTATTCCACGTTAGTGACACTATATGCCATCTATTCCACGTTAGTGAAACTATATGCCATCTATTCCACGTTAGTGGCACTATATGCCATCTATTCCACGTTAGTGAAACTATATGCCATCTATTCCACGTTAGTGACATTATATGCCATCTATTCCACGTTAGTGACACTATATGCCAACTATTCCACGTTAGTGACACTATATTCCATCTATTCCACGTTAGTGACACTATATGCCATCTATTCCACGTTAGTGACACTATATTCCATCTATTCCACGTTAGTGACACTATATGCCATCTATTCCACGTTAGTGAAACTATATGCCATCTATTCCACATTAGTGGCACTATATGCCATCTATTCCACGTTAGTGAAACTATATGCCATCTATTCCACGTTAGTGACACTATATGCCATCTATTCCACGTTAGTGACACTATATGCCATCTATTCCACGTTAGTGACACTATATTCCATCTATTCCACGTTAGTGACACTATATGCCGTCTGTTGGTGTTAAGTGACAGGATGAAGGCATCATTCACATCAAACAAATATAAAAGGGATCTGAAAGATAGAGAATATTCAATCAAATATTTGTTTTCTTTTATTTGGGTTTGGACACACTAAAACCTAATTCTCAACAATTCACTGAATAGGGTTGGGATAGACCGATATATATTTTGTCACCAAAAATGCATTTAGAACGAAGTTGGGCATCAATCTAATGTAAATCAAATCCAGGAAAGGTAACAAAACACTGAAGAAAATGGCGTCTCCTTCTTCCTTGCCGTGTTGTAGAGTTCCTCCAGACGGGGGATGGTGAGGAAGTGGTGGATGTTGACCCCGTTCTCGATCAGCAGTTTGACAAAGTCCACCCGGTCCAGCACCAGGGCGTCCATCATGGCCTGCTCCAGGGAGTTCACCTACAGTGCCGAAACAGTGCCGGAATGAGGCCCGTTCTCTGCAGTGTGCTCCACTGCATTAGCTATGGTTAAAGCAGAACTTAGCACTTCTAGGTTGAGCTTAGCTCAGTGCTGGTGAACGAGGCTCATAGTATAGTATGACAATGAATTATCAAACTCTGGTCTATTCCAAAGGGCCTAACAGAGAAACAGTTTGACATCAAATGTAAGGTGTATTTGTTCATGGAATACAGCATCCCTATTGTGTATAAATAAGCACATTGTATATTTTCGTCATTACTATTGCATTTGATTAATCAATCGGCAAATCAATCAATAGATCAATCCGTGGATTCATTGTGGTTATTTATTCACCCAGTTGCGTAGCTCCAGCTTCCGGGGGTCAGTCTCCTCTGGAGCTTCAGGCTTGGCCTTGCCTCCTTTGCCCTTCTTCACCCTGGCCTTCCCCTTCCCTAGCCCACCGCCACCCCCCCGGGCAGAGGCCGGGCTCTTGGGCTTATCCTGGCCCCCGCTGCTGGAGGCAGCCAGGGAGTTGACAGACTGGAATGTAATACAGAAGATGGAGCAAAGGCCTTGCTGAAGGTGTTTACAGTGGGGATCTTTAAAGCAAGAATTGTTGTTGTTTGCCGTTATTCCTGTTGGTAGGGTTATTTATTTACATAGTGGTGAGGATCCATTAATGTTGGGGTCAGGTTCCTTTGCATTGTTCTCAATGAGAAAAAACTAGAACGCCACTTCAACTGCTTGGAAAGCTTGGAAGTCAATCGGATTTGGAATGTGAGTGTGTTTCTGACTTGACCCCAACCCCAGACCCTATTCACACTTACTGAGCCGCTCGTGGGCCAGTGGTGGCCATAAACGAAGATCTGGCTCCTGGCGATGTCCACTCGGTTCCAGGCCAAAGCCAGACTCAGCTGGTCAGGGGCGGAGGCGTTGGTGCCTGAAATCAAAACAACAAGGCTGATGTGTTTTGCGGTGTTCTTCGTCCTAGCACAGCCTGAATTCAGAACACTTGTTGGCAACGTTTGAATCCCAGATTGTGAGGTTTGTGAGGTTTTCACTCTTAATCGGGATTCATACGATAGCTGGTTATTGGCATTGCAGCTTTATTAAGTCGGTTTACAATGAGCTGGCATACGGCACATTTACCGCAAATAGGATCCCGGCAAACAAGGGACAAATTGGCTTTAACAGTTGCCATGCCAATCATCTGCCATTGGATGGAATTTTGCACTAAGAGTGAAGAAAAGTTTTTTGTATTCTTCAGGTTACCTTTCAGCAAGGCTGTCAGAATGGACATCTCAATGTCCTGCTGTCCCTCTGATCCCATACGGAAAACCGTGATCTACAGGTCCATGAAAGAACACAACAGAACACTGTGATCTACATGTGCATGAAAGAACACAGCAGAACAATGTGATCTACAGGTCCATGAAAGAACACAGCAGAACAATGTGATCTACAGGTCCATGAAAGAACACAGCAGAACAATGTGATCTACAGGTCCATGAAAGAACAAAACTGAACACTGTGATCTACAGGTCCATGAAAGAACAGAGCGGAACACTGTGATCTACATGTCCATGAAAGAACACAACTGAACACTGTGATCTACACTACAGGTCAACGAAAGAACACAGGAGACTCAAAGTTAATCTCTCTACCAGGGATTAAATGCATGCTTTTAAGTGTGTACTTGCAGATACATACTTTGACGTGTACATTCTTTGGAGTGCCAAGAAAAGCCTATACTCTACTAAATGTATAATTCTTCTAAATCCGGTTCTCTGTTTTTGATCTTGTGTGTTGTGACGGCCAGGGTTACATGCGGAATATGGCAGTAAATCATGTATTTTGTGAGGACATGGACATCAGTGTGGCAGGCTCTTCCAGTACTCCTTCTGTGCTAAATAGACTAGTGGGCCTCTAATTACATTATTAGGTCAGAGGTGGTTTGCCAACCGTGTCACATGTCTGGCAGAATTCACAGCAACAACAAGACTGTGTGTATACGTGTTAGCGTGCTTGCATATCTGTGTGTGTGCATGTCTGTGCGCTAGTGCGTTGAATGGAGTCAGCAGTCCCTCGTTGTGCTTTGTGGGTCAGAATTAGTGCGATCCTTAACAACCGTGGATACCCAGGAGCAAAACAACGAACCGCTCCTCCCCCTAATGACAAGTATCATCCTTGTCTAGATCTGTACCGTCCCAAATCTGTTAAGACCTTGGGCCTGTCACATGCTGGCAGGAATGTTCTGTTGACAAGTCTGCAAATGACTGGTAGTATTTGGTACACACAGTCAAATTTCCAGAAACTTCTAGAACTGCGGCAATCCAACGTTTCACAGATAATGAGCTGAGGCGTGCGGCTGGTCCACCAAGCCCTCGTGATAGCTCCATGACCAGGCCCTCGTGATAGCTCCATGACCAGGCCCTCGTGATAGCTCAATCTCCCTTTCTAATTCACTCTTGTAGGGTAACAATGTAATCCGTCCATTTCCTCGCCTTTCCCCTCTCCTCTGCCCTGCACAACTCCCTGTACATCCTCTAGCCTCTGGAATACTTGATATTGCCCTGCGTTTACTGTAATTCATTCTAAGAGAAGTGGTTTGATTAGAAGTGGATCTAGTCTGCAGCATTGCACTGTTCATGTAAATCAACGTTGTGTGAGGTAAGTGTGGCTGGCTAGCTTCCAGATGTTGAGTGGAAGAGTTGCAGTTAGAGGATTGAAATATTATAACAGAGGTCACAAGCCAATTTTATGGTGAACAATGGCCAATCCTCTTTACACTGCCTGGCTTATACTGTACATCAACACCAGGGTGGTTGGCACTGTGTTTGGTAAGAAATTGGAAACTATATGATGCCTATACTCCATGTGTTGATGATGATAAGTGTTTTACATGTTTTTATTTTACTGTCTGTTCTTTTACTGTATGGTTCATGAAGACATTTATATTCAACAGTGTTTTATGAGGACAGTTTTCTTGAGTGCTGTATAGGTGTTTGGGATGGAGAACGGATGTATGGTTTTTAATATGGAATGAAGTACTCATGATGGTGAATGAAGTACTCATGATGGTGAATGAAGTACTCATTATGGTGAATGAAGTACTCATGATGGGGAATGAAGTACTCATTATGGTGAATGAAGTACTAATGATGGTGAAGTGGTTCAGGTGATTCTTACAATGAGGCAGATGGTAATTGTGATAAAAAAATATCACAGATTGTCACATTTTGAAGTGAAAATGTAGAAGAGAGACACATGAATGAAAATGCAGGACAAAACAATTGAATGAGACCATTTTATTGATGCACCCGTAAAAATGAATAAAACAATCACATAACTCACATTTGTAATTACTTTCATCATACATGATTACTATAAATATACAAAATGATGTCATTGTTTGTTTTCATGTTTGAATACATGTATATGAAATCTGAATGATGTAACTTTGTCAAAATGTGCTTATTTTGAGGGTAGTGACAATACAATTTTAACCACCATAAGGTCCAAGTTCATGTGTAATTATTAACTTCTACATTTCGATAACTGTAGAACCAATAACACTTCCTCTAATTAGCTTTTAACATGATTGCATGTTAGTAAATGGGGAAAACATGGTAAACCTTTTCAATTTCTGAAAAGTGTGTTGTATAAATGTCTGCTTTTGAATTGAATGTTCCATATAATATTTACTCTAAAATATAATGTCGCCCTATTCAGTGCAGCCTGCGCTTTTATCCCAACTCACCAGTGAGCGTTTCTTCATGCACTCCATGACCATTAGGAATATCTGATGAGCCTGACTGCGGTTGTAGTTGAACGTCTTCTGGATGGTAACCAGGAGCTGGTCCTTCACGTTGTCGTTTACCAACCTGAGGGAAAAAGAGATACTCCACTGAATATTCCACATGGTCTGTTGAGAGCACATTTGGAGTTGGAAAACGCTTTTCTGTTGCCTCCTTTGGTATGTCCCCCCGACGTCTTTGATCTGAAAGGATTTGTGGCGCACTTTAACGCAAATTACACATTTAGGACTTTTGAATTGGTTTTATTTTAACAGACACAGTAAATTAAGTCCAGCTCAAGAATTTTTATTTTTTAGCTTGTGTGGACTTGAGTACACAGCATTCAAGGCTGGACTCAATTACATTTGGATTACATTCCAGCTAACTCAGGATGGACACTGAAATTCCAATCCTTTTTAACTTGGCACATTTAGATTTAGACATTTATTTTGGGATATGTTTTTCTGTCGGAATCGACTGTAATCAAAGGTCATTGACCCAAAACTGACAGCTTACCCATCATCCTCAGAGTATCTGTGTGCAAAGGAGAGGATGTCCGAGGCCCGTCCGCTGCCATCACAAACCACCACAGGTACAGGCGGGTCCTCCCTCAAGCTCTCCAGGACAATGGAGATGACGTTCGGACCGCCTTCCAGGATTAGACAGACCAGAGGCACTCCTTGACCCAGACCTAACCAGACCACATCGCAGACGCATAAGAACTACAGTGGCAAAACATAATATCCCCAGGTCTCAACACGGTACGTTGGTAGTGTGGACCAGTATGTCTGTATCTGATCACCGAAATATCGGGGCTCATTGTTGCCTTTTCTAATCCATCGACTATCGGCTAGACACGCACACAAGAAGTCAGCTAGCAAGGAGCTAAGTAGGTAGCTAGCTATGTGACCTTATAATCCCCCTATAAGACTCAAGAACCAGATAAATCGATAAATATTTAGCTAAATTGCCATCCACAAGCCAGCGGGTTGATGCTATAGGTGAAGCACTCTGGATATCTGTCTCGTGAGTTGTTGTCAGTAGCGATGTTGTCAGTAGGGTCAACTCTATTGTAAATAGTTAGCCAACTACTTTAGGTGCCAACTGCCCACGGGTAACCGCTGTTTGGTTGGGCAGCAATCAGATTGGAGCTAGCCTCTCAGATGAACAAAATAAAAAAATTAAAATCAGGCTAGATAGAGCTAGCTATGCACTTCCGCTTTAACTAGATGGGTTATCAAAGAAATGCCCGGGGAAATTATCAGCCCTTTGCTTGAGAGCAGCTATAAAAACACAATACAGTTCAACCGAAGCATGATCGTGCACTTTTGGCAGTAATAAAAAAATAAGCGGTAAATGAAGTTTGTTATTTAAAATGTGACTTATTCGCAAGTCAATCCTCAATTTTGTTTTGAAGCAGAGTGTCTCGTTCAGCTAAATAGCACATCGCCAAACAACATTTTATTTTTTTCGCACTCTTCTATCCAGGGCAATGAAAAATGGTAGAAAAAGACATGTTGTATTTCTTTTCATCGGTCCCCAGTGGAAATCAAACCTGGAACTCTGGGATTGCAAGCAGAACGCTTGACCCGCTGGGGTGTTCAGGAACTAGCGAGGTTAGTTTTGGTTGAAGTCAGAGGTGACAGCTGAGCATCCCTTTGCTGTCCCTGCCTTATGACGAGCTCCAGGCATAGGATGACAAAGGGAAACCCACAGGTCACAGGTCACATCGGATTCTCCCCAGCCAAAGCAGACTAACAGGAGCATTGTCTGAACAAAAAAGCACAATGCAATAAGGCTACACTTCGATACCGCGAGGCTGCATTCAGTCAACAGTGCCAGCACAATGCACTGTTCCACCACAGACAATAATGTTAGATGGCCGCGGTAAATAAGAATCTGGTTTCTCGCCTGAGATGCCAAAGTCTTGTTTCAGTGCTGTGGGCTTTAGCTCAACTGGCTAATACTGCCTTGTGTCACACAAACACACAACCCCATATGTCAGACTTACGCGTGTTGATCTTCTGCAGTGAGATGTGTTTCTCTAGCTGACGGCGGAGGCGGACCTCGGCTCCATACTTCCCGTGTGTCCCGTTATCTGCCAGGATGAAGTGGGAGTGGCTGTTGTTGAGGACAGACAACTTGGACATGGGGTTGGACATGGTTTGGTATGAACGCGTCACCTGGTGGCGAAACGGACAACAAGTTGGCATGTTACATCACAGGCATGGTCGCCGAGGAGCAGGGAAACAAGCAAAATGGATTAGATCAAATAAAAACGGAGACACTGCCCGCTTTTCTTAGTGACCCACATCTCTTCCTATCAGGTCCTCTTTGTTCTCCACGATGCCCCAGGGCGCGATCCCGATGGCGCACACCTTTCCCCTGGACCTGGAGGAGTGGTCCTTCAACGCATCTCCGACATGTCGGATCACTCCTGGGATATGCATGGAATCGAAAACATTGGAGGAGTAAAGTTTTCAGAAAAGCTACCAGGCCAGGCCAGTTTCATAACCTAGTGTCTATACCGTTAACCGGATACCTTAGTGCGCATGTCTGGCTAGCGCATGTCTGGCTAGCGCATGTCTGGCTAGCGCATGTCTGGCTAGCGCATGTCTGGCTAGCGCATGTCTGTGTTAGCTAGCCGGCTAACACATTGCCGGCTAGCGTTGACCTGTACCCACCAGTGCTGACTCCTCCGGTGAGGATCCACGCTCCAGTGGTCACCGCTGCCTGGATGAGTCCTTTCCCAAACACCTGTTTGAGTTTAGGCTGGAGCTCAAAGTTTTGTAGCCCCCCGTGGACAGAGATGAGCAGCGTGGGCAGCTCCAGCTGCCAGTCCTTCACCATCAGGTGCAGGAGGTTGTCTGGCTTGGAGTCGTACGCCACTCGGATGTACTGTAGGGAGGGATGGAACAAGAGAGCGAGATAAGGAGCTGTCGAGTCTAGAGGGTTAGATAGCGGTGCTTTTATTCAGGACTACATGGTTCATGAGGACATTTCAACATTTGTTGATGTCAAGGAGAGAGGAGAGAGAGAATGGACAATTTAACAAGTGAGGAAGAAAAATTAAGGAATGAGAATTTGAGTCTGCTTTGAAAAAAGTTTTTAAAAAAAGAACGAGAAAAGTCACGGAATAAAGAGACACACAGAAAACCAGGAAAGAAAAACAGCGCGAGCGAAAAGCTAAATGGGGTGGTACCATGGCCTTGTTGACCTGCCCTCCTCCCTGGAACTCGATGACCCCATAGGCGTCTGTAGCCGAGGCCTGCGTGTGTTTGAGCACAGACCAGCGCTCCTTGGATCCCTCCACCAGCCCTTTCTGACCGGCCTCTTCCGCCGCCCTGGTGGTTGCTCCCGGAAGGACAGCTACGTGCTGGTTCACTGCCTGGCCACAACAGCACCTGGGGTGGGAGGGAGAAGACACGCGGGGAATATATTACGACTGAATAGGAAATACGGCTCCGGTTTAAAGTAGCGTGATATATTGATGAGGGTTAAAGTAGGGCAGTGTACGGGGAACAAGTTATCTAGCATTAAAAAACAGAGCGCTGTCATACTGGATCCGTGAGAAGACAGGGCTTCAGAGGAGCAGTGTGTGGTGAGGGTGGAATGATCCAGGGATTCGTACCTGTTTGGTTCTTTGCTGGGAAATATTTGGATGCATTCTCTCTTTTGAAACGTCCTCTCAATCCACGCTTTCTGAGCCTGCAGGGAAGAGCAAGAGAATAGATTTTCACTTGTTGTGGACTTTACTTTAGCAGAGTATTTGCTTGCTTTAGCAGATATTCTGTAGTAATGGAAATGCCATCACTTTGAGATGTTTTAAATAGTCACAAGGTTAGGTCTGGAATGTAATGTACTTCACCTAACAGTTTATGGGCAGGCAAAAAACAAAACCTTTTATGTCCAGATGATAAAATAAGCAGATTAAAACATTAAAAGTTTAACATTAAAACATTAAAACAGTTTTATTACAACAGAAGATCCAGTACTGATCCAACAATGACACAGATATCACAGTCTATACCTAGTGTTCTCTATTCTGTAGCAGGCCTGCATTCTAAATAGCACCCTATGTAGTGTCCCACCTTAGCTCCTATGGTTAGCCCCAGTGAGAGATTAGGGCACAATGCAGTCACAGGTGGGGTTTTAGGGTGCAGCCTCGTTTCAGCTAATTACCGCTAGAATGCTGCTTTCTGTTGCAACAGGCTGTCGGCAAAACTCTCTGTTCTTGATGGGCCAAATCCTCTTAAACAGCCCTGGTCACCTAATCCAGACTAAATACTTTACTAAAGAACAGGAACGCACCAAAGACCTAGCTGTGTGTGTGTATGTGTGTGTGTGTGTGTGTGTGTGTGTCTCTGTGTGTGTACAGCCAGATAGCCCTAATGACTGTGTAGTACTGTGTAGTAATCTAGTGTGTTATTCATTCAAGAAGCCATCAGCAGCACTTTGAGAAACACTGTCAATCCTGATGATGGTGGACTCACGGTTGCCTGGGCTGAATTCAAGTTTGGACAAAAATGTTAAAATCATTACTAGACTTCATGTTTCATATAGTTGGTGTTTGTCTGAACATAATATCGCTTTACGTGTTCAAAAAATGTTAATGTGAAGTTGGTGATATTCTAATTATTGCGTTTTGGTAAAACTAAATACGTAAATAAATATCTGTAAAACATGTGCTTAAAATATGCCCTGTTATTATTACATTGAATTCAATTGGATTTGTTTCCTGGCTGCCAGCATCCTTCCCTTTGGGGCAGTCAAGTCATTGAGTCCAGTATGAACTTCCAAGAACTTTCCCAGAACATAGAGTAATTAAACCCTCCCGCAAGAAAAGTATGAACAAATAGTAATGAACAAATAGTAATGAAAAAATAGTTCAAATATATTATTCGAAATTAGAGCATGATCATTTTGGAACCTCTTTCAAAGTTTATAAATTTCCTTTGGCCTTTTGTGTCAATATTTTCAGGACAAATTATCCAGGCATCAACAGGTTTCTAGGAAAGAAACAAGGAAAGAAAGGAGGACAAAGGGGAGGAAACAGTAAACACCAATTAACAGAGAAGAAGTTGGCCAAAACTCTGCCCTTTTAACTTCCAGACTCAAATCTCTGGAATGTTAACTTCAAATCCCCAATATCTACCATTTAACCTTTCAATCTCCAAATTCCTGTTATAACTTCCAATCCTCTTCCATTTTAACTTCCAATCCTAAATCTCTACCATGTTAACCACCAATCCCAATACTAATCCATGTAGACCTACAGTCCCAATACCTCACGTTGTGCAGTTTAAATTTCCCACAGATCTACCAGTGTTTGACCAAAGCTTAGCGACAGATTTACTTGATGAATATGAAAATGAAATGGAAATAAAACTTAAATTAACAAACAGGTTGCCCACAAATGCAGCATCTCTCTTCAGAATTCTTTTTATGGACTCTGTAAAGATATTTCAAAACTATTATTTATATTTTTCTAAAAGTTTTAACAGATTTATTAAATATCTGCTTTGTAATGGATGGCCAAAAGATATTTCATTACTTTTGAAGATTTGCTAAACTATGTTTTTCCATCCACCTTTTTAGGAGTCACTGATGCTACTAAACATTATAGTTTCTGTTTTGAAACCAAAAAACCAAAAAAATTCCAGTTTATTTTATTTTTCACCCACCCGTCAGCCAGATTGGGACCCATGCTTCAATCTCCTAACCTGAGTTCTGAAAAAAAGTTTTTTTGGATCATCTGCTGTACATGAATTGAATCTCTGCCTACAATAAATTAACAATGTTCAGCATAAAGAAGTTGTTATAATGAAGAATCAGATCCAATATTCCTTGATACATCAAGTAAATAATAAACCACTTACCTTAGGTTTAAGAGCCACCTGTAAAAACCTCAAGAGTAACTCAACACTAACACCTAACAACCAGTAAAGATTCAAGAACACTAAAAACTTTAAAGAAGAATCTCAAGAACTCTGAGGACTTTGAATAGGAATCTCAAGAACTCATAGAGCTATGAAGAAGAATCTCGAGAACTCAATGAACTATAAATAAGAATCTCAAGAACTCTTGAAACCTTAAAGTAGAATCTCAAGAACCTTTAGAACTTTAAAGACAGTATGAAACTCTCCACAATAGCCCAGCTCCTGCTTTATCGGCTGCCTTCACCGGGGTCCCTGAAACCTACTGAGTCCCAGCAGAAATGAAACGACATGACTTTATGGAGTGGCGCTCATATGATTAGCATGTGAGCTGATTCTTTGTTCAAGCCTTGGTCTCATGACTTTAGTTCAAGGTAATCCTTTTGGGAGTCCCATGACCCCTCTCACTTGGTTCTCCCCTCCTTGCACACAGGGCATTTTCATCCCTGGCTAGAATGGAGGAGAGAAGGGAAGCACACACAACAAATCTACTTTGAGAACCCGCAGCCCCCCCCCCCGACACACACACAATTTGTAATAGAGAATTCTAGAACAAAACTTTCTTTTCACCAATTCTTTCTAATTTGCGTTCCATAGTTAAATGGCTGTAAGAAGACAAGGTTGGGAAGAGGAAGTAAAGCCTTAAACCACAATAAGGTGAATAAAGTAGTTGCACAAAAGGCTATAACATTTTTTTTCTGGAGTGTGTCACAGCTCGACAGCAGTGTTTGAACTGTATTTGCATAATTGAGGGAATTGGGCAGAGGAATGGATGAGCGAGGTGGGTGAATGACAGAGCAGTATTTGCAGTTGGGAAAGGTCACCCGTTTATTATCGTAAATATATTTTCTTTTAGCGGCTTCGCTATGGTCAGTCTTTTGTAGGAACATCTTTATTATGGTCCAACTTTTGCCAGACGATGTCCGGCTTTAGCTTTTGATGTGAGACAGACCCAGACAGCAACCATATTTTTATGTCATCTACTAAGGCTTAGTTTTTTTCTGTTCAACGTTCAAATTAAAGTAAAAATAAAAACTGTCTCGGTACAGCTGTGTCTTGGTACTAAATAATACTTTATGTTTCCACGTGAATGCCCTTCAACTAGATGTAAAGCTCTTCAAGAACAGTTGATCATGTCATCTCATTTAAATTACAGTCATAGCAGGAGACAACATGAACATGTCGTGAGATGAATGTGAGACTCCATGGGAAATTGTGTGCCTTTGTACATGTGAATTTACATGTCGTTTTCCCTGCAAGGGCTTATTCATGTCAGGTTTGGTTACAGACAGGAATCCGTTAGGCAATGTGTGTATGTTGTTTGTGACGGAAACCAGCTGGAAAACGACTTCCCTGTTGCAAGGCTTACCTAACCTCTTTATCCTCACCATGTAATACGAAAATCCTCTGAACAATGTAGAACTCTGCTACCTGAACCTCATTTAAAAAAAAAAACTGAAATAATCATGTTGAGCCCCGAATGCCAAACTATTTCCGATTTAGTGTACAACTTTAACCACAGCCCTGGTCAAAACTGGATACTAAGCAAGGAATAGGGGGCAACTTAGGACGTTTTTGTAGATCCTTAAGAATCTGATTAAAATAAGCAAATTAACATGACTAGCGACTATATCCAAAACAATGAACAGTGTGAGTTTTGGGGACAAACAAACTTAATATATCAGTATTTTTGTTTAATGAATTTCAACAACAACAAACTTATTGTATTTATAAAGTGTGTGTTAAGGATGAGAGTAAAACAGAATTGGACCTCACTTAATTCTTCAGAGAAGAGATTCTTATGTCCTAACACACTCACAGACACAATATATATATAGTGGTAAAATGCTAACTTACAAACTCTTTCCCCCAAAAATGCAGATACGCATGCATGCACACAACCCCCCCCCCCCCCCCCCCCACACACACACACACACACACACAGACACACAGTCTGCCAAGCGTCACAACACATTAGTGTTAACGAGGAACAGATCAAAGACCACTCGAATCAGACATCGATGAAGAAAATCCCCTGAGACCTGATGGTCTGCAATATGTCCTCCTATTCCAGTCCAGTACCTACTAATCCACTAAACAGGGCATAGGAAACCAGGCTGGATCCAGGGAAATCTCACTGGAAAATAGGAGGCAATATGCTGTATATAATGGCGATTTAACTTCTTTGTTTGTCTTGTCTGGTTTAAGTGACTACACAACACTGGGTATCTACCAGCGGTCACAAGGGATCTGATCATAAAACATCCATAAATGCATTATGTTGAAATTGATTTAATCAGGCCTGTCGGCCGGAGCGTCGAGCCCTTTTTGGGCTACGTCTGCCGTTTAACTAACGGCAGTATCCGAAGACACAGTCCTCAGTTAGCGGCTGTGTCCCCAGTGGCCTGCTGTTCCCTGTGTCGTACACTAAGCGGAGCTCAGCGACGAAGCCGGGGGTGATTTCACAGCTGTGGCTACGGGTGCCGTCAGCAGACCCCAATGAAACGTCTGATTGTGTAGTTCGTTTCTGGGTGAAGCAGCGAGGCGTCACATGAGATCGACACGCTGTTGATTAGCCCTGAATGATGTCAGGTGGTCTCACAGGCCCAGCGTCTAAGAGAGGAAGGAATGTTGTGGTGTATGACAGGATATTGGGTTCTTAAGGGTCTTTATTTCGGTCTGCTTATATTCACTTTATTTTGGGGAGGAAGAAAAAAAGACTATGCTCAAAAACCAGACATAACTGTCGATATAATTGTAGAAATATGTTAGCAGCAGTTAGGCTTCCACTGTGTTACCCATACCTAAGCTTGAATTTGTTGTCAACAAAAAGGTTCGAAAATTGATTTTATTTAAATCTATTAAGTCTCTCTACATTCCATAACATTTTCGTTGTCCTTTCTAACTTTGTTATGAGAGGATTTCCTTTCCTCGGATGGAGACGGAGAGTGAAATATTGACAGAGGAACAAAGAAATATGCGGAGAGAAAGACAAAAAGAAATCAGACAGAAAGACAGAAAAATAGAGAGACAGGCAGAAGGAGAGATGGAGATAAAGAAAGTAAGAAAATAACTAAAAAAGCAAGAGGGAAGGAGAGAAAGAAAGAAATGAGAAATGTACAGTAATTTTAGCTCGAATATTGCCTACATAAGCAAGCTTCCAGAGTCCTCATTCATCAGCTTTCGCACAAAACCCTGGTGCCTGTGCAGATCCTTGGATGGCAAAGCAGCAGCTCTCATTCACATGTAGGGAAATAGAGTATGGCGCTGAGGTATCACTGTAAAACACTGCATACAGTAACGTGTGATCATTTCATACATCCTAATATGTGATATGTGCCATAAGTCACAGTGTTGATTGAGAGCCACTACTCTTCAACTTCTCTTCGGCTAAAGTGAAGTGCACGGCCTTTTGGGGGCCCTAAGTAACATTTTATTTGGGGCCCCCACTCCCCTATCGGTTAGGGGCTCACTCGTGGTCGGGGGCCTTAAGCAACCGCTTATGATGCTTACGCCCAAAACTGGGTAAGGGGTCTCTACAAGGAAGCATTTAACTACAGTTTATCTGGCACACGTGATGAACTTTGATTTGAACACGCCATTAGTAAATCAATTAATACGATAAGCTGCCCTTGCTGATCACCCCAAAGTGCATTCATTGATCACCTGAGAGCTATTTTGTAGTTTCAAACTAACGACTAAAATGAAAACATAACAGTGTTTTTGCAGTTGAATTGGTATGATACAATGGGTTGACAAAATTGGACATTAACTACTGTCCGTATAGATTATATGGTTGCCTAATTTAATTTCTGGCCAGAAATCCTCTAAACATTATGTTGAGAAGGATTTTTGAGTTGAAATTAAAGTGAATGTTTATTAAAATGTTCTTGTGATTACTGTACTTTAATAGATGTATAATACGAGGTCCCATACACAATTACTTCTATTGAAAAGAGAAAAAGCAGAGCTGTATTTTTATATTAAGTCACGTGGTAAATATCGTCAGAATTTTTGCACGCTACTTTTTCATCCAGTAGAATAAATTCTGGTAGAGTGATTTACAGAACATACGTACGATGAGTTCAGAATGGGTCTGGTTTTCATGTCAGAACTGTGAGCCTTACAGAGCTTTGGCCACATTTATGATGTTAATTGCACACAACTCAGAATGGGGCTTCCTCGAAAGGGAAACACAAACACTCAATGTCCAACCGGCAGCAAGGTCCGTCTTTGATATTCTACCCTAAAAAGCAAATCTCACACCCTCTATGATCTAGTTCAGTTACAGCTGGAAAGGGAATGACCAACAGCATGACAACCAAACCTACAACATGTGACCAATCACAGTACACCGTCGCTGGTCGTCATGGGTATGCAATGTGGATTAGACTACGTGTAACTTCACAGTGACTGATTCAAAGTAACAGATTCAAATTCTTAATGTTTTTTATCTGTTATTTTTACCCCATTTTACTACACAGTTTCACACTCATGCAATAACCAACAGATCCATGGCCTCTCAGGTAAACATCCATTCATCCTTGTGAATATCATCTTTACTAATGTAGGCCTACGATAGTGTAGGCAGGCCTCTGACCCAATGGAAAAACCACAATGTGTTCTGATGTATAGCCCCGTCCCACAAATATTTGTGTGTGTGTTATTCACCCGTCCTTACATGCATTTTATTGTGTTTTAATCGCATGAGAGCAAAATTACATTGGAAATAATAAATGCCTGGGGATTATACCCTGTTGCTGTGGGGCCTTGCTGAGCCATTGTCCCGGATTAATCAGGCACACTCAAATCACAGCACATCACAGTCCATCATCATTACTGGTGGTACTAGTCACATCACAGTCCACCATCATTACTGGTGGTACTAGTCACATCACAGTCCACCATCATCACTGGTGGTACAAGTCACATCACAGTCCATCATCATTACTGGTAGTACTAGTCACATCACAGTCCATCATCATTACTGGTGGTACTAGTCACATCACAGTCCACCATCATTACTGGTGGTACTAGTCACATCACAGTCCACCATTATTACTGGTGGTACTAGTCACATCACAGGCAATTATCATTACTGGTAGTACTAGTCACATCACAGTCCACCATCATTACTGGTGGTACTAGTCACATCACAGGCAATTATCATTACTGGTAGTACTAGTCACATCACAGTCCATCATCATTACTGGTGGTACTAGTCACATCACAGTCCATCATCATTACTGGTGGTACTAGTCACATCACAGTCCATCATCATTACTGGTGGTACTAGTCACATCACATTCCATCATCATTACTGGTGGTACTAGTCACATCACAGCTCCTACTGAATGGTTTATTATCATTATTAGTAGTACTGGTCACATCACTACTATTACTACTACTGCGACTTCTATTACTACTACTAATACTATTGTTACTACTATTATTACTACAACTACCACTACTACTACTACTAGTCTTGCTACTACTACTACTACAATGACTTCTATAATTACTACTACTACTACTACTGTTACTACAATTATTACTACAACTACCACTACTACTACCACTAGTGTTGCTACTATTACTACTACTACGACTTCTACTACTACTATCACTGTTACCACTACTATTACTACCACAACTACCACTACTACTAGTACTTCCACTACGACTACTATGACTACTACCACCAGGAGTTGTACTCCATTACCACATCGCTGCTACAAACCTGAGGAGGCTCTTACCTTCTGAGATCCAGACGTGGTTCTATGGATGGAGGCCCGTCTAAACGATCCACCACCGATACTCCTCCTGGCTCCAGGAACTCTCTCCATGTCTGCTTCGCCCCCTGGCTCTTACACCATCACCTCCTCTACTCCCAGTGCATCACCCAATGGCAGGACCATCAAAACTACTTCTACTACCACTGCTTGTAACCTTTCTGAAGAGACGACTCTAACCGCTGACAAACTGAAGTTCTGAGTTCAACATCTCCAGCCGTGCGACCACTCCAGGGTCCACTAGACAACAGGGATGGGGATGTCCTGTGGTAGAGATGACAGTTTAACTATAGCACCACAGTATGTTGACAGATAGACATACCCCCCCCCCGTCCCCGTCCCCCGTCCCTTTATCTTTCCCTCTATAATCAGGCTTAATGGAGTACAGCTCAGAGGTCACACCAGAACCACCAACCATTGCAACAGCTCTTTAATGGCTAGAGATTTAACAAATAGTGATTGAAGGTAAGTCTACTTTAGGACAACTCAGAAATCCCCCAAAAGGCTTTAGTTTAAAGCCGGCTGCTGAACAGCATGGGGGAATACAGGAATGGTTCGGTTTTGGGGACGGTATTATAACAGTTATGCAGTTATGTTTTAAGAATTCTTTGGGGGATTTATAGGTAAATACCAATACTGTACATATGTATGTATTAGGAGGTTGGCAATGAACACCAGAAAGACAGATTAATTGAAGACTTATATGCACAACAAATTTCTGAAAAGAACATGCTTCTTAGTTAGTTGAAATGTACTAGAAGAACTAAAATGTACTACTTAATTAAGTGCAAGTTATGGTGCAATTTTTTTGCTACATTCTGGCCTGTCACTTAATGTCAATGTCAATGTGATGTTATTGAAATTGAACAAGCTTGACATCACATTTAGTGACCCTCATGCCAGGGTAAAAGCTAGGAGCCCTTTCAACTTTTGTTTTCATTTCTTTAGCAAAGAGATATAAAAAATAAAAAAAGACTTACTCATAACACAAATTATATTTTCATTATGGGGCAAGATTTACAATGTATTATTAACCCCAACGGCAGAGCCTATTCAAACACCAGCTGCTTGGTTAATTAAACCAGTGTCACAATGACACCTTCAACTGATGCCCGCTGAGTATTACGAGAATGACAAACTGAAAAATGCCCACCAATATTAACCAAGCCAACATTAAAAGCCTGGTGGAATCTTCAATGTTAAGGTGGTGGTCGGCATGGCGACTGGTAAAACAATGTCACCGACTGCTATTTACCTCATAATGTTGTATCTGTAAACAAAATTCATAAAATGATTGATTGCGTAAGTATTCAACCCCTTTAGTCAACATTTGGAGGAGTATATTTGGATACGTCTCTACCAAGTTTGCACATTTGGACACTTCTTTGCAATATTGCTCAAGCTCTGTCAAGGCGAAACCTTTTGCTCCACAAGCAACTCTTTCCAAATATTCTCTATTGGATTGAGGTCCAGGCTTTGACTTGGACACACCAGGATATTGCCATTTTTGTTTGTAAGCCACTTTCAGTGTGGCTTTGGCTGTAGGTTTGGCATTATTGTCATGTTGACAGACCAATCTTCTCTTGTCCCATGTTTCTTGCAGACTTAAGTGGTTTTTCGTCCAGGGTTTCTCGTCCAGGACTTCTTTGCCTCTGTCTTCATAAGCATTCCCGGCTCTGACACAGAGGAGCAGGCATAGCATGGTGCTGCCGCCCCCATGACTCAGGGCAGGAATGGGGTTCTTAGGGTGATGTGTTGTGTTAGCCTTGCGCCAATCACAATGCTTAGCCTTACGGCCAAAAACTATTTTGGTTTCATCAGACCACAGAAAATTCTTCCACTTGGCCCAAGAGTCTCCCACATGCCTTCTGGCAAACTGTATTTGTTTTTTTTCTTTTTGTGGCCACTTTTGTGAAGCACAGAGGCTTTTGTGCCCGAGGCCTCCCTGATCTGGGCCCTTTTCACCGGGATACTTTTTGAGGCTCCACAAGACAGGGGATCTGTAAATACAGTGTCCTTGGGAACGATTGGCTCACTGTGAAAATATGACTGACTGACTGACTGAGTCTGTACACCTTGATAAATAGCGTAGTGGTTAGAGAAGCGGACCGGTAAACTATAGGCCCAGAGTTTCTGATCTCCTTGCAGACGATGCGATGTACGCATGATTCTATATAGATGGAACTTTGCGGGCTAAAACCTCCAGTGACTACTTCATAGTATGACTGAAATAAGACAGTTTACGGATATTTTGCGACTGTTTCTGGTGGATTTTTGAAGTACACATCTGTGCATGCTTTATGGGTCAGGATAGACAACCACATTTGCTGGCTTAACATACAGTAGTTACGTTATAGTGAGCCTAAAACTGTATACGGTTATATTGCGACTGTTTCTGGCATGGAAACGTTCATCTTCTGTCTCGCTAGCAATTGCTCAATTCTTATGATTATTCCTAGGAAGTTAGTGGATACTAGTAAGCCTATAACTGGCTAATAAGCTGTTAAAACGGACAGTGGCAGAAGCAAAACAGTTCATAAATGCTATTTGTGGTGGAGGGAAACTTAATAAGAAACGTTAGTCATTTTATCACAATGTTCAATAGTGTTTAGTGACTAGCAAAATGTGTAATGCCGTGGCGTTGTGATTAAAGACAGTGTGTCTCGCGTGGAAGTTCAAATCGATTGTGAACAAAATATTTATTTTATTTCCACAATTCTCTTGTCGTTTCACTTGATGAAAAAGTTAGTTATTGTCATCTTTATTGATAGTTATTGTATCAATGTCATTCATGAATGAAAGAAAAAAGTATGTTGTTTTTCCATGAAAGAAAGAAATACGTTCTTATGCCATGAAACGAAATTGCTTTGGCAGACTCGCTGGGGTATAAATATGAGGTGAAATATCAGACTCCATTGGAAAAAGGCCAGGGAACACACAAATGAAATGTAACAAAAGTTGTTGACCTTCACAAATCTGGCAACGGCTATAAAATGACAGCTATGTGTCTGAAACTACTAGAGTAATAAAAAAGAAATGTAAAAGAACTAGAGCTATGATGAACCTGCCTGGAACAGGGCGCATCTGTATTTTCCGCTCATGTACAGTGAGAAGGATGGTTCAAGTGGCAAAACAATATCCAAGGATCACAGTTATAGAATTGCAGAAGTTGGTTACATCTTCAAAACTACAGTTAGACACCACGTCCATGCCAACAAGTCCTTTGTGAGGGTTGCCAGAAGAAAGCCTCTGCTGTCACCAAACCACCAATGTAAGACCATGGAGTTTGCTAAATGTCATTGGAATTTTGGTTGGGTTCAGATGCTATGGTGTGATGAGACTAACACTGAGCCTAATAGCCACGGAGACTAAACTTTAACCGAATCCCCATCGGGAAATATCTGTGATGTTATGAGGATGTTTTACTTCCAATGGCCCTGGAAACCTTGTTATACATGGCAACATGAACATCGAGTACCAGGAAGTTTTAGTCCAAAGCCAGTTTGCCTCTTCTAGTAGGTTGAGCTGGGTCGTCGTTGGATCTTTCAGCGGGACAACGGTCCAAAGCGTTCCTCCAAACCCATGCAGTCCACTGACCATAGAGCCATGCTTTTACAACGGCCGTCATAGTCCTCTGACCTGAAAACCCCCTTGAAAACCTGTGGGGTGAGCTGACAAGGAGAGTCCACAAGTGAGGACCAAGGACACTGAAGGATCTGAAGAGTTTCTGTGTGGAAGGATAGTCTCTAATTCCTTCCTATGTGTTCTCCCACCTAATCAAACATTATAGGAAACAACTCAGCTGTCATCCTGGCAAAGGGAGTGTGTACAAAGTACTAAATGCATGGTTGCCAATAATTGTGTCACGCATGCTTTAAAATAGAGTAATTATTTATTGATTAATTTATTGATTTGTTTTTCCTTTTAACAATTTTAATTCACTTAATTCCTATGATTTGTTAATGTTAGATCAAGCTGATGAGCAACAATATTTTGTTCACTGTTTTTTTTGTTCATCTGAAAAGAGCCTGCACGTAAAAATGAGTGAACGGTCTAAATTAGAGGTGACTTGTGGGCTAGTTACTCCACCTGCTGTTCATAGTGGTCACTACATCCAATATTAAAATATGTCGTGCTGCTGACTGGATGTCTCTGTTTCCTGTTTTCTGAACTTTGACCTCCTGCTTGGTAATGGACACATATGTGCACTACTCAAGTGTGTGTGTGTGTGTGTGTGTGTGTGTGTGTAGTAAGATTCCAAAGTGAGGACCGATTTCCTTTTCAGTGAGTAACGTTTTGGGAAGTGAGTTATTTTTGCCAGGTTCTCACCTACAAAACAACTTGTAGGGAATCAATGTCTGTACCAAACAAAAATATTTAAAAACGTTTAGGGGATCAACAATAAGCAGAAAAAGAGTGAAAATAAGGCCACATGTAAAAATAGGAAAAATGTCTGGAAATTAGAGGTGATTTGTTTTCAAAAGACACCAGATAAAGCAGTTGGTAATGTGCGCCCTCTGCTGGCCATAGTGGTACAGTACGCCATTCGAACACAATCACTGGAACCTACTAGTCATCCCTAAAAGGTGTCTATATTTTGTTAATGAATTTATTTATTTTACTTGTACAAGTACATTTTGATTAGATACAACCACATATTCCTAAATTACTAGTACCTATTCCAGTTGTTACTGGGTAATTCTTTACCGTCATACTAGTAGAAGTTATTGGATACTAGTACTATATTGTATCCCGCAGGTGTCTCTGGTGCAATAGTGGCCCAGACAGAGCCAGATACTGATGAATATAGATGAATACTATATAAATACACAAATGACACCCTCTTCCCTAATCAGCTTTATTTGTCTAGAGCCCTAGTACACACCTTTTGAGAAGAGCCCACATCAAAATTGCAGCACCATTCCCTACTATGTTACATTTGACCAAGCCCTTTAAAAACTGCACCCTATTCTAGTCCTATGGGGTTATTTGGGACTAAGCCTAGTGCAGTTCACTCATTATCGAACCTTCATGCAACCTTCCCAGACGACCCAGAGGAAAAGCTACAGCTCCAAATACATATATGATATTATCACACTCGGACCGTCTGGGGCCACTGCAGGCAAAACATCTGGCAGGCAAAGAGGAGTCCCACATGCACACAGCTATTTATAAAGTAGAAACTGGCTATTGCTTGCCCAATGATAGAACGTGCGTGTGGGTTCTACCATTTTCTAAGTCTTTTCCAAGGAAGGGGAGTTGGGGAGTTTCATTTATAACTACTGTGTTTTTAATTTACGTAATTTCCAGTAAGCATATGAGTAATTAGGTGTGTCAGTTTACAATGATAAAAAAAAAAAAAGTGTGTCAAATTCCAAAATCATGACAAGATTTACCTGCTGCTGAAAACTACCTGGGAACAATTAGGGTAAACTGCCTTCTCCAAGGACAGAACCACAGATATTTAACCTTGCCAGCTCTGAGATTAGAACCAGCAACCTTTGTAACCAAGGCTAGTTTGACCCCTAGACCAGCCTGGTGTATAGACGTTGGTGATACAGCACAAAGAGACTGGCAGCCTGGTTAGCTAGCTTAGCAAAGGGACAGAGCTTCTGTTGAAGCATCTGACCAGTAACGCAAACTGAGTCAGCACAGTGAAAAATCTATCATTCCATCCTTGAGCGAGAGAGTTCACCCAAAGTCCTCCACAGGCACTGAGTGAGAATTTTTTTGGGGGGGGTTTGGGTTAAATGCAGACGTCAAATTTCCATTGGGCCTTGTGTGAAGTGGGACTGATTATGAACCGTAGGATTTCGCGGTATGAAGTTCTATTCACTGCAGCATCCTCAAACACAGAGCAATATAAACACGTTCAATCACACTGACATCCATTACCGAGAAATTAATCTGTAGGAAAACAGATATTAAGAAGTTAATTATGTGGTTTGGGCTTTTCCCCCCATCAATCGTTTGACAGAAGTGGTCTCTGGCACAGCGCCCAAGTGTGTGTCTGGGCTGGAGAAGAAAAACTGCAGAGAGATGAGTGTGTGTGTGCATTTGTGCTTGCATGCGTCTTCACATGTATGTAGATGAGCGTGCACGTCCGTGATAGAGACATGCTTCATGCCTATCTGCAGCCAATGAGGGGTCTGGGGGGGCCAGGCTGTCTCCTTCAGATCCTTTCAGTCTCTCTGAGCATGCTGAGACACGTATGAACTCAGTGCTCTCTGGGAATTTCCACTTCTAGTCTGGTCTACCCAATAACCTCAACACTGCCACCAGGGCAGGATAGAAGATCAGAAGGAGTCGGAGGAGGAGGGCTCTGATCTTGGGAGTCTACCGCAAAGTAAATGTGCACAGAGCTCAGAATTTAAATTGCCGTAACGTGGCTGTGAGAGGTGGGGGATGTGGTCTTTAGGTGGTGGGTGTGGTCTTTAGATAGTGGGTGTGGTCTTTGGGTGGTGGGTGTGGTCTTCAGGTGTTGGGCGTAGTCCCAATGACAAATGGCTGGTCTATCACGTACTACAACAGGGAAAAGAACTGTTGAGGTGGTGGGATTGTTTGGTCATGAGTACCCTGTACTACCAGCAGGTGAAAGGAAGGGAGACAGAGAGCGTGCTCTCCTTCTATCTGTACAATGCTTTGGCACACATGCCGGGATGCTTAAACGGCCCTTGTGCAGACAAGAGTTCATCTAGGAATTTCTTTATTGTAATTGCTATAGCATAATATAGAGTATAGAGACCAATAGCATACTACTTTTTCTTTCTTGTTTCTTTTTGTAGAATACCTAACAAAGATATTTTCACTAAACAAAACAAAAATATTTTAAAACTTTGGTTTGCCTATTTTTTACTGTTTATTTGTCATAGTTCATTTAACTTGCTCAGGCGATGTTAATGATTAAAGTAAATTAGTTATGTGGCAGCAAACTCCATTTAAATTTAATTCAGAGGGAGAACATTGGGAAGAGAAACAGTGAAAGAGATGGATGTGCTTTTATCTGTGGTGTCCTGAATGCCATGACAAACCTTTACCTGGGGGGGGGGTCAGCAGAGTGGCAGTTGGAATCGTCAGGTATCATCTTGATCTGCAACACAACCAGGAGGACTTTGGAGAGGGACAGCAACGAGGGTGCCAATATTTCCTCCCTGAAACAGTCACAACTATGATGACCAACAATAAAGGTTCAGAACTCCTGATGCGTCGTTACATTCTGGGTCTGTAGTAAATGACAGGATTCAAGGGGACTTCTACAATAGGTTCATCCATAGCACATGCAGTATATCTATGGACCCAGAGTCCCACAGCATTCACTGTCAGTTCATTAACACTGCTTTCCGTCCACAGAGAAATCTTGACCTACTTAAACAGAACAATGTTCAACATTGATGCACCAAAACCCAACTCTATTAAATATCGATATATTTAAGCTATCAGCTAACGTACCAAATAAACACCAATGTCAGCCGAAAACCTAATAAAATCTACCACAAAAACAAATTATCTGACAAGGAATGTAAATCCCTAAGAACTTGTCAGTATCCAACCAATTGCACTGAGATCCAAAACATCAGCAGTTATTCTAAAGAAGCACTAACACAGTAAGAAAAATACACAAAGAAAAGAAAGGAACAGTCCATCAAAATACAGTTCAATGTGAAATATCTCTAGAATCACTCCTGGAAAATCTGAAAATCTGCAAAATAATGTCTGCAAATCATAGTTGAGTGTGGGGTAATTGGATTTACGACCACCTTCCTTGTTTATGGACGGATGCTCTTAAAGGAAATACTGTTGCCTGTTGCATGAATTCCCAATGGAAAAATGCTCAAATCAAAACAGTATCCAGTTAATTCCGACATTTTCATTCTTACAAGTCACACATTGAAAAATATATATATTTATACATTCATATTCATAAATCCCCCACTTTGTCTATATTATCCCACACATTTTCTAAATAATTACATGCATGGTTTATGCACAGATTTGATAAATGAGGCAAGTTTCCCGAGAGCGTGTAGAATTCCCAAAACATTACGTGGAGACTGAATTTCCTAATCTTCTCCCACAGATCACACAGGCCTACAATAACCTGAAAACAAACATTGAAATCCAAACCATATTTTGAACACAATATCCATTTCCCGCTGTCATTCCTCCTTACAACTATTTGCATATGGTTACAAGACTGTAAATAGCTAACTTTTGTGAGTGCAATGTTCTGTTTCATCCCCCAATTTGGTTATTTATTCTTTTTATTTGATATTTTCCATTTGCTTTCGCAATGTAAACAAATGTTTCCCACAATAAAGCCCTTTAAACTGAGAGGGACAGAGGGGGTTAGAGGGTCAGAGAAAAAGTCATCCACTGCTCTGGGCTATCCCAATATACAGAGTTCCACTGCTAACTGGCATTAGCAGGCTAGCTGTTCATGTAGCCTTCCAGACATTGCATGGTTAGCATTGGCTTGTGAAACAACCTCTTACTTTATTCATAATGGATGCAGAGACTTGGAAAACGTATTGAGAACTTCAACTTACTATAGGGAAGTAGATAATGGCTTGATTTCCAAAATCCCAAACTATTCACATTCAGTACACAGGCAGAAAACAAGAAAGAGGGGAAAACAAGCCGGTGAGAAATTCGAGTCCAGGTGTGGGCTCCAAGCTATCGGTGAACTGCATCAGTTGAAAGTCACTCAAGTTTAGAATAACATATACATTTGAATGACATTTTAAATTATTGTAAAGTAAGCTTAAGTTTTGCCCTCAAGCAGCTGAAGTGTGAAGAATGTTATATCCCAAATGGCACACTAGTCCCTTTGTAGGGCATTTGTTCAAAAAGTACTACACTACATAGGGAATAGGGACACCATTTGGACATCAACAAAAATCTCTGTCAACACATTTTCTCTGGGAGTGAGTATGTTTCTGACTGACATTCCAATGAAGTACATTATATCCATAGTCAAGTTTGCATATCATATTTTTGACCCTCTGGTGGAGTGGAATTCTGTTTGATTTTCAACACAAACGTCCTGAAGTCAGGTTTTTGGGAGTCTCAGCTCACACTGTTTAGAAGCTAGCATTTATTCTTATGCCAGGGATGTGTATCGTTTGTCCAAATAGGTCCAGTGTAGTTCAGATGGAAAAACATGGTGCTTGCAAAGCCAGAGGTTATGGGTTTGATTCCCATGAGGGACCAAGTCAGAAATGTATGCAATCACTACTGCTAGTAGCACTGGATAAGGGTGGATAAATCTAAAATGCAGTACTCTTTAGTGTATAGAATAGATCTATGTTTAAAATGGCACCCTATTCCTTACCTTGTGCACTATTCTTGACCAGAGCCCACATGGAATAAGGGTTTCATTCAGCCCACAGGAAACCGGATCAGATAGCATCCCTTTCTCCTCGTTCCAGGCATAATTGTTGGGTTATTGCTGGCCATATTAGCGAGTTCTGAGCACAGTTCAGTTGAGCTCTGTCTCCCGACACGTCCTGGGTACCGTTCCTCAGGGCCCAGTGTTCTGAGGAGTGAAGGGTGTCCCCTCTAAACCCATCACAGAGGCTGTTTCCATCAATTTGCCAGACTAGATGCCAAGCTCCACAGGTCGACCTTGACCCAATTATTGCAATATGTTGGCAACAGGGGGAGTTTTAGACAAACCCACATTCACAGGTGACATCTAAAAGGGAAGCATGAAGCATGATGGCCCCGCTCTGTTGTCCTGTCCTTTAGCTGTCCTGGGCTGTGGGTTAATAGCTGTCTATTTAGCAGTACTCTGAGTACTCTATGGCTGTTCCCAGAATGTTACTGTTCTGCAGGTATATGCTCCACTGCTAATCCAGGGCTTCTTGGGCCAATAATTAGCTGTTTGATGAGTTCAATCAGGCTACTTTCAACTGGGTTTGAATTAAAAAACACAAAGGAGAGCAACTCTCTAGGAAGTGGTTAGGAAGGACTGACTGTACACCAAACGAAACACAGCCAGTACACCAGGGCTTTTAAACCTCAGGGGCCTGTAGCTAGGGAGATTGTAGGTTAGGGCTGCTAAGCTAGGAGGCTTGTAGCTAGAGGTTGGTAGCAAGGGGGCTGGTTCCTATGAGGCTAGAAGCTAGGGAATGGTAGCTGCTTGCCAGGGAGCTAGTAGCAAGTACTGTAGCTAGAGGGCTTGTAGCTAGGAGAATGATAGGTAAGGGATGGTAGCAAGGGAAATGGTAGCTAGAGGGGTAGTAATGTAGCTAGGGGGATGGTATCTGTGGGGTGGTAACCAACAAAGGTGCTAACAGCTAGCAGGATAGTAGCTAGAGCATTGTAGCTAGAGGGCCAATAGCTAAGGGATTGTAGCTAGGGTATGGTAGATAGAGGATGGTAGCTAGAGTATGGGAGCTAAGGGCCTAGTATGTATGGGGCTCGTACACAGGGGGATAATAGTTTGGGAGGAGCAAGAAGCCAGTAGTAGCTAGGGGGCTATAAGCTAGGGGGCGAGTAGCTAGGGGGCTATAAGCTAGGGGGTGAGTAGCTAGGGGGCTATAAGCTAGGGGGTGAGTAGCTAGGGGGCTATAAGCTAGGGGGTGAGTAGCTAGGGGCTTGCAAGTTAGGTGAGGATATATGGGGCTACAGAATGGAGACGAGATTCGGCTTTCGCAAAGTCCATATAACCAGCTGTTCTCAGATCTGCCGAAGTGGACAGGAAGAACCTATGGGTGCTTCCACCCACATTTGCCCTAGTGCATTAGTGTAAATAGGAAAAAGGGGAAGGCCAGGGGGCCCAGACGCTGAGACGACATTTCACGTGAAGCAGCCCTGTGAATGCACTACCTAATTCCGCTGCTGCTCGACTCTGCCATGATCAGCTTTATTTCGGCTCATGTGTATTAGCTAATGAGCAGTGGGCTAATCTGTGTCTGTGTCCAGGGGACATATGGCTGATGCATGGTCCCCTTCTCTATACAGAGTATCTTGGACTGCAGCTAGCTGGCTAAAGGGCTGTGTTGCATTCAAGCCATAGCTGCCATGTGTAAATCATGTCTTGGGACAGCAGTAAACAACCCAGAGGGGGAAATTTTACAGAAGTGTCAGGTTGCATCCTCAATTTAGGCAAGTTTGGAGGGGCGTCTCACGTGGAAGGCCATGTGGGACAGACACATCGTCTCAACGTGTCACATACAGCCACAGTTTTAGCTTTGAAGTACATTAAAGCATCCTCTGGTTGATTGAAGGGAGGGTCTCCTTCTATTCACAGTTCACACGTCACCCTGCTGGTCCTTTCTCTAGTGTGACCTTATGAAGGCTCTAGTTTCTCACTGGTAGCGTGTGTGTATGTGTGTGTTTGGGTTATACTGTAATTTGCATGGTGCCTGCTGTCTGGGCAAGATGTATGAGAGACTAGTACTGGCTTGGCCTGAATAGACCCACCAAACCAACCGCCACAGACGAACAGTCGTTTAGATGAGTCTGATGATTGAAGGGTTGATACTTCATGGGCTGATTTAATCTACTGTAGGCTGCGTTTAAGTGATAACGGAGCGCAGACCTTCGCATGGAGGACAGATTGCTGTACACAATTGTTTTTTATTCAGCAGCATGACTGAAAAAGTGTTTAGTCTTTAACAATTCACATAATGAGTTGTTTATATATACATTTTGGGTTCTTGTTAGAGCAGCAGTAAGTCCTATATGCTACATTACAGAAATGTTGGGTTCTGCTTTTTCCCCGACCTAATTCTCGTAGAAAACACGTAATTTACAAAAGAACACAACGCAGTCTGTGGAACGTCGGAAAGAGAGACGTCTCGCCCACCCTCGATATCTTTTGTATTATTCCAGGAAACATGGTGCCACTCCTTAATAAGAGGGTTAACCCATCCCCCTTTCCTCCCCTCCCACAACCCTAACCGCACATCACCACGGTGGGGATACCGCCCGCCCAACCCCGCTAGATCTCCCTGGCTCTGGAGCTAAGCCAAGCCCTCGATGCAGTGTGCACTCCCAGCCCCCTCTCCACGAGCCCACCGTAGACACAGCCCCCGTAACCCGCAACCCGAGCCCTATATCATCTGTACACTCGGCCCTCTGCTCACCACTAACTGCAGTTTAGTTCGTAACTGAGAAAGGCAGGGCCAGTGAACTGGGTCAGTATGAGGATAATTACTGAGCGTGGTTTGACTGTTGTGACGGCAAATGCGCACAGACCAGCACTAGACAGGCAACGTCGACTGGGAAGTGTTGTTGCATTAGACAATGTGCAACTCCATCTTTAGCTCGTTTAGAAAGAATTATAAATCATAGCATACGCGAGAATGCCTGTATTGCTGTATGGCTTAGCCGTATGACTGTATGACATGGCCTGAGCAAATTTGGCAGATTGATTCATAAAAATAATTACACTCCCCTTCGGTAACCGCATTTGAATGGATTACTGAATCACATTAAAGTCAGTCACCGAGAGGTAAGGACTCTATCTGAGAACGAATTGTGTATGAACTGTGAAAGTTACACTTTTGATAGGGATCACACTTGCCGGCATCCATTACTGGCGCGGTGGGGTTGTTTTTCTCCAGCCTTGCCCATTTAAGAAGGCTCGTCATGAACAGCAGAAAGTGACGTCGCTTTTTCTCTCTCCCACTATCGATCTACCTCTCTCGCTCTGCGAGGCTGTTGGGTGGTTCTGTCAACGTCACGAGAGAACGGGCAGCTAGTTATTATTGCCTCATCGCACGTGGAAGTTAACGGCCGCACTGGTCTTTGAAGTCCTAAAATAAATACACGAATTAAATACATAATACTTTGAATGTACGACGTCTGAGCAGCGATGTTTTTTCCCCCCATCCTCCTCCTCGTGTAGACGTGCTGTCCGCGTGCAAGTCAGCAGCCCCCGTTTGAACCGCGCCCACTCGTGAACTCGCTGACATCGCGTTCACAGTGCTGGGTGTTGCAAGCACGCATAATCAAAACAACCCCCAGCCCCAGAAGAATGTTCCCGCTGCCTTGCCTACACGCTATCGGCTCGTGTAGGCTGACCACTGCACATTCAACACCGTGTCTCTCTTTTCCAGTTATAAATTGAACAAACTGAAAGTAAAGATTATTTCATAGGATTCCTCTGAGAAAATAATATTATTTGTTGCCTCAATGCTGTTGTATTTTCTCTCACAGTGCTGTCCACAACAACCCATAGCTGCAACAATCCCTAGCTATTTCACCTATTCAATAAAAATAACAGGCCACGGCTATTTCACGGACAACATACACTCAAATATATTCTAAAGGACATACTAGATGGGAGCTCCTAGTAGCTCTTTTATTGATGTCCACTTTGTCCAGGGTTCCCCCCGGTCTGTGGGTGGGGGTAGGGAGGATGCAGGCTCCATTGTAATGTTTGAAGCAGCAGTTTTTTCAAAAAAAATTCCCATAATAGTTTTTTTTTCATTAGAGTGTCTTTTAAGGCCCATTGCAGCTGTTTTTATTTTATTTTTTATGTCAAATTATCTATAGGTAACAATTGAAGAAGCCATATGTAATATTTGTGATTGTTGTTTGCAGTTTTATTGGAATACACAGCCCAGGTATATGATTGAGGAATCCCGTGACAATTTACACTTAGAATTAAGCATAGTTTATAAAAGGCTAATCTAGTGATGTACTCTATCAAAATAACCCCTGTCAGAGATTGACTAACACTGTGTAATATTCAGTCATCGTCATAATATTAAGTCCTCGTTCATTGTGTGTACAGCTAAGGGAACCTAATTAGAATAAATCTCCTTGCCAGTAAATTTTTACTCTCCAGAGTTTCTTGTTGCTTAACGGCAGACAGACAATATACACCAATCGGCCATAACATTATGACCACTGACTGGTGAAGTGAATAACACAGATAATCTCGTTATCATGGCACCTGTCATTGGGTGGGATATATTAGGCAGCAAGTGAACATTCTGTCCTCAAAGTTGATGTTTTAGAAGCAGGAAAAATCGGCAAGCGTAAGGGTCTGAGTGACTTTGACAAGGGCCACATTGTGATGGATAGACTACTGGGTCAGAGCGTCTCCAAAACTGCAGGCCTTGTGGGGTGTTCCCGGTCCGCAGAGGTCAGTACCTATCAAAAGTGGTACAAGGAAGGAAAAGCGGTGAACCCATGACAGGGTCATGAGCGGCCAAGGCTCATTGATGCATGTGGAAAGCGAAGGTTGGCCCGTGTGGTCTGATCCAACAGACGAGCTACTGTAACTAAAATTTCTGAAGAAGTTAATGGTGGTACTGATAGAAAGGTGTCAGAACAAACAGTGCATTGCAGTTTGTTGCCTGCAATGGGCATGTGAGCATCAGAACTGGACCACGGAGCAATGGAAGAAGGTGGCCTGGTCTGATGAATCACGTTTGCTTTTACATCACGTGGATGGCGTGCGTGCGTCGGTTACCTGGAGAACACATGGCACCAGGATGCACTATGGGAAGGAGGCAAGCCAGCAGAGGCAGTGTGATGCTTTGGGCAATGTTCTTCTGGGAAACCTTGGGTCCTGCCATTCATGTGGATGTTAATCTGACACGTACGACCTAACTAAGCATTGTTCCAGACCATGTGCACCCTTTAATGGCATAGGTATTTACTGATGGCATGGGCCTCTTTCAGCAGGATAATGTGCACTGCCACAAAGCAAAAATGGTATAGGAATGGTTTGAGGAACAACAAGTTCAAGGTGTTGACTTGGCCTCCAAATTCCCCAGATCTCAATCCAATCGAGCATCTGTGGGATGTACTGGACAAACAGGTCCGATCTATGGAGGCCCCACCTTGCAATTTACAGGACTTAAAGGATCTGCTGCTAACGTCTTGGTGCCAGATACCACAGCACACCTTCAGAGGTATAGTGGAGTCCATGCCTTGACGTGTCAGAGCTGTTTTGGCGGCAAAAGGGGGACCTACACAATATTAGGCAGGTGGTTATAAGGTTATGGCTGATCGGTATATATATACAGTAGTAAGTGCAGGAACATCCTCAGCTGAACTGTGGCCAGTGCTCTAGACCTTTAGTTCTGGCACTTTAATTGTCTATGTGGGATCTTAGTCTCCATACAAAGAGCAGTTAATAGCTAATAGAGGCTAGCTTCTTTTAAAGGATAGCTCCCACATAGCCACAGCATGAAAAATACTTTGGGAATTACCTATATGTGTGGAGTAGGTGCGTCTTATCAAAACATAACATTTAGATTAATATTTGTAATATTTGGCCCTGTTCGATGTTGTGTAGGCATTGCATACTTGACTGACCAGAATGACAACAGCAAAGTAGTAGGCTTCTTCCTGACTGTGACGGCTGGTGAAAGAGATTTTAAGTAAGAAATGCGGTTTTATTAGCCAAAGCTGATGGGGGAGGAGATTGTTTCCGTCAGGCATGAGGGTTGTATTGCCCTGAATGCACTGGAGACTTGGGAGACTGGATTTACACATCGACCCAACCACCTGTCCAAATGTCTTTTTAAGCATGTAAAGGGCGTAAGGAGGCACAGACTGGCAGGAACAACACTGATATATTAACATACAATTTATTTTTTAAAAAGTGCAGGATTGTTTGAATAGATACATTTTTTTATTAATATTAAATAGTTTTCTCAGTTGCAGGTTTTACTGTGCATGGTTAAGCTGTTATAAATGAAGCTGCGTTTGAGACTACCCAACATGGTAGGTGTGAGAGGCAGGATCATATGAACCTTCAGTATTCAAGGACGTTCAGAACCCCTTCCACAATGTTACAAATAGCCTTCTCAACTTTAACCTGCTATGGGAACACACACTGACACGGTATTTACTGAAGCCTATGTTTAGGTTGCGTTTGGCAAGGATTGATTCTTCAACAGCAATTTGAACTCCCTGTTCAATAAGTCTATTTTGCAAAAGGTTTTCAGTGCTCTCCAAATCTCTGGTTATTATACTTAAAAAACCTTCTAAAATAGTTCTCTTTCTTGATCAAACATTTTCATGGGAAGAGTAAAAAAAAAAAGAAGTATTTTTCTCTTTGATTAGATTAATAATCTTACAAACAATACTGTATGTTTTTGGCCTGTTTGTTGCTCTTTGCCCGGTTGTTGCTCACTGCTCCGCTTATGCTTGTGTGCTGGACTCTAGTGTCTGGGCACCCCAGGGGTGTCGTAAGGCCTGGGCGTCCGGGCTATAGCCCCAGATCTTTTATGAATAGCCCTGGATCTGAAATTGACCAAAATAAATAATAATAATACATTGCCCCTGATCTATTCGTCTATACTTCCGATCTTGTATTATGACATTGTAGACGTGTAGGCCGCTAGCATGCACATTTCCATTTTCCTCATGTACATTCAAAACCCTGTACTTTCAGTCGGGGGGGGGGGGGGGGGGGGGGGCAAAACCCTGAATGTATTGTGATCCTATTAACGCCTCTGGTGCACCACTCACTTGTATTCCTTGTATTATTTCTTAATTTTTTTTTTATAACAATTTTTATTATACAGACAAATGTTTACATTAAACCATTAAAGAGACAAGCATAAAAGAAAAAAAATACATTGTCTGCACTTTTATCATTTTACACATTCCTGTCCAACATATAACTAAAAGAGGAAAGAAAAAAGAAAAAGAATCACAGCAACAACAGAATAACCACCACCCCACACCCCACACCCCCAGGAGGATTAGAAAACATCGGCAGTCTCTACAAGCGATTACACTTTAGAAAACAAAAAACAGTAATTGTATGTTATCAATTGTATGAAAAACATACCTAGATAAAAAATAAAATAAAAACTTGCTCACCCATTATATATTTAGTCAGAATCCATTGTGGATACAGAGTCGTATAGATTTAAAATAGGGTTCCAAGTTTTATAAAATGTATCCGTTGAATATTTAAATTTTTCAAGTGAAAGGAATGACATCAGATCCTTTAACCAAGAGGTAGTAGGAGTGGGGGTTGGACACTTCCAATGCAACAAGATGCACCTTTTAGCAATAAGAGAAGCAATCGCAATAACCTCTGCTTTCTGTCTCGTGATGGATGACAAGTGAGACACACCAAAGACGGCGACTACAGGACATGGAGATTAGCAGAGCTCTAGACATGAAGTCAAAAAAGGAAGACCAAAATGAGGTCAGTTTTGGGCAGTTAAAGAACATATGGGTGTGATCGGCAGGAGAAAATGAGCATCTGATACAGGAGTCCTCTGTTTCTGGAAACAATTTATGGAGTCGAGCTTTGGTAAGATGAATTTGATGACTTTTAGCTTAATCAGACTTAGCCGAGCACATACAGAAGTAGAATTAACCCTAGCAAGGGCCTCAGACCATAGCTCTTCCGAAAACTTAATTTGCTGTTTTTCCCAAGTCATCTTTAGGCAGGAGAGAGAGGACATATTAGATGAGAGTAACATGGTGTAGACAGAGGATATACGACTACCACCTATAGGAGCTGACAATAAGTTCTCAACCAGAGAATTTTCTAGTAATTGAGGGAGACTAGGGAAGTTAGTCTTAACAAAATTGCAGAGTTGAAAATACCTGAATAAGCCTGTAGTATGCAGGTTAAATTTGGACATAAGATTGGTGAATGTGGCAAAAAAATTATCAATAAAAAGATCTGAAAAACAGGCCATGCCCTTATCTTTCCATCTTTTAAAAGTGTGATCAATAGCTGGTGGTAAAAACAAGTGATCGTTGCAAATAGGACTTAAAACATAGTGACTCCAACTGAAAATGTTGTCGAAATTGTGTCCAGATTTTTAAAGTTGATGGCACAATAGGATTTGTAGTATAATTGGAGGGACTCATTGACAAAGGAGCAAAGACAAGTGCAGGAATAGAAGAAGAAAGACAAGTAGCAGCTTCTAGAGTACACCAGTTAACCCCTGGCGCATTACACCACAAGAAAATCTTTGAAATATTGGCGGACCAGTAATAAAAAAGAAAATTTGGCAGAGCTAGACCTCCATCACGTTTATTTGTATTTCGACTATTTCAATGGTCTTTACACCCTTCTGGACTGGAAGTCTCAACTGTAAAATGTATGCGCTGGAAGAAACACACTCTCTTCCATTCCACCTCAAATAATCTCACAGACGCCAAAGCCATGACAAGAGGTTACTCAAGCATGTCAAAGGCAACCACATTTTATTACTAATCCTGCAAACCCAGACGGGAGCTGGCCAATCGGACCTCCCTCCATGGGACCTCTGGGCTAATCAGCGAGCCAGATTCAAGGTCTGGTTGTGCAATGATGCCGCTTGCAACGCCATTCATGCCCCTCCCCCCTCCCCCAATGTGTTTGCATAATTTCTAATCTCAAGATATCGGAAAAACACATTTCTAAGAAAGTCAGTTTTCCCTCAATTGGTTAAAGGATGCAAATCATCCCTTCTTTGCATACAGTAGATCCCCTATAGTGCTGATCTCAATCTCTTTCAAGTGAGCAACATCATTTTCTAGGTTAGAGAGGGTGAGGGACGGGTTTCTCGACAGCGAGGAGACCATGGTGTTTTTGTATGCGTGCGCAAAACCGGTCGTATACGCAGCGCTCCCAGTGAGAGAAGTCCTTGAGAATGTGATAATTGCTAAACAGGAGGTGCTAATTGCTCCTGTGTCTCCGTGCAAACCAAAGCAGAGTCTGAAACATTGGGTCCCATGTCGAATGTGTTTGGATTGACTCTGAAGTGTTAGTTGAAATGAGGTGGTCAAAGGCCTGACTCGGTGGATTCACACTGCAAAAGGTCTGATATTTTAGAACTGGGGCTTCAAGCACAATTTCATAGCCTCTACAAATGTCCTTGTCAGTAAGCCATTTAAGCGGCTGGTGCACATAATATAGCCGGGCCTGAACCTTGCAAGATAATAAAAAGTGACTTGACTTGGGTTGGTGTCTGCAACAGCTGTTATGTTCTCCAGGTCAGAATACAGCCCTCTGTTGTGAGAAGATGACCCATGTATAGTCACCCTGTGCAACTTTAACCTGTGTTTCGTTTTGTTGCATTTCAGAGTTACTTTTTGGGCTGTGTGTAGAACTGCGAGGTTTCCGTCATGATGTACTGTTTTTTCTATTTTTGTGTCGCCTGTGATCTCACTCCATTCAGTCCCTGAAGAATAAACTGTCTACGATGGTGTTCTTCAGCTGCTCGTTTCATCAAGCTGGACTTGCCAATATCCATATTTGGCAGTGAATACTGGGGATAGTTTTGAGTTGGATCCCTCTGATAGGCTTTGGCTTTGTTGAGTGCATTGGGGTTGATGTGGACTTCTAGTTTGATGCAGTGGCGTTGTTAGGGTTTCCGGGCTTTAGCCTCCGGGTCTTTTTGGAATATCTCCGGGTCTTTTTTCGGAATATCTATGCGTCTTTTTTGAAATATCTCTGGGTCTTTTTGGAGTAGCCACAGTTCTTTTGATCCAATTCCAAAATAATTATTTTTTGGGGGTCAGATGAGTTTGTATAACCGTTCGCATTACTTGTACAGAGATGTATTTATTTACCTTTACTTTTAAAGAGAAATCAACCGAGTCCAAGGTCTGTGTCACTGCTGCATTATATTACAAGAATAACACATCCAAAAACTGAACGAAGACATGCATAAAGTAATTAAGAAAATCAAACACAATTGATCGTAAAAATATCATTTATAAGAAATGTTAAATGACTTTATGGTAAAATATTCAAAAGCAGTTTTGCCCAGTTCTCAAAAGGCCTGCGGTATCTCCAGCACTATCCAGTCCCGAAAGTGTGCTTGGTTTGGGAACTGCTGTTCTTCCAGCTAATTTTCTCTGAGGTGTCTGCTTGAATTGTGAGCTGACATTAACACAGATGGAATGATGTTAGTATGTCCGCTCAATGACAACCAATAAGTGATTTGATTTGTTTCAATCACGTAGGGTTGTATGTACTTCCCTCCCAACATGCTGAAATCCTGGCATAATTTTTTTTTGTAAACCACATATTTAAATGGAAATACTCTTTTTCAATGTTATCTGTGGCCTTGGCACAGGGGCTTTCATTTGATAAGGACTTAGTTTTCCTTCGTTTTCTCCAATGCCATGATATTGTCACTGTAGGACGAGACAATATCTGTTTTGGGACTGTGCCTTGAGCAGTTTGCCCAGATACTCAAGTGAACCTTGGAAAGGAGCTTGAGGACACTCAGTAATTTCAACAATTTTCTTTAAATGTTTTGACAAGTGGGCACTCACATCTTGCAGTTTTTTTGTCTTCATGGTGAAGTTTATTGACCTTTTTTTGTGAAGGAAAACACCAAACATTTATAAAAGTGAGGAGATAAATCTTTTTTTTTTAAGGTTCCTGAAAATGTGACCACTTAACAGAAGTCAAAACATTTCACACAATCACAATTTTCGTCGGTTCCTGAACGGTTACTGAACACGTGAGAAGTTCCCGGCATAATGATGAATAACAAACGACAAACACTGGCCCACTGTGCCCATTAAAACTACTGCCATGGTCACTTCAGCAAATGGTCCTCTGTAACACTCACAAAAACACACCCCCTCTCTCTCTCTCTCTCTCCCCTACCTCACCACTGCATGCATGAGTGGCCAGTGGCTATCTATAGGAGTGGACTCATTAGTGACCTAACTGTGTAAGTGTATCGGACGCATGAATGGGCAACGGCTGAAGGCCCCTGAAGACCCCTTGAGGTCCCCGGTCTCCGGCATCAGGATGGGTTAGCGTTGATCTCTGCTTCACACTGTGTGAATGAAAGGAGCCTGTCAGGGACTTCTCTCCTACCCCCCCAACCCTCCCCCTCCCTCCCTTGGGGCCCACCTTGCACAGACCCCAGTCAGTGCCGCCACCACTGGGGGCCACAAAACGGCTCTTATGCAACGAGCGTAAAGAGCATCTGAATCTGGGTTTTGTTCCGTGCGAAAGCATTGTGCGAAGAGGGAGAAGAGAAACTTGGTGTGTGTATGTCTCTGTGTGTGCAGATACCTGTGTGTGTGTGTGTGGGGGTGTGGGTGTATGTGTGTGTGTGTGTGTGTTTCTGCGCGTGAGCGTGGGAACAATGCAGGGCTTCGTTGTGTAGCTTCAGCCCAAATATGACTCACATAATTGCACACAGTCCGTCATAATGGGACATTCTGCATTCAAATCTTACAGCTGACCAGGAGAATGTCTGGAGGCAGCAAGTCCTGAACCAGCGGCCCTTCGTCTGGTTAACTCAAAATAGCTTGTCTACCTTAGTTGATAACAGCAAAGATCAAGTCGTTGCAAACCTTAGTGTTGAAGGTTTCAATACTTACCAAGTTGGGCCTTCTGCATCGTCTAACACCTTTTCCACATGGCCTAACTATGAATGTGTTCACCACCTTTGAGGTGGGGACAGCCGCGCTGTGTGATGTCTCTGCTTTCCTGAAGAGGAAAATCACATCACTGTGATTGCCCTGAGCTCAGTTCTGCAGGACTTTGCACTTGTCTGGCCGATGCCTTTAAGATGACATTTTGTGTAGTCTCTAATGGAAACACCCATAGGTTGTTCTCAAGATAGCAATGTTCTCAAGATAACAATGCATAATTATGGCTTTTTTTAATCCGTTGATCATGGGAAAACATTTTCAATTTGACATGCAATAGAGGGAAACAACATTTTTTATCTGTGATGTGTTTCTTAAAAAATCATGGGTTGGCAGACAGCCCTGGGATTAAAGTATTGGGAATGTAACCGCAAAGGCCGCAGGTACAAATCCCAGAGACAAAAATGCAAAGAAATATGTTTATGTGCCCTTGATCAAGGCACCCAACCGTTATTGCTCTTGTAAGTAATTCTGGATGAATATGGGCTGAAAACTGGTGCTTTTGAAAAGACGCTGGCACAAAGGCATGTTATCCCTATTCAGTTAAGACAAAACAATACATTCTAGAAAGTGTAGTGTGTGAAATCTTTTTGGTCTCCACACCCATTTCTTCACATCCTGTTGTACGGAACATTGAGTGCAAGACAACCCAGAAGACCTTTTGACACTGGCAACACCCTGATGAGAACCGAAACCACCAAAGTTTTTCTTTTTCTATATTTTTCAATCGCTCATTCTTTCATCTCTCTCTCCTTTTTGTCTGTCACACAAACACACGCACATTACACACACCCACACATGTACACACACACACACACACAAGCATGCTTTCACATTCACACACACCAGCTCTCAGTCATACATGTCGTCAGAGGAGAGAAACCAGAGCACAGCATGAAGACAACAACAGGTGTAACAGTGGGTTTTCTCTGCACGTTATGCAAACCAGGACTTATGCTAGCAACTGTTCTGCGTCAACCAGAGCACTGGCTAACAACTGTTCTGCGTCAAACCAGAGCACAGGCTAGCAACTGTTCTGCGTCAAACCAGAGCACAGGCTAACAACTGTTCTGCGTCAAACCAGAGCACAGGCTAGAAACTGTTCTGTGTCAAACCAGAGCACAGGCTAGCAACTGTTCTGCATCAAACCAAAGCACAGGCTAGCAACTGTTCTGCGTCAAACCAGAGCACAAGCTAGCAACTGTTCTGCGTCAAACCAGAGCACAGGCTAGCAACTGTTCTGCATCAAACCAAAGCACAGGCTAGCAACTGTTCTGTGTCAAACCAGAGCACAGGCTAGCAACTGTTCTGCGTCAAACTAAGGCACAGGCTAGCAACTGTTCTGCGTCAAACTAAGGCACAGGCTAACAACTGTTCTGTGTCAAACCAGAGCACAGGCTAACAACTGTTCTGTGTCAAACCAGAGCACAGGCTAGCAATGGTTCTGCATTAAACGAGAACACAGGCTAGCAACTCTTCTGTGTCAAACGAGAGCACAGGCTAGCAACTGTCCTGAGTCAAACCTAGGCACAGCTTAGCAACTGTTCTGCGTCAAACCAGAGCACAGGCTTGCAACTGGTCTAAGTAAAACCAGGAAACACATAGTTTTCAAATACAGCGGGATGATTGGCAGCAAAGAAAAAGAAAAGAAAAAAGCCTGAAGTCTAACAGCAATGATTATTGTATTTACTACAGAGTTTGTGATTGGCTTCACTTTATACAACTGGTATAAAACAATAATTATTGGAGCTCATAAGACATCCAGCAGGCCATACCTCAGCAGAATGTCATCTCTTGTTTCCCAAATTGCACCATACCTACATATGTAGGGCCATAAGTCTCTGGTCAAAAGCAGTGCGCTATAAAGAGAATAGGCTATCTTTTGGGATGCACAACAGTATCCATCCTGATCAGGAAGTGCTCCTACTTTATGACTTCCTTTCATTTGATAAGGCCTGTTGAACTCTGACCCCATCAGTGAGGCAGGGAACAGTGCAGTCTGACATGCCCACTGGCAAACAGTGTGCTCCCATAAAAACAAATTAAACTAGACAAACACACACACACACTACATGCACACACACATGACCCCCAACCCCCCCCCCCACCCCACACACACACACACACACACCCACACCCACCTTAGCCCGGAGGAAAGGACACTGTGTACCGATGAGGGACGGTCAACAGTTAGTTTTTTTCGATTCAGCACGGATCAATATTTTATCTTTCACAAGGTGCCAAAAAAAAGCAAGCGGGCAAAACAACACACGGCCCCGGGGGGCACTCGGAAAATAAAAGCCGGTGTGGCAATGTGAGGGGAGGTTTCCTCAGCCGACGGCCGGGGACGAATGCTGACCCTTGACGGTGGCCTGGGTCCACGGCATCACTCGGTCACGTTAACGCAGTCGCTATGCCATATGTCCCAGGGTGCCCTGCCAGTACACTCTGACCCCAGTTAGTCAGAACTGGAGGCTGTAAAAAAAAAAAAAAACACAGAGCTTTGAACCCCTGTTCCCTAGTCAGTGCAGTAAATGTGCACTACCTGTGATAAGACTCCACGGAAGGGAACAGTGGCGCGCTGAGCAGGGAATTCGGATGTTGTTGAGGCCGCGTGCAGCCGCTGGCCTGTGTCTCAGTCCATTTGCTGTTTGGGTCTGGGGGAGTTGAGGGCAAGGGATATCCTCTCACTTTGGGTTCTAACTTTGTGTGTGTGTGTGTGTGTGTGTGTGTGTGTGTGTGAGGCAAACAGCCAGACGGACATACAGTTATGTACCTAGTACAGAAAAAATAACTCTACCTTTGTTCTCAGAGTCGAGAGGGATTTTGAGGGGAAGAAAAGAGTTGAGGGGGTTGAGGGAGAGAGAAGACGTAGAGAAATTGAGTCAGGCAGGGAGAAGGGGAAGATAAGAGATTGATAAAGAGTGTCATTTGCTAGGTTGTATAAGAAAATATTTCAGATATTTTATTTTATTAAATAATAATACACACGTAATGAGTTAAAATAATATTTAATATCTCACATTGAAGCCTTAAGACAAATTATGCTCTATTTAATATCTCACACAGCAGCTTAAATGCACATTATGGGCTAAAACTGTCTTGTCATCCACCATTGCATTGTCTATATTTGGTGCCGTTTCCTTATGCTGAACCTTTTTTCCTAGAAAATACAAAGGAAGAGCAGTTACTAGCAGGTAGTGTCCCAGCCGTCACCACTCTAGCTGTTACGGTACATTATGTCCCGGAGCTAACTTTGCATTACAAGTTTAACCAGGGCACGATCCTCGCGCTCTGGTATCCAATGGATGAAGCAGCTGCAGTGACGACACAGCGGTATGCTTAGGGCCGCCACGCCCACAGCATGGAAACAGCCCTAGTCCGCACATTGACCTGTCACAATGCAGGAGACAGGCAGGCAACTGTAGCGAGGATGGAGTATGTTCATTTGGCAAAATAAAGAAAAGTTAAATTCGTAACTGTCTAATCTCCAGAGACGGGAAGGGGGATTCATTATCGACGTGTTTGCGTTTTGGTTTTTCATCCACTTGCGGCCATGGATGGCAATTCTATGGAAAAGCCGGTTAGATCTACTATGGGAGTTGTTTTTCTGCTGGTAGAATACTGAGACCGAAGCTACCTCCGTCATAGTGTAAAGGGATCGACCCTGCGGGAAGTCCTGTCGTCGTACTTGTCATATTATATTTGAATGTCACCACTATCGCATTGGCGTTCAATTTGAGAGGATATGGATCATTTCGCCGCTGAGTGCCTTGTGTCAATGTCCAGCCGGGCTATCGTACATCCTAAAGACAACAGAGAGTTTAAAACCGAACCGTCCTCCTGCTCTCCAGGAAACCATGGAGAAGAGTGGGACCCCTTGGTCAAAGACAACTCTTCCCTGTTCGTGGTGGCCAGGATTCTTGCGGATTTTAACCAGCAGGCATCTACGGCTACTACCAATTTTGCCGAGCAGGCAAAAATAAAAGAGGAGTGCGTGTCGCCAGCTACAGTCAGTGAGGATGGGAGTACAGCCACACCTATCGATATGAGCGCCGCCGCCGACCATAACACTGCCGGTCGCGCACCGAGAGCCGGTAAACGTGTCAGAGGACGATCCGAACCCGAATCGCCTCAGAAAAAGCACAAATGTCATTATTCAGGTTGTGAAAAAGTTTACGGAAAGTCCTCCCACCTGAAAGCGCACCTAAGGACACACACAGGTCAGTTCCATTTATAAAAAAACACGCGACCTTTCTTGAAGGGACATTTTTTTGTCGTGTTAGAGAACAATATTCGAATAATCAGGGTATAATATTAACCTGATAAAATTATTTGATCTCAATTTCACCGGTAGTGTTATGAGGAGTATGAATAGTGGAGTATGACCCTAACTTGGATGCGGGCCAACGCAATGCAAAACGTGTCACATATGGGCGCGCTTTAGTTATTTATTGACCGTCTGCCGTTGCGAACATGGAAAACACTTACGAACACATGATGTTCCTCTTCTGTTATTCACTTCTCTAAACCACCGTTTATACAGTGAATGAGGGAGATGAATCACACTGTCCCATCTTGTCTGCATTGACTGACTAGTGAATAAGTTGAGCATGCAGAGACATCGTTCTCGGTGCGTTTATGAAAAACGCTCAACTTAGTGATTGTGTGTATAGGTTATCTATTACCAGTAGGTGAAGCACATACAACTTCTAAAGAATGGGATGTATATATATTTTACACCAGTGTACAGAAATCACAAAGATGAAGTGAAAACCACTGTAAACAATAAATGATATAGGAATCGGTGGAGGGAAAGAGAGAGAGAGTGAGTAGAAATACAGTTGGAGGGAGAGAGAGGTCTTTCTCACTCTTCTCTTAGTATGTCTGACTCTAAGCTCTTTGTTGTGCAGTGGATGTGCCACACCCCCTCCAGCACCACAGCTCCCTCTCTCTCCAGACCCAGCCTCAGACCCAGACTCACACACTGCCAGCCTCAGATCAGACCCGGCCTCACACACTGCCAGCCTCAGATCAGACCCAGCCTCAGATCAGAGCCAGCCTCACACACTGCCAGCCTCAGATCAGACCCAGCCTTACACACTGCCAGCCTCAGATCAGACCCAGTCTCACACACTGCCAGCCTCAGATCAGACCCAGCCTTACACACTGCCAGCCTCAGATCAGACCCAGTCTCACACACTGCCAGCCTCAGATCAGACCCAGCCTTACACACTGCCAGCCTCAGATCAGACCCAGTCTCACACACTGCCAGCCTCAGATCAGACCCAGCCTCACACACTGCCAGCCTCAGATCAGACCCAGCCTTACACACTGCCAGCCTCAGATCAGACCCAGCCTCACACACTGCCAGCCTCAGATCAGACCCAGCCTCACACAATGCCAGTCTCAGATCAGACACAGCCTCACACACTGCCAGACTCAGATCAGACCCAGCTTCACACACTGCCAGTCTCAGATCAGACACAGCCTCACACACTGCCAGACTCAGATCAGACCCAGCCTCAGATCAGACCCAGACTCAGATCAGACCCACCCACAGATCAGACCCAGACTCAGATTACACCCAGCCTCAGATCAGACCAGGCCTCAGAACACACCCAGCTTCACACACTGCCTCCTCAGATCAGACCCAACTCACACAATGCCAGCCTCCCAGCTCATCTGACCGGCAACAGACTCAGCTAGCTGAACTCAGAACACAGATAGAGAACCCCAGAGATGCACAAGAAGAAACAGGTTCTCCCCCCACGGGTTAAGACGCTGTGTATCATACCATCATTAATATTTTATCCGCTCGGTCAACGTACGATACCAGCACTATATGCAAAGCCTTGATCTCAGAGGCCCGCCCTCAGACCCTAAGTACCCACTGTGGAAAAGAAGTGTCTTCCTTTCCACAGGATCAGATGCCCTTTTTTATATGATTAGCCAGGGGACATAATGTCCTTTATCTTTATTCTATAGAGCATGTTATAAGGATGAATTCAAGGACTATCAGATGGAAACCCAGCCATGTTTTAAGCAGCCCGCCCCCTGACCTCAAAACCAATTGTTACTAGGAGCCTAGCATTGCCCTTAATTGCCATAGGCTGGAACTGGTTGGCGTGCAAGCTCCTTTCATGTCACCAGGACAAGTCTCTCCCTGATTACTGTATCTCGGGTGATCAAAGACACTGCAGCGAAATGTTCCTTTGTAGGTTAAAAGTGCATAAGGAAACAAACTCGGAGACATTCCAGCACAATAGATAGATTTGAAGTCATTTCTTCTTTGTGGACGGTAGCCAAATGATGCTGACGGAGAAGTGCAGTGATATGATCGCTACAACAAAGCAGGGCTGTCGTAGGTGAGATGACGAGTGTTTTCCACAACATAACACCAGCAGGGGTCCTCTGGGCTGGAGCTATGTAGCCCACTGCACAAGCAGTACATAATGTTGTCATTTGATCAGCATATTTTACCAGTGTGGTCGCTGTAGTTTCTCCACAGTCTTGTGACGCAGAGGTGGGTTTAAATTCATGCATGTTGCACTTCAAATAACAATATTTCTTCATATCCTTTGCGTGTGAAATCCTGAAAATGAGTCATCCTACCCTTATACTCTCATGTTAGCAAGACTGCAGTCTGCACCACAAATGGGTTGAAGCAGACATTTTGTCTAGATGGCTAGGAGCTCAGCTTGTGTTCCACTTGTAGAGAAGACTGAAGCTGAATTACCACTTAGACACAATCTGACTGTGGTTGAACATGGTCTCCCTGTAGTCAGTACAGTATTTACAGGTTAACTAAAGTTAAGCATAAGAGTTATTTGTAGCAGCATATTGCAGTCTGCCAGTGACTGTGTGTTTTTCTGCACAAACCTCTGTATTAAACCAGGATATAAGCTGCAAAACATTTATTTAAATAATAAGAAAATGTAACTATGTTTGAGGAGATATTTGCTTGAAATAAGTGAAATAATCTGCCAATGGAACAAGACAAATTACCTGATATTCAAGGCATATTTTCTAAAACCAAGTGGTATTAACTAACTTTCGTTTGTTAAGGAAAATGTACCTCATTTTAAGGATGATTTTGAACCTGAAAACAAGAGAAATACACCTGATAAGCCATATTTGTCTGCGGCGTATGCTCATTCAACGTTCATCTGTGAAGGTCGTGTTGTTAGGTATCTGTAGCAGCAGCCCACATGGAAACAGCAGTGTCCCGAACACAGCGCCATCTATGTGTGTGTCTGTGTGTAAGGTTACTTCCTGCTTTTGTTGAAAAAACACACATCAACTGCACCCTGGACATTACCCTGGACATTACCCTTTATAGGGCACTACTTTTGACCCTACGGGGTGGATAGGGATCCATTTGGAACACGTCTTATGCTTTAGAAGAGATTCTATTCTGCCTGGTTATTTCACAGGACTCTCAGTTAGTCTGGTGTAAACACTGCTCCCTTCTCCGCTGTTCCTCAGGAGGATAGCCACCGGGCTTTGCACAAGGCACCTCCTTTATGCTCTGTTGATCTTGTCCATTAAGTAGCTTATGGATTATATTTAACCTGGTGACGTTTGAACCTGAACGTTCAAGTGAAGAAAGAACGCTGCAGCTGGTCTTTTATGTTGGGGCTGTAGCAGTGGAGTCAGTGGCTCTGGGTCTGTTGTACATTGAGGAGTTTGTTTCCAGTTGAGAGGTTTCAGCATATTTTGTATTTGGCTTGGTGTTCACACAGCTGTTTAAGCACACAGAGAAACTATGCAACATGGAAGTGAAAGCAACAGTTTGCAGTTGTCACCTACTAATTCTCCCTCTCTGCTGCTGTTTCTGGCTTAATCTTAATCTCTCTCTCTCTCTCTACTGAACCCCCTCCACAGTTCTCTCTCCCCACTCGTTTTCCCTCTTCTGGCTGTTGACTGAGCAGTGCAACGCCCAGGTCAGATAATATGTTTTCCGTCTTGCGCTCCTCTCGTTGGGTAATCAGAGAATGTGGGTCATTGGAGTTCAGCCCTGGCTGAGCCAACACGGTCTGTCCCCGGGAAGATCTCTCTCTCTCTCTCTCTCTCTCTCTGGCTTCACCCACCCCCTCTCCCACCCTGCTCCCCCACTCTGTTGCTCTCCCTCTCTCTCCCACCCTGCTCCCCCACTCTGTTGCTCTCCCTCTCTCCCACCCTGCTCCCCCACTCTGTTGCTCTCCCTCTCTCACTTCTGCTCTCAGCACTTTTCTTTCCACTCCATACTGTGAAAACAGGAGTCAGTTCCCTGTTAGAGCAAAGCCATTTTAGTGCTTGTAAATCCTTATCTTTTCAAAAAGTGTTTGTGTTTAATGTGAGTGCAAGCTCGTTTTTGTCCAATTAGCTTCAATAACTTAAAAAATTGGAAACAACTGATTAAAGATGGTTAGGGACTTTCTTGATTAACAACATTCTTTTTAAACCTCTCATTTTGGGGTGAATGTGTGACATATTTTCTATATGTGCATCATCTATACGCCTTAGTTAGCCATGGAAATCCAAGTTTGAAAGCGAGTGGTTTTAATGAGACGGGGGGACCTATCAGCCTATACAGACCCACAGCACTACACCATTTCCGGGGACCCTTTAGAGCTTTACTGTGCCACTTATACAACCAGTGGCCAAAAAGCACACACCCTTTATAAGTAAAGATGGATAAATGTGTTATTACGACTTCGATTATTTGGACTTTTAAGCACTTGGCCCGAACTCGATCTGTTAACATTCAATGGAGTTGGTTTAACTTTGCAGCGTCTTTGTTTCACCTCCCATTTGGTCAGTCGGCTCGAATGGCGCGGGGCGTTTGTAACTAGCAGTGTTCTGACGAGTTATTTTCATTCCGTCGCACAGTCAGGACCATAGCTGAGTTTCAATGGGGTAATCCACCAGACTGTCTGCTGATAATTGCTTGAAAATAATAATCAGTGTCTGAGCAGCTTCCAACAGTGTCTGCTGTAACAGATAGTCACAACAGCCCGGAGCAGTTAGCTGAGTGCACGGCTCAGGGTGTCAGTTAAGAATTAATGGCAGCCGACTTACTCTCCTTCAACCGGCATCTAAAAACACGCCAGGTGTCCCAAATGGTGCCTTAATTCCCCAGGCAGTGCACTTGGCGTTGCCCAGCGCCCCACAGGGTGCCAACAGGTTCTAGTGCACTGCCTGGGGCGCACGGGTGCCAGTTGGGACGGGCGAGGGGAGAATCTAAAACCTGTGTTCAGATCAGTTGAAGAGCCTCGGCGGGAACGGCCCGTTTCCTTCATAAGAAGTCTGTTAAAAATAAAAGCCATTTGTCGTCTGTTTTATGTTTCTGGCCCCATAACGGCTACCCGGCTGTTGACGTTAAAAAACGACTTACTTGATAAAAACAGTTTTATTGTCCCCAAGCATGTACACAGGGATTCAATACGGCCCTTCGAAAACAACTTCTACAGCTTTTGTGCTCCTGTAAAAGTCCGTAATGACACATTAACCTGTGCAGAGGGCACCGGTTATCCAGACGGATACAGCTGGTTCATAAAACCCAGGCCAGCATCAAGAAGGCTACTTCAGGTTGGAGGGTTATGTTACCAGACAGCCTTTGTGTGATTTCCAGGAATGGGAGGAGACATGTTCCCTGTGGAGCTACACTGATCGTTCTGCTAAGGGGATGTGTGTGTGTGTGTGTGTGTGTGTTTGGATGGAGAAGAGAGAAAATAATGCATCTACAGTGATATTATTTTACCTTCAATTGGATAGTACACCTCCAACAATTACCGGGATATGTGTTCCAAGCAGGGTGGCCTTTCTCTGACCTGAGCTAAATATAAATAACATGGCCGTGGCAAAACACAAAGTTTGCCAAGTGATTTTATCCTCCTTTGTTTAATTTAATGTGTAACTATTGTGCTGTGGGTTAGTGCGAGGCCCAGTTCCTATGAAATATTACGAAATACATTGAGACATGATGGACGCTATGGACCTTCTTGCTTTTTCATTAAAACAAATTTTACCAATCAAGCCATGGCTGAAGTTTATACAGTCAGCTTCGACTGTGACCGAGGCAGCATATTTCACACGAATGTGACAACCCCTTTCCTGCGACACAGAAGTTCTGGACTGTTCCACTCTTTCAGCGTTCCTTCCCTTGGTCCCCTAATTCCTCCGGGTTCCTGCCCTGTGCTTGGGATCTGCCACACGGACAAAGGCTGAAATAACATGTTTCACAGTCTGTTTACCGCTTTGTGTCATCCCTTTGTCATGGTATGATTGCCCACCCCCCGACCCTCTAAGACAAAGGCCAGTTGGTCATCTCACCCCCCCCCCCCCCCCCAATGGCTAACCCCCAAACACATACATGTATGCCCTGGAAGCTTTATTAAATAGCCTGGATGAGGTGACAGGGACGACCTCCCAAATGCCACCCTAATTCATCATGCGCTACGCATAGTACACTTCCCCCGAAAGGAGGGCACTGCCTAGGAATTAGGATGACATGCCGGCCTCATCCCTGGCGTCATCCACCCCCGGCCGCCTCCAGAGTGGACAGATCAGCGTTGTTTCTGCTCGGCAACAGGCAGCGTGAGCGGCGGTGCTTGGGCAGGGTGGGCCGCGTCCCAAACGCCCTTCTGTTCCCCTCTGTGGTGCTCTGTTTTTCCGTCCGGTGCCTGGTGAGTTCCGTGGGGATCTGGTTCGGGAGGTAGTGCGTGTTGCATGTACAGCGAGTAGGGCGCCGTTTGAGACGCCGTGGATGTCAGCCTGCCAAAGACGCAATTCCTCCTGCTCTGAATACTGTGTCGTCCACCTCCTCCCATCTGTCTCTCACAGTGCTCTCAGTCCTCTCACTCCCTCGCTCAGTCCTCCCTCACTCTCCCTCTCTCTCCCTCCATCAGTCCTCCCTCTCCCTGGCCCTCTCTCTCTTCCTCTCTCTTGTGGATGTGCTGAAATAGAGCAGTGCGGCCTGTTCCCTGTCTCATCCTTTCTCACCCCCTGCTGTCTCACCGAAAAGGTAGTAGCAGGTTACAGATACAGAGTCCAGGGTCAGGCAATGCGGCCTAGATTTCTTTTGAACCAGTTTTAAATATTTAACCGGTGGTTAATCTTAGGTGTTTCTGCGCCGTGGACTTCATTGTGGTGTGGGCTCGTATCGGGCCCTCTGCGCTTCAAACAACAAAAAACAAATAAAACCTACTAAATGAGGAAAGAAATATAGACTTTTATGTGTGCTTGATTGAGCTTGTCTGGCTTAATGGATCAAATGACCACTGCCGAAAATGTCCGATCCACAACACGTGGCGAGTTGAAAATTAACTAGCTGGAAAAGAACTCTGGAGTTGTTACTCAATCAGGCCGGAGACTCTAGTAAACCTGACAACTACAGGCCAGTTTCTAAATAATTTCTTCAGCATAGCAAAGATTCCACAGTCACTGGTGAACACACGGCTGTATTCTTCTTTGCGTCACCCAGGGTTTATACCAGGCTTCAGCACGGTAAGTCCAACCACACTGTTGGCGAATGATTATAACAGAGCCCTGGATAATAACTTGTTTATTGAACTCTCCCTTTTAATTACCCTGTTTATGCTGTTAGGCCTGAGTGCCGATTCCTGCTTGGGTTTTTCGGGGCCGTTTTCATGGTGGAACTCAGGGTACTGTGACCATGGGGTTCGGTTCTAGTTGAGATAATGTGAAACATCGTACTATCCATTTTCGTGCTGATGAAAAAGGGCTGCATTTCTCTGCAGCTATTATGAAGTCCATGTCTATTTACACTGAGTTCCAATCATTTACTGTTAAACCAGGAATTTGTTCTAAATGGAAAAACACAAAAAAATGAATCAGTTATATTTATTGGTCATACCACTCAGACATACTGTAAGTTATGTTGAAATCACTACTCTAGATGCATGTCCTTATGAAAATCTTGTTATTTGTCTTGATTTCAAGTTATCATTTTAACCTCACTGTACTGAATTAGTAAGGAAACTGAAAATCAAGATAGATCGGATTCCTTTACAGAAATATTAGGTATCTGTCTTGGACTATGGGAATACAGTCTATATACTAGCAGCAGCTACACATATATTATTACATGCTGTGTTTCACTTTGCCTTTTCCTCTGCTGACAGTTTTAGGACTTATCTTTGTAGTTGTACCCAAAAAATGTGAGAACCACTCTGTTTACAAAGCACTCTCTCAGAAACCTCCAACATCTGTCATACCTCTTTTCAAAGGCGGATGTAGAACCCAGAACGAGGTCCCCCAAACAAAAGCAGCTCCTCCATTTCAGTTTGAACGCTTAAGACATGGAACATCTGAAGAAATGCCATTAAGTAGCTCCAAAACGATAACATTTTTCCTTTCACTCCGCAAACAAAAATTTGTTGTGTTTCTCTTTGCCAACAAAAGGGACGTGATTGGCTTTGGGGCGTGTGGGTTTCCGGGTGGGAGTTGTTAACAGACCTAGTAGTTGACCGCCCACAGCCAAATGCCTGTTTTTGTCCCGGTGTTTCTGCCCTCCATCGCTATGGAGCTCCATGGTATCCTGTGCACTGCCACAAGGCAGACTGTTGTCACAGTGTGCCAGGCTAAAGGAGCTGGATGTAGGTCAGGCTCTGTGAAGTCCCGGCTTGAGTTGAGGCCCGGCATTCAGACCGCTGTCGCGTGGTCCTAATGAGACGGTTAGGAAGTTGCCCATTCATTCTCATGCTGTGTCACACAGCAGCACCCAGTTTGGGCTCCGCTATGCAGCTGGATGGGAGAAAAATGCTGGGGTTGTGTGTGTGTGTGTGTGTGTGTGTAGGCGTGCTATGGCTTGTGTGTCGACTGACAGACATGCGCGCACAATGCATGCAGAACCACATACGCTGGCAGCACAGATGCAGACATGCAGTACACACCCACACACACACACACACACACACACACACACAGACAAACACACAGACACACACAAACACACACACCCACACACACATAGACACATGCAGACACACGCAAACACACACAGACAAAGAGCCCCTGATGCCAGCCTGTGTCAGGGAACAGGAAGCCTCTTATGCCTTCACAGGCCGGATGCCTTCACGCGTGGACGCCTTCACAGGGCGGACGCCTTCACGGGGCGGACGTCTTCACAGGCGGACGCCTTCACAGGCGGACGCCTTCACAGGGCGGAGGCAAACAGAAGCCAGGCGGTGTGAAACAGTAGCACATATCGTCTGAATGACACAGTCTGGCCGACACAGAGGGATCTTTCTGTCCTCTGGATCTTTGTATTTACCATGTAGTGGGACGGGACTCAGAGTCCTGGACTCATGCGCTCACACACACACACACACACACACACACGCGCGCGTAGGCGGGCTGTTTTACACACACACACACACACACACACACAGTAATGAATCAGATGGTCTGGGATCCATGTCACTGCGGAAGAAAGGGAACATTCAGCAGATGGAGGGGTGGTGGCGGACGGTGGGGAGTGCGGGACTAGGCTGGCCCTCATTGGAACCAACACCGCTGTGTGTCTCCTCCGAGCCAGTTTCACTAAAACCCCAGTGTTACAGAGGCAACTGGCTGCTGGGACTTGTGCCATTGTAGATCCGATGGCTCAGTTAATTGGACCTTTGTGCTGCCTGGCAACCACACCATGGTTGACAGTGTGCCACTTGCTGTGTAATTTGTTGCGCTTTAAGATGTTTGGGTTTAACGAGCATCAGGCTCCCCTACGAAATACTCTGTTAACGTTGTAGAACCCCGAGATTTGGCAAGCACACATTAGCTCTGTTTCAGTCGGTTCCTCACACTTCCGAAAATAAATGTGGTTCTAGGTCAATGCCCGAGGACTGTGACTCCTGGAAGAGAGCATCCACTGAAAAAATAAAGGTTAAATCAAAAATGTATTAATTAGTCAACCTGACCAGGGAGGAGCAACATCGTACAGAGTAGTGTATGGCAACTTTGGGTGTACTTCAGTTGGTAGAGAAACCTATGCCAGGGTTGTGGGTTTGATTCCCAAAGGGAAACACTTCAGACCAGATAATGAATAAGAAGGTTCTTTTAAATAGAGAAAAGAGCCATCCTTCTAAAACTACCACTATAAATTATCTTAGTGTGTGTTTATGTCACTCAACCCTCAAATGGCCCATGACCCATTCTCTGTCCTGACCCATAGTTTGAGAAACCCTGAGTTAGACTAAAGGGTTAATTCTATTTAGCGGTGAGGCTGTTCAGCAAGTTCTCATTGATTTTGCTCTTAAGTGGTTCTCGAATAAGTGCATGTGTTGAATGCCAGCCAGGAAGGGGAGACTGGGACGGTTGTAAACACGAGACATCTGGTATTGTTTACATCGTCTTGTTGTTTCTGTTGTTGTTAGTTGTGGTTCTCTCTGTTCTTTCCATGCTATTGTTGGTTATAGCTAGCTGTATACACAAAATATATCTATATTTTGTCGGTGATATAAACAGTACAGTATATGGTCTGTGGTTAAGCAGTTAGCACGAAAGACGAGCCCTCCTGCAGTTTTGTTTCGGGTCGTGTGTGAAGGCGAAGACGTGTTTGATTCCTCACTATGTCAGTAGGAATGCCTTGGTTGGGTTGACAACAGTGAATGTGTAACATGTTCCCTTCCCCGGAGGCACTGTCTGTTTCTATACCCAGCCTACTGGCATTACACCATTCATGATTCCTGTGACGCATACACGCGCACACACAACACACACAACACACGCACACACACAACACACACAACACACGCGCACACACAACACACACAACACACGCGCACACACAACACACACAACACACGCGCACACACAACACACACAACACACGCGCACACACAACACACACAACACACACAACACACGCGCACACACAACACACACAGCACACACAACACACGCGCACACACAACACACACAGCACACACAACACACACAACACACGCGCACACACAACACACACAACACACGCGCACACACAACACACACAACACACGCGCACACACAGCACACACGCACACACAACACACGCGTGTACACACGCGCACACACAACACACACAACACACGCGCACACACAACACACACAACACACACAACACACGCACACACACAACACACACAACACACGCACACACACAACACACACAACACACGCGCACACACAGCACACACGCACACACAACACACGCGTGTACACACGCGCACACACAACACACACAACACACGCGCACACACAACACACACGTGCACACACAACACACACACACAACACACGCGTGTACACACGCGCACACGCAACACATGCGCGTACACACAACACACAGTGCCATCCCCCTCACTGTGAGACATAATAAGGACACTGCAGTGAGAGATTGAAGGAGTCAAAGACTCACAGAGATTCTTTGTGTCTGTTTGTGTGTGTGTGTCTGACTCACTGAAGTCTTCTCTGGTTCACCCACACCATCACTTTAACACGATGTAGCAGATAGAAACACATAATTCACAAAGTTTAGTACTTGAATGCCAGGAAGGCCTATTGTATCGTTGTACTGCAAACAAGCTAACAACAGACCCCTCACAGTCTAACATTACTGTAACAGACCCAGCACAGTCCAACATTACTGTAACAGACCCCTCACAGTCTAACATTACTGTAACAGACCCCTCACAGTCCAACATTACTGTAACAGACCCCTCACAGTCCAACATTACTCTAACAGACCCCGCACAGTCTAACATTACTGTAACAGACCCCGCACAGTCTAACATTACTGTAACAGACCCCTCACAGTCCAACATTACTATAACAGACCCCTCACAGTCCAACATTACTGTAACAGACCCCGCACAGTCTAACATTACTGTAACAGACCCCTCACAGTCCAACATTACTGTAACAGACCCCGCACAGTCTAACATTACTGTAACAGACCCCTCACAGTCCAACATTACTATAATAGACCCCTCACAGTCTAACATTACTGTAACAGACCCCTCACAGTCCTACATTACTGTAACATAACCTGCACAGTCCAACATTACTGTAACAGACCTGTCACATTCCAACAACATTACTGTAACAAACCCCTTGCAGTCCAACAACATTACTGTTACAGACCCCTCACAGTCTAACAACATTACTGTAACAGACCCCTCACAGTCCAACAGTATTACTATAACAGACCCCTCACAGTCCAACATTACTGTAACAGACCCCTCACAGTCCAACATTACTGTAACAGACCCCGCACATTCCAACATTACTGTAACAGACACCACACAGTCCAACAACATTACTGTAAAAAAACCCTTGCAGTCCAACAACATTACTTTAACAAACCCCTCACAGTCCAACAACATTACTGTAACAGACCCCTCACAGTCCAACATTACTGTTACAGACCCCTCATAGTCTAACAACATTACTGTAACAGACCCCTCATAGTCCAACAACATTACTGTAACAAACCCCTCACAGTCCAACAACATTACTGTAACAAACCCCTCATAGTCTAACAACATTATTGTTACAGACCCCTCACAGTCCAACAACATTACTGTAACAAACCCCTCACAGTCCAACAACATTACTGTAACAAACCCCTCAAAGTCTAACAACATTATTGTTACAGACCACTCACAGTCTAACAACATTACTGTAACAGACCCCTCACAGTCTAACAACATTACTGTAACAAACCCCTCACAGTCCAACAACATTACTGTTACAGTGCTGATATGTATCCAGTTTCTCAAATGTAATATTCTGTGTGCTTTGTAATGTCAGCATGTTCTCCTCTATATAAAGTGCTATTACAATCTACTTTTATAGGCTTCATAGACTTATGCAGGATGTCTGACGTGGCTGGGTGTTTAACTCTATCTTTTGGGAGATTGCTCTTCAGTCTCAACAGTAAGCCTTTGCTTGGAGCTGACTCCAAACCTCCAACGACCCGAAGATTACAAGTGCACCCTTCATTTAGTGAACGGCTCCGATGCTGGTCTGTAATCTTTTAACCTTCTCTGAACTTGGAGCTTGTTGCTGGATGATTATCATGGACATTCCGATTTAAATTTGATGTCATTTAACAGTAAAGTATTTTAATTGGCTAAACTATGTCGACATACCATTGAACTCCATACAGATGGTTTGACAGTGTGGCGTCCTGTGCTACTTCCTGTGCTACTTTACCTCCTATGGTCTGACTGGCCTTACAACCTGGGTCACGTTCTACATTCTGTGCTCTACTTCCCAATATGGAAAATATGGAAATATGTTTGTTTTACTTTGCCCAAAAATATATTTTCGGAATGCAGAATTATGTATTTTTCTTTCATCCCTTTTGTTTGATATTAGAATAAAATATAAGTTTACATGGGCACTGGTCAAAAATAGCTCACTAAGTATGGAATAGAGTGCTATTTGGGACGAACACAGCCTCTCAGTGTTAATTAGGGCATTTAAATTAGACATCTTCTGACATAATGATGAGTTAGGCTTATGGAGAGATTCTGCTGTTTGGCCATGGTAGAGTTAATAAGATACTAGACACACACACACACACACACACGTACGTATTACGCATATATCTAAATGTAGACTTGATTGCACTTAACAAATATATTTTTACAAATCAAAACCTGGAAAAGCCTAACCATAAACCTAAACGTTAATGCCTAACCCAAATTCTAACCCAAATTCAAACCATAACCTTGTAATAACCTAACACGTAAGCCAAAAGTGTTTAGCTTTTTCCTAAATAGGAATGTTTCTGTCCCCATTCATACCGTAAAACCTGTTCACGCACACACACTTTACACAGACAACACACACAGACTGGTTTTTGTGAAATGTGGGGACCAGAAAAACAAAATTCCATGCTCCCTTGCCCTAACCTTAACCCTAACCTTAACCCTAACCCTAACCTAACCCTAACCTTACCTAACCCTAACCCTAACCTTAACCTCAAGAAAGTAACATTTATGGCTAAACTTTACCTAGACATAATGCCTAACCTTAACCCTAAACTTAACCAACAACACCTGGACCTTAAAGAAACCCCAATTCTAAGTCTAAAGTTTGACCCTAAAACTTAACCCTGAGCCAGAAAATGACTTTTGAAATGTGGGGACATGAAAAATGTCCCCACAAGTCACCTTGTTCAGGTTTTAGTATAGTTATGGGGACAAAATGTCCTGACAAGTCACAAAAACAAACATACTCACTCAAATACACTAACATACACACAGACATACACACACACACACACTTAAATATACGCACACACTTACATACACACACTCACTCACACACACTAACATACACACACACACACACTTAAATATACACGCACACTTACATACACACACACTTTACACAGACACTCACACACGCTAACATACACACAGACCTACATACACACACACACACACACACACTGAAATATACACACACATTTACATACACACACACTTTACACAGACACACACTATACACAGACACACACTCACTCACGCACACTAACATACACACAGACATACACACACACACACACACACACACACTTAAATATACACACACACTTACATACACACACACACTTTACACAGACACTCACTCACACACACTAAAATACACACAGACCTACATACACACACACACACTGAAATATACACACACACTTACATACACACACACTCACTCACACACACTTACATACATACATTTCAGGCTTGAGAATGGCAAGGCCGGGGGTGATCAGGGAGGAATTCATCTGGGGCAGTCTTAGAATGAACACATTGACCCACTTCCATGGTAACACTCTTACATCAGGATGTGTGTGTCTAAGTGTCTGTGTGTGTTTTTGTGTGTTTCCGCGGGTGTTTGCGTGTCTGTTGCGTGCCTGCCTGCCGTGGCATAGATCCAGAAAAGGGCCTCTTATCAGGCAGTTAAGACGTCATCAAGGAGCCTTGTTCTCTAATGACAAGGAAAACATAAAACAAACACACACTTAAAGGGACCTCGCACAAACACGCATATATGTCGAACTCAAACAAACACACACCTACAGTGAACTCACACAAACACACAGGGAACATACACAAACACACACACACACTCTCACAGAGGTCACACAAGGCAATGTATGTGTTTCTAGAAGGTTGTTCGTTTGTCAGGGGTTGGCCAGCAACGTGTGGAAGCTGCCTGGTACTCTGCTGATCCATTTGTCCTGGACCCTGTGGCCCCAATGGCCTTGCCTGGCCCCAAAGGGCACCCTATTCCCTGCAGAAGTTACACCACTCCAGACCAGATTCCTAGTGCAAAAGTACTGTGTTTCCTTTGGGGCTCCCCCCCCACCATTCCCTCCTCAAGGACAAAGAGAGCTGTTCTGATCTGCTGTCTGTACCATCCTGACCAGTAAACAATAGTCCTTGAGTGTGTGAGCGTGTGTCTGTGTGTGTTTGTGCGCGCAAGCGTGTGCGTTTGTGTGTGTGCGCGCGCGCGCATGCTCGTGAGTGTGTGTGCCTGTGTTAGTGTGCGTATGTGCGCATTCTTGTCTTGTCGCCGAAACAGCTATCCCCATCCCGCTCTGATTGTGTGTAATTACGACAGGGAAGATCGCCTACTGTTAGCCTGGGACATTTCCCGCTCGTTGGCTTTTATTGTTAGCCAGTTGTTCTGAGGCAATAACACTTATGATCTGGGCGGAGTGGAGCCACAGTGGAGAGATAGGCAATGGCGCCTTAGTCCCTACGTGCCGCACTGCTTTTCATGGAGCCCTATTGGAAAAGTAGTGCACTACATGGAGGAATGGGGTGCCATTTGGGACTTGGGTACAATGTGGCATGGAGGCAGGGCAGAACAAAAGTCAGTAGTTTAGCGCGTGCCGAGCGCTGCCAGCGCCCTCCTTCTTTCCAGAACCGCAGCCAGAGTGGGAGTGGTGTGCTGCTCTCTGTTTGGGTTTGACTGCTCCGGGTCTGGAGCCAGTTGGCTGCCTTTGCCTGGGTGTGTCCTGCTTTGTGGGTGTGTCCTGCATTGTGGGTGTGCCTGGCCCTGTGGGTCTGTCTGGTCAAGTGGGTGTGTCTGATCATTTTGCATTCATGTTTTTTTTTGTCATTTAGCAGACACATTATCTGTAGCCACATATGGGAGTTAGGATTGCTCCTGTATGTCCTAAGATGTGTCATTTGGCCTTGCTCAGGGGTAAATGCCTGCTATTTGACCTTGTCTGCTGGGGAATTCAAATCACTGACCTTGCGGGTTCTGGCCCAATGCACTAATCACTAGGGTGTCTGACTGTGTGGGTGTGTCTGACTGTGTGGGTGTGTCTGACTGTGTGGGTGTGTCTTATTGTGAGGGTGTGTCTGACTGTGTGGGTGTGTCTGACTGTGTGGGTGTGTCTGACTGTGAGGGTGTGTCTGACTGTGTGGGTGTGTCTGACTGTGTGGGTGTGTCTGACTGTGAGGGTGTGTCTGACTGTGTGGGTGTGTCTGACTGTGTGGGTGTGTCTGACTGTGTGGGTGTGTCTGACTGTGAGGGTGTGTCTGACCTTGAGGGTGTGTCTGACAGTGAGGGTGTGTCTGACCATGTGGGTGTGTCTGACCATGTGGGGTTTTCTGACCATATTGGTGTGTCTGGCCGTGTGGGTGTGTCTGACCGTGTGGGTGTGTCTGACCCTGTGGGTGTGTCTGACCATGTGGGTGTGTCTGACCAGCTGGGTTTTCCGGACCATATGGGTGTGTCTGACTGTTTGGATGTGTCTGGCCTTGTGGGAGTGTCTGACCATAGGGGACTGTCTCCCCGTCTCGCCACACTCATGTTGGTTCCAGGTCTCTATATCCACAGATGAAGAACACCCTGTACTTAAAGTAATGAGCCCCTTGTCCCTGTAACTCTGGAGTTACCAGTCATAACTCATAACCAGCAGAGTTGGGAAAGCTACTTTGAAAGGAAGGTTTACCAAGATACTAATTACTTCACACCTAAAGAAGTTAACAAGCCTTTGAAATGTGTAGTTTACTTTTCTAAAATGACTTTCAAAATGCAAATACGCTTTAAAAACAATGAAAGGGGGGAAAGATCAAAATGTATAATATAGACATTTAATAAATAATACAATAAGAATAAAATGCAATAAACTCATGGAAACATAGCAGTCTAAGAGCTGTGCCACAGCATCATCCAGAGACCTAGATTATGGAACCCCGCACCCCCTTTATAACAGTGACAGATGTTGCTGAGTGGATTATCTGGCTAAAGAAAGATGTGAGCTGGGCAGATACGTGCTCATACGTGCTGTGGAATAACGCACAGAGCTGTTGCCAGGACAATGCTGTGTGTTCAGATGAATAAATGGGATCATCGTGTCCCTCATTCCAACCAGGTTTCATTCCTGTCTCGTTTCTGTGTTATCTCGTGTGTCCCCATTGCTCCCAACCATGTGTCAAGCCTGCGGAGCAGATTTCCCAGAAGTACACGGTTAATTCCAGATAACCTGCTCATTCTCTCCTGTGTTTTCCAGTAGTCTTCTGACCAGAAAACAAACAAACATGGAATTACGTAAAAATTCCTGGAATTGTGCAACCTAGCGACCATGCTAACTTGGTAGTGTGTCCCGTGAGTCATGATATCATGATATCCCAGCAGTCCCGTCACCTCCCCCGAGACAGACACCTCAGAGAGGCTGTTGAATAATGAAGTTGCGTGCTGTTGTGTAACCTATTCCCTCCAGTGCACCTCTCCTGTATTACATCCCTATGGATAGGAGTGTTCTATGTAGTGGAGAAGGTGTCATTTGTCATTGGCGCCGGCATAAAAGATAGCTGGGTTTTTAAGGTCATCCGGAGCCCGCGTGTCACCTGTTACCTGTGCCTGCCGGTACGAGGGGGCGTGGTCTGATGTTCAAGTAATCACCTGATGGCTCTTTGTGTCGCCAGGATGAGTCAGGCCGGAGAAGCTTGGTGGCAGCTGGCATGACCAGTCGGCGCTGTGAGACGATGGCAGCTGTCCGTTGTGGAAGGAACAGAGAGATCGTGGACGTCTGAGCCTTACTGAAATGTGTGTGTGTGTGTATGCTTGTATTCTAGAGTGGGGTTTGTCTAAGGTTTTGGAGGGCTTTGGACCCCTGTAATGTGATTAAAAGTAGAGAACTTGAGTGAGATAAAGAAAATGCTGTCTATATAAAAATGACTATGACTTCTGCTGTTTTACTTTGACTACTGCTGTTTTGCTATGACCTCTGCAGTTTTACTGTGCCTTCTGCTGTTTTACTTTGACTTCTGCAGTTTTACTGTGCCTTTTGCAGTTTTACTATGACCTCTGCAGTGCGTGTCTGAACAAACCTGGTCTTGGGCGCTGGGAGGGAACATTTCAAAAGCCGACCTGCTGACAGCAAAGAGAAATTGCTGCAGCTTTTAATCTGATAACATTTTAGTCAACCAGTTTTTCATGACGCAGAGAGAAAACATACTTTTAAATTGTCATTTACAGTGAATCGAATGTCCCTTTGAGCCTTCTAGACCCATGTTGCCCAGGGGTTAAAAACATACGCTGTATTGTACACCCAGTAATTCCATGAATCCCTTAGCCAAAATCCATTTAATCTTGAGTTGTTGTCAGACTGAGAACCCCCTGGTCTTGAGAACATTTCTGAGCCTAGGGAGTCTAGCTTTGCCTTCCCTGATCCCTGTAACCTAGCAATGCAGTTGGCTGGGGACAGTTTTATCCCAAAAGACAGTGAAATAACAATATCCAAATGTGTTGGTCCGCTTATTTGGGTCTGCAGCTCAGATGTCAGGTAAGTTCATGACTTCAGATCGTGGTCTTGTCTAGCTCCCAAAGACAGCATATTATACATAAACCAAATGAATTAAGTCTTGTTCTCAGTCTGTTATGCTTAGCGTACAGTTTTATTTTCGATAATTTAAAGGCCTACATTATATACCTGATGGAATGGAGATTATCTGTTCGCTATTGTGTGCTTTGGTTCTAGCACAATCAGCACCTCATTCACTATCTAGTGGCGTAATTAGGGCGTGTAGGTCCAAAGTAGTGCAGAAAATAGGTTGCCATTTGGAACTCCGGCTATTAAGTGCTGAGCAGGAAAAGTAAAGTGGTGTTCTTTTGTTGTCTGCCATCTGGTCTCCTGTGGCACTGTGCTGAAACACAGTTTTACTGCCAAACGGGGAGGGGTGAGGGAAACCTGGGGAGGGTTGGGGCCAGGGCGGGGGTGACGTGTAAATAGGGGGGCTGCTTCTCCTGCACCGTGACAGTTGATAGGAGCGCGGCGGAACGGGATCTAGGAGCGCTGTGTCGCGGAGATCATTATCATGTGGGAGTGGAGAGAACCACTGAATTGCGGACCGGATTGAGGCTGAGACTGAGGTGGCCATGAACAAAACTCCATAAGAGACCATTTTAAACCTGCTATGTGAGATTTACTGCTGTAACTACAGGCCTACTGGCTGGAAAACCAGGCTTCATTGTCTACGTTTTCCCCCTTTGAAGAAGCATTCTGCATTTCTATCTACACATTTTAATCTGTCGTCCACACAACCTTTTTATGAGCATGGTTGTGTTTTTTTTCCCTTTAAGCAAGTTTCTGAAGTAAAAATGCTAAACCATTTCTGAGGTAATGTATATAGTAAAGGTTTTGTGGACTGCCTGTTCTCTCCGTGAGTAACACATGGCTTTTCATAACCCGAAACTACATTTCCCCTGATGCTTTCTCAGATAATGTCAGTCAGGAGACTGTACCAAGCTAGATGTGCATGCTAAGTATCGCCTGGGGTCACAGAGGACGTCAGTGAGACAACATTCCCCCTATTCAGTCAGGGTTTCTGTCCCAAATGGCACACTATTCCCTACACACTGTACTACTGACCACAGCCATGTGGGGAATAGGGTTAGGGCTGTGTTCCCAGCAGGTATCAGGGATGTAGTGTTTACAGTCGCTAGGGAGGTTACGTTCACTGTCATTGGCTCTTTGTCGTGAGGTCAACAAGAGTGCAGCAGTCAAAGGTCAGATCTCCAGGCTGATAAAAACTCCCCCAAATATAGTGCACCTTTACGAATTCTAACAGCCAACCAATCGGTTTTCTGCCTCCTATTTGTGAGGATTGTTTGACCAAATACAATTACACTTGTCCAAAAATGACAAAATGTCAGTATGCATGTAGATAAAAGCACTGAACTTGTACCTCACCTACTTAGATAATTGATGATTGGCTAAAGGAAATGGATAATGTTAGAAATCAGCCGTTTCTTATAGTGGTTGAAATAATAATCGCGTACTTGGTTGTCAAGGGAGAGAGTAATTCAATACTTTTTTACACCATTTCATAGTTGTTTTCATGATGTTACAGACTCGGTCTTACAAACTTGAGCTCATCTCACTTAATCTCAAATAACTTCCGGCTGTACCTCTTTATAGACATAGAGGACAGAATTACTGTAAGCCCATTGGCTGATTACTGTCATGGTTTGAATGAATTTGTTATCTGAACATAAACAAGCATACATTCATATACTTCAACAATGATAAGACGCTAGTTGGAGATTTATTATATAATTTAAGTGCAGCTTTTTATGTTATAATACATTGTTGTTCATGACAGTGTTCATCAGTAGCTTCTCTAATGTCTGAGATGTACAGTACGGTGGCTCAGGGTGGCTATCTTGGCCCAATACTTTTTAATAGTTTTAAAAATGACTTGCCACTTGTATTGCAAGAAGTTAGTATGTTGATGTTGGATGATTACTCACTCTACATGACAGCGTGGTGAGCAGTTAGCTCACTGAGACTCTTAACAAAGGGTTGCCGATAGTAACAGAGTCGATTTAAACAACAACCTGGTTCTACATACTGGTTCTAAAACTGAAAAGAGCCCTGTATTTGTTTGAAAACATTCTGTAGAACTGAAGCTCAACGAGAGTTACTCTTAAAGGGTGTGAGCATTGAGCGGGCCGAGGAGGCTAAACTCTGGGGGTTAACATTGAATCTGCAGTTGTCATGGTCAAATTAAATTGACAAAACGTGTCATGAATAGATGTTCTGTGTCAGTTGTTCTAGTTATTCAGGCTCGTTCTTGCCACAGGATTCTCAGGGTTCCCCGGAGACAGACGGTTTCTCTTCTGTGTTTTGGGAGAAATATCACTGTAACATGTTACAAATCCCAAAAATATGTTTTTTCTACAAATAAAAAAAACTCAGATACCCATATATACCCAACAAAGCATTCTACCAGGGGTCTCTTCACAGTCCTCAAGTCTAAAACAAACTCATGGCACTGCGCATTATTGCATAGAGCAGTGATAATTTTAAGCTCTCTTCCATCAGCAAAAGGACCTTTGAAAGACTATCGAAACAAAAACCTCATGGCACAATAAGACACTGTGAAGAGATAAACACACAACATCTATTTTAAGTAGAATTTGTTTTGTTATTTTTTTTTATATGTTTTCTGTGAGTGGGGATACAACAGCACACACAAATATGCACACAAATTAGCCAATCAGATGGCAAATCCAGCCAATCCCCTGAAATCTCCATCTGCATTAAGGAGACGTGGTGGGTAGACGTTATCCTAATCAACATACACAACACCGCCAGCTGTGTGTCGTGTTGTACTGCGCAGGCCTGTATGTCTTGTCTAGTTTGTCGTTCAGTCACGTTTTCCTTGCGCCAGGCGTGACTCCTAACTTCGCAGTGACATTGATCCAGTCTCTCCTTGTCGTCATGTTTCAGGTGAGCGTCCGTTCCCTTGCACCTGGCCTGATTGCAACAAGAAGTTCGCCCGCTCCGATGAGCTGGCTCGCCACTACCGCACCCACACCGGGGAGAAGAAGTTCGGCTGTCCCCTCTGCGAAAAGCGCTTCATGCGGAGCGACCACCTGATGAAGCACGCCCGCCGCCACTCTGAATTCCAGCCCGCCATGCTGAAAAGGCCGTACAGCTGCGGAGGCGGGATGGGTGTGGTTGGTGGTGGCACGCACCCCGGATCGCTCAGCGACTACAACAGCCGCTCCGACGCGTCCAGTCCCACCCTGAGCCCCACCCCCAGCCCCACCCTCAGCCCAGCTAACTCGCCTTAAAGCACGCCTCCAGCACTTTCAGGCTCCGCCTCCGACGCTCACATAGACCCCCCCCCCCCCCCCACACACACACACACAAGACACACCCACAGACCGGACACACCCCCAGACAGGACACACCCCCAGTCTCTTTCAGACCTTCTCCACTGCAGGGTTTGGGTTTTCCACCGGGTTCCCATGGAAAGTCTCAGTCCACTCTGGTGTTTCAATGGATGTAGCCTATATGAGCCGTAACAGTGGACAAAGGAAGGGATCCGCTGAAGGGACATAACCCAGTTTCACTGAGTCTTTTTTACCATGACAGTGGTGGTAGAAGGGAACCTGTCAAGGGAACGGATCACCTGTACCTTGTTCTAAAATCTAAATTCTGACTTCAGTGGGACCACACCCACACACCCCCAGCAACCACTCTGATTGGTTCCTTTGGTCAGTAGGGTCCTAACTAGGACCTCCCATTACGTGTATTGCACAGTTTCCTAGCTACCTTTGCCAATGCTTTGTCTGCTTGCTGTACAGTACTGTCTTGTACAACATTTACTATACTGCCTATTGTATTCTAGTGCAATCATTTTAGTAGAAAAAGACAAAAAGAATGCCTCAGATGGCGATATTTCCGTAGTATAGAAATGTTTATGTACAGTTTGTTTTTAAAGCCTCTCGTCAGATTGTTAAGATTGTTTCATTTAATTTCTGGTTCCTAAAGTTAAACAGAATCTGTTGAGTAAGACGTGATTGAATGGGATGCTAAATGAAATGGCTATGGGGAACACATTTACAGCTCAGGATTCTAAAGTAGTTTATTTCTTTATCCATTTAACTTGACTGCACAATACAGACATCACTTTACCCTGAAATTCAACCCATGTTGAATCTTCTGTCCTGCTCAGGGAAGGCCTTGATAGCTTGAAAGAATGAACAAAATGAAGACATCCAAGCACACGCAGACTCACACACACACACACACACACACACACACATACACGCACACACACAGATGAACCAGCCTTACACTCAAATGTAATTGCTATCCTCTCCTCATAGATACAAATTTGTGTTTTCACAGAGAAACATTGGAAATAGTCATTCTAACAGTTGTATTTCATTTATATCGTGACGACATGAGAGCAAATAGGAACAGTTCTTGGACTGAAAGCCATTCTACTAAACATAGTAGTTGGACACTGAGCTGCTCCATGCCCATATCTCTGACGTCCGTTTCCTACATCAGCCATTTCTAACATATTTCAGCCCATGGTCTCAGCACTCTAGTCAGGCACCGCCTGCAGATGGGCTAGGGGCCCTGGATAGGAGCTGCATGACTGTGTCGGGGAACCACAGTAACAGGAAGTCGTGTGTGTGTGTGACACATAAAGCGTCTTCAAAGAAGAGTGTGTAGTAGAGCGCCCCGTCAGATATGATCTTTCATAACCTCAGTCGGCAAAGGTGTGTGGTTGCTTCCCTTGTCATCTCTGACACCTCGAACCAATGTGATTGCACAAATGCGTCAGATGCTTGATGATGTTTGTCGCATCTGTAGTGTCCCTGGTTTCCAGTAGATCAGTGGCTCCCAACCATTGTGATTCTGTAGTAGGGCAAATCATGTCTGAGATTTTAAAGTGGAAATTACAAACACTTGATTCTTCTTTAAACCTGGAATGCACTGAAGGTCTGGAATTGTCACCTGTGTAGGTAAAGTTCTGCGATGACTGGATGATCAAATTGAGATGTAGCATCTGTGGTGTAGACAGAGATTAGCAGGGTGATTATAAGAATCCCTATAAGAACTGTTGTGGTATAATCAAAAAACTATCTATCCCTGGTAATCTGTTAAAGGAAACACCCACTGAGATCACATTGAGAACCTGTAAACTGGCTCACCCCCCTCTCAGCTCCTAAATGTCCCTGAGAAAGCTTGACAGGCATCAAGGAAAGGCATGTTGAGAGACGTCCATTTCTTTCGGTTTGGATCCGTTTAATCCTGACACTGCACCCCTCGGTTACCTCAGAATGACGCACTGAGAATGGACTTACTGAAGCTCGACAGGCGTTGAGGGAACAGTATAGGCACTCGTGGCGGGAAACACCAGTTGATAGTCTGGGTTAATCTTGAGTAATGTGACGTACAGAAACTTGACATAGTCACGCAGGATGAACAGTGCCAAGGAGTGAAAATCTCCTTATGAATGTAGCGGTTAAACAAGTCATGTGGTGGGTTGCCTGCAGATGCACTGAGAATTCTTTCCTCAGCAGTTGTTCTCTCTCTCAAACTTGACGATCCGATTGGCCTCCACGTGAAGTCGTAGGTTTCATAACTAGGCCTTGTCTCAAGTGGCGCACTGTTCCTATGTACTGCACAACTTTAGAACAGGCTCTGTGCAAAAGTCCTGCACTTAGCTGGTGCTATGGTGTCGTTTTGGGTGTGGACTTACCTGTAGTCTACCACTAAAACTGTCTCTAGCCTGCCTCTGATTCACAACATTCTCAAACCCCGTGCTCGGTTTATAGCCGTGTAAAGTCGCGTTGACTTCAGTTAGCTGTAGGAAGCAGATTACCTCAGCATGTTCTTTACAGCTGCTTTAGCGCTATCTCATCACTATAAACAGACTGTGGACTCCCTCTCATAAAGATGTTGTTATATTTTACGGCGTTTCCCTGTGATCGTACTGATGAAAATAAAAGATGGCATCCCAAATGCCACTCCATGCCCTAACTAGTGCAAACCTTGGACCCGAGCTCCGTTGGGCCGGGTCGAAAGTGGCGTAGCATGTTGTGAGTGAGGCGTCAGCTGAGACGTGACCTCACTGCCGATTGCTTTTTTTGCTTTCTACAGAACTACGGGCGGGTTTCCATGCTCCGTCGGCAACGTTTCTTTGTCCACCAACGAAATGTTCAGGAATAGTCGTCTTGAGAATAGAGGACCGAATTAGCTTTCAGGAAAGTGGTGCTTATGTCTTCACTCAGTATGAAAAGACGTACTGTAAATTATGGCCAGGCTAAAATAATGCTCCCGTGTTCAAAATAGTCTGAGGGGTTTCTGCTTCCTCTTGTATAAATCTTGTTTAGGGTCTTAGCTTAGCTCCGTGGTCTAAGCTGAGGTCCTTGGCTTGGGACTGGTTGCATGCCTCAGAGTTGGCTTTCAGTAAAAGGCTAACCTCTCACACACACACACACACACACACACAAGCACAAGCACACGTACACTTTTACTTACATATAGACACACGCACATACATACACACACACACAGGCTAGCACACACAAACACACGCACACCCACCCACACACGCAGCTCATCACACACGGAGACGAGTGAGTCCAGCTGGAGGGAGTTCTACGAACGCTTCATAGGAGGAAGGAAACAGGTGCCGGGCCTGTGAATGGACAGCCTTGTCCCCTTGACCCAGCCCCCCCCCCTCTCCCCCAGCCCATAGCCTCCCCATGGGCCTCTCTCTCTTCCCAGTCACCTAAAAGAAACCAGAATCAGCTTTTCTCCCTCGCCTCCATAAAAAAAACACCCCTTATGAAAACACACGGCATCACTCCTGCAGGCTGCCAGCTAGCCCAGCCATAAACCGCAGTGGAACAACTCTTAGAACTGTCCTTTAACCGTTTGAAGACGGCTGGTTCAGCCCACTGTGTCTGACTCATCACGGAATTCCGCGGTATACTAAAACCAGACAGAAGTGGAGGGACAGCCCTGTCGTGTTCCACAAATAACTTGTTTCATAAAGCATTAACTGAGCAAGGACATTTTTAAATGTATTTGTAGCTGCCAGGTACCTTTACAATTACATGGTCATCAACCAACTGGACTTTTCTGTCTTTCACATACAATATACACTGTGCACATTTAAAACTTTCCGCACTACTTTGTGGGATGCAGTCGTCCTATCGGTCTAATGCATTGTAAGGCCTCATCTCCAAACTAAACCCCTCCTTTCACAGTACCTCAGTTTGTTGTAAGTCGGGTCCGTCCGTTCAGTCAGAACGTGCCATATACCTCTTCATCTCCGGAAACAGTTTGCACAGTCAGACAGACATACAGTTTATCAGTCAATTCAGTTATGATTGTAGTTCTTTCATCTCTTCAGTCTAGGTCAGTGTCAGCATTCATTCAGGAAGCGGATCCTCTCATGCCGCTCCTTTTCCCTCTTTTCCAGTACACAATATTCCTTTTACTGGCCGTCTAACATAAGATGGTCTAACCTGAACAGTGGAAAAAAAAACAGTGAGGCAAAGAGATCCGTTTTGAAACATACCCCTTTGAAACTGAAGTCCCAGCTAGGTTGTGTAGAATTAACTGGGAGATGCCAGGTGTGTTTTTTGACCAGCGCTGTAGAGTTTGATTATTGTATTGACTAGACATTGGTTTGTTAGAGTTCAATCCTATTTTCTTGCTTTCTGTTATTAATAATGAGTATTTGATTTTTTTTTATTGAAACTGCTACGTTGATATTTTGTGTTTTGTACATTTCGTTATTATCACTGATGCGTGTCCACAGGTTCTTAATTGATTTGCTACATTATTAAATTGTTCTCATTCTTGATTGATGTTAAACATGATGTCAGAACATTTTTCATGGTTCCTTGGAGACTGTAAATCTTGTCTACTACACAAAGATAAACAAGTGATGTAGCAGGGACCTAATTCAGGAAGTTGTCATTTCAGAGGAAATTAAACCCAACTGTTCTGAACATTATTTGTCATCTCATACTCTTGCAGACACTGATGAGTAACCATAGAAACGACAGCTGTAAAATGCACTATCTCCCTGCAGCCTTTTATCTCGGCTGAGCATATTTTACAATTCAACATGTCCTCCGCCATGACTTTCAGAATATGCATTCTTGGCTTTTCAGAGTTTCTATCCAGGAGGTGAACACACAACGGCGAAGGTCAAACTCATGCCGCTAAAATAAATGACTGTGGCTCCCAAGAACTGGAGGAAACATTTATTCCTCTAAAAAAGACTTCAGGTTTATAATTTTCGCTACATGCAATGCTTTCATTTCTTCTTAGACCCCGTTTGGAGTTGAATATTAAGTAATTAGTCTACAGTCTCCACAATGGCTCTGTTGTTCTTTTGAGATTCTGGTGTATGACTGATTTCATAGGATTTAAATGCGTGCCAAAGGCAAACAAATCAAATTAGTAATCATTCCATAATAAACCCAGCTATATTAATCCTTGACGGTGTAGCACGAACACCATTTTACAATTCTGTTAGTCGCCAATGCCTGTGTGAGGACATTCAAACAAGATGCAGAGCTCAAATATGTAAAACGTTGCTCTTCACTGAAACGTGTTTACTTCAATCTCACTGATGACAGACTCATTGTCTCCTGTCATGTTCACAAGGTTGTATCTATAACAGTGTGTCCTGTTTCTGACATGGTCTGTGTTGCATAAACGTCTTAGATAAAAGGGTAAAAGCATTCTTGGTACCCATTATCGGGGGTTCTAGGTGGAACAATTCACAGGGGGTTCTATTAAGAGCCCTACCTAAGGGTTCTGCCTAGCACCAATGACGTTGGGGGGAAACCGAAGAACTCCATACGGCTCGACAAAGCGTCATTTTCCTCTCAGAATGTTACGCAGCCATAACAGCCATCAACTGTAGTAGAATGTCGACATGCTCTTTACAGGTGAATTCCTATTCCAAAGGACTTTAATGTTTTATTCATGCCATGTACTGCTTACTTATTATCAATCCAATTTATTTGATCCACCATCATTTAATGTATTGTATTTATTTTGAACTCTGTACTTTATTTTTGACTGTGATTCATGTTACCTTATAAGTAATAGATTCATTATCAACCTCTGCTCTCTTTCTTAGTTTGTTTAGTTTTTTTTTTTTTTTCTTTATAATAATGAATTTATCCCTAGCTAGCAGATTTATGCGCCGATCTAGTGGTGTTACTCTCTGGAAACAAGATGACAGTTGGTCATACTAAAGACATTCTCCGACCTCAGGAGTTGATTATCTGGAGATCTGTCATTCCGATACAGGGCTGTACATGATTAGGGAACTGATGTCCTTTAATAATGTCAGCCAACGATATAACAATAATTTTTTGTATGTCACATGATGTCAGACTTGGGTGGCGTCATAGCGTGGATTTATGTGGTTGTATTATTAGTCATAAACCACTTTCCTGATGTTCTATACCCACTCTTATAATCATAGTAACTGACAACAAGCCCCACAGCCCCTTCTGATAATAAATGTACTTGTTATTATAGAATTTGACAGCAAAGCCTACAGATATTACTGATAATCACCAAAGTCCTCAGGTACGGATGGTTGTTGATGATTACACGCCGCTTCGTTACAGCGTAATAACACAGAATGTCATTGCTATTACTGTGGCTTCACGGGCTTTTCCCAGTAGGTGTAGCTGTTTGAGACCATGCCACTCAGGCCCTGTTTATTCCCGCTTCCAACATGGGCCTTTTGTTCTGATCATGTCCAGATTTTGTCAGACAGTGATAACTCTGCGACATCAAAACCGAAATAAAACTCTGATGTTGACCTTTCTACTAGTCAGTTAAAGGGGCAATCAGCAGTTGATGCAGCAGTAAAAAATATTTTTACTTATCTGCCCGTTCACCAATGCCAACAACAACACATTAGCAATTTATTCATTTAATTGTAAAACCACACAGCTTTGCACGGAGTTGTTGGTTTTCAAGTCATGAATAGGCTTTTTCTCCACCTTGACAAATGTCATATTTTAAAGTAGATCTGGAATGGCGCCTTTGAATCTTGTCCATTTACAAATCGGATGACAGCGAGATAATATTTTGTAATTTTATTTATCATCCTCATCATCTAAACATTTGTACATTATCAGAATCTGGACAAGATCAGGAAAAACACACCATTGAACCAGGTATAAATGGGGTACCTGTGTGTGGGAACTTAATGAATGAAAGACATCAAACCATTTCTGTACGAGTGTCCAAAAATCCTGATTTTCAAATTAATAGAATTTTTCTTAAGTGGGTTCAGAACAATTTGCTCATGCTGAACAAAATGATCCTTCGGGTACAATAGCACCAGTCATTATACTACCATTGAAGTGAGGCTTTGAGAACTCACAAGATAACAGGAGGTCTGGGAAGACATGTTTCCCATATGTTCTAATGATGACCTTGTTGTGTTGCTTTTAGAGCTCAAGCAGTAGCATTATCCTTGGTCTTTACAACTTCATGATTTCGTATGCACTTCAGCAAGACACCGTCTCACTGACTAATGGTCTGATGTCCAATAATGACTGTGGTCTGAAACGGCACCCTGTGGTCTATAGTTCACTGGTCAAAAGCAGTGCACTTCTAAAATGAAATAGAGGTCCCGTTTCACGAGACTGATGTCCAGTGAAATTCGTCAACTAGGACTGCTGAAGTCTGTATGAGGGGTTACATTGTAGTTCCTCTGGACTCTTTTCGACTGGAACGGGTAGGAATGCTGTGGTTCTCCTCCTGGTTGGTCCGGATCTGTTGACACCTCGTTTGATCGGGCAGATGTACAAACAGCCGTGGCTGCCAGGAGAAATATGAGGCTTGAAGTTTTGATTCAGGTGAAAATAAATCTGAAATGAGGCTACGCCGCTTGGTTGGACAATGTGGCCCAGTGTAGCTACTAAATGATCCTCGTTGCTGGCCCGCCCGGGCTCAGGTGGTCACACGCCGAACGCCCAAAAGGTCAATGTGGTGGTGGGCGGGAAACACATTACGTCCGATACGACTGAATGGGCCTGTCGCCATCTGTCCTCGCCCATTAACTTATCAGAACTAACCGAACTGGTCTGATCCATTCAAGTCCGGTCCCTGCTTTCCTACTTTGCAAACCGTCAGTAGAACAATAACCCAAACCAGTTCTTCTACCGTCCCATTGTGATAACTTTTTTTGCAATTTCAGGAAGAAGCAGAGTTAAGTTTGTGCTTCTTGAATGGCTGAATACCCCGGGGTTTTTTGTGTGCATTGAGAAAGCCTGTTTCTACATTACCAATAGTTGCCTGTGGTAGAGTCGTTAGCCTGATGTCATCGCACCAGTGGTTGTAAATTAATATGAAATCTGTAGAATCTATACTTAAACTATGATCAAATTTGGCCAGTTTCCATGTTTGTCTTTGCCGACCACAGCTACGCTGCAATGTAACCATATGCAGCTCTAATAAAAAAACTGTGTGGAGGTATCCCGAGTGTGCAGGTTCATTTGTACATCAATGTACGCTTAAATATACAAATTATTGACGTGTCTGATGTTGTTCTCTCTGCTGTTCTTCACAATGTTATTTTTTACTCGGTAGATCCAAACACAATGATATTTTGTGACGACTGTGTCCTATGCAAAATACGAAAAATGAACAGGATTGTACAAAACAATGTTGTGCTGTCTTAACCTGTATGCATGAATTAGTGAAGTTTACATTTGGAAAATAAATTCGTAAATATGCATTTTTCTTATGTTGAAGTGTCTTTCTTGGATCATTGCTTGAATTGATAAATAAGCATTTCTCATGTGTAACAGTTTTATGGGTCCAATAATTCCTAGGTCAACACAGATCCTAAAATACACATATCACGTATAGCAGTCTCAACGCCCTGCCCAACATTTAGGTGTTCCTAATGGCATGTTACTCCCCACAGCGCCCCTATGGGTCGTTGACGGAAGTGCAGTGTGTGTAGAGAGTGGCATTTTGGATCTAAAGTTACCGATCATGTCTGGTATGTTCCGCTGTTAATAGGTGTGGAACTGCGTGTAGGTGTGTGTTCCAAGGTGTGTACTGGATGTGTGTGTGTGGGTGGGTGTGTGTGTTCCTAGGTGTGTACTGGATGTGTGTGTGTGGGTGGGTGTGTGTGTTCCTAGGTGTGTACTGGATGTGTGTGTGTGGGTGGGTGTGTGTGTTCCTAGGTGTGTACTGGATGTGTGCGTGTGGGTGTGTGTTCCAAGGTGTGTACTGGATTTACATGTACATTACATGAGATGTCCAGAAGTTCTCCCAAAGACATTAAAACCTGACAAACCAGTCCTGACAAGGGTTATTAGCCCCCACTTGGTAGAAGTTATGTTTCTTTTTAGGGTTAGACATTTGGGATAGCTTAACTTTAGACATAAAGATAAACATTTTCTTTAGACATAAAGAACATTTCAACACTACTGTTGTTTGCTCCTTGGGGTTTAAGGCTGAGTGTTTTGTAAAAGCACGTTGTGACAACTGCTGATGTAAAAATGGCTTTATAATTTTTTTTTTGATTGATTCAATTGCGTTATTGAGATTTGGATTAGAGTTTGGTCAAGGTTAGGTTAAGTTTAAGCATACAGGCTAGGTTATTGAGGTGAGGGTTAAGTTAAGGTCAGGGCTAGGGTTGGATGATATGGAACATGGATTTCAATATTTTTTCTGGTCCCCACAACGATAGAAATACATATACATTTGTTCCTACATTAAATCTGTTACACACCCTGTGTCACTGCCCTCCTCCTGACTTATTCATCTGTGGCAAACATCCTCAGGAACTACAAGCAGTGCCAGGAAAGTCTCCTGACCACATGACAAGGCCCAGAAAAAACACTGCCCCAGGACCGTCTCCTGACCACACGGCGAGACCCAGAGAAACGATGCCTGTATGGACCCCGGTCGAAAGCTGTGCTTGTGGTCTCACCCGCGGAACCTCAGACCATCAAGCTGAATCCCGATAATCATCACTCCCAGTTTCTGGCATTGAGCTGGAAAATATTCTATCCGTGCTGTAGAGTCCCAGGGCGAGGCAACCGGCCAATGTCAGTCTGAAAGAACTCGGTATCCTCCCCTCATCAGGTGTAGCCTTTCCGCTATCACGGCAGAGTTGTCAGAGGCCTGCAGGGGAAGGTGGTGAAGGGGGCTGGCATCGATGGATGGTCATTTCAGAGATGGTTATGGGAATACATCCCTGAATGTTTCCCGCTCAGCGATGCTCACGTGTGACCCCAGACGCTCCATTTTTAAATGGTTACATTTTAGTCATTTAGCGGACACACTGAGCCAGGGCAACTTCCGTTTGTAAGCCCAGCGGGAAGTAACATGAAGGAGAGGCTGGATCATTCTGCATAAGTTGCAGTGGTTTCCTGTGTGAGGTGAGGTCTTCGTCTACGAATGCTGTATATCTTCTGGGGAACTGGACGGGACTGAAAGAGAGATTACCCTCGAAAAGCAACGTCAGTAAACAGACCAAACAAAGACCAGGGGAAGTGTATTTCCTGGCCTTAGAGTAGGAAGGGACTGGGGTAGAATGAGGTCAAAAGAGGACAGGACTGGAAAGAAAGAGGTGGTAAGAAATGAATCAAAGGCAGACCTCGTGAGGTTGAAGTTGCCCAGTAATTAAAGTTTTGAGCTATCAAAATGGGAAATGAGCTTATGAACATTTATCAAGCTCATTATAGTCCCATTTAGATCCCCTGCTCTATCACAGCGTACAATTATAAGGCAGGATTTTTTTCTGACTGTCACCTTGGGTGCCCTTTTTATAATAGTTTTAACCCCTAAACACCAAAACCTTAGTACATTTGCCAGACATGTCAAGGAGGGGCCCTAACAGAGGCTTGGCAGGTGAGTAGGGCATGGCTGTCCAACTCATTACACGAAGGGCCAGTTACTTTCCTACAACAGTAGGCCTCATAAACATGCCCCTTGAACCAAACTGTCTATAACCTGCTCCCCACATACACACACAACCCTCAACTGGACAAATCTATAACCCCTCCCCCCACACACACACACAACCCTCAACTCAAATCTTGCACTTTTATTCATTCATTAATTCTCAATCTACTGTTTTTATGTTCAGTCCACTATTCTTACGATTTTTATTTCTTATGTACAAAATGGCTGTACCAATGCCAGAACCAATTCCTTGTTTGTTGTGAAACTTACTTGGCAATAGAACTCTTCCTGATTCTGGTGTCTGTGGTACACCCTTCTGTTGGATGGGCCACTTGAGGTGACTCATTACTGAGGAACTCCACTTACCTGGTTTTCCAAAGTACTGTTGATACCTGCTTCCTGAAGGGTCCTTTGTCTTGATTTTGTCGGCTACGCCCACATAATTTACACAGATGAATGAATAGGTACATTCTGACCAAGTTAAAAAAATAATAATAATCATGATTAATGATGTGTCCTCATATAAAGAAAAAAAAAGAAAAAACTGCGGACGCTGTCGTTGGACTCCAAATGCAAAGTGGACACCTTGCCCTGACCTCCATCCCTCCGGGAAACCCCCACATTGCCATCATTAAGTACCGTTCCAGTTTACCAAAGCTGCCCCCTCAGACACTTGATTTAGCTTGAGGTGATGAGCGTGTGACTTCACTCACTTTCAGGGTTGATTCAAGGCAAACGTCACATTGCCTAACGCCAGCGGTTTCAGATTTCATTTTAACCTCATTGGTCAGACTCCTCGTGGGGTGCATACCAAGTCAGTGAGTGTTGTGGCAAGGGGCTGAGTGTGTTGGGTTTAGGGGCGGACCGCCTTGCGTTCGTCCAGGGGTCGGGCCATCGTGGCATGATTTTGATGCCCCTGGCATAGGGTGCTGTGGTTCAACCAGCTGCTTTTTTTGGTTTTAAAATCGACAGTATTTCTGTAGAGTTTCTAGTGCCCTTTCTCCTCAACGATACCCTAGTGCTGGGAAACAGATATGCTCATAAATTCTAATCACCCTCTTTATCTCATTCTGGGAACAGATAAGAGATTGTTGGTAATATCTGTGTGGAAACCATGGTTGCATTAGATTAATATTGACTATATTGTCAAGTGGGGGCAGTGCATTTTCCATTCTGGTCACACTGTTCACAGTATCCTTGTCCAAGACTCTGTGAGACAGAGTCACAAGAACGAGTTGTAAGGACACATGAGGAAGGACACGTTCCAGACTTCCCAGTGGCACACTGAACTCTCTACGCATTTCTCTGCAACCCTTCACCTAAACGTTTACCACTGCTGTTCTTTTCACTTCCCAAGCCTCCCTCATTTTAAAAACACTTCTACTTCTATCGTGTCACATTTCACAATAAATACCAGTTGTGGTGACAACTCGGCGGGAAGTGTGATGTGACCGGTTTGTGAGAAGTGCCAGGGCAACTGGAAAACAAAAGTCATTATCTTTTTGGGGAGAATGACTTTTGGCCCCAAGTAGTCCATTGTGAAGGGATCAGGTTGTCATTTTAGATGTCAAATACAACGTGATTTAGTTTTAGTGTCCAGTGGAGAATGAAAACCATTGTTCAGACTGGTAAAGTTGGTTTCAGTGGTTGTGAACTGCTGCACCAGTTGAAGTAGACATTTGATTGGAGGAATGGGTCAGGGCAGGGCAGGGCTACTGCCAGCAATTCTGTTAGTCATCAAGCGTTACATATCGGGAGGTCTATGTGGTTGCTTCTTCTCTGTGTATAAGAGACAGGCTGGACCCCAGTTTGGTAGACTAGTTGGTTGGTATACCTACTGACCTCATGCTATCTCAGCATTTTGTATTGTATAGGTCAGAGTGCCTTCAGACTACATTTACTAGAAAGTAATATCAATAGAGAGAAAGAATAGGGCTGATAGCTGTTGCTGTCAGCAAATCCAATTTGTTATTGAGGTAACTTAATTTATGTCGGCAAATTCTGGCATAACAGGGATTATGGATTAGACGTTTAAAATCACTCTCAGAAAAAAAGAGTTCCAAAAGGGTTTTAGGCTCTCCCCATAGGAGAACGCATAAAAAAATAATAATATTTTGGTCAATATATAATATAGTTTTCCGTAAAGGATTCTAAATAGAACCCAAAAGTGTTGACCAAAAAACTGTGGTTCCTGAAACCATAACGGGTTCTCCTATGGGAGACCCTTCCGGAACCCTTTTTTGTCAGAGTGTAGATACAATAATAATTCCCACTGAGCTTCAGTGTATCGCTATATTTACTGAATGTCAAATTATGAAGACCATCCAACATCTTGAGACTCGTCTTGTATATAGCTAAATGACTAAAATGCAAACATTTGAAAACAGACCACCGGGGGTCACGCCTGAGTGTTACTGAGTGGGAAATATTTAGGGATGAAAAAAGGGTTTCCCGAAGAATTCTTCAACGGTCGCCATAAGGAACCTTTTCTAAGAAACCTTTTGGGTTCTGGGAAAAAAGTTTGGTTCCATTTAGAGCCCTTTTGACAGAGGGTTCTATTGTAGACGAAACCCAAAAAAGTTTCTAAAATAACCTCAAAAGACTCTTCAAAGGGTTTCCCCACACAGACAGCCAAAGAAAGCTTTTGGAACAGTTTATTATACAGTGCAGTTTCTCAACCTCGTTACGCAGGGGCATATTCTGGAAGTAGAGTGAGACAGACCAGCCAACAGATATAATCCCCTCCTTGGCAAAGATGGTTTTACAAAGAGTTTTACTGCCTCTGGGTCATCCTAGGATGGAGATACTTCTTCAGCAGAACTCCTGGAACTGATGTTGGTTCAGTGAGACAGGCTAAAGTAAGAGCTACTGGCTTGGCAATAGCACAATCAGTGAGACATTGTATTAACAATCCCAAGAGTACCAGGATTTCCTAAAATTCCAACTGGAATATTACTGCTATCAGAGGAGAATTCTCTAACAATATATTTTTTTAGCAAACCTGGTAATTACAGCGATGGCATCCTGGAATTCTCCAGTTCCTTGACGGTGCTGGTGGTATCCAGACAACCATATTGACACATATGGGGTATTCAGATATTAATATTTCCAGACCCCAAAAAAAACAAGAGAAAAGAAACATGAGACGGGTATAAATGATTGTTATTCTTATTATTTTTGATATGAACACATACAATCCCATTGCTCATGGGCTACATGAACCACACAATACCTCTCACAAGGTAAGACCAAACAAAACAAACAGCAGAATCACCTCATACACTCACTGGGAAGTATTGGCGCTAAAGCTTCTTTTTTTATAGATTTTTTTGAAATATCACAACAGTGCTTTCTTTTTAAATAAAGGGTTGGATATTCCAATTTTTCAAAGGTCTCTATTTTTATTGCAATGTGGGGCAAACTAGGACACTTAAATTTGGCTTCTTTTACACTTCAACCACAGGGACATTGTACTGGAACACAGCTGACTGAAAACAATAGGTGGCGGGCAAAACCGACAACAGGAAATCAAGGACAATTCGTTATTATTGCAAATCAAAAACGTGAAGGTAGATTTCAAACCGTTGTTGACAAGCCCCGTACCCCGACCAGGACAACTCTGGGGTATTTCAGATTTGACCGACACACAAGTCTCACACATACAAACAGAAGAACGGACAAACACACACACACACACACACACACCGAGCCACGTCGCCATGGACACGCTAGGACTCAGCTGGGATATGCCTACCGTGAACTGGGCGAGGTGAGGACAAGACAAGGGATGACAGTGGATATCTGCTCCACACCAACACCTCCATAGGACTCAACGGTGGGTTCTCTCTCTACGGCAAGCCACCGGGGTCACCAGAGTCATTCGTTTAGAGAGTTGGCCCAGCGCGACTTCCGCTACTGCATTTAGATCAAACTGCCAAGGTGCACAGCGGCCATTTAAAGCCCTGTTGACACTGCATGGGCAATATTCAAACAGTCAAATGTAACCGAATGTCAGGAATTAGAACCAAATCTTGAATTCTAAAAGTCGAGCCTCTAAATATCCGTCTCCAAGGGGCTGCATCCATGAAGACTCCAGAAGTGGGCTTGCTCATCCTGGATCCACTGGGTCTTCAATGGTTTAGACAATGGATCATACAGATATATTAGGACATCGGAGTGATCACTGTCTTAGGACAGGATTTCTGCAATGCAGGGCTTTTTAAAACTTCTGTAATTTTGAGATCCGCTATGTCTTCTGAAGACAGGATATTCCACTTTGGGGTGTCACACTTAAAGATGCATTCTGGGATTTTTTACCACTGGTTGTGGGCCCTGTCCAGCGCAACTGTTTGTGACTCTGTCACGTATGGGCTGATACGTGCCCAGTGTCATCAAAACCACTCGATTTCAAACTTGGATTTCAAATGAGGTATGACAGCGATTCCACTTATAGACTACGCACATAGAAAACAACATTACACACCCAGCCCAAAACGGAAGCCAGAAAAATCCCGGAATGCATATTTAATTCCCACCTAATGAAAAACCTAAAAAAAAATGTTATCCATTAATTAGAATTCACATAATATTTCACATTTTATGTTGCTGCGGAATTAACTCCTGCTGTACCAAATTGGCTGACAGGAAGGTGTAGTACCTTCTGATCAGCACCACCTGTGGAACACGGTCTGGCCCTGAATCTACACCCCTTTGGAACACAGTCTGGCCCTGAATCTACACCCCTTTGGAACACGGTCTGGCCCTGAATCTACACCCCTTTGGAACACGGTCTGGCCCTGAATCTACACCCCTTTGGAACACGGTCTGGCCCTGAATCTACACCCCTTTGGAACACGGTCTGGCCCTGAATCTACACCCCTTTGGAACACGGTCTGGCCCTGAATCTACACCCCTTTGGAACACAGTCTGGCCCTGAATCTACACCCCTTTGGAACACAGTCTGGCCCTGAATCTACACCCCTTTGGAACACGGTCTGGCCCTGAATCTACACCCCTTTGGAACACGGTCTGGCCCTGAATCTACACCCCTTTGGAACACAGTCTGGCCCTGAATCTACACTGTTTCCACGCACAAGACAATTAGTGACATGGTCAGGCTAGAAAAAACACAGTGGAAGTATATAAATGCTGTGCTTTTACATATTGAAATGTTAATCTGATCGCATCCACCCTCCACTTGTGACTTTACCTCATACGTAGCGTGAGTCAGACTAGAGTCACTGTTGGTATTTAGACGCTGGGTGAATCCTGATACAGTTTGCCTGTAACACGCAGCCCGGTGGAGCTTCACGGAGGCTGTCCGGTACACACCTGTAGTCCAGGCAATTGTAAGTACTTTTGAAACACCCACTCGACCTTCAACGCGAGATTGACTGAAGCAATAATGACAATAATATAGGAGATGTACCTTGAAGCCTCACTGCAGATTTTTTTTATTCCTCCATTCTAATCAGGGACTGATTTATATTCTCGGTGTACCAGGAGGTGCAACTGATGATGAGGTAGAAAAGAAAATCAGCAGTAATCTAAACCTCCGGGCTCATATTTGAATACCCCTAATGTCGGTGTTTTCTCCCCTCCCTTGGTAATTATTTCCCGCAACCAACCGAGCAACCGCCCGACTGACCAAACAACGTATACCCTTCAAATCTGGGTCTCACAGAAGCCCCCATCCTGCCCCAAATGGCCGTGCACCTAAAGTAACTTACCAAAGTGAAAACGGTGTCCCTAAGAAAAAGCGCAAAATATTGCTTCATGGCATTTTGTGAAAATCATATAAAAATATTTTCTATATTACACTTTTATAGCCTTGGCTTGTAAATTCCCAATATAATCATAACATTCTCTAGTCCACACACAAAAACTCTCTCTTTTTTTAACAATATACTAATCTTTTTTTGTTCCTCATTTTTGCTTTGTACATTGGTATCTAATGTGCAAATTAATAATTTAAGTTGTGTAAAACTCTCAAACGAATACAAAATAATATTTTACATTGAAATGGTGACAGTCCATGAACCAGTCACATAAAAAGGAACACAAACTGCAGTGAGTTCGCAGAGCGTCCTCTGTACCCCAGTAACATCTTTGGCCGGGATGTAGTGTCAATCAGTGTGGTAATCAACACTAGAAAGACATTTAAATGTGAAACAGAATGGAAGAAACACCCAGTAAGACAATCGCTTGCTGATAAAAAATACTGAGCACATGAATCACACAAACCACAACCCCCTTCCACACTAGTGACTTGCAGTATGAGTCATTTAGACCAAATTGATTTTCGTTATTTAACCCTGTATTTATTTAAAGTACATAGACCTAACTTACGAAAGTGCATTTTGACCACACAGGACGAGCAATTTTCCAATGTGTGTGTCCGTTAGCGATTTATTGAACATCTACCTATGATGCCTTCTGAGGATCTGTATCTGGGCTGTGTGAACTCCCTGCTGAAGTCACAATGCATAGACGAAAGACAAGGTTTAGACAAGTGGCTAGGGAAGAAAAAAACATTTCAGACATCAATATGTGCCTTCAGGTTGGATGGTCGAAGGTTTTAAGATCAAAGCAGCATATTGCATTTGGGTTTACACTTTATAAAATACAGCTGCAGATGTGTCCACAGCACAACAATTAACTTTTCTATTTTATTTGTATGTGCCTGAAATTATTTCTTACAAGTTCTGGGCAATAAGCGCAAACATGTCCCTACCAAAACTCAAGTTGAAGTGGAACCACATGAGAAAACCCCCACTATGTTACACATTTCTGGCCAAAGATCTTAACAGGAAAGAGATCCACTCTGCTTCTCATGAAGTCCTTGCGTCCCTTACAGTAACCTACTGTACTGTACACAGAGAGAGAAGGGACAGGAATCCAGAGACTTAAACAGAGCGGGAGATCGCCTTGCTCCGAGCATTTCCATCCGTCTGTCTGTCTTCGTTCTGTTTATCTCTGTTTGTTGCTGTATAATTATTTGTCCACATACAGTAGATACAATAGATCTATTTTATCTTTGCTTCTATGAACACTCTTCTGCTCTGTCCAGCACCTTTCGCAGTACCTGCAGCATGATAGTACTTCATGGCAGTATGTAATAATAGCACATCATGGTAGTACTTCATGGTAGTACCTCATGGTAGTATTTCATAACAGCACATCATGGTAGTACTTCATAATAGCACATCATGTTAGCACTTTATTGTGGTGCCTCATGGTATTACATTATGATAGTACCTCATGGTAGTACCTAATGGTAGTACCTCATGGTAGTACCTCATGCTACAGTCCTACTACTTGGGGCTGGCACAGTGACAGGGGCTATCCGGGCCTGCCTTGCGTCTTTGTCTCCCTCTCCCTGCGTTTAATCTCCTCCTTGAAGCAATAGGAGCAGTAGTTGTCCGTCTCTGGTCGGCCGTAGAAGGAGCAGTTATCCCTCTTGCACCTCCTCTGCTGCACGCAGTACACAGGGCACCCCCCAAAGCCGGTGACCCGACCTTTAACCTTTTCCGACCCGGTTCCGCCGCCCCCGCCGCCACTCCCCCAGGTCGGGGGCAGGTCAGTGTCGGCGAACTCCAGGCAGTCCTGTATGTCCCTGGCACTGAAGCCGTCGGTGTACGTGTGGGACTTGAGCTCCCCGGGCATGCTGTAGGGCTCCGGGGTGACGTGATTGACCCCGCCGCCCAGACGCACCCCCGACAAGCGGGCGGGGGAGTAGCTCTGGGAGGAGAGGGAGCGGTTCTGCTGTGGGTACGTGGCGCAGGTCTTCAGGGTGCCCAACAGGGCTGGCTTGTAGCTCGGCTGGGGCTCCTCCGGCTGGAGGGAGGTCCGTAGGGCCTGGACGCTGACGTCTCTGAGGTGGATGACGCTGGATCTCTGGATGGGAGGGGTATGGCTGTAGTGGGCCGACACAGGGACCGTGGCAGGGGCTGGGCCCGGGGGAACGGAGCCGGGTCGCCTGGTAGCACCGTTACTAGGGGAGGAGTGGGGCGAGGAGCTGTGGCGGCCCGGCATCTTCAGGGCCAGCTGGGGAGGGATGTGGGGGTTATGGCTTTGGTGGTGTCTGGCTGGGGAAGACAGGAGGTCCTGGGGTAGGGGAGCAGCAGGTGGAGGGCAGGAGGGAGGAGGAGGAGGGGGCGAGGTGTCTCTCTCTCTCTCCCTTTCTCTCTCCCTCTCCCTCTCTCTTTCCCTCTCTCTGTCCCTCTCTCTCTCCCTCTCCCTCTCCCTCTCTCTCTCCCTCTCCCTCTCTCGTTCCCTCTCTCGTTCCCTCTCTCTTTCCCTCTCCCTCTCCCTCTCCCGTTGAGGGGCACTCTCCTGCTCAGGCCTCTTCAGAGCAGAAGGCCCGTTGGTTGTAGTTGTGGTTGCGGTGGTTGCGGTGGTGGCGGTGGTGGCGTTGCTGGCTGCAACCTTCTTCTCTCCCTCTTTCCGCCTCGTTTCCTGCTCGGCAGAGAAGCGCTCCTGAGCGGACGTCAAGTAGAAGGAGATCATCTCCTCGTGGAACTGGTGACGGTGGGAGGTGAGGAGGAGGCCGGCGAAGATGAACTTCCTCTCACCCTGCATGGCTGCCCTGAGGATATTCAGGCTCAGCTTGACGTCTGTGCTGTACTTCCAGTGCTCCGACATGGCCTTATCCCCCACCAGCCTGGCCAGAAGGCCCCCCCTGTCCTTGTCTCTCTCCCCGGGAGGAGAGGGCATGCCCGGGGGGCGCTCGGTCGGCGAGGGGCTGGCGGTCTTATCGGAGGAGAAAGACGTGCTCGCGGACTGTCCGGACTGCGCCTCCTTCTCCCCTGCGGCTCCCTCCTTCCGGCCTTTCCCTTCCTTTTTCTCCTTCTTCTTCTCGCCGTTGCTCTCTGCGCCTCCCCCGTTGGCCGCCGTCCCACCACTCCTCCCGTTGCCTCCGGAGTTGGCGCGGTTGATCTTGCCGTGCACCAGGCCTCCCAGGCCTCCCATGTTCTTCTTCAGCTTGATGCCGAGGGTCTTGCTGAAGCTGCAACCCCCTTCCACACTAGTGACTTGCAGTATGAGTCATTTAGACCAAATTGATTTTCGTTATTTAACCCTGTATTTATTTAAAGTACATAGACCTAACTTACGAAAGTGCATTTTGACCACACAGGACGAGCAATTTTCCAATGTGTGTGTCCGTTAGCGATTTATTGAACATCTACCTATGATGCCTTCTGAGGATCTGTATCTGGGCTGTGTGAACTCCCTGCTGAAGTCACAATGCATAGACGAAAGACAAGGTTTAGACAAGTGGCTAGGGAAGAAAAAAACATTTCAGACATCAATATGTGCCTTCAGGTTGGATGGTCGAAGGTTTTAAGATCAAAGCAGCATATTGCATTTGGGTTTACACTTTATAAAATACAGCTGCAGATGTGTCCACAGCACAACAATTAACTTTTCTATTTTATTTGTATGTGCCTGAAATTATTTCTTACAAGTTCTGGGCAATAAGCGCAAACATGTCCCTACCAAAACTCAAGTTGAAGTGGAACCACATGAGAAAACCCCCACTATGTTACACATTTCTGGCCAAAGATCTTAACAGGAAAGAGATCCACTCTGCTTCTCATGAAGTCCTTGCGTCCCTTACAGTAACCTACTGTACTGTACACAGAGAGAGAAGGGACAGGAATCCAGAGACTTAAACAGAGCGGGAGATCGCCTTGCTCCGAGCATTTCCATCCGTCTGTCTGTCTTCGTTCTGTTTATCTCTGTTTGTTGCTGTATAATTATTTGTCCACATACAGTAGATACAATAGATCTATTTTATCTTTGCTTCTATGAACACTCTTCTGCTCTGTCCAGCACCTTTCGCAGTACCTGCAGCATGATAGTACTTCATGGCAGTATGTAATAATAGCACATCATGGTAGTACTTCATGGTAGTACCTCATGGTAGTATTTCATAACAGCACATCATGGTAGTACTTCATAATAGCACATCATGTTAGCACTTTATTGTGGTGCCTCATGGTATTACATTATGATAGTACCTCATGGTAGTACCTAATGGTAGTACCTCATGGTAGTACCTCATGCTACAGTCCTACTACTTGGGGCTGGCACAGTGACAGGGGCTATCCGGGCCTGCCTTGCGTCTTTGTCTCCCTCTCCCTGCGTTTAATCTCCTCCTTGAAGCAATAGGAGCAGTAGTTGTCCGTCTCTGGTCGGCCGTAGAAGGAGCAGTTATCCCTCTTGCACCTCCTCTGCTGCACGCAGTACACAGGGCACCCCCCAAAGCCGGTGACCCGACCTTTAACCTTTTCCGACCCGGTTCCGCCGCCCCCGCCGCCACTCCCCCAGGTCGGGGGCAGGTCAGTGTCGGCGAACTCCAGGCAGTCCTGTATGTCCCTGGCACTGAAGCCGTCGGTGTACGTGTGGGACTTGAGCTCCCCGGGCATGCTGTAGGGCTCCGGGGTGACGTGATTGACCCCGCCGCCCAGACGCACCCCCGACAAGCGGGCGGGGGAGTAGCTCTGGGAGGAGAGGGAGCGGTTCTGCTGTGGGTACGTGGCGCAGGTCTTCAGGGTGCCCAACAGGGCTGGCTTGTAGCTCGGCTGGGGCTCCTCCGGCTGGAGGGAGGTCCGTAGGGCCTGGACGCTGACGTCTCTGAGGTGGATGACGCTGGATCTCTGGATGGGAGGGGTATGGCTGTAGTGGGCCGACACAGGGACCGTGGCAGGGGCTGGGCCCGGGGGAACGGAGCCGGGTCGCCTGGTAGCACCGTTACTAGGGGAGGAGTGGGGCGAGGAGCTGTGGCGGCCCGGCATCTTCAGGGCCAGCTGGGGAGGGATGTGGGGGTTATGGCTTTGGTGGTGTCTGGCTGGGGAAGACAGGAGGTCCTGGGGTAGGGGAGCAGCAGGTGGAGGGCAGGAGGGAGGAGGAGGAGGGGGCGAGGTGTCTCTCTCTCTCTCCCTTTCTCTCTCCCTCTCCCTCTCTCTTTCCCTCTCTCTGTCCCTCTCTCTCTCCCTCTCCCTCTCCCTCTCTCTCTCCCTCTCCCTCTCTCGTTCCCTCTCTCGTTCCCTCTCTCTTTCCCTCTCCCTCTCCCTCTCCCGTTGAGGGGCACTCTCCTGCTCAGGCCTCTTCAGAGCAGAAGGCCCGTTGGTTGTAGTTGTGGTTGCGGTGGTTGCGGTGGTGGCGGTGGTGGCGTTGCTGGCTGCAACCTTCTTCTCTCCCTCTTTCCGCCTCGTTTCCTGCTCGGCAGAGAAGCGCTCCTGAGCGGACGTCAAGTAGAAGGAGATCATCTCCTCGTGGAACTGGTGACGGTGGGAGGTGAGGAGGAGGCCGGCGAAGATGAACTTCCTCTCACCCTGCATGGCTGCCCTGAGGATATTCAGGCTCAGCTTGACGTCTGTGCTGTACTTCCAGTGCTCCGACATGGCCTTATCCCCCACCAGCCTGGCCAGAAGGCCCCCCCTGTCCTTGTCTCTCTCCCCGGGAGGAGAGGGCATGCCCGGGGGGCGCTCGGTCGGCGAGGGGCTGGCGGTCTTATCGGAGGAGAAAGACGTGCTCGCGGACTGTCCGGACTGCGCCTCCTTCTCCCCTGCGGCTCCCTCCTTCCGGCCTTTCCCTTCCTTTTTCTCCTTCTTCTTCTCGCCGTTGCTCTCTGCGCCTCCCCCGTTGGCCGCCGTCCCACCACTCCTCCCGTTGCCTCCGGAGTTGGCGCGGTTGATCTTGCCGTGCACCAGGCCTCCCAGGCCTCCCATGTTCTTCTTCAGCTTGATGCCGAGGGTCTTGCTGAAGCTGCCCAGCTTGTTGGCCACGGAGTCCGTGCGCGTCTTGTCCTTCCGTCGCTGCTGCCTCTCGGCCTTCTCCTTGGGGTCCTTCTCCTTGCCGGGCGCCTTGGCGCCGTTGACATTCGAGTTGCTGCACACAGAGTCGCGGTCGGAGTCCATGGAGTCGGCCAGGGATTGGGCGTCGTCGCCGCCGTGGGACGCCGTGGGCGACTCCGGCTGGGCCAGGGGAGCCTGGGAAGAGGGAGGGGCGGGGATGAGGCACATCGGTCCTGTTTTCTCACACAGCATTCCGACCGGCGTGAAATGTGAAAGACGGTAGTTACCCTGGTCTCTGACGGGATCCGGATCCATGTGACGTTCATGTAGTTGTGCAGCAGGTTCAGCTTGGCTTCCAAAGACAGGATTAGACTGTGGGGGTGAAGCTTAGATGTCAGTGTTAAATCTGGATTACAAATGCTATGAGTTGAGATTGGAGCTTAGGAATTTCGAGTTACAGCTAGGCTGTAGACCTGAGTTGGAACATGACGATAGAAAAGCCATAGAAAAATGCGTGGGGCAATGACGCTGTTGGTTAAGGATCCTACATTTCCTCATTGCGCCACGGCAAAAGTAGTCTAGATTTAGCCTATTGTTTGTATGTGTATTTCAGACTATGTTGAGGCAAAAATCGAAAGACAGTGCTTGTTGTAGATGGTATTTAATGACTACGTGCGGTTGACATCGTCCTTCATTAATTCCCCATGGTCTGCATTCCAGGGATCTGTTTTAATGCATCTATGGTTCACCATCGTTTTTTAAAAAGTCGTAAACATTGTTTTATTAAATTCATGCATCTCCACGATAGCTCTTTCAGTTATATTATTATTCCCTTGGGCCCTATATCTTTCTGTTTTGTCTGGCAAATACATTGGAAGCTTACTTGACAAGTAGATATTGGCAAACGGATCACTGATAGACAACCCAGCTGCTGCAGGGGAACAGGACCTTAAAGGACCTCTGACAGCATGTCTTCCTGCAGCATACTTCCTCATGGTTCCTTAAAGGACCTCTGACAGCATGCCTTACTGCAGCATACTCCCTCATGGTTCCTTAAAGGACCTCTGACAGCATGCCTTACTGCAGCATACTCCCTCTTGGTTCCTTAAAAGACCTCTGACAGCCTGTCTTCCTGCAGCATACTCCCTCATGGTTCCTTAAAGGACCTCTGACAGCCTGTCTTCCTGCAGCATACTCCCTCATGGTTCCTTAAAGGACCTCTGACAGCCTGTCTTCCTGCAGCATACTCCCTCATGGTTCCTTAAAGGACCTCTGACAGCCTGTCTTCCTGCAGCATACTCCCTCGTGGTTCCTTAAAGGACCTCTGACAGCCTGTCTTCCTGCAGCATACTCCCTCATGGTTCCTTAAAGGACCTCTGACAGCCTGTCTTCCTGCAGCATACTCCCTCATGGTTCCTTAAAGGACCTCTGACAGCCTGTCTTCCTGCAGCATACTCCCTCGTGGTTCCTCATCTAACTTCACTAGCAACTTCACTGGAAAACCTTAGACTGGCTTTCAAGTACGCAAATTACCTTAAAAATCCTGTCACACCAAAGATCTACAGCACAAGGACACAAATTCACAAGCAGCTCCAACTGTATTAAACTTATTATAGAAATGGGAATATAGATGTAATATAGATGAAATTCCAGTAGCAAAGAATGAAAATAAGTTAATATAAATTTACCAAACAATCTAATCTAGAACTCACTTAACACAGGATAACATTCTAAACTATCCAAGACTTCTCTTAAAAGAACCCCAAATCCCGGTTGGAAGTAATTAAAGTCAAATCTCACAAATGCTCAGCAAAACTAGAAGACCAGCGTCCTGTCACTATTCTTTCATCCTGAGTGAAAGACACACCGTGCCATTCAATGTTAGATCACAGATAAACGTTTCTGTCTGAAGCAGCGTCAAGATGTTAGGATAATGAAGTACGAAGCACTGAGATAATGACTATGATTAGTGGGGTATCTCCTTCCATCCCTCTGTTCCCTCCCTGTGTTTATCCCCCTCCCACAGATGGGAGAGGAAGCTAGGTTTTACGACTAATGTCTGTCGCTTGGCTTTATTTATTGTTCTCCAAATTTTGGCTTTTAGTCTGCTCCTCCCTTCTTTTCACACCACTACCCCTCTACCACATGTGCCTTTGAAAGCTTTTTCCCTACACCCCTCCTGCTTCCCTCCTCCCCTCCAGCCCACCTCGGTGTGTCATGTTAACTCTTACTTGGCTAGCTTGGTTGCTAACACGTTTTCAAAGCAAATTTAGTGTTGTTGGGGTAACTAGCTTACTTGGCTAGCAAGGTGTTGTTAAAAGGACGGTAACTCACTTGACCAGTATGGTGTTGTTAAAATGTGGGTAACTCACTTGATTAGCTTGATGTTGTCATAATGATGGTAACTTATTCAGCTAACTTTGTGTTGTGTTGTTATATTGAAGGTAACTCATTTTACTATCTTGGTGTTGTGTTGTTACAATGAAGGAAACTTATTCAACTAAGTTAGTGTTGTGTTGTTAAAATGAAGGAAAGTAATTTAGTTAACTTGGTGTTGTGTTGTTATAATCAAGGTAATTTATTTAGCGAACTTTGTGTTATATTGTTATAATGAAGGTAGTCTCGTGAGGCCACACCTCCAATCTCGTATAGTCTCCTTGGAGGTCGGGAAAGTTACCTATTAAAAAAAATTGCTGCTGACACTCAGTGGGAAGATTTCTATTGGATGTTCAAAAAAAGGGGGGCTTATCGTGATTTCAATATCTCTTCGAACTGGTTAGAACACATTTCCTGAAACCTTTTATGCTGTTAAATGCTGTTCTGAAAAAAAATTATGTTTTGGCGTGCCTTCCTTCAGACTATGGTAAAAGTTTAATTAATCAAGCACGGCCGACAGTCTGCGATTTATTGAAATTGAAAATGGACAGGTCAATCATACTGGAACTGTTGGTTCGCTTGTTAGGCGAACATCTTTTGGCACATCTGGGGGTTGAGACTGCCGTGCAGTCTCTTCTTGTTCAGAGTTTAGAATGAGCTTTTTCCTTCACAAAACTGCTAATTCTTTCTACCTCATCCACACTTTTATATTTTAGCAGAATATTGCGACAGCAGCCACAGACCTCTTTAGAAAACCCATAATTCAGCATTACCGATCCTATTATATCATCTTCTAAAGCAGGTGTGTGGTCCGGTTGTAACAACAATTTACCTAGGAAAAGGTTGTTAGTTTCTCAAAGACTGATATAGTTCACCACAAACTTGACATACATCCATATATTTAGCTTTGGCTTTTTTGTGTGATTTTGCTGCAATCTTCAATTAGCTACTACGACGTGACTAAAAAAAAGTTTTTCCCCAAAAAGGTCCTATCGGAATTCCCCAGACCTAGCGACATTATAGGCCTGGTTTAAAAGGCTATAATGAAGGTAACTCACTTGGCCACCTCAGTGTTTTGTCGTTATATTGAATTTAACTCATTTTGTCAACTTGGGGTTGAGTAGTTATAATGAAGGTAACTCATTCAGCTAACTTGGTGTTGTGTTGTTACAATGAAGGTAACTTATTTAGCTAACTTGGTGTTATGTCGTTATATTGAAGGTAACTCATTTAGTTAACTTGGTGTTGTGTTGTTATAATGAAGGCACTCATTATGTTAACTTGGAGTTGTTATAATTAAGGTAACTAATTTTGTTAACTTGGTGTTGTGTCATTATTTTGAATGTAACTCACTTCGCCAGCTTGGTGTTGTCATTGTCATCTCTCCCCCAGTCCCAGTCCTTCCCTGGGTCCGTGGCGAAGTGGAGAGACAGCAGCTTGTGTTCGGAGTCGGTCAGCGGGATCACCGCTGGAAAACACCAAACCCGCCGTCAGGTCAGATCAGCAGCGATGAAAACACCAAACACATGGTCCCATAGAATGGTACGAGCATCGAGATAAGGATGTATCGAATCAATTCATTCTGTTTTTATGGGGACACATATAAAGACATCCTAAAAGGTAGTATGATTTCCCAGTTGTTGAAAAACACACACACACACAAACACACACACACACATACACATACAGCTATAAAATACAAAGCACAGGTAAACACACAGAGAGTGGGATTAGTTGACTGAAATGTCAATGCAACACATGGGCAGAAATGATCAGATAAGCAAACACGTGAACTGTGTGTCACTGAATCACCAAAGAAACTAAAATAAGGAGGGCAAATCATTCTTGTACAAGCAATTTCTTTTTGTTTTCTTCTGCGGAATATCTTAACAAATATTTGGCTGTATATTTAACAACCTGAACTAATCATAGCCCATGTTTTGATAGCCGTTTGGGAGCCAAATAAGCCGACACCTTGAGAAGACTTGAAATGCCTATCATTAACTAGCTCTGACTTCACTAATAACTTTAGAGTACTTATGAGTCATATCTGTCTTTCACACCTTATGATTCACTTTAAATGTCTCTATATAGGGACAACTGAACTACTATATTGTAAATGTAAGAGATTAGCCCCAGCTAAACTACTGAAATGTAAAAGGGACAGCAAAACTACTAAAATGTACATGTAAGAGTTAAGTCCCAGATAAAGTACTGAAATTAAAGAGTTAAATCCTGGACAAATGGTTCACTCTGTTTTTGAGGTTGTCAGTATGAACATAAAGCAAGACCCCAGCTACACCTAGGAGAGAAATGTTTGTTCCCATGTCTGCCACATAGTCTGGCAGTCCTTTGTTTCCAAAACAGCACGTGGAAAATTAATTATTTCTTTCACAGTCTAACCTCCAAAGTAGTACCTAGAATGAACCTAGAATGAATGGACTGGTCTTCTTAAAACATGCAGGAAAATGAATCCACCCTTGAGTACAAAGGAGGTTGATATATTACAAGGTTCTTCTTTTTACTGTAAAAATAATTAGCTTTGAGCGCAAACCAACCCAATGAAGTGTGATAATGCCGAATCAATGTCAAAAATCTAGCTGGATTTGAAGTCTTGAACGGAAGAGAATTTAATACTTCCTTTCACCTACGTCTGGCAAAACCCAGTGACTTTTTGGGCATCTTTGGGTTGCTTTCACATTTAATTCATATTCAAATGTAAATCCAGACTTGATGCTGAACTGATGTCTGTGCCCAGAGGAACCTCATTCAGCTGCAGACTTTATCAGCATTCATCAGAAGAGAAAAGGCATGTCTTCAACTCCTCTTCCTCCCACCCACAACCACTTAATTTATGCAGCACAGAGGCAGTGATTGAACCGGCTGAAGGGAGCTTGTTCAGACAGAGGACAGTTTGTACCATGAGTGTCTGTCTGTGTCTGTATGTACGTCAGCTTCTGACATTCAGTTCTTCTCAAAAAGGTTAAGTTGTAACTCTCAAGAATAGAGAGAAAGTTGCCCCACGTGTGTGTGGGAGTGTTTCAGTTCACGTGTGTGTGTGTGTGTGTGTGTGTGTGTGTGTACGTGTATTCACTTGTATTCACGTGTATATGTGGGTGAGAATGAGAGATGGTAGAAGAGAAGTACAAATGTGTTGTAATAACAAGGGTTCCTCCCACAAGTCTCCAGTAAACTGTGTGTGTGTGTGTGTGTGTGTGTGTGTGCGCGAGTGTGTTTGTGTGTGCATGTGTGTACAGGTTTTACTTATCCTTTTAGGGACCAGAAACAGGGAAAGGATAGTAAAACAGGTAACAGCTTACTAAATATGAACATTCCGCCATCCAAGTGATGGAAAATATTCTTTTAGGGGTTACGTTTAGGGTAAAAGTTAAAATTGGCTTCAAGGTTACAATTACTTTATAGTGCCTTACAAAAGTATTCACGCCCCTTGGACCTTTACCGCATATTATTTTGTTGCAACAAGACATCAAAATGGATTGAGTCAAGAGCCGGGGCCACGGATCAACACAGAAAAGCACTTACTGTCAAGTTGGCTGGGGACCTTCGGTTAACAGCCATTTTCAACTGTTTCCACGTATTCTCAGTTGGACTTGGAAAATAATTCAGTCAATCCAACACATGGAGACGTGCTGTCACAAACTACACCACTGAGTGTAGAGGCGCTAAATTACACACCAGGAAGTGGAGCTGGACATGTCAGAAAACCTAATCGTCGACGCAGGAATGTTCATTGCTCTTCGGTGATCCGTGTCCACATCATCATCATCATCATCATCATCATCAAAGTCATAACACCCTTCTGACAAAGAGAGAGAGAGTCACAGTCTCACCTCACCTCTTGGGTCAGCCATGTCTCACAATTGTTTCATGAGTACTGACAGTATTGACTGAGTACTGAGCTGCAGTGGAACCGACGGAACCGACGGCAGACAGGAAGATGGAGATAGAGAAAGGGAGGCAGACAGGAAGATAGAGGGTGAGAAAGAAAAGCTATAGGTCAGTATTCTGTAAACTCAGCATAAACTGGAACAAGTGCGTGAGCACGTTTGTGTGCGCGTTTGTTTGTGTACGCGTGTGTGCAAGCGTGAGCGTCAACCTGGTAACAGGCGTGTAAATGTTAACACCAGGAAGGAGGACAGAGGAGGTGACACAGAGTCAGTCAGTGTGTGTGTGTGTGTGTGTGTGTGTGTGTGTGTAACCATGGCGTTCCTTGCGCCTGTGTAAGGACACGGTTCATCAAGGGTTCACAGCTGGTATGGATGCATCCTATCTTCATGATCAGTGCTGTTGGCCGCTCAGAGCACCAGTCCCAAATGGCATCCTATTCCCTATATAGTGCACTACTTTAGAGCAGAAGCCTGTGAAGGGATTGACCCTACGGTGGCATTTGGGAGTCAGCCAGGGTTCTGAATCCTGTCGCCATTCCTGCTCCGCCCCCCACCCCCTATCTGCCTCAGCAAACTGTTTTGGCAACTACCCCAGGGGTTGTCCTAAAACAGCCTAACGCCTCCCACACCGAACAGCCTCCCTCCTTCTGCAGCCCAGATCTCCGCCCACCTTCTGAATAAAATCCAGGATACTAAAACAGCCTAACGCCTCCCACACCGAACAGCCTCCCTCCTTCTGCAGCCCAGATCTCCGCCCACCTTCTGAATAAAATCCAGGATACTAAAACAGCCTAAGGTGACGTGTACCCTTGAACCTCATTTTTAAATGGTTCCCTCAAATTCCCAATATTCCCAAGGTTACTCTGGATATTTTTACACGGATGTCCCAGGGACGCTCTTGGAGCAGTGTGTTGGGGTCTTCTGTGGCATACTGGGAACATTCAAGGGAAGTAGACAAAGAACCGAAAGTGAACAATCCCCTTGGACAATCACACCACATTTTAAGGATTAGAAAAACATCCTGAGAACATCCTATAAAGGAGGAGATCTAGAACATAAGCCCCTGGATCACTAGAACTGTAGGAAAACAGCCCCAAAGCATCAAGGATCCCCCCCCCCCATATCTTATTGTGGGTTTCAGGTACCTTTCATTGCAGGCAGTCTCTTATTGTTCGCCAAACATGCCAATCATGCTAAACAGTTACATTTCTGTGGATTGGGCTCAAGTAAGGCCTTCTTTCAGACAGCCCCTTTCACGCAGCTTGGTGACGTGAAGGTTGTGTCCACAGTCACTGTTGATTTTGAGACTTGAGAACCTCAAGGTTCCACTAGAATGTGTTGTTCTGAAACTGTGATATTTGTATTGTTCTTTGCCTCCCTCACAGTCTGTATGTATGTGGGGGGCAAGTTGCATACACATCCTCTTCTTCGCAAATTTGCAACTGTTCCAGACTCTAATTTTAGATTATCGCCCTGGCTGTGCTTAGTGGAATTTTCGACTGTTTATATCATTTGTTATATCCTTCACCTGATCTGTGTCGGTCAACTACCATCTGTCTCCTTTCAGCTGGTTTTAGCTATGCTGATGACTGACAAAGGTGTTTTGCATGCGTGCAACCTCATACTTATACAACAGGGAAACAGAAAGAGGTAAAAGGAATCAATATAGTTCCTGGAGACTGAGACCAACTAAAATGCATTGCATTTCATAACAGACGCCATTTTGTTTGGTATTCTTTGGGGGTTTCCATGTTTTTTTCTGAATCTGTGTTTTACAGAAAGAAAATACACTACTCAATAAGAAAGTGTTTGTGTTCTGAAATGATGGTGTTGTAATGAAAGTATGAGGCCTCCCCCTTGTGTTTAAGGCCAAAATAAAATATGACTCCCTGTTTGTGTTGTGTCTTGTTTCTGTATTCTTTTCATCCACTTTCCCTCATTTTATTAGGGGTGCCAAAACTACAGTTCTGAAACTTGGACCTGGTTTTTCTGGCTTGATGGAAACTTTCTTACAGCGCAATGATTCTGAACACTGCCCAACCCCTGAATAACCAGCTTCCCTCTTGAATTATGCTCCCATCACTCCTTCCCTCCCCCTAATTCACTCCCCTCATTTCCCTGAATGACCCCCCCCCCCCCCCCCCCCCCGTTGACCAAGGGCTGTATGCCAGGAGCTGTTTTGGAGGCTGTTCTAGAATGTGGAATGCTTACAGAGGTTCCAAACCAAATGATGTGCAAAAATGGGAGAAGAAAACTGGAACAAGGACATCCAAGCTTGGTCCCCTGCGCTCCTAGTAGGGCAATACTTGGAAGTTGAGTCCTGTGGGTCTGAGTGGAGAGTAGTTCTCCGCGGAATAGGGAAGAGTGTGCCATTTGGAACAGCGGGCTCTGTGTTAGCGTTAATGAATAGGGTATGGTTTGAGACGCACGCGCAGGGTGCCTGGGAGCTGGTTCACTAGGGCGTGTCCTGACGCGCTCAGTTCTTCAGTAAACAGAGACCTGGACTGAACATGAAGATCACCGCAACAGTTCAGCAAATCTGTGGAAGACCAAAATATACACACATTCCCTTTGATTGTGTTACGGGGGGGTTAAGGGAAAGCCAGCAGGCAGTCTAGATAGACCCATAGAATGCTGTTGTTGTTGTTTTTTACGAGGCCAACCACGGTCATCATCAGCAGTCAAACCGAGTCTTCAGAGGTCAGAACACAAGCGAGGCTGTGGGCTTTCATACAGTATGACCCTCTGACACACACAGGGACCTCAGACATGCAAGCAAGCAATCCTTCTCCGAACACATCAGTTGGGATCGGATGGCGACCACACAGCAGTCCTCATTCAGCTCTGGTCCTGGATGGCACCCAAAAGAAGCGCACATTTTCTTCCAGTTCAGCGTCAACCGGACAACGGGAAGAGCTCCTGCTCTGGCAGAACCCTAATGGGAGTTCGAATGAATTGCAACCGTAGCTAAACAATGGTTTGATGGTGAGTTAAGAGGTTAAATCACGTGAGCTAGTGATGAGTTGATTAGTCGATTCAGGATGGTCAGTGATTAATTAATTTGTTGATCCAGGATTGTCAGTGATTTGTTGATTCAAGTGTGTCAATGTCGGTATCTTAACTGATCATCTTGTTGCGAGAATGTTCAAGCACAACAGAAAAAGCTAACCTGTGGGTTCAAAAAGGTTTCTAAATGTCAGACTTGAGCATACAACCCAAAATATTTAGTTTCAAGTTTTCAAGTTATCAAACCCTACAAAATGCCTACTCATTATATGCACATAACAATGTACATTTTGAGTTGCTGCTGAATTATTTTCCTTCTGTTTTAAAAAGGGGCTCAGATTAAGACACGTCATCTGTACTGAGAGCTACAGTCCCTCTCTCCCTGGATGAACAATGGTGTTTCATTCAGCCAGTCAACACTGCCCTCTGGTGGAGTGCAGGAGTAATGTACCGCTCCTATGAAAAGGGCGCTGACAAATATACAGCCAAAATGATGACACACTTAGGTATAATAACACTTAATTCTCTCTCTCAAGCAAGGAACATCAGGAAGACCATTGAATAATAAAAGGCGTTGTGGGTTAAATGGGAAAGGGATGTAATATATTCATATTGGTGGAAGACAGTGGAAATGCTGATTGGTCCAAATTACTGTAAAGCAGGAAATACATAAATACAGGAGTGATTCTAAATATAACTGTAGCTGTTTATATAGAGTGGCTTTAGTCACATCTGCTCAACCACAGCAATAAAAACAAGCATACAAAAACAGCAATGACGTGAAGGCCAAAATGACATACTATTATTATAAGAGAGAGAAAATTAGTGTATGGCTGTGTGTGTGTGAGTGTGTGTTTGACATGGCTGTGTGTGTGAGTGTGTGTTTGACATGGCTGTGTGTGTGAGTGCGTATTTGACATGGTTGTGTGTGTGTGTTTGACATGGCTGTGTGTGTGAGTGCGTGTTTGACATGGTTGTGTGTGTGTGTTTGACATGGCTTTGTGTGCGTTTTTGACATGGATGTGTGTGTGTGTTTGACATGGATGTGTGCGTTTTTGACATGGATGTGTGTGTGTGTTTGACATGGAGTTGTGTGTGTTTGACATGGCTGTGTGTGTGTGTTTGACATGGCTGTGTGTGTGTGTTTGACATGGATGTGTGTGTGTGTGTTTGACATGGATGTGTGTGTGTTTGACATGGATGTGTGCGTGTTTGACATGGATGTGTGTGTGTGTTTGACATGGAGTTGTGTGTGTTTGACATGGAGTTGTGTGTGTGTGTGTGTTTGACATGGATGTGTGTGTGTGTGTGTGTTTGACATGGATGTGTGTGTGTGTTTGACATGGCTGTGTGTGTGTGTTTGACATGGATGCGTGTGTGTGTGTGTGTGTGTGTGTTTGACATGGATGTGTGTGTTTAGGAACCATACTGTGAGTGAGTTCCTATAGTGGAACTCTCCCTTCCCCTCTGTCACCCCTCACTCCTCCCTCCCCTTCTTTCTCATACCCTCCCCCCTCCCAACATTTCTCCCCCTCTCCTTCCCTCTAAGAAACTCCCCCTCTCTCACCCCTCTCTCAAAAAACAGTTTCTTGTGTGTGTGTGTGTGTGTGTGTGTGTGGGTTGGAGGGGGGGCTCGGCCTCATGTGGCCAGCCCTGGGCTGTTAGGCCCGTCCAGTCTGATTGGATGTGACAAGGAACCAGCCAAGACTAACACAGGGTACTCTCTGCCCTAGACAGCTCTAGCTGGTAGCTATTCAGAAGTTGGACTTTCCTTCACAACACTGTTCTGAACATTTGTTTAAGGACTGAGGCCTGGTTGACCTTTCTACATGATGCACTATGGGAAATGAAGTGTAATATTTTTGCCCAAAAATTCATAGGCATTTAGCAGTGAGAGAACTAAGCAGATCTGAGGCCAATTTTTTTTAATATTGCTCACTTGCCACATATATTATTATATGTTTGCTAAAATAGCTACGTGCAACACCAATAGTTTCTTAGAGCACAACATGGCAAAAAAGACTGCCAAGATGCGAATTGAGTAAATCTACCAACAAACTAGTCCGGAATTTACTTAAACTAACAAAAACAAGTCCTACACACTACAAGACTGTACACTCCTAACAGACTGGTTGTCTCCTCGTTCAACATGATTTCTCTGGTAAAAAAAAACTCGGCCAACCAATCAGACTACACTTAAATTAGTATTGGAATTAGGATGCGTTTTCCTGTTGTGATTTCCTAAAATGAATCCCACATGGCCTGCATCTGCTGAAGGTCCTTTCTGTTATTGGAGACCAGGGTTTAGATGTGGTCGTCCATGTTAGAACACCATTGTTCTCCGTTGTGGACACACATTTCTGGACTAAAATCATGGTTAAAACCACAGAGTACATTTTCGGACCTAACCAGTTACCTCAAAAGCTAACGGGATACATTTTCGGACATCCTCAGTCTCATACCTTGCTCCTGGTGTTGCTCCTTCTGCTCCATAGAAACCAGGGCGGAGAAGTGAGCCTGGTCGTAAGCCAGGACCAGCGGGGAGCAGTGGCATCGGTTTGGGGGCACCTCCAGCGGCAGGTACAGACCTCCAAACGGGATGGGGGCAAACGCTGGGGAGGATTAAAGCAGGGGGCATGGGCGTTCAATTCAAAGTCACAAGGCTGTCAACACCTCTTTATTCTTCACCATTTGGAAAACAATACAGTGTGTGTTTATTATAAAGGTAAAACAACATGTTATTGTAGGCATAAAAAAGCTTAGCAAACTCGTGAAAAAGATCTGCAAACTTGTAATTACTTTTGCAGTTGTAAAAAAAGTGGTAATACATTTTTCTTGGCGAGTGATTATGCGTCCGACTGCACCCCCGCTATGTACATCAATTTAAATAAATTCCCATCTCCGTCTGAGCAGGGATTCAACCATCACTGCACGGTAGCACAGTAGTGTGTGTGTGTGTGTATGTGTGTATGTGTGTGTGTGTGTGTGTGTATATGTGTGTGTGTGTGTGTGTGTGTGTACACACCCTCCCCTCCAGAGTCTCTGAGCACGGTGTCGGCCACCACCACGATGGGTCTGCGCAGCACGTGAGCCAGGACAAAAACGTGGAACTCCTCCAGGCTCTCATACACCGGGTCCTCCAAGTCGTCCGCCCTGCAGACACCACCCACACAGCACGTTAAAACGCCCGCTCCGACACTCATCCGCCCTGCAGACACCACCCACACAGCACGTTAAAACGCCCGCTCCGACACTCATCCGCCCTGCAGACACCACCCACACAGCACGTTAAAATGCCCGCTCCGACACTCATCCGCCCTGCAGACAACACCCACACAGCACGTTAAAATGCCCGCTCCGACACTCATCCGCCCTGCAGACACCACCCACACAGCACGTTAAAACGCCCGCTCCGACACTCATCCACCCTGCAGACACCACCCACACAGCACGTTAAAATGCCCGCGCCGACACTCATCCGCCCTGCAGACACCACCCACACAGCACGTTAAAACGCCCGCTCCGACACTCATCCACCCTGCAGACACCACCCACACAGCACGTTAAAATGCCCGCGCCGACACTCATCCACCCTGCAGGCACCACCCACACAGCACGTTAAAATGCCCGCGCCGACACTCATCCACCCTGCAGGCACCACCCACACAGCACGTTAAAATGCCCGCTCCGACACTCATCCACCCTGCAGACACCACCCACACAGCACGTTAAAATGCCCGCGCCGACACTCATCCACCCTGCAGACACCACCCACACAGCACGTTAAAACGCCCGCTCCGACACTCATCCACCCTGCAGACACCACCCACACAGCACATTAAAACGCCCGCTCCGCCTCTCAGGTCACCGGCAATAAAATGTGACACGATATCTAAGTAGGGCAAAGGCTACCTAGAGGGAGCAGACAAAGTTAGCTAGAGTCTTCTATTCTGAAAAGTGCTCATTCACGTAGCCAGTTGTAGCCCCGCCTCTCTGCTCAGGAGTCTGTGTTCATTATTTAACTTTGCAGGCAAAAAAAAAAACAACAGAAAGTTCTTTGAGAAGTAGGGTTGGGGTGCTCGTGTGTGTGTGTGTGTGAATCCTGGGATATTAAAACTCAGAGACCACCGCCTTTCCACGTAAAGCCAAGGATTACAAATTCCGCTCTAGCAGGTCTGTTCAGTGTTGTCCTCCAGGCCCCATAATCAGGGCTTTACACAGACGTCACTCGAAAACATCGTAATTCACTAGGTCATCCCATTTGGGCGCACGCAGAATTTCGACTACTTGTGTGAGATGACGTGTCAGTGCAGGGCTATGTGGTGTAGTGGAAATGTTCAGATGCGTTCTGAGTTGCCGAGGTTAGATGAGGTTATATGAAATGTTCCAGAGAAACCGGCGATTTGAATCTAAGAGAAGAGTTGTAGTTTGAATGAACAAATGGGAACAGTGATACTTCCCTGTGCTCTACTCCACCTCCAGCAGTGTTGTTGTTCTTGCTGGTATACACTCACCTAAAGGATTATTAGGAACACCATACTAATACTGTGTTTGACCCCCTTTCGCCTTCACAACTGCCTTAATTCTACGTGGCATTGATTCAACAAGGTGCTGAAAGCATTCTTTAGAAATGTTGGCCCATATTGATAGGATAGCATCTTGTAGTTGATGGAGATTTGTGGGATGCACATCCAGGGCACGAAGCTCCCGTTCCACCACATCCCAAAGATGCTCTATTGGGTTGAGATCTGGTGACTGTGGGGGCCATTTCAGTACAGTGAACTCATTGTCATGTTCAAGAAACCAATTTGAAATTATCCGAGCTTTGTGACATGGTGCATTATCCTGCTGGAAGTAGCCATCAGAGGATGGGTACATGGTGGTCATAAAGGGATGGACATGGTCAGAAACAATGCTCAAGGGGCCTAAAGTGTGCCAAGAAAACATCCCCCCACACCATTACACCACCACCACCAGCCTGCACAGTGGTAACAAGGCATGATGGATCCATGTTCTCATTCTGTTTACGCCAAATTCTGACTCTACCATCTGAATGTCTCAACAGAAATCGAGACTCATCAGACCAGGCAATATTCTTCCAGTCTTCAACTGTCCAATTTTGGTGAGCTCGTGCAAATTGTAGCCTCTTTTTCCTATTTATAGTGGAGATGAGTGGTACCCGGTGGGGTCTTCTGCTGTTGTAGCCCATCCGCCTCAAGGTTGTGCGTGTTGTGGCTTCACAAATGCTTTGCTGCATACCTCGGTTGTAATGAGTGGTTATTTCAGTCAAAGTTGCTCTTCTATCAGCTTGAATCAGTCGGCCCATTCTCCTCTGACCTCTAGCATCAACAAGGCATTTTCACCCACAGGACTGCAGCATACTGGATGTTTTTCCCTTTTCACACCATTCTTTGTAAACCCTAGAAATTGTGATTGTGAAATACTCAGACCGGCCCGTCTGGCACCAACAACCATGCCACGCTCAAAATTGCATGAATCACCTTTCTTTCCCATTCTGACATTCAGTTTGGAGTTCAGGAGATTGTCTTGACCAGGACCACACCCCTAAATGCATTGAAGCAACTGCCATGTTCATTAGATAATTAGATAATTGATTAGATAATTGCATTAATGAGAAATTGAACAGGTGTTCCTAATAATCCTTTAGGTGTGTGTGTGTGTTCTACCAATCCCCAAGGGCTGCTGTTGTTCTTGCTCGTGTGTGTTCCACTCACCCTCCAGTGGTGTTGTTCTTGCTGGTATGTGTGTGTGTGTGTGTGTCTACCAATCCCCAAGGGCTGCTGTTGTTCATGCTCGTGTGTGTTCCACTCACCCTCCAGGGGTGTTGTTCTTGCTGGTGTGTGTGTGTGTGTGTGTTACTCACCCTCCAGTGGTGTTGTTGTTCTTGCTGGTGTGTATCCGCGGCTCACTGGAGGCCAACTTCAACAGCTCGTTCCACTCCTTCTCCCACTCCTCCTCCGTGTACACCAGCCCTGACTGAGACACACACACACACACACACAGGCTGAAAACATATGTGTGCTGCCAACGGGGGTGTTGTGTGCCTGGTGTTTGGAAAGTGTTGACGGGCTGTGCTGCCACCTCCAGGCCTAGTGGGGGTGAAGGGCGGCGGGGACAGGGCTGACATCAGAGCTCTGCTCAGCCTGCAGCTCCAGACACGGTCCTGGGACTCCTTTCACACATGTACACAGAACTTATTATTTAGGGAGCGCCAAAATGGCATCCTGTCCCCTACAGTCTGAAGGGGCCTATAGGGGATAAGGTGCCAGGGCCTATAATGAATTAGGTGCCAGGGTCTACATGGAATAAGGTGCCAGGGTCTATAGGGAATAAGGTGCCTGGTTCTACAGGGAATAAGGTGCCAGGGTCTGCAGGGAATAAGGTGCCAGGGTCTACAGGGAATAAGGTGCCCGGTTCTACAGGGAATAAGGTGCCCGGGTCTACAGGGAATAAGGTGCCAGGGTCTACAGGGAATAAGGTGAAAGGGTCTACAGGGAATATTGGGAATAAGGTGCCAGGGTCTATAAAGAATAAGGTGCCAGGGTATATAGGGAATAAGGAGCCAGGGTATATAGGGAATAAGGTGCCAGGGTCTATAAGGAATAAGGTGCCAGAGTCTAAAAGGAATAAGGTGCCAGGGTATATAGGGAATAAGGTGCCAGGGTCTATAAGGTATAAGGTGCCAGGGTCTATAGGGAATAAGGTGCCAGGGTATATAGGGAATAAGGTGCCAGGGTCTATAAGGTATAAGGTGCCAGGGTCTATAGGGAATAAGGTGCCAGGGTATATAGGGAATAAGGTGCCAGGGTCTATAGGGAATAAGATGCCAGGGTCTATAAGGAATAAGGTGCCAGGGTCTATAGGGAATAAGGTGCCAGGGTCTACAGGTAATAAGGTGCCAGGGTCTACAGGTAATAAGTGCATAAATATTTCAAATGGATCAACACAAACATATAGAATCAAGTCACAGGGGGAGTGGCATGATTAATTAAGTCAGAGGGGGAGTGGCATATTTAATAAATTCACGGGGGAGTGGTATATTGAATCAAGTCACAGGGGGAGTGGTATATTTAATTAATTCATGGGGAGTAATATATCCAATCAAGTCACAGAAATAAATTACTGGCCAAGTAGAACACCCCTCCGTCCCTCACTTTTCCGTTCTCCCTCATTTCCTCCCTCACCTTTCCAGCCTCACTCCCTTCCTACCTTCCTTCCCTTCCTAGAGTTCAGAGGTCACAGACGAAGGACCAGTCACTGTTTTCCTGAAATGACCTGGGTTCAAATCCTAATCACATTTTCATTAACTTGCCTGCTGGAGGCTGTTTTTACAGAGCTCGTCAAACACATATGTTCCTACTCCCATGTCAGCACGGGGGAACACACACACACTCGTACACGTGCACAAACACACGCACACACACACACACACACATGCACAAACATACACACAAACACGCACACACACATGCACACACACACGCACGTACACGCATACTCAAACACACACACACACACACTCGTACACATGCACAAACACACACACATGCACAAACACACACGCACACACAGGTTTTCCTATAATTTTTTTCATTTGCATGATTTTCATTATTTTACTGTTGTAGTGAGGACCGAAGGACACACACATTGCTGACAAAAGCTAAAAGCAAAGACACTGCCTCTCTAAAGCCCATTGGGTTGTGGTCTAAAGAAGTGCCCTAGATAGGAAATAGGGCCCTGGTTTAAACTAGTACACTACACAGAGATCAGGGTAAACTAGTACACTACACAGAGATCAGGGTAAACTAGTACACTACACAGAGATCAGGGTAAACTAGTACACTACACAGAGATCAGGGTAAACTAGTACACTACACAGAGATCAGGGTAAACTAGTACACTACACAGAGATCAGGGTAAACTAGTTCACTACACAGAGATCAGGGTAAACTAGTACACTACACAGAGATCAGGGTAAACTAGTACACTACACAGAGATCAGGGTAAACTAGTACACTACACAGAGATCAGGGTAAACTAGTACACTACACAGAGATCAGGGTAAACTAGTACACTACACAGAGATCAGGGTAAACTAGTACACTACACAGAGATCAGGGTAAACTAGTTCACTACACAGAGATCAGGGTAAACTAGTACACTACACAGAGATCAGGGTAAACTAGTTCACTACACAGAGATCAGGGTAAACTAGTTCACTACACAGAGATCAGGGTAAACTAGTTCACTACACAGAGATCAGGGTAAACTAGTACACTACACAGAGATCAGGGTAAACTAGTTCACTACACAGAGATCAGGGTAAACTAGTACACTACACAGAGATCAGGGTAAACTAGTTCACTACACAGAGATCAGGGTAAACTAGTTCACTACACAGAGATCAGGGTAAACTAGTTCACTACACAGAGATCAGGGTAAACTAGTTCACTACACAGAGATCAGGGTAAACTAGTACACTACACAGAGATCAGGGTAAACTAGTTCACTACACAGAGATCAGGGTAAACTAGTACACTACACAGAGATCAGGGTAAACTAGTTCACTACACAGAGATCAGGGTAAACTAGTACACTACACAGAGATCAGGGTAAACTAGTACACTACACAGAGATCAGGGTAAACTAGTACACTACACAGAGATCAGGGTAAACTAGTTCACTACACAGAGATCAGGGTAAACTAGTACACTACACAGAGATCAGGGTAAACTAGTTCACTACACAGAGATCAGGGTAAACTAGTTCACTACACAGAGATCAGGGTAAACTAGTTCACTACACAGAGATCAGGGTAAACTAGTACACTACACAGAGATCAGGGTAAACTAGTTCACTACACAGAGATCAGGGTAAACTAGTACACTACACAGAGATCAGGGTAAACTAGTTCACTACACAGAGATCAGGGTAAACTAGTACACTACACAGAGATCAGGGTAAACTAGTTCACTACACAGAGATCAGGGTAAACTAGTTCACTACACAGAGATCAGGGTAAACTAGTTCACTACACAGAGATCAGGGTAAACTAGTACACTACACAGAGATCAGGGTAAACTAGTTCACTACACAGAGATCAGGGTAAACTAGTACACTACACAGAGATCAGGGTAAACTAGTACACTACACAGAGATCAGGGTAAACTAGTTCACTACACAGAGATCAGGGTAAACTAGTTCACTACACAGAGATCAGGGTAAACTAGTTCACTACACAGAGATCAGGGTAGTTCGGAATGTACGTTTGGTCCCTCCTGGCACAGAGGGAGCAGATGGCACCAGTCGCTGCAGAAAGACACAGGAATCATTTGGCCTCAGTTTTAATGCCACAGCATGCAGTTGTACGTTCCCGGGTGGTGAGGGGGGGCAGAAGGACCCCACCCTGGCCTTGACTGTCGGCGTCAACGAGGACAACACGCATCAGACGAGCGGCGAAGGAAACCGAGAGACATGGTCGCCTCCAGCGCAGGCGTAGCATCGGGGGGAAGCGGTTTGAGTGTCTGGCCTGACCTTTGACCTCTGGGAGGTTTGTCCAGAGGAATAGAGCCCCGAGGAAGAGGACTGCCTCCAGTGCATATGTTCTGCTGCAGTGTGGGTTTGAATCCCTCCGACTGCCCTTTCAGCTAAATCTCACCACTTTCCCCACCAACAAAGCATTTGTGTAATAATAATTACTAAATAATAATAACTATTATTGTAAGGTATACTTTTTGTGGAGGCAATTGTAGTAATACTATTGGAATTAAAATTTCCTGACAAATTGATGTCATCAGACCTTGTTGTGACGACTGTTTCGCAGTTTACATTTATTTGATGTGACTAAGTTGTGGAAAGTAAGTGTTAATTGCGTAGGAACAGCTGAGGTTTTTGCCCTGGGTGGAGCTCAAGCCAGAAATAGATTAGCAGGTCACCCACACACCCACATACACACACACAATGCAAATAAACAGCCCACGCACAGACACACTTTCACACCTTCTACCACATAAACACTTGTTGCATTTCTGATGCTGTTATGTTGATTCCAGCTCACTTTCAGATCATGAAACATCCACGGTCAAATGGGTACGTAGAGGAAACACTACAGAAGACACAATGGTGGACTCCTGGAAGTCCCGTGTCTCTGTGTGTGTCTGTATTTCTATGTTTGTGTGTGTGTGTGGAGAGTATTCGGTACAGTACCTCTTTGTTCTGTTGGGTCTGCTGCCACCTCCACCTCCTCTTCAGGGCCTCCCTCTCCGCTCCACTCTTCATCATGGCATACAGGGACTTCCTCAGAACAAGGTCTCTGTCATGGAAGCCCCACATACCTACAACACAGAGATGGATGAGCATAAAGCCCAGGGAGGGAGAGACAGACACGCCCTCATTATGGAAGCCCTAGGCCTGTACATTGTCAACATGATTCATGATAGGACTAGGGGCATTCCAGATGTGCTGAGTGTTTTTTCTTCCCTTCTCCGCGCCTCGTAAGCACATTCACGTGCCCCTCTCCCTCTCCTAGAGTCTCCTCAACAGTTTTCCACACAAACACCTCAGCACCCCATATTGCTGGGTTCATGAACTCCTTGATTCCTGGCAAATGGGAATTTCTTGTCCGCATCTTTCTATCATCTATGTTGCCCTTTCTTTCCATCTGTCCCTTCTGTCTATCTATCCAACCCCCCCTCCCTTCCCACGCAGGCCAGGACAGACTCACCTAAAGACGCAGCGTGAAGAAGACAGTTGCCGTCTCCAGTAGTGGCAAGAGGAAGGAGACGTTTACAGCTAGAAGTGGACCACCAGTTCAGACGACCTGGAGGAGAAGGCAGGGGTACATGAAGAGGGCATGACAGTTGGGAGGAGAGAACAGGGGGACACGAAGAGGGCCTGACAGTTGGAGGAGAGAACAGGGGGACACGAAGAGGTCCTGACAGTTGGAGGAGAGAACAGGGGGACATGAAGAGGGCATGACAGTTGGGAGGAGAGAACAGGGGGACATGAAGAGGGCATGACAGTTGAAGGAGAGAACAGGGGGACATGAAGAGGGCATGACAGTTGGGAGGAGAGAACAGGGGGACATGAAGAGGGCCTGACAGTTGAAGAAGAGGACAGGGGGACATGAAGAGATTGTGACAGTAGGAGGAGAGGACAGGGGGCGCTGTTCTGTGTCAGAGGTCGGTATCACTCCACCCTAACATCCAGCGTTGTAGCTTCACATTACAAAATGAACGTACCATTCTATTAATTCTCAGAGTAGCTCTCCTCCTAAAATATGTTTTGATACTATTGTAATAAAATGGTGGATTTATTTAATACTGAAATCGAGTAAGGTTCAATCTACATGCAGTGTATCAATAACATGCCAACAGTCTGAAATAGTGGCTTGGTAGTATCTTATGTGATGTAGTATGAACTGTCTTTTAAAGACTGAGGTACATCGTTTACAAAAAATGGAATAGAACAAGCATATCTTTTTTGTTGTAAACGGATACAACAGTTAAACTAAGCTAATGAGGCTTTTATAATTTATACTCTTTAAGGACCAATGGTTATATAAGTATAATTACACTGAACAAAATTATAACCGCCCCCATTTATCATGAGCTGAACTCAAAGATCTAAGACTTTCTCGTTGTACACAAAAGGCCTATTTCTCTCAAATATTGTTCACCAATCTTTCTAAATGTGTGTTAGTGAGCACTTCACTAACACAGATAATACATCCACCTCACAGGTGTGGCATGATGGCATGATTATTGCACAGGTGTGCTTTAGGCTGGCCACAATAAAAGGCCACTCTAAAATGTGCAGTTTCATCACACAGCACAATGCCACAGATGTTGCAAGTTTTGAGGGACTGTGCAATTGGCATGCTGACTGCAGGAATGTCCACCAGAGCTGTTGCCTGTGAATTGAATGTTAATTTCTCTACCATAAGCCATCTCCAAAGGCGTTTCAGAGAAGTTGGCAGTACATCCAACCGGACTCACAACCGCAGACCAAGTTTAACCACACCAGCCCAGGACCTCCACATCCAGCATCTTCACCTCCAAGATCATCTGAGACCAGCCACCCGGACAGCTGCTGCAACAATTGGTTTGCATGAACAAAGAATTTCTACAAAAACTGTCAGAAACTGTCTCAGGGAAGCTCATCTGCATGCTTGTTGTCCTCATCGGGGTCTCGACCTGACTGCAGTTCGTCGTCGTAACCGACTTGAGTGGGCAAATGCTCACATTCGATGGCATCTGGCACTTAGGAGAGGTGTTCTCTTCACGGATGAATCCCGGTTTTCACCGAGGCGTCATGTTGGTGAGCGGTTTGCTGATGTCAACGTTGGGATCGAGTGGCCCATGGTGGCGGTGGGGTTATGGTATGGGCAGGCGTGTGTTATGGACAACGAACACAGGTGCATTTTATTGATGGCATTTTGAATGCACAGAGATACCGTGATGAGATCCTGAGGCCCATCTTGTTGTGCCATTCATCCACGACCATCACCTCATGTCGCAGCATGATAATGCACAGCCCCATGTTGCAAGGATCTGTACACAATTCCTGGAAGTTGAAAACATCCCAGTTCATACTCACCGGACATGTCACCCATTGAGCATGTTTGGGATGCTCCGGATCGGCGTATATGACAGCGTGTTCCAGGTCCTGACAATATCCAGCAACTTTGCACAGCCATTGAAGAGGAGTGGACCAACATTCCACAGGCCACAATCAACAACCTGATTGCCTCTATGCGAAGGAGGTGTATTGCACTGCGTGAGGCAAATGGAGGTCACACCAGATACTGACTGGTTTACGGACCCCCCCAATACAGTGAAACTGCACATTTTAGAGTGGCCTTTTATTGTGGCCAGCCTAAGGCACACCTATGCAATAATCATGCTGTCTAATCAGCGTCTTGATATGCCACACCTGTGAGGTGGATGGATTATCTCGGCAAAGGAGTAGTGCTCACTAACACAGATTTAGACAGATTTGTGAACAATATTTGAGAGAAATAGGCCTTTTGTGTAGATAGAGAAAGTCTTAGATCTTTGAGTTCAGCTCATGATAAATGGGGGCAAAAACAAAAGTGTTGCGTTTATAATTTTGTTCAGTGTATGTCAAAAGTCTAAAGATTTATGTAACAATTTCAGATTGTCCCATAAAAGCCAGTTTTCTATGAAGGACCAAAAATCCTGTTCTGTTTGTTAATCATGGAGGCCATATTGCTCTCCCACAGAGCCGACAGCCTGTAATCTCATGCTCCGTTGGAGGTGTGGCCTCAGATACTACAGGAGGAAACATGGGAGTGGCTCAAATATCAGACAACACCAAATAAGGAGTTTGAAATGATTCTGGGCCAAAAAACATGTTTTAGAAGCTTCAGGGCCTAAGAAATTGTTAGTTGTAGTTAGGGCAAAAAACGAATTCCGAACTTCAGATGCAGTAAACTTCAGTAAAAACCCGTGCAAGTGGGTTCTGTGTGTGTGTGCGTTCATGTGGATATCTGTTTCAGTGTGTGTGTGTGTGTGTATGTGTGTGTTTGTGTGTTGCACCAACCAGCCTGTTCCAGGGCCACCATGGTGGACTGCTCGATGAGGTCCCTCTCGATGAAGGTCCGGAAGTCTTCGCTGTAGACGCTGAGATCCGGGAGCTGGAACGTGTAGATGGGCATCTCCAGAGGAAACTGCTCACTGATACACTCGCTGGCCACGTGGGACCGTGCCAACGACACAATGGCAGAGCTGGCATGGGAGATGCCTCTGGACAGACGCTTCTCTGGAGGGGGGGAGTTAGGGCGGAGAGAGAGAGGGCGGAGAGAGAGAAAAGAGAGGTAAAGGGTGGAGAGCGAGAAGAGATAAAGGGTGGAGAGCGAGAAGAGTGAGGTGGGGGTGTGGAGAAAGTAAGAACATAATGTGAACAAACAAAAATGGCGGCTCCAGGGCTTTCAACTGTTCTACATGACGCCCCCCCCCCCGTCTCTCCGGGTGGTTTGGCCCACCTTGCGTGTTATCCTCCTGCCTCTGGACGCTGGGCCGATCCACCTTGCTGAGGTGCTGGGGGGTGTCATGGTCCGGCTGCCGGTAGTAATGGCCCTCGTTGAAGACAGCGGGCAGGTTGGCAGTGTGGACCTGCCTGAGCTCCTCGTAGTCACTGAGGGCCGCGCTGAGGTCCCAGTTCTTACCTGTAGAGAACACACACACACATATCGATACATCAGCTCCTCTCTCCTGTCTCTGGGTGCAAGGGGAGCACAATCCCATCAGCTCCTCTCTCCTGTCTCTGGGTGCAAGGGGAGCACAATCCCATCAGCTCCTCTCTCCTGTCTCTGGGTGCAAGGGGAGCACAATCCCATCAGCTCCTCTCTCCTGTCTCCTGTCTTGTCCCTCAACCAAGGGAAACATCGAGTGTCACACCAGACAAACTTGTGGTTGGACCGCTTGTTCTGCTACTGAAAAACTGTTGTCAATTCGCCCTTGAACAAGGTACTTGACCCACACAGCTACTTTAAATGGCTCTGGTTAAGAGTAGCTACATGACAAAACAAGAAGTGAATGTAAAAGAGGAGAAAAACAATAGATCATAGCAGACACAATACAAACCAAAAGTATACAGTACACCAGGTTCAAAAAGGAAACAGGAAACCCCTGCGAGACACGCTAGTTTGTTAGCACCTTGAACTGCCTGCTTAGTACAATATGACACGTCAATGTTACATTTGGTCGACACTAATAATTTAAGATAATCTGTAATTGATGGGTTAAGTTTCTACAGCGTGATTCTAACTGCAAAACATTTTTAGTGCTTTGTATCTGTTAGAGTCTTTATGGCCATGACAAAACATCCAGATGAACTCATAGTCAGAACAAGGTAAGTAAGAGTCTCAGGGTCTAAGGGTCTCATGGTCTCAGGGTCTAAGAGTCTCAGGGTCTCATGGCCTAAGGGCCTCATGGTCTAAGGGTCTAAGAGTCTCAGGGTCTCATGGTCTAAGGGTCTCATGGTCTAAGGGTCTCATGGTCTAAGAGTCTCAGGGTCTAAGAGTCTCAGGGTCTAAGAGTCTCAGGGTCTCATGGTCTAAGGGTCTCATGGTCTAAGGGTCTCATGGTCTAAGGGTCTAAGAGTCTCAGGGTCTAAGAGTCTCAGGGTCTCATGGTCTAAGGGTCTCATGGTCTAAGGGCCTCATGGTCTAAGGGTCTAAGAGTCTCAGGGTCTAAGGGTCTCATGGTCTAAGGGTCTCATGGTCTAAGGGTCTCAGGGTCTAAGGGTCTCAGGGTGCTTCCTCCTACAGTGAAATTATATATATTTTCCTGACATCTGGATGATAACTTTTTTCCATATAAATGAATAATGCCCCGTCATTACAATACTGTTCTAGTAAAGACAGGCTCTGATTTATGCCATCTTCTATCTGTCTCTGTCTGTCCTTCTTTCTCTGTCTCGGTATGTTTCTCTGTCTTTCTGTCTGTCTCTCTTTCTTTGAATCTCGAGCAGTGCAGCTGTGGTTGCCATGGTCACCACTGAGTGTCCTTGACTGATCTGTGATTGACAGCTTCCTCCGGCTTCCTGACTCAAGCCGATGTGTGTGTGTGTGTGTTTGTGTGTGTGCAGACAGGATCCACCCAGCTGTCCAGGCACATCCTCCCCTAAATGGGTCAAATGATGACTGGTGGAGGGCAAATGGACAGACAGAGACATACACACAGATTATACACCTCTTAACATATTTATCTTTTTTAATATATTTTTCTTATTTTCCACTTGACTTGGCAATGTTAACAAAATGCATTATGCCAATAAAGCTCATGACATTTAAATTGAATTGAGAGGAGTTACTGAGGGAAAGGAGTACAGAGAGATTAACAGAGAGGTAAAAGAGAGAGAGAAAGGGACTGAGAGAATCATCACAGTCCAAATCACTCTGAATCATTAAGCAAATTAACTTATGCTCAAAAATTGCCTTGATGTAATGAAATACAGCAAATACAGACAAAGAGAAGAAAGGAAGTGGTACCAGGGAGAGAGACAGGGAAAGACATGGAGGGTGAATATCAGACAGAGTGAGAGGATGAGAGAGAGTCAGAGGATGAGAGAGTCAGAGGATGGGAGAGAGTGAGAGGATGACAGAGCTACAGTACCTGTTCTGTAACTGTAACCCTGTCCAGCCCTCAGTCTGAGGTATTCACTTAACTAAGCAGTGCATCATCCCTCCCTTTTCCATACATCATCCACAGAACACTTAAAGTCAGGAATACACCGCAGAGGAGAAGGAGGCTGAAGAAGAGACGGAGGAGGATGAAGAAGAGACGTGGGAGGAGAATGAGGAGAAACGCTAATAGTTAAAAGACTGTGTGCGCCTCCCCAAAAATGCTAGCTCATGCATTTCTAATTGGACCTCCTCTGTAGCGCCAACCTACAGAACACGCTAACGGTTCCCCAAGCCAGACCCTAATGCCTACAACGCAGTGCTCATCACTTTTAAAAGGAAGTGTTCCACACAGGGAACATTTGGGACAGACACAGTCTTCTGGCGGTAGTCAGCCATCTCTCCCACAGATTATTCCCCCTCATTCCTGAAAGCCTCTCTTCAGCTCAGCCGTTCTGCTTTGATGCCTGGCTCACCTCACAGCAATGTTTAGAAAGAGGGGGGAGGGAGGAAGAGAGAGAAGGAGGAGTAGAGAGACAGAGAGTGTGTGTGTGTGTGAGTGTGTGTGTGCATATGCACACTTGTGTGAGAGTGTGTGCATTTGAAAATTCAAGCCTTTTCATATGGGTCTCTTTGAAATGGCTTCAGCCCCTCCCATCTCTCCAGAGTCCCTCCCACCTCTCCAGAGTCACTCTCACCTCTCCAGAGCCCCTCCCACTTTTCCAGCGCCTCCCAACTCTATTACACAAATCACACAAACACCAGGCTGGGCCATGGTCTTGCAGATAGAGATGTTCCCCACTCCAGCTGAGAGCCCCCACCACACACTCACACACACACCTTTCCCTTTGGACAAGTGGACACATATACACGTACATACATACATACATTACATAACCACATAAAGTCTTGCACACAAGCACAAACCTATGCACACACACATGCATGCATATACACTCACAAATAGAACGAGAGAGCAGTTTACTCAAAAACTGTTTGTACTCTGTGTGTGTGTTTGTGTGTGCGTGTTTGTTATTAGAGTGTTAGATCCGGCCATAATATGTGTATACCCCAGCAGAAGGGACGTTTACTGTGACCTTTAGATGACCTTCATGTTACAGGGATGAGGAGAATATGAATGTCACTGGGATGCTTTAGGAAGGGTAATGAAGATATATCTGAGATGCTGTAGGAAGAGTAATGAAGACATCACTGAGATGGTGTAGGAAGGATAATGAAGATATCACTGGGATGTTGTAGGAAGAGTAATGAGGATATCACTGGGATGCTGTAGGAAGGATAATGAAGATATCACTGGGATGTTGTAGGAAGAGTAATGAGGATATCACTGAGATGCTGTAGGAAGGATAATGAAGATATCACTGGGATGCTGTAGAAAGAGTAATGAGGATATATCTGAGATACTGTAGAAAGAGTAATGAGGATATCACTGAGATGCTGTAGAAAGAGTAATGAGGATATCACTGAGATGCTGTAGGAAGGATAATGAAGATATCACTGAGATGCTGTAGAAAGAGTAATGAGGATATCACTGGGATGCTGTAGGAAGGATAATGAAGATATCACTGGGATGTTGTAGGAAGGATAATGAAGATATCACTGGGATGTTGTAGGAGGGGATAAGGAAGATACCACTGGGATGTTGTAGGAAGGATAATGAAGATATCACTGGGATGCTGTAGGAAGAGTAATGAGGATATCACTGAGATGCTGTAGGAAGAGTAATGAGGATATATCTGAGATACTGTAGAAAGAGTAATGAGGATATCACTGAGATGCTGTAGGAAGGATAATGAAGATATCACTGAGATGCTGTAGAAAGAGTAATGAGGATATCACTGGGATGTTGTAGGAAGGATAATGAAGATATCACTGGGATGTTGTATGAAGGATAATGAAGATATCACTGGGATGCTGTAGGAAGGATAATGAAGATATCACTGGGATGCTGTAGGAATGATAATGAAGATATCACTGGGATGTTGTAGGAAGGATAATGAAGTTATCACTGGGATGTTGTAGGAAGGATAATGAAGATATCACTGGGATGTTGTAGGAAGGATAATGAAGATATCACTGGGATGCTGTAGGAAGAGTAATGAGGATATCACTGAGATGCTGTAGGAAACTCATACGGATGAGTTGGCAGTTAGACAGGTTTGGACCATAGTGTATATTTTACAGCTATAGTGATCGTTCTGCTAGAAATAAGCTAATACTATTAGTTATTAGGGGGCCAAGCAACAAAGTTGCTGGAACCCTGTTCTGTTTGTACATTTTATTATATTTATTATTATTATTCTCCACAACATCTCCTCCGAGACTCTGGAACGGATTTGCATGCCGTTTGGTGTGAAGGACCTTTGAACCATTATCTTTAAATGTTATATAAGGAAAGTTGATATCTCAAACAATATGCCCGAAATCAGCGAATGAAATTGAGCTGGGCGGGTCTATGACTTTAGATGTCCATAAATCCCAAACGGAACATCAAACAGCTACGCAACGAATCATACTCGTAAATGTGTCTGCTAGGAATGGACAGGAAAAGTCCCATACAAAAATACCGCTTGGGGGCGCTACATACATCACCAATGTTTCTCACGATTTTGCCGTTGATAAAAACACACTTAAACAACATCTCCTCCGAACAGCTGAATGGATTTGGATGATAACTGGTGTGAAGGACGACTGGTCTTTAAAAGTTATATAAGAAAAGTTGATCTCTCAAACAATATGGCCTCCTTTTTGACATCTGTGAAAACCTCATTAACGACATCTCCTCTGAGACTGCTGAACAGATTTGCATGCTATTGGGTGTGATGGACCTTTGAACCATTCTCTTTTCAAGTTATATGAAGAAAGTTTATATCTCAAACAATATGGCTTAAAATCAGCGACCGAAATTGATGCGGGCGGGTTTATGACTATATAAGGCCATAAATCCTCATGGGAATATTCAACAGCTACCAAACGAATAATGCCCATTAACATCTCTGCCATAAATGGACAGCAGAGGTCAAGTATAGAATGACCTTATGGGTACGCTATAAACCTCACCAGTGTTTTGCGTTATTTTGACATCTTAAATGATATCTCTGAGACCGTTGAATAGATTGGCATGCTGTTTGCTGTGAAGGATTTGTGGACCATTATCTCTAAAAGTCTGTAAAAAAGTTGATAACTCAAACAATGTGGCCACAATGCGCAATTTAATTTGACATAGTTGTGGCAAATCTTATATAAGGCTATAAATCCTAAAACGATTATCCAAGAAAGATGCTACTTGCTTTACAGATAAACACCAAGGCCAGGAATTAACCCTGAAAGGTATGAACAGCTAGCTCTCATGGTGGTGCTACAAACCTCACTGATTTTACGAAATTCATAAAAAAAAATCAGCCAAATATGTCAGAGACATAACTTTCTGGAGATGTTAATCACTAAATGAGGTAACTGAGCCAAACATTCTCCAGCTTAACAAGCTACACCCTTTCCCATTCAAAGTCAATGGTATTAGGAATCAAGCCAGGGTGACATTTCACACTGGCTAACGCAGGGTGGCTAACACAAGATGGCTAATATATGCACTCCTCCCTCCACACTATCACACACACATTATATTCTCTCTTCACACACAATACACACTCTCCTCCCCCGACTCCTCACCAAGACACATTCTTTGCTCCACACACATATTCCTACCCTACCCTCTACTCCCTCCCTCCAAACACACTTTCTCTTGTCTCTCTTTACACACTCTTATATCTCCACATACAATGACACACACATTCTCCTGTCACTCAGCAAACAGACATTCCTATTTTCATCCAAGAAACCCGCCTCCACCCCCACAAGCACAATGTCCCATATCTCTACACATAACACATACACACATTCTCCACTTTATATGGTTTTTGCCAGACCGCATAAGTGAAGCTGCCCAAGAAGAGCAAATGTCTCTTACTGAGTAAGTGAGGGAGTGATATGCTATCCCTTGATAAAAAGCGTAGTGGTTAGAGACACAGACTGCCATGAAGCCGACTGCTGTTCCAGCCTCGCTGCAGACAAAACTACATATTAAGATTTGTTCAGAATAGACAAAAACCTCGCTGGCTGCAACTTTCAGTAGCTGTGTTATAGTATGCCCAAAACTGTTTACGGTTATTTATATTGTAAATGTTTCTGGTGGATTTTCAAAATATGCCCCTGTGTATGCTATTTCGGATATTATAGATCACAATCCATTCAGACTATTTGGACAGCCAGCAAGCCCTGTGGTGTAGTGGGAACATCCCGGTCCTTCAATATTGTGACCCCAGTTGAATTCCCTTCTCAGACATTGCAAATTCTCTATGTCATAAATGTTTATCCACTAGGTGCTTTTCAGCCTTCACACAACAAGATATATTCCCTCTGTAATACCATGATTCTCATATATTTAGGAGAATAATTTTTTTACCTGACCCTTATATAATGTTATTGTTTTCCAAAGAGACAAATCAGCCATGGAGTGATTGGAGTTACTGTTTTTGTTATAAGTAGGCTGTATAGCTATTATATATATAGTCTTTGTGCAAGACTTCTCTTTAGTTCCGTTAATAAATGTTCTGTTGTCCATGTTATTTCAGCAAAAATGTAATGGCTGAGGTAAAAGTTGCATTCTGCTGTTTAAATAGCATAATGATTAAAGAAAGTCTGTCACATAGAAAACCAGGGATTGAAACCTGCCAGCGACAACAATATTCATCCTTCCTAATCGGCTGAACTAGAATTGCCTGGTTCCTTTTCTGGTTTCGAGGTCTTTTGTTTTGATTTCCTCTTCTTTGATTGGACATCCTGACTACTAGCGGCATTGGGCATTTTTAAATAGCAAAACATTTCTCTAGTGAGAGCATGCAGTGAGATGCTTCCTGGGCCCCGCTTGACCCCCTGAAACGCTGCTCGCAGCTTTAATTATCATTACTAGTATTAGACACAAACTGATGACACAACCCACAGATGGCCCAGGAAATGAATCCTTCCCACCTCAGCTCTAAAGAAGTGCATTATGGTGGCTGATCCAAGACCAGGGTCCTGAAAAGAAAGAGCCAGCTCAAACCTCTTCTCTCCTTCAGCTTGCAGGGCTGTGTTATGGCTTTGTGTTTCCTCAATCAAAAATGACACAGTGGTCTTGTGAAATTAACCACTCCCTGAACACAGACATGTTTGCTTAGCTCCTCAAACTGGTTGGATGGGGGGATAGTTATTTCCATGCTATACATGTATAATTTCCACCTCCTTCTACTGGTTAATATGATCGTAACTGATGACCATCTGCGAAGGTGGAACAATTACAGAATGAGTACACCCTGTTTCACGCACCCTGTTTCAAAATCTTCCTAGAGCAACAGGAAATATGATTTGTTGTATGGAATATACAAACACACATTTTCCCTTCAAATAATAAAGTAATTTTCAAGAGGAAATAGAAAACTCTGGAAACATTTGTGAACTTGTAGGAAATGCAACTTAGCATTTCCTACAATATCCGTCCGATTAAGATACGGCATCTGTAGACAACCCTGTCTGTAACCGAGGGATACTGCAGTGAAACATCTCTTTATGTAAAAACCAAAAGACTTAGAGGGCTGACCCTGTAGGGTGCATGAAACACTCCCTAACCAGACATCTGCACTGCCAGTAAACATGACCAGCATAAGGAAATGTGCCCTGGACTGAACTGCAGTTAAATGAATACATCCTGTATATTCTGGCGGTCTAGATTACAGCCTAATCCCACTGGCCTGAGGGGAACACCGCCCTTGGTTTCCGCCAGCGACTTGACCTTTTTCAAAGCTCAATTCTCCAGTCTGCTTGATTAAGTCATTTACAAAAAAACATTAAAAAAAAGAGAGAGATGTAAAGATGAAATTTTAATACTGCCTGAAGCTGTTTTGGTACTTACAATAAGATGTGTATTGCCTTCCATACAGCCCATTCCCGGGTGACACAAACTGAGTTCTGCATGGTCTGATGAAACCAAGGTTGAACTTTTTGGCCATAATAAAAAAAGGTATGTTTGGCACAAAAACAACACCATACCCACAGTGAAGCATGGCGGTGGCAGCATCATGCTTTGGGGCTGTTTTACTTCAGCTGGAACCAGGGCCTTACTCAGGGTGGAGGGACTTATGAACAGTTCCAAATACCAGGCAATTTTGGCACAAAACCTTCAGGCGTCCGTTAGAAAGCTGAAGATGAAGAAGAAGTTCACCTTTCAGCACGACAACAACCCAAAGCCCACATCCAAATCCACAAAAGCATGGCTTCACCAGAAAAAGATTAACGTTTTGGAATGGCCCAGCCAGATCCAAGACCTGAATCCAATTGTGGGGTGATCTGAAGAGAGCTGTGCACAGGAGAACTGACAGATTTGGAGCACTTTTTCAAAGAAGAGGGGACAAATATTGCCACTTCAAGATGTGCCATAGTAATAGACTCCTTCCCAAAAAGACTGAGTGCTGTAATAAAATCAAAAGGTGCTTCAACAAAGTATTAGTTTAAGTGTGTGTACACCTATGCAACCAAGTTATTGTGGGTTTTTTATTTTTCCCCCTCAAAGATTTCAGTTTGTTTTTTAATGGAATTATTCACGTTGTAGGTCACATTAAAGGTGGAAAAAGTTCTGACATGATTTATCTTGGTCTCATTCTTTTACATCACATGAACCTGTCTTCATAACAGGGGTGTGAAGACTTTTTATATCCACTGCATTTAGGAGTGCCCTTTAGTCACACCCGACAAACCGCCGGCCCGGTCCACCCCAGCCAGATACGGTTCTGGTCCTACCTTCCAGCAGGTCTCTAGCCAGGCCCGGCTCAGCTCCCGTGGACCTGACGAAGTCCGACAGGACCGCGTCCATGTCCAGAGTCATGTGATCATGGGGATGGGCGGGCCAAGCCGCAGCGGTCACCTTAGTCGACGCCAGCCTTCACACTGTCATCTGGGAGCACACACACACACACACACACACACACACACATGCACTTTCATGAGTTCACCGGAGAAAACTCAGTCAGGACATTACAGGAACCTGACATATTTCCACTGACTTCACACAGACCCCCAAAATAAAAGGAAAGAAAATAGGAGAGGATCTTTAATGTGTGTGTGTGTGTGTTTTGGAAAGTTTGAGTATGTTTAGATGAGTGTGTCAACCTGTGTTTGTATGTTTGTGTGTGTGTTTGTGTGTTGCAGTGTGCATAGGGGTATGTGTGCGTTGCATTGTGTTTTTGTAGGTGTGTGTGTGTTTTGGATTGTGTTTATGTGTGTGTGTGTGTGTGTAGGAGTGTACAATGAAATCTAGATGCCTCTTCCTCATTGTGTGGGTGGACGGGTGTGTTTGAGAGTGCGTGCAGAAACTCAACAATTTTCCCAGTATGTGTGTGTGTTTGTATGTGTGTGTGTGTGCATGTGTGTGTGTGTGTGTTTGTATGTGTGGGTGTTTGTATGTGTGTGTGCATGTGTGTGTAATATCAGGATGACTGATGAGGTCACTAATGGTACTGTGTGAAGAGCAGAGAGGTCTACCATGTCTCCTCTCTGTCTCCACGTTCAATAAAGAAATGATGGGGTTTTGTGTGTAAATTGATGACAATTGTTTTATCAATTAGAAACAAAGTCAGTAACACAACAAAGTGAAGGGGTCATTCTCAATGTAGTGTCAGCTAGAACTAACCCACATTTGAATGATTTCTTATTTACCATGAATATTTCCAACTGCAAAACACCTGTTGTTCAGAGATTTAGTTGAATAACAGCTTAAAGACATAGTGAGTTACTAAAACGACCACTGTCCTCCATCTTCTCCTCGGTCTTTCACCAACACAGACAGATCAGTCACACTCAGTAACACTCGTCGTGTTTAAGACGTAGAGTTTTCGTCTTCCTGTTCCAGTAAAGGTGTGCTTTGTGTGTGTGCATGCGTGCATGTGTGTGTGTGTGTGTGTGTGTTCACTGGTGCGGAGCAGCACCAGTCTGTCAGTATGTCCTGGGCTTTTCCTGTCTTGTTCATCTTGACCTTCATGATTCGGCAGAACCTGGGAGCAACAAGGTGTCAACAAGGTGTCAACAAGGTGAGATGTCTGTTCACTTTCCTTCTTTCTCTCCCTCACTCTCTCTGTCTCCCTCCTCCCTCCCTCCTCTCTCTGTGTAGGGGGTGAGAAAACGTCAGATGACTTCTTCTAGGATGACCTCACACAACCAGAGGAACTTGTCATCTTGTTTAAACTGCAGCATAAACCTGAGCAACATGCAGACACACTGAGATGGGGCTGTGCATTTCCTCCTACATCACACAGGCAACACAAATGGCCGTCTCCTCCACGTCGGGCGTTGCATTTTACAGCAATGTCACTGAAACGACTTGAGAGTCTCTCAATAACACATGGAAGCATGTGTTGAAACGTCATCGATGAATGAGTCATTATGTACATTATTCAGTGTGAAGCCTTTAAATGTCTTCAACTGAGATGCTTACAAGGCAAAAATCACAAGAAAGGCATTTTAATTGCAACTTCAAAACAGCTAATCAGAATAGTTAAGCCTTGTTGAATGTCCGGCCTGAGAGGGTGCTACATGATCAAAGGTCGTTCCCTACATTTATGGGGTGCTACATGATCAAAGGTCGTTTACTACATTTATGGGGTGCTACATGATCAAAGGTCGTTCCCTACATTTATGGGGAGCTACATGATCAAAGGTCGTTTACTACATTTATGGGGTGCTACATGGTCAAAGGTTGTGTACTACATTTATAGTGTGCTACATGATCAAAGGTCGTGTACTACATTTATAGTGTGCTACATGATCAAAGGTCGTGTACTACATTTATAGTGTGCTACATGATCAAAGGTCATTTACTACATTTATGGGGTGCTACATGGTCAAAGGTTGTGTACTACATTTATAGTGTGCTACATGGTCAAAGGTTGTGTACTATATTTATAGTGTGCTACATGGGCAAAGGTTGTGTACTACATTTATAGTGTGCTACATGGTCAAAGGTTGTGTACTATATTTATAGTGTGCTACATGGGCAAAGGTTGTGTACAACATTTATAGTGTGCTACATGATCAAAGGTCGTATACTACATTTATAGTGTGCTACATGATCAAAGGTTGTGTACTACATTTATAGTGTGCTACATGATCAAAGGTCGTGTACTACATTTATAGTGTGCCACATGGTCAAAGTTTGTGTACTACATTTATAGTGTGCTACATGATCAAAGGTCGTGTACTACATTTATAGTGTGCTACATGGTCAAAGGTTGTGTACTACATTTATAGTGTGCTACATGATCAAAGGTTGTGTACTACATTTATAGTGTGCTACATGATCAAAGGTCGTGTACTACATTTATAGTGTGCTACATGATCAAAGGTCGTGTACTACATTTATAGTGTGCTACATGATCAAAGGTCATTTACTACATTTATGGGGTGCTACATGATCAAAGGTCGTGTACTACATTTATAGTGTGCTACATGGTCAAAGGTCGTGTACTACATTCTTTCTCTGTCTCCCTGTCTCTCCCCTCTCCATCTCTCCCCCACTCTTCTCTATCTCTCCAACACTCCCTCTTTCTCCCTGTCTCATTCCCTCCCCCCTCTCTCTCCTTGCCTCTCTCTCTGTTGGTTTCTCTCTCCTTCTCAGTCTCTTGTCTCCCTCCGTGTCGCCGTCTGTCTTTCAAGGTGACTTACGGTTGGGATGTGGAAAACGGTGGCCATGTTTTAGGGTGCTTGTCTCCCTGTCGGGGAAATGTAAAGGGTTCCATGGAGACTTCCTCTCTCCAATGTAGCTCATGATTAACGTCTCAAACAATGTTTCGTGAAATAAGGTTCGCATGATGTCTTGTAATTTCACCGAAACGTTGTGAGGGAGGGAGAACCAACCCAGAATAACAAACCACTCACTCATCCGCCTCCCTTAAATTCCACATCACCTCATTAGATATGTAGCAGGCTTTCAGAGCTGAATAGTTGTAAAAGGAAAGGAAACCTGCCTCCAGTCCAGTCTGACCATGCTCTCTCCGTTCATATTAATGGACATCCAGTGAGGGGTTTCTATACTTAAAATCCTGTGTGTCCTGAAGATGTTTTGCGGCGCGTATCTTAATGTGAGCAAGTTTATTACAGTTGGAAAACCATCCAGTAGCAACAGGAAACGTGAATTGTCATTACATTTACAGCTTTTTGTTGTTTTGGCTCAATTCTTGAATTATATAATCTCTGTTCAAATCTCTGAACAACTAGTTTCTGGCTCACACCAAATTTGAATATCTTATTCATTTAAGCCAATTACACGGGTTATGGAACATGTGTGCAAAGGAGAAAGTACAATTGTCTACAATAGGCACAATACCTACCGGTACATGCACATGGCCAGCTGATCAAAACTGAAGAGTTGATTCTCAGTGAAATTGTCTTACTCTCCACCACCTCTAAACATTCTTTCATCATGTGAGCCATCACATGGAAAATGATCCATTCAATTATCAACATCTGTCAGAGATAATGTATATTCCATAAATATCTATGATATGGAATATTTGTGATGTCTGCTAAATTGGCAAATTACCTGCCAGGTGACGTGGTAATGAAATAGGAATCGGCAGGAGATAAAAACATTTTGTAAGGGATAATATTAGATGTAATGTTGACGAAAATCTCTTGCCAGACCAACAAGAGTGAAAGGATGTCCACCAAGATGATGGGAACTTGTAGTGTTACGTACCGTGAGGAGGAACATTTTATTGTTTTTTCAAAGAACTACAGCAGGTTTTTCATTGTTGTGTCGCAGTATTTCTTTCCCTGCTCACTGTCACATACGGTATGTAAGAAATATGTAGAAATTGACATGCAAATGTACATTTTCTGTATAGATAAAGCACATTGCAAAATTTACTGTATACAAACAAATGTGCATATCCTTTTTCTGCATACTACAGTATTTTACAGTAATGAATTGGAAGAGTCTGACTTACTTTCCAGCTGATCACAGTGAGGTGGTTGGATACCCTCTCAGAGGCATGCTTGAGTCAGATGTCCCACACTCAACACACTCCTGTTAGTCCATGGTTCTCTGGGAAGACCTGACGGACAGACGACTGGTTACTGACGGGTCTGGATGGAGACAGACAAGAACGAGAAAATAAGGGACAGATAGACAGACAGACAGACAGGTAGATGGATAGATAGACAGACAGACACCTCAGACAGACAGACAGACAGAAAGACAGAAAGACAGAAAGGTAGATAAACAGACAGACATAAAAGCCTAAAAGATTGACAGCCTTTTAATGCACAGTGGAGATTTTATTTAATAAGTCTTTCTATCACACTGTGTACCAACCACACAGACACACATACACAAACACTATTCCTTTCACCCTATGCAGCTGGGGAAGAATTACTCCGTATTCACGAGTGTGTGTTTTTTAGGTTGTAAAACACAGCCGGAAACATAAACTTCATCATCATCATCATCATAAACAACATGAACATCATCACCCCACCCCCACCCCCACCCCAGCACACTAAAGATGAAAGCACGACCGGCACACAAATAACACTGTGTCATTTTTCCCTGAGGTGGAAAATACACCCCATGCAATAGCAAGAAGCACAGTAACTCTCAGTCAGTCATGCACCATATGCAGTCACAAGTAAATAACCATTTACCGTAAACACACAGACAGGATGCAAAACACACCTAACGTCCTGGCCAGACAGTAGGACCGGAATGGGTCTATGTATGTATAATACAGTTTTTCTCATTGGCTTTGGTACATTCGCCAGATCACAGCTGAAATTCTTAAAACTACTTGTTCACCCTCCACATCATCTAGTCCCTGGGCACATGAGAAATGCAATTTCTCGTTCTTTTGAACAAATTGCCAATGCCCAGTTACATTCACGCCATTGATTTTGTACAATTGCCTGCTGTTTCCTACATTATCAATTGCTCATGTAATGTTGACCAAAATATATTGTACTGGTTCTCTGTTGAACACTCTTACCCCCCAAAACATCTAGGCAGTTCATTGCATAAGCAATTAAATGTGAAATGGTTGAACCAGTATTCATAATCTGTGAAGCATATTGTCTATACAGTTCCGTTAGACATTTTGTAAATGTGTCCTGAATTGATTAATTGGTCTGAAGTCAAACTTGATTTTCACTCATGAAGGAGAATGTCTGAAGCAGTGGATCGACCAATAATCAACCGGTTCTCTAAAATAACTCAGAGGTGCATCTTATGAACCTTCAGTTGGGAAACATATAGAGCAGGGCACCAGGAGGTGTGGAAAGACTGCACTGTCATTTCCCATACAGCGCTGGATGTACAGTTCTGCCTAATGGGTTTTTCCTATGTTAACCTTTATAGTTTTTAGTTTTTGTCCCTTTGTGCTGTGAAATAGTCTTGTCTTTTTCTTTTCTGCATCGCTATGACATTGTACTGTAACCTGTTGACAGACCAACAGTAAAAGGGTAAATGTGAATCCTGGCCAATTCTGAAATCAATCTCTCACATACAGTAATGTGTACACAAACCTTTATTTGCAATTACAGAGATCATACTTTCTATAGTTCTTGACCAGGTTTGCACACACTGCAGCAGGGATTAACGCCCACTCCTCCATATAGACCATCTCCAGATCCTTCAGGTTTCGGGGCTGTCGCTGGGCAATACGGACTTTCAGATTTTCTATTGGGTTCAGGTCTGGTGACTGGCTAAGCCACTCCAGGACCTTGAGATGCTTCTTCCAGAGCCACTCCTTAGTTGCCCTGGCTGTGTGTTTTGGGTCGTTGTCATGCTGGAAGACCCAGCCACGACCAATCTTCAATGCTCTTACTGATGGAAGGAGGTTGTTGGCCAAGATCTCACGATACATGGCCCCATCCATCCTCCACTCAATACGGTGCAGTCGTCCTGTCCCCTTGGCAGAAAAGCATCCCCAAAGTTTCCACCTCCATGCTTCATGGTTGGGATGGTGTTCGTGGGGTTGTACTCATCCTTCTTCCTCCAAACACAGTGAGTGGCGTTTAGATCAAAAAGCTCTATTTTTGTCTCATCTGACCACATGACCTTCTCCCATTCCTCCTCTGGATCATCCAGATGGTCATTGGCAAACTTCAGATGGGCCTGGACATGCGCTGGCTTACGTGCCCTGCAGGATTTTAATCCATGACGGCATAGTGTGTTACTAATGGTTTTCTTTGAGACTGTGGTCCCAGCTCTCTTCAGGTCATTGACCAGGTCTTGCCATGTAGTTCTGGGCTGATCCCTCACCTTCCTCATGATCATTGATGCCCCACAAGGTGAGATCTTGCATGGAGCCCCAGACCTAGGGAGATTGACCGTCATCTTGAACTTCTTCTATTTTCTAATAATTGCGCCAACAGTTGTTGCCTTCTCACCAAGCTGCTAGCCTATTGTCCTGTAGCCCATCCCAGCCTTGTGCAGGTCTACAATGTAATCCCTGATGTCCTTACACAGCTCTCTGGTCTTGGCCATTATGAAGAGGTTGGAGTCTGTTTGATTGAGTGTGTGGACAGGTGTCTTTTATACAGGTAACAAGGTCAAACAGGTGCAGTTAATACAGGTAATGAGTGGAGAACAGGAGGGCTTCTTAAAGAAAAACTAACAGGTCTGTGAGAGCTGGAATTCTTACTGGTTGGTAGGTGATCAAATACTTATGTCATGCAATAAAATGCAAATGTATTATTAAAAAATCATACAAAGTGATTTTCTGGATTTTTGTTTTAGATTCCGTCTCTCACAGTTGAAGTGTACCTATGATAAAAAAATTACAGACCTCTACATGCTTTGTAAGTAGGAAAACCTGCAATATCGGCAGTGTATCAAATCCTTGTTCTCCCCACTGTATGTAGCTGTTGAAAGTGCAGCCTTGTGCATTTTCAAACAACATCGTAGCCATAGTTCACACCAGAAAATACTTACAGAGTTCATGGTGTATTGACAACATGGCTGAGCATTTTCACTGTCTTGTTTGTGAACAATGACACAAGGACATGTCATTCTGATGGCACTGATATGTTCATTGACTTAAATACTTTTGAGAGATGAACTGAGGATTTTGAGTTCCAGGCTTTTGCAGGTAATGCATTGCGTGGTGCTGTTTGTAGGAATTGTTTTGAGAAATGCACTTACTGGTTTGAAGACGACAAATGTACCGAAGTGACTGAGAAAAACTGTCAACTGCTGTGAATTCGTTTTTCGAGCTGGTTGGCATGGTTACCAACAGTCTGCCTGGCACGGGTCAGACAACTGGATGAACATATAGATAGAAAGTCTCTGATACAGACACACAGAAAAGTAGAAAACAAAGCCATTCTCCGGTAAAAGGTCCACAAACCGTCTGAACCCAGTCTTAAATAGACACAGACAGCAAGACAAAAGGAAAGACAGAAAAACAGACAGCAAGACAAAAGGAAAGACAGAAAACCAGACAGACAGTCATCTGGCAAGCAGTCAGCCAGTCCTAAAAAAAGACAGGCAGCCAGCAACACACAGACAGACATCAAGCCAGTGAGAGACAGAGGGTGAACAAAGAGCAAGAATCTTCCAGAATCTTCAGACCAACAGGTACAAAGTAAAGACAGACACATTCGGTTCCAAGGCAGACTGAAAATCAGCTCAGCGGAGCAAAATGAACCAGCCCAGCCATACTGCTGAAACTGGACTGAAAGATGCATGTGTATCTGCCCGTGTGGTCCGCATATCCAACTTGGTGTCATTAGATTAGATTCAGCTTTAATATTTTACACGTACAGTTGGTCCACTCCAGAATCTTCACCAATGCCAAGCGACAAAGTAATCACCAAATTGTCAAATACCAAGGTTCACCATTACAGTGTTGACGCTGGTCATGGTGTTACGTTAAAAAGTGTGGTCTCTTTCGGCCGCTTGCTAACCAAGCTCCCTAACCGGGTCATGCATTTCGCAGTCGGAGGTGCACATCTTCAACTGACAACGAGTTCTTACTCTGTCAGCAGACATGCAGCTTTTAAAGCTCTCATTTCACACAGTAGGGAAGAGCTAAGGACCTGAAACACCATCTGTTCCCGGAGCATTACAGACCATCTGCCTCCACTACAGACCATCTGCCTTCACTACAGACCATCTACCTCCACAACAGACCCTCTTCCTCCACTACAGGCCTTCTGCCTCCACTACAGGCCTTCTGGCTCCACTACAGACCTTCTGCCTCCACTACAAGTCACTGGCTTGTTGTTGTCTCTGTTGCACACTTGTGCAATTAGGCTGTATTCTGCTGGCAATACTCTGCCCTCATTCAGGGTGGTTGCGGTTGGTGGGTGTCCCTTTGGTTGATGCCTGGCAATGTGGGTGGGATTGATTTCCTGCCTGTTGGGCCCTGTCCGGGGCCTCCACAGGGTAGGGCCACAGTGTCGCCGGACCCCCCCGTCTCAGTTCCAAGGTCTTACGCTGCTATACTATTGTGAAATTCAACACTACTGTTGTTTGCTTCTTGGGATTTAAGGCCCAGTGTTTCTGTAAAAGCACTTTGTGACTACTGCTGTTGTAAAAAGGGCTTTATAAATACATTTGATTGATTGATTGACTACAGGCCTTTTGCCTCCACTACAGGCGTACCCCCTCCACTACAGGCCTTCTGCCTCCACTACAGGCCTTCTGCCTCCACTACAGGCCTTCTGCCTCCACTACAGGCCTTCTGCCTCCACTGCAGACATTCTGCCTCATTACTGGAGACAAGATGAAACTCAAATATAGTCTTATGTGCTTCCGTCTGCTCTGTGGGTCATTCTTCACCAGGACAGATCACAAAGAACTCAGTGTTTCACGTTTCAGGTGAATACAGAAGTTCTTCCTGGGGTCCACTGATGTACAAGTCAAAGGTAAACTCAATTCAACTGTCCACGAAAATGAGAATTGGTGGTCAAGTGACTTGCCTGGTAAAATGAGGGTTTAGAACAACACAAAACCAAAAACGACATGACTATATTATAAACAGCAGGGTGACATCCTGCATGCAGACAACCGCCACCAACAACAACAACAATAAGCCAACAATAACAACATCATCTATCTACTCACCATGTGTTGGTTGTTTGGGATTGTCAGCGGTTCCAGAGACCGGCCATAAAGCCCCACAATCTCACAGTGGAACGCCGTATCCCATCTTATCCTGTTGAGAAGAAAACACATCATCAGAATGACCAGTATGATTCAGGTGGTGCAATATTATAATGTTGAGCGGGGTGCTTCACTGTGACAGCATTCTTAACATCTATGTCCGTAATACAGGCTTCCTTCACCAGCCTGGTCTGAATCATACATTCTTAGAATACTCACTTCCTTTAACTTATTGCTGAATGTGATAGTTTTAATTGTCAGATAGGGAAAAGTGCTGTTATTCCTTCTAGACAAATGTCCCTTCCTTTCTGACCCCCTTAACGACCCTTCATGGATCTTAGAAAACCAGCAGGTGTACCTAAGCAACAGTTAGTTTCTACCATATTGATTTTACCCATCTATTCATCCTAGTCTCATCAGACCTGGGTCCCATCTTGCTCAGTTGGTAGAGCAAGATTTTTCGAGCAATGCCAGTTCTTGGTTTGATTCCATGAGAACAATGAAAAATTGTATGACACTGTAAATAGACTTACAGGTGTAATTTTCTGGATAAGAACTGTGTGATAATAGAAATGCAATAATAGTGTGAATGAGAACAGAAACAGGATGAAGTCCTCAAGAATAAAGACTGGACATAAGATCCAGGAAGCAATCAGTGGTGGCATTAGTACTTCCTCTTACTTGTGGTTCTATGTGGGTGAAATGTACATCTTTCGGTGTATGATTTACCAAGTATCCTTGGGTTAATGTCAATGATGGTTTGACCCGGAAGTGAAAGGTCAGGGATGTGAGGTATGCTCCAGTTGGTTTCCTTTGTTATGTAACTCTCCTGATTGCCCCCCTCCGCCAGAGAGTCATTTAAACAGCGCCAGGTGGATGGTGGCGCTGATAGTATGGAGAATGTACTGACATCTGAGAGGTGTAATGTGTGAAGCACGGCACGTCCGTCCTATTCCGCTGTGTCCTGTACGCCACACATGAATACAGCCCCGAGAGATCCTGGAAGACATCCCGCATCCTGAAGGGATGAGTCCAGACCAGAAACACTGCATGTCATCATCCCAAATCACACCCTATTCCCTAGATGGTCCAGTACTCATTGCCCCTAGCCTGGCCAAACATAGTGCAGTGTTTAGGGTGCCATTTGGGACAGAATCCTTGACTCATGACGTCTTCTTGGAACATCTTCCTCTGACCAGTGTGACTCATAAAACATTCATTCACTGACGACGGGCCCAATGGCGTCTCTCCCTGTCTCCCTTGCCTCCCTGTCTCTCTGTCTCCCTTGCCTTTCTGTCTCCCTGTCTCCCCTGTCTTTCTGTCTCCCCTGTCTTTCTGTCCTCCTGTCTCCCGGTCTCTCTGTCTTCTGGTCTCTCTGTCTCCCCGTCTCCCCTATCTCTTTGTCTCCCCTGCCTCTCTGTCTCCTCTGTCTCCCCTGCATCTCTGTTTCCCCAGTCCCTTTGTCTCCCTTTCTCTCTGTCTCCCTGTCTCTCATGCCTCTCTGTCTCCCGGTCTCCCTTCTTCTGGTCTCCCTGTCTCCCCTGCCTCATTGTCTCCCCTGTCTCCCTGTCTTCTGGTCTCCTGGTCTCCCTGTCTTTTGGTCTCCTGATCTCCCTGTCTCACGGTTCCCCTCTCTTCTGGACTCCCTGTCTCTCTAACTCCCTGCCTCCTGGTCTCCCTGTCTCTCTAACTCCCTGCCTCCTGGTCTCCCTGTCTCTCTAACTCCCTGCCTCCTGGTCTCCCTGTCTCTCTAACTCCCTGCCTCCTGGTCTCCCTGTCTCTCTAACTCCCTGCCTCCTGGTCTCCCTGTCTCTCTAACTCCCTGCCTCCTGTTCTCCCTGTCTCTCTAACTCCCTGCCTCCTGGTCTCCCTGTCTCTCTAACTCCCTGCCTCCTGGTCTCCCTGTCTCTCTAACTCCCTGCCTCCTGGTCTCCCTGTCTCTCTAACTCCCTGCCTCCTGGTCTCCCTGTCTCCCAGCTGCTGCTACGGACAAGAGGGAGCTGAGAATAAACTTTCAGATCAGTTTAAATCACAGCATGTAATGGCAGATTTTAGACTGGATTCCTGGTCCCAAACATTTAACAGTAGAAATTATTTTTGTTCCAAATGGCACATTACTCCCTATTTACTATACTAGGCTCTGTTCTATAGGGTACTTTGTAGGGCGCTACTAGGGGCTGAGATTTTAACTGGCTTGTGGCCCAATTGTGGATCAGATTGAGAGGGAAAGATGGATAACAGGAAAAATGACAGCACAAATCACAATTGATAATAAAAATATAATTGATAAGAAGTGTAATGTCTATTAGTGACTAAAACATTTAACTTACGATCACTCTGAATGGTATTTCACAAGTGTGGGGCAAAGTATTCAAAAGCAATTTTACCCAGTTCTGATTAGGCCCGCAGTATCTCCAGCACTGTCCCATTTTAAAAGCATGTTTGGTAACTTCTGTTCTTCAAACTATTTTTCTCTGTTAAATAATCAGGACGTTCTTGCATGACTGCCTCATATAAACACATTAACGAATGTCTGGCCCTTCAAGACTCCCAGCCAACTGTAGCAGATAACAGACATTCATGAGTGTGAAGATTTGCGCCAGTAATGAAATGCCAAATGATAAACTGCCTTCAAATTTGAATACAGAAGCTGAGGCATGCATATATATTATATCATCATAATCTAGTAGTGACTTCAAAGGTGCTTGCACAATATCTATTCTATACTGATATGACAGACGTGATTTATTCCTACAAAATAATAAGAAAAAATATTTAATCTTTATCAATTTCACCAAATCAGTAACATGCGTTTTAAAATGCAGCTTTTCCTCTAAACAAATCCCAAGTATTTATAAGAAGCAACACATTCCATAAAAGAACCAATTAACAGAGGGATTTTAGCAAAGTTTGCTTCTCCGTTGCAAAACTCCTTCCAGAAACAATATTCAGCACAGACAGCATCTATATTCCGTAAAGAACAAGGTTCTGTGAGGTTCTGTTATCTACAAAATCGCATTTACTTCGTTTTATTTGCAGTTTGTACCAATCTACAGTCCATAAGTGATTTATTGACAGCATAAAATGAAATTCACAATTTCTTGAAGAGTGACAGATTTCATTAATGTAGTGAACAATATAAGACTGCAAATTGAACCCTGTGGAACTCCTTTGTGGACTTCACTATATTCTGTCACTAAGATAATTTTGTGTCAAGTGTACTTGACCAGGCCCAATGAAGACGGATATTTCAATAAGACTGAGTGATCCACTGCATTGAACACCTTCGACAGGTCAAGAAAACAGAGAAACACTGCTTAATTTCTCATCACAGGCATTGACAGTATAATTTACAGCCAGTGTAGTTACTGCGATAGTGTTTTGCCCAGGTCTAAAACCAGACTGAAATCTGTTCAAAATGCAGTTTTCTGATAAAAAGGAATGCAACTGTTTATTTATCAGTGCCTCCAGGATTTTAGAAAGGGTTGACAATGTAGAGTGAGGGAGATAGTTATAAAGGACACTAATGTCTCCACCCTTATGCAGTGGGAGCGAATGAGAGGTTTTCCAGACATATGGGATATCCCCCAAAAATGAAGTAATTGATCATTGGTACAGCACTAACCAATAAGCGTGGATCGAGCACATCAGCCCCTGTGGTTTTCTTAGTGTCTATAACTAGTGATGAATCAAGGACCTCTTTTCAGTGAACAGACTCTATCCTTTATTTCACACCTTTTTCATTTGTGTGAGGCAGAGAGAAAACAAAGATCCCCTGCTGTCAGGTCCTGGTTATGGGGATGCCCCTAGCCATCTCTGCGCTGGTCTGGGGTCATAGTCAGGACCTGACAGAGACAGATGCCTGTAGGCATATCAGTGTTGTCTAGGTGTCCCCAATTGGAAGCAGCTGGCCTTTGTTTGGGGATCTAATTGGATCTAATTGGGGATCCTATTTAAGTTGCTGTATCCGGTCTGGTGTTGTCGGTTATTGTTTGCCCTGAGATCATTGTTAATTATAGACAGAGTGACATCATATAATACATGCAAACACTGGGGAGGACCACAGAGACGCGTCGTAGGAAACCTGGAACTGGGCTGTCAAATAAGCCAACTGGCAGCAGCTTCAAACTTTTTACAAGAAAATAGAAATCCTGTCTTTAGGGAATATACATGCTGTCTGTGCTGAATCTTGTTTTGTAACAGAGATGCAAACTTAACGAATAAACATGTAACATGGATAAAATATCCATGGATATAAACACCAGAGGGGGCTTTAGGTGAACCGACACAGAACGGGCAGATAATTGGAATCACAGGTCGGAGGAAATTGCATAAAAAATGACTGATCGAGTCTGTCTTCCTGGAGGTGTGGCGTCCTACTGTACCTCAGATTAATCAGACAAAAGACATTATCAACGACCTTGTCCTTGAAAGAAGGAGCAACTTATTCACGGTAGCATACATTTTAGCCAATGTCCAAGTCAGCAATAGTTGCACACACAACCTAGCAGGTAATAAAGACTCAATTGACGCTCATACTGTAGAAAGTGAATAGAGGATGGTTTTGGACAACTTGGAACTGTGGACAAGGTTACGTAAACAATACTTCCTAATAAAACCTGTGTTGTAGGCCAGGCTCTTTCTAAGCTTTAACTGGAGCTGACGTGACTTCTTTCAGTGTGTTATTTCTATGTCAGAAATTGCAAAAATGTCCACCAAGGATGTGAACAAACAACAACAACAACAAAAATAACAGGGCATCTGTGATCGCTCACCCTCTCTCTCCCCCATTACCTCTCTGTCTTTCTCTCTCTCTCACTCGCTCTCTCTCCTTGTGGAATGTGCCTACTGAGGTGGAAAGGTGTCCATGGCTGCCTGTAGGGACCTTAGGGATGCATTATTCTTTGACAGGTCAGCTGGAGCGCTGTGTTGAGCTGTGTAGTTATGGAACCTTCTGTGAAAAAGCTGATATTAAAATTTTTGCTGTGTTATTTGTACATTGTTCCCATTTGTGAAAAATGAAATCTGTGCAGAAGTAAATACTTAAAAGTTACCGTTCACCACTGAGAGAAATATATACATTACGGCATCAGGCGCATTCTGAACATTTTGATGACTTAATAAAAATTGGGATTTAAAAATCGCCTGAAACAACAAAGCAGCATGTGTCTCTGGTGACCATAATGCCGTGCGGCGTATGAGACGAGGGCTGAACGTCACTAACACACACTAACAATGCCAACTGGAATTAAGGCATGTGCGTCCCAAATGGCGCTAGCCGTCCACAATGGCATTGCATTCCCTGTGTAGTGCGCTACTTCTGAGCATTTTGGGCCCAGGTCAAAGGTGACTCACTATGCAGGGAATAGTGTACAGTGTCACATTTCTGAAACAAGCTCGATGGGAGCCATTCTGGCCGCACTCGACAAAGGAATCTCTGTGGTCTGGAAGTCCAGATGGGATCATGGCCAAGATGAAATCACACTTTCTTAATAAAGCCACACTCTGCAATATTTGTTTACCAACGTCGTTGGGCGGGGACAAGGCCCAGAAATTGGAACAATGGAGCCACACTCCAAGGAGCAACACTCCAACAAGCAACACTCCAACAAGCAACACTCCAACAAGCCACACCCCAAGGAGCAACACTCCAACAAGCCACACTCCAACAAGCCACACTCCAAGGAGCAACACTCCAACAAGCCACACTCCAACAAGCCACACCCCAAGGAGCAACACTCCAACAAGCAACACTCCAACAAGCCACGCTCCAAGGAGCAACACTCCAACAAGCCACACTCCAAGGAGCAACACTCCAACAAGCAACACTCCAACAAGCCACACCCCAAGGAGCAACACTCCAACAAGCCACACTCCAACAAGCCACACTCCAAGGAGCAACACTCCAACAAGCAACACTCCAACAAGCCACACTCCAACAAGCCACACCCCAAGGAGCATTCCACGCACTCCAGAATTCTTGATTTCTATAAGTTACGGTCCTCAGGAGATGTTAATTTCTTGCAAAGTATTAAAGTTTAACAACTAAAGAAAGCATCCTGCATCTCAGCAGGGAATGTTAGTTTAATGCACTTGTAAGTTACTATATGAAGATGAATGACCCACTTAATGCACACCATCCCAAACAATAGAGAATGGAGACAAAAGGAGGTGCTGACTTCAACATCTTGGGGGAGCAGGTAATTTGGTTCTCTCTGGAAGCTTCTCTCTGTCTATTTCCTCAAGAGAAACAGGTACAGAAATGGATGAGAGGGTCAGGAAATAGCACAGGGAAATGTCCCAATGAATCTAGCCAAACTACAATCCAGATATGCTCATGGGAATAGAGGAAAGACACTTTCTCTATCTCGATCACCTCATCCTGTCTGCCCCCCTTGCTTTTATTCTACTGTCTTTTTTCTCTATCCTGTCTTATTTTTCTTTATTTTACTTCTCTCTTTTTCTTTTCTCTCTTTCCAAATCACTCCATCCTGTCTCTGTCTTACTCACTGACTGCCCTAGATCCAATCACACTGTCTTCTAGCCTCAGATTGAATTGGATCACCTCGGAAGAGCCAAGGGACTGCTCACATCTCTATTTCAGAAAAACACAAGCAGGCAGGCAGACAGAGAGAGACTCCAAAAGATGGACAGAGGAACTGTTTAAGGGGTTTTTCTTCTTGGTCCAGTGTCTTGTGACAGCATCATCACTACAGGGACAGAAAGTCCTCAGAGTGGTGGAGACATCTGCTCCTCCTCTACTCATTCATCCCCTCCCCCTCTCATTTTGTCCTCCCTCCTGTTCTGTCCTCCCCTGTTATTCCATTTCCTCCCCTCCCCTCCCCTCCCCTCCTCTCCTCTCCTCTCCTCTCCTCTCCTCTCCCTTCCCCTCCCCTCCCCTCCCCTCCCCTCCCCTCCCCTCCTCTCCTCTCCTCTCCTCTCCTCTCCCCTCCCCTCCCCTCCTCTCCTCTCCTCTCCCCTCCTCTCCTCTGCAGTCCAGCTCAGTCATGCTGTGGCCAGCTACAGCTGTAATCTCAGTGTCGTTTGGTTACAATGAAAAGCAACCGGCACCTCATGGTTGACCTTTGTTAAAGTGACTTTTTCCCAGTGGAGACTATAAGGGAAAATGGGTTACATTTCACCTGCTACGACCCAAATACACCCCAGGTTTAGAAAGCCCTCAGAGCAGACGGTCGGATGGGCAGAAAGAGAGAGGTGGGCTCGCTGCCCTGTAACACGCAGCAGGGATCAGAGAGATAAAGACACTCCACCATCCAATCTCAGTCTGTCCTAGTTCTGAGCAGCGAGGCTCCCAGGGGATGGCTAGGACTCCACACTCCTGTGCTCTGTCTGACACACACAGCCAGGAAGACAGGCAGGGGAGTGGGGGGTGAAGAGGGAGAGGGGGATGAAGAGGGAGAGGGGGATGAAGAGGGAGAGGGGGATGAAGAGGGAGAGGGGGAGGGAGTTAAGCTGGTATGTAAAAGGAGGGAGGGGCACACACACCTGCACTCATTAACGGGTGCCGAACACTAACTACACAACAACAAACCGTTTAGAGACCTCTGCTTTTGCTTCTTCGCACAACGCTGGCGAATGCGTGTTGAAATGTTCATGTAATCAACGATGACAACATGCCGACAGCAGACGTGTCAATGACAGCGTTGTCTAGGTAACACGCCACAACCCTTCCTGGTCCACAGCTCTTCACACGGAGTAAGGCCTTTCAAACCTCTTCTCTCCAGTCTCTCCATCTTCCTTTTCCTTCCTTAAAAGTACTATAAAGCCTTCTGTACTACTCATTCAGGAAGCACTCAGCACACACACACACGCACACGCACTCACACACACACACACAAATAAGCATGCACAGAAGCACACTCACTGTACTCTTCGTACAGGAAGCACTTTCAGCAGTGTGTAGGTAGCTAATACAGTAGGTTAGTTAGTTAGGAAAAAGCTGAGTGCAGTATGGGGGAAGGACAGAGTCTGCTGATGAACACACACACACACACACACACACACTGATTCTCCAAGGAAAGTGCCCGGACATACACCAGGACGTAATCACAATGTGCAAAAGATTGTGCCCGCTGTGAAAATGCTGAGCAGTCAACTCATTTTGCGAGGTGTAACTTCCCGAATCGGAGCGAGGTGTTTCCCCTCCATGAGTCATGGTGCTCTAGCAGGGAGGCAGTAGGAAGCTCGGTCAGAGGATACGGGTTTCTGAGGTTATCAAGCAGGTCTGGAAATACAACAAAACGGCCTCTCAGGTCTGTTCACAGTCTCTGGTACAGGCCCATACTCAACACATCAGCGGTCTGATTCAAACTTTCCGACACTCAAACGAAAAAAGTGACAGCTAGACAGCTAGATATGGTGAGGAAGGTAGAAGAGAGAGAGGTGGAATGAAAGACAGAGGGACAAAGGTCACGTTCACGCCTGCCTAGATCTGTCGAGTAATAAACTCAGTAACATTCCGTCAGCCTCTCCAACTCTCTCAACCTCTCTTCCTCGGTCTACATTCTTTTCTGTCTCCTTACTCTCTATCACTGACTCTTTTTCCATCATTCTCATCTCTTCTCCTCTCATTCATTCTCTCGCTTTCTATCTTTCCCTCCATCTCTCTCCCCTCCATTCTCTTTCAGTCTCTGTCTCCAGTTTCACCTGGCTATTGGATACATAAATAGGAAACACTTCGATCTTCAAAGGCCTTTTTGGACCATTTAAATAAACAATTTATGTATTTATGTTTACCACAAATACCCAATGAGCTCAGATTCATTGCCTAACCCATAAACATGAGCTTTTCTTCGTTCAACCAACACGCCTTTGGAAGAGTCATTCCTTGTATACGATACATCCGAGAGGACAATTCTTCAGACTCGTCCCCTAGCTTTAACTACTGTGGTGTGGGTTATAAATTGAGTGGGCTTCAATGCCTCTTTAGTGTTCTGCTTTAACACAAATGGAGTTGTCTAACGGTGTGGGAGGAATAGACAGGCCTGTCGTGGTAGGGCTGGTCTCTTTACAGCCCAGGGGTGACGGGAGAACCCAGAGGGGTGTTCAGGGGGTGATGTAGCCAAACCCAAACACACAGACGGTTAAATGTGTAGCGTTTAAAATTCTGTCACTTTTCACAGTGGATAATATTTATTTATTTAATAGCATGTAATGTAAGATTTAAGTGTCTAGAATTTAATAATGTGTATTATGTAATTGTTTGTAGCATTTAATAGTATGCAGTAGTTAATAATGTTTAATATTTGTGTGTAGCATTTCATAGTGTACAGGAGTTAGTCAAATATATTATTTAATAATGTGTAATGTTTATTAGTGTGTAGTATTAATTATGTTTAATAATTAACAGTGTGTGGAATGTATTAATGTGTAATATTTAATAGTGTTTAGCATTTAATATTGTAAAGAATTTAGTAATGTATATAACTTAATAATGTTTAATATTTATTAGTGTGTAGTATTAATTAATGTTTAATAATTAACAGTGTGTAAAATGTATTAATGTGTAATATTTTATATTGCATAGTATTTAATAATGTCTAATATTTAAAAGTGTGCAATATTTAATAATGTGTATTAATAAATAGTAGTATTTATTAGAGTAGTATTTATTAGTGTACTATTAAATAGTATGTAGAACTATGAGGTAGAATAGTGAGGTAGAATAGTAAGGTAGAGCAGTAAGGTAGTGCACTGCAGTAGTGCTTTGCGATAGAACAACAAGATAGTGCAGGGAGGTAGAACAATTACAGCGAGGTAGAGTTTTTAGGTTGAACAATAACAGATGTTGTTCACACCCAAAACACTCCCCATCCACCAAACACACACCCAAAACACTCCCCATCCACCAAACACACACCCAAAACACTCCCCATCCACCAAACACACACCCAAAACATTCACCATCCACCAAAGAGACACACAACCCAAACACTCACCATCCACCAAACACACACCCAAAACACTCCACATCCACCAAACACACACCCAAAACACTCCCCGTCCACCAAACACACACCCAAAACACTCACCATCCACCAGACACACACCCAAAACACTCCCAATCCACAAAACACACACTCAAAACACTCCCCATCCACCAAACAGACACACACCCAAAACACTCACCATCCACCAAAGAGACACACACCCAAAACACTCCCCATCCACCAAACACACACCCAAAACACTCACCATCCACCAAACAGACACACACCCAAAACACTCACCATCCACCAAACACACACCCAAAACAATCACCATCCATCAAACAGACACACACCAAAACACTCACCATCCACCAAACACACACCCAAAACACTCACCATCCACCAAACACACACTCAAAACACTCCCCATCCACCAAACACACATCCAAAACACTCCCTGTCCACCAAACACACACCCAAAACACTCACCATCCATCAAACACACACCCAAAACACTCACCATCCACCAAACACACATCCAAAACACTCCCTGTCCACCAAACACACACCCAAAACACTCACCATCCATCAAACACACACCCAAAACACTCACCATCCACCAAACAGACACACAACCCAAAACACTCACCATCCACCAAAGAGACACACACCCCAAACACTCCCCATCCACCAAACACACACCCAAAACACTCACCATCCACCAAAGAGACACACACCCAAAACACTCACCATCCACCAAACACACACCCAAAACACTCACCATCCACCAAACACGCACCCAAAACACTCACCATCCACCAAACAGACACACACCCAAAACACTCACCATCCACCAAACACACACCCAAAACACTCACCATCCACCAAACACACACCCAAAACACTCACCATCCACCAAACACACACCCAAAACACTCACCATTCACCAAACACACACCCAAAACACTCACCATCCACCAAAGAGACACACACCCAAAACACTCACCATCCACCAAAGAGACACACACCCAAAACACTCACCATCCACCAAAGAGACACACACCCAAAACACTCACCATCCACCAAAGAGACACACACCCAAAACACTCCCCATCCACCAAAGAGACACACACCCAAAACACTCCCCATCCACCAAACACATACCCAAAACACTCCCCATCCACCAAACACATACCCAAAACACTCCCCATCCACCAAACACACACATACTTGCACATTTAAGTCTACACAAACACATATGCATGCAACTATGCCCATACACACATATACACGCAAACAGGAAGTCATCAACACAAACACACTCATAGAGTCTCACACAAACAGATTCTGCACAGAAACACACAGATGCTGGGTGACAGCACTCTGGCTGGCCGCTGGGTGGTGAGACAGCTCTCTGGCTGGGCATTGGGTGGTGAGACAGCTCTCTAGCTGACTGCTGGGTGGTGAGACAGCTTTCAGAGCCGTGTGGCAAGACAGTTCTCTGACACATAGCTCTCCAACACGTGAAGTGAGACAGCTGTGTGACAGACAGCTCTCCAAGCTGTGTGATGAGACAGCTGTATGACAGACAGCTCTCCAAGCTGTGTGGTGAGACAGCTGTATGACAGACAGCTCTCCAAGCTGTGTGATGAGACAGCTGTATGACAGACAGCTCTCCAAGCTGTGTGGTGAGACAGCTGTGTGACAGACAGCTCTCCAAGCTGTGTGGTGAGACAGCTGTGTGACAGACACCTATCTCTTTGCTAGGTGGTGACATCAGCTCTGAGCCATGGGCTTGCAGGTAGAGGAGTGAGCCACTCCAGCTGAGAGCCAGCAAAGAGGTATGAAGGGGGTGCACACACACACACACACACACACACACCTTCACAACAGACAAGTGGATACATACACACCTACATAACGACATGCAAACATGATGTACTTATACACAAACCTAAGCAGCACACACACACACACATACACACAGACACACACATACACTTATACGCACACACACACACACACGCGCACACACACACACACACATACACACACACACACACACACACACACAAACACACATACACACACGCACACACACACAAACACACACACACACACACACAAATACAGACTAACACGCCAGGCTGACCCTTCACAGGGTGTTACAGTAATGGACCCTGAGCAGGAAGAGGGCAGGAGATGGAGTACACTCCAGAATAGCCTTCTATTACTTACTGCAACACCCATGGGGTTCTGGCCTAATGTAGTGTAGTATTCAGGGAATACAGTTCTGGACTAAAGTAGTGTAGTATTCAGGGAATGTATTTATGGCCTAATGTAGTGTAGTATTCAGGGAATACAGATCTGGACTAAAGTAGTGTAGTATTCAGGGAATGTATTTATGGCCTAATGTAGTGTAGTATTCAGGGAATACAGTTCTGGACTAAAGTAGTGTAGTATTCAGGGAATACAGTTCTGGACTAAAATAGTGTAGTATTCAGGGAATGTAGTTCTGGCCTAATGTAGTGTAGTATTCAGGGAATACAGTTCTGGACTAAAGTAGTGTAGTATTCGGGGAATGTAGTTCTGGCCTAAAGTAGTGTAGTATTCGGGGAATGTAGTTCTGGGCTAATGTAGTGTAGTATTCAGGGAATGTAGTTCTGGCCTAATGTAGTGTAGTATTCAGGGAATGTAGTTCTGGCCTAAAGTAGTGTAGTATTCAGGGAATACAGATCTGGCCTAAAGTAGTGTAGTATTCAGGGAATACAGATCTGGCCTAAAGTAGTGTAGTATTCAGGGAATACAGATCTGGCCTAAAGTAGTGTAATATTCAGGGAATGTAGTTCTGGCCTAATGTAGTGTAGTATTCAGAGAATACAGTTCTGGCTTAAAGTAGTGTAGTTTTCAGGGAATACAATTTTGACCTAAAGTAGTGTAGTATTCAGGGAATACAGTTCTGGCCTAAAGTAGTGTAGTATTCAGGGAATACAGTTCTGGCCTAAAGTAGTGTAGTATTCAGGGAATATGTTATTGGATTTGGGAGTCCAGAAGACTGGACACAGAGGTGAAGTGTGGGGAAGGACACAGAGGTGAAGTGTGCTATTCAGAGAGTGTTAGACAGACTCAGAACATAGGTCACATTCCAAATGGCACCCTATTTTCTACACAGGGAACTACTCCTGAGCAAAACTCTATGGATCTTGGTCAGACATACACTGCGCAAAGCGAACAAGGTTGAATTTGGGACAGAGCCCAGGAGACAGAAGCTCTGACAGTGAGGGGAAACACTGATGAATCATGACAGTCAGTCCATCCCCAGCTAGCATCTGTTTTCACCTGGGTCACATGGACTCTTTTTAATTCATGTCCCAAACGGCTCACTCATCTTAATATAAGTTATTTCACTACTTTCGACTAGGGGTCTATGGAACCAGAGGTAAAGAAATGCAGTAAGTAGAAAATAGGGTTCCAGTTACAGACTCTCTACAGTCATTGCTATTCCATTTGCGGGACGGTTTGGGATGACGTCAAATAACGGCTGCACGCAGTCTGAAAATATCTGAATCTCTATCAAGGTGTGTTGACGTGCCTGTCAAACATCTTCACAATGCTTCAGGTGAAGTGGAGTCCCAGTCTCATCCAGTGAATAAGAGAGCCCAACAAACTGCCCTGAAGAATAAAACACAACAATCAGCCCCTCTGACCATGTGAGAGGAGAGAGCAGGTGAAACGATGCAGGGCTCTGAAAGGTAAATAAGGGTGTGTGTCGACATGGCACAGATATCACTATGCAAACAGGTTGGACAGCACGAGGTCTGGAGATGCAGTGTGACAGCTTGTAGTGGTTTCCAAGAGGCATTCCAAATGTTGTCATAAGAACGCGATTGCTTGCCTACCTGTTACAGTCTAGAGAAGTACTACAAACTCATTTCCTGACAGGGGCCACTTTAGCAAATAAGATATCGGGCTGAGGGGCATCCACGAGACGAAGTAATGCAATCCTTAATGCAATGGGGGACCGAAAACTGGTCTAGCGGAAAACAAACTGAACAAGGTTGATACAATAACCAAAAGCCCAGAATAAACAGGACCCGATATAACTTGACTTACTGCCCAATAAGACCTGTCCTAAATCTGGGTCTGGAGACTTATGCTGATGTTTCTCATACCAGCCCATGGTGGTCATTTATAGAAATAACATTATGAGAGACTGAGAGATTATGGGTGATTCTCCCACTAAATACTTTCATTCATCTGAAGTAAGTAGCTGTTGAATGGCTGGCTATTGAAGCTGTGAATAATGGGCTATTTTACCATTGTATAGCCCAGACAGAACCACAGGTTGACTAGCTAGTTTTTTTGTATATACCCATAGGAATGTTTACATGGGCAGTGTAATTAGTGTGTTTCTATGATGACAGTTTGTCTCCCTGTGTGTCTGACACGTAACAAACAAATACATTAGAGCACACAAAACATCACATCACAAACGTAGTTACCAAATAGGCTACTCCTAATCTATTACACTGTAATAGATGTGTTTTCATGTTCTTTGTGGCTCAGTTGTCTTGGATCAAACTGTCGCCAAATGTTGAAGTTGCTTTTCAGATAATAAAAGTGATTTGAATTGAAAGACTTCCGCTATGAGTTCAGCTCAGGGTTGGTTGTCATGACATCTCTACCTTTTCCCAAGTGGATACGGAACAACATACAGATCAAAACATCCTGGTCTAATAGAACAGCCATGAAGCCTGGTCTAAGATCAACGTGTCCTGGTCTAATAGAACAGCCAAGAAGCCTGGTCTAAGATCAACGTGTCCTGGTCTAATAGAACAGCCATGAAGCCTGGTCTAAGATCAACGTGTCCTGGTCTAATAGAACAGCCAAGAAGCCTGGTCTAATATCAACTTGTCCTGGTCTAATAGAACAGCCCTGAAGCCTGGTCTAAGATCAACGTGTCCTGGTCTAATAGAACAGCAATGAAGCCTGGTCCAAGATTAAAATGTCCTGGCCTAATAGAACAGCCATGAAGCCTGGTCTAAGATCAACGTGTCCTGGTCTAATAGAACAGCAATGAAGCCTGGTCCAAGATTAAAATGTCCTGGCCTAATAGAACAGCCATGAAGCCTGGTCTAAGATCAACGTGTCCTGGTCTTATAGAACAGCCATGAAGGCTGGTCTAAGATCAACGTGTCCTGGTCTAATAGAACAGCCATGAAGCCTGGTCTAAGATCAACGTGTCCTGGTCTTATAGAACAGCCATGAAGCCTGGTCTAAGATCAATGTGTCCTGGTCTAATAGAATAGCTTATAACAGTCAGAACTAAGTATTTGAACTCTAGCTACCCCAATAAGAGAACTACAGTTAGAACACAAACATTGGCGCCTGTTATGTTAAAGAATTTACAGGTAGAACACGAATAATTCTGCAGTTTATGAAAACTACTTACAGTTAAAACAGTTACGACGGCACCCTTTATGTTTAACTACTTTTGACCTGGGTTTGGAGCATTACTTGCCAGATATGTCCACGAAATGTCCTACATATACTTTACCCCGATAAGGACATCATTCCCAGCACCAGGCAATGATACCTAACAGCATTTTGTAGTCTGGGGGAGGGGAACTTTACATGGACTTATTACTGTTTTGCCTGGTCTCAGACAAATCTGAGACCAGGCAACCAAACAACAGATGCTGTGTCTTAACTTGACCCAGTTTCTCACAGTAAGAAAATATTCCTACAGCAACTCATGTGAATTACAATTAATTGGTATTTTTGTAGGTGTTGATCATTTTTCAATGGGGTGTATCAAGTTAAACATTATAGGTGGAAACTTTAGAAGCCTATTAAAACATGGAAAGCACCACAACCTTGTATTTCTTGCTGTGCACAGACATTGCATGTGTAGATCTCATAGTTCTGCCTTACTGGTCACCATTCAAGAAGTGGTCCAAAGTTCCATGGTGTTGACCTGAGGCCAGCATGGCCCATTCACAGAGCCACAATGTCATTCTGGTGGGTCCCTTTGTTTAGCGAGAAATAGAGCATCAGAGCTGGAACTCACTGGGATGTCTGATCACGAGCCAAGCAGTGTCCCCAGTGTCCCCATGTCCACTGATCATTGAACATAGAGGCACCGGCCACACAAGAAGTACGACCAGACAGACCCCAATGTCCCAGTGGTTCAGTCCAAACTGTCCCAATGTCTCGAGCACAGTAGTCCAGTCCAAGCTGTCCCAATGTCTCGAGCACAGTGGTTCAGTCCAAACTGTCCCAATGTCTCGAGCAAAGTGGTTCAGTCCAAACTGCCCCAATGTCTCGAGCACAACTGTTAAGTTCAAATTGACCCTCATGTCCCAAGGATAGTGTTTCAGTCCAAACTGTCACCCATGTCCCAAGCACAGTGGTACAGTCCAAATGGACCTCCATGTAGCTTAGTGATTCAGTCCAGACCTAGGAGAAGGATTGCCCTGCAAACAGACTTCTTTACAACCATATTAATTGGCTTCATAGCACAAACAGATGTAGGAACCACACATTATATGCCGGTTCTATCCCTGAATGGCTACACTTCCTCCACACTACAACCTCATAATTAAGAGTGCCAGTGTTGTTGAGATATACAGCCAATGTGCCACTACTGAGGGCAGTTCTGAAGTGACTGGTTACTGCCCCTAGTCATGGTTCTGTATATTCATCATTTACCAGAAATCCCAGAGGTGCGTTATTGCTAATATGAGTTAGTTTCCAAAGTAATCAGAGAAGCAGGAAGTGATGTGATGTCATCCCTTTTGTATCACAGCTTTCAACCAAGCAGCATTTTAAGGAGTTCAACCACCCAGATTAAAATGCATCACAAGCATGTTTGGAACGCCATAGTAGCTACACGTAATGCATCATAAAGAGGGTTTTCATAGGAAGTGGTACCAAAGTTTTGACTCCCAAGTTTTATTCTTCACTCCACGAGAGAACCCTTATTACCTGATCTCCAATCACTCCAGCTCCTACTTCTGGGACCTGGCCTATATCTAAAATAAGAGGAAACCCTGCCACACACACTCACACACACAACTGCCCAGGCTGCTTCTAGGTTAGACCCCAGGTAAGCGCACTAGGCCTTAACTATTCTGCCACAAATTCCCCTAAGCAATTATATATTTCTATTGATGTGTACCTTGCTATTTAGAAACAGTACAGTTAACATTACATAAGGGTTCGTCTGGAGTGGGTCGTGGTGGAACTGTTCCACTGAAATGGTCAGGTGGAAGGGTTAGATGCACTGAGAGTGAGTCACGGATAGTGGGGTTGACAATCAACATCATCAGGAAGGCACATAGTAAACACAGCAGCAGTCAGACACAAACTATGACGCTTCGGAAACATTAGACGCGACAGGCGTGCAGCGGACAACACTTCACCAGCACACACACCTAAATCTAAATGGAACAACTACACGCCGCGTTGGCCTCCACGTGACGAGCACACGTCATTACCGATAAATGGGACAATACTGGTATGGACACGATACCTCATATGCTATCACGCACAACAGACTGTCATGGAACAATGTGTTCAGCTAATCACCTAACGCAAAGCCGACAATAGGACAGTCATTCCGGCAGTGATCAAGCAATAACTCTTATGGAAATGCAGGGGCCTTCACATATATGTGTGACCAATGATTCACTGAGACATTTTAACGGACAACTGGAAACCTGTGTACAAAACGACGTCTGTGACCAGAAACAGCTCACTCGTGAGTTTACATGTTATTGCGCTACAACTGTTTCGTGACAAAACCCTATCGATGATGTTAGCAAAAAATGAGGGCGCAAATGACGTTTCAAATCTGTGCACAGTAATAAACGTTGGGCCGTCTTCTGAGTGTCATTGTGACAACTCAAAGACTAGGTTGCGTTACAAAGGTTACAAATAAGTATAGCCTATGCAATTCAACAATTAAGTGTGCGTGTAGATGCACTTGGAGAACAAAGGTGATTGTGTGATTATACAGACTCAGTAGGTCACCAGAAATGTCTCGTGCTATAACAGCGTGTGATTGATTACGCAATATCCATACTGTGCTTTCTGCATGTATGGCAGTTACGTACGGTGTATTCCATAGACGCGGCCCCACGTTACGTAGACAAGCCTACCTTATTGTCTGCGGGTGCCACTGTAATAGGCTGTATGATTTTTTCGCAAACAATAATCACAATGCCAAGCGCCTGTAGCTTTAGCTGATCAGCTTAGGCCGTACATGTATCGTTATGAACACATCGTTATGAAATACGCTACGCTATATTCCTTTCAAGGCTTGCATTAAAAAAAAAAAACGACGGGCCTGTGAAATATCACATTTGGTTAATCCTGGCCCAAAAAAATCCCACGGTGTTTACTTTAAAGGCAACTGCTTAGATTGGAGTGTTTTATTCTGCACCATTTTCACAAAACACTGGCTTTACCAATTCCATCACGACGGCTACTGTGTTAGCCTTCAGCATAACGGACAGACATTTAAAATCCCCCGCATATGCTAAGATACACATTTCAGGACCGAGTGCACCTGTCTGCAGTGATGGAAAGGGGGGAAATGACAGCAAATAACATATACAACAACCAGATTACCATTGCATTTATGCAGCCGTCAACTCACCGTGTTTACGGTCACAAAGTCCGTCATTCTTTGTTTAATCCCCCCGAGTCTGGGTTTTGTTCGTGTTTTATTTTCCCTGTGTGATAAACATGCCTGCCCGACTGTCTGTCGGCGCCTCTCTCATCATTCTCTCTCTATCTCCGCCCGCCGCTTCTGCTGCACCACAAGCACAAAGTCACTCCCCCAGATCCATTCCACAGCATGACGTCAAGGATCAACAGCATCCACCACCCCTCCTTATTAATGCCATTGACTGTTTCCCTTTACCTCTCTCTCGCGCAGCAGTGTCTCTGGGAATTCACGACCCGTCGGCCGTCTGTCGCGCTTGTCTGGCCTAAGCTTACGCGGACCAAACTGAACTTAAGAGACAGTTTCTTTCTGAACAGTGTGACATAAATGGCGCTGGAAGTAAACAGTGTAATACTCACTGTGGTTAGGTAGGCTTCAATTATTACACGCTTGGGGCACGCCACTGGATGGCGCTTGTCAGCCCGGTTTGGCTGAGACCGAGGTTAGACAATGCCGTCATGTTAGCGAGTGGCTATACTGTTGCTCTGAACATCAATGGCATTGTTCTGCATTTGAATGGCTGATGATGTGCAGTGGCAGCGATAACCCGAGGCTGCTCTCTGTCGCACAGAAAATGCGGTTTCTAGTTCTCTCTGTTTCTGTCGTTTTCATATGAGACCAATGAAACGTTCGTTGTAATAATTAACAAGAGACAAAATGTATTTGTATTAAAATAATGAATTAGACTACCACGGCAAAGGCATATGAACACAACCATGTCCGTATCTAGGCCACCATTGAGGACACCGAGGTCATGTCCTTGATATGGTATTTATTGTAGGCTACGTTTTATTTTACACGTGGAAAAAAGTAGCCCAGTGGAATTCACAATTGCCATCATGACTGTGCGTTGTGAATTGAAATTAAGCCAGGAAGACATGCAGTGATCTTCGGTCCATAACAAACTTCCTTTAGCAAGACGTTGGCGCCCTGGTCCTTCGCCAGTACGTGTTGCTACGGATGAAGAGTCGTAGCAGCAACACGGGAGAAGTTGTGTAAAAGTAACTGCCGACAAAGAGAAACATGATAGGTAGCAAGGGACGTTCGCACCTACGGTGTTTAATTTCCTAATATCAAGATGATTAAAACCCCGGGTTATATCTAAGCCACACAAATTTAGCTAAAGGACAGTGTTGCTAATTAACTATATAGTTACATTTTAATGTGACTACATATGTATTTACATTGAGCCTCTATGAAATTATTGACTGTTGAATGTATGCAGGTTGTAGGAGTGAGTTTGGTATTGGAGGAGGGCACATTTTATATTTTTTGCAAATCTTTTTTATTATTTGGGGGGGTCATTTTACCTATTTCATTATTCCCCCTGCTCCTATGCCAGTGACTGTATGCCAGTACATTTCAAGGGGAAAGTGATATGCTGTGAAATGGTATCCTTTATATCAATAGAGTTTCACACTGGATTTCCTTTTTACACTTGTACAGTAGAAAATGGAAAGATACACTTAAACTTTGGGAAGTCAAGAGACACAGGAGAAGGGAAAGAAAGAGAGAAGGTGAGGTGATGGAGGAGAGAGAAATAGCATATATTGTCAAGGAGGATCAGTGGAAACTGAAGGGACCACTAGGTTTAGCCAATATTATGATATTGTTTGCTCGGGAACCACTTGTACATGTTCATAAAGAAGTTAGGTAGTGTGGGACTTTGTGTGAAAGGGCTTTATAAACAAAGTGCTGTAGGTGCGAAATATCAGTATGCTTGCATGTTCACAGCGTTTTGGGATTTTGAGAATGGTGTTTTTTAGAAAGGATATGAGTTACAAAGCTATACATGCTCTTCCTGACACATTTTTAAGTTCAAATGTATACAATTTCACATATATAATAAAACTTGTTCATATATTTATATATATATATATATTCTTTTTTTTTACAGCAGGCAGGTTTGTCCAGAGAGGAGACAACAGGACAGACATTTGGCTCAGAGGGCCTGTCTTTTTGACTTGCCAGTAGATAAATCCCAAATTGCTCTTGTAATACATTTGTCTATTGTGATGAACTTTTCTGTTTTTATATTTTGTATTAATTAGAATAAGCAAACAGCAGAAGTTATTTAATGTAATATTTCAATCATTCTTTGGGGGTGTGACTCATGACATATAAGCTTTTCTGGAGTACTAGACACAGACTTGAACACTACAATTCCCACTGACCAAACAACGTCTTGCTTGTTGAAAAGATTTTGAATAGACACCTTTCAAATGATTTTGCTCAGTGGGATGGCTGTTTGTGGGGATGTGTCAGTGTCCTGTCTGTTCACAATGAGACGTCATCATTTGATTCTCAAGGCCACTGACAAATGCGTAGTGTATGTTTGAGAGATTAAGGTAATTATACTGTGATGTGCAACAGACAATCAACTGGTCAAGAGGTAATAGATAGCTTGAAGTGATTTGTGCACCCTGGGAAATGTATAGGTTATAAAGCACATTGCATCACACTGGAATTGCTTATATTACTGGAATAACTGCAACTAAAGTCCATTATTAAGAAATTGAGAGAATATGGCACAACTGTGAATCTGTCAAGAGCATGTTGTCCTCAAAAAGTGCCTATGGCAAATCTAAATCCACGGCTGAGATGGGAGACAGTTTGGGTGCTTTAAACAAGTCTCCTTTATGGGAGTGGCAAAAAGAAAGAATCTCATATCGAATCTCAGAGTTTGCCAGGAGGCATGTGGGAGACTCTGAGGCTTGCGAAGATAGAGGGCAAAATGGACGTAGCGAAGTACAGAGAAATCCTGGAAGAAAAAAGTCTACAAGAGACTTGGAACCTGGGAGATTCCTTTTATCAGCAGTACAGTGATCCCAAACATACAACCAGAGCCACAATGTAGTGGCTTAAAAACAAAGTCACAGCCCGGTCGTCAATCAGAGTAACAATATGTGAAAAGACTTGAAAATGGCTGTTCACTAAAGGTCCTCCAATTTTGCAAAGAATAATTGGTGAAATCTACTGTGTCCAGATGCGCAAACTTGGTAGAGACTTATCCAAATAGACTATTGGCTGTAATTGCTGCCAAAGGTGCCTCCACCCAATATTGACTAAAGGGGTTGAATACTTATGCAATCAATTATTTTCTGTTTTGTATTTGTAATTAATGTATAACAATTTGTAGATGTTATTTTTCACTTTGACATTATAGACCTTTTTGTGATGATCAGCGGCATAATATCAATCATGATTTCATGTTGTAACAGAATAAAATGTGGACAAGTACAAGGGAGTGAATACTATTGAGAGCCAATGAATGAGGTTCTTTCAGCAAAATGCATAGTTCTAGTGATGTCTTCTGTGATGTCTTCATCTGTCACGACTCAATAAGTTAATCACCTTACACACAATAATTTGCTATCATGACCAGAATCGGTATTGTGGGATGGAATTACAAATATAAATTAAAGCTGCAAGCAGCGTTTCAGGGGGCCAAGCGAGGCACAGGAAGCATCTCACTGCATGCTCTCACTAGAGAAATGTTTTGCTATTTAAGGGTCATGTAAAAAAATCTCCTAAACATTTGAGAATCATGGTATTACAGAGGGGATATATATTGTTGTGTGAAGGGTGAAAAGTACCAAGTGGATATACATTTCTGAAATACAATATTTGGAACGTCTCAAAGGGGAATTGAACCAGGGTCTGGTTCAATTCATCCTACTTATAATGAAATCAATGACTCCAATCACTCCATGGCTGGTTCCTTTCTTTGGAAAACAATAACAGCATAAAAGGGTCACGTAAAACAATTATTCTCACAAATAAATGAAAATCACGGTATTTCAGATATGTATTGTGGATAGGAGTGGAAAAGCATTTATGAGATATAGATTATGGAATGTCTGAGAAGGGAACCAAACTGGGGTCACAATAGTGAAGGACCGGGATTTTCCCACTACACCACAGGGCCAGATGGCAGACTGAATAGTCTCATCAGGTTGGGATCTATAATACCCAAAATAGCACACAGATGCATATTTTGAAAATCCACCAGAAACATTTACAATAATATAACTTTTAAAGACAATGGTCCAGTCGTCCTTTACACCAATTGTCATCCAAATCCATTCAGCTGTTTCGGAGGAAATGTTGTTTAAGTGTGTTTTTATCAACGGCAAAATCGTGAGAAACATCGGTTATGTTTATAGCGCCCCCAAGCAGTATTTCTGTATGGGAGTTTTCCTGTCCATTCCTAGGAGACACATTTACGAGTATGATTCGTTGCGTAGCTGTTTGATGTTCCGTTTGGGTTTAATGGACGTCTAAAGTCATAGACCCGCCCAGCTCAATTTCAATCGCTGATTTCGGCCATATTGTTTGAGATATCAACTTCCCTTATATAACATTTAAAGATAATGGTTCAAAGGTCCTTCACACCAAACGGCATGCAAATCCGTTCTGCGGTCTTGGAGATGTCGTTAACGTGTTTTTCACTAAATTCAAAATGAAGGAAAATCCATGGGGCGAATTTGAAAGACCCCAGAGACTTTTTTGGTCAGCATGAGAAGGGGTATATCTGGAACTTGGTTGTGTGTCTCTACAACATTCAGTTCATGAGATCTGAGCTTCACTTTTTCCATTTTCGACTGAGTGCTACAGCGCCACCATGACCTTGGCCGTCTACAATCAGGCAAAGTTTGGAGCATTTTGAACCAGAGGGGACTGAGCTATGGACCTCTGAAAATGGCCCTGGAGAATAATAATAATAATAAAACGTACAAACATAAAAGGGTTCCAGCAACTTCGTTGCTTGGTCCCCTAATAAATAGTTGTCACAGATGTGTGGTGGTGTGCAGGAAAGGGAGCCAAACGCAGGAGTTGTCGAGTATTACTTTATCCAAGTAAAACAAAGTAATTTTCCAAAAATCTAAAGGAGAAACAATTGAACACAATCCGAACAAAATCCCCAAAAGAAGCGAAGCGCCAAAGCGCAAACAAACGGATTATGTGTTCTGCAAAGCACTGTAGACTACATCCAACATAGAACAGTACCACACGAAGACACCCAGAAACACAGGAACTAATATAGGCAACCTAATGAGGGAATGGACACCAGGTGTGTGCAATAACAAGACATGACAGTGCCGTGGGAGGAGGAGCGGCGTGACTAGAAGCCCGGCGATGACGCACGCCAAATATCCCGTCGGGGGGGATGGCGCGCATCTTCCACGCGCGTCCTTGTTACAATAGTACAAAAAAGCTTTCTGACTTTTAAATATGTCCACAGTGCAATTACCTTTTTAACCAAAGAAAATCTGATACATTTCAAATGTCAATGTCTGCCTAAAGAGCAACTTTGTGATTTATTAGCATTTTTGACCAAGATATCAGCACCTCTCTGAATGCGGATATAAATGGGACTCTTCACAAGGCAGTCTTCCTGCTCACCCTCCGTTTCTAATCGGCCTCCATGTCTCCTCTCTCATTGCTAGTGATTTAGGTCACAATTTCACAGCTGGTCTGCCAGAGGGAATGTGAGGTTCAGGAGTGGTGGTGCCCAGCTCTGGATGAGTGGTTTTTAGGAACAGACAGAAAAAAGGACTTCAGTCCTTTGTCAAACAGCCCTGGCGGGCAATTACTACAGGCATAGGACCAGCCATGAACCCAGAGAAATCCTTTATGTAGGTACATGAAAAAATAAAGGAAACGTCTATAAATGAAATTTCTATATGTACCTTTATATACAATATCCAGTGCACATAATTATTATATTTTCCCTCTGTCCCCCAAAAGCTGGAATTTGAATCAAACATTGGGTTTGGAGGCTCACTGCTAAATCGCCCCTTAATAACCTAAATGTAATTTACCACCCTGCTACCCACTTTGACCCACACACACTTGAACACTGTGACCTTTACACTTTGACCCCTTCAATACTCACCACTCTGACCTTTACACTTTGACCCCTTCAAGACTCACAGGCCATCCCTAGACACAACACTGGACTCACGGGTACCAAGTTATTTAAAAGTCCTTTTCAGATACATTATCTCACTCTGGTCCCACCTAAAGACATTATCCCACCTAAAGACATTATCTCACTCTGGTCCCACCTAAAGGCATTATCTCACTCTGGTCCCACCTAAAGGCATTAGCTCACTCTGGTCCCACCTAAAGTCTATACTTCTTTTGGTCAATACTTCAGTTAGCTGCCACAAGTGACTGGAGCAAATTGCAAAAGGCCTTTAAAATATTAAATAATGTACAGACAATTGACAGTTGTTTATGGTCTATAACAAATAAACCTGCAATGGGTTAGTCTTATAACAGTGACCAAGGAGTAAAAATGCCATAGAATATGTCAAGGTTTTATGTTGATTGTACATAGATATGTTTACTCCAAAATTTGCTAATGCATGTTTTATACCAACATTTTGGTAAATTCTGTAAAATCTGAGAGGTGCATTAACTGCCGTTTCCCTGCACTCCTGGGAACTACTATGGGAGGTTCCGTGGACAGATTAAACCAAGTCCTAGACTAAACTATCAAGCTCAAAGGAGATTTCTAGAGACATTTCAAGGATAATCACCGGATGCTGCATTTTGGCTCAATTTGGTGTGTCATGGCAATGAGTTTTAATGCTTATGTACATAAGATATTTAAGTTTTTCATTTGCAATAAATTGGTACAATTATCCAAAAAAAAAAAATTGCTTTATGATTATTGGATATTAGGTTTAGATTGATGCCAAAATATCTTACTCAATAATAAACAAAACGTTGAGAAAGTGAAGGGGTCTGAATACTTTTCAAAGGCGCTGAATATAGCTTAAGACAAGTCTTCCAACTACAGCAGTGCTTTGTTATATATGACATGCTATAGGTGCAAAAACAAGAAAGAAAAACTAGGCGCAGTCGGAGGTCTAGTTTGGCCAGTCCGTGAGTAGAAGTGATTATGGTGTACAAGGGAGGGGGATTGAAGAGCAGCTATTTATAGGCCAAAGCCAGCTTTTTTGTGAGAAGTGGCCAATACTGTGCTAATCTGAAATTCCTGTCTGGAATGCCATTTGCGTATCAGAAATGCACATTTAACACATTAAATTAGAAACGGATTACTGTAGATGGCTAGCTAATAGCTATAGCCAACAGTACCTATAATAAAAACAAGGAACTTCAACTAGTTTCAATGTTCATAATGCTTTGGTTTCAGGTAACTATATTCACTTGTTCTGTTGAAACAGTTGAAACAGAAGAGGAACAGAAACAAACAGACTAATTGTCTACAACTCTAATAACATTGGCGGTGGGAAAATATGTATATTCTTTTATTTTGAGATTTTTAGTTTCTGTATACAACTAAGAACTTCAGAGGTGTGAAAAGTTTTTTTCTTAGTTTTTTTGCATAGTTAACTTATTTCTTCAAAAAGTTCTATCAAGCGATTAGTTGGGAGAAATAGGTTTCATTGCCCTCACTCTACACTGCTCTTCCTGGGTCATAACCATAAATGTTGTACAACATTAACAAAATGTTGGAACGCTGTGTAAAATGTAAAGACAAACAGAATGCAGTGATGTGCAAATCATTTAAACCCTATATTCAATAGAAAGTAATACAAATATAAAATGTTGAATTGGCAACAAGTCAGTGACGTTGCTGTCAGTACGTTGTCTGTACGTTGCTGCAGCCACAAATGGAAGTTAAAACTCTACCACGCAAAGAAGAAACCATGTATAAACAAGATCCAGAAACACTGCCACTTTGTCTGGGCCCAAGCTCATTTAAGAAGGACTGAGGTGAAGTGGAAAATTGTCCTGTGGTCTGACAAAGCCACATTTGAAACACATTTTGGGAATCATGGACACCATGTCCTCTGACCTGAAAAGGAGAGGGAACATCTAGCTTATCAGCGCAAAGTAGAGCAACATACACCGATCAGCCATAACATTATGGCCACTGACAGGTGATGTGAATAACACTGATAATCTCGTTATCATGGCACCTGTCAGTGGGTGGGATGTATTAAGCAACATGTGAACATTCTGTCCTAAAAGTTGATGTGTTAGAAGCAGGAAAAATAGGCAAGCATAAGGATCTGAGCGACTTTGACAAGTGCCAAGATGTGATGGCTAGACGAGTGTGTCAGAGTACAGTATCTCACAAAAGTGAGTACACTTTTGTGAGATACTTTTGTGAAGAAATGACACTTTGCTACAATGTAAAGTAGTGAGTGTACAGCTTGTATAACAGTGTACATTTGCTGTCCCCTCAAAATAACACAACACACAGCCATTAATGTCTAAACCGCTAGCAACAAAAGGGAGTACACCCCTAGGTGAAAATGTCCAAATTGGGACCAAAGTGTCAATATTTTGTGTGACCACTAGCATTTTCCAGCACTGCCTTAACTCTCTTGGACATGGAGTTCATCAGAGCTTCACAGGTTGCCACTGGAGTCCTCTTCCACTCCTCCATGACGGAGCTTGTAGATGTTAGAGACCTTGCGCTCCTCCACCTTCCATTTGAGGATACCCCACAGATGCTCAATAGGGTTTAGGTCTGGAGACATGCTTGGCCAGTCCATCATCTTTATCATCAGCTTCTTTAGCAAAGCAGTGGTCGTCTTGGAGGTGTGTTTGGGGTCGTTATCATGTTGGAATACTGCCCTGCGGCCCAGTCTCCGAAGGGAGGAGATATGCTTTGCTTCAGTATGTCACAGTACATGTTGGCATTCATGGTTTCCTCAATGAACTGTAGATCCCCAGTGACGGTAGCACTCATGCAGCCCCAGAACATGACACTCCCACCACCATGCTTGACTGTAGGCAAGACACACTTTGTCTTTGTACTCCTCACCTGGTTGCCGCCACACATGCTTGACACCATCTGAACCAAATAAGTTATCTTGGTCTCATCAGACCACAGGACATGGTTCCAGTAATCCATGTCCTAATTCTGCTTGTCTTCAGCAAACTGTTTGCGGGCTATCTTGTGCATCGTCTTTAGAAGAGGCTTCCTTCTGGGACAACAGCCATTCATACCAATTTGATGCAGTGTGCGGCGTATGGTCTGAGTGCTGACAGGCTGACCCCCCCACCCCTTCAACCTCATCAGCAATGCTGGCAGCACTCATATGTCTATTTCCCGAAGACAACCTCTGGATATGATGATATGAGCACGTGTACTCAACTTCTTTGGTCGACCATGGTGAGGCCTGTTATGACTGGAACCTGTCCTGTTAAACCACTGTATGGTCTTGGCCATCGTGCTGCAGCTCAGTTTCAGGGTCTTGGCAATCTTCTTATAGCCTAGGCCATCATAATGTAGAGCAACAATACATTTTTTCAGATCCTCAGAGAGTTCTTTGCCATGCGGTGCCATGTTGAACGTCCAGTGACCAGTATGAGGGAGTGTGAGAGCGATGACACCAAATTTAACACACCTGCTCCCCATTCACACCTGAGACCTTGTAACACTAACGTCACATGACACCGGGGAGGGAAAATGGCTAATTGGGCCCAATTTGAACATTTTCACTTAGGGGTGTACTTACTTTTGTTGCCAGTGATTTAGACATTAATGGCTGTGTGTTGAGTTATTTTGAGGGGACACCAAATTTACACTGTTATACAAGCTGTACACTCACTACTTTACATTGTAGCAAAGTGTCATTTTTTCAGTGTAATATATACACTCACCTAAAGGATTATTAGGAACACCATACTAATACTGTGTTTGACCCCCTTTCGCCTTCAGAACTGCCTTAATTCTACATGGCATTGATTCAACAAGGTGCTGAAAGCATTCTTTAGAAATGTTGGCCCATATTGATAGAATAGCATCTTAGTTGATGGAGATTTGTGGGATGCACATCCAGGGCACGAAGCTCCCGTTCCACCACATCCCAAAGGTGCTCTATTGGGTTGAGATCTGGTGACTGTGGGGGCCATTTCAGTACAGTGAACTCATTGTCATGTTCAAGAAACCAATTTGAAATGATTCGAGCTTTGTGACATGGTGCATTATCCTGCTGGAAGTAGCCATCAGAGGATGGGTACATGGTGGTCATAAAGGGATGGACATGGTCAGAAACAATGCTCAGGTAGGCCGTGGCATTTAAACCATGCCCAATTGGTACTAAGGGGCCTAAAGTGTGCCAAGAAAACATCCCCCACACCATTACACCACCACCAGCCTGTGGTAACAAGGCATGATGGATCCATGTTCTCATTCTGTTTATGCCAAATTCTGACTCTACCATCTGAATGTCTCAACAGAAATCGAGACTCATCAGACCAGGCAACATTTTTCAAGTCTTCAACTGTCCAATTTTGGTGAGCTCGTGCAAATTGTAGCCTCTTTTTCCTATTTGTAGTGGAGATGAGCTACCCGGTGGGGTCTTCTGCTGTTGTAGCCCATCCGCCTCAAGGTTATGCGTGTTGTGGCTTCACAAATGCTTTGCTGCATACCTTGGTTGTAACGAGTGGTTATTTCAGTCAAAGTTGCTCTTCTATCAGCTTGAATCAGTCGGCCCATTCTCCTCTGACCTCTAGCATCAACAAGGCATTTTCGCCCACAGGACTACCGCATACTGGATGTTTTTCCCTTTTCACACCATTCTTTGTAAACCCTAGAAATGGTTGAGTATGAAAATCCCAGTAACTGAGCAGATTGTGAAATACTCAAAAATACTCAAAAAAAAATAAAAATTGCTTAAATCACCTTTCTTTCCCATTCTGACATTCAGTTTGGAGTTCAGGAGATTGTCTTGACCAGGACCACACCTCTAAATGCATTGAAGCAACTGCCATGTGATTGGTTGATTAGATAATTTCATTAATGAGAAATTGAACAGGTGTTTCTAATAATCCTTCAGGTGAGTGTATAATCAAGATATAATCAAAGATTTACACAAATGTGAGGGGTGTACTCAAAAACTACAGCCCTTGAGGGGTGTTCCCAGTCTGCAGTGGTCAGTGCCTATCAAAAGTGGTCCAAGGATGGGAAACCGGTGAACCGATTCAACAGCGGAGCTACTGTAGCTCAAATTGCTGAAAAAGTTAATGCTGGTACAGATGGAAAAGTGTCAGAACACAGAGCATCACAGTTTGTTGTGTATGGGGCTGCCTAGCCACAGATCAGTCAGGGTGCCCATGCTGACCCGTCCACTGCTGAAAGTGCCTAATATGGGCACGTGAGCATCAGAACTGGACCACGCAGTAATGCCTGATGGCATTGGCTCTCTTTCAGAAGGATAATGCGCCCTACCACAAAGAAAAATTGGTTCGGGAATGGTTTGAGGAAGGCAAGTTCATGGTGCTGACTTGGCCTCCAAATTCCCCAGCTCTTAATCCAATCGAGCATCTGTGGGATGTGCTGGACAAACAGGTCCGATCCATGGAGGCCCCACCTTGCAGACACCACAGCACACCTTCAGAGGTCTAGTGGAGTCCATGCCTCGACAAGTCAGGGCTGTTTTGGCGGCAAAAGGGGGACCTACCCAATATTAGGCAGGTGGTCATAATGTTAGGCTGCCATGCGGACAATGTGTTTTTCAGGGAAGGCCTTGCTTATTTTAACAAGACAGTCCCAAACCACATTCAACACATATTACAATTCCGTCTCTCTGTGGTAAAAGAGTACATATGCGAAACTGGCCTGCCTGCAGTCTAGAACTGTCCCCCATTGAAAACATACAGTGCATTATGAAACCACAAACGGTTTAGCAGCTGAAATCCAATATCAATCAAGAATGGAAAAATTGTTACATTTCAAAACTACAGCAGCTGGTCTCCTCAGTTCCCAAACGCTTTCAGAGTATTGTTAAAAGGTGATGCAACACAGTGGTAAACATGCCCATGTCCCAACTATTTTGAAACGTGTTGAAAAATGAGCATGCATTTTCCCAAAAACAGTAACATTACTCGGTTTCAACATTTGTTGCCTTTGTACAATTTTCTGTTAAATATAGGGATAAATGATTTGCACATCATTGCATTGTTTTTTGCATGTTAAACAGCATCCCAACAAGTTTTATTTTATCCTCAACTAATCCTAATTTGTTTTGTTGAGCTGTGTCATGACTTAAAGCATGTTACAAATTCAGCTTTTTCAAATAACCACTCAAAAGGTTTTAAATAAAAAGTTTATTAAAGGTGATCAAGCAACAGCAACTAAACTGAAAAAGCAGTTCTAAGAAACTAATTTATTAAAAAAAAATTCATGCAAGCAATATCCAAGGCCTTGACTGGTCCATTCACTCGGTCTCCATACACTAACTGATTCAGGTGTTGGTAACTTTGTATATACAGGGAGCAAGTGTATCTTTTTTTTCTCCACAGAAATTACTGTAATAAATTATATATACAGTCCTGTCTGTCTGACGTAGTGGTCACTTTCCACCATCCTCTTCCTCCTCTCTTCGTCAGCTGATGCCATCATTCTCGTTCATTCAGCAGTATTCCCAGTGTCTGATTGGAGCACAGAAGGCAGGTTAGGTCAACATAGCACAATGGTGTTTAAACATGCACCCTAATTCTGATATTTTAGCCTAAAAACAAACAAAAAAGAGCTATGCCTGATGTACTCAGAAATTTAAAATGACTGTACACGGAACAAAAATATCAATGCAACATGTTGCTGAAGATCTCAAATGAGTTTCTGCAAGATTTTGGGCACACATTTGTTTACACACCCATGTCAGCAAGGATTTGTCCTTTGCCAAGACATTCCATCCACTTCACAGGTGTGGTGTATCAAGGAGCTGATCAAACAGCAAAATCATTACACAGGTGTAACTTGCCCCTGGGGACAATAAAAGGCCACGCTGCTGTACTGTAAACAGTACAAAACAATGCCATGTCTCACATTTTGAGCCAAATGACTATCAACTGATTGATCTTCATTATACGAACTGTAACTCAGTAAAATCTTTGAAATTGCTGCATGTTGTGTTTATATTTTTGTTCAGGGAAATAATTCGTAAATTCACTCTTCAGATCTATGATCTGTAATAACTAAATAACACAGATAAAATGTCAAACAATCGCATCCACATACAATAAAAATTAGCCAAATTTTTGCACAGTATGTTTGATTAAAAAGTCCTGTATAACGGAGACGTAAGTCTGAGCATACTTTTTCCATCGCAGGCAACTATCTTGACTTTGTCCACCTTGACGAGGTCCGTCACCTCCCTAAACTCCACATCATTCAGAACGAAGGTCCAAACGTTGTCACAGAATCTATATGTGTTTAGTGACCCCTAGAGGCGAGAGAGAGAATGTTACAACACATCACTGGAGTTCAAGCCCTACGTGCACACGGCCCATTCGCTTAACGTACAAATCGCGTCTGGTGACCTGTCGCTGAGGCCTCCCTTGCACTCGGGCGGGGCGTGTCTTCCTAATTCATGCCAGCGACAACCATTCAAACGATATAGGGGAAACATCACTCTCCGCAGTTATTAATAAGTATTTATTATTTGCGTGACTTCACTACTGAAAATGTATCAACACAAGTCAACGATTTGTGAATATTCAAATAGCAACCAAGTTAATGTTACGTTAGGCATGTTTCAGCCACCGTGTCCCCAACGATCTCTGAAACATTCTTCCATGCATCCATTTTTAGAATTATATTTCTGTATGAAGCTAGAAAAGGATCATAAAAAAATGGGGAAACCGGACCCCGCAATAATAAATTCCTTGTCCATGTTTTAAGCTAGCGAGCAAGTTTTAAGCTAGGGAGTAGAAGAGGAGGGACTTCAGGATGCATCCTGCCATTGGTAGTTGCCCAACTCAATCACCGCCCGCTTGCTGGAAATTAGCATAAAGCTGAACGTTTCTCAACCCTCAACTGTCGATGTTCCTGGGAGATTTTGTCTCAGAGAGTAGCTCCGCCAACTGTCACCGCAATTCGCTGGCTCTCGTTGGAAACGGATGGGAGCGAGTCACTTTGTAGCGCTAGTGAGCGGGCAGTGTGCACGGGGCTTGAGAAGTTCTACCTTTCCAACACTACAACACAGTCAGCCATAGTTAAGGAGATTGGCAATGAAACGGTTTTAACCACATCCCCAAAGCCAGATTCACTTTCCTGTTTCTGAATGACGTTATCTGTAAGACATGCAGGCATATTCAGACATTAAAACCAAATTCAATGAACTCACCATTTCCTTCAATATACTTTAGCTTTTAAATAATCTTGCTTTTTCACAGTATACTCATTTAGCAGACACTCTCACCAAGAGTGACATAAGTTGCCACCCGAAGTGCTAAAAAAACAATTACAATCATTGTTGGCATTAGTTCATGAAGGCAAGGGTGAAAAAAGAGGCTGTAGAAATATTGTAGAGGCTATTTAAAAAGGTGGGGTTTCAGAGTTTTTTTTTAACGGAAATGGGCAGTCCTCTGATTCAAAGGAACGCTGATTCCACCATTAGGGTGACAGGACATAAGAGATAAACCAGAGATAATAATGAGTGGGAGCTGCACTGATAGGGCTGGGATGGTACTCAGGTAGGGATGTCGGGCTTCTATGGGATGTTCATACTGTTGGCAAGTGGGCAAGGACGATTATTTTCTTTGCATTGGATGCTAGCTTCAACTGAAAGTCGAGTGTGTGGAAGACGGTTGTGACAGGGAAGATTTTGGGACGGTTAACCAGCATTCTGTGTTAATAATTGACTAAAGAGAAAGCAGCACTAATACCAGCCGTAGGAACTCTGCGTGTAATTTCTTTTGACAGATGAACAGTACTTACCTTGAAGTTGACCCTGTTGCGAACACGGTTGGCTAGTGCCGTGTTGATAGCTTTGTCAAACTGGAGAAGAACTTGAAGTGCTAACTGAGGAGTAATCTGTTGGGTCTAGAAAATGGGTAAACAACAGATGTCTTTATTTAAGACGGCATGCGTTTTCAGATAAGAACGAGGTTGGTATAGCACAGTAGGTACTGCTCCGGTATTTAGGAGCTAACGGCGGCACTACGGTGCGCATGCGCCTCATAAAAGGGCCAACAATGGCGCATGCGCCAGTATTAGATGGCTAGCTAATAAACCAGAGACAATAATTAGTAGGCTAATAAGCCAAAGAAACTTCATTATATCCAACATTAATCGTCGTCATTAACATATTTTACTTTGGAGAAACGAAGTTACGAGTTAAAATTTGTCAATCCAAATTGCGCCAACAAATGTTAGTGGGCTATCTAGCGCGAGATAGCTAAGTACTTCGTTGTTATCCATTATCATTACAACCATACGTTTGATATGCTTCTCCTTAGCTTAGCTAACGTTGGCCATCTGTACAAATAATGCTAAGTTAGCTAGTTATGTCTCGTTAGTTAACACAAGCAAATTAGCTACCTATCTGAAAAAGAAGTACTGTCGTGTTAGCTAGCTGTTTAGATTGATTTTTAGTGTTTGCTGTAGAGAATAATACTGTACCTGAATAAGCTCGTCAAGACTTTCTTGTAGACTGTTCCCTAGCGTCGTATTTCTGTAGAGCTGGTATGCCATTGTGATAAACGTACTAGTAAGATTGTGCTCTTGCACAGTTTTCTAGCGGAATTTCGCCAACAGCCCACTGTGTTGTCTGTTATCGGAAACAAACTTGCGCGAATTAACAAACTACGGAACACTGCCGAGGACAAACACATTTACACCCAATGAACTTTCACACAAGCCCAAATACCGATAAGTACCACTAGATGGTAGCAGATGGCAAGAAACGGGGTGAAACTAAGTAATGTGGCCTTCTACTTTTAGTCCTCGCCTCTTTCTCAAAAGCTATTGCCTTTCATGCAATGGTAAGAAGAGCGCCTTTAAGGAGGCTATCAGATGAGGCAAAGTCTGTGAGAAAGTCAGAAAGGTAAAAAGGTGCCAGGTTTTGGTGAGTTTTGTTGGTGTTTCATGTTTGTTTCATATTCAAAACTGTATTTCCCTGGAGTCAGGGCTTTTTTCCAGAGTCTGCCTCTCTGGAAAAAAGCCAGTATTGGTATGTTTTCATTGACCTGGCTAGAGTGAATTTTGGATCAGTTGGTCCTGTTGACTCTGACGAGGTGATCATCCACGAGTTTTGATGGAGATTGACGAGAAAGCTGGGAGGAAGAGGAGTGGTGGCTTTGGTCGTGAGGAAACGCTGGCTGCTGCTTGTCAGGGGATGGGTATTTTGTGATGTTGTAGGATCTGTCTTACAGCTATGAAGAGAAGAGGACCCAACATTGATTACTGCAGTTAAGATGGTGTTGCATTTGAGCAGAGAGTAAGAACGGTTCTAAGTTGCTCAGTTCATCGAGGGGGGGCATTCATCAGGGTGGGAGGGAGGAGATAGCTGTGCCAGTGGTGAGGCAGGAGTTAGCTGTGCCAGTGGTGAGGGAGGAGGTAGCTGTGCCATTGGTGAGGGAGGAGGTAGCTGTGCCAGTGGTGAGGGAGGAGGTAGCTGTGCCAGTGGTGAGGGAGGAGGTAGCTGTGCCAGTGGTGAGGGAGGGGGTAGCTGTGCCAGTGGTGGGGGAGGGGGTAGCTGTGCCAGTGGTGGGGGAGGGGTTAGCTGTGCCAGTGGTGGGAGAGGGGGTAACTGTGCCAGTGGTGGGGGAGGGGGTAGCTGTGCCAGTGGTGGGGGAGGGGGTAACTGTGCCAGTGGTGGGGGAGGGGGTAACTGTGCCAGTGGTGGGGGAGGGGGTAACTGTGCCAGGGGTGAAGGTTTCAACTATGCCAGTGGTGAGGGAGGAGATAACTATGCCAGGGGTGAAGGTTTCAACTATGCCAGTGGTGAGGGAGGAGATAACTATGCCAGGGGTGAAGGTTTCAACTATGCCAGTGGTGAGGGAGGAGATAACTATGCCAGGGGTGAAGGTTTCAACTATGCCAGTGGTGAGGGAGGAGATAACTATGCCAGGGGTGAGAAGGCAAAGATGGAAGGCAAGCAGGCTTTGACAAGGCAGGTAGCCATGGGGTTAAGTTGGCATGTGGAGGATTAGGAATTGCATATTTGCTCAGCAACGGGTTCTCAGTAGCCCGGCTGTCATAGAGTCAGACAGGCTATTGGAGTAGACTGGGCCTTCTGGGAGACTGTATATTCAGTATTGACTGAATGCATTTGCTTTTAGGGGAATGATACAGTGTTTGAGTCAGTGGCATCCTAATTATGTTGTCATGAAACACATGTAGTTTCTATTAGTTGATTGTAATTGTGAAAACAAAATGCAGTATATGGAGTTTTATGCATATTTTCTCATATTTAGGTAGTTTTGAAAATGATGCAATATCAACAATACTGCTTATAAAGACAAATTAGCTTTCTCTCAAAGCCCCCATTCACATTTTCCCATGATAAGACCACCCACAGTAATCTTTACCATTTATCAACAAAGATCCATTTCGCAGCTTGGTCATAATATTTATTGTAAGACCCATGAAAATAACACTCAACTTTTGTTCGTCAGTTTCTTTTTATCACACCAGAAGAGACAGTGTCAAGGCTAATGCTTACAGAACAGAGTTATCCATTAGAGATGCCCCAGTATGAGAAATGCATATGCCTACAGATGCTTGAATAAGCATTTACACGTACAAACCCCCAGATAAATCATACTTAGTGCTAGAGGAGATTTTGAGAATTACTTACCATGTTTCAACATTATGAATGGTTGTTTGGTAATGAATGGATCTATTCAGTGAGCAGATTTAATATGACACTGTTTTGCATCTTTCTCATTTTTAATAAAGATAATACAAATAAAAGAAAATGACACTGTAAATATCTAAGAGTAAGCTATGCAATTATTTGGACAAAGAGGGGCACTGGTGTGCGCAACATGAACCAAAACTATTACAATTGATCTACTGTTTGTATGTGTCTATTTAGTTTCCCACTGAATAAAAGTAATTTAATTCGCTTAACTTATTTATAGGTCCTTACTGTGCTGTGCATTAATTGAGTTCGTTTAACTTATTTATATGTCCTTACTGTGCGTCGTCTTAATAGAGGGGACGTGGTGCAGAGCTGGAGATGATGATAAATACAGAAAACTGAGAGGAAACGGCAACTGTTTCCTTCATTTAATTACTGTGTCAAACTGAATTACACAACAAATCAGAAAACAAGGGACACAGTGGCAGTTGCAGTTTATCTACTGTGTGTATGTGTGTGTGTGTTTGTATGTGTGTGTGTGTGTTTGTATGTGTGTGTGTGTTTGTATGTGTGTGTGTTTGTATGTGTGTGTGTGTTTGTATGTCTGTGTGTGTTTGTATGTGTGTGTATGTTTGCGCGTGTGTTATTGCTGTACGCTGGAGTGTTCCCCATCACAACATGCCATCTGCTCAACATCTATGTTGTTACATATTATAGCTTTTTCTGTATGCTTTACAGTCAACCCATTACCTTTACCTCTAACCTTGATCCATACACCAGTGCCGCCTGCGTTTCCCGCCTGTATTCACCGAGCATTAGGGCACACTCAGTAACTGCAATCCAATGAATGACAGATTGAAAAAATAAAACACTGCTGGATCACTCAGAATGTTGACGTTGTATCAGAAGTGTCATCTGCATTCAAACTGACATGGCTGCTAAGGGTTCCTCTGCCATTGTCCTTTTAATAGGGTCCTACCTTATAGCTGTCATTTCAAGATGAAAGATGTGAGCTGACAAATGATATAAGTGGACCAATTTGTTTCATGAGGAAAACAACGTCACACCCGTTTCCAGGTGCCAAGTTCCTCCAAAAACCACTTTTTTGAAACTGTCTAAAAGTGACCTTAGACTCCCCTCAGGGTGATGTTCAGGTGTGTGGCAGGTTGATTGGGTAGGAGGGCACACTGCTCTGTTACAATTTACTGGAACTCCTGTTCTGTTCTGAAAACCAGTGATTTGATTGCAACGTGAAACTTCAGATGGAAGGAGGTTTTTTTTCACATGTAAAGTTTAATTTCTCTAGGTGTAGAATTAATTCAGATGTTAGGCCTATAAATAGTGGAAGTAATTCAGATGGTAGGCTTATAAATAGTGGAAATAATTCAGATGGTAGGCCTATAAAGAGTGGAAGTAATTCAGACGGTGGGCCTATAAAGAGTGGAAGTAATTCAGATGGTAGGCCGGTAAATAGTGGAATTCAGATGGCAGACCTATAAATAGTGGAATTCAGATGGTAGACCTATAAATAATGGAATTCAGATGGTAGGCCTATAAAGAGTGGAATTCAGGTGGTAGGCCAAGAGTGGAATTCAGGTGGTAGGCCTATAAAGAGTGGAATTCAGGGGGTAGGCCTATAAAGAGTGGAATTCAGGGGGTAGGTCTATAAAGAGTGGAATTCAGGGGGTAGGCCTATAAAGAGTGGAATTCAGGGCGTAGGCCAATAAAGAGTGGAATTCAGGGCGTAGGCCTATAAAGAGTAGAATTCAGGTGGTAGGCCTATAAAGAGTGGAATTCAGGGGGTAGGCCAATAAAGAGTGGAATTCAGGTGGTAGGCCTATAAAGAGTGGAATTCAGGTGGTAGGCCAATAAAGAGTGGAATTCAGGTGGTAGGCCTATAAAGAGTGGAATTCAGGTGGTAGGCCTATAAAGAGTGGAAGAAGCGCTGGTGGTCTCAGAGGAAACCACCCAGCCTAGCCTTAGAAACCCCGGTCTCTGTCTCCTAAATGGACAAAACTACTGTATTATTTATGTCTTTCCTATGAAGGTTCATAAAACATTGTTGTGCTACATTGATCACGTTTATACACTGTCTTATTGAGACATTTAGAAGGTTCCCTATATTCTTTGGGTGTTTATTCTGCCAGCTTTATAATGGGACACTGCTCCTAATTAGCACATTACGGTTCACTCATTGAGACCAGAGAGCCTTGTTAATTGAAGAATAATCCTTTCAAATTAGAAGTCTAATTTACTGAACTAATCTCCACATACAACTCCTACATCCCATCCCACTAATTCAGCAAATGTTACCTTTTGAAGTCTGACTTTGGCAAATACTCAGACAAAATGAAATATTTGCTCAATTTCAGAGATGACCACACTTCTCATTATGAAAAGAAAATTAGACACACAGTTGAGAGTTTGAGGTAATCATACTTAATTAGATTTAATAGCACACGTTAATTGTGGTATTTGCTGGTGATAGGATGGGATTTCTTCTCAGATTAGTTGAAAAACACCCACACATTGTACTGGAAGTTAGTAATTGCTAGAATATAAGTTTAGATTCTCAAGAATAATAAAAAAGTAATTTGCTTGAATAAAAAAACTTTAAATATGAAGTGATGCATGTGTTTCATGTATTTTAGTATCTTTATCGCCTTGGATTTTGGTTAACATCCAACCTATAGACTGAAAATGCTTGGGACTTTAATTGAAAAACAACTGGTTTCACTAGTTTACTAAAAGGATACAAGGAAACAGTTTAAACAATCTGGGTTAAAGGGGTGCAGAGTTATCATTATTAACGATCAAACAGACTAAAAAGAGCAGGAGAGAGAGAGGCAACAAGCAGAAGGAAAGAAGTAACTGTTAAAAAATTCAAATGTGGTGTAATGTTAGGCTAAATGAATATTTTAAAGATGATGAAATATTTAACGGAAGGAGGAAAACATGAAAAACATTAGAAAAGAGATCACTAAATAATGACAAGTTCCACAGAAAGTGCACTTCAAACTGTGTGCCGTACAAAATGTTTTGCAGTTTTGCAGTGTTGCTACACAATAACATAACATAACACACTATGAGGCCCAGATGCCACCCTATCCCTAGATAATGCACTATCTTTGACCGGTGGCCAATGAGGGCTCATCCAAAGAAAGGCAATCGTGAACTAAATAGGGTCCAATTGGGGGCCTCCACATCAACCGTTCTCACTATGTTTTTGGCACGATTTGAGCTACGCTGCCGGAGCAGTTTGCTTTCAATATGCCTGTCGTTAGGAGGGCTCATGAGGTTCTTAGGCCTGTTCCATCAGGCAGCCGGGTTCTCCAATGAATCCTATGTTAGGTACGCAGCGGTTGTGCTCCAAATGCCACCCTATTCCTTAGATAGTGCGCCATCTTTATTACTGGGGCTCACAGGGCTCTTTTTACTGGGGCTCACAGGGCTCTTTTTACTGGGGCTCACAATAATTCACTAGATAGGGAACAGGGTGAAGTTTGGCACGTTGTCAGTGTAGTTTGGACTACGGCCAGTAATCAATTATAAAGAAGAATGTCCTTTGTGTGATCTGGCTCTTGTTTCGTTTTCACCATGAGGCGCCAGGAAACGATCCTTATGATAACTGGGTCTGTGATTAACCTGCCTGGAAGGGAACGCTGTGTGTACTTTGCCCCCCACCCACAGTGAGAAGGATGGTTTAAGCGGCGACAACCCCTCCAAGGATCAGAGTTGCAGAACTAGATATGCACTTGATGTTACTATCCCCAAAAAATGTATTACAAACTGTTATTTGAATTGTTTTGCAGAAGTTGGTTACATCTCGGGGTCACCTAGTCTCCACAACGGTAATTAGAAGTGTGCGCTGTAGAAACAAAGCCCTTGTTTGTGTGGTTCACTGATGCCACCAGAAGTATGTGCAGTTTTCATTTTTTCCGCAAAATCTGAATCTCAATTTCAGTTTTCACAATTAACACTGCAGGTTTCCAGCTACCATTTGGTCAACGCACAGAAATCATCCCGCCCCTGTTGAGACGCTATTGACTTAGAAGCCAAACCGCACATGATTTCTGGCTTTTTTTTGTTGTTGCATGTTTCTAATGCATCTCCTGTATGTGGTTCAAGGGTTCGATCATCAGCTGATAGGAGCCTGCTTACAGTTAGAACATCATTTAGTTCATCGCCCGTACTGACTTTGTCTCGCTGGCGGAGGTCCGGACGACATGCGCCCATCGGCTGTGGCGACGCACTTTGCATTCATCCTTTCCATTGGATGGAGGTGCTGAGGTAATTACTGGGAGAGCTGCAGAACTCCCAGCTTGCCGAACCTCCTGTGGTTACGGTGGGGCGCCTGTGATGTTGTGGGGCTACTTTGCTTCCAAAGGCCCTGGGAGGTTGGTCTCCTTTAAGCACTGGGAGATTTTAGGCCAAAACCTATCCTCCTCTACTCTCAGGTTTTTTAGTGGAACAGACACACAGGTCCTGGCATTACCAGTTACTGGGTTTCCCCCTGAGGTGCTCAGGCTTCCTCTGATTTTGCCTCCCTGAGTGGGTTCACTGGAAGGCAGCAGTGCCTGGGAGGGGCCAGCCAGGCGAGCTGTCTCCGGAATGTTCTCCCGTCTGCTTGCAGCTTCTTCGCGCGCACTCTCCGTGGTCGTGGACCTCAGCTGGTGCCGGTGCCATCTCGGGGAGCGAGGACATGGACGTCTACTACACCACAGTATACATTAAAAATAAACTGTCTTTGACAAAAATATGTTTTGTATCTTACCAGAAACATATAAGAAATATACAGATTTTTCCAGAGCAATCAGGGTTCCTCAAAGTCATAACAACTGATTTCACTTTGTCGACTTGGGCATTTGAACTGGCGACCTTCCGGTTACTGGTCCACGACTCTAAGTCTGTTCACCAGATGCGTATTTCTGCTCTCCGTGTAATACCGGCCCTGGGAATGCCTGACTCACTGAGTGATTGTCATTTAAACAAATACATTGTGATACACTTCTCTAAATCTCCAAATTAGATATGTAAACAAATAATTACTTGAGTCAATGAGAACAATTAATTCCACAATGCCTCTGAGACTTGGATCTGCATATTGAATTAGTTCATTATCATACTGTGACAAATGGAGTGCAACCGGAAGGGCTTTTATGCTTTCTGTACCTTGAAATCTTTTTATCTAGTAAATGCTTGGCTTTGATTCCATATGTTCCAATCCCTGAAATACACCTTTACTGTTCATTTTAGTGTAACGTCAACATAGGTGTATAGGTTTTCTTTGAAATATTAGTAATTTCACGTATCTTATATGGAGTGACAGCAGTGAGGGCATAAACGTTTTGTCTTTCTACTGGTCCCCTGTGGGAATTGAACCCACAACACTTGCGTTGCAAGCACTATGCTGTACCCATTGATCTGTGCTTCACATGAGCGCCATGAATCGTAATATGATCTAAATAATGAATTGGTGGTGGTCAAATTATAATTTAGATCTGGTGAATTAATAATGAATTCCCAATTTTCACATCTTTATAAGTGACACAATCTAAATGATAGCATAAGAAATAGATTTTTCTTGGCTTTTCTTCGCCTATGCGCTAAAACCACCGTCAGATCACGCTGAAAGACGCTGGTCCGGAACGAAAAAACAAATTGAAAATGAATGACAAAATAACATTTTGGGACAGTCACAACCCCCAGTCCCCTTAATATTAAAATGCGGTGTGAACCACTGAAGGCTGGTGAATGTATATGGCTGTTCTAAGAGCTCCATACATCACCACTGGCCTTTGATAACAATGGAGCCTGATGCAGGGCTTCCACCAGGGGCTGCGTGACAGACGAATATTTGCTGACATATAACCCAGGCCCAGTCAGACATCATTAGCCCGGTGACTGATGGGAAGGCGGCGGCGACTTGCCACTTTTATTTCCTCGCTGCAGCTGGGCTCCTTGACCAAGCGTGCGTCCCAAATGACACCCCGCGGAGGGCGCCTCTTCCGACGAGGATCCCGCGGAAAGGTACTGGCGGGCCCCTGATCGAAAGTTAGCGCACCGCAGAGAGTGTCATTTGAGACGCTGTCCAAGCCAGCTCAGCGGACGCAACCTTTCAAGTCCTGTTGCCGGTTCACTGGCTCTTGCGCCGGAATGGATCCTTTTGTCAGGCGCCGCTCCATCTTGATCATCTGCGATGGGCTATCAATAACATTTCGGGCTGGTTGAGCACTCGGCTCAAGGTTAAATACATTTCCCTTTGAATGTTTGCATGATCGTACCCGAGCGGAAGGATTCCAATTCGTAACAGCTTTTCTGGAGCAATTAGCTGTGGGCCCGGGGTCAAAGTGTGGGCCCAGGGGTCACCGTTCATAATGGTACAGGAACGAGGTGTTGGTAAGGTCCCACGTAGCACGTTAAAGGTCGACAGAGGTTTACATTTAATACGGGGACATTTTGACACGGGAGTCAATATGTTGAAGATGCTAAAAAGGCCATTGTGAAAGTGAATAGTGGAAATGTTTCTCCACATGAATATGGCCTGTAATTGATGAGGATTCTAATATACTGACTGCTCTGTGTGTTCGGGTTTCTAAAAGCGTCTAGATGAAATGGGGAAGCTGCTTACTGCATTAATTATGTCTTAAATTATGGGAGAGCGAAAATATTACCCAGCATGCTTTGAACGGCTGTCTTTCTGTTGTCCCTACTAATTGCAGAAATGACGCACACAGACAGAAGTACTTCTGAATTACTTTATTCGTAGCTCGTTACGCTTGTGGCATTGGGACTAGACTTGTTTGTGAGCAAGCTGGATTTCCCTGTGATCTTTACATTTACATTTTAGTCATTTGCCAGATGCTCTTATTCAGAGTGACTTTCATGAGTGATCTGGGGAATGGACCTTGCTCAAGGGCACCACAGCAGACAGATTTTTCATCTTAAAAAACTGGGATTCAAGCTAGTGGACTTTCAAATATCTGTCTCCCCCTTTTCTTAACAATCAGATTTTTGTGTAAAGAGAGTCACATTGCCTTAGATTAATGTTACTAAGGCTTTAAGAGATGGCGGTAATCTACCGTGCCCTCCAGAATGAGTGTATCTCTTGGTAAATATGAAAAACAATGTCAGTGTTGTTCATCAGCTTGATAGTACACTTTGTGAAATCTAACCTTTACCTGAGGTAGAATCGTTTAAAGGAAAAAGTAATTCTTACTCAAGAAATATATGTTATTCTAAGAAACATGTTGTGACCATTGAGTCATGTTTCACTGGGGTGAACATATATATATTCATCCATTATTTTGGGAAAGGTCAGACAAAATACAGATTAAATGAGTCGAAAGGTTGTTGATCTTCATATTTTAGACAATTTCTGTCAACAAAAAAGCCAGTCGACTCCCACCAAGACATAAATTGCCTGCATCTGAAATTTGGTTAATGTCATTGGAACTTTGATTGGAAACAGATTCTATGGTCAGATGAATCAAAATTATATTTTATGGGCCACAAACACCATAGAGGGTTTGGTGAAAAAAAGAAAATGTCCACTGTGAAGAATGCTGGTGGATCTGTGATGTGTGGGGCTCTTTTACTTCCAAAGGCCCAGGGAACCTGGTTAAGATACATGGTATCATGGATGCTTGCTGCCTTGGCCTGGAGGTGAAATGTGGGTCTTCCTGGAGGACAATGAGTCCAAACATTTGTCCATATCCACCCGACAATGGCTAATTGAATAAAGAGTCAATCCCAGTCCTCTAAACTAAACCTCACTGAAGTTCTGTCAGGTGAGCTGAAGAGAAGAGTCCACACGTGAGGATTAAGGACTCAAATAGATGTGTAGAGATTCCTCATGAATGAATGGTCTCATATCCCCAGCTATCTGTCTCCCACTTTATCAAACATTACAGGAGAAGACTCATTGCTCTTATCTTGGCAAGGGGAGGTTGAATGTGTACCTGTAGCAGTGATATGTAAGGACTGATTCATTTGCTCTAGGTTAGCTTTCACTTGAAGTGTTGAAGAGTGATAAGTAGATTGTTGCAAATGGGAAATTTCAGCCACAATGGGCAAAAATATAAGAAAACCTCTTATCTTCAATAACTGACGTCGCCCCCATTGGCTGAAATAACGTTGTCCTTTTCTGGTAACTGTCTACTGTGTTCATTCATCAACTGGTATGAATATTTTTTTATGCAGCTTCAACAGTGTCATGTTCAAGCATTTTATAGTATTACGGCAATTTGGGCAGTTTTGTTGTTACTTTGTGTGTTTTGAATCATTATTCTGTTGCAAGATCCTTATTCAGCTATAGCTTTTTGATGGATATGGAATTCATGGTTGACTCAGTGATGGCAAATAGTCCAGGTCTGGACCATAAAGCATGCCACCACCTCCATGCTTTATGGTTGGTAAACACTGTCTGTTCAAAGGCAGTGTTTCATCTTCACCAAAAATATGGTCCATCATTGTGGCCAAACAACACCTTTGACTCAGTTGTCCATAGCACACTGTACCATTAATTTTGGTCTTAACCCAGGTGTTGGCTGGCAAATGTCAGTCATGCTGTATTATAGTTTTTTGAGAGCTGAGGCTTCTTCCTTCACAAAGTCCCACATAGACTAAGTTTGTTCAGCCTATTTCTGACAGTTGACCCACGCATGTCATCATTGATTGTGGATAGAGAAGCCTATAGATCTTCTCTTAGACTTTGGCTCAAATTGTTAGGACATCCTTTCCTATGTAGATTGCAAGGGGTATGTACTTTTCTCCATTAATAGATGATCTTTCTGATAGTGGAATGATGTAGTTCTAATTTCTTGGAAATGTCTTTGTAACCCCCCCACCCCACCCCATAGACATGAATAATCTTTCTTCTAAGCGTGATGTGTTACCCCACACCTACATTTTAGCCATTTTATGTGACAATAAAAGTAGGTGTATACTAATGTTTTCCACATAATAAAATAGCATTTCTGTTTATTTTAATTCCAAAAATGTTATGAAAGCTTTTTTGTGCCATTTCTTAAATGTATCAATGAATGTGTTTGCAATTTAGCTAAAATATCAGTGTGTCCAAATTTGTAAAAAGATAACTTTCCAGTGCAATCAGTAAATCCGTTCTATATTCTAACATTTCTGCTCTTATTGAATTTCAGACATCTAGATAATGTTATTGAAATGTATTAACATTAACAAAAACAATTTAAAATGATTGATCAGTAGGTATTTAGTTATTCGTAATAGGTTTTATATTTGTAAACATAAATAATTTCAAGCTATTATAATTGCTATAATAAGTCACATAAATAATTTCCCAGTGCAGTTTGGGAATAAACCTCAAAATATATTTCACCATAGATTTGGGGGGAGGGGGTCAAATTCAGACAGAGACCCTGTATCACAGAGAAAAAGTTAAAATAATGTCTGCCTTACAGTACTTGAAAAAGCCCTCGTGAAAAAGAATAACGACACTGTTTATGGCTAAAAGACAGCTATCATCAACTACGGCTGCTGATGGATGTCGGCTCAGACAGAGACAACGATGTTAGGGGATTAGAGGAGGTGGGGAGGAGGTGGAGAGGAGGTTGGGGAGGAGGTCGGGGGTGGCTGGGCAGAAGAGAGGAGGGGGAGGAGGAATGATAAGCTCCCCTGGGACTATACTGTCCAAAATTAATTACTCAGATTCAGCATTTTTAAATGTGCCACTTAATATACTGGCTGCATAATTACATTTCCAGCCCTGTGACCTTGAGGAGCATTTCTCCAGATAATAAATGAGATGAACGGATAATCAACCAACTAAGACACAACTACTGACTGGCTGAGGTTGAGGCTGAGACTGAGAAGGAGCTGGGACATGGACTAAGAAATGGTTGAGAAAGAGATGGGACATGGACTAAAAAGGGGTTGAGAAGGAGATGGGACATGGACTGAGAAGGGGTTGAGAAGGAGCTGAGACATGGACTAAGAAGGGGTTGAGAAGGAGCTGAGACATGGACTGAGAAGGGTCTGAGACATGGATTAAGACTGGGGCTGAGGCTACTGGTACTGGGTTTGGCAAACAACTTAGCCCAGCACCTTGGAGTTAAGGCTAGGGCTAACGCTTGGGCTTGGTTTAAAGCCAGGCTTGGGTCAATGCTGGAGCTTGGGTTAAGGCTGGAGTTAGGTTTGGTGTTGCCATAGACTCTGCCCCAGTGAGGGTCTGACAGAAATAAATATGTAGATATATAGAGCCTCGGGGTGATCTTCTGGTTGGTTGATAGAGGTGGGCTAGACTATAAACACTTTAAAGGATCAGTCGGTCTTGGGCTCTGTGGAAATCTCAACCTTGTATTGTGGATTGGTTATGGATCTGGCACAATGCCAGGCATGCAGTGCATGAAAATGGTAATATTTAACATTTTAACTAATTTCTAAAGGGCTATATATATTGTGCTAATGGTAAATGCAAAAAATTTAGACATCTAAATTCAATGAACTATGGAAATAAATTGATTGATTTGTAACCACGTTCCTATACATGGGTTTATTTGAGATGTGATGTGCAGAATTAGTGCTACTGATTGGAGAATTAAAGAGAACATTCTTGACCGTATTCAACTTTATTAAAAAAAATTGACTGACTTTATATCTAATTACAAAAAGTGCTTTCACCCTTTATTCATCATATTCTGAATCTCTCAAATCCTCAAATTCCTCAACTGGTGATAACTCCAAATGTATTTTGATCAAAGGTGTTTCAGCCTGCTGCTAATACTAAATTCATTCACAACTATCAAAAGCTTACCGGCAAGTTCTATAGAAATTATTTAAAAAAACTTTAAAAAACTAAAATAACAATATTAATTGTATTGTTATTCATTTTACAATGTGTGTCGGATTTACTGGAAGTCATTTTATCTGCAGCCACTATTATAATCGGGCTTCCTCAAAAAAGGGCTTCCTTTATATGTTGAATGTCAGTGAAAAGCATAGATGGAAGAGAAATTCTGGATGTGCTGCTTTATTCCCCCTACAGCTGTTTTGTAGGGTCGAAACATTTCGCTTTTATGTTGCTGAAAAAAAAAACATTGCTTTCCTCTCACCAAAGACTGTCTGTCTCTCTGTTGCTCTCAGCATCGGCTGCATGTCCTTTGAAATGGAATCAGACGATTGACACCAAAAGCAGAGCGCTCAAATCTAACAAGCCATTACAAATTACATATTAACTTTATTTTATGCTACAACTAAAACCATATACTATAGCTTCCCTTTTGCTTCATAATGGGACTCGGAGCATATAAAACAATTAAGGATATAAATAAATGTCCCTTTTTTAAATAATTCTCCTGACAGTGATTCAGGACACGGCCAGCCTCTGCTGAGCATATTTTATTAATGTAATTCAACATATCAATCATGTTGGCCAGACGACCCTCCGTTTGATTTTAATACTTTCTGTTCTTCTGTGAGTTTGAAGTTAAACGGTGGAAAGACTAATGAAATCCTTGTTAATGCAGCCCCCGACCCCTTCTCTTGTTCTGGGTTTGAACCGGGTTTGAACCGCTGCCAAGGCAGACTAACTGGATACTGTTTAAATTTAATTACCCAGGATTCACATGAGGTTATAACACATTAGAGACATGCGTCCTGAAATGTTACATTTTTTACATGATTATATTATTACATTAAAAAAACTATTCTTCCATGCAAGTTGTTCAGGGCAAATCCCATCATTGTCATAGTTGACATTCAGATTTTACAATGGTGATGTACACTGAAGAAATATGAACTGTTTTGTTAATTCTGTAATTAATTTGAGGGATTTTGCTCAATTGGGTTAGGTCTTGATTTCCTCCATTCTCTCTTGTCCTATTTAAATTACTAGTAGGCCTAGTGACCTTGATAAGAGAAACAAACACGACATATCCACTAATATTATAAAATCTCTAACCAAAGCCAACAATATCAAGTAGGATATATCTTTAAATCTTTTTTTTAATTTTTTTCTGGGCTTCGGCGGCTCTTCGTCCACTCACTTCTCTACTCCTCCCAGAGTGCACTTCTTCGGAGGTATTTAAATTGCTAGTAGTGAGCAAATATCACGAGGCATTGAAGGCGTAATGATATACGCCTCTGCTGCTTCAGTGGTACCTGTTATGTTGAGGGACGACTCTCGTTTCCGCCTTGGCTGTGGAAAAATGTCATCAGCATTGACATGTCAGCCACTCTGTCTTTATTTAACATATCATGCATCGACGCTGTCATTTGTCATGCCGGCTAAAGCCCGGCCGATGGGTGGGGACTGCCGTTAATATACCCGGGTCCTTCATGGGACGGTTTGTCTTTCTGTTTCCCAGGGACAGACCCCCTTAGAGTGCTGCAGGACCTGCCCGTTCTCATCTCGAGCCTCTGCTCTCGCAAGAACCCGGAGACGGTTAAAGTTGCTGTTGCCTTGACTAGACAGTTAAGGCTGTATAATAGACTGTTGCTGTGTGCTTTCATGCTTCATTTAGTTACCCACTGAAGGAGGTTGTTCCCTGGTTACTTTGGGTATCGGTAGGTATGAATTATAATACGTAGCTCTGTAAAAATAGTTATAATAGGAAAAAGACAGCCAAAGCCAATTTTTGTTTGCCTCAGTTAATTAAAATAAAGTTAGAGTGTTGAATAAAATTACCATTTTTGGATGGTCATTTGACTAATTCAAATAAAATATCAATGTGTCAGTCGTACGTTGAAAAGACACTCCCCAGGTTTGCCTTGGATCAGACACGCCAGAACACCAGTTCAAACGGGTTCAAACAGTGATCATAAACAACATCCGTAACAAGATGAATGTAATGTTACGCTAGCATGTCTTGGGAGAGGGATTCCCGGAGACAGCGCCGGCCTGTGTTTGTACTGCTAACTGATGGATGACTAATAGAATAACAAACAATCCATTTACTAACTGGCAACAACACAGTAATCTGCTCGTTTCTCAGCTTAACCGGAATGCCAATAGAGTATTGACCAAATGTCAGCCCTTTGGCTCACAGAGACAGCATCTCAATTACACTGCAATTTTTCTCTTTGTCCGTGAAGGGTCTCACACATGCGTGCGCACACACACACTTGCTCACGCATGCCACTTCATAGCTCAAGCTCGTTGGACTCAATTATAGACAAGAAAAAGTAGGTTGTTCAAGCTGGGTCCCTCGTGTCAGACCTGTTACCAGGACTTACTGTACAAGGTATTAAATACAGTCATTTCATTGCTATGCTTTAACCAAGCCAGTTATTCTGTTGCTGTTATGGCTAATTAAACAATCCTACTGCACAGAATCGATACGGTTTATTAATAGCTTTAATAGCCTGTTTTACTGGTAATCTGATTAGTGAAAATCATGGAAGACCTGTTTTACAGTTTTGAATTATATTATGATATGTTGTGTTTTTACTTACATTTGAAATAGGAAGAATTCCATTACACATGTTGTCTTTCAACCTATACTTCTAAAGAACTGTTCAATGGGACCAACCCATTTATTAAAATCAAATTATCTTGGACAAACCCATTGTATTACGGCTAATCTGTAATCCTCTGGGATTGTGTTAAATGGATATAATCGCCACGAGGTGCAAATTTTCATGTGTCCTGATTTTTATTTCTTCACTGTCCAACTTGAATAACTATCTTGTCACACCTGTTCACACCACTGTCAAACCAGTTCAAACCAGTTCAAACCAGTTCCACATAGGGCTCGATGGGTTTTTTCTGTTGCCTTAGACCCCCTTTATATATTAGGTCACTAATTAGCCAGGCTTTCCCCTCACCTTGGTTGGGATGTGTCAGATGGGCACCAATTGTACATTAGGATTTTACTCAGTTATCTGACACCCTGATCCAAGGTAACTTCGAGGGGTGAGTGCATACAATTCTGGCCTGGTCCCCCAGGGAATCTAACCCACCCTCTGGCCCTCCACACTCCACCAACTGAGGTACATGGTACTTCTGAAGTTGAAAGGAAGAAACATAAACCAGCATACACAAGGCCCTCCACGGAATCGGTTTGACAACTGTGCACTGAAACAATATTCTTTTATAGATAATCACTGTAACTCTATGTCTGTAATAGATCATCACTGTAACTGTATGTCTGTAATAGATCATCACTGTAACTGTATGTCTGTAATAGATCATCTCTGTAACTGATGTATGTCTAATAGATAATCACTGTAACTGTATGTCTGTAATAGATAATCACTGTAACTGTATGTCTGTAATAGATCATCACTGTAACTGTATGTCTGTAATAGATCATCACTGTAACTGATGTATGTCTGTAATAGATAATCACTGTAACTGTATGTCTGTAATAGATCATCACTGTAACTGTATGTCTGTAATAGATCATCACTGTAACTGATGTATGTCTGTAATAGATAATCACTGTAACTGTATGTCTGTAATAGATAATCACTGTAACTGATGTATGTCTGTAATAGATCATCACTGTAACTGTATGTCTGTAATAGATAATCACTGTAACTGTATGTCTGTAATAGATAATCACTGTAACTGATGTATGTCTCTCAGTCGGACGCTGCAGATCTTCATTTTAACACCCTGGTTGTTTTCCGGAAAACCGTGTGGTGTGTTCAGCGTTAAAAGATTGTTAATTGCACGTTCAATTGTCAGACCTGATAAAAACATTGGGAGGAGAAATGTGTTAACCCCTGCATGGGTGTCAATTGGACTGGACGGTTCAAGCTAAAACCCTATGTATTCTGTATGGCTGTGAGCATGTCTGTACTGTATTCCACAGCTAGATGGCAGCCCTATCTTCTAAGGCTTGGAGTACTGTCTGTGCTAATCTCTTGCCTTCCTCCACTCAGACCAACACAGCAATTTTCTAATTCATACATTATCGACCACACGCATTTCTTCCAGTTGAAGTTAATTTTAATTAAAGTGATCTCAGTTTTCAGTGCAAGTAAAAACCTATGTATTAATTCCCTGTGTATTTGTGTTAGCATACAAAAAATAACTTCATGTTTGACCTCGTCTTCAATAACTCCAGTGTGCCCTTCAGTAATGCAGGTGAAACTGTTTCACACATTATTATTTGACTATTATTTTTCATTTCATATTATTTCACAGGGGGACAGTTAGCGGCTCTTAACAAGTTGGTTCCCCTACTTTATTTTTATGAACAGAGTGTTGTCTCCCGTGACCGCTGACCAAATCATAGATTGAATGTTTACTTTCTATAGTAAACAAATTGCATCAAAAGACCAACACACTCAGTGTTTACCAGAACCCAGGTTGCTACTGAAAAACATCACGGGCTCCCCCCAAATGGAACCCTAACCCTATTCAGGGTACTACTCTTGACCGGGGCTCATGGGAGGTAGTGCATGCTTTAGGGAATAGGGTACCATTTGGGTTACCTGAGGATAGGTATATTCAACCTGGAGAGCACAACAGAGGCTGTCTTGTCTCGTACTGTTAGAAAAATGGCTGCCTTCTCACATACAGGCTAAATGATTAACCTTGTCACAAGGGGCAACTGGCAACGTACATCATTTATTAGTTCAATACACCACAGCCACCACACAAACAGCAGGCCATGCCAAGCACGTGCACAATTTGAATATTTCCTTTCTGAATAACAGCGTGTGTGTTTTAATTTGCTTACAAATGTCTAATTAGTTTTTTTTTTGCTGTTGTTTCCAGTGAGACCCGTCTTCCATTTTTCATACCATTTGTACGGTAGGCATGAAATGTAGACGTGAAATCTTTAATGTTTGGACAATTAAAGGTAATGTTCCTCTCATAATACAGGGCAGGCCTACATTTTCAAAAAAATCTCATTACAACTGTCTGTGCTGAAAGGACAATTTGTCAGGCTAACTACACGATGTGAGTAGGGGCTAGCATGAATATGAATCTAATATTCTGTAGGTCAGAACAGAGTGAACAGAAGACAATTCAATTGATCTGTAGAAAAAAAAGAAAGTCATCATATAACAATTGCATGTTGTTCATGTTGAATGCACCTTCAAATTTTCAGAGCTTTTCGAAAGCCTGACCTAGCAGACTTCAGTGACAGTGTAATCATCACATGTTATACATTTGTTTAAATACTTTCAGTGTAAAAAAAATCTGTCACCCCAAAAAACACATTCCCTTTTTTTTTTTTTTTACTTAGCCATTTGGCAATTAATTATTTAGAGATTTTCCAGAGCGGGTTGCGCTTAACATTTGCTCTCTGCGAAACACGATGTCGTCTGCTGCCCCAGGCTGACTGCGATGCCACTACCTCTACAGGGGAAGTCCTCAGCTCCAAGCTGTCTTCAGTGGAGCGTTGCCAGAGGAAATCACAGGTGGCTCAATCTGAAATAGAGTGTGTGTGCATGTGTGTGTGTGTGTGTGTCTGTGTATGTGTGTGTGTGTGTGTGTGAGAGAGACCTTCATTTAACCAGCAAAGACGTAGATAACTCGAGTTACCTGGGAACCAGTGATGTCCTTTGCCTAAAATGTCCCATTAGTGGAACAGCCTGGAAGATGAATGAAGAGTTTATGCTCCAGTTGTTGCCGGTCTGATGGACAAAAAAGTGCTCCCTTGGCCTGCACCACTTGCACTCCTGCACAGCCCTCCACACACACACACACACACACTCTCTCCTTATTTAACAACCACAGGGCCAGGACGTTCCGACCACACCCTGTCCTCCCCAGCTGCCCCCAAGTTCCCCTTGCCCCTGAGCACATTAGAGACGGTAATCGGAAGAGGATAGTCTCTGTAACCTTCCAGGACCATTTCAATGGCTTTCAATTGGTCTGGGAGTGTGTCCCCACTCTCACATCCATCTCTCTCTGCATACCGAGGCTGTGTGTGGCCAGAACGACGCCCTGTTCCCAGTGTGGCCATGCCGAGCAGGGCGCCTCACGTTCTACAGGGTGTCATTTAGGACTCACACCCAACCAACTACCTTCCACCTGCATGAACGCCTATAAAACGCCCCCCCCCCCCCCCCCCGGAGACCCTGACTCACACCACGGTTGGACGTGCCCCATTTTGTTTGCAGCCCTCGTCTTTTGACAGTTAAAAAGTTGACAAATGGACATTATTATTAAGAGAAGGTTACTTTTAAACATGGCGCCGGGCAACGAGGTAGCATCTCTGGCTCTCCGTCACTGTCAGGGGAACTAATGATAAGGCATCATAAGTCTATGGGACACAACGCAAGATGGAGCGAGATCCTCGCTCGCCTTAATCAACGCCTGTCGCTGGCACTCATCAGGCATTCATCTTGATTCGGCATGGACTTTTGCCCTGCTCTACAACCAGACAGACGGCTGTAGACACACACGCGGAGGAAGGAACGCCACACTGTAGGTTTAGCTGGCGAGCACACTGAGGATGTATGAGCAGATAGAGAGCCTTGAGCGTTGGATATGAGGAAGGGAGTTTTGATGGAGAAGGTGCTGTTGTATTTTTGTTTATTATTTTTTGCTACGTTGACAAATGCAGAAAGAAAATGTCAAAGTGTGTCCACTGAGCAAAGAGTGGCTGACAGGCTTAGTGTGAAAAACAATGGGTACATTTTTTTTTGCACTTGCAGAATTGTAACTACAGGTTTATTATCTGACTGAGGCGTAATTCTCATTGGACTACAACTTTCTTTCTCAATCCAAAGTCACACAAAACCTGTTTGCAGTTTTCAATAATAAACAGACCTTAATAATGCATCTTCCTTCTCGTTGAGTAGACATTTGGCACATCTGAGCCTTGGCTTCCAATACACCTGTTGTTGTCCTAGTGAAAACACACAAGTCAGAGGGTGAAACTAATACAGAGACTTTGTTCGCACACGAAACACGACTTCGGCAATCTGACAAATCTTTAAAGTTTCTCTGAGGAGAGCAAATATCCCCAGGGCTCCAGACTCCAAGATGGTAGGATGCTGGGACTGGAGAGAGGGCCATTTTTAAAGAGAACAGTTAAGTGAAGTAACGTATAACATTGTTCTGTCTGTAATATTAATCATAGACAATATGTTTTCTCTGGTGAGCATGCTGACATTCTATGGGCCCAACTCAGGGAGGGATTTCAGGCAGATGGGCATTATGTTTAACTGGACAGGAGCTGGACTCTGAGACTACTTTGGCTCCCTCTCTCCTCCTCTCTCTCCCTCTCTCCTCCTCTCTCTCCTCCTCTCTCCCTCTCTCTTCCTCTATCTCCCTCTATCTCTACATGTCAACTTTATTTCTTTCTCCATCCTGTGTGCACCCCTCCAAATGGTGAAATCTATTTAAACTGGGCCTAATTATCTTCACTCTCTAGCTTGCTTTGTTTAGGACACGGTGATCAATAGCCTGCATATGTTCAACAATATGAGCTGCACACGAGAGAGAGGTAAAATTTGAGCAGTATATCAGCACCAGAGGCAACATTGTCGACCACTGGATTACCTTAGGCCATGGATAATAATAGTTTGCAGCTAAAATCGCAAGATGCCCGCTAGATAAAATTCTTGGGGTATTCTTTCAGTCTCCCTAAATAATTATGAGTTGGAGGTGTTTCAGACAATTATGTACCACAGAAATGTTGTGCTGGGAGAGTTCAACTGGGTGCCTGGTGTGAACTGCAGTCTGCTCGTCTCCCTACATCTAAACATGCTATGGTGAGACTGTGAATGTGTACATCAACTGTAAATCCATTCAGCGCTCACTTCCCATTATCCCATTAGCTTATCAACCATATCTCGGCTCCTGTGATTCCTGTTTCATTGGGAGTTGCTAATTTAGCATGAAGATGTTACGTAAATCGAAAGGACATTCAGAAAGTCACTAGTAAAAAAAGGGGCCTAAAGACAACGAACGGTACTTCATTAAACACGACGTGTTACTAAAGGCCCCAGGACACATCAGTTGCATTGGGCGCATTAAACCATTTCTCTTGCTCGGGCGAACATGGTGTGCTCGTGTGCTTCAAATATTTTTATTCTAAAAAAGAGGAGGGAGCAATAATATTACCTCAGAACAAAGGGAGGTGTCCAAACCTCTGATCAATCGCAGTATGCAAACTAAACCAAAGTATACTAATATACATATACTAATTTATACTTTATATACAATATACTGAAATAAACACCAATATATACCTTAATATACTAATGTATGCATTATATATATTATTCTAAAATATACACCAACATATACACAAATATACTAATGTATGCATTACATATATTATACAAACATACACATTAATATATGCAGTAATATACTAATATATACATTATATAATATCCTAAAATATACACTAATGTATACAGCAATATACTAATATATAAATATATATGATATACTACAATTAATGCTAATGTATCCACTACTATCATAATAAATGCATTATAAATCATATAATAAAATATACACCAATAGATACATTACATATAATGTGCTAATATATGCACTAATAGATACATTATATATAATGTACAAAAATATACACTAATAGATACATTATATATAACATACTACAATATACACTAATAGATACATTATATATAACATACTAAAATATTCACTAATAGATACATTATATATAACATACAAAAATATACACTAATATATACATTATATATAATGTACAAAAAATACACTAATAGATATGTTATATATAACATCCTAAAATATTCACTAATAGATACATTATATATAACTTACTACAATATACACTAATAGATACATTATATATAACATACAAAAATATACACTAATAGATACATTATATATAATGTACAAAAATATACACTAATAGATACATTATATATAACGTACAAAAATATACACTAATTGATACATTATATATAACATACTACAATATACACTAATAGATACATTATATATAACATACTAAAATATTCACTAATAGATACATTATATATAACATACAAAAATATACACTAATAGATACATTATATATAATGGACAAAAATATACACTAATAGATATGTTATATATAACATTCTAAAATATACACTAATAGATACATTATATATATCATACTAAAATATACATTAATAGATACATTATATATAACATACTAAAGACACAGTAAAGCAGGATACTTTGTGTGGCAGGACTACCCAGCTTGTTCTTTCCCTGATACTTTCAGGCATTGTCCGTATTCATACTTACACTTGTGCCTGTCTGTATGCATTGCTATGTATGTTGGTGTGTGTGTATAAGTGTGTCATAGAGGGATGAGCTATAGCCAGGGGTTATGTGACCGCTAATAACACCAGTCTGGTCAAGGACAGGTCATTTACCTAGATTAAACAACCCGCTTTCTCTGTCAATATGGACGCCTTCTTCTAAAAATGTGTCTGCCACGCATGAGGAAACTAGTCTCCCGTCCCATATAGCTTCCTGTTCCCTATCTGGCATGCTACTTTTGACAGGGGCACATAAGGCCATGGTTCAAAGTAGTGCACTAAATAGAGAAAAGGGTGGTGTTTGGGACCCCCCCCGCTGGTCTGTCTACTTAGTCCAGCGCAGTGCATCGTAGGACGAGATTAAACGGCAGACATCTCTGCCTGAGGCAGGGGGGGGGATGATGAAACAATCTTTAATCTCTGTGCCTTCCGGGCGTACTCAACACCTGCTAGCCTTGATGAGGAGAAAGAGAGAGAGAAAGAGAGAGAGAAAGAGAGAGAGAAAGAGACAGAAAGAGACAGAAAGAGAGCACAGAGTGTAGTGGTAGGGTACATATTAATATTCACACACAGTTGTCTCTCCCTTTCTCTCCTTCAGGTTTTGACCCCTCAGTGTTCGTCAATCTGTGGAAGAAAAAAACAAAACAACAATTTGAAACTTTTTAATTGCCCGAACGAACAGAGGAAAAGGAAGCAAAAGTAGAGGACTGGCTGGCTCCAACCCTCTGGTTAGAACTGAATGTCTGATACTGACACTGCGTCATATGAAAACAAGACATATCAATGCTGTTGTCTTTTTCTGTTTTTACTCGATAGATTAGCAGGCATTTGTCATCTTGCTCATCTCACTTTATAAAATGTCACTTGATTGGTTGATGTGATTAATATGTGATTTGCCAGACCAAAAAAAAAAACATGTTTCAAATCTCCTGCATTTCATGATATTCTTTGCTAATAACTGAGCATATGTTTGAAGAGGTTTTTGATTAAATCACAGGAATGAAGATCATAAAGCTGTCTTAAAACTGTTAAAAAATATATTTTGTATTCAATTTTGATAAAGATTTTGATTTACTTAATTGTGTCCATCATAAGTAAGTGATTTTGTATTATAAACATACATTTTTGGTAATTTAATTGAAGTGAGACAGAAAGAATGTATTACAAATTATATAATTTAAGTTTTCACATTATTTACGATTATCATCAAATCATTCTTACTGGAGATAATAAGAGCCTTAAAAAATTTAATATTCAAGTTCAAGTTCAAAGTTTATCTAACAATTGCACTGAATTACACAGCATCATCCTGCACAATTACATTCTTGTGACATGGCACACAACATCTACATAGTAAGAATTAAGTAATATATTAAGCAAGAAATACAGCAAAAATATTCCAATACTATACATGACAATGTAAACTAGCAACAATTTTTTAAAGAGTAGGTTGGGGAATATGAGTAGAAGTATTAAATAATTTTGATAAAGCGAGTAAAGCAATACTATACATGACAATGTAAACTAGCAACAATTACTCATCTGCTTTTGCATTGGACAGTGTTAGTGGAACACCGTCAATACAAGACTAATTGAGAGGGATCATTTAAAGTGGGAAATTACTTCTGATGGTTTCAACTGTGTTAATGTTCTCCTGCTTGATCTGTGCAATTACCTGATGTCACGTGAAAGTCAGTTACTTATTCATTCAAATCAATCAGTTCAGCCTGCCTCCACCTGATCTCCTGACTCTTCTCCTTGTCAGATCCTGTTCTACGGGGCAGCGTAGATAAAGGCTGTTCACACGAAAAAGATAATATCAATTCTACACTGAAAATAATGTTGAATGCAACATTCAACAATTTCAGAGATACTACTGAGTTACCAAGGAAAAGGAGAAATGTCCACTAAGAGGGATGTAAACAAACAGAATATTTGTTTATCATTTATATTTTCGTTCAGTATATTTCCATAGGGCAGACCAGAGCGGGGTGAAGCTTTCAGACTGATCTGAGGTAAACTGACTGCTGCACTCCAAAGGGTGAAGTCAGAGCTAAAGAGGGAGCCTGCATCTTGATAAGGTGAAGGGAAGCCGGGCTAGAGACGAGAATAAGCATTAGATTTTTGTGAGAATTTTGTGCCTGTAACATTTCAGGAGTCGTCATACCGTAATTGAAATTTTATTTTTCCATTCATAAAACTTTTTTTTTTTTTTTATATTATTTTAATTAATAAATGTTTAATAACCCAATTATTAAACATTTTCCACAGCTTTCTTTCGCCCTTAAAACGCTGGGATTAGAAAGTCTAAAATACCTTGTTTTTTTTCCCATTTTCCTAACAGCTCCTAAACTAAAAGGGCAATATTATAATTTTTAATTATTTTTAACATTGTGTGACATAACTTGTTTTGTTAAATAATGACATATACCTGTATCTGAAATTGAAGGCATATTTTTGGATTTTGCCCTTTGTGTAGAGGATTTTCCCAACTGTTTAATACCATTGCACATCTCTGCATTTAGTATTAAGGAAGATTCTGGAGCCAATGCTAACTAGCGTTAGCATAATGACTAGAATTCTATGGTATCTTGCAGCACATACCATAGACTTCTTGTCATCGTGCTTACCCTAGTTAGCATTGGAACTACTGCCATTTTGTGATATCCTTCCAAGTGCACTCAGAGACATGCACATTTTGTCTATGAGCTAAGATGACTCTTGGGAGGTTATAAAGGCTTTACAAAGTTTTTATAACCTTATGAAGCATACAGTATATCGCCCTAACTCTCCCACTTAGATGTATTATTGGACTTGACCTAAACTCTCCCCGTTTGGGAGACCAGCTGGCAGGTGTCTCCACAGACATCTTAAATCTCTCCCTGACCCAATCCGTGAGACCGATGGGCTTCAAGCAGACCGCCATGGTCCTGGGCCCAAGAAAGCCAAGGCAACTTGCCTAAGTGGCTGTCGTCCAGTTACAACTGTGGTCATGAAGCCTTTAAAGGCCGGTCAATGCTTAAATCAACACCATCATCCTGGAAACCATGAACCCGCTCCAATTTGCATACTGACCCAACAAATCCACAGACGACGGACTCTTGAATGCATGCCACCCTGCCTTCTCCCATCTGGACCAGAGGAACTCTTGAATGCATGCCACCCTGCCTTCTCCCATCTGGACCAGAGGAACTCTTGAATGCATGCCACCCTGCCTTCTCCCATCTGGACCAGAGGAACTGTTGCGCGACAACGCTTTTCACCGACCACAGCTCAGAGTTCACGACAAAAGTGCTCTCCGAACTCAACCGTAAGCTCCCTGTTTCCCCGTGGCTCCACGGCCGCAAACGAGTCCCACGCCATCATCCAGTTCTCAGTGTACACAGCGGTGCTGGCCCTAATTAAAGACAGCCCACAGCAGAACCACAGGGCTGATCGTGGACTAGAAGAAACAAAAGGTTGACCGCGTCCCCGTCCACACTGACAGGGCTGAAGTAAAGCCATAAGGACATTGTTATTTGTACTGATGGGCCGGAAAGACTCAGTTCTGGGCGTTATTCCTGTTTGATGATTGCAGTTCCAATGTTTGGCACAGTCCTCAGACTCTGTCAATTTTGTCAAAGGAGAAATCATGGATTTCTTTCTGGCGAACAATTCCCCCAACAGTCTATTTAAATGTGAGGCACACCTCTGACATTGCCACAGATTTACCAGTAACTTTTTTTGGTAGGAGCTGGGGGAAGAAATTCAACCTCTCCCTGAAGCTTAATTTAAAACCTCCCCTTTAAAATGGGGGAATGGCATTTAAGCAGTTTGTTCCAGGGAGATATCGCTCTCCCCCTCTTTTTTTAGAAGCGAAAGATTAGAAGTTTGCGAGCACACTACACTTGAGCGTACAAGACGAATGGTTCAATGCGCCATGCAACCACGGTCTGCTGGGGCCATAAAACACCTTTGGAAGGTGGGGTCCCAGCCAGGTGGGGTCCGTCCCAGCCAGGTGATCAGCATGTTGATGGCAACCCTGGAGCTATTAGGGCAGATTGTCTTGCTCAAGGGCAGAATTTTCACCTTGCCTGCTCAATGGTTCTAGCAAACCTTTTGTTTACTGTCCCCTCTGTCATATAACATACCTCGTTAAAAACATAATACGTACAGTTTGTACAGTAGATACTACCTGTATGTAAATATATATTGACACCCCAACCGTTTTCCTCTTAGAAATGTGTCTTTCTCCATTTATTTTCCATTCCCAAATTTGCTGTGGCTTTAGTGGAAACTGATTGGTGTCTCTCTGCTGAGTGATTTAAACCCACAGGTGTATAGGACATCCATCCAATACCACGACAACACATCACATCCTATCGTCTTACTGGGAATTATCAAGTCACTGACAGGAGGACGTCCTCACCCTTCAGTGGCGCCCTGTTCTCCATCGGCCCCAGTCAAAGGCACTGCTGTTCTTAGGGAATAGGGTCCTATTTAGGACACGCCAGGAAATGACAGCGGGCTCCTTTAAAGGTCAAGATTTGCTGTGTTTGAAGCTCAGCTCAAACATAAATGCCCGGTAATTCCAGTTCCACTGATTGCCACACTCTTCAGACTCTGTCAATTTTGTCAAAGGAGCCTGTGGGTGGGGGCAGCATTAGTTTGGCGTCTCGTCGAGGGCCCTCGTCCTCGCCGGTGTCTCACGTTGGAGACGGAACATAAAGCCCCAGTCTATTAGCTTCCACACCCACAGGACAGATGTTCCCAGCTAAGAGGGGCCAGGGAGAATGATAGCACATTACTGCCCTAATGTGTGTCTGATACCGGGTCTCCTCTGGTGCAAGTCTCCTGTGATCCCCCATGTCCCCGTGTATCACTTTCTCTTATTTCCATCCTCTTCTTTTTTCCCCTCCCTCTCTTTCTCAATCCTCTTTCGCCCTCTCTTTCATTGTCACTCTCCCTCTCACCCTTTATCTCCCTCCCCCCTGTCTCTTTCCAGCCCAATTCTCTGTTTTTCCCTCTCTCGCTCTCTCATCTATTCTCCCAGTGCTACTGCCCCTCCCTCCCCCTCTCTCTCTCTCTCTCTCTCTCTCTCTCTCTCTATCGTCCTGACTTTGTGGTGTTTGTTGTTGTCTCCAGAGCAATGTGATCCAGCCCTGGAGCCACACGGAACACAGAACATTAATCACAGTTCCACACTGAATGCTGTGCCAGAGTCTACTGAGGAATGAAGAGACAATGGCCATACAGGAACTCATTATATCAAATAAATACATTTTTAAATACATACTGAATAATCCATATGTAATTCGGTGTGGGACAACGGGGTCACAGTTGTCTTTGTACATCGTAGAATAATATTGTCTATTAATAAAAAGCCTATGTGGGGGGGGGGGGGCCTTGTGTCACTGGTGGCTTGGTTAGAAGGAGACCGGCTGCAACTATTCTAGTGAAAAGGGTATTTATTCCTGTTCTTGTAATTGTATTTCTACACAGAATGCTTGGAGGCTGCAGCAGAAGCAATGCTTTCGACAGGAACTCTGGAACGGATGGTAGCGTTTGCAGATCAGGATGCAAACCAAAAGGGTTCCACTTAGAACTTCAAAGCATCCTGTAACAGAGAATGGGGTTTTCTTACAAGAACATGCATAGAACCCTTTTTATTGACTGGGTTTACAAGTGTATTTTATTTAATTACACACATTTAGAACACAGTCCCTTGTCTGTCTATCTGGAAGGGGGTAAAACCAGGAAGTTAACTGTAGTTTGCTCTGACCTACTCGTGGCTCCCAAGCTGGTAACACCCACAGCATCCTGAGGTGATCGTTGCTGCTAGGACACATCTCTTTACACACCAAAACAACTCTGCTCATTCTGTTGGTTTAAAATGTCTATGGCAGAACTTCCTTCCTGGGTGTCACATTGGCAACAACCCCCCCCCCCCCCCCCCCCCCCCCCATCGTTTACAAAACAACGTTTACATACACTTGAGTAAATTCAGCAGATTGGTGCAATTCAATTAATTAAACTAACGATTAACCAAATGAAGGTTGATTAAGGAAGCATCCAAAACGGCACCCCGTTCTCATTATAGCACGCGGCTTCGGACGACCACCCAGTGAAAAGCATTGCGCGATATAGGGCACAGTGCAGCAGTTAGGACACACCCTCAGAAATTAGCTGGCTGCTTGCTAAGGACCGGGAATGTGCTAATTAGTGTAGCCATTACTTGAGTGTGAAGTGGTCCTAAATGTGGTTTAAATGGAAGCGTTGGCCAGAGAGAAGAGGGCTGGAGGATGGTACCGGCTTGGGTTAATACCGGGCCAGGACAGGACCGCCTGCCAAAACCGTACGTCTTACGAAGCCCAGACCACCGCGGTTCCTACGTATAGGAGACTGGTGAGGCGAGGAGGGCTGATGATAATGTCTGGAATGGAGTCTGTGGAATGGAGTCTGTGGAATGGAGTCTGTGGACTGGAGTCTATGGAATGGAGTCTGTGGAATGGACGCTGTGGAATGGAGGCCGGCAGACAGAAATGTTTGGCTTGATGTGTTGGAAAGTCTTTGAATTGTCTTTGATGAAGTTCCATTTCGGCAACTAATTCAACATTTAACGATGATAGCACGTTATAGAGTTAAACACAATGTTTTACACATCTAATGCAGTACATCTACTAATATTTGGTGTAGTTTTATGTCTTGACAAATGTAGTTCTCAATATGATGCTATCTTACCTGAACAAAATAGATCAGCAAATTTTTTTTTACCTAAATCCAACTACATTTAAAATGAAATGGTATTGTTTATCCCAACTCTGGCCTTTATTCAGAGACAGCTGTTTCCTCAGCTCTTAGTGAGATTTTGAATGTATCACTATAAATGCATGAACAGTTTCCTACTTGCGCCATTCATCCATTTTAGGAGAAGCTTGATATCCGATTTGCTTCATAAATGCAGGCAATCGAGTGAATACCCATGGCTTGTGTTGTCACTTGGGATAACACTTGATACATGCCATTTTCTTCAGTTCTAATTATTCCATTTGTGGACCTGAAAGCCATTTGAAACCAAGGTAATTCAGCATAGAAACTAAATTAGATTCCTAGTGACTGGGATTTATAGGACCTCAATTGGTTCTTATTGGGACCAATGGGATCTCTGCTTATTTATCCCCAACTCCTACTGATATTGCATTTCTGCAGCTCAATTAAATAGGCCTGCAATAAGAAAGGTTTTACCAGGTCTATAATGAGAAAAGACAAGATTTCTCCCCTGCAAATTGTTGGATTTGAAGGCTGGTAGAATTAGCAGGAGCAGTGGCGGTCATTATCTCTTGGAGTTATCTTTTAAAAGATCTCAGAGAATATCTGATGAGATTGAAGCTCGCTCTCAGCATCCCCACAGCCTGCCATTAAATGTCCCCAGTGAATGCTCTAGTAGTCCCTGTCCCCTCCCAGTGAATGATCTAGTGGTCCCTGTCCCCTCCCAGTGAATGATCTAGTGGTCCCTGTCCCCTCCCAGTGAATGCTCTAGTAGTCCCTGTCCCCTCCCAGTGAATGGTCTAGTGGTCCCTGTCCCCTCCCAGTGAATGATCTAGTGGTCCCTGTCCCCTCCCAGTGAATGCTCTAGTAGTCCCTGTCCCCTCCCAGTGAATGGTCTAGTGGTCCCTGTCCCCTCCCAGTGAATTATCTAGTAGTCCCTGTCCCATCCCAGTGAAGGCTGCAGTGGTCCCTGTCCCCTCCCAGTGAATGCTCTATTGGTCCCTGTCCCCTCCCAGTGAATGATCTAGTAGTCCCTGTCCCCTCCCAGTGAATCATCTAAAGGTCTCTGTCCCCTCCCAGTGAATTATCTAGTAGTCCCTGTCCCATCCCAGTGAAGGCTGCAGTGGTCCCTGTCCCCTCCCAGTGAATGATCTAGTGGTCCCTGTCCACTCCAAGTAAATTATTTAGTGGTCCCTGTCCCCTCCCAGTCAATGCTCTATTGGTCCCTGTCCCCTCCCAGTGAATGCTCTAGTAGTCCCTGTCCCCTCCCAGTCAATGCTCTATTGGTCCCTGTCCCCTCCCATTGAATGCTCTAGAAGTCCCTGTCCCCTCCCAGTGAATCATCTAGTGGTTCTTGTCCCCTCCCAGTGAATGCTCTAGTTGTCCATGTCCCCTCCCAGTGAATGACCTAGTGGTCCATGTCCCCTCCCAGTGAAGGATCTAGTTGTCCATGTCCCCTCCCAGTGAATGACCTAGTGGTCCATGTCCCCTCCCAGTGAAGGATCTAGTTGTCCATGTCCCTTCCCAGTGAATTCTCTAGTGGTCCATGTCCCCTCTAAGTGAATTCTCTAGTGGTCCATGTCCCCTCGCAGTGAATTCTCTAGTTGTCCATGTCCCCTCCCAGTGAAGGATCTAGTTGTCCATGTCCCTTCCCAGTGAATGATCTAGTGGTCCATGTCTCGTCCCAGTGAATGATCTAGTGGTCCATGTCCCCTCCCAGTGAAGGATCTAGTTGTCCATGTCCCCTCCCAGTGAATTCTCTAGTTGTCCATGTCCCCTCCCAGTGAAGGATCTAGTTGTCCATGTCCCTTCCCAGTGAATTCTCTAGTGGTCCATGTCTCGTCCCAGTGAATGATCTAGTGGTCCATGTCCCCTCCCAGTGAATGATCTAGTTGTCCATGTCCCCTCCCAGTGAATGACCTAGTGGTCCATGAGCCCTCCCAGTGAATTCTCTAGTGGTCCATGTCCCCTCCCAGTGAATTCTCTAGTGGTCTCTGAAGGACCTCTGGAAATATAAATTACATTATTTTTGAAATATAAATGACACATTTATTTAGACAAACTTACACGTAAAGGTTAAGCGTATAACATGTACAAAATAACTAACCTGTCTTGAGATTCTGTATTTTGTAAAAGCATTTTTTTCTGGTCACACACATGCGTGGATATGCAGCCGCACACATACACACACGCACCACACACACACACACACACACACACACACACACACATTCACATACACACACACGTACACACACTGCCCTTTTATATTTGGAGGACAGATGATGACATTCAGTTAACGAGTGGACTGCCGGGACAACAAACACACTCCGTTGACAGGTGCTCGTTCGGGAGACGCGTGTGTGCAGAACACAGTCAGAGGACCTTGTTTGCTGTACAAAAACATTTACAAAATGTGTTACTAAGTGACACGGTGTGGTAATAACGCCCTAAAAGCCTGTCGCCGAGCAGCTGTGTACTGAAGTTATGGCTGCTTGCCACCTCTGCCCTGCGTTTTATAGTAATGGACTTAATAGGAAGTCACTTTGATGCATTAAACACCATGAATTAATAGAAAGATTCATCAGGATGCTGTGAACCGGGTGTGTTTGGCGGCGGCGGCGGGTGCATTTACACAGAGTTGGGTGGCATTTTTCGCGGCAGATACGGCAGAGCCCGAGAACAGAGAGATGAGCGGCAGCCCTTTGGAATTCACACCGCCAGGGCAAACTGACTCACAAAAGCCCATTTATGGGAGCCGTCTTGTCAACCCATGAGTGTGTGGCCTTACTGAGTCGGAGCCTCCAGGTTTGGCTGCAGAGGCAATGGTGGTTTGTAGTAATTAAAACCCAGAAAGTGTTTAGCTCAGCAGTCAGCTTGTGAAGATGACCATTGTGAATATATTTTTCGGGAAATATCCTTTTGACATGAATAAAAAAAAATCAACTTAGGAAAAGGTTAATTGAGTTTCTATATAGAATGTTTATGGGATGCCATGTCTCTTCTGATTGGGTCTCTTTTTTAATAGAGGGTCTCTGAACCCCCCTGGTGAGGGAACCCTTCTTGGTTTCATGGAGAACCTGTTTTAATTTCCTCGTTGACATGTTTGGTTACCCTTTTGAATTTCAAACCCAAAATTGTTTAACAAAAACGATTTCCTCAGGGCTGGTCGAATAATGCTGATTGAGACGCTTTATTTGTGTTGATTGAATAAGATCCACAACATATGAGTTAAACATAAACGTGTGATTAATATAAGTCCTGAAACGCCTTGTGCCAGAACTACTTGAGTCAATTCAGAATTCAAGTCCCCTTGCAGGCTTTATAATTACATTTTTTATTAATTGATGTCTAGTGAATCAGTGTATATGTGGGCATTAGGTTCACAGACTTGTTTGGGCTTATTGGACCCTACATCCATACCCAGATGAAAATCCACTGGCCTGCAATAATCACACCAGCCAACCAAACATCTAATGTTTGACTGCACCGGGCATTTCAAAGACAAGTATTTCTGATCATACACTCAAGCGCAACAGCTGTGTTGCTAACAAGAAGGTTGAGCAATCCGTCCAAGCCAGCCAACCCCGTGGATGCTCTAAAAGAGCATGAATATTTAATTAATAATTACTCATGTAATTTCTCCTCAGGAGTTATTATTCCTCTAACTGGTTGGTGAATTTAATTATTGGAAGCCTTTTTGTTTCTCCGTTCATCCCGCCTGTTACTGTCAGGATTGATGTAACATAAACTTCATTAAAAATTAAACCCAGTCTTAATTACCAGAGCTAGCCTGACTGAAGTTAGAATTAGCCAACTCAGTGATGTGCAAATGAGAGCATTATTTAAGAAACATGCTGGAAGTAGTTATGCTAATTCTGAAGGGTTCACAGTGGCAGACCTTTTCACTGGCGGTTGCATATTCATTAAATGCACTATGCAAATTTAATGTAGCAGTCTTAGTAATGCCTTGTTAATTTATTCAGATTCATTGAGTAAGACTTGTAAAAAGTACCAATCTAATTAGCCCCATCTCCTTGGATCATGGATGGGAGGTGGCCATCAGATCACTGGGCTTTTAAACTGTGTGTCTGTGTGTCGGTGTGTGTGTGTGTGTGTGCGCGCGCGTGTGTGTGTGTTGGGTTGCATGGAGAGAAAGACTTTCAGAGAATAGCATGCATCACAATACAGAGGCGCTTTAAAGGGATATTATGGCACGTTCAAAGAGAAACACTTTAAATGGCGCCCGGCTTGTCCCAACAGGACCGTAGCGTCCGAGAGGGAGAATGACGGTGTCTCCGCCGAATGAGGTGAGTCCACTGTCTAATGGCTGGGATGGTCCCATCGAGACCGAGACACGTCTTCAAGCTGCTGACTAAGTGCCATGAAGGAGGACATGGGAGCATATTTCATACCAGCTCTGGCCGAACAGGCATCGCTGCTGACCCAGTAGGGGGTCCCATCATCGGGTGAACTAACAGCTCCCTGGGTGTGCCATGGAGAACATCGCTCGTCGATGGAGCTCTATTCTCTTTCCCCGGGGGCCTCCCGCAGAGACCGGGAAGCCCAGCGCGTTTGGCCTGTTCGTAAAATCAATAGATCAAATTGATTTTCCAATATCAAACGGGTAAACCTACATTACCTTGTAATTCGTAGCAGGAGGACCAGATCCGGGGAGGGATAATGTTGTGTTTGATCCGCGCACGCCCGCTAACAACCCCAACCCCTTTCATGTAAATGAGCCCGTGGTCTCGAGGGAGAGCTCAAAGATGTGATGAATTAAAACCACCATCTCTGCCCCCCGCCCCCACCCTCGCCCCCCCCCCCCCCCCCCCCCTGCCACGACAAGCCGCAGGCGGAGCGCTGGGTGCCAGACTGTGCGTCTGTGCTGTGCCCTATAAGGTCGTGTGGCTCCATCTGAGAGGCCGTGGTGGTGGTGCTGACTGGTGGTGGACCAGCCTGGGTAGACGAAGACCTCTCCTACCACACGGGCACATCGCTTGGTCATTATCTTCTCCCCTTAGGTGAACATGGGATCAGTCCAAAGCACCAAATCTCCAGGATTTCCTGCTGTTCAGGAGAGGCTGTTTGAATTAAGGGGACACAATTTGCCCATACCCGCGGCCGGTGAATCAATAGCTCGTGTTTGAATCTACATTCTCCAGGCCTTCCCCTCAGATTAGCCACAATATTGGTTTGGTCAGGCTGAAATTACATATGATTCCCTTAAATCTTTACCAGGTTCTAAACATGAATGTACACAACAGGAGGAGGTTAAACTTTGTTTACCCTGATGTATGGACGTGAAAGACCGCAGTGGAGAACATCCTGGGACAAAAAACTACATATTTGTAGAAAATGTTTGGCATTTCACAATCTTGAGGCATGTTTACATTAAAATATCTTGTTTATTAGTTTGTAATTAGCTTGGAAAACATCAAAAGCACGAGTAGATACACACACACATGATACCCCGCCTGCAGTTATGTGTAATGCATTTGCTTCTAGCTATTATGTAGATGTAGACTGGGTGTAAACACACAAACAAACATTTGTAGATGCTTTTCTGTAAACATGATTAATTTAATTCCATTATTTAGTTCACGAGAATAATTAAAAGATTTGAGCATTAGGTATTGAAGAAAGAAAGGCAAATCTGTAGTCCTCCATGGAAGACCACTGAAGTATTTAACCGTAGCTTGTGACCTTAAAGTTGCCCTATGGGCCATTCTGGTTTAGACAAGGTTTCCTCTGACTGCAACTCAACAAACAGTTGCCTCATCTCCTTTTCTCAACATCAGGACGTACAGGCCAGGTAACAATAACAGATAAAGAATTGTTTATCTGCCTCCCTTCCCCTCTCCTCACCTCCCTGTCCTCCTTCCCTCCCTGTCTCAGCTGCGGACCGCCAGCTAACACATTAGCCAGGTGAATTTATGGCGTCGTTAGCTTTAAGTATTAATTCTGCTGGGACAGAGTTACTTTCAACACTGTAGTAGCATCTGATCTCTTGGACATTCCATTGGGGTTCTCTGAAAATGTCTTGCCACTACGTTACTCTTAAACATTGATACATTTTTTTTATGTAATATAATGTGTTGTGCATGTCAGTAACTGTTCTTTACTTTGTCATTATTTTTATGTGGATCCTCTGTGTGCAATAGCTTATCAATAAATACTCCTTTCTGAGCTACAGGAGTGTTGAGGTTCTTACCAGAGGTATTTTCACCTACTGGGTCTGGAGCCTACTGGTTTTCTGTTCTACATCATCGTTAATGGCACACAGCTTGTGTTCTAGGTCTAAAAACCTCCCTGATTGGAGCAGTGTTTCCCAATCCTAGTACTGGGGACCCAATGGGACGCACAGTTTAGTTTTTTGCCCTAGCACTCACACACCTGATTCACATGTTGCCCTACCACGTACACCCTTGAATTACGTAATTAACATAATAAAAGGTTGAAGTCTTTAATTAAAGTCTTTAATTTGTGCTAGGGCAAAAACAGAAATGTGTACACCCTTGGGGTCCCCAGGACCTGGATTGGGAAACACTGGATTGGAGGGTTACAACGAAACAACAGACTACGACTGACCTTGAGGTCCAGAGATCCGTTTGAGGGGTTTATACAAAGCCCAGCACTGGCACGAATAAAAATAAAAGGCAAAGAAAATGGTATGAAAACTATGTTATGAGATGCTGAGGACTAATAACAAAACAAATTCCTATTTTTCGTTCTCATTCCTAAAACAATTTCTATGAAGGGTTTTGGGAGTAGTGAGCTTCTGGGCTGATCCTGAGCGTCTTCGTAGTCTTTCCTGGGGCTACGCTCATTAAACTGAAGGAGAGAGATTAACATAAAGAACCATTAAACATTAAAGAGGTGGGTTTAGTTTATTGTTCTCAAACAGCATCTGTCAGACTGGGGGATTCATCGTCAAACACACCATCAAGTCAATCACTGGTGAACGCCTCTGATATAAACTACCAATAACTTAATGAGAGAAGGAAGGCACTTGTGACATGTGTGTTTGGGTGTAACCATTATCAAGATATTGGACACGTAGAGTTCGTTTTTTCACGGTAACTGTGTGTCGTCTTTTAGGAGAAGCATAAGCCAGCAGAATCCAGACATGAATATACTATGCATAATTTTCACTAATCATCATATTAATTTAGTTTACTGTATGTTAGATCACAGACATGACCTAATCAGCCACTTATTGCCCTAGGTGATGAAATTAGACTTTCTTTTTCTGTAAAACCAAATTATTTGTAATGAAGTATTAATACTACAGTCTATTTCAGACACTTTCTGCTCAGGACATATGTTGTGTAAGATATACTAAGTTGTAGACGTCAATAATAACACAATTATCAAAATGCTACTACTACTACTACTACTACTACTACTACCAATATTAATACAATAACAACAATACTACTATTACTACTACTATTAGCACTGGTACCACTACTACCAATTTTTATGCAATAATAACAATACTACTACTACCAATATAAATACAATAATAACAATACTACTATTACTTCTACTGTTAGCATTGGTACTACCACTACTATAAATAAAAAATAATATTAATAATAATGACAGTAATAAACAAAAGCATCCTATGTCATTTATTTATCATTTACACACACACACACACACAGCTCAATAAAGGACAATTAGATAGCAAATGAGCCGTGTCAAGATTTTTTTCTTTCTGAAACTCACATCCTAGTTAACAGATGGAGACCTTTCTCCATATGTTCTGGTATCATTTCATTGCAGAACATACTGTATTTCCCCCTGCACATATAGAACAATAAAGACAAAGGAAGAGCTCATTAACAAGGTAAACATGATATTAATCACATTATGAGAATGCCTCACAGGCCCTGTCTGTGTCTCTGCTCTGTCTGTGTCTCTTCCCTGTCTGTTTCTTTGCCCTGTCTGTGTCTTTTCATTGTCTGTGTCTTTTCATTGTCTGTGTCTTTGCCGTGTCTGTGTCTTTGACTGTCAGAAGCCAAAAGACACTTATGGCCTCATGTATAAACAGACACCAACTAACATTCACTGCTATGTCATGAATTACTTCACTGACATGTACATTTGATGGATAGGTTAGCTAGCTAGCTCAACCTCTTTTCACTCAAACAGCGTGTTTCATGAAGTTGTAAAAAGTGTTTTCAGGCAGGAAGCAACGTCTTTAAGTACTCATGTTTGCTAGTTTTTTACTGACTCAGCAACAGCAACTAGCTAGCTATTGGTTGAACATATTACTTCTTATGTGTGCAGCATCCCTATTATTTCATGTGCAGTTCAACCACAGCCAGTCTACAACCACAGCCAGTCTACAGCCAAAAATAGTCTACAACCATAGCCAGTCTACAATCACAGCCAGTCTACAACCTTAGCCAGTCTACAGGCACAGATAGTCTACAACCTCAGCCAGTCTACAACCATAGCCAGTCTACAATCACAGCCAGTCTACAACCTTAGCCAGTCTACAGCCGCTGACCTGTTCTTTCCACTGCCTGGATATGGAGAAATCATTCCATCGCAGAGTTTCTATCTCAGCCGTAATTTATCATGGCAGACAGTAGACTCATTAAGCCTGTTGTCTGAATTAGCCTCACTTTCCTCTTGTAAAGGTGTAGCCACCACTCAGGGGACCCCATGGCAGTGGAGTTGTGGATCACTACACTGACTCCCACTGCCAGGGACCACTGAGGCTCTATCAGTGGCTGGCCTGTCTGCCCATAACATTAACAGATGCAGAAACACTTCACATTCTATGGATTATAGTGTGGCTAATGAAGACAAATAATATATGTATATTTTTTTAAACAGACTGGCGTAGGCTTTTTTTTTTTTTACGAGTGAAGCTGGCTTCATTTTTACTGCACCAAGAGGGTTTAAAATTATTGCAATATGTACAGATTTTAAAAGCTGCTTTGCCCCTCAGGGCCACCCTATAAAGGTCTTCTGAAAACATATTTAGGCATCATAAAGCTACTCATTCACGTTGATGACCTAACGTGGCACTTTAAGTGGTCGTCCGTTGGTTGCATTCTGCGCATTACTTCTTCAGGTGGATGAGACGTGCTCCGTGGCCGAGTGGCTCGGCAGTGTTCCTAATGACAAAGCTTGTAGCGATCTCTATTTGCAGTGTCTGTTTGTGTGTTTGTCTGTGTGTATGTGTGTTGTGCCGGACCAATCCCCCTCCATTTTAATACTCCATGAGAGGACCTGAAGTGTTGAGGATGATGATGAGTGTGCTTCATCCAGTAATGTAGGGGGTGTACACCGAGGCATACACGCACGCACACACACATTTCATAAAGCTGGACGCACACTGACGAGGCACTGTGCATGATGGAGGAATACACAAAAATACACAAACAACACGTCTTCATCAGGACGTACACACACAGAGTCCACAAGCCAATGTGTTACCTCATGCACCACTCAAGAGCTGTATCATTAGTTGTCAATACCCTGCCACGGTCAAAAATATACACTCTTATTTTCTACTGTGGCTTGTACCTGTGATGCAAAGCTATAGGTATTTACCTACTATTCCATATCTCTTTAATATTCAATGTGAAGTGGTGAAGTGTTGTCTGGCTAGTTTCCGCTGTTTTTGTGTGTGGAGATGACCATCATAAACACCCTTCATTTTGTTTACATATTATCTGAGTACCTTGATGTGGAAACCATTAATTCAATGAGTTTATAAGTGCGTTTCTATTGTCTGAACGACATTTCAGGATTTGGTCGGATATTCCAATAGACAATAATTCTATTCAGAGCCTCTGGGGAGGTTCGTGTTGCTACGTCCTGGACAACAACGAGCCAATTAGTCAGAATAACAGTTTGTTTTTTATGCTATGTGGACAAGAGAAGAGAACCTGTCAACATTGTCATTAGAACAACTGGAGAGAGAGACAACATTATATCCCAGCCTGTTCCAGGGTCCTGATTATCCCTGGATTAATATCAGGCTCATATTGAGCCCAGCAGCGGCTGCGTTCCAAACGGACGCCTGTGTCCTACCTACTGCACTATTCCAGGCCAGAGTGGTGCACTGTGGAGGGAACAGGGGGCTGTTTGGGGTGCGTGGCGATCCAGCGAGAGGTTAGCCTGTGTTATTATGGAATAAATGAATTAGTGCCACACAATGTGTCATGGCTATTAGCAGACGGCAGGAGGCAGAGAGGAAGCCCGGAACACGGCTCACCACCCCACCGCCCCACCGCCCCACCGCCCCATAACCCCCCACCCCACCCCCCGTCTTGCCTTCTCCCTAACCGGCCAGGGCAGGCGGTGCCTTTATTAACGTGCGGCTGATTTATTGAGGAAAGCGAATGAGTACGATGTGCTTAGCGGTGGAAGTGTGGTTAATTCAAAACAGAAGTAAATCACGTCCAATTACATTATTTAAATATGTGTGTGGCAGGCAGACAGGCAGACAGACAGACAGGCAGACAGACAGGCAGGCAGACAGGCAGGGTGACTGGGCGGCTGTGGGCTTGGAAGCAGACATTTATCTGCTTCGAGAGCACGGCATTCAAAGCAGAGAGAAGCGGAACGTCTCTCACTCCAACAGAAATAATGTACCCCGGCAGGGTCAGTGGCCCCCCCCAGTCAAGTACCTGTTTTATAAACATACTAAGCACACCTTAATTCCACACCTTAATTCCACATCTTAATTCCACACCTTAATTCCACATCTTAATTCCACACCTTAATTCCATACCTTAATTCCACATCTTAATTCCACACCTTAATTCCACATCTTAATTCCACACCTTAATTCCACACCTTAACAGATGGGGTGTACATAATGACAAACATCTTCCTTTGGTCATTTATTTTTTTACCTTCCCATTTGTTTTGAATACAAATGTGGACTATCTTTAAATGGGGGGGGGGGGGTGTACATGTTTTTGTTTATTTGTTGCTCAGACAACGAAGACACGGATCAACCCACTTGGTGGTATGACAGAGGATTCGGCAGAGTGTTTTGTGTTTCATCACAGCCCCGGTTCACGCCAGCGCCTCATCTGTCAACAATTATGACAGAGCACATTCTTAATCCCTCCCTTTTGTAAGGTGGAACTGCAAACACTTTGCGGTCAAAGGTCAGGGGTTAACCACACTGCCGCGACCCCCTGAGTATTCCACAATAGTTACTGCTTAATTTGCTCCTGCAGCCGCAACCTTTTGATCGGCGGCAGTGCCGGGACCAGCCGCGGCATTATAGAGCACTTATAGACACCATTATTTTGGGGCGTCCCAGTCCATATATCTCCATCCGCTGTTACGGCAGGGGGACACAAAACCCACCACACACAGCTGTCTGTGCCACCCCCCCGGAACGCCACACAACAGCTCAGTCTTCCAATCCCGGTGATTGTTTATGAATTGAAAAATATGTTTTAGTAAATCAACAACCAAAACACAGAAATAGAAAATGTTTTTATTTTTTTTTTTTAATTCAACAAAAATGTTAATGTGAGAAGAATTGACAGCTGAACCCTTCCCCCGTCCGTGACCGCCCCCCCAGCGTCTCCGAGGCCGTGGGTACACACTGACCGGCCCCCCGGTGTCTCCCAGGCCGTGGGTACACACTGACCGGCCCCCCGGTGTCTCCCAGGCCGTGGGTATACACTGACCGGCCCCCCCGCGTCTCTGAGGCCGTGGGTACACACTGACCGGCCCCCGGTGTCTCCCAGGCCGTGGGTACACACTGACCGGCCCCCCGGTGTCTCCCAGGCCGTGGGTACACACTGACTGGCCCCCCGGTGTCTCCCAGGCTGTGGGTATACACTAACCGGCCCCCCAGCGTCTCCGAGGCCGTGGGTACACACTGACGGGCCCCCCAGTGTCTCAGAGGCCGTGGGTATACACTGACCGGCCCCCTGGCGTCTCTGAGGCCGTGGGTACACACTGACCGGCCCCCCCAGCGTCTCCCAGGCAACATAGACGGTCACGCGGATTTAACTTCCACGTCAGTTCGCCCTCCGCCACTTCTGTCAGAAACACAGGGAGAAAACAAGCTCACTTTCCTCATCCGTTCTCGGTTAACCTGTCCCACCGTTCCAAATCAAACCCTATCCTGTACATACTGTGGTACACTGCAAAGGGGTTAGGGTGCCATTTGGGACACGTGGCCAGCGGCATTGCTTGGTCACACGGTTCTGTCTGCAGCTACTGGAGTGTTGGAGCACTCATGTCCCTCATTCCAGCTATTTCTGTGAGTCTCCATAGGGGTCATACAACAGGAGGGAAAATTAAGACGCGTGGAGGTCCAGTCCTAGTGAACAGTAGCCCCACCTCCCCGCTCCAACTAAAAGTAGCCACCACACTGTGATCAATTGTCTCCATTTATGTGAGAATGATATACAATAATACGTTTAACACACTAGTGTGAATTTTAAAAAGGTTTTCCCTTTAAGTTCAGCCACTGCAATTAGCAACAACATTTTCTTTTTTAAGCTTCACCTTTGTTTGGTATGTTTTTATCATAATGACGTCAGCTAAATGAATGCAATAAGTGGATGATTTTGTTGGTGTTGTTCATTTTGAGTTTATTATCCCAGCTCTTCTGCTGTCCTCTAGCCCTCACTGTGTCCTCTTAGACAGAAAATGGGAAGGGTGAGAAAAAAGGAGAGACACTAATCATAGACACACAGAATGATTACAGACACACAGAATGAACACAGACACACATAATGATCACAGACACGCAGAATGATCACAGACACACAGAATGATCACAGACACACAGAGAGGGAGAGAAATCTGATTAGATTCAACTTTGTCATTGAACAGTACAAATACAGTACAAAGAAATGCAGTTAGCTAGCAAGAAGTGCAAATAGAAGAGGGCAGGAAATTTGCAAGTATTAAGTGAAGTGCATGGTACAAGTCAAATTAATAGATGTGCAATGAAAGCAAATATGGGAGGGGAGTATTAAGCATATGTATGTGCAAGTGGGAATGAATAGTTGTGCAATTAGGCAAATGCAAGTACAAATGGCAATTCTGACAATCGAGCAAGTTGGAGGTGTATGGTAGAAAGATTTACAACAGAGAGAGAGCGAGAGAGAGAGACAGACTGAACATAGACACTGAGAAAGAGTAAAAGAAACAGGGAGATAAAGAGAAATGGATACAGTGGATAGAGAAAGAAACAGAGAGGAGAGAGGAGATGTAATGGCATGCTATCCATCTTCTAAACACCTGGGCACCAGCTGTAGGGAGGATTTGCGACCAAACGCACCAGAAGGCAGCCAGATGTTCCCAATAGTAAGATACAGCTGCACGGCTACAACACCAGAGGGCTGTCTCCTTAAGATCACAGAGCTACAGCACCAGAGGGCTGTCTCCTTAAGATCGCAGAGCTACAGAACCAGAGGGCTGTCTCCTTAAGATCACAGAGCTACAGCACCAGAGGGCTGTCTCCTTAAGATCACAGAGCTACAGCACCAGAGGGCTGTCTCCTTAAGATCACAGAGCTACAGCACCAGAGGCATGTCTCCTTAAGATCATAGAGCTACATCACCAGAGGGCTATCTCCTTAAGATCACAGAGCTACAGCACCAGAGGGCTGTCACCCTTAAGATCACAGGGCTACAGCACCAGAGGGCTGTCTCCATTAAGATCACAGGGCAACAGCACCAGAGGGGTGTCTCCTTATGCTGTCCACAGTGACCTCCAGGATTCCCAGGAAGTTGGGTATTCCTCATTCTCATATCCAGATGTTTAGAATAATATCCATGTCCCCAATAATTTTATTATGACTATTTATAATGTTGCTAAGTTGCCTAGTTATCTAAGATTTGATATTCAAAATATGTAATTCCTAACTAATAATTGTGATGGTTAACCCCATGGTGTAACTATCACAAGAGTGTGTAACAGTTTTCTTGCAAGTGGAGTGTGGCTTAATTGCTTTCTACTTAACTAGCAGTAACTATCACCACAACCAGTCCATATGGCCTGTGAAAGAATATCCACTTTTACTTTAAATTGACATTCAGTTTATTACACAGTAGTGGGCTATTAAGTCATAGTATCATCTTACTATCAGAAAATTGCTAAATGTACTTTCTGGGAACCTGAAAGAAGGTGCAGCTTGTTAGAATGATTGTATATAATAATTTAAGAAAAAACATTTAATATTTCTATTTCATGTGTATATATTTTAATGTTCTTCATTTTACGGCAGTAGTTCTCCTGAAGTATGAAGAGAGGCTAGAGATCGAATATAGTGCCTGTATACCTGCATAGCCAGCGGCGTTTAGGGAGCACATGGGAATCAACGTGAATGGAATCCTATCGGTGCTAATGATCGCCTCGGGGCTTCTAGAATCTTCCCTTCTCGGGATTGATCTAAATTCTAAACTCCTTCACAGTTGCTTCCTGTCGTTCTACCGCTCCCATTTGAACCGGAAACGGAGTGATGGTCAGGTGCAATCAAAGACTGACCTCGGGGAGTTGCCCAGACCTTCTCAAGTTCCTCCGCGCCACTTCAACTCTCAATTTATGCACCATTAATTGAGAGATCTTCTTACTTGATGTATTGTAAAATGAATGCCTAATTTATGTAATCACTCAATTAACGATAATTCCAGCATATGTTCAAAATGCCCAGAGGGTTTTCTTTTCGCAGGTACTTATTTTGATGTCACGGTGAAACAGCTAATTAATTTTACATGCATATTAATTCGGGGTCTGCTTTGGAGAGACCCCCCCTTCTGTCCTAGACAGCTTGCGTCTCCTTTGTGAGTACAGTCTCAGGCCCAATATTTATCTCTTTAACCTTTTGGGGGGAAATGTTTAGAGATTTAAAATTGCATAATTAATAGCCTATCGTTGATGTGCGGAATTAATGTCCCGCTCAGAGTCTTTAAATAGGAGTCCCTTTGTATATAACCGGGCTTCCATTCCCCTTACCTCAGAGTTTGTGAGGTAAATACACAACTCAGTCGTTTCTACCATTTTTAAATCGTTCAGATTGTGCTGATAATATGGCATCACATTTTCTTGTTGAATCCGAACTCAGCGAAACCAAAACACTGAACTCCATTCTGACAATGGCAAATATTCAAGTTTCCAGTATCCATTCAATATACAATCAGGAATACTAATCAATCCAAAGGTCTGTTAATTTTGCAGCTCTGTTTGTGTTTTTTAAATTTTATTACAGCTATGATGGTCCAAGGCGCACTTCTATCATTACCAATAATTCGACATTTAATGTTCTAATGTTGCGTCCGTTCTTAAATCAAACTGTATTTGTATCCATCTACGTTTCTTGTCGGCATGTTCTTCTTTACTTGTGAATTAATTATTCTCCTTTAATTAATAATTTAATAAAATCCGCGGAAGGCAACCTTTAGTGCTTCGGCTATAATAATGAAGGAAAATGATTGAACAGAATAATGTTCGTTAAAGCAAAAAAAACGTCTGGCTTAACCCCCCCCCCCCACACACACACACACAAACATGGACACACACACAAACACACACACCTCCCCTTCTCTACTTAGCACTAAAAGGGCTTTGAGTGCCTTAATGAGGTCTCTCTGTATTCTAATTAATTGACACCGTCTTCTTGAATATCCGTAGTGTTCATATAGTACAGTAGCTCTGCGTTAGTTCACACCGCTATACAGTTCCGATTGTAATGAGCAGTTCAGGAAAGGGTCCCGCCATATACCTTTATTACAATAATTTATGGTCAGATTCACTATTGAGTCAAGTGCCGGCTCAGACACCTGCCACTAAGTCAAGTTACCTACAGTGTTATAGGCTATCAAAGCCAGTAAGCCATCTATGAATAACCTTGTGATATTTAAGTTTATGGTCAAATCTACAAAAATGAAACGTCACAATAATAATAATAATATTAAGAATAACACTGCATGAGAAAAATATTGATAATAACTATTATTTTTGTTATTCTGACTCTAATAATATAAACATATGTTGCACATCAAGCTGGAGATTTTTTTTTGGATACATTTCCAAGTAAGACTTTGTTTGACAGAGTTCATTTAATTAATTACTTGTGTATGCAAATGTTTGCGTAGACAATGTAATATACACCGCAAGCACTTGCAATTTGTTTATTCATTCGTTTTTAGTAAATCTACATTGCCTTCAGTAAGAGCTGACTAATGATAATACGATGCAGCCCATGTTCAGTTCACTGCGTTTTACAGTGATCACAGCGGGACATAGATCCAATACCAACAAAACCAGGTGACGTAAACCGGAGTAGTAGTGGTGGTGTGGGGAGGGGGGGGGGCATCGCACCATAACATTACACCAGGTTTTTTAATTGGTGTAGGCCGCCTGTCCACTTGACGGGCTTCCTCCTCACTTTTTGATTTGTACAGGGGGAAAACCCTGTTCTTACGTGTGTGTGTTTATTTTTTAATTATTTTAACAGAATGCAGCTACCTTTTTATTATAAACAATTTAATACCATTCCGTTTTCAAGCGTACTTTAATGCCACGATCCATCTCGTTTAGTTTCCTGGGGCACAATGCAAATATTATAAATGTGTATTAAACTTATAACAAAAGCTAAACCTTTCAGGAGTTTGTTGTCTTTATTTTAGACGCAGTCGTTCTTAAAGTAGACTACAAATGAACTTCGCCATTCAGAGAGTTCATGTTTCTGCATAATATTGGTTGCTAATTTACATTTACTAACCAATCTTTCTGACAAGGATATTCAGCTATCATTTGTTGCTTTTGGAACGGAGGCGATTTTTTTTGCGGGGGGGCAACATTTGTTTTCCTTTGTGCTCCGGTGCAGCAGCGTAGGACCGACGTGTGAAAGTGGATGTTGGATCCCCCTTTCTCCCTCCATGACCCGGCTCTTTGTCCCGGTCGCCCTGGGAATGGCACGCATCGCTACTCTACTTTTGAGATGCTGCGGAGAGCTCCTTTGTTTGAGCTCTTTTGGGTCTTTTTTAAAGACACGCACAAAATTGTTCTCCGTTCCCCGCAGCAAAAGCTACTTCAGACCAGGAGCCGGTTCACAAGTGCAATGCAATTTGGCTTAGCTCAACCTTTGTTCCGCTTGTACAAATGACCAAACAGTGCACACATTATACAGTTGATCTACTGGGGATTCAACAGGCTCTTTTGGAAAAGAGGAGAAAGGCGAGTTCATCTGCTCTGAATGATGGTGGCGGAATTTTCCCCGCAGATTTGGAGAAAAAAAACTTACTGGACAGATGTAGCCTAGCTCAAAATCAGTAGCGTAAATAAAGATTAGCACTAAATTTGGAGCAAAAGTTAACTGTAATTAAAAGGTTTCATTAGATTTGAGTAATCGTGTAACAATGTATTTGTCACACTACTTTGTGGTTGATTTATTGAAATTAGACCTATCTACATTTATTTTATTTAAATTCAATGTATTGTTTAAAACATGTGACTGTAAATATTTTGAAAGAAGAAACGATGTTGTAATAAATATATTTTGATAATTATTAATTTAATTACGACGTATCTGCATGTGGGCCTATGCTCCTGTATATTAAATAACGGAAAGCCAATAATGTTAATTATATAGGCTAGGTCTTTATACCTTCCTGCTACCGTTTCGATATCAACACGCGGAGAGCTGGACAAATCTCTTCACACACTTTAAAATCTTTGGAAACGACGGATGAGTGAGTGACTGTCTGGCTGACTGCACAACACAGTTTCCCTCTATGGATTAGATTACCACAGGCTCGCATCCCGGGCTCGCTTTATCCCCGCTCACCTCTACAGTCTGAATAATGATTCAGTTTATTATGGACGCATGGAGAGAAATTAGCATATATTATGAGTTGATCCGAGAGTGCGTGTGGTCCTTCTCATTGGGATGTGCGTGGCCAAGCAGAAAGGGAAGGTGGTTGGCTGGGAGGGAGATCTGCAGGGTGAGCGGGGTCAGTTTACAGAGTGAAGAATGTCCGTTGATCTGAATACGTTCCCATTAGGTTCACACTCACATAATTGACTTATTGGTATTTTATTCCGTTTCTATGGCTTTGTCGTGAGACCCGAAACCACCGGAGTTTTACATGTCAATGACTGGCTTAATTTAAATCTGTTAATACACGCAGAGTATTTTGTTTGGACGTTTGCTCTTAACTTTTTGGGAGTCTGCAAACAAAACGTTGCATGGCGGATACATTTCTACTTGAGACAATAAAATAACCCAGTTATAAAATATAACGTGGATGTATAACTTCATCACCATTTTGTGGAATCGTAGGTAAAAACAATAACAAAGAAAGAAGAAAAAAATACTTACCTTACCTGAAATAGTTTTTTGCATCATATCCACAAAAGCTATTTTCTGATAACTGCTAAGTTTCCCACAATATCGCGCGCATGCTTTTGGACACTTGTACGCGCTTTAGGCACACGTGCACTCACCGAGAGTAAGCAATTAATATTATTTCAAGTAAGCAATCAATATTATGCATAGTATTCATGGGAAGTGTATTGACAATACATTTAAGATAATCTAGTAGAGGAAAAAATAATGTATTTAAGGAATGCTTAACAGTCATGTATTCAGTTGTTAAGCTGTGTTAATTAATCGAAAGGAGCACACAGAGGTTGCTTCTCACCAGTACGATGACTACAGATCTGCAGATTTTTGCACATTCATGATGATTCAACAGCTGTTCAATTCACTCTCTCTAAACCGCTCAAACAAAAATATAAGCGAGGACATGTAAACAAAACTAAGCTAAAGCACAATACTGATCAAATAGCGAGGCCTTACCAAAGAAACGACGACCCCTCCATGCCAAACATAAAAATGCTTAGTAGCTCTATTTGTAAATGCAAATAGTTGACTAAGCATCCCTGCTTGGTCCACAAAAGGTTATCTGCATACCTTCACACGGCCGCGTAACCGGGCTTCCATCGCCCTCACACTTCATATCCGGTGGGTCGCTGTGCCTTTTCACCCCTTCCCACTGTCTTCAAATGAAATGATTTCTATTGGCTCAAGGTGTCCATGTAAATAGGTGTAAATGAATCCAGATTATGCCTTTGCTTTCTCCTCCGCGAGTAGTCCCCCCCCCCCCCCCCCCCCCCCCCCAAGGCGATTGTCATGTGATAGCGAAGTGCCACATTAATGAAGCCCCTCTACGGGGGGCTTTTCTCCTCCTGTCACCACATTAAACTATCAGACGGTTAGGGGAAGGACATGGAAGTAGCAGCTACTTAGCTCTGCTCATCACAAGAAGGGACACAACATACCGGGATCCATTCAGAGAGTCGTGGTGTGGTGTGGGGGGGAAAATAAGCTTATTGTCGCTTGCTTAACTAAAGATTACGCACCGTACGGCCATTTGTGGGAGAGAAGGAGACTGTTTTCATAGGACGGCTGTTTTCAAGACCCACAGACCACAAAAGCTGAGTGATCAGTCCACGGAGGACACGGACAGTGAGTGCCTTGCTTCGTTGCATGCTGGCATAGTTTCTGTAACTTTTACTTGCGTGGATGTTGCAGTTTTACTCTGCGTTTTTAAAACAATGTATGGAGTTTTACGCGTGCGTAATGATGTTTTGAACAACCTGTCCCAGCGTATTACTTTCTTTCAATGAGTTTTGGAAAGACTTCTCTCTCTCCCCCATTTGCCTAAGAAGAAACCAAGAACTATCGCTAACTGTATTGAGACGCCGTTCAGCCTAGTCTTTTTTGTTGACAGAAAGTCCAACAGAATGCCTCGTCCGGGGAGAAACACGTACAGTGATCAGAAACCTCCATACTCTTACATCTCTCTCACCGCCATGGCTATCCAATCCTGCCCAGAGAAGATGCTTCCTCTTAGCGAGATCTACAAATTCATCATGGACAGATTCCCATACTACAGAGAGAACACACAGCGGTGGCAGAACTCCTTACGACACAACCTGTCTTTCAACGACTGTTTTATTAAAATTCCCAGGCGGCCGGACCAGCCGGGGAAAGGGAGTTTCTGGGCTCTTCATCCAAGCTGCGGGGACATGTTCGAGAACGGAAGTTTTTTGCGGCGCCGTAAACGTTTCAAGTTGATGATGATGGCGTCCGAGCATCTCGCGCAGAGCAAGCCTTCGGACGCCGCCCATTACCTCCAGCAGCAAGCCAAACTCCGACTGAGCGCATTGGCCGCGTCGGGCACGCATCTCCCGCAGATGTCCGGTTACAACATAGGGGTCTCCCACCAACCGTCGACGTTCAAACACCCGTTCGCCATCGAGAACATAATCGCCCGAGAGTACAAAATGCCAGGCGGGCTGGCCTTTTCCACCATGCAGTCCATGTCGGCGGGCTACCCGCTGCACAACCAGCTCACCAGCGCCTGGCCCCATATGTACAGCTCCAGTGTCATGGACACGGTGGCTCCCATCTCCATGGCCAGTGATTATTCCGCCTACGGAATGCCCCTCAAGTCTTTTTGCCATGGCGGGCAGACGCTACCTGCCATCCCCGTGCCAATCAAGCCCACCCCTACTTCGATGCCAGGGCTGTCGGCGTTGCCGACGCACATTCCGGCTTTCCTCGCGAACTCTCCCCAGTCTCTGAGCCCCACGTCCCCTCAGACAGCTACCAGCCAAAGCAGCCCCGCTACGCCGAGCGAGGCGCTCACAAATCCGGCGTCGGCCATGCAGTCCGTAGTATCCGTGCACTGACATAACGTTTACGCATGGGACTTATAATGAACTTCTTAAAAGAGACACAAGTATCAACATCTCCAAAGCTTATTTTATTGTTTTATCATCCATGACAACCCACTAAGGCCGAGCAAAATCTGGTCTACAATCATTATAAGGCAAGCGATTTGCTTTTTGTGGTTTATCGATGTACTTAGATGTTTTACGAAATGCTGTGGCTGGTAGGCAACCAGTCTTTTTCTATGACGCGTGTATTAGCCAACATGTTTCTGATACCTTTTCAAGTAATTTAAGAATAATTACATTCTGAGATTATCTTCAAAAGCACTGCAATTTGACATTTATTATCAGTATATTTTTTCTTGCTTAGCCATGCAATCTCGCAAAATTGTAAAACAGTTCCCGGTCTCTATTACAGTTGAGAAAATCTTATCAAAATATTTTGTTGCATTTTTGTTAGGATGAATTGGAGGCCAATATTATCATTCAATTAATTCAACTTTGTGAATTAAATTTAACTTGACCATATTTTGACGACTGCTTTCTTTAATGCGTATTGCATTTGCTACACCAAATAGCCAATCTAGTTTGTAGGAGAATAAAAAATGAGTCGCAGTGGTGACATTTAAAATAACAACTCCTGAAAAACTGATATTTAAGGATCTACTGGTGCCACGTTGTCTGCATTAAAAACTTTCGAAATATTTGAATTCAATGCAAGAATATATTGAACTGTGTAAAATGCACTTTTTTTCGTTAGATGTTTTAGATTATCTGTAGTTTGCAGATCTGTAGTTGTTCTGTGGACCATTTAATTTAAAAAATCTGTGGTGACCCTGGGTGTATAAAATGCGGTATATTTGTACGTCCTCTGTGTACATGAAAAGCATGCTATTTCTAAACAGTTGTTGTTGTTGTGTTTGCTGAACGCATGCGTGCTCCTCCAGTTGTCCCATATGTCTGCACTAAATTATTGGTCATCAAAATATTTTCCCATTAAAAATTGCGTAAACATCATGTTACATTTCAGTGTGAATTCTTAACTGGACAGAACACTAACACACAACACAACACACACACACCCACAACACACACACACACACACACACGCACACACAATTTTAAGGATTGTTATAAAATGCTCTTTTTAATTAGTATGTTCGTAGGGGTTTAATCAACCTAGAAATAGAAGCAATAGGCTAGGATAATGTTTGCAATTATTGCAGAGGCGCATAATGTATTAGCCAAATAAGGTAATAGGCCTACATTACTCGTTTTATTGTTTTATTTTCGAGAGCAATAATTTTAGCTTTATCTATTAATATATTCGACTATATTTTTTTTACAGAATTGAAGAAGATGAAAAACATTTAGGTCAGTTTCGCTTACCAACAGGTGTTAAAAGGAATCTTTTTTTCCTGTTATCTTCAATGACTGATATATCGCGATATATATTTCTTGAACTTCTTATAAGTTGTAAAGTGCATATGTGTATTTATTTGTCTATTTGTACAGATAATATACTACATGCGCAATACGAAACTCTCAATTCGGGATAATATTTGAGTCTGAGACCCTGAACTACAATTTCACCATTATTCATATAAGCTAGCACTCTTATAGGCTAATCACAAACTCTCCTTTGAGACGGTATTCCTCAACGACGCACATTAGAGGTATTCACTATCATAGATTAACTGCTTCTTCTGGATTTTCTCGACTCAAACCCCCATCCCTAAGTATAAACAAATATATTAGGATTCCAACACTGCATGCTATAGACTAGATCAAATAAATGGCCTCTATGCACTTCATTCTCTCCCATTCACTTGAATAGAAAACGTAAAGAATAGCAAAGTTAGACCGGGCCACCAGTGTAGATTTAGCTTTTTTTCCATGAGACAAAAAGAGTGATTTTCACCAACACATTGCTGACTGGGGGACTTGGAAACGAGTTCTGAAAACCTCTTTGGAATTTAAATGTGCCCCCCCCCCTCCCTCCCTCACTGTTTGCACAACATTTACTTTTGGGGAGGACAGTTTCGATAAAATAGTTTACGGACCAGAGGGATCACTCCAGATCCATAGTCGACACCTTTGCCATTTTTGTCCATTATTAATAATTGTATTTTTTCGTAACGCACACACTCAGACGCACGCACACGCTCGCACCGAGGTATTCCAGGAGTCAACCCGCCTTGCAAGCGTGACTATGTTACAGTGCCCAACAGTACACACTGTCATCGCTCTAAGAACTCTGCCGCAGTTCGTTGATTTTTTTTTTTTTTTAAATACGGTTGATAGCGTTACATCTTATCCTCAGATGTGCCTCGTCTGAAGTTCCAGTCAGAACACCATCGGGTACATCTCCAACCCTAAGCTACTATGAGGCGCAATTGTAGTGTTTTGGGAACTTTTAAATTTCTGTCTTTAACAGCGACAAGCAAAAAACAGTCACATGTATGTAATTATGATGGGATTCTAACTTAAACATATATTTACATGTGTTTTGTGCAACGACCTCAATATATCCCCTGAAAAGTTTAATTGACGCACGTTGAAATCCAGCCTTCAGGAAGGTCTGACCTTATGATATGATTTCAACTTAAAAATTCGTTTGAATGATTTGAAGTACATATTATATTGCAATGTTATTTTAACCAATAGCAACGTTATTAATTATCACAAACACTTCGGAAGCCATGAATTCACTAGAACAATCAAATTCCAGAAGAGCAAGCCGGTGCGCTGCCTGGGCAAAGCGTGGGATTTAATACATTTGACTCTGGGAAGGAGAACGAATGATATTCACACACTTTATTTTAGAAAACAAAACAATTAGGCAATTTAGTGTAGCTACCCCGGTAGGCTGCCATTATTAAAATTCTACTCAGAACGGTGTCAAAATAATGTCCGTTCCTGTTACGACACTAAAGGTTTTCACTGTGAAAGAAATCGGCCATTTGCATAAGTCTTTGAAGTGTAATTAGCGAATCTGTTCTCAAAGCAGTTGGTATGATTTCGGACGTTTTTATTACTGCCCCTCCATTCAGTGTTTATATTAATCTATCTGATTTCCTTGTTGCCACAGCAAGAGGACACATCCAGTCAGATATGAAGGTTACCACATACACACACACAGACACACACACACAGACAACACACACGCAGGCTAGGGAAATATGCATCTCCGTCCTGTACAAAACCATGATGCAGTTATAGGTTTTAATTAAGAGGCTTCATTAAAGTGGATGCCCAACTAGTGGAATTAGTGCGTATAATTTATGCGTTCTTTAATGCACGAGGGCAGTGTCCTGCATAATGAACTCAACTTAAACGCCGCCCTCAGCCTACGGAAATATTTTACATACATTGATTACCAACTGGACATTTTGACGCCTTTAAGAAACTATTGGATAAAGCAACAGTGACGGCAGAAAGTCAAATAAATTCTGCTCCAAACACCATTAGGCATGTGTTAATGTTATCTGAAGTAGCAAATGACCAAACTATGCTGTAATTTAAGCAAAAGTACACTCAATTAGCATATTCCCTAAAACATACATCTGTACACATTCTATATTTTATATAATTTCCAGTTTCTTTAGAGAGCACACACCACATTAGAATTAAGCATTTGATCTCATAGTATTATCTAGTTTTCACAATAATAAGTGTAACTTCAGAAAATATAATATAAATACAATTTCCATAGGCAATTTTTAGGGGTTAAAATGTCTCCCATGTAAATGGAAACTAATCAAGTGAAAATATGGTTACATCTTTTTTTATTCATCAGACCATCATCACAGCTTGAATCCTTAGGAGGGCAGAGGATATTGCAGCATGCTTGTAAAAACACAATCCTTTAAGGTAGAACTGATAGCACCTAAACTACCTTAACAACTTGCACATAAACAAGGGGTGCATTCAGAGAGTCCTTGGTTTCTGTAGAATGCTTTGACCAATTATTCAGAACACTGACATAATCTTAATAGAAAAGTATGGAATATACATGCAATGCTGTCCGCGCAGAGGATCTGTGCATTTGGTCAGATGTACTGATCCAGCTCCATTGTCCCTATCTGGTATTATTGAGAACTGTTCATGTGTTTCCAGAGAAACCAACAAATGTAACATTATATTGATTAAATTACTACGGGCAGAGTTTAGTGTTTTTGAGCCAGGGACAAAATGACTCCTTGGTAGGCTTTTAAAGAAGCGAATGGTGAAGTTCATAATGTGTTTATAAAGATAGTTAAGCCACTGGGCTGGCTTGCTAATAAAACAAACGATCATGTTGTTTGGAGCGTTCGTTACATCCTAAAAATGGAAAAAGTAATGTTGTTTATAATGTGATTGTAAAGGCTGAAATACCACTATGCTGGTTTGCTAAAAAGGTGAGAATCATGTAGTTTATGATATGTTCACCATGGCGATCGTGTCACTGTGGTGGTGAGGTGCAGTCATCAGAATTATCTGTCGAACGCATTAATGCATTTTGTTTTAAAGGCTTGAGTGAATTTAGTTTAGAAGGCTTCAGTGCAATTTGTTTTGAAGGCTTCCGTGAATTTAGTTAAAAAGCCTTCAGTGCATTTTTTTTGGAAGGCTTCAGTGCATTTAGTTTTGAAGGCTTCAGTGTATTTTGTTTTGAAGGCTTCAGTGTATTTTGTGTTGAAGGCTTCAGTGTATTTTGTTTTGAAGGCTTCAGTGTATTTTGTGTTGAAGGCTTTAGTGTATTTTGTTTTGAAAGCTTCAGTGTATTTTGTGTTGAAGGGTTTCGTGCATTTTGTTTTAAAGGCTTCAGTAAATTTTGTTTTGAAGGCTTCAGTGTATTTTGTTTTGAAGGCTTCAGTGTATTTTGTGTTGAAGGCTTTAGTGCATTTTGTTTTGAAGGCTTCAGTGCATTTTGTTTTGAAAGCTTCAGTGTATTTTGTTTTGAAGGCTTCAGTGCATTTTGTCTTGAAGGCTTTAGTGAACTTTGTTTTGAAAGCTTCATTTAACTTTGTGTTGAAGTCTTCCCTAAACATTTTGTTGAAGTCTTCTGTGCAGTTCCAAAGAGAGTTTGTTAATTTTTTAGTTTGTGTTTAAGCATATGTATTTGTGGTATGATAGCTTGGCTATGGAAATGGAGCTGAAGGAGCTGGCCTGGAATACACTGAAGGTATATAATATACATCGCCAAGCCTGTAAGCCAGGGAAGACGAGAACTGTTTGTGATTGAGGAGGTCAGAAAAAAATAAACGTAAACAACGTATACACACACATATACACACGCGCACGTGCAAGGGCTCAAACAAACTGCTCACTCTCCTCTCTTAGACAGTGCGACAGACTCTCCTTCATGAAGCCAAGGGTTTTAACAGAGTTGAGGCAGGTAGCTACGGCAACCGGGCAGTAACAGATCATGTGTGCATATGTTAATAAACCAGGAAATGCATCTTGTTGGCGCGTCTGTCAGGCCAGCCGTCGGCTCAGTTCCCTCTGTTGACTCGTCTTCTCCAAACTCGGTGTCAGTGATACATTACGGTTCATAATGAATTCCTCTCCTGATTTATGGCATCTCACTGCCAAGTGTGAACTCTTGCAGCTAGCTGTGTGATGGAACAGGACTTCCGTTGGTTTACTCATGACTATTATTTATGCATATTATTTAAATTTTATATCCCAATGGTTGCAAGAGCCAAAATGTCACATTCCTACATCAACCAATTACTTGCGATGTTTATCGTTGGGTGTTTTGTTTTTCCACGTAATATATTTACTTTGGACAGTAGCAGGTTCCCTCTAAAATAAATACACCAAGTAACTCTAAATCAACAGCTCCACCGTGTCCCAAACGACACCTTGCTCCCTAAGTGTGGTGCACTAATTTTGACCTGAGCCCTGCCAGCAAATAAGGTGCCATTTGGGACATGGACTATTTTCGCATCTAGCTGGCCCCTCATCAATATCCTGTGGGCTAATGAGGAAATGTGCTGAGGCAGATATATTCTCGTCTTTACTGCAGCCCTCACCTACAGGGTGAATCAGGAGAGAGCGAGCGATTGCTGTTTGGGCAGGATTCCGGTTGTTTCCTGGCGAAACGTGTCCCAAACCTGTTCCCTGTTGTCTGTAGGGCCCCGGTCAAAGCGGTGAGGCACCACTAAGGGAGCAGGATGTTATTTGGGACGGGGCTGCGAGCCTCCAGTCCTTTAAGACATTTTGTGTGGAGCCACTTGCTGTTGCTATTGTGTTTCCACAGTAGAAGATTATTATTATTATTATGGGTTGTTTAGTAGGTGTTGTCGTTATGTCAATAGGATAATCCATGTGGGATCGTTTTGACTGTGACTCGGATGTGTGCCGCACGAAACAAACTCCTGGAAACCGTGGGTCTCCAGGAGTCTCAGAACCTCTAGGCCCGTGGGGGGGTGGGGGTCTGTGTGAGGGGCCCTGGGTGATCCCTGGAATCAGTCCATTTCATTCGAGTCCCGACAGGCTCATAATCGCACTTGAATTACACCATCAGTCGCTTCCAGGAGAAATAAACCCACCCTGGGACACGAGCGGGTCGCACAGGGGAGGAGGCTTCCGTGGAGACGGTCGGGTCCGCCGCGGCCAAACGCCCGTGTGTGCGTGAAATCACAGTGTCAACATTTGAGTGGTGTTGCTATGCTGTGACTGTGAAACAAATTATGCCAGTGGGGGGGGTGCTGCCGTGGCCGTTTCAATATTAGCCCAGGAGGACCCCCTCATCGCCGAACGGTCACTCCGAGTCCACTGGCCTTCACGGCGCGGGAACATTACAGCAACTCCATTAGCCATGAGAATACATGTCACGCCACTGATAGATGCTGCTGTAAAGACTAACAACCTTTTGTCTCGGCTCTTTGATTTTACAATAAAATGTATTGTTTTTGCACCGGAAAGCATTTAGAGCCCACAGTGTAGAACACTCGATTCCCATTAGCTGCCTACAGTAGGGATGAGATGTTGGACTCCTTTCCAACGTGAAGTATGATTTAAATCCCAGAAAAACGGTCTGTTGACACAGCTCATGTGATGTGTGTTCAAACCTCAATAAAACAGACACTTCTTTAGACTGGGGCAGAATGCCGTTGAAGTACTTTTATTTAGCCGCGGAATGAATGTCTGGTAAACAAACACTGCAGAGGTTTTCAGGGGCTCTAACATAGCAGCAGGGATGGGGCTACATCCTGCTCGGCACACTGTCCCCTTACGACCATGCACTGGGTGCAACCAGAGCTCAATGGGCCAGGGTGAAAAGGGGGGCGCCGTGTAGGGAATAGGCTGTCATTTGGGCCACGGCCTGTGTCTGGCCAGCCATACGGGATTAGGCAGTTAACACTTCCACATCTCCGGGACAATTGTGTGCCATCAATGCATACAGGCCCATTCAGCCAGTTGCCAAGAGACGGCCACTGTTAACGTAAAAATGCCGGTTTCTGGGCCGCATCTCCCTGAGTTTTGCGGGTGTCACAGACCCAAAACAAACGGCATTGTCTGTGATAGATCTAGCCAGACGTTTGTTGAAGTTCCTCCAGGGAAGGTGAAGGCGACGGCACATTGTGAGCTTCAGTTTGCGCTGCGTGTGTGTTCCGCACAGTCCGGTGTGTTCAGAATCTGTTTTTACCGTTAGAATTCTGTCTGCCGTGTTTCAGCTGTGAAATCTGTCGCGGGCGATGATAGGTGGTGTGCTTGTGGTAGGTCTGGCCAATCATAGCCCACTGCTGTGGCCAAACTGCGACGGTAGTGGGAGAATGAGGAAACAGCAGGATCCTTGGCCTGTTGTCATCGCAGTGAAACAGTGAAAACTTCTCCGATGGAACAGAGTCCCTCTCAGGCCCTGTGCTTTCAGCTTGCAGAGCCTTTGAGCGTTGGAACGGAGTGCCTTTATCCTTTTGAAACTTTTGTAAAGCTTAGTTAGAATTTCTCATTCCCCACATGCTTTTGTTTTCTTGTTTTACACTTGCCTCAGCAACGTAAACAAATGTTTACAATTTAATAGATTTTTTTTCCTTTGAATAGAGAGCGAGGGATGTAGGGGGTGAGCAAGAGGGGGTGAGAGGGGGTGAGAGGGAGTGAGAGGGAGTGAGAGGGGGTGAGAGGGAGTGAGAGGGAGTGAGAGGGGGTGATAGGGAGTGAGAGGGAGTGAGAGGGGGTGAGAGAGGGTGAGAGGGAGTGAGAGAGAAAGGGTCAGAGAGAGGGAAATGGATGAGAGATATATAGAGACAGAGAGGCATTGGCTCCAAGAGAGCGAGAATGATACAGGAAGAAAGAAATGTCCAGCTGGTCTCAATACGCATTGTGGGATACAAGTGAGACTCAGCAGAGTCTTTAAAGCCTGCAGAAGCCCCCCCCCCCCCCCCCCACACACACACACACCAAAGCATATAGCTAAAACCTTTAGGAATTGTTCTAACTGAAATTTAGCACATATCTATGGTCGTTTAGATTTTGTACAACAGAAACAGGTGTTCCATCTGTGCAGATTTGTTTTCATCATCATTTCACCAGGTGAGAATGCTAAGAACAGATTTGTGTTTACATTAACAACCTGGGAGAATTTAGAGGTAACTGCCTTGCTTACTGTAGGGCTGGAAGGACAGGGTTTTTCACCTTGTTTTTCACTGTGGAATTAGAACTAGATGAAAATAGATGACCCTACTGCCCGGAATGATCAGTCCATCAGGTCACGTATCTCCAACAGTTCACCGCTCTGTCCTCTGTACGTTTAACTTCATCATTTGTTTAGGGAAACTTGAATGTCAATACATATTCTTAGATTGCACCTAGAATATATGTTTTCATACTGTAGCTTTCTGGCTATCATCAGAGCATATCTAAGTGCTATATTGCAGTTTCAAGTACTTATACATTAGTTAGAATTTGTATTGGTAGATTATTATTGACAAAAAGTAAGATAGTTTGATCATAGAATATGTGGTAGGGAAAAGTACTTCCTATGAGAGTTCATTGGGATCTCTGCGAATTATACTGTATGTGTAGCTAAGGAAGATAATTAGCATTTTTACCCCATTTTTGGTTGGGTTTAAAATTACCCCTAAAAAATTATTTTAAAGTCTACGTTTATGTAGAAACATTAAAATGTGATTCATGTCTTTTAAAGACAAGTTAATGGATGAAGTCTTAAAACATTTAATGTTTTGAATGCACCCCCTTTGGGATATAACGTCTGGGGACTAAACGTCTCCCGTCTCTATTTTAAAAGAAAATGTATTATTATCCACATCATTATCATTGATAAGGATAATAATGTCTCGATTATTATAATTTCTTTTCACTTATTCATATTCCATTGGTATGTTTGTCTTACAGCCAATAGCGTAGGTCTGTATTGTATATTTGGGGGAGTTAATAAATCCCAGGAGTCACGTTGACCTGTCTGTAATATTGGGGGTGGAGGGTTCCTGACCCCTGTCCCCTGTAATTCTACGCCCCTGCTTACAGCCAAGAACTAGGACTAAGTTCTCCATTGCTCAATAATACAACCTCTTACTCAAAATCACCCCAGGACCCAAAGTGTGCTGTGAAACCAAACTCTGAAGACCACTTGACCCAAAAGTCTTCACGTCAGAAGACATGTGGTCCTTAAGTGTTCATTAAAGTCCCTGCTCGGCCTCCTGGTGTACTTCAATGGGTTCCCACCCGTCCCACGACGAATCCTTACACGGTGTCATGACCAGAGGGCCCCCTGGTCAAACGGAACTATGTAAAGAGTAGGCTGTCATTTTGGACACGGGCCCTGCAGGTGCTATAGATGCGCCGGCACTCCTCTGCTCACATCTGATAAGACTTTCCAAGCTGAGTTCTCGCGGCGGGTCAGAGGGCAATCCAGCCTGTAGCTGGGATTCTTTCACAGTCAGCAGTGCATGTCATGGGGAAACGTAGCTCGCTGACAGGCCCTGGAGCACCTGTGCACAGTCAGGAGGAGAGGAGAAACCAACCCTCCAGTCAACGCCGCCAGTCTGTCTATCCGCTGGTCTGTCGGCCTGTCGGTCTGTCTATCCGCTGGTCTGTCTATCCATTGGTCTGTCTATCCATTGGTCTGTCTATCCGCTGGTCTGTCTATTCGCTGGTCTGTCTATCTGCCGGTCTGTCTATCTGCCGGTCTGTCTATCTGCTGGTCTGTCTATCTGCCGGTCTGTCGGCCTGTCGGTCTGTCTATCCGCTGGTCTGTCTATCTGCCGGTCTGTCTATCCGCTGGTCTGTCGGCCTGTCTGTCTGTCTATCCGCCGGTCTGTCTATCTGCCAGTATGCCGGTCTGTCTATCTGCCAGTATGCCGGTCTGTCCATCCATTGGTCTGTCTATCCATTGGTCTGTCTATCCACTGGTCTGTCTATCCGATGGTCTGTCTATCCGCCGGTCAGTCCATCCTTTGGTCTGTCTGCCTGCTCCGCTGTTTGCCAACACGTCAGCCTATCTATTTGTCAGTCTGTCTATCCGTTGGTCTGTCTATCCGCCGGTCTGTCTGTCTGCCTGCTTGTCGGTCTGCCAACACGTCAGTCTGTCTATCCGTTAGTCTGTCTATCAGCCGGTCTGTCTATCCGCCGGTCTGTCTATCCGCCGGTCTGTCTATCCACCGGTCTGTCTGTCTGCCTGCTCGTCGGTCTGCCAACACATCAGTCTGTCTATTTGTCAGTCTCGAAACTCAGTGCCTCTTGAAATGTGTTCGTCTTCTTCAACCAACCACGTTCTCTCTTTCCCTGCCGTCACCTTAGTCTGTTGAATCTCTCTAGTCAGTTGCCGTAGCAGCAGACCTGGCTGGTAACCTGTCTGCCAACAGTTGGCTTTCAAGCCGGTGGAAGGAGGAAATTAAATCTGACAGAAGAGCTCCGTGTCACTTCTACTTTGAACTTATAGTAGTTTGACTGGTGGGGATTAGAGAGGCAGCAACATGGTGACTCGTTGCCAACCTCCTTCCAGAGAACAGAGACGTCTGCTAGATGGAAACCTTCATGCCGGGAAACGTGTCACCACTTCAATGTGCATAGCAGTAACTTGTAATACGGGAAATAAGGCCTTCTCCTCCCCAGTACCTGCCCTCGTGCTGCTCTGGGTGGGGAGACGTGTGCCAGAATAGTTGGATGAGATACTAAGAGCCTTTCTATACTGCAATGGTTTCATTTAGATGGTTTCTTTTAAACCAAACTTGCCGCGGGATTTGCAAACAGGTGAAAATGCAAATTGTCACTGGTTACATTCAAAGGGAGGCGTGTGAATTACCCAGAAGATACTGAGGTCTAAAGACGAATATGTCGCTCATGTACATTTCAGACACGTCAGTGGTGATGTTGGAGGTCAAAAGATGTTGTTGGCAGCAGAAATATTTAGTAAGGGGAGGCTAATTCTCTGTGACATATACAGATTCCCTGATAAATCTGCAATGATACTCCACCAAAATGATTGACTATCATGTCTGCCCGTCAGCATGTTTTCTAAGCAGTGTTTTCTAGGTCCATTTGATCAGCTGTCTACATCGCAGCAGCTGGTGGTCAGAGAGTTTGTGGAAATCCATGCAGGTAGCTAGCTTTTGGTGTAACATATTCAAGATGTGCTGTGCTGGCTGTACCCAACCCTATTCTCTTTAGTTTAATAAATCAAGTTGGAGTGGCTGCCTCAGCTATATTGTTAGCATTTTACTTTCCATGTCTATCAAAATGAAGAAATTCCGACCGCTGGTCCATAAAAACACTGGCTATGGGAATTTTGTTTCTATTTAACATCTCAAACAACCTTTTAATTTGATGTGTCAAGTAACAGAAATCGATCATAGAATGTTACTCGCTGTTATGGATGTCTAAGCTATTCTATCTATGCTATGGATGTCTACGTTATTTTATCTATGCTATGGATGTCTACGTTATTCTATCTATGCTATGGATGTCTACATTATTCTATCTATGCTATGGATGTCTACGTTATTCTATCTATGCTATGGATGTCTACATTATTCTATCTATGCTATGGATGTCTACGTTATTCTATCTATGCTATGGATGTCTACATTATTCTATCTATGCTATGGATGTCTACGTTATTTTATCTATGCCTGACAATTGGAAATTTACACAAAAACATCTATGTTATGTGGCAATGAAAGTTTAACACTGCTTCTGTGTTAATTCCAAAACCAACACCTTGGTCTAATGGGGTGTATTAGCTAAGTTGACACATACCTGTCAAAGGTGTTAAACATTGTCACTCCAATTCACAAAATGCACTGAGGTGATTGTAGGCTTTTTGTGGTTTTTACTGGCCTCCTCTTCTCCTCTTTACCCTGCAGCCCTGCCTAGGCAAGGAGTGACAGGGTTATTTATTATCTGTCCTGGAATCTTATCTGCCCTCTTACAACCATAAACTAACACTTGCACTGCACTTCAAAGTGGTTTCGGGAACCAGAGGTGACAACTAGTGTCACCCTGCTGTGAGTCACATCTCCAGGCTGATAGATTGATCGGGAGATTATGGGTCTGGATTACTAGGTCTGTCGGGCTGGGCTTTGTGTGTATGTGTGTGTGTGTGTGTGTGTGTACGCAGAGAGTGAGAATTAGCCGGGACCAAGGATTGATCCCTGTGGCACACCAGCTGCAGTGAGATAGCAGGCCTAGCTTCAGGACACTGACGATAGTTTTGACAGGAACGACCTATCCCCCTCCTGGAAAATCCAACACCTGTGGAAAATGGGCAGTAATATCAATTGAATTATTGCTGGAAAAACAGATATCAAGTCAACAACAGATATCAGGTCAAAAGCAAGTATCATCAAACTGAAATATCAAGTCAATTAATGAGGCTAGAATACCAGGCACTTTAGTTCGTTCAGTGGGTAATCTTTATTAGTAAAGATTACATTTTACATTTAGGCCTTTAAATTGACATTGAATTGCTAGAACAGACAATCACACAACCCAGCAACGGTAACTGTAAATTGATGTAAATAAAACTTGATATAAATAGATGTTGACCCACTTCAAAATGCATTTCACTTAGAATAAAGAAATATATAACTGAAGCATTTAAAATGTACAGAGAGAGATATGAGATAATAGCAGAGGGTTGATCTAGCCTGTTTCTGAGAGTGAAACACCTGGTTGATAGCTTGTTTTACATTGCAAAGCAGTCTGCATTTCCTCCTCTTCTCTCATTGATGTTGTTGTTTTGATCTAATCTCAGGTTGTTATGATCAGTGTCAAATCCTCTCCAACAGTCAGATCCTCTAGTTCACCTACTGTTCTCGTGGTAATCTCCCGCTCCTTAATTCCACTTAGTTCTTTTGTATCTTTGTTAATCAACTCCATATGAGATTAATTAGCAGAGGCTGCCTGGTGTATTCCTGGGTTCAGTTTAATAATCTCCCTTTGAAGGTTCATAATCTGAGACTTGTAGAAACACAATGGGTTCAGTGCCTCTGTAATGTAATTGATTATGCAAGCGTATTTGTTGTATTCTGAAATAGACTCACTCCCCAACCAGCTGTGCTAATGAGGTCCATTGTCATGAACTGGTAGTAGTGAGCTATTTGCATAATAGTATATGAAGATAAAGAACATATCTTGGGTGTTATTCATTTTATTCCTTACACGTTCTGCCAAAAATAATTATTAATCACAGGCCGTGAATTAAAATTATACATTTTTTGTGTGAAAGAAAAATGTATTGATGTGAAAAATGTGAAAATGTGAAAGAACATTTTTCTTTTTTTGTGAAAAATTACAGAGTTTTTGAAAAGAAAAAATGTATGCATTTGCCATGCAGTATTCACTTTGGTAAGATTAATTCCTAAGATTTTCGAGATTCAAGGATAATTTATATTCATGAATTGCATTGCACCACGTTCTAACAGGAGGCGTTCCGGTCGGCTGGTGATAACAGTGAGGAGCTTTACATTGTTGCAGTCAGACATGACCCACTCTGAAAACAACATAACAACGCGTTGTTCTGTGCAAGGCGTGTTTTGAACCAAGACCTCTTTAGCCCCCATGTCGATTCCCAACTGGAGTCCCTCTCTGCATGGGGTATGCTTCTAAATGTTTATCCAGAGTTCTGTTATTAACTCCAAAACCCTGGTGTCCCTGGTGGTCTAATTTATGACAAGTCATTTACCTTCCCTGGGGCTGTTTTTTGTACCTGGGCAGCTTTCGTTTTACCCTGCAAGGTTTTTCTCCATGGCCCTGGTAGGGTGTTTCTGTGTGTGTGTGTGTTGTGTGTTTTTGCATGCATGTTGCATGTGACAGTGTGTGTTGTCATGCAGGTTTCTTCCACATGGGGCCCAGTTCCTCATGTGGAAACTCTCTGTGGACACACAGCATCACTCCAGACAGAATGTCCAAAGGGTGATTTCCTGAATAAAATAAAAAAAATGTCTGGAGGGGGAGGTCCACCAATATCCCAATTCTCCTATGAAGTCACGGATTTCTATATTCTGAGACGTAGGCCACATCCCAAACGCTACCATGCTCCCTTCAGAGTGCCCTAGTTTTGAAGAGGGCCCCACTGATTTAAAGTAATTCACTACGAGGAGGAATGTGTGCCGCTTGGGACAAACCCGTTGATATCTCCCTCCCTGGTTGAGACAAGGCTAAACACAACTGCTTACTCCTCAGAAAGCACTGTTTATCTTATGCCCTGGGGTAGGAGACACAAAATACAAAATATCCCGCTATGTTCTTGAGACGCGAGGAATTCACCATCGCATCGGATAACTTCTTCAGACGGAATACACAGCACACAACTTGTAGTAAAAGCAGTTTATATGACCGTCTTTTAAACAGCTCTACCACTGTCTAGGGTACATGCCTTTCAAACATACCCACTTGGATCAAAAAGGCAGAATTTCAATCAATTTAGAACATCTGGATTTCTATTGCTACTAAATTTCACTAGTGGCACCAAACCATTATTTTTTTTGGGGGGGGGCACTAGTGCTACCAATGACAGTTGTTTTGAAGAGCGCTATTGGCTTGCTACCAATACAGTTTGGCTGGTAAATAAATCAGTCAGTCAGTAAGCATTTCATGGTCTACACCTATTTTTTATGAAAACCAGTGGCGTTGTTAGGCCTAGGCGCATTCTTGCATGTACATCACATTTTCCTCCAGCATGTACATCACATTTTCCTCCAGCATGTACATAACATTTTCCTCCAGCATGTTCATCACATTTTCCTCCAGCATGTACATCACATTTTCCTCCAGCATGTACATCACATTTTCCTCCAGCATGTACATCACATTTTCCTCCAGCATGTACATCACATTTTCCTCCATTATGTACATTAATTTTGATAACTAAAGATTAGCTCTACTAAGTGTGGGTTGGGTTGGTCTACATACACTACAATAGGTGTTTTTTACATATCAAGAATAAATATTGCAGTCAGGCAATATATAAACTGTGAATGGGAAACATTGCATTGTTTTCTGTTGTTTCAGACCATTGATTTCAACAAATGTTGTTGTCATTTTTTACAAGGTTTTGACATATGCCTGTACACACACTAGACACCTTCCCTGCTTAATATTAGATCCTTTTAATTGGACTCATATGTATATATATATATATATATATATATATATATATATATATATATATATATATATATATATATATATTTAACTGGACATACTTCAACAGAGGAACAATCTTATTTAGCTGTATGCATTTTGAGATAAATCTGCATGCATAAATAGCATTGTCATGAACTCGTACCTTCTGTCATAATAGAAAGACAACAAAACGACGACTTATTAACTGAAATATAAATGCCAGGTGTGTGTGTGTGTGTATCAGGTGTGTGTGTGTGTGCGTCATGTGAGGTGTGTGTGTTGTCCCTGACACCCTGTAGCACAACACTAATATATAATACACACCGCATCTTCAGATGTAATTAATCATGTTGTTCTAGCCTCGATTTTGTGTTCGTTAATTAGTGTCTCTACAAGGAGGTGTGACACAGAGGTTTGAAATGTTCCTAATTAGACTGACTACTTAGCATAACAGAATTCTGCAGACACCTTGATGATGTCAGTCAGCCCCTCCCAGATTCCGCAGAGATTTCTTATAAAATGAGGCTAAAAAGCTTGATTTTGTCCAATTTCTTACAGAAATGTGCTGACAAAGGAATAATTCATGGCGCGTGGCTTGATAAAACCGGCTATTATTCTGTAACCTGTACAGAGACTTCAACCAGTTCAAACTGCAAGCCTTGTTTTTGCACCGCAGCGATGGGTATTAGACAATAATAATGTGTACATTTTACGGTTTCACTTTTAAATAGTGGTTGGCTATGCGGTCTCTTGCGTAATATGTAAGAAGCTGCTGATGTATGTAGCAACTAATCTGTTATTGCAGAATTGAGGGACTGCTCATGTGCATCACCAGGAGAGATGAAGGCCTACTTACTCACTGTTATGTTACTGAACAGCTGTGAGTTCAAACGACAAAGACAGTCTCAGTGGAATTGTTTAGGTACCAGTGTGAGATCTAAATAGTCGTTACCCAACATTTACATTTTACTCATTTACCCGACTGTCTTATCCAGAGCGACTTAAAGTAGTGAGTGCACGGTCCACCTTGGGAATCAAACCCACCACCTCTGTCACAGCCAGCAGCGTGAGCACCAGCTGAGCTACACGGTTTCCAAGGACACCTCAGCTACACGGATCCCTGATTTCCAAGGTCACCGCTCATTCCACTCTCATAGACATTGAGCAAGGCATCTGTAGACTTCAGCAGTCAGGCCTTTCCCCTGTTACATCTGAAGGTGACGTGCAATAATTGACGTCTGTTTACTCTACGACACAATGTATCGCCAATGCAAATCTGGCAACAAGTATAATCTAAATAACATTCCTGTAGTGTAAAAACAGTCAAATCTTGGAAACAATTCTAATCTAAGTAAAACTACTGTGGCGTAAAAAAAGTCAAATCTGCTTTAGGTAACAAGAGTTAGTGTGGCTGCTTTTCTGGTTTTGGCTGAAGTGTCTACGTTCACCTAACAGAATACCTCTGGACCAGCAAGAGTTTCTTGTTTTATAGTGTAAATAGGAAACAGTAAAACAGAAAAAAAAAATTCACGGACGGAAATGACATTCTGTATTTTTGCCTCATATTCATCTTCCAATCTTATTTTGAAAGGCCTTGAGTGTACGGCAAAAATAGCGGTTTTGACTTTATTGTTCCAATACTTAAGGAGGGCACTGTGCATTTTATGTACATGTTTTTAAATGTACTTGTCATGAAGGGCACATTTTGTAGTCACACTCTGTGATGATGCAGTTTACAGCTGTGCCATTAAAATTCTACCTTAGCTGATTTCTCAACATTTGCTATTAATAGTAACTTGGGCTCTGGTAGCATTCTCCTTTTGGTCAGTCCCATCTCAGTTCTTCAAAAACAAACTGAACAAGCAGCCGAATCCATCAACAATATATGACATGTCTTGCTGTATTCACAGTAATTTGATTGTGTATTCCCTTTTATCCATTGTTTAATAGTATTTGGATTTATTAATTATTTATTTGGTTCAGTGTGTACATTTGGGACCATTCCATTGATTTAAATTACATCAGCAAGCTAAATTAATCAGAGGTAAAGTGTTAGAAAGGTTACTAATATGGGTCATAGGTCAACCCAGTTGATGACTGGTTAAGAAGAGCAAACCCCATAATTTAAATTCAGTAGAGATTAAATACAAACATGCATGCACGCACACAGGCCATCTGAGGATATTTTCCTCAGGGCTAGTCAGCATTAAGTTATTTGTGTTGTGATTAATTAATTCAGTGTGACGAAACATAATGAAAGAGGTTGTCAATACACTATATTAATGGCTGAAGGGGGTGGTAGTATTGATGAAGTAAACAACAAGTCATCAACAACACCAGACAAAAAAACAACCTTGCAAAAATCTATAGTTTTTTTGTTTTGCTTTTTAGGTGAGTTCTTAGACTATAACCAATCCTTAAACTGAAAACAAACTGATATCTAAATGTGTCCAATAGGTTTTTGTTGAAGGGTTGTCTGTACTTGTCCGGTCATACTGATCAGGAGGTGTTGCTGTGAGAATCCTTCACGGGTCCTTCAGTCTCCCGGGCTTCAAAGACTAGCCGGTCAAAATGCATTGTCCTATCAGGCGTTTTGGTTCGTCTTTTGATTAGCCAGTCCGTAAGTCAGTATCTCTAATCTCACACTCTCTCAAAGTCAATGTCTATGGCTTTACTAGTAGTTTGTTTACATTGTCAAAGCAAGTGGGGAAAAAAACTTTGCTATAACCGCCGTTTAGCCTACTTCTTTGCTTGTTAAAATGGAATGCTATTTGACGCATAAAAAAATAATACTTGACGTGAAATAAGAAATAGATTGTACAACTATCCTGAAAACAACGACCAGCATCTGCAGTCATGTTCGATTTTCCTAGTAATTATTTCGCTTAATGTGATTATATTCTAACTATAAATAAACAAGCTAGCCAACTAGCCTTTTTGCCCCGAACAAAAAGGAACTAACGTCTTTATAGACTTTTAAAACGGCTCTTGTGCGCAACTGAAATAGATCCGGTCCAAACATGACCAACAACGAAAACGCTCTTACAATAAGCGGTATTAAAATGTTGACACCTTGTTAGTTGTCAAACTGAAATAGATTATGATGTTTGGATATGTTTCTTGTTTCGATTAGGAGAACATCATTGTATCCATCAGCTAGTTTCTGGCTAGTCGTCCTAGCTATTTTGAGGAAGGAGATGGACGTTTTCACCCTTGGCTTAAATCCAGAACCGAAGTATGCCTACTACCGTCCTGCTACAGAGGCAGGTGAGCAACACAGAACGGTACCACCAACAGAGTCACAAGGACCACTGGAAAAACGGTGACATATGCACTGTGGCTTATATATTTCAAGTGATGGCTTAACAGCTAGGTAAAAAAGGAAAGTACACCTGGCGATAGTTCATATTGACATGCTGATTGGTCAATACGCTTATTTGACGCGGTGAATTGTGTTATTTAACGTGTGTCTTCATTGACTCGCGGACCCAGGCGGCGGTGCATACCTCGGTGCCTGCTCCCTCCTGCTCACTCCTGTTTTAGCTCCTCTCCTATCTCTTCCTCTCACTTGCACCCCCAGTCTCACTTTCTGCTTCTCGCTGTCTCTGATTCTCTCTCTCTCCTTTATTTTGTCTCTCCTCTCACTCTCTCCTTGTCTCACTTTCTATTCTCTCTCCTGTTGTCTCCTCCTATCACATCTCATATTTATACTGTGGTCTGTGCTCAGAAACAGCCCTTCAACTTCATAGCTAATTGTCGTGCAGTGTTAGAGTTACTGTAGTTACAACAGGACCCTGTACATGTTCTGCTCCAAGCCATTCAACTGTTTTACATGACAGCAAGATGATTACTCAATGGCTACTCAAGCTATCTGCCCCGTTTTGGCGCTAATCTTTCCGTGCAGACAAGGACACACACTCACACACGTTTCCTAACTCAGGACTGGGGTGTAAATGACCGATTGTCATTTGTTATTGACCTTTGCTCCAATGTGGTGTCAACATGTTTCTACTGTCTATTCACATCTATTTCATTTACTTTTCAATCACTTCATTTTTAAAGAAAAATGCCTTCAAGTTAGCTTTCCACTGTCCGTTTACACCTGAATTATGTACAGGACATTATGGGACACGAGAGGTGCACCCACCAACTAACTGCAAAAAGCACAACAACACACAACTATGTATTTTGTAAATAATAATTAATAGATATGTTTAATAAGGGTTGACTGATTATGCGAATGACACATTTTATCTGCTTGCTCTATCCTCATTTTGAGGTATGAGACCGTTTTATTGTCAAATTGTCACAAACAGTTCCATTCAGGTATTCTATTTCCAAATGAAATACAGGCCAAATGAGGCCTGCTTAACCATAACCTAAATCAGAGAATTATACATATGTTAAAAAGAAAAACACCCGGACGGAATTCTTTGGCATGAAGAGACATTATTTAAGAGGTGTTTAAATCCCAGGACAAGCCAACGTCCTCTTGGGTCTAATAGTGGGCGTATCCTGCCAAGCAGGATGTTTCCTGTGAGTATAGCGTGATCAAATCAAGACATGGCTTGGGTATCTGCGACAGAGAAGGGAGTGGCTCCACACATAGTTGGGCCGCAGTGGCACAACTAGTTCAGCGTGGCTCTCTCTGACCGAGACACGTCTCACAAACTGCTTTTCTAGGTGCCACATCAGCCGGGAAAGCCACAGTGTTTAGTGTGTGGCCTGGCTGCAGTGGGCACAGCAGGCGTTGTACTAACTAGTGCGGCTCTGTTGTCTCTCCGGCTCGTCTTGTTATATAGGTCATAGAAAATCAAACAGAATCACCTCTAGCTGAAAACGATGATTTATTCAAATACTGGCAGCCGATACCGCGTGACAACAGATTGCTTCTTGGTAAGATGCCACTCTATAGCGACGGCAACACGGCAACACGATCGCAACAAAAACAAAGTACTCCACAGAGCCTGTATGCAACAACGTCTTAATTTACATAACAAAAGTCAGGAGAAAAACCTCAATGAATCATTTAAAACAGTACCACAACGTGTGCTCTGAGAATATTTAGCAATCTGTCCAAAATGATAATCCCTGTTTGTTGACAGGAACATGGCTGTGGGAGTAGCATGTGAACGGAACGCGTGGAACATGATTCTCCTGAGATCTACAGCTACAGAAACAGGACTGGACTGGAACGTATGACCCAATCGTTCCTGTGAGCGTCTAAGGCTGTCAGTGATTGATTCTTGCTCAATGCTCTGTGGCCCGCTGTTGAGTTGTGAACTCATTTTTTCAGTGTGTGGATCTCTCTGAAGTACACAGCCTACGCCGACTTTCAAACGCTCTCCGCTGGTGTGTGTTGCCGGAGACTTGCTCATTTGGTATTTGAATATCTGGAGACAAACAGCCAATCAGATGAGTGCGCAGCACATAACCACTAACCCCTGACACAGACAATTAACACAAATGAAAAATCTATGTATGTTGATGTTGAAATGTGGTTGTACCTCACACCTTCTTTGATGTTGCTTTCTGGTTGTACTCTGACCCAAATTACCGCCCAAAGACGAGGGAATGTGTCTAGTAGTCTAAGCCCCTCCACAGGTGATGGGATAAATCACAACACAGACAGAGTGTGTGTGTGTGTGTGTGTGTGTGTCCCTGTGTGTGTGTGTGTACGTCCGTCCTGTGCATACATGTGAGTGCGACCGTGTATGTGTGTATGAAATCCTACATGTGTGTACATGCATATGTGCTCTCTTCAGCACACTGTGTGTGTGTGTATGTGTGTGAACATATGCAAGCGTTGGCTGTGAAGATTCCTTCCCTCCTCTGTGATGACTTTATAGTTTGTCAGTCTGCCTCAGGGCAACAAGTGTAGCCAGACTAAGAAGGCTGCTTTAATGCTACATATCTTCAGTAAATGAGTTAGTTGTGAAGGAGGCCGTCCTCTTCATTGAGGTGACCCTATATGTTATGGGTCAGCGGTCTAACATATACTTTCCATTTCCTGACCTCTGCGAGGAATAACATTTGTGAACATTTTGCTAGCACACACTCAGTCACACACACAGTCACACACACACACTCAGACACTCAGACACACACACTCATTCACACACAAACAGTCACACACACACACAACCACACACACAGTCACACACACACACACACTCACACACACACACACACACTCAGTCACACATGCACATTCACACACAGCTGTGTAACAGTTTATGCCCTGGCACAGCCCAACCACACCAAGGGAGAATCCGTTGCTTCACGGTGCTTCACGGTGCTTCACGGTGCTTCACGGTGCATCACGGTGCTTCATGGTTCCACATACCTCGCATTGTGCCGGCGTGGTTGGGGGGGGGGTGGGGGGTTGGGTGGTAGCCTCAGGCCACCATAAACTGTTTGCCCCAGTGACCACAAATCACAGCCCAAAACAGGCACGCCGTCCTCTTCAAAGGGGGACGAGGGTGGGCCCCTTTCGGTGGTTTTACGACCCCGGCTTGAACCACACAGACATGGCCACCCTCCTCTGGCCCGAGGTCTGAATGACACAGGCTCCCGCATGGATGGTGCACTACTTTTGTCCAGATTCCTGGTCGACTTGAGGGCACTTCTGAGGGGATAGGGTGCTGTTTGAGAGGAGGCCCCCCTCCCGCGCACCTCCCTCTCCCCTGCACCTGGCTCTATTCTCAGGCAACTAGGATCATCTCCTCTGGAGGGAGGGACACATTCTCATGTACAAGGAGAAGATTATCCCCTGATTCAATTGATTCAGTCTCCCTTTCCTTGGGCCAGGAGAAAGAGAAAGAGGGGGGAGAAGAGAGAGAAAGAGAACCCCTTGGACTTCAAAAAAAGACCCCCCCCCCCACACCCCCCCCCCTGCTACTGGTGGCTCTGTGTTCTGTGTCAGTGAATGGGAGGGGCGATAAACTCTGGAGTAGCGCTGTGTATTCCAAGTGCTAATTCAGAACTGATTCCACTAATTCACTTGTGAGGCTCTTTTAATTGTTCTCGTTTGCATTCTAAAGACATGTTTGTTGCTTTTAATTACCGGCTCCTTTTAACTGGTAATTGGAAAGCATGACTTGTGAGGCCCTACTTAACTAAACTTAAACAGGTCTAATATGCTTTGCCCCTTAATGCAACAAGGCTTTGCCAATGTTATGTGCAACCTGGCACCAAAGGATCACCCATCGCTAATTACGACAAAAATAATGTGGTTTACTGAAAACACGAGTAGAGATTGTCACCTTAGTTTACAGTGAGCATTTATCCTGAACCGTGTTACGACAAATGTCACATTTCAATTTGCCGTTTTGTTTTGCGGTCGTTTAAAAACTCAACAGTTGCAAAATGTACAATGTTAATCAGTTAATGTACCGTTATTTAATACGTTCCTGCTGTTAGAAGAGCGATGGTGGTTGGAATTCTTACCTTTGTATGACTAACCCTCTCTGTGTGTGTGTGTGTGTGTGTGTGTGTGTGCTTGGGTGTGTGTGTAGAATGAACCCTATAAAATTTACACTCAATAGGCCTCCATTGCCAAGCGACCAGCGGCAGTCAGCTCCCAGCCTGGTGAAGGGGCCAGACCACCCAGGCTGGGTTGGAAGGGGCTTTTGGGCCCCCCACGCTCGCCCCTTTCTCCATTCACACTGGCTTTTGGAGGCTGTTTGCAATGCGACACAACAGTGGCACAACTCTTTATTTTCCGTGGGGCCAACACTGTCAATCTCTGCACAAAGGGCAAAAGCACGGCCTGAAGGACTTCCAAACAATTTCAAGGATGGATTGAGGGTTTGTCAAGTGTTATTACACAATAGAAATGTCCCTTTTGTGTTTATTTAGCTGAAAAACAAGCATAACAGAAACCTTTTTTAAGGGACAGTTTAGTTACATGTCAATAGTTATATATATAGTATGCATATTAATCATTAGCTATTTTTTGTTTACTTTTTGTATTTATATAGTATGTATTATATGTAGAAATTTTTGTTCACTTGTTGTTTTTACTACATTAATATTTGGTCAACATTTAGCATTATGGTGTTCAATTTAGAGTATTTTCCTGTTATGGAATACAGGTGATATTTAATGTACTTTTTACAATATTTGTAAGTCATTAATATACATGGTTGTTATACGTCTTTATTTGACACCTCCTCGTGGTAATCTTTTTTAGTCTGTTACAATTTCTTGGAACTGATTGTAGGGGCTGGAATTCCAGAACAGCGTGTGGAGGCACTCAATGTTGTGTCCAGACTCAATGGAACAACCGTCCCCCTAGTGGCACATTCAGTCACTGTACTTTAGTTGGAAGCTGTGATGGGAAGATCTCGGTTGCAAACTCCTGATGTCCCTCCTCCTTATCTACTTCCCAAACCCGTTGGCGGGGAAGGTCAGAGCTTAAGGAATTCTTTAGTTGTTTTGTGAATATTGTGCGTCCACTTATCACGCTATTCGGTGTGTGTTCCATTTGCTTTCGCTCGCCTCTTTACTCTGTGCTCAGGGTTTAACCCCCCTTCGTTTATTTCCTGATATTCCTGGTGAGAGGGCAATCCCAGCAGACCTGAACATCCAGTGTGGTTATCAGTGCATGTGAAATGAGGAACTGCATTTTTCGGGCATATTGCAGTGTTTCAAATAACAGGGATAATGTAGTTTATGAATGTGGTATTTCATTTCCATATTGTAGGAAATAGTTATGTATTAATATAGCTGGTGGCCTAATGGATCTGAGAGAGAGAGCGGATTAATTAGTTTTTAGCTAATGGGCACAAACATTAAAAAACAAACTTCTTTACATTGTAACTCTGACTGGATAGTGTAGTTATAAACCAACTAAGCTAAATTATTCAGCTTGTATTGATTCTAATGACAAAAGAGAATTTGTTTAGTGGAGGTGGTAATACTAAAATATTCTGTTTCTTTATAGCGTTGCATGGTTTATGTTTTTACCAGTGTGTATTTAATGTTTGTGTTAATTAGGCTTTGAGAATATTTAAACAGTTTAAAAGAGGAAACTGAACAGTGTTCATGTCTCATAGCCACATTGTTGATACAATCTTCCAATTCGGATTAGCTTGTTCTTCTTGATGAATAATGTTGTTAAGTGAACATAGGTCATTCTTTCAGGGTATCTTCCTCTCACATTTTCATGGCATTCCATGGTTTTCCATCCAGTTGAGTTTCATTTAGCACTTTTACAGCATCTATGGGATCTGATTAGAATAGGCCAATGACTTTTCATCTGATTAGAATAGGCCAATGACTGTTCATCTGATTAGAATGGGCCAATCACTGTTCATCTTGTTAGAATAGGCCAATGACTGTTCATCTGATTAGAATGGGCCAATGACTGTTCATCTTGTTAGAATAGGCCAATGACTGTTCATCTGATTAGAATGGGCCAATGACTGTTCATCTTGTTAGAATAGGCCAATGACTGTTCATCTGATTAGAATGGGCCAATGACTGTTCATCTTGTTAGAATGGGCCAATGACTGTTCATCTGATTAGAATAGTCCAATGACTGTTCATCTGATTAGAATAGTCCAATGACTGTTCATCTGATTAGAACTGACCAATGACTGTTCATCTGATTATAATAGAGCAGTGACTGTTCATCTGATTATAATAGAGCAGTGACTGTTCATCTGGGTAAATGGGTCAGTCAGGACTATGGGTGTGTGTGTGTACCTGAAAATCGTCAAATGAGTTTCCTCATGATCTGACTCCGCATTTCAAGAGCCTAAAGTGGCTGAAGCAAATTAGTTATAGAAAATATACATCTGGGAGTTTTTGTGATTCAATAAACAGGGATTTTACAGAATGTTCATTTAAAAATAGAATGACTGTATGGGAGCTTTCATACTATATGTGTAGTATCTGGGAAATGAGCAGGTTGCATAATACAAACTTATTTGCCTTGTGGCTCTACCTGGCATTTCTAGGTTGCAAACTAAAAGTGTCTCAGCCACTGGAGTGGAGAATGGTTGGTTCTGCCGTCATCAGCAGTAATCATTCCACAATTTGCATGAACACTCATTAAGAAATAAAAAAAACCCAACGTGATGTCACTTTGGCCTGCATGTCTGTGTTTCTGTCATGTGACTTTGCAAGGTGTGAACTAAGTAACTAGCCAACTGACAAACTGAAACAGACTAACTAAAACAAATTGATTAACCTACTGATTAGCTAACTAACTGCATGCTAGTTGACAGACATGTTTTTGGAATACATGGAGTATGCAAAAATATTAACTTGGCTTAAAAAGGCCCCGTTAGATGCAAGAAAATGAACAATGTTTTGAGTGTGGTACAATATCACTTTTCAGTTACCAGTTTGGAGGTGATTTGGTGCCTTCATTTGGTGTCTTGATTTGATGTTCATAGTGTCATTAGTCTCTCTGGGATAGAGGGGCTCATGGGTGGGATGTCTGGGTCATTTGTTTTGATGTCACAGACAAAAGGCAATCTGAGTGAATATCACGGCAACAATGGACTGCTGTCCAGACCAGTGAGTCAAAGCTCTCCCTGTCCAGTGAGTCAGAGCTCTCCATGTCCAGTGAGTCAGAGCTCTCCATGTCCAGTGAGTCAGAGCTCTCCATGTCCAGTGAGTCAGAGCTCTCCATGTCCAGTGAGTCAGAGCTCTCCATGTCCAATGAGTCTCAGCTCTCCCTGTCCAATGAGTCACCGCTCTCCCTTTCCAGTGAGTCACAGCTGTCCCTGTCCAATGATTCACAGCTCTCCCTGTCCAGTGAGACACGGGTCTCCCTATCCAGTGAGTCACAGTTCTCCCAGTCCAATGAGTCACAGGTCTCCCTATCCAGTGAGTCACAGGTCTCCCTATCCAGTGAGTCACAGGTCTCCCTATCCAGTGAGTCACATGTCTCCCTGTTCAGTGAGTCACAGCTCTCCCTGTCCAGTGAGTCAGTTCTCTCTATCCAGTGAGTCACAGGTCTCCCAGTCCAGTGAGTCACAGTGAGTCATGTCTCCCAGTCCAGTGAGTCACAGGTCTCCCTGTCCAGTGAGTCACAACTCTCCCTGTCCAGTGAGTCACAGGTCTCCCTGTCCAGTGAATCACAGGTCTCCCTGTCCAGTGAGTCACAGGTCTCCCTGTCCAGTGAGTCACAGGTCTCCCTGTTCAGTGAGTCACAGGTCTCCCTGTCCAGTGAGTCACAGGTCTCCCTGTTCAGTGAGTCACAGGTCTCCCTGTCCAGTGAGTCACACACACATCAGGGTTGAGTTGTGTGTTCAGACTGGCTGTGCACTTAAAATTATTTTGTTACTGTATTTCAAAAGTTGCAGATCAGACAAAGGACAGTTATTTGGAAATGTATATGCCCATTATATATATTTTTTTTACATTTTAGATTGTCTTGGTGTATTTAAGAAAGAATTCCAAAATAATAATTGTCCTGGAGAAATGCTCTCCTTCCACCCACAGGCTGTATTTCATCCACCATTCATGGATGCTGTGGGGTTTTCCTGTTTTCCCGTAGAAACATTTGGCCCTGACTGTATCTGGCTGGCAAGGTGTGGTGTCTATAACGCATCTGAGTAACAATCTCCTTTCATTGATCAGCTGTCAGGTAGTCAGGCCTGTGACAGGTGAAATAAATCGGGTCAGTTCCCTACACACCATAATTTACTAAAGTTAAACATCCATAAAAGGTTAAAGAACTCTGACCTTGACAATCTAACTGAGCAGGGAAACCCAATGATGTGTGCGAGGACCCGGTCAGCTCCAGACAGATTATGATAAAATATGTCTCAGCATCACCAAAAATAACTGTATGTCTTCTGTGACATATATGGGACCCGTATTTCAATAAGACCCCAATTTCTTTTGTACTAAAATGTTTTATAGACGGCAATAAACAACCACGGGGTGAGACGGACGGCTTAGGGTGTCTTCATGCAGAGCAGTGACAGCCCTGACACTTTAACGCCATGTGCATTCCAAATGCTGGCATACTCTGTAGGGCACCTCTTTTGGCCAGTGCCCTATGGATCCTGGTGAAAAGTAGTGCATCGTGTAGGATAAAAGGCTGCCTTTTGGGAGGCGGAAAAGTGACCCGCCTGCTCCTTTTCTCCTCGCACAGTTAAAAACAGATGACAACTCCCAAATGTGGCTGTTGGAAACACCTCCCATCACAGTTAAAAGACATAAAATCGGCACATGAAAACTTATAAACCTTAGCCACGTTTTGCCCTGACCTCTGCAAATTATTTTAGAACGTTTTTGTTGCGGTATATATTTCAAAATATGCCATCACTCTTTTTTTTCTCCTCCACAGTAATAATTTATTGTTTAGTCTTTGAACTTTGAGTTCTAGTACACTGCTTGATGTCTGTATGTGCTTTAAGCACAATCTAATAATTTTATTCAGTGCTACGATCAGGAGAGACAGGGAGTCTCTGTATCTGGGAACTAATGTGTGTCTCTTCTTGTAATTTTTCCTCTACAACATTTCACTCCCTCCCTCTTTGTGGTCATTGAATATTAATAGCTGGTTTAAACATTCGGGGATTAGCTGTTAAATGCATCAAGGCATCTCCGGGGAGTTAGGCTTCTGAAATAACATTTGATGAACATCTGTGAAACGTGTTCACATAATATTTCACATAGTTTGGCCTTAACCGTTTCTCTTTGAAGTGCATTAGCTTGATACAGATCAATGATGCTTTAGCAAAAAATCCTCTGTCTGTCTTCATGATTAGCGTGTGTTTGCGTGACCTTTACACAGTGCTTCTACCTAACCCTGACAGGATCCTGTACACCCACTACTGTCTTCAGCCTCTGTTCGTATGTACTCTATACAGTTCTCCATTTCTGTTGGTCTGCAGTAGAGTTTTTCCACAAAGATGTTAATTGTTGCACCTCACCTTACAAGGTATGCTGTGATACTTTAACAACAGACCCTCACCACAGCTCCTGAGGTCCAAAGACGACGTCTTGCCCGGTTTGTATTGGAGTAAAATGAGAGGTGACGTGGGAGGTCTGGTTCTGTAGGAGGTCTGGTTCTGTAGGAGGTCTGGTACAGTAGGAGGTCTGGTTCTGTAGGAGGTCTGGTTCTGTAGGAGGTCTGGTACAGTAGGAGGTCTGGTTCTGTAGGAGGTCTGGTTCTGTAGGGGGTCTGGTACAGTAGGTCTTTCCAGCACCACAAATAGAATCAGAAAAAAAACATATTTAGTTTGTTCTTGGGAAGCAACTTAAAACACATCACGCTGGCGAATGAAAACCTCTACATTCACCAGCAACAACACTTGTTCTATGTAGAGTGCCATGTTAGTTACCAAGGAAACGACATAGTCAAGGGGTCAGGGATCAGGCCAAATCATTGGGCGCGCGTGTGTGTGCACCTTCGGCTCAGAGAGAGTTTCTCATTGACAGTGTGAATGGAATATTGCACTTCGGTATTATGCAAATGATATTCCTATGAAATTGGTGTCACAACAACTGTTGTAGTCTGAGGAGGCTCATGGGGGAGGGAGGGAGGGACGGTGGGGAGGGAACTTAAAAACTGACACCCTCCGGTCGTTTTACCATGATGATCACATACCATATGTCTGCAACGCTAAGTCAAATACGGCCCTCTTCGCCTGGCAGCCACCGGGCCAATACTGGCTCTGGTACCACGCCTTGATTGGTACCCGTTTGGCAGCAAAGTGACACGTTCCGCTGCTTTGTCTGCCCACTTCACTGGCATTTCCAATGAGGTTAGCCGCTGGTGTGATAAGGAAAATACAAAATCTAAGATGAATTATAGCTGGCGTTGATTCTTGTTCTGTGGAATTTCTGTATTGACTTCTGTATTGCTGAAAATTAAAAGTGCTGGCATGTTGTAAGTATGCAAACAGAACCATAGACAGCAGAAAACATTTACACTGAACCTCAGACAACAGAAAGCATTCAAACTAAACCCAAGAAAGCAGAAAGCATTTACACTGAAGCCCAGACAACAGAAAGCATTCACACTGAACCCCAGACAGCATAAAGCATTCACACTGAACCCCAGACAGCATAAAGCATTCACACTGAACCCCAGACAGCATAAAGCATTCACACTGAACCCCAGACAGCAGAAAGCATTCACACTGAACCCCAGACAGCAGAAAGCATTCACACTGAACCCCAGACAGCAGAAAGCATTCACACTGAACCCCAGACAGCAGAAAGCATTCACACTGAACCCCAGACAGCAGAAAGCATTCACACTGAACCCCAGACAGCAGAAAATATTCAAACTGGCCCAGAGACTGCATTCAAACTGAACCCCAGATAGCAGAAAGCATTCACACTGAACCCCAGACAACAGAAAACATTAAAACTGAACTCCAGACTGCATTCACACTGAACCCCAGACAACAGAAAGCATTCGAACTGAACCCCTGACAACAGAAAGCATTCGAACTGGACCCTAGACTGCATTCACACTGAACCCCAGACATCAGAAAGCATTCAAACTGAACCCCAGACATCAGAAAGCATTCAAACTGAACCCCAGACCGCAGAAAACCACACAAGCCCACCACAGGGTGACCATTCCATTTGTTTGGCCCATATCCACAAGCAAAACAAATAGGCATTCACAATGGACCCAGCCGGCCAGTCTGAGAGAAAGACAGAAGACAGGCGTTTGGGGCAGGCTGAGTATTGTATTATATTAATAATACCTTATTGTCCACTCAAAGCCATCTTCTTTTTATTACCTCCAGTCATTTACAGTCCCATAATGTATTCAGAGGATGTGTGTGTCCAAAATGACACCCTATTACAAGTAAGGGGCCCTGGTTTGGAAATGAGTGCACTAAAATCACAATAGGGTGCCATTTGGGAAGCACATCCGAGGGAATAATCCAGTGATAAATTCCTCGCCGTGTCCTTCACAGTTGTCATAGCAAGACCATAAACAGCATTCATAACAATTTAGATCCTCTTGGGGAAGGCGTGGAGAGGCTCTGGGCGTCTGCATCGGCAGCACAACGCTCTATTTAACATGCAGAAGAGATTAAGATGAGATGGGTCTGGTCGGGTTAGGGCCCGAGTCCATCCGTGACTGACAGAGGGGCGGGAGACATCCCAGGAAGCCCCTTCCACTTTTTATCCAATACAAGCCTACAGAACTATGTGACGGCTGCGCGGCTCAAGCACCACAAGCCAGAGAAAAAATAAATGGAAAGATTTGGACGAGTGTTTCGGAAGTAGATTGGAAGAAATGGATTCTGGGGTGTTTTGGAGATACAGTTTTTTCCGTGGCAAACTAGCAGACCCCTTTACGCTTCCTAGTGTACGGCTGAATAGAATCCCAACAGAAGTTCAGCAAACAAAAATATGATTTATTTTCTACGAAGAAAATAAAAATAAAACTATTCCATTCTGGAGTATCTTTTGAAATGTTGTGTGCTGTGATAGTCCTCTATCTCCCTGTGGTTTGAGAGTTATTTTTCTTCAATTGTATTATTAAAGTGTTTTCGTCAGCAGTGTTTGCCGAAACAAGTTCTATCCAAAAGTAACAGAGTTTTTGGCGGTGGAAATTAGTGATTTGTCAGTGATATTTTTTGCATTTACGCATTGAATAAACCATTAGACAGGAAGTAGTGTTGGGAGTTGCCAGAAGCAGAATGGCTCTCTCTAATGCACAAACACACACACACACACATACCCTTCCACGCACACACACACTCACACACACGCCCCAGATTCTGCCTGTGCTGTGTTGTTTGTATCAACTTCAAAAAACAACAAGCCCCAGTTAGCCAGTTTCCACGCACGACCCTGCACTTCACCGCAGGCCACAGTGATAATATTTAGCCAGTGAATTCATCGTTGCTTACAGACACACACACACACACACACACACACTGCTAAACACGGAGCTATCCCAGGTAGCTGATTAATCATCATTAAGTCGTGTGTGACAATACCACAGAGACAGAAATGGCAAGAGCTTCCCCCCAACCACGCCCCCCCCCCCACTCCACCACCTCTACTTCCATTGTTCCCCTTGTCTGGCTTACACACACACACACACGCACACACACACCGCATACTTTATGATCCTCATGGAATACCACCATGTCTCACACACACACACACACACTTAAATATCCTGGTGGGATACCTCCCTGTCTCTCACACACACACACACACACACACTTAAATATCCTGGTGGGATACCTCCCTGTCTCTCACACACACACACACACACACATTTAAATATCCTGGTGGGATACCTTCCTGTCTCTCTCTCACACACACACACACACTTAAATATCCTGGTGGGATACCTCCTTGTATGCCTCTCTGCGTATGCTGCTATGCTAACTGTTAATGAAGTCTGTATCCAGCAAGATGTGTGTATAAGTGGGTTTGTTTTGTCCACTGCTAATATAGTCTATATCCAACAAGATGTGTGTGTGTGAGTGGGTTTGTTTGTCCACTGCTAATCTAGTCTATATCCAACAAGATGTGTGTGTGTGTGAGTGGGTTTGTTTGTCCACTGCTAATCTAGTCTATATCCAACAAGATGTATAAGTGGGTTTGTTTGTCCACTGCTAATCTAGTCTATATCCAACAAGATGTGTGTGTGTGAGTGGGTTTGTTTGTCCACTGCTAATCTAGTCTATATCCAACAAGATGTGTAAGTGAGTTGGTTTGTCCACTGCTAATGAAGTCTTTATCCAACAAGATGAGTTTCCAGGGTTTCAATTTCAGACATGGAACAGGAAGGAATCTCCATATATCATGGTAGTAGAACAATCCTTTGCAGAACACACTTTAGCGGGAATGGCTGTTGTGGTATTTGTATGTGCGCGCGTGGGTGTGTGTGTCTCTTCTGAGCTATCTCCCGCCGAGGGCTCTGACCCAGAGTGAGGAAGAGGCCAAGTGGCCTTGGGGACTGACAGGTGGTCCCCATACCACCCCCACTCACCCTGCAGGGCCCATTCACATCAATGGCGGAGAGTCTCACAGGGCTAAGTACCTTTTCATTTATTCAACATGCCATATTCACCCTCCTACCCTGATTACTAGAGTAAGCAGCAGTTAGGCCCGGACTCATTTGGTTGCATTTGATGTCACTGGTCGGTCTGTGGCAGCGGCGGTTGGTGGCACCTTCACCGTGGGAGGATGGGGCTCATAGCCATGGCTGGAATGGATTCAACGGAACGTGTTGCGCGTGTCACGAACATGGCCGCACTCCATTCCGGCGACTCCATTTCGGACGTTACTACGAGCCGTCCTTCCCTCACCAGTACCTGTTATTGATTTCTGTCTGTCTCTGTTGAGCCCTGATGCTGAACACAGGTGAAAGGGATTTCCTGTCAAAGCATTCCACCAATATGTTGTCCGGTTGGTACGTGTGTTTTGATATGGTGTAAGTACATCATTTAGACGTCATATGACTGACCAATCTTGCTAGACAGAAGTGGTCCTTGCTATGTATTTTTTCTTTCATCATATCAAGGCACTGCCCTCTCTGGTTCCCTACTGCTCATACATTCCAATTAATACTAATGTTAGTTCTTGAGGAAGCCCTTTGTTTCCTGGATCCAGGGCTGCTTAATGTGTGATGACTGCTTTGTAAAGAAAACAAAGGGCAAAAAAGCAATTAAGTAGCGTAATAAAAGCTAAAGTACTATAACATGGTACATTAAATACCTATTGGACTCCATCAATTACACCAAGCACCTACTCAAGCATTTTGTTTCATTGGTGCTTGTTTATTAAAGACAACTTAAAGGGATGGAAGTTTCTCCAGACAAGCATATTCTCCAATAAGCGTATTCAGCAATCTGGTTATTCATCTCTTTTTGTAAATGAAAAAATATAGTGCTTCGACAATATTTAGAGACAATATTTTATATTTACATCATAAGATGGAAAAAACAGCTCTTGCTTGTCCATTGTTACAGGTCTGTGCGTTGCACGTAAATATATCCAAAGCGATAATCTCTACATCTTTTGTTTGTTTGTTTGTATGTTTGTTTGCCATTTTCCAAGCCTCTTCCCCTGTTAGACAGGGAGACAGCAGAGGCTTGTCTGCACACTATGAGTCGTTTCCCTGATTTAAACATGCTCCTGGGGATATCATGACACTTTCATATTTGGTTTAGGCTGGTTGATGGGGTAGGTGTTTTTATTTATTTGTGTTCCCAGAGGAAGTGCTTGTATCTACGATGTATTGTTTTCATTTGTCATAATGTTTCCAACACAACCCCATGGGAACTCTGGGCTCAGCACACTGTGGAAGGACAGATAGAGGGAGCACAGTGGCTCTTTAAATCCGATTAATCTTCATTGTCAAAACATCCTTTTAGGTTTCATATGTGCTAAAGTCACGCATGCAGAGGCAAGCATGCCCACGAAACGCACATGCAAGCACGCAGAAACACAACACAAACGCGCGGCGTGCTAACATGCATCATAAAGGAATAAACAGTGTTTCATTCAATCGCTGCTGCCTCATATGTTTAGTGTATTTGTCGTTTATTCCCCACAGGTCTCAGTATAATCAGGAAGTAGCGCTGTGATAAAGCAGATAATATCTAAACGGTTTAACTACATAATCTTGTGGACTCCTCTCCTGGGATGTCTTTGTCGAAGTGCTGCTCCACGGTCCCCATTATCCATGAATATACAATATGTCTCGGTTTCCTTCGATTTATTTTAAGCGCATACAATTAAATTATATAATTAACAAGAAAGAAGACAAGCACATCTAATGAGTGTGTAAAAATCCAAACGGTCCGAATCAATTTTCCTCCGCGCAGAGGAACTCGTTTGGAAGACTGTACACAAGCACAAAGAGCAACATCTCACATCGATGTAGAGACAACTAGATAAAAACAACATGTCTGCTAGACTAGTACAGTGTGATCATTAAAAAGGTGGCCTACATGGTAAACAGCCAAATGTGTGTTTGGTTTCATAAATAATTTCAGCCACGTGGGACAAAGATTGTTTTGGGCTTAAATATGTTGTTTACCGACACCACATGTTAAAGGGACAGACTGTGCTCTGGTGACACAATGGAACCCTTAGTGTTTGCAGAGAGTTCTAGAACCTCACCCGGAGGGTCCGCGGAACAGCAGTTGGAACGGACACATAAGCGCCTGGTTCCACAAGCTGCCTGGCTGTGTGTTTTTACGTATGTGTGTGTGTGTGTGTGTGAGTGTGTGTGTGTCTGTGTGTGCGTGGAGCACCAGTTCTTCCCCTCCGGGTGATTTGGGTCCCCTCTGTAAGCTTGAACACCCAAACAGAGGGCCGTCTTGCAGACGTATAATGAGACACTCTTCTGACTAGTGTGCCAGCACCACACGGTGGGGAGGGGATGTATTCAGACTGAAACGTGTCCATTAGAGATTCAGCGTCGTCTGCTTCCTCATCATCATCCTACCTGAGACGGAAAACACAGGATATCGGGTCTGATATGGTGTCAGCAGCAGTGCTACTGCAGTTGTTGTTAGGTGTTAATGGGTTAGGTGTTCATTTTAGTGTGTCATCTCATTGATACTGTTCTTTTAATGGGATTTGCAGAAGGACGAAATGAACTTGGACCTGAAAATTCTGTAATCAAAACATGGCAAAAGGTTCCAGTGTCTCAAAACGTAACAATGACATTTTTTTTCAATTACAAATTTAAATGTATGCACTCTCTACTGAAAGTCTGTGTGGGTTTCATTAATTTCTTAAATGTCAAATGTAAATACAGGAACACAAACTGTGACCGTGACATAAATACAGGAACATAAACTGTCACCATTACATAAATACAATAGTCAAAACTGTCACCATGACAAAAATACAGAAACACAAACTGTCACCATGACATAAATACAGGAACACAAACTGTAACCAAGACATAAATACAGGAACACAAACTGTAACCAAGACATAAATACAGGAAGACAAACTGTGAACATGACATAAATATAGGAACACAAACTGTTCCTATATTTATGTCATGTGAAACAACTGAAATAAACGTACACGAACTGTGACCCTGAGAGAAATATAAAAATAAAAACAAAACATGTCTGACAGAACTACAGTAATATAAAAGGTGTCCATGAAAGAACTACAGTAACATAAAAGGTGACTCTGACAGATCTTCAGTAACATAAAATGTGTCTGATGGAACTACAATAAAACAGATGGTGTCTCCAACAGAACTACAGTAAAACAGAAGGTGTCTCCAACAGAAATACAGTAAAACAGAAGGTGTCTCCAACAGAACTACAGTAAAACAGAAGGTGTCTCCAACAGAACTACAGTAAAACAGAAGGTGTCTCCAACAGAACTACAGTAAAACAGAAGGTGTCTCCAACAGAACTACAGTAAAACAGAAGGTGTCTCCAACAGAACTACAGTAAAACAGAAGGTGTCTCCAACAGAAATACGGTAAAACAGAAGGTGTCTCTGACAAGTTCCGACGTTCACAGTAGCCTCATTAATGGTAAATGCTGCATATTAGTCATGAAACGTTCAGAGGACAGTGGGTTAAGGGTTCTGCTTTCAACACAAACATGCAAGCTAAAAAGGAGTTTAAAGGTTTCAACTGACGGCAACAAATTCAATCAAAATCACTGTCTTTCAGGACGGTGCAGCTCAGATCTAACAGTCATCAGGTACATTTTACAGCCTCACTGGATCAAATCCCTTTAAATTCCCAGCAATAGACAGAGACGGTCCTCCAGATAGAGCTAATTACACAGTGGTAACAGTGACTCCATCCACTATACAGCAGCATGGCGCCAATTAGCAGGGAGCATGCAAACATATGTCCTCCTGTAGTTTCTGATTAAAGTGCATATTGATGGTATAAATTATCTCCCGGTACCACAGATCGTCTGGACAACTGTATGTAAATGTTTCATTAACCCGTGGCTAAATCGCTGGTCTACAGTGGAAGTATTCATTTACTAGCCAGGAGAGGAGTGCATCCTGAAATGGTTGCTGGGCTGGGTGACAGATTAATCAAAGCTTTATTTCTTCATTAGCTGGGTTCATTGCTTTTGTTTAGTATTTGTGTTGGCGTCTTGGCTAGTTTGACTGTCCCCCTAAAATGTCTGGACAACAACAGTTTGACTGCTTTTTATCCTAATTTCGCCTCAGTAATCAGAGACTAAGGCCATTTTACACTACAACAGCGAGTTTCCATAAGGATTGGATCTAAATACACATTTGTCTTTCATGAATTCTGAGTGACGTTCGAGGTAAATAAATACTTCCTGTTATTTTCATTTGGTAAGACAGAAGGTGTCTCCAACAGAACTACAGTAAAACAGAAGGTGCCTCCAACAGAACTACAGTAAAACAGAAGGTGCAGGATGTTTCTGGAACATGGTCCCCCTAAAATGTCTGTTATCGGTCCGGCCTGGCGACTTTCAAACCAGACACCTTCCCGGAGAGCCGCGGCACCTGTCCGTAGTGGGAAAGAAACGAGCCAGAGTGGACGACGGTGAGCCACGGCAAAGAGACACTTATGACGTCTCAACGCCCTACACAGGAATACAGTACACCTCACGTCCACCCTCTCTTTCTCAATCACAGTTTACAAGATTAGAGGGAGGGGGGTGGTGTTGTGTGTGTGTGGGGGTGGGGGTTTAGGAATTGGGAGCATGAGACCCCGCTTTCCAATTGCCTTCAACCCTCAGTAAGTGTCAGTTAACGTGAACTAGGTACAGACACCGTTTCCGTGCCAGTTAGACACAGAGCAGCCGTCTTCCAAAGCCAGTGGAACGTTGGATCAATGTTAGTCTATTTCAGCTGATTTCCTTGGCCATTACAATGTGTCTCTGGCCCTCGGTGAATAGTAGCCTCCCGTTTGTAACGTAATCCTGTAATGGTTGCATTTATGAATGCTCAGGAGCACACTCTTATTGACACACCAAAGACCGAGGCTGAAGGCTAATTCAGGCATTTGGGGGGGGGGGGGGGGGGGAATGTCAGAGCGATGACTTCTCAACCCCGGCGTCTCCGGTAGGGGAGGTTGCGTATGAGCCAATACGACGCCCCCCAGGGCACAGCTCCGCTCTGTGCTCGCTAGTGCACGGCTTGGGCGGGCTAATTGAGAGTGTCTGGGCGCGTGCCGGGTGCCAGAATGGCAGCAACAAGGAAGTGGGCGGGGTGTCACGTGGAGCGACGCCAACACTGCTAATCATGATTGCCTGTGAAGTGGCCCTAATCATCTGTCGCTGACTGCGCCAGGGTGAGCGCACGTGCGTGTGTATGAGAGTGTGTGTGTGTGTGTGTGTGTGTGAGAGCACGCATGTGTGTGGGAGTGTGTGTGTGTGCCAACTTTCAGAGTTGTTTACCAAAGACACTGGCCCGAAAGAGAGAGAAAGAGGTACATAAGCGAGAGAGACAGAGACAGAGAAGGGAGAGACAGAGAAGGGAGAGACAGAGAAGGGAGGGAGACAGAGAAGGGAGAGACAGAGAAGGGAGAGACAGAGAAGGGAGAGCGATAGGAGAGGGAGAGACAAGAGAGAAAGAAAGAGAAAGAGTGAGAGAGGTGACTAAAATGGACTAAAAGATGGAGAGTGAGTGGGGGAGGGAGAGGAAAAAGAAAATGAAAGAAGAGAGAATCTACAGAGGCGTTGAGTTATTTGTTCAGGTAATTTTCTGAGTACAGGTTTAGACAAACATGATGTAAGGTTGCATATTAATGTGTATATACTTGATGTGTAGCTAACACCTTCCTCTATTAGTCAGTGTCTTCTTAAAGGGGCAATGTGCAGTTTATTCCAATAAAGACATTTTACTTAAAAATGACTCTTTTATAAATACCTTAAAATCCCTATTTTAACTGTCATGCCCACAGAGTGAAGTGGCTATCAGCACATTGTGCTAGAAGGGATATAAAATAATAATAACAATTTAAATTACCAACATTATCTTCCTGTGGTACACAAAAAGCACATAACATTACAAAACATGACAATAATCTAAACACGCTTTAAAATACACATATAAAATGCAAAACATATAGCTAAATTAAGATGAAAATAAAATAAATTAAAATAAACCATACAAAGAGTAAAGATTGTGTGTGTGAGTGTGTGTGTGTGTGTGTGTGTGTGTGCGTGCGTGTGTGTGTGTCTCTTCACAGTCTCTGTTTTACTGAAGGAACTGCTTCCAGTGGTTTTGCAAAGGTGATTCTGCGGTTTTCTTAAGTTACTGGAGATGGGAGGATGATCCTGGTGACCGTGGCTCTCTATAATACAGGTCAGTGTGGTGAATGGCTTGTCTGAGCTCTGTCCTCTGAGCATTAAGACAATTTGGAAAAAATAATCCAATATTTATTCTCAAAGTAAGAGGTTGATGCAGTTATTCCCTCCTCATCCACCAGCCAGGAGTTACTAGCGTGCATCGCTTCTTGTTTTCAGGACAAATATTTCATGTGGTTGATACATGTTTTTACTACACGCAATTGAGTGCAAGGCAACGCTGTATCACCTCAGAACATGAGTTTGAGTATAATGCTGCATTTACATTTTTGTCACTGTTATTCAGGGATACTAGCTGCAATCAATGAATTAATTATCAGCGATAGTCAGTGCTGGAAAGAAGACCATCTGAATAATAAACATATTTAGAATGTTTAGGCAACAGGCTAAGTGGCTTTAGTGTTATTTTAGGTACACGTTTACATCAGTCGGGTTTCAGACGTTTTCTTAAAATAAGCCGAGAACCTTCCATCCCAGCCTCAAGGGGGAGCTGGTTCCCCCATCTGGGTGTCAGAGGTTTTGACCGGCCAGATTGGGAGCCGTCTTCCCGGGCTCCCGAAGTCATGTTAATGTCATTCCTTGCATCTTCGCACACGTCTTCAGACCTTTGAGTGGTTCCAATGTCCTGCCTTTAGGTGTCCTCAGTAAACATGGTTACCAGCTCGGAACCAGCTCGTTGTGAGTTTGATGCCTGTTTGTCCAAATGTGCCAGTAGGTCTGCATTTCTCTTTGTCTGATACACCACCATGTTGGTGAAACAAATCCAGGTGCCTGTTAATGGGACCATCTTAATGTGTTTAAATGTAGCTTCAAAATTTTCCAATGTCTGCCATGTCAGGAGACGCTGTCTTGCTAAAGAAACACCCAAAGAAGGAGACATTGAAGGTTGTTCTCCTCTTCAACTTTTCTTCCCTGAGTGTCTGCATTACGGTGTTGATCTCCTGACCTGCTGAAGTGTTTGTTTAAAGCTGAGGTCATCCGCAATTGTCACGGTCCTATAATCCTACTGGTGGCCTTCCTTTTGGATCCCCTCTTCCTCCTTACAACTTCACACACACACACACGCGCACACACACAGAACACATGCATGCATACACACACAGCCGCACACACACACACACACACACCCCCTAACCTTCACGCACCAAGGAAAAATCACCAAGACAGACCCTCGAGCATGAACCAAATGTCACCTGCAAGCCACTGCTCAACACTGTAATTAGTCTGACACCCGCTCCTTTCGTCAATCATACATAATAATCATGTCATCACTTTGTCCTCTGTCTCTCAGGAATCAAACCGAGGAAGGTGCGATTTCAGATTTCAGCCATCCGTTGAAGGGCCAGGCTTGGCCTCAATGTTAACGTAGTGTGAGTATTACACAAATTCCTGGTATCTAGGTCACCCTGACAGTATTTGTAGTTTTTTTTTTAGCACCCAAGTGCAACCTGTAAGTTGGTTTTGCCAGTGGAAAAACACCCTAGTGTGTAATTACTGCAACACAGGTTTGATTGAATTGGCCTCTTAGATATAGACTGGGTTTGGTATTCCTCATAAAACAAAAATGTCTACACAGAGCAAAGTTCTGAAAGCAGTAGACATATGGAATGATGTAATAATAATAACCTCATACACTGTTCAACATATGACATTAAAACACAGCACAGCTGTAGGCCTATTGCCTGCATTTCACTGAGCCCAGATTTCCAACAGTTGCGGCTGTGCTCTCTTCATTATAAAGAGAACAGAAAGGGCTCTGTTGCTGACAACATAATTCTGTGACGACATTTCACCTTTGGAGATTTGCTATTCTCTCTGATCGTTGGGCTATTGGTTCATGTTAATTAACCCAGGGGCAGTGCAGAGGGTTCAGCCCTTTGAAGAGAACGAGAGACTGGGGGGAGAGATGAACAGAGAGGATAGAATGAGAATGGACTGGGGGGAAAAAGCCTTCAGTGTCTTTTGTTTCGGCTATTTGTGGGTTGTGTTGAGCAGAGCTATCATAGCTGAACTTCGAAAGGAGCTAGAACATTCTTATCCCCTGCCTACTTGTTTTATGGATATTCAGCCTGAAACCCCAAAGAGCAAGCAGCAACAGAGTTGATGCACAGTGGCTAGGAAATAACTCCCTAGTAGGGTCAACACTTAGGAAGAAGCCTTGAGAGGAACCAGACTCTTGTGGCTGTGCCTGGGTGAAGATTATAAGAGTACATTACCCTTTGGGGCCGTGTCATTGTTTTTATATGTTCAGATGAGAGGCAGGCAGGTCAATAAATTAATGTGGGCTGTGTCCGGAGTCTTTGACCAGAATCCAAGGCAGCTGCATAACCAGGTGGACAGGGACAGTTAGGTGGAGTGAGGTAAATGACAGCATGAATCATCACTCAGCAACTTGATCTGCTACACAACCAGACTGGGACATCTTGTTTGCCCTGGCATTTCTGTCACACTGGCCCTTTTTTCATCAAGGCAGTTCCAGAAATCCAAGTAAGGCAGGACAACTGGAATGGAAATGGACCAGCCCATCTGGCATTTGCCTGAAAAGCCGGATGGCTGATACCCCCATGCACAGCAGGAATAATTTAGTTTTAGATTTTGAGGATCGCCCTCAGCTCTTCTACAGGGGAAAGGAAGGGGAGATATTGGCTCTTTGGCTCTGTGGGTCTCTCTGTTTCATGTGTGGCTAGTGGGGAAATAATATTTTGTCTGTCCGACTTCAGCTCTGCTCCTTGACAACACAGAGCTCATTTGGAGAGAGACACCGGCGGCACAACACCAGCATCTTGCCCTGTAACTGTAGAGAAAAGCTGCAATGCAATTATTTTGTTACCAGTTCACTGCTTCCTGCTTTGTCTTGTTAGACCAGCCAGAGTAAAGAGTCTGACAAGACAAGAGACATTCGCTGAAGCCTCCCGGACCTCTGCATCTCTACAGCACTAGCCGAGACACACATCTAAACAAAAGTTCAAGTCCACCTGAACATGTCCTGTCTATTTGTAATTATAAGGAACAAAAATGCAATTATTTTTTTATTTTTTTGAGGTAATGGTAAATAGTATGATCGTCTCTACAGATTACATGATCTGCCTAATTTGAAACCCATTAGAAAACTCTTAGATCTCTAGCTGTCTGTATTTCTAAGTCTATCTGTATATCTATCATATCTATCATATATCTATCCATCTAATATATCTACCTTCCTATCTACCCATCCATATATCTATCCATCTAATATATCTACCTTCCTGTCTACCCATTTATATATCTATCCATCTAATATATCTATCTTCCTATCTACCCAAACACCCACTATCTATCTATTTATCTATCTATCTATCTATCTATCTATCTATCTATCTATCTATCTATCTATCTATCTATCTATCTATCTATATCTAAACATCAGTATCTATCTATCTATCTATCTATCTATCTATCTATCTATCTATCTATCTATCTATCTATCTATCTATCTATCTAAAGCAAACAATTAAAATACAGGCTTCTAATTAAGCATAGAGATCAAGCACACAGCTTCCCCTGAAGGAGTTTTTCTAGTGGGGTTCTGATCAAAGCAATGCTGCAGGATAAAGACCCATTACAGATGAACTACCGCTGGCGACAACCGAGAAAGACTCTGCGAAGCGTGTTTTCAGCTGAAGTCTTTGCTGACACCACAGACAGACAACAAATATTTCTGTAAATTATGAAAAGTGTGTCCACGTTGAATCATCATAACACACAACAGAAAGGACACAGTGACTCATGAAAATAATAAGGAAACAAAAAGTCAAATGTAAAGAATGCGTCTGTTCAAGCATTTCTGTGTTTCATTACAGTTCTTCCTTGCCTTACAAAGCCATGCAAATTAAATTCAGGGCTCACTCTGGTATTGTAAAATTTTTATTTATGGCCGCCCACAATGTTCTACTGGTTGTTTAATCATCCTATTCCTTTTATTCTGTGCCGTTATCTTGTTCTAGGGAATATGCACCCTTCATCAGTGGTAGGCAGTATCTCTGCCTTCAAGTCAGTCATAATCGGCTGCTTGGCTGAGATGAAGAGAGAGAGCAGAGAGAGAGAGGGAGAGAGACCTGAGAGAGAGGAAGGGAGAGAGAGACAGCTCTCTGAGAGAAAGAGAGACAGTGTCTTGAGTGAGGCAGAAAGAAGAGAGAACGAGATACGGAGAGAAAGAAAGAGAGAGACCTGAGAGAGTAAAAAGGGGGGAGAGAGAGAAAGAGGGAGTCAGTCAGGTAACAGAGTAGACCCTGCGGGGGTGAGAAGTGCTCGTCAGGGAGGTGACGGCCGTACCCCCTAATCCTCCCTGACACCCTCCTGATGCCGAGCCTTCATTATAAATATTTTTTAAAGGGGTTCCGACCTCCGCGGGGCCTCGCGCGGGACAGACAGGAGAGGAACCGAACAGAACAGAGGAGAGAGGCTCTTTGATATGTGCTCCTCAGTCCTCTCAGCTTGTCATAATGACAACCATCACAGAATCACTTGACAGGCCCTCTTCATTTGCCACTTGTCTTCTTTTGTGGGAAGTTTCGCGACAATTAGCATAAATATTTCATCTTTCCGCTCCGCCACCGCGGTACCTCCCGATGCCGCCACCAGCGCGGAGGGGGAAAGGGGAAGGAGGAATCCGGTGAGTGTTCAAGAGGCGTCCTATCCCTGAGATGTCACCGAGTGCCATCGCAAAACGACAAACCTTTGTAAAGTGTGCTTTTCACTTCATTAACATACAATGACAAACCGAGAGAGGCAAACAGCTAAATATTATGTTCCCTTTGTGGGATCTTTTATTGAACATATTTGAGAATGATGTAAATACAAGTTTGATAATAGAGAGTCGCTTGCGATTGGTGGGCTATATCAGTAAATGTAGATGTTGTTTATTTCATGCCAACTTATTGACACTCTGGAGGGAAAGTCAACCAGAAATAAACCATCATCTCTGTGCCGTCTTGTATGATGTTGGTTATACGGAAGCTTGACAAGTGGAGGAAATTTGGCAAACTTTTGAGGTGTGCAAGATATTCAGAAATTGAAATTCCATTCCGCTGTTCATATGTAAATCTCCTTACAGGTCTTATCCATTAGCTCACCATTTCCTTTCGAAATAATTAAGGTGTTCTGTCATTACAGAGATGGCTATTGTTAATTAGCCAATCTCCATGTCTGGTTGTGCCTACAAGCAAAACTAAATATATACTTACATCTTATTTCAAAGGAGATGAAAAACCCTCCTTGGCTTTGGCAGCAGCCGTGGAAGACTTTACTTAAGGATAGGAAGAGCATCATTAAAATTAAAGGAATGAAGGAAGCAGAAATGTTTCAGCATGCCTTTGGCTACTCCTCTCCACTTCAAAACACATTACAGGACTGAATCCATCATACAACTCCACGGTCTCTCCCCTTTTTCTCTGTCTGCCGCTTGATGTTGTTTTTAGGGGTTTGAGTTGATTAGGCTAACTGCATCAAAATATGTCCCCTTCCATACACAGTGACTAGGCTATGGTCCAAAACACACATTGAAAAACCGGTTCTGGGTGGATCCTTCTAGTGAGATGTTTGTGGCCTGATGGTCGGGGTGGGACCACAGATGTGCTATAAGCCCACAGGACCTACGTTGCTCAGTCCTAAACACATCACAGGAGTCCTTGGCATGTCTTAGGCAAACTGGGCCCCCTGACACTGGTACCATCTCAGAGAACCACAGCTCCCTTAACAGCTGTACCTGGTAATTACTGCCACCTCCCCAATCCCTCTTCTTTCCTTTTTCCCTTCGCTTCTTCTCTCTGGTCTATGTTAATTTCTTTCAACAGAGAATAGTTTAATAAAAAGAGAGTCAAGAATCTTGTCAGGTGACACAGAGAAAAGGGAACCAATGAGCCATTAGTTCTGTTCCCCACGGGTCCCTCATGGTTAATGGAACAAGGTGTTCCTGCTAATGACAAACAAAGTGACTCTGAAGATCACTAGATTCCTTTGTGCTTAGTCCCTCAGTCACCCAGTAAGCAGAATATATGCAAAGCACAGCTCTGCTCTTTGAGGTGGCTGTGTCCCGAGCGCTCGCCTATGTGTCTTGGGGGCATATTGGAGTTGGACAACGATGCGCGCTCGTTGTCACCTCAAACAAGGTGCCCGATAACGCCATGTACCGGCGTCGCCCTGTTTGGGATGCTTTTGTGTGGCTGGGTCCACTTTCATCTGCCTTGTTATATAGTCCCAGCATCTCCTTAGCATGCTCCTGTATTAGCATATTAGCTCTTTGACATCCTCCAGAAAGATAGCGAGTACTGGTGGAGAATATTGATATGCACTCAATGAGGACACAGCTATGAATAATTCTCGGTGTGAAAACCCGGCATTATTGTAGACATGCCCGTTGAAACAGAATCAACGGTAGAAGGAGAACTGCGAAAATTATTCAAATGGGACATGCGCCCAATGGTATATATGTTTTGTTTGTTTTATCAAACAGCAGTTTTTTTACTTTAAGGGGCATCTTCAGTATGCTGGACATCACTGAAATATGCACAGCAAAAAAATATTATTACATATGTATATTTATATGTATTATTTATTTATATTAATAAATACAGTAGATTATATAGAGGTCCCGCCTCCATCTCTCTTCGTTAAATCTCTGTCTTGTTTTACGGAGGTTCTCCCCCCCCATCCCGGTCCCTAATAAAGTGCCCATGGAGACGCCCTCAGGCAGACATCACCGCTGGGACATGTAACCACAGTGAAGCCCTGAGGCGTTAAGGTCTCCCACCGCCATCCCTGGACAATATGGAGCCAATCAGCTCGGCACCATCTGACTGCTTCATCAGAGGCCCGGGCCAGCCTGTTTGGCTGCTCCCTGCCACTCACAGCACAGTGTCTCTGCCATTCTCTTGTCCGCTGACTCTGGTCTATGGAGGGAGATTTCTATCAAAATGTTGTAAACTTGAAAGTAGCGAGACAGATGTATATACAGTGAGTCACAAATACGTAATGTCAAATAAAAATCACTGTTAAGAAATATATGCATATAGTTTCACGAACATACGTCAAAATCCAAAAGCAAATGATGAATCGTTAACAAAAACAAGCAAATAAATGTTCGAACATGTTTTTGGGAATGTTACAATATTTGTTACTTGCATTTTCCAGATTTGTGACTTGCCTTACATATTTGTGATGTTGCTCCACATAGTTGTGAGGGCCGCTACATATTTGTGAGTGGCGTTGCATATTTGTCAGTCACATTTTACAGACCAGTTTCATACAGATTCCAGATTAGGACCACCTCAGTTCTGGTTATGCTTAGTCTCCTGAACTCCTATATGTTTAATATGTTCTTTCAAAATAACAGCCCATAATTACTTGTATAAATAAAGTGCTGGGTAGAAAGTAGGAATCCTGTTTACACATTTTACGAACAATGACTTTGAACATCAAAAGGATTGAAGTCGGTCACAAGTGTCTTTCAAGTTTCTATCACCCAGTTAACTAACTGCCAGTCTTTCTACTCACCCAGGTTAACGACGTGAAATGGTGAAGCATCCTATCAACCCATGTTAAGTGTTTTGGTAGTCACTAAGTAAAAACAAGAAACCAGGCAAGCCTATTTCAGCCGGTCCGCAGTAGAAACTGTTGATCATGGCTGCCCTCTCAAGATTCTAACCTGGGTCTAACCTGGGTTAACCACAACACCACAGAGCTGACCATTTTCCGGGTGTCAGTGTAGCATATTGACATTGTATAATGTTGTCATGCATCAACATCACGTCAAGTTTGAATATTTCGTTAGACACCATTAACCATCGTGTTAAACTGAGTAACGTTTCTTATTAAGTTTACCTGCACCACAAATAGCATCTATTAACTGTATGGCTTTTGCCACTGGCCGTTTTAACAGCTTATTTGCCATTCGTTAATGACATTGATACAATAACTACTGTATCAATTCAGGTGACGATAACAGACTTTTATGTCAAGTGAAAAGAGGAGAGAATCGTGTAGCCAGCGAAGTGTTTGACTATCCTGAACAAATGCCAAGACCACAGTAAACTAGTGATGGCCGTTCTTCTAGCAGCAGGATATTAGCAGCGCTAACTCAGCTTTTTCTTTTCAAAATAAAAGCCATCATTGAATTATATAACGCAATGTAGTTAACGATCTACTCTGTCAATCTGGTCTGTCATTTTATGTTTAATGTCCGTTCCAATGTTGTTCTTGTCTCTTCTTTATTTTTTTTTACATACTAGTTTAACTCTATGGCCTTCTAATTGTCAATGATGGCTTTTATTGTGATCATGAAAATCTGAGTGCTGCCAGTATAATATCCTGCCGCTAAAATAATGCTAATGAAGCCTTGTTGTGCCATCACTACAGTAAACAATTTCATTTTAGGCTTCCTGTATCTACAGAAAGTTGTAGCCAGCAAAGTATTTGTCTATTCTGATCAAATCCTCTTTTACCACTGGCCGTTTTAACAGCTAATTAACCATTCGTGAATGACACTGAGTATATATTAATATAGGCGATGATATATTTATAACTGCCTTTTTTGTCAAGTGAGAAGATGAGAGAATTGTTTAGGAAGCAAAGTGTTTATGTTTACTGAACAAATCCTAATATCCACCTAACTGTTTTATTTTAGGCTTACTATTACATAGCTACATAGAGTTTTAGCCAGCAATCTTCTTGTATATCCCGAACCTCCGGCATCATGTGGGTTGATGGCTACAGGATTCGAACACAGGACCTGTGGTTCCGTAGCCTGCGTCTCTAACCACTACGCCATTTAACAAGGTTAGTCGGTCAGTCAGTCAGGGACGGATTGACTCAGCAAGAGACATTCACTCTTTTAGGTCGGTTCCGCTTATGCGGTCCGACGAAAAGTGTTGCTGTAGGAAGACCTTACCATTACGTTAGATGGGTTGGCAGTCAAAGGTTTGTCAAACTTTTATTAGTTTTTTTTTCTTACAAATAGGTTTTTTGTAGCATTAACAATAAAAAGAAATACATTTGCCATTCTGTACAGATATATATAGCGAAAGTCTGTATGTATTACCTTCCAAAAGTAAGGCATACATTTTCGTGTTTTATGTAGTTAAACCAACATTATATCAACAACATGGCTGTGGAGAATAGAGTATCAAATGCTTAGCTAGCACGTATCGGTATGGCCTTTGTTTAGCAACTCCAATGAGTTCAGAAATTCAATATGCATTATTATATTCACTCTTTTCATTTTCAGTTGTATTTAACAACAGAGAAAAATATGGCTAAATAATATTTAGGTTTTATAGCAACTTTGTATTATTTTGTGTAACCTGGAAATGTTTTGCACTTGGCTGAAAAGTATATAATGTACTCCTTCCCATTAGTGAATGCTGTGACCATCCTGTCAAAAGCCTGTTATTTAATGTGTTATCTTTCTTCTACAGGTATGTCACTTTGCTGCATCAATTTTATTTATTTCATCTGCTCATGTTTAATATCTTTTTGTACATTTACATTGTGATCATACAAGAGTCCCGAAAGATGAAACTGATGAGCCGTGAATGCCGTGACTGTTATATCAAAAGCCGGTTTTCTGCTACAGCATCTTTCTGCTACAGCATCTTTCTGCTACAGCCGACACTTAAGCTATCAACTCAAGAACCTGGTGCATGAGACTTAGTTTTCCGCAGTCTGCAGTCGGTTACACAAGTCACCTCACGGACAGTGTCATCTTGCCGAGGATGAGATGAGCTAATAAGCTAATGTAATGTTACTGCATGCTAGTGGAAGTAAAAAATATCAAGAAGCTAGCTACACAATGAGCAAAGCTGTCTACTGTAGCAACCAAACATCCTTGCACTGTAGTTGTGTTAAAACCAATATTAGTATTGTCTGAATATGTCCCTTGGTGCTTCACTATAATGTAACACAGATGATATTGTCAGATGATATTGTCTATTTGGTGACCTGACTGAGTGGAAGTCACCAGCGACTGACTTCCGTCCGCCATGTTCAAAGTCAATGTTTGTCTTGAATGTTTCGAAATTATATTTTGCTGAATTGTAAAATGTGCAAACCTAAATCATACATATTACCCAACACTTTATTTACACAAGTAATTATGTGCTGTGTTACTCTGAAAGTACATTTAAAAACATAGGGGTTCAGGAGACTATGCATAACCAGAACTAAAGAGGTTCTAATCAGGATCCCGTATAAAACTGGTCCGTAAAATGTGACAGACAAATATGCCAAGCTACTCACAAATATGTAGCGGCTCTCACAAACATGTGGAGCGACTCATAAATATGTAAGGCCACTCACAAATGTTATGCAAGTCACAAATCTGGAAAATCCAGGTGACAAATGCTGCAATACTCACAAAAACAATTTTAAATGATCTTGCATTTATTTGCTTGTTTTTGTTACCGATTCATCATTTGGTTTTGGATTTTGATGTATGTATGTGACCTGGATTTTTATTTGACAATTGTTTGTGACTCGCTGTATATTTTTGTGACTCGCTACACACAAGTTTACAACATTTTGATAGAAATCGGTCTCCCTGTCCTAGATGGATCCCTAGCACTTTTCTAAGCTAGACTTCGACAATTGTCATGAGAAGAATTTGATTTGAATAACATTAACATTACATGTAAATCCAATTTTTTATTCCCACTAGCAGCTAGAAATACTAGCCAGTCCCCTGCCATCTTCTTCCCTGCCGTAGCCTTCTAACAGCCCCAACTAGCCAGTCCCCTGCCATCTTCTTTCCCTGCCGTAGCCTTCTTATGACCCTAACTAGTTGGTCCACAGTGTGGTGATGGTGATGTCAGAAGTCTCTCTAACGACATCACTCCCTAGTCTCCTAATATCTCACAACGTTGATTAATCCTGACTGGCCCATCCTTTCTTATCTCCACTGGCGTCCCACTGAGGGACTAACCTGCTCCCGTTCTGTGCTACAGATGGAGATATTTAATTCGATCACCCTGTTCTTGCAGGAATGTTCGCGCTTGGTAAGAAATGCAAATGTTTAGTGTATCTATGGTTTGAAAAGGCTTCGGAAATCTCTCCCCAGTCAGTGTCAGGCTACATGTTGCCTTTACAGAAAATCAATCAATCCCCCTGCGAAAACAATGTTCATTAATTATAATCCAGATAACTCCTGTTTCTTCTTTCTGCTGGATTATTTTTCTGCTGTATCAAACTGGATCAAATTAAGAGCTTTGTACTGTAGTCTCATAGGCTGGCTGGGCTCCACCTCAATGACTTATTATTATATCCTGAGAATATGCAAATTGAACCATCTCAACGGTGTGTGTTTTTCGATGGAAGAATACAAATCACTGGAGACACGACACTTTTTTAATTTTGCTGATGAATGTAATGCTTCAGAAAAAGGAAGGATTGATGACAGACCATAATGAGGAGAGAAAGGAAGAGAGAGGGGGAGAGGAACTGAGGGAGAGGGAGAGTTACTGAAGGAGAGAGAGAGAGACAGAGAGAGGGAGAGTTACTGAAGGAGAGAGAGAGAGAGAGACAGACAGACAGAGGGGGAGCAAAAGAGCAATAGCCAAGTAAGGTTTCATTGCACTTTTGTGTAGAGACTACTCCACAAATCTATCAGTGAAAGTTTAGTGCCATGCCAACTTAACAACTTCAGGCTAGCGAAACACCACAAAACATTGTAGCACATCCTTAATCACATCCTTTTTTTATTTTGGTTTACTACATCTCCCTTATAAAACTTAACAGTTTGGCTAGAAGGAGCTGGCGACAGCACCTTTGGTGTTAGAAAGTGTTATGGACGTGTGAGGGACGCTTGAGGGGAAGCGAGATGGACGTGTGAGGGACGTATGATGGATGTGCGAGGGTTGTGTGAGGGACGTGCATCTCTATTCACTATAACTTTCTGCCAAACCGGACCGGGTGAGCAACGATATGTTGTAGAGAGTGAGAGAGAGAGAGAGAGAGAGAGAGAGAGAGAAAGTAATGGTCTCCATTCATTATTAGGCCAGTTGATTTTCATTTACTCTTGGCTCCAACAATTAAAGGGAGCAGCTGTGGAGGTGATGGAGAGGCCAGGACAGCCAGAGGTCACCCACTGCTTTAAGTGATAAATTAAATACTATTATCAGCGTCCTGAACTCGCCCCCCCTGCCCAACTCCTCCCTCTCTCTTCTACTCCCCATTGACTTTCCCTCCCCTCTCCCTCCTCTTACTCCCTCCTCTTTCTCCCCCCTCTCTCTTTATCTCTTTATCCTCCTCTCTATTCCCTGTTCTGTTTCTCCTCTTACTTCCTTTCTCCCCCTTCCTAGGTTATTTTAAAGAAAAGATTTGACTATTATTTTCAGTATCTAACTATTCCCTCACAAATTGTAGATAAAAGACAGGATCTTATAACCCTCCCCCCAAAAGACAACAACAGTGCTAGTGAATGATTATCAAAATAAACTGAAGGGCTCCTGATTGATCTGGCCCTGATTGACTCGTCATCATCCGGCGTAAGGTGTTAGGATGTTGGACTCATCCGCCTCGTCTCGTTGTGCTCTGGCAACTCCTTGTGGTATGTCGGGGGCCTTCACGCTCCGTCGTGTTTGCCGGCCAGAGGAAACGCTCTCCACCAAGTGAGAAGGCACTGGTGAATACTTCCTGATTGATATGCAGGGGTGTCACAGTTCCTGTGTGTTTGACGACCTGACGTAACGCGCCCCCGAGGTCCGCCATGCATTTCGCGTCCGTGACAAGGATTTCATTTCCTGTCCACGGCGCATGCTTCATGTCAATTGTGCAGTTTGGTACTGAACACAGGCAGAGCACCATCCACCCCCCTGGCCTTGATCAGCCCATGATAACCCAGAGGCTCTGGGTCTGGTGAAGTCCCTGGTGACAGCATACAGACTAATCAATGTAGAAGCCATCGCACAGAAAGATGACAAGGAATGCACATTCACAATGACTTGTTTTCAAACTGCAATAACGGCCGTGCCACTTCAATTACGTTCCCTGTGCGTGAATGTTCCAATTAATTTCAAAAGACGTCATTATATTCGTGGGACAGCAGCAGCCAGCCTATCCCAACCAACCCAACACGTGCACCCAGAACTAAACACATATTGGCATTATGGAGCGACCTAATGAATTTAGTGGACTATCCGTCTGTGTTGAGAGCGCCTCCTACCTCGAGTGACAAACACAATTAAAGCTCCGTGCTAATAGCGTGGAAGGTTGAGGCGGACTGACCTCGCCAACCAGGGGCCATTTAAACGCTGGATGTCTCGTTGAATTAGCCTCGGCCCGCGTCCCAAACGGCGCCCTGTTCCCTGCCTGGAATCGAACGCGGCGTTCTTTTTAGGGAGTAAGCGTGCCGTTTGGGACCCTGCCCGGCCCCCAGTGTGAAAGACAAAGCTCTGCGCAATGTTAATGACCTCAGACACGCAATACTGCTGATTGCTCTGATATAATTAGAATAATATAGCAGCCACGGCTGATAACAAGGAGGGGATAAATAAGCTGAAGAGAGATAACTTAATAGCCGCGTGCTAAAACGGCTCCTTTTAAATATGCTAAGACCAGCGCTTTCTGTTTACTCATGGGCCGCTGATCATGTGAATATTGATGTCCTGGATGGGCCGGTGCTGTGGGTGTGCTCCTCGCCCGTTTCTACTCCCTCCCTTATGGCACAGCGGCAGTATGCAGTTCGATATTTCATTCTAATAAAAAGAAATTAAGTTAGTCCAAAAAAAAGGAAAGGTGTTTTCTCGGCTAGTGAAGTGAAGGAGCCGTAGAAGGTGAATGTTGAGCTGCTGTGTGACGGTTCTGTAAAAGCACGGCTCAGTTTCACTAAATTACACAAATGTGTAAACACTGTAGACAAGTACAGCTGGCAGTACTGTCCCTGTGTTGTCTTTAAATCGTTTTTTTATTCTGTCGTCAACAGTGGCGGACCAGAACAAAGGGGATGTGATGATAATGAAATAGGTTTGTTCCAGTGGTTCTCCCCAGCCGAGACCTACGGGTCACCTCATCTCAGTGATCAAAACACGCAGGAGGAGCACCAAGGCTGCCAGCCGGTATGCCCGATGGCTCTGCCTGGGGTGTGTGTGTGTGTTTGTGTGTGTGTGTTTGTGTGTGTGTGTGTGTGTGTGTGTGTGTTCGTGAAGACTTGTGTGGGTGACACGGGGCGATCAACACATCAACACATTGGTGCAGGCTGGGTAAAGAAAGAAAAAACCAGCCTGTACTACAGACCGGAGCATCCATCCTACTTCAAATATTATTCCACGGGAGCAGCATTAATGGAATGTCAGGCGCAGATCTACGGCCTGTTGGGGTGCAGATCATCAGTCTGCTGAGATGGATCAACTATACGAGGTCTGCGGCACAAATGGCACCCTGAATGCTACGGGGGGGCCCCACATTTCACCCCACCCCCTTGTCAAAAGCCTCTACGTTCAGTGAAGCGGGGTTTGGGACAGCCACCGTCATCGCTCTGTCTGCCTCCGCCCCCCCCCCCCAGGCCGTTCGGTCGAAACACACACGTACCCCAGACGTGTTGTACATCAAAGTATCGGGGTGCCGATGGGAGGTTTGAGGGTCCACTGTCAGCCAGTGGGAGATGTTGGGGTGCTCTTGGGGGAGGCGTTTTGGGGGAGCGGACTAGCGTATGGGGACGTGAAAGTCCCTTGTTTTGTGTGTTGTTACAGGAAAAGGCAGATGCGTGGCATTCTGGGTAAGATGGCTTGATCTGTGGACGTGAGAATGTTGGGAGGGGTCAGGTGAATGGACATTTCCATTGAGCTTGTTTCTTTTCGGCCCGGGACCAGGCTATATCTGTGGCTGCGAGTGCAACTATGTGTGTTTGGAAGAAGCGGTGTAATTGTGGCCCTTTGAGTTTCTTCCGTCAACAGAGAGGGGTGGGGTTGGAAAGAAAGTAAATACTTGTGATGTGGTTTAAAAAAAAGATATATAAAATAAATAAATGGGGATTTAAAATGATGCAAACATGATTTTCTTTTTTTAATATTCTTATCAAAACACACACACACACAAATCGCCGCACACACCGCGCCGTTGTTAATTTCAGTCTGTACTGTGAAATGAAGTCCCTCTCATTTTCGTGTCATCACTGTTACGAATGAATGGGTACCTGGGAACAGGAGAAGTGCTGATAGGCCGCGCGCTGCCTGTTGTGCGCGACGCTAGTTCACTTATTAGCATTCCGCCTGGAAGTACATTCCATGCACAGCCAGCGATCTTGAATTGTTCCGGCGGCAGATCTTCCCATTGCATACATTAACCTGTCCGACTCAGATCTTTGAAACGATATGCAGACGACCTGCCGGGATTATCGCAGAACTCATTACACAGCTCGCCCCCTTACATGTGACCCAGAGTGCTCCGTGTGGAGGCGGGGGTGGGGTGGGTGGGGGGGGCACGCGCAGAGGCCTATCTCCTAATTTCCAATCTAACAAGATCCACGACACGAGGCTGAGAGCTAGGACAACATATGATCTATCCATCTACTGGAATCCCAAAGAGCTAAACACGAGGAGGCGTGAGGGTTCGGCGGTGTTTTGTTTCAAGTTTAATTTGCATTGTAAAACACGAAGCGTTTCGAAAACAGTCGTCCTCGTTTTGTATTTCGAAGAACTACAAGGGAATAGGAGATTAAAGAGATGTAACTTTGCCTTTTATGTCGTTAAGCAGTCGGCTAATTAGCCAACGTTAAAAATAAAGGAGCTTTGGGGACGGAATTAATTTGGGGATGAAGAAAAGTTAATGGAGGGAGGACTGGAAAGGAACGAAGAAGAAATCAAAACAAGAGCAGGACAATGACCCCCTGGGGAGAGAGTGTGTGTGTGTGTGTGTGTGTGTGGGGGGGGGTTGGGTAAGGGGGGGGGGCAGGGTTTTCAGTGTACCAGTGAGAGTGATGCAAGCGACTCGTATTATAATACAGCAGTGTCTCACTTAACGCCCACTTTTGCGTTTTGTTGCGTAGTCATTGGCAGCTCTCCACTCAGACGTGCGTGCTGGAGTGTTACAGTGTGATACGCGGGAGCTCTGAGGAGCAGGAGCCCTGTTCATAACTCCGTGGTAGTGGAGCAGCTCCATGTATAATTCATAGCCATGCACGTCCCCCAAGTTAATGTAGCCCCGGGCTCTGTTTATCTCAGCTTTGTACTTTGTTTAAAGCCAGTTGTTGACAACTCTTGAGCATGTCAAACTATTACCGCTAATAATTGCTTAAGGAGCTGGAACTTTTGCAAATGTTGGTTCCAGCACAAAACCCATTCTTCTCGCCCTCTCTCTTCCTCCCCATCCCAGAACTCTCTCAGATGAATTTTTGATTTCTCCGCCTGACTCTTAACAAAGATTCCCTCTGTAATTCAAAGCAATAGCTGTAAGTGAAATAATACAACAGAATAATGCAGCGACGTTCATCCCGAGCCGCGCTCTGCTTCCCCTTTTCATGTTCGGTGGGAAAAACTGTCAAGTGCTGCTCTTTTCTTCTCTCGCTTTCCTTTCCTTTCGTTTTTTTTTTTTTTATATTTTTTGATTAGTTCAGTTTCTCGCTGGTTCTTTTTTTGTTCTTGACCCAAGAATCCTAAAGAGGCTGATGGAGGAGTTTGAATATGTTAGGCAGTAGAAGATGAAGAGGAACAAGCAGTGCCCCGGGCAGTATCTACCTATTTCTGTGGGTCAATGCCACTTCTCCTCAGATCCAGTCTACGCCACTCAAATGGAGCTGCCAGTTGATTAATCCCTATTAGACTGCCCGTCACTTTCCTCCGCTGGAGGGAGGAGGAAAGGAAAGAGGGAGGAGAGGCAACACTGTCCCCTGCGAGGAAGGTAGGAGCAGGGGACTACACTATTAAACCACCTCCTTAAATCCCCAACCGGATTGGACGCACTGAGAAATGCATAAAGCTGTGGTGAACAATGATTGGGAAAGGAGAGAAGATTCTTTTCTCCTCTATTCCTGTATGTGTCAGTCTGTCTTTTTCTCTCTTTGCCTTTCTCTCTCTTTCTGTCTTTCTCCTTCTCTTTCTGTCTTCCGAGGGAGACAGATGGAGGTGTACCGAGACAGGCGGATAGCAGTTAACAGAAGAGAAGCTTTTCTTGGGGCCTCCTCTGACAGACGAGCTAGCCTCACATCATCACATTCCTCCTCACAAAACTGTACGGAGAGAAAGAGATCTAGACTGCAATCATTTCCTTTGGCCTGTCAAGTCAGTCCTTCTCGCAATACAATATATTATTAGCAAAATCAGTACAAAATTACACTGCACACAGAATTACATATATATATATATATATATATATATATATATATATATACACTCACCTAAAGGATTATTAGGAACACCTGTTCAATTTCTCATTAATTAAATTATCTAATCAACCAATCACATGGCAGTTGCTTCAATGCATTTAGGGGTGTGGTCCTGGTCAAGACAATCTCCTGAACTCCAAACGAAATGTCAGAATTGGAAAGAAAGGTGATTTAAGCAATTTTGAGCGTGGCATGGTTGTTGGTGCCAGACGGGCCAGTCTGATTATTTCACAATCTGCTCAGTTACTGGGATTTTCACGCACAACCATTTCTAGGATCTACAAAGAATGGTGTGAAAAGGGAAAAAAATCCAGTATGCGGCAGTCCTGTGGGCGAAAATGCCTTGTTGATGCTAGAGGTCAGAGGAGAATGGGCCGACTGATTCAAGCTGATAGAAGAGCAACTTTGACTGAAATAACCACTTGTTACAACCGAGGTGTTCAGCAAAGCATTTGTGAAGCCATAACACGCACAACCTTGAGGCGGATGGGCTACAACAGCAGAAGACCCCACCGGGTACCACTCATCTCCACTACAAATAGGAAAAAGAGGGTATAATTTGCACAAGCTCACCAAAATTGGACAGTTGAAGACTGGAAGAATGTTGCCTGGTCTGAGGAGTCTCGATTTCTGTTGAGACATTCAGATGGTATAGTCAGAATTTGGCGTAAACAGAATGAGAACATGGATCCATCATGCCTTGTTACCACTGTGCAGGCTGGTGGTGGTGGTGTAATGGTGTGGGGGATGTTTTCTTGGCACACTTTAGGCCCCTTAGTGCCAATTGGGCATGGTTTAAATGCCACGGCCTACCTGAGCATTGTTTCTGACCATGTCCATCCCTTTATGACCACCATGTACCCATCCTCTGATGGCTACTTCCAGCAGGATAATGCACCATGTCACAAAGCTCGAATCATTTCAAATTGGTTTCTTGAACATGACAATGAGTTCACTGTACTGAAATGGCCCCCACAGTCACCAGATCTCAACCCAATAGAGCATCTTTGGGATGTGGTGGAACGGGAGCTTCGTGCCCTGGATGTGCATCCCACAAATCTCCATCAAATGCAAGATGCTATCCTATCAATATGTGCCAACATTTCTAAAGAATGCTTTCAGCACCTTGTTGAATCAATGCCACGTAGAATTAAGGCAGTTCTGAAGGCGAAAGGGGGTCAAACACAGTGTTAGTATGGTGTGTGTGTATATATATATTCAGTTTGGAATTCAGGAGATTGTCTTGACCAGGACCACACCCCTAAATGCATTGAAGCAACTGCCATGTGATTGGTTGATTAGATAATTGCATTAATGAGAAATTGAACAGGTTTTCCTAATAATCCTTTAGGTGAGTGATATGTATATAAATAAATCTTTGCATTGAAAAATAAAAGGTCAGATGTTTTTGTCATTTTGAATTTCCATCCATCCATCCATCTTCTACCGCTTATCCGGGGCCGGGTCGCGGGGGCAGCAGTCTAAGCAGGGATGCCCAGACTTCCCTCTCCCCAGACACTTCCTCTAGCTCTTCCGGGGGGACACCGAGGCGTTCCCAGGCCAGCCGGGAGACATAGTCCCTCCAGCGTGTCCTAGGTCTTCCCCGGGGTCTCCTCCCGGTGGGATGGGACCGGAACACCTTCCCAGGAAGGCGTTCCGGAGGCATCCGAAAAAGATGCCCAAGCCACCTCAGCTGACCCCTCTCGATGTGGAGGAGCAACGGCTCTACTCTGAGCTCCTCCCGGGTGACCGAGCTTCTCACCCTATCTCTAAGGGATCGCCCAGCCACCCTGCGGAGAAAACTCATTTCGGCCGCCTGTATCCGGGATCTTGTCCTTTCGGTCATGACCCAAAGCTCATGACCATAGGTGAGAGTAGGAACGTAGATTGACTGGTAAATCGAGAGCTTCGCCTTGCGGCTCAGCTCTTTCTTCACCACGACAGACCGATACATCGACTGCATTACTGCAGAAGCTGCACCGATCCGTCTGTCAATCTCCCGTTCCATCCTTCCCTCACTCGTGAACAAGACCCCTAGATACTTAAACTCCTCCACTTGAGGCAGGCACTCTCCACCAACCTGAAGTGGGCAAGCCACCCTTTTCCGACTGAGGACCATGGCCTCGGATTTGGAGGTACTGATTTTCATCCCCACCGCTTCACACTCGGCTGCAAACCGTCCCAGTGCATGCTGAAGGTCCTGGTTAGAAGGGGCCAACACGACAACATCATCTGCAAAGAGCAGAGACGAAATCGTGTGTTCCCCAAACCTGACACCCTCCGGCCCCTGGCTGCGCCTAGAAATTCTGTCCATAAAAATTACAAACAGAACCGGTGACAAAGGGCAGCCCTGCCGGAGTCCAACATGCACTGGGAACAAGTCTGACTTACTGCCGGCAATGCGGACCAAGCTCCTGCTTCGGTTGTATAGGGACCTGACAGCCCTTAGCAAAGGACCCAGGACCCCATATTCCCCAAGCACCCTCCACAAGATGCCGCGAGGGACACAGTCGAATGCCTTCTCCAAATCCACAAAACACATGTGGATTGGTTGGGCAAACTCCCATGAACCCTCCAACACCCCGTAGAGGGTATAGAGCTGGTCCAGTGTTCCACGGCCCGGACGAAAACCACACTGTTCCTCCTGAATCCGAGGTTCTACTATCGGCCGTATTCTCCTCTCCAGAACCCTGGCATAGACTTTCCCGGGGAGGCTGAGAAGTGTGATCCCCCTATAGTTGGAACACACCCTCCGGTCCCCCTTCTTAAAAAGAGGGACCACCACCCCGGTCTGCCATCCCAGAGGCACTGTCCCCGACCGCCACGCGATGTTGCACAGGCGTGTCAACCAAGACAGCCCCACAACATCCAGAGACTTGAGGTACTCAGGGCGGATCTCATCCACCCCCGGTGCCTTGCCACCGAGGAGTTTCTTGACCACCTCTGTGACTTCAGCCCGGGTGATGGACGAGTCCACCACTGAGCCCTCATCCTCTGCTTCCTCAATGGAAGACATGTCAGCGGGATTGAGGAGATCCTCGAAGTACTCCTTCCACCGCCCGACGACATCCTCAGTTGAGGTCAACAGCTGCCCACCTCTACTGTAAACAGCGTTGGTAGGGCACTGTTTCCCTCTCCTGAGGCGCCGGATGGTTTGCCAGAATCTCTTCGAGGCCAGCCGATAGTCCTTCTCCATGGCCTCACCGAACTCCTCCCAGGCCCGAGTTTTTGCCTCCACAACCACCCGGGCTGCAGCCCGCTTGGCCTGTCGGTACCCGTCAGCTGCCTCAGGAGTCCCACAAGCCAACCAGGCCTGATAGGACTCCTTCTTCAGCTTGACGGCATCCCTTACTTCCGGTGTCCACCACCGGGTTCGGGGATTGCCGCCTCGACAGGCACCGGAGACCTTACGGCCACAGCTCCGAGCGGCCGCTTCGACAATGGCGGTGGAGAACATGGTCCACTCGGACTCAATATCTCCAACCTCCCTCGGGATCCAGTCGAAGCTCTGCCGGAGGTGGGAGTTAAAGATCTCTCTGACAGGAGACTCGGCCAGACGTTCCCAGCAGACCCTTACAGTACGCTTGGGCCTGCCGAGTCTGTCCAGCTTCCTCCCCCACCATCGGATCCAACTCACCACCAGGTGGTGATCAGTTGACAGCTCCGCCCCTCTCTTCACCCGAGTGTCCAAGACATACGGCCGCAGGTCAGATGAGACGACAACAAAGTCGATCATCGACCTGCGGCCTAGGGTGTCCTGGTGCCACGTGCACTGATGGACACCCTTATGCTTGAACATGGTGTTCGTTATGGACAAACTGTGACTAGCACAGAAGTCCAATAACTGAACACCACTCGGGTTCAGATCAGGGGGGCCGTTCCTCCCAATCACGCCCCTCCAAGTGTCACTGTCGTTGCCCACGTGGGCGTTGAAGTCCCCCAGTAGAACAATAGAGTCCCCAGTCGGAGCACTTTCCAGCACCCCTCCCAGAGACTCCAAGAAGGTCGGGTACTCTGCACTGCCGTTCGGCCCGTAGGCACAAACAACAGTGAGAGACCTATCCCCGACCCGTAGGCGCAGGGAAACGACCCTCTCGTTCACCGGGGTAAACTCCAACACATGGCGGCAGAGCTGGGGAGCTATGAGCAAACCCACCCCAGCCCGCCGCCTCTCACCATGGGCAACTCCAGAGTGGTGAAGAGTCCATCCTCTCTCAAGGAGTGTGGTTCCAGAGCCCAAGCCGTGCGTAGAGGTGATCCCGACTACCTCTAATCGGAACCTCTCAACCTCACGCACTAACTCAGGCTCCTTCCCCGCCAGCGAGGTGACATTCCACGTCCCTAGAGCCAGTTTCTGTGTCCAGAGATCGGGTTGTCTAGGCCCCTGCCTTCGACTGCCGCCCGATCCTCTTTGCACCGGCCCCTTATGGTCCCTCCTGTGGGTGGTGAGCCCACGGGAGGGCGGCCCCACGTCACCCGTTCGGGCTGAGCCCGGCCGGGCCCCATGGGGGAAGGCCCGGCCACCAGGCGCTCGCATTCGAGCCCCAACCCCGGGCCTGGCTCCGGGGTGGGGCCCCGGCTGCGCCATACCGGGCGACGTCACGGTACTCAAAATTGTATTCTTCATTAAGGGGTTTTGAACCGCTCTTAGTCTGACCCGTCGCCTAAGACCTGTTTGCCTTGGGAGACCCTACCAGGGGCATATAGCCCCAGACAACATAGCTCCTAGGGTCACTCGGGTACTCAAACCCCTCCACCACGTTAAGGTGGCAGTTCTTGGAGGGGATTTTGAATTTGTTTAATTTATTAGAACAATAGATATATATAGACAGACATCTGAATATCTTTTACTTCCTATTTGTGTTGCATTAATTCAGTATCTCTCTATGGCATGGTTCACACAGGCAGCCTGTGTCTTGTATATATCACTAATTGATGAAATCTGATAATAGATCAGATGTAAAAAGATCTGATCTATTACAAGATATGTGATTGGTCGTGGAAAAAATATAAGAATTGTGCTGCCTGTGTCATTGCAGACTTTTTAGCCTACAAAGTACTGCTAACATTCAATAAATCCTCATGTCTTTCTTTAAGGAGAGATCTTGTTGTTGACTGTATCTGTTTGGTTTCGTATGGAGTACACCAATTCGGCTGATGTCTGTGTGCTGTGTAATGAACAAGCAGGAAACCGAGAGCTGGACTTATCAACAGAGAAAGAGAGAGAGAGTTAGACAGAGGGAGGTTAGCTGCTTTAATGTTATCTCCTGAGGGGATAAACAATATAGCTGTGTTTCTGTTGGGTTTGACACAACATCTTGGTTCTTCACATTAAATACATTAATAATGAATGTCTAGCCTGTTGTGTGGGAAGGTGTCAGTGGACCCGTCAACGGTCAGACCGCAAATATTTAATAACCGAATCGCACAGATAATAACATCTTTTTCCAGAAAACTTTTACAGCTAACAACAAAACAACTGTCCTAGTTTTATAAAAAAAAAAGGATTAAACACACACCCCTGTTGACACATTTTTAAATGAATATTGTGAACATTAAGGAAATATCTAACTGCCAGCTCAGGAGGCCTTAAATGACATCAACAAGACTTGCGAAAACCTTTTCAGTGTAGACAGTTAGGTAATTGCTATTATTTTTGTATATATGTTTTTCAAAGAAAAGCATGCAAATAGGTTCGTAATTGACTGACTTAAATAATGTAACTGAGGTAGACATGATGAAAAGCATCTTGTTCTCATTTACTGTGTTAAATTAATCAAATGAGAATGAAAACAGATTGCAGGGTGCTGTACACAACCCCTTGTAGGCCTGCGGAGCTGCTAGTTAGCTAACTGCACTAGCTGGGGCAGGTTAAGGGGGTCAGTGGGGGGCTTTTCTGGCACATCATTCAGTGGGTCCCTCACGCCTCCAGCTCTCTGTTTCCGCCAGTGGGAGAAAGGAGGGTCGCCCTGGGGCAGGAGAATAGGGGGAAGGAGGAGCAGGACCCTGGGAGGAGAAACTGTTCATGCCAAGGAAGGGATTCACAACTCTTGATGCTAAGGGAGGAATTCATGACTATTCATGTCAAGGGAAAATGTCTCGACTATTCATGTCAAAGAAAATTATATCCATCCAAGGTACAGGAGAAAGCTGCGAATATCCTAGATTAGACAGGGATGAAAGTCATGACTATTTGTCTCGCTGAGTTAGAAAACCTCAAAAGCTGCGGACCATATTATTTACCAGAAATGTTTTCAGTTATATGTATAAACTGGCACAGACCACACCGAGGGACCTGTATGCAGCACAACACGTTTCACCCACCTTCAATGTTCCTTGCAGCTCATGACTTTGACACAGGAATAGTAAAATAGGTTATTCCCAATGTAAACAGCATGTATGCTATGCGAACCATGAGTACAAGCTACACCCTGATGTCTTTGGAAAATCGAACCACAACTCCACGTCTGACAGAACCTGCGGTCCAGGTTTGGGATCTCGGTCGCCATAACTGATGCAAGTTAAACCTTTAAGCAGGCAGACATTTGAAAGGCTGCAGTGGCACTCGAGGCAGGGAACACGAGGCACGGAACACGAGGCACGGAACACGAGGCACGGAACACGAGGCACGGAACACGAGGCACGGAACACGATCCACGATCCACAGGCGGACATTCCCACTTGGAAGGGAGGAGACTTTGCGTGAGCCTGCAGTTCGTCCACTACAGCTCAGCGTTCAACACCACCAACAAAGCACCGGGTTCATCACTTATCTCAGGACACTAGGAATGATCACCCTCTTCTCTGGATCCTGAAATTCCCGACGAGCCCCCAAAAGGTGTTCACCCTGGGGGATATGTGCTCAGTCCCCTCCAGAACGTTCGCATACGACCCGGGTTGGTCGCACCCGACTCCCAGGTGCGATCGAACGGGAACCCCTCCCCGCCATGCAGAACCCCTCCCCACCATGCAGAACCCCTCCCCACCATGCAGAACCCCTCCCCACCATGCAGAACCCCTCCCCACCATGCAGAACCCCTCCCCACCATGCAGAAAAAGTCCCTGAAAAAACAAAAGCCTGCTAACGGGACTCCCTGGACAGATTTGCTCATGTTTCTTTTTCTACAGCTTTATATATGCATTCTTGCATTTTAGGGAGAGACTTTTCACTGTTTTCTAAATCCTGTGGATAACCAAGTACATGGCAGATTTAAGTTGGATTATATTCTGCTTGAGTTATCACTTGGGCCGGACAAGCAGCCTAAGGAAGGATGATGACTCTGTGGTAGGACAGGCTTCAGAAGTTGGGAGGTGACACCAGGATGGGACAGCCGGTGGGGGCGGACCTCTTGTGACACGTACAGAAGGCTGCTGGCTGTCGATACAGGCTCACCCAGACGCCAGTGCCACAGCTACACAACTTTATAATTGAACACTGTGTGGTAGATCACAGATGTTACCACTCTCTCTCATATCACTGCCAAAAACCCAGAGAAAATACAGGGCAGAGGCAATGCCGGCTCAACGTGGAGAAGGGCATCACCCGCTAGCATTCCCCACAACTGGAGTCCTCTCCCAGTAACACAGTGTGTCGGTGACACACTACTGTAGCGCTAAACAGCTGGGCTGTTTAAACTTTAATTCCTCCTCCTCTCCCAGAGACACACCTGGCCTCAGGCCTCACCAGGCAGCCGGCTGTTCCCTTGGCCTGGTGCATCAGACTTTAGTTTCAGGCAGAGCTGTGACTGTAACTCGGACTGGTGGACTGGTTGTCGCTCCTGACTTTCATTTGATCGTTTATTCCTGCCTTCTCTGATATGCAGGGAGGGAGACTTTAGTCCCAAGTCATTTAACAAGGTGCATAAGACTGCCCCGGAATGCGTAAAACTGCCCTGGAATTAGTAAGACTGCCCCGGAATGCGTAAAACTGCCCTGGAATGAGTAAGACTGCCCAGGAATTAGTAAGACTGCCCAGGAATGAGTAAGACTGCCCAGGAATGAGTAAGACTGCCCAGGAATGAGTAAAACTGCCCAGGAATGAGTAAGACTGCCCAGGAATGAGTAAGACTGCCCAGGAATGCATAAGACTGCCCAGGAATGAGTAAGACTGCCCAGGAATGAGTAAGACTGCCCTGGAATGAGTAAGACTGCCCAGGAATGCATAAGACTGCCCAGGAATGAGTAAGACTGCCCAGGAATGAGTAAGACTGCCCAGAAATGAGTAAGACTGCCCAGGAATGAGTAAGACTGCCCAGGAATGAGTAAGACTGCCCAGGAATGCCTAAGACTGCCCAGGAATGAGTAAGACTTTCCAGGAATGAGTAAGACTGCCCAGTGTCTCTCTGTCCACCCTTACAGTAAACCGGTTGGAACCAGTAGCGTCTCGCTGTCCGTCCTTACATTAAGCCAGCACACACACACACACAAACACACTCACTCACACACACACACACACACACACACACGTATACAGCAATGGATGCTCCTCCATGTCTTTATGACCTGAAGATTAATCTGTCAAGATATCTGAACGTAAATCTCCTAGACCTCCCTTTGCATTTCAAAGTACTATGTTTTCTACCTTTAGCCCATATTTGATATTTTATTGCTAATAAACATAGATCAGTACAATGAGGCTAATGTTCTCATCAATATTATGACTTAATGATCGTAAATCTGAAGGCTTGTTAAAATCCTTACGGATTTTTCCTAGCCAACAATAGACACATGTAGATATACCATTTTAGGGGGTTAATTATATAACTGTGTAGCCTTGTACTAATCAACTCCAATTACGCTGCAACACAATTGTAATTTTCATTTTGAAAATCTAAGGGCTTGTATCAGATCGGTTGACACTAGACATTGTCCATGGCGTGTCCTCATATGTGTACTCATATATGATGTATAGGTCCTCATATGTGTACTCACCCTTCCTCACCCCAAAACATATTTTATCAGTTCTACTAATGCTGTAACATGGGAAACTGTAGAATGTCCTTCTTACCTACATCTAGTGTGTTATGGGCTGTGTATTTTGAGGATATATACATTGTGTATATTCAGGCTGTATATAATGTCTTTATAAACCACATAGTGACCTTCTATGGACAGTCACTGGGTTTAGCGAGGGCATTCCAACTGTGCTACGTCCTTATATACCACAATGTGACTTTCTAGATTAATTCACTGTGTTCAGTGAGGGTATTCAGACCGTATGACAGACAGGCTGTGTGTTTATGAAAACATTGCGGTACTTCTTTCGCCTATTTGCAATAAACAGAGGGTTTTATACCCATTAAGAGAGAGAGAGAGAGAGAGAGGAATATACATTACAGCGTTTCATGGTATAGAAATTAGTCACCTCTCATTTCTTTAATGATACCTCTCTGTCCCAGCTACACCCTGACACCTCAGTGTTACAAACCCCTCAACCAATTATAGGTCCTCTCTATACACTTCCTCCTTCTCGTTGACACACTCTGTTCTTCCCTATCCCTGTCTTTTTCTTTCTCTCTTCTGTTTATCTCTCATTTGTGTTGTGTGAGCATATACTGTATTTATTATTATTGGACAACATATTTCCTTTCAGTTTTCCACCCTCTTTTTCCCTCTCTTGCTTCATCTCTATTTCCCACTCTCCACCTCTCAATTTCTTTCCCTTCATCTCTCCTTATTCCTCCCCCTCGATCTCTCTTCCATTTCTCTCTCTCCATCTCGCTCCTGTTTTCCTTTCCTGAAGAAGTGCCTTGTCAACAGGATGTCGGATCTCTGCGATCCTGTGAGACCTCAAACTAAACAGAAAAAGTAGCGATACCGAAGCTGTTTTCTATCCTCTTATGCAAATGCATGTTGCTGGAGGTTAAATTAGCATTTTTAATTAAAAAATTAGCACCAAACAAACAAAGCAAAACACACGAACGATTAAAAAATCTAAATAAGCCTCTTCAATTAAAATAACAGAGAGAGCAAGGAGATGAATGGGATTGAGTCGGCATTGCAAATGCATGTAAAAAATATTTGGCCTTTGGGTCACAATTTTAACACAAATCAAAATTCAATGTATATTATTATTGTCTAGTGCAGTGAAATTTTATATTTAATTTAATATTTCTTCAGATTAATTTCCAGTTCTGAAAATTGTCTGAAGGGATGAATGTCTCCTAATAGATCTTAAAGTATTCAAAAACGACTCACTGAACCCTGAAAATGATATTCTAATTATTAAAAACATTTAAGTAGACATATGTGTTTTTATTAGAATTAATATGACCAGTTATAAATAAGCATAAGGTTGTATTTTAGATTCGCATCCTGACTTTTACATTTTACGTCGTCTTTTAAAAATTTCTCCCAATTATAAAAAAGTTTAAACAAAACTGTGAAGCTGCCCTTGGCACTTACAGCATCATCCAATTTAAGTGGCATGTCATATCAAAGCTCCATCTCTTACTGGAAACCGGCCAGGTTTTGAGGAAGCAGTGCTTCGTGGTGTTACTCTAGCTCCCTCTAGAGGGATTATAGGAGATATACATTTGATGAACCAAGCATCAAAACCGGAAGGTCACATTTTTTTATTTACTTGAGAAGAGAGACTTTTTAAAAAACACAAATAAAGAGATAAAACATTTTAACATACATGTTTTAATTTCATTAAAAAACATTGCAGAAAAACCTTTACTGTCAATTCTGGTGTTTCTGGGAGTGTGTCATGATTCATAAAAACTAGTATGCAGTCAGTTTTTAAACATCCAAAACTAAATATTGACCTTAACCCCGCATTCTCATCATATGGGAAACATATTTTACTACCTTTCTTTCGAAAAAAAAGTATGTGATCCTCTGAAAAAAGTATGTGAACCTCTTTTTTAAGAACAGTATATTCTTGATTGAAGTCAGGAATGTGTTTATGTTATTTACATATACTGTCTGTTCTTTATCAGCACCAAATAACAAAAGTTATTAAAACGCTAGCTAGAGCAACATGTTATGTAGTAGGACAAACTAGTTGGACTAGCTTGGTAGCCTAAAATTGCTTATTTGCGTTTTTTTTTTTTCGTTCCTTCTTAGCTCAGAGCATGTGAATGTTCCTAGAATTTTCTCTGGATTTCACTGGTCATTTAGACATGACGTGAATGCATGATAACACTGTTGGTGAACTGGTTGTTGAGAGCCTGTACAATACGGTGGCTGAAGACACCAGTGCTTATTAATGTCTGTGTCTAAAATGGCACCCTATTCCCTTTCTAGTGATTAACATTTTTAATCCACAGTGATTTACAGGAGAAATTACAGGACCCAAAAGCATGATTTTTGTAAAAACTTTTTTTGGACAGGCATCTAAACTAGGAACTGGTGAAACTTTCTGAACATCTTCCACCTTTCTAGTCAAAAATCCCCAAAATCCTGCGCTTTAGGAAATAAGATGCAATCTCAGACACAGCAAATGCCTTGTGCCTTTGTTAATAGAGATGATTTCTTAATAGGATTCACCGGCCACCCAAAGTCCAGGTCAATTACATTTTCAATCCCTGCATTTGTTTCAGAATGATTTGACAAATCGTTAAATGAGGATAAATTCACTTTGTGAGTTTACTGAATTGAAACAGAATTTATCCTAAGCCTTGTTCCAGAGGGTTCATGGGACAAGGCGACAGTTAGTGACAGTTGGTCTAGTCATCTCCTCCGCACAGACTCAGAAGAGCCTTCTGATAATCCCCTTTGGTGTGTTCCTGATTGGAGGGGGACAGAACAGACAATGGGTTAGGACAGTGACACATTTCTGAAGCCCTTTGGGCAAATTGGAACTTAAAGGAGTTAAGTCAACAAGTTATGTCAATGCATAGGACACGGCAGATCAGGGATGGTTTAGGATTATGTCTACACTGAGTCCGCGTGCCATCACGTCTCAGTTAAAACTGGGGATGATGAGTAGAGAAAACCTACATACAAGGCCACATGTAAAACATGGGTGTAACGTTGGCTGGACTTTAAATACAGGGGCTGAGACATGAGGAGAGGGAAGCTGAAAGACCGTAAGAGAAGGTAAGAGAAAGCTAGAATATGAAGATGGAAGGAGAGAGAGACGGAGGTACAGAGAGTGATGGGGACAGAGAGGTGAGATGGAGATTGAGGGAGAGATTGATGGAGATGGGGAGATGGGGAGAAAGAGAGAGAAGGAAAGAGAGAGGTAGGGAGGAAAATAAAGAGATAGAGACAGATGCAGAGATGGAGGGGTGCATGTAAAGGCACGTAAAGAAAGTGTACTCACAGCGATAGTCTGATACAGGGACTTCTGGTTCAGTCTCTTAAACTCCGTCCTGATCTTCATGAGGTCAACCTCACAGCGAGACACCATGATTCTGGTCACCACCTTCTCCTTGGCACTTTTGCCCTGCAAACCATAGACACCTCATTGGCACAGCCCCCCCATTGGCACAGCCCCCCCCATTGGCACAGCCCCCCCATTGGCACAGCCCCCCATATGGTGAAAGGCTCCCGTCCACATCTGTGTAGTTTGTCACCATATAGAATACATCCATTTGAAACGCTGTAGCTATATTTTTGGGCTAGCTATATGTTTTCTTAAATATGGTGGTTGTCTGTGTTGCTGTTTTTCCCGAACATGTAACAGATGATGCAACGATAAATATGCCCTGTACAATAAATGAATGCAAGTCAGATATGATTTTCCCATGGGAAGTTTCTCCCCTGTGAGGTCTTTCTTTGAATCACTATTTCGACAGTATCTTCTGAATGGGTCTGGATTGGAAGTGGTTGGGGGCAAGTGAGTGTATGAATAATAATACATTAATTCTAAATTAATTACCTTCATTGCTTCACTCAGTCTGTTAGCAAAGTACTGCTGTTTGTTCTCAAAGCACTCCACTGCATAAGTAACACAAGGAAAAAAGAAAGGGAGCATATTTAAATAGCATGCGTTCATTTTCTTTCCGGCAATCCTTTGGATCTGCCTCTTGATCTCTCTGGATCTGTCTGTTTAGTAATAAGACTTGTTTTTCATGAACGACGGCAGATTTATATTTAAAATGTCAGTGTTAATCAGACGCGCTTATAAAGTACATTTTCCCTCAACCAAGTCAGTGAGTGATAATAGAAAAACAGAACCTTTTTTAGTTAAAAACAGAACCTGTTCATAGATATAGGAGATGTAGTTGATACAAATATTTTACAGATGTGTTATGGATGTTTAAAATTTTTAAATATCCTATAGACCCGTGGTGGAACCCCCAGCCATTCCATCTATTAGATGTATCCCAGAGCTAGCACACCTGAATCAATAATACATTTAACAAGCCCTTACTTGTTGAATCAGGTGAGCTAGTTCTGGGCAAAAACTAAACTGTGAGATGGCTCGGGGGGTCCCCAGGAGAGGGTTGAGAACCACTGCTATAAACAGGCTATACGGGACAGCTGTACTCTTACCCAGGGTGAGGAATGATTTCTCCAGGTCACCTTTGACCTCCTTCCTGATGCTCTCCTTCATGTCGTACGGACTGTAGCTTTTGTACCTGTCAAACACTGTAGCAGAGGCAAAACATATCAGATTTCTGGGTTCAAATCCCACCCTGGGCCCTGTGCCATTCTTCATACCTTTCTGGAGGTGGGGCACACTCCTCTCCGACATGATGCTGATCCATGTGGCTACATCAGTGCCCTTCCTCTTTACTCCTGCCTCATACAGAGCCTGCCAAGAGGGAGAGAGAGGGTGAGAGAGGGTGAGAGAGGGTGAGAGAGCGAGGGGGGGAGAAAGGGAGGGGGAGAGAGTGGGGAAGAGAGAGAAAGAGAGAGAGAGGAAGGGAGGGAGGGAGGGAGGGAGGGAGAGGGAAAGAAAGAGAGAGAGTGGGGAAGAGAGATAGGAAGAGGGTGGGAGGGAGGGAGGGAGGGAGGGGGAAAGAGAGATAGGAAGAGAGAGAAAGAGAGAGGGGGGGAGGGAGGGAGGGGGAAAGAGAGATAGGAAGAGAGAGAAAGAGAGAGAGAGAGAGAGAGAGAGAGAGGGAGGGAGGGAGGGAGGGAGGGAGGGAGGGAGGGGCTAAGAAAGAGAGAGAGTGCAGCTAAATAGTGAGGATAGTTTTGGCAGCTCAGCAGTGAGCAGCAGAAGCTTGATGCAGTGGCCAGGAGACCTTCACATCTGTGTGTCTGACTCACTCTGGCATCATCGTCAATCTTCTCGTAGTCAACGATGTTTGAGGGCTCATCTCTCTTGGCCTGTCCAATCACACCAGTGACACCGGCGTTAACGCCATTGTTCAAACAGACACTGTTGTTTTTGTGTAGTTGCTCATCTGGAAAAGCAGTAATTCAAGACTTTTACCTGGACCAGGGCCAGCAGCAGCGTTCTGAAGTCCCCAGATGTGTCTCCGGCCACATCCTTATCTAGATCCTTCTTGAACACTGTAGAATGCGTAGTACATACATTATCACGTCACCTCCATTATCACGTCACCCCAATTACTTACACGTTAAATCAGGGAAAATCGTGAGAAAAAACGTCCAACCAGCTGCCTGTTGCACGCGTGTGTGCAATTTAACTTACTCTCCTTGTAGACACGTTTGATCTCCAGAAGTTCAGCCGCGCTGCGGGAGCAGAGCATCTCAATTAGCGTCTCCTCATCGGTGCCCAGACCCTGGAGGAACCATGCTAGAGTATTAGCTAGCCAATCAGCCTAATAGTCCCAGGAAGTATTTTGGTACAGGGTTGGAAAGACATTCCAACCCATCTAGTTTAATCTGAAACAGTTTGCTACAGAAAGAAAATAATCCAGCAAGAAATCTGGATTATTTATGGGTTATAATGTTTATAGGTGCAAATCATGTCTAGTGTCTTAAAGTGGACATTTTGGAGTTGTGCAGGTAAATCCCTGCGACAACAAGATGGCCAATTTAATATAGACCTCTGTAGGTCTGAATATGTCACTTCAGCTATTATACCAGAAGAGGGCAGCAGCGACTCAGCGTCTGTTCTTGTTTAGAGTAGAACTGAGAATCTACATCTGTTTTAGTTTAAAGTAGAAATGAGAATCCACATCTGTTCTAGTTTAGAGTAGAACTGAGAATCTGTAATTCAGCTAGTTTTCAAGTTTACATTTGGAGTACCATAACTTCTTAAAATGTATGCACTAACTGTAAGTCAGATAGCCTCTGCTGAGAGCCTTTGCTGAATGACTGGCATGTAAATCTAAACAGCAGACCTTTAGGTCCTTACCTTGATGGAGGCTCTGATCTCTGTGGCGTCATACTGAGCTGTATTCTTCATCAGACCCAGAATCACAGCCTCAAGGCAGCCAGACAGAGCTCCCTTCAGAGCAGTGATCAGATCCTGCAGGAGAACATAGACATTCAGTACGCACAGGGAGACTGTGAACCAAAACCGCTAAATTAAATTGGCATCAGACCAAACGTGGAATACAGAAAACCTCTACATTAAATGGGTATCAGACCAACATAGGTGGAACACAGGAAGGACAAGGTGCTCACTTCTACAGAGGGAAATAAAACCAAAACAATGTTTTCCTCACTTTCTTGGATCTCTTTTCATACTCGAAGGCGACATCCCGCCTCTGGGAGTAGCTTCGTCTGGTCAGGATGTCAATGATGGTCTGCTCGTCCACCCCTGGCAAACAGGAGAACGACAGACAATCAGCTCACGGTGACCAGACTGGCATCAACTCAGGGTGACCACACTGGCATCAACTCAGGGTGACCACACTGGCATCAACTCAGGGTGACCACACTGGCATCAACTCAGGGTGACCACACTGGCATCAACTCAGGGTGACCACACTGGCATCAACTCAGGGTGACCACACTGGCATCAACTCAGGGTGACCACACTGGCATCAACTCAGGGTGACCACACTGGCATCAACTCAGGGTTTTGTACGGCAACGCTCCACTGACTGCGGTAAGTTCCAGGGGTTCTGTAGTGGTGACCTATATGGGCATGCCCTGATTGAGATGGCCCTGGCTGTGTGGTTGGTGAACTCATGTTAGGACCTCACAGACAGGAAAGTGACTCAGAATGACGAGTTCCGCCACAGTGCTCACATGCTGTGGAATTTTCCACAGAGACTACCACAGCAAGACTATGTCTCTGGACGGGCTCCTCTGTAATTACTGTTGCCACGATACTCCCGGGTTCACTCTTTAGTCTGCCACGCCCTCACTGGGAGGACAGCGTCTGTCGTGAGTATGGTCCTTGGGAAAGGGTGAGTATTACCTTTGAAAGTCGCGTAGCTAAACCAAGCATAACAAAACGCAGTGTCGTATTGTCTCAAACTAAACCTCCTAAATTGACTCTTTGCCTCAGAAAACGTTTTACCAAATGTGTAACAGCACTATGAAAATATTAGTGAGGTATCATTGTGACTGGGGCTCAAACCCCTGGTCAGCAGTGTGATTCTCTCACCCTTGGTCTTGATGGCTGTTTCTATCCTGGCAGCATCCTTGGCTGGATCAAAATTATCAGCTGCCACCACCGTGGGGAATTTGGGCTCACTCTCCTACAGGGGAACAGTTATGTTACAGATTTATGATCGGTGACAGATTATAGGCTTCATTAGCAAAGTTTCCCTACAGAGTTTTTACTTAATTTAGATTAGTGATGAATTTGGTGCTCATGGGGTCCCAATTCATTTTGCACTTCATCACCCAGTTTGTAAATAAAAGTGATAGTCCTACTATGCCGTTTGAATATATAGTGCTAAAGATCCTGCTATGTTTCTTTAATGTTATAGAGCAGGGGTGTCAAACCGGTTCCACGGAGGGCCATGTGTCTGCAGGATTTTGGTTTTTCCTTTAAAATGGTTCCCAGTTCAGGCCTAAACAACCAGGTGAGGAAACTAACCAATTACAAACCAAATGAATCAATCAAGTACATGGTAAGAGTGAAGCCCTACAGCCCTCCACGAAACCGGTTTGACACCTCTGTCATATTGCATGACGCTACCTGATGCTGGCAGTAATAAAGCACTAAAGTACTCACCCCTCCAAAATTTAGCGTCAGCTGGCCCAAGAACTCTGAAACCAAGGCCATAGTGAAATCCCTGTGAAAAGGTGAATACGTGTGAACACACTGGCTAGCTGGGCGAAGCAACTATAGGACGACCAAACTGTATCGCCATGGCAGCAACCCCCAGAGGCTCAAATAAACAGATTTATTACCGGGGGAAACGAAATAGAGGTCTCATTTATGATGTTGGCAATGGCAGGGAGGTCACTTCCTTAGAGACGAGGGGTGTCCGGACATAGACTGATTTATGAATTGAAATACAATGTCCAAAATGTTTACATAAACACACAGGGAGGTGATCCTGCTCAAAACCAAAACCATTGGGTTCCCTTTAATTCTTTTTTACAGAAAATCCGTTATGAAACAGATGCTCTAATTTCCACCATGGCGGGGATGAAGAGTATTTAATAACATGGCAACCCAAACAAGGCGGTGGAAACAAAGCAAACTTCATTTCCTTTCCCTTTTTTAAACATCTACCAGAAACTATGAATCATACCTTATCCTGCCCCACTCAACAAGGACACCCACAGGACGTGGTGTTGAAGCCCAAGTGACTAGCAGTGTGTGTGGGTGTGTGTGTGTGTGTGTGTGTGTGCGCGTCCAGGATAAACTTTGCACCGACACACCCATCAACCGACCCAGTGGCTCCAATTCAACATTCCAGAACAGTTTGTCAGGGAGCCAGCGTGGAGCCTCGGTACTGATGGGCCAACTGCTCAGTTCGCTGGGGTTGCGTTACCAACGTTTACGCCAAGCCACGAAGCAGACCACACGTGAAGCGGTCGGCCAAACTTTAAACAGCAAAGAAGTAAGCAGTTGTGCAACAGCTCTAAACGGAGATTCTCTCCAAGTGACAGTCCAAAATGTAATCGTAAGGGGGGGTGTGGGGTCAACCTGAAAACAAATTGCACAAAAAGCACCACCCTTCCTTTTTCCAGTGATCCTGCCTTTGTGCTGGAGAAAAAAATGGATGCTCTCTCCCTTCACCACCAAATTTTTTTGTAAAATATCCCTCAGTACATATTGTATTATAATAATATAGAATGATTTAGCATTAACTTCTAACAGCTTGCTGCTGTCAACATGATGTGCGGTTCGAAGGGGAAAGCCAGCATCACACCTCCTCCATCTTACAGGGAGGAGTCAGGAATTTGTAAAACAATTTATTCAATAAAGTATTGAAGCCTAAAAAAAAAACTATCAAATCACAAATGTCACATTGTAAAACGTGCTAAATGGTCAGTGTGAACAAGAAAAAAAATATACACTCTGGTGAAAAAAAAAAGAAGGAAATCAGCAGTTTAGCAACCTGGATGAACTAGCAGCAAGTGAGCAACATAACAACATTACAGAAAACACTTTCAAACAGCAACTGAGTTTGTACTTCAATAGATTGTTGCTCATAATCAGCTGACAGTATAGACTATACTGAAAAGTCAGTATCTGCTGTTCACACACACATGCATATTCTTGCACATCCACACAAACACACGCACGCACGCGCGCACACACACACACACACACAAACACACACACAAACATACACACACACACTGCTGGTGAGCACAGGTTGTCTCAAGGCTTTTGAAAGTCTGTGAAGGTGAGAGTTGGTGTTGGTCGTACCTCAGTGTGCAGCAGGATGAAGCCGTGTGAGAGAGTCCCGTTATGAAGCCTGGCCAGGGTGTGGTGCCGGTTAAATACCACAGACTACCATGACTCACACACCACCCGGCCAACTCCTGAGCAAACACTCAACTCCTCCCCTCTCTTCCACCCCCTTTCCTCCTCCCTCAGAGCTTTGGCCAACTTCTGCCCTGATCTTTGCTCCTTCTCCCTTTATCGTTCACTCATTATCCTTCCCTCCTGCCCACTTCTCTTCTGTATTCTGCCCTTCTCTTCTTGGCTGTATCTGTTACCTATTGACTTACATTCCACTTTCATCACCCCCCACCCCCTCAAAAGAGTCCATCAGGAAAGGACTGAAGTCACGTTAAACAGGCCATTTGGAAAGTCAGGAATGCAATGGTGTTCTGACTGTAAAGAACTAGCCATTAAAACCCCTGCGTCCCCTGGTTTCTCCACTCGCCAACTCCCAGTACCATGATGACAACATTCCTCTTCCCCACACCACAGCTATGTAAACCCACTGGTCTCCATTAAAATACATCTCAACAGTGCTTCAGTGATTTGATCCGTGCTTCAGTGATTTGATCCGTGCTTCAGTGATTTGATCCGTGCTACAGTGATTTGATCCGTGCTTCAGTGATTTAATCCGTGCTTCAGTGATTTGATCCGTGCTTCAGTGATTTGATCCGGGACTCAAGCCCAGTTTGAATCCAGATCAGTGGTTGGGAATGTCTAGTAAGCCTGGGGCCACGTCCAAAAAAGGTGTCTATGTAGCAAAGAAGTGCACTATGAAGTGATTAGGATAGCATTTAGGATAACCAGCTGCTCTCTTTTTCTACCCAGCCTGAGATACACGACAAACATTCTTAAAACTATTCAATAAGTTGCTGATTTGCAGCTTTCCCCTCTGGATTCCTTGAATCATCCAACAGGGATTACTGGAAAAAGTAATAATTTCTTACAAATTCTAAAAGAATGCTAGTAATTAGTGATTTCTAAAGTTTGATTTCTTTACCCTGAAGTCAAACTTTCATTTGTTTTTCGACCAAAGTATTTTAAAATTCAGCGGACTGAATTTTGTGTTTCGTCCAGGCCCACTGTCATCCTGTCTGTTTCCCAGGTGATGAAGTCATTGTGTTTCGGCAAGGGCCCACATTCTGTCTCCCAGGTGATGAATCACACCATAGGTAACCGACCCATCCTCAACACATCATTCACCCACACTAAACACTAAGCAGTCCTCTGTTTAGTGCAGAATGCCATGACAGGCGTCTGGATTTGAAAAGAGCTTTATATGCAAACACGAGCTTGCACACACACACACACACCCCAGTCCATTTCCCTCCTCCCGCAAACTCCCTTCTCGTTTTATTTATTTTTAATAATTCAATTGAACCCCTCTGTCATGTGGACAGTCTAAAAGAGACTGGCGGTAATTAATCTCCACCCAACGCAAACAAGCAGGCAACCCCTAAACAACCTTCAGTCAATCATCGGGAAACCACAACAACCCACTTGGTGCCACCGTGTCCGGGACCGGGCACCTAATTTGCTAAAAGGTACGTTAAAGCCCAATAAACTATGCTTCACTTGACAACTCATTCACTTTAATGGCTTAATGAAACGGGGAAAATCTCCTTTTCTCCTGTTTAGACAGCACAGAGGCACAGCCCAGTTGGCACACTGCCCGTCAGCTGGGTGATAATTTTCTCTCACACAGTCAGAGGAATGGATGGACCAGGGTTGGTTCACAGGGGGGTCAAGATCTTCCTGTCTTTTAGCAGTCTCTTTGTATGTAAAGACATGCCTTGTATGCAGAACTGAAGATAAATTGATCAACTGCCCTACTGTCGGGTGATTGAATCGTCAATCAGTGAACTTAATCTCTGAATGACGTTGACCTGGGATCAGATCAGTTCCTTTTAAAGATTGTCAGGAAACATTCCCTTTTCATCCTCACAACATGTCCTTTTTCTCCTATTCAACATTCTCCTCCTTTTCTTCTTCATCCTCTCTCCTCCCACTGCTCCTCCCCAAAATGCTTCCCTTTGATGTTTGTGTTTTAAAATGACTGGTACGTAGATAGATCTACCTATTATACAACTATTTAAATATATATATACAGTATCTCACAAAGTATTTTTGCTAATATTGGAGTATATCTTTTCATGTGACAGCACTGCAGAAATGAAACTTTGCTATAATGTAAAGTAGTGAGTGTACAGTTTGTATAACAGCGTAAATTTGCTGTCCCCTCAATATAACTCAACACACAGTTGTCTTTGGGAAATAGATGTATAAGTGCTGCCAGCATTGTTGCAGAAGTTGAAGGGGTGGGGGGGTCAGTGCTCAGACCATACACCGCACACTGCGTCAAATTGGCTGTCATCCCAGAAAGATCCTCTTCTAAAGGTAATACACATGAAAGCCCGCAAACAGTTTGCTGAAGACAGGCAGACTAAGGACATGGATTACTGGAACCATGTCCTGGTGGTCTGATGAGACCAAGGTAAACTTATTTGGCTCAGATGGTGTCAAGCATATGTGGCGGCAACCAGGTGAGGAGTACAAAGACAAGGGTGTCTTGCCTACAGTCAAGCGTGGTGGTGGGAGTGTCATGGTCTGGGGCTGCATGAGTGCTGCTGGCACTAGGGAGCTACAGTTCTTTGAGGGAACCATGAATGCCAACATGTACTGTGACATACTGAAGCATGCTCCTCTCCGTTCAGGCACTGAGCCGCAGGGCAGTATTCAAACATGATAATGACCCCAAACACACCTCCAAGATGACCACTTCCTTGCTAAAGAAGCTGAGGGTAAAGGTGATGGACTGGCCAAGCATGTCTCCAGGCCTACTGAGCGTGGGGAATCCTCAAACGGAAGGTGGAGGAGCGCAAGGTCTCTAACATCCACCAGAGGACTACAGTGGCAACCTGTGAAGCTCTGGTGAACTCCATGCGCAAGAGGGTTAAGACAGTGCTGGAAAATGATGGTGGCCACACAAAATAATGACACTTTGGGCCCATTTGGACATTTTCACTTGTACTCACTTTTGTTTCCAGCGGTTTAGACATTAATGGCTGTGTGTTGTGTTATTTTGAGAGGAAAGCAAATGTACACTGATATACAAGCTGTACACTCACTACTTTACATTGTAGCAAAGTGTCATTTCTTCAGTGTTGTCACATGAAAAGATATACTCAAATATTATCTAAAATGAGAGGGGTGTACTCATTTTTGTGAGATACTGTATATATATAAATATTATATCTATCTAATCATCTACTGTATTCATCTGACTATCTTTCTGTATGTCTGTGCTTTAAATCCTATCAATCATTTTATGTTTATGGTAGCCACTCTGTGCTTTGTTATAGTTGCTTGCAGTCTTGGCCAAAACCATAGAGTTCATCTGAGCCTGATTCCCCCCAGCAGGAAAGTGATCCAGCAGCAGGATTGATGTTAAATGTATAAACCTTGTTAAACCTTGAATACAAGACCACATTTCTTGGTTTGCAGGAGTACATGATTTCCGACTCTGCCTTTGCTGGGAGGGTTTAACATCTGTGTGATCTGGGTATGCGAGCAAGCAGGCAGTACACTCTGTAACAGACACAGCCAAGGGGATCTATGACCAATCTCTTGCATGGTCCTTTGCTATAGAACTAGCTTGGAAATTGAAATATGACCTGTATTTACTGGACATATGAGCAATATAGTCTTCCTCACAATGTTTATTTTCATAATGAATGTTAACGGAAGCTTTTCTGTATTGGAATAGTTTTTGCATACCCCAAAAACATAATGAAGAGTTAGGGTTAGGGGGTTAGGGGGATATGGTTAGGGGGTTCAGTGTTGGGGGATAGGGTTAGTGTTAGGGGTAAGGGTTAGAGGGTAAGAGTTAGAGGGTAAGGGTTAGGGGGTAAGGGGGATAGGGTCAGAGGGTAAGAGTTAGGGGGATAGGGTTAGAGGGTAAGTGGGATAGGGTTAGGGGGTAAGGGTTAGAGGGTAAGGGTTAGAGGGTAAGGGTTAGGGGGTAAGGGGGATAGGGTAAGGTTTAGGGGGATTGGGTTAGGGGGTAAGGGTTAGATGGTAAGGGTTAGAGGGATAGGGTTAGAGGGATAGGGTTAGAGGGTAAGGGCTAGATGGTAAGGGTTAGAGGGATAGGGTTAGGTTATATCAGTCAGATATAAATGTGTGAGAAGGGGAAGTGATTGGCCAGTCCATCTTTCTCTCTGATTGCCCTGTTCACTCCAGTGATGTCATCCTCCTGAGCATTTTCATTGGCAAACCACAATTGTTGTCGATCCCTGTCGGCCTCTCCTCTCTCCGCTGAGTGATCCTGCCATCATATGTCATTACTGGAGCTGAGTCATTCACTGGTGTTTACAGAGGATATGCCAGCGTCGGTTGAGTCAACGATCGGGCAACTTTGTCCAACGCACCCTTTGCCACTTGTGTGACTCTTTGGGCAATACTCTACCTTGTCTCAGGGTGGTTGGTGGTCTGTTGGTTTCCATTCTGCAGGTTGGTGCTGGGCTTGGTTAAGTGGGTGGAGCAATTTCCGGCCCAATTGGCCCTGTATGGGTGTGTTTTTGGACGGGGACAGCCTGCAGTACTTAACCTAGGGACCAGTGTCAAGCCTGTCTGGTGTAGCTTATCGTGTCTGGTGTAGTTTATCGTGTCTGGTGTAGTTTGTTGTGTCTAGTGTAGTTTATCGTGTCTGGTGTAGTTTATCGTGTTTGGTGTAGTTTATCGTGTCTGGTGCAGTTTATCGTGTCTGGTGTAGTTTATCGTGTCTGGTGTAGCTTATCGTGTCTGGTGTAGCTTATCGTGTCTGATATCCAGTTGGACCTTAGTTATGTTGCCGTTCACAGATTGCTTTATATTAAAATCAAGTTAATTTAATGGGGGTTTGAGTAATTAACTGCCTACTCTTAATATATTGCTTCATATGGCGTCATATTGTTTTGACATGGTTACAGAGGTGTGAGTCATACTCCTGGATGCGTAGTAGACTGTCTCATTACTGGCCATATCATTTGTTCAGTGTCTCTCAAGCACATTTTCCCATAGTTTCCCAATCACCTATTAGTCGGGAGTAAAAATCAAGTTAAGGGGATTTATTTTTAGTCCTGGACTAGACTTAATCTGTGTACGGGAAACCACCTTGGACTTCACTGGTCTTACTGGTGGAACAGAGTGACAGACCAACAATAACTTCATTAGTAAAATCTCCACCTTGTTCACAGAAAAGTTGATAGTTAAAGCGGAAGAGTCAAATGATCATTAAACTGAAGGGGGGAAGGGTCACTTCAAAAACCCCACCTAAAACACAGCGTTCAGTAGTATGAGGTCGTCCTCCTGAGAAATATTTGATTATTCCATTACATCTATGGAGGGGGGGGTTTGTTCACATGTTGCAATCCTCTGGCATGTGAACTCCTGGTTTATCGCACCCCCCCTCAGTGACCCCTCCCTCTGAGATAGGGACGCTGTCATGATTGTGACACACCCTGGAGCTGGGAGTGTTGGGGTGGAGGTTGGGGGGTTGGTGGGGAGGGAGAGAATGCTTGACTTACTGGATCGTCACAACAGTACACATGCTTCGGTTGCTCTTTTACACAGTTACGCAGAACTTTCAGTGACCCGACCCAAGTCTTGTCTAAACTGTGAGGCTAAATCCTTTGTGTGCAGTCTTTGTGTATTCAGAGACATTTTCTATCCACAGCTCATGCTGCTGAGTTAAAGAGATAGGTAATGATCAACCAGCGGATTATAGTAATGGACTCCACTGATAACATTCCATTGATAAAACGATTGTTCAGTGCATTTCTTTCTTTTCTCTGCTAATTAAAATTAAACAGTATGTCTACTTACATGTGATGTAAATTCTAAATAAAATGAAATAAAGCTATTCTAATCAATGTTATTGTATTTTTGCCGGACCACGTCAGCTGGGTCAGCCAAGAAGAGCGAATGTCTTTGACTGACCTACCAACCATTGTTAAACAGCGTAATGGTTAGAGACGCAGCCTGTCACACAGGAGACTGACTGGGTATTGAATATGCCAGGGACAAAACAGTAGGGCTAGTTGAGGGGAATCAAAAACATCACTGGCTACAAGCTTTAGAAGCTACATGTAGTAAGCCAAAAGTAAAACGGCTCATGTTCATTTTGCGATGGACAAACTCCAACCAACATGTTTAACATCCTAAATCGCTTGTAGTGTTGCACTGTGTCTTGAAGAAACTGAACTTTGCAATATAAAAAAGTCTTGAAATTCTGCTTTCTCACCCAGGAAGAGCAGGTTAGAGTGATGGCAACAAAACATTGCTGATTAAACCTTGTGAAGAAACACATTACCTAGGCTTACATGAACAACTAACAACAACATTATATTATGTTGATTGGCAAACAAGTAGCTTACATATTTTTCCCACCACTGATATTCTTAGTTTTGTATACAGATAATTTGTTTCTGTTCCCCTTCTGTCTATTTTTAAGTTCAGCTGTTTTAATAGAACAAGTGAATATAGTTACCGGAAAAATCAAAAATAACAAAAATATAAAATAACTAGTTGACGGTCATTGTTTTCATTATAGGTAGGGTATAGCTATTTGCTAGCCATCTACAGTAATCGGTTTATAATTGAATGCGTTAAATGTTCATTTTGTATACGCAAATGGCATTCCATACACTAGGTCTTTGAGCAGGACAGTTAACCCTGAATGCTCCCAGGTCGTTGCTGCATATGTGTTCTTAGCACACTGACCCCATCAAATAACGGGAAAAAATAACCCACAGGATACAATTTTCGCAACACACCTAGAGATGATCAACACCAAAAAGCAAATGCTGTTTATTGAGTATAGACTAGCAATCATCAATCAATCAATCAATCAATCAAATGTATTTATAAAGCCCTTTTTACAACAGCAGAGGGGTGACCAGTCCTCTTCTGGCTGTGCTGGGTGAGAAATTAAGAGTCCAATTAAAATTTCTCTGGGCTAAATCCAGAGTCTATTTGATTCTAGACTAGGTCAAAAGTATGACCATGTGGACAAGGAAAGGGACAGCATCATCACTCCTATTCCCTCCAAACTCATCACCAAGGTCCGAGCACTGGGTGTGGACACTAACCTGTACAACTGGATACTGGACTTTCTAAAGAGCAGGTTATGAGGCAACAACTCCCTCCTGACCCTTAACACTGGGGCCTCCCAGGGGTGTGTCCTCAGTCCTGTGTTTTAATACCTGACTGTTAATGCTGGGGCCTCCCAGGGGTGTGTACTCAGTCCTGTGTTTTAATACCTGACTGTTAATGCTGGGGCCTCCCAGGGGTGTGTCCTCAGTCCTGTTTTACTCCCTTACTCTTAACACTGGGGTCCCCCAGGGGTGTGTCTTCAGACCTCTGCTTTGTAGGCCTGAAGAGTCATGTCAAGTGAAACTGGCATTGTGGTCCCGGGACAACAACTTTTCCCTGAACATCAGCACAACAAATGAAGGAAGCAGATATTGGTAACGTCCCAATAAGCTGTCATGTGTAGCAGTTTTTCAAGTGTGGCTGCGGTCATTCCGCAATGCTTGGTTTGGCTCTTAATAGCAAGCGGTGCCTTGGTCTCCATTGTTCATTTCGCAGTTCCTTCAGTAGGGCTGGGGCATGGAGTCCCACCACGGCGTGCTCAGAAACCACATCCGTCTGACCGGAAATACATTGACCTACGCTCCGTGGCTCATGCTAGCAGACCCCTTGTTGCTATTCATTATCATCATCTTCCGCATATCCGGAGGCCGGGTCGCGGGGGCAGCAGTCTAAGCAGAGATGCCCAGACTTCCCTCTCCCTAGACACTTCCTCTAGCTCTTCCGGGGGGACACCGAGGCATTCCAAGGCCAACCAGGAGACATAGTCCCTCCAGCATGTCCTAGGATTTCCCCGGGATCTCCTCCCGGTGGGACGGGCCCGGTACACCTTCCCAGGAAGGTGTTCCGGAGGCATCCGAAACAGATGCCCAAGCCACCTATTCATTAGTGTTCTGTTATTATTTACTGCAGCACAGTGCAGATGTGCCAACTCTCTCACTCAGCACCAGTGTTAATACTGAGACACTGGATGGTTAACATTATGCAGTTCCAACCGGCTAGCTGCCCACCCAACAAGTTTGAAAATGGGCATTTTAGCTGTACGTTTGAGTTGCCGAACATAAATATCTACTGGAAGTTGGAAATTAGTAGTTATCTAGTAAAGTAGATATTTGTTTCTGCAGAAACAGATAACATATCACCCTAGCTAATGATACGAGCCAGCTTTTGTTGTTCTGTGTAGAAATAATTTTAAATGCAGTATGAGACCTCTAACAAATCAAAGTTTAAAGTAAATATCTATCCAGTTCTTTAATGAAGTATATATTTATGTTCATTGGGATTTCAGTGGTGCATGATATTGGCAAGTCTTGGTGAGTGTTGGGTTTAAGAAATCCTACATTCATTTCCTGGCTGTAATTACATTGGAGGTCTGTTCCCAGGCATGTGAACCCGTAATTACAAGTTAAAAGTTTCCAACATGAAAAGTAGGATTCTTCCTACAAGAACCCCCACCAATTTAGATTTTTTGTATCCACCCCACCTCCTAGGTAGACCAACCCCTTTGGAAAAACTTTTAGAGTCCAAGAATTAAGAGTCACAGCATCAATGGAGGCTATCCTGTGTGAGACCACAGCTTCTGCAACTGCAATCTCTTCTTCGATGCTCTTCAGCGTCCTCTACTGGATAAACAATAATGCATAATGTGTGGAAATGACAATTTAAAAATGACATATTTACAGTAAAATAAAAGTTTTTTGAGCTTTTGGGGTGAATCCCCCATTGTTGCCCAAACAAAAGCACTGTAAAGATGTTAGTGAAGTTTTAGGCCTCAAGCCGAAAGTTGAAACATATTTGACTTGAGTCCATTTGAGTCCTTGTGCATTAAAACCTAATGCTTGTGTAAAATGTCTAAGCAAGAACAAAACAAGAAATCATTTAGTGGTCCTAAATATGTATTCAGTATTGCATATTTAAAAAAAAAAAAAAAACTTTTAATAGATGGAGATAGTATAAAACAAGACAATTATATTTATCAATAAACTATATACTACTGTATGTAAACTATATATCGAATACAAAAACGACAGGAAATGTATGATTGCTAGCTTTTCTCAAAGCTGTCATTTTTATTCTGGGATAACCACAGATTACACACATCGAAAACTGATGTGTCCATTGTTCTTTCAATAAAGATAATAATATTAAAGGTACAGTTTGTTTTCTAAGTACATTATAACAATATTCATCATATTAGAATGAAAAGTATTTAAAAGACAACATTACATTTCTTATTTTGCTTTACAGTTCGTATTTACAAAATACTTATATTTTGTATTTATTAATCAGACAGAGAAACAAAGTAGCTGTTGTGAAGAACAACTGAAGAGAAAGAGTTTAAAAGAGCTGGATAAAAAGGTACATGTCCGAATGTCATCATCTTAAAGATCAGTAGCAAATATGTGACATCAAAACATGAAAAAATTACATGATGCTGTAGCTGGTTAAGTTAAAATCCTTGTTTTTTATTTAACAAAGTTTATTTTTTTACGTTCCTTTCTTTGTTCTATTTTCTACATCAAACATGTGAGGAAATGGTCTTATTTTTAAAAGAACAAAGACACAAATGTAATCCATCTTAGAAAAACATTAAAATAGATTGTCTATTCTTTTATCGTACGGCCCTGGCTAGCAACAAAGTAATTAAGATAAAATAATCAGCCAGAATGAACTCAGATTGAACTGCTCTGATTTCATAGCAGTATATTGAAGAGGATGGTTGTGGTTTCAGTCAATAAGGTGTACACACTCTGCCCTATCAATAGTAGTACAGATTTTACAGAACCATTTTCCAATCTCATGTACAATATGTGTAGAGCAAAACTCTATTACAGGTATTGCGTGATTCATAAACTTAATATCCAACATTATATCTGAAGACTGTACGTCCTTACTCTCCCGATTATTTTGACCAATGAGATTCCTCTTGCGGTTATGTTTTGATGAATCCATAGAGTGGACTTCCTGTATTACTGCCAAGTCATTTTGGTCGATAAAAACCCGCCATGTTGGTCCGATCTGATGGGTTGGACTCAGCCAGTCCACTGCTTCAGCTCCAACCAATGGCTTTCACAATCACTTCTTTACACAGGTTTAAAGAAGAAATTACATTATTACAAATACTGCTTTTTAAGCCCGACTCAATTAACCAAACAAACACATTTTATTCTGAGGCTAGAATCTCAGGTGCTGCAACTCTATTCTGTTATCTGTATAAAAACCGCTGCAGTTTTTTTCCCCCTAACAAACTTAAATGTACATAGAAAAGAAATATAGCTGTCCCAATGCTGATTCACTGATACAGGCACCAGCTGGGAAAATATGTCATCTTACTATGATCATTATTCATCATAATCACTTAGTCTTAACATCAACAACCCATCAGTACTCAGTGGAACCAAGGGAACCAAAAACCTGGCGCAATCTAGAACCATCTAGAACTGAAGGGCCTGTTCAAAGAAGGAACCTAGCACCACACATCTGAACAACAAGAATCCTGCATTCTACTTATCTACTCAACTAAAATCTATAAGAGCGAGATTAAAAACAGATATTGTACAATTACATATTTGCACTGAATAGGCATCTATAGCAGTATTTTCCTCTCGCCTGGCCTGTACAGTCAGAATATATAGATGTAATTACATATGGTGAATTTAAAAAAGGGATGGAAAAAAATTACAGTTGCAAAATTCCGGTAACTTTTCCCAAATGGCTAGGTTTCATAGAAATTTTGGATGGAAAAAACTGTATTAAGGATTTCTTCCAACCTGAATTTCCAAAGAACGTAAAAGCTTTGGACAGTTACGGCAGTTTTGCATCCTTACACAAGATACATCTATAAATTCATAGCTCTTAGCATCAAACCAGTCGTACATGTACAATAAAAAGAAACACACTGATCTCAGAATAAAGAGGAAAATACAACTAAAATGAACTGAAATGTGACGAATTAGAATTTGCATTGTCATGCAATATTTCAAACTATTCACAAAGAAGAAATACTAATACAACATTTACATCATTATTGCTTGACATTCGATTATGGCTAAAGTTACTTTCATGACTTTTTGAGAAATGCAGTTTCACTACTGTGCTTTGGAGATAGAGGCTACTTTCGCGTGTAAGGATGTGGTGAGGTGGACTGAGTGTGAGGAGTAGAACATGAGGAACGACAAAACTGCCTTCCCAGCTGACAACACAGATGTCCTTAACTATAAAAGCCTTGTCTAGCGTCACTACTGGATGTTATCAGCATAGTGTTAACTAACACAAACACATACAGACACACAAAGGTCTACACACGGTACATTAACACTCACCAAACCAATAGATACACCAAAGCAACACAAAACAAGCTATTTGCTGAACAAAACAAAATCTGCAGAGCATTTGCTTTTTTTCTATTATTATTATTTCGTTTTTTTTTTTTTTTTTTACTATTCTCTCTGCTACTGTGTGTTTCTAGTCTCCCTGAGTGTTCACCAGAATATCATCATCAATATGAATCAAGTGGGTTCGATAGTGCAAGCATTGCTTCAGTTCTCTGACACTTTTGCTTGGTGGGGGGGGGGGGATATTATTGTTCATTTAAAATCCTTCCCCTTGTCTGATTACTTTACAGCCTATACTATTCTATAGTCACGATGAATAAAAACAGAACAGAGTAAAAGATTCTTACGGGTTCAACAGAGAGTTCAACTGGAGGTTTCTGCCAAGTGCTATATAGTGATGGGTTCAGCTGACATTCGCTACCGAAACAATGACAACAAAAACGGTCTTCAAGAGAAGAAAGCTCAAGAGAAAAAAGCACAGAGATGAAAAAGTCTGAATCTTTCCTGAGGAACAGTAGCAAAGAACTTATAGATCGTGTACTTTATTATTGCAGAACGAATTAAGATTGGTGTGCAAAAAAAGCTGACAATACATAATACACACAGAGGACTTGACACACACACACACACGACTTGATACACACACACACACGACTTGATACGCACACACACACACGACTCGTCTTGGTGTTGAAGAGAGCATGTGAAAGTGTTTAACAACTGCACATTAAAAAAGGACTACACAACCATAATGCAGTGGCAGCAACAACACAAAACAACCACTAACTCTGGTCAACACTACTCTCCTTCTTAGCAAAAAGTAAGTGCTCTCTGTTTCTTTCATGGCTTATATATTTAAATGCTATTTGCTACCAGACAAGGCTTTGATAATCTTCCCAAATGATCTCTCCACATCGACTGAAATGACCTCAGTTGGGCGCGGAGCGGCTGTGCACATCGCTAGGGGTCAACATCTTCTTCGTAAACATCTTCAACACATGAACACACGCTTGAGAGGCCAAGACATTAGGGAGAAAATAAAATAATGGACACAGCTAGGCTGGAGACAGGAGAAGAGCGGTACACTTTTCAGCCACTAGGTGGCAATACTGGACAGCCACTCGACGGACCTGCTAAGGCGTTGGATAAAACGACCAGTATCTCTTTGACGTTTCCCCAGTCGGAGGGACTACAAGGTCCGCTTTTGTCAGGTGACTTCGACGGATCTCAGGTGCCATCCTAACGCCCGGTGTCTCGGCTCATTGTAGCCACCGACTGAAGAGTCACCCGGCTTCTTCCGAGTTACATATGAGATTTAACATCCCAGCTTCCTCACAGCTCGGCCCGTCAGAGGGAAGCACGCAGGACATCGGTCTACTTAGTGGTGGGATATCTCGCTTGTTCAAAATCATGTGTTTTGACTGTCATACCTTCCTGATACAAAATAAGATGTAAGTTAGTCAAAAATAACTGACCAGCTTAATTGGAGGTCTCATCTTCTGGTCGACCACAGACATACAGTTGGGGAAGGAGGACAGCCGTTTGGCTACATCACAATTTTAATGGATGTCAATGATCTAAGCTGGCCCAGATGTCTAACTGGGGAAAAACACAGAGTTGAGCGGACCAAAGCTGTCCATCTCAGTAAATATTGACCATCTTTGGTACAGTGGCTCTGGTGGAATAGTTGGTGGGGCCAAGGTGAGCGGCATGGTGGGTTGGCCAATCAAATCGATGGATGATCTCAGAGACGGAGATCATCGCAGCTGCATCGTATGAGAACAGGGACATGGGATGTGTTAGATAGAAGACAGTAATCGTGGAAATGCACAACTGGGCTAATTTATCGTGTCATAATTCCAGTGTCGTATGCTGTGACGCACCAGTTCTCCAGAGGACAACATGCAAAACTTTAACTAGAAAGTCCACAATTCATTACCTAAAAACTCAGAGAAGGGTCTTAGTAAAAGTGTCTCGTCAACCGGAGCAAACGGGAGAACTAGATATATAATAGTAGTTATGACAACAATAATAGGTTCTTTAAAATAGATTCTAAAAATATCGATTCATTTCTCAAATATAGTATGTATGTACTCATTATCAGCATAGCAATATACCCTGTAGGACCACGGAAAGAGATGACATTGAAACCTGGCACACTATTCCCTCAAAAGTAGTGCACTTCTTTTGACTGTAGCCCCACACAGGCCCTGTTGAAATATTGTGCACAATGTAGGGAGTAGCGTGCCATTTAGGACGCATCCTGGTCATTATTTTGGTGGTGACTTCCTCTCCTCCTCAGGCTCTGAAGGTTAAGTAGCAGACGGTTCGGGCGAAAGGGACGTATATTGGCGTGTTGGCAGCAATCTACACGACTCGCTCGTGACACGGATGTCCACGGTTAGGCGTTGTCGACAGACCCGCGTCCTGCTCGGCGCTGAACATTTCCTCATCCCCGTCGCCACGACCAAAAATCCGGACCCAGCTCATTATCCAGAACAGAGGAAAAGAAAGACGAACAGAACGAAGAAATGAGGGTGTGAAGGTGCTCCTTTTATGGTTCAGCCTAGTCGTCGGTTTATCTATCCAGGTATGTGCAGGGAGGGACCGGGGCAGTGTCAAAGGTCAACGCTGCATCCGTGAACGAGGCTACAGGACCAATGAGCATGACTCAGTACATGGTGGGTGTGCTGGGCGGGCCGTCTATGTCATAGATCCCTGTTCCAAGTCCGAGCCAAACAGCTCCTTGTACAGCGGTGGGAAGTGGGCTCGGACAATGTCTGGGTATGTTGCTTTGAAGGCAGTCAGCTTCTCCGTGTGCCGGCTGACTAACGCTCTGAGGGTCGACACTTTGCATATCAACTGTAGAGAGACGGGGGAGACGGGGGAGGGGGGGGGGGGGGGGGGAGGATATTAGGATTCGGGACTGCTATGTTGCGTCCAGGCTGTCAGCCATGACTTGCACATTTCCTGTACACCAGAGAATATGGTCTGCAATCCTGCTGTGAAATTCTGATGACTGAAATAATCCTAGATTAGTAGAGTACAACAGAAGAACTGGCCTGTACACAGCATGATCATGGTCCTCAGGAAAGGTACCAGGTCACAAAACACACTGGAAACAGACACTAACTGCTCATAAGACATTCATGACATGCACCCGTGTACAGGACTAAACATTTCCTGGAATGCTGTGCATAAATGTGTGTAAGAACTTTAAGAAAAGGGTTAGGTAAGGGTCAAGGTTAGGTTAGGTAAGGGTTAAGGTTAGATAAGGGTTAGGGGTTAACCAATCACATCCCTTTCTTCCAACACCTAAAGAAAATATTTTCTTGTACACAAAATAAAATGTGTTTGCCTGAATATACTACACCACTCCCAAAACTCTATCTACCTGCCAACATCTATAGAGATACATTTACAAACCCAATTTCAAATAAGTTGGGACACTGTACAAACTGTGAGTAAAAAAGGAATGGAATAATTTACAAATCTCATAAACTTTAATAATATATATATTTAATTCACAATAGAATATAGATTACATATCGAATGTTGAAAGTGAGACATTTTGTAATTTAATGCCAAATAGTGGCTCATTTTGGATTTCATGAGAGCTACACGTTCCAAAAAAGTTGGGACAGGTAGCAATAAGAGGCCGGAAAAGTTAAATGTTCAGATAAGGAACAGCTGGAGGACCAATTTGCAACTTATTATGTCAATTGGCAACATGATTGGGTATAAAAAGAGCCTCTCAGAGTGGCAGTGTCTCTCAGAAGTCAAGATGGGCAGAGGATCACCAATTCCCCCAATGCTGCGGCGAAAAATAGTGGAGCAATATCAGAAAGGAGTTTCTCAGAGAAAAATTGCAAAGAGTTGGAAGTTATCATCATCTACAGTGCATAATATCATCCAAAGATTCAGAGTATCTGGAACAATCTCTGTGCGTAAGGGTCAAGGCTGGAAAACCATACTGGATGCCCGTGGACGGGCCCTCCGACAGTACTGCATCACATACAGGAATGATACTGTAATGGGAATCACAACATGGGCTCAGGAATACTTCCAGAAAACATTGTCGGTGAACACAATCCACCGTGCCATTTGCCGTTGCCAGCTAAAACTCTATAGGTCAAAAAAGAAGCCGTATCTAAACAGGATCCAGAAGCGCAGGCGTTTTCTCTGGGCCAAGGATCATTTAAAATGGACTGTGGCAAAGTGGAAAAGTGTTCTGTGGTCAGACGAATCAAAATTTGAAGTTCCTTTTGGAAAACTGGGACGCCATGTCATCCGGACTAAAGAGGACAAGGACAATCCAAGTTGTTATCAGCGCTCAGTTCAGAAGCCTGCATCTCTGATGGTATGGGGTTGCATGAGTGCGTGTGGCGTGGGCAGCCTACATATCTGGAAAGGCACCATCAATGCTGACAGTTATATCCAAGTTCTAGAACAACATATGCTCCCATCCAGACGTCGTCTTTTTCAGGGAAGACCTTGTATTTTCCAACATGACAATGCCAGACCACATACTGCATCAATTACAATGTCATGACTACATAGAAGAAGGATCCGGGTACTGAAATGGCCAGCCTGCAGTCCAGATCTTTCATCCATAGAAAACATTTGGCGCATCATAAAGAGGAAGGTGCGACAAAGAAGACCTAAGACAGTTGAGCAACTAGAAGCCTGTATTAGACAAGAATGGGACAACATTCCTATTCATAAACTTGAGCAACTTGTCTCCTCAGTCCCCAGACGTTTGCAGTCTGTTATAAAAAGAAGAGGGGATGCCACACAGTGGTAAACATGGCCTTGTCCCAACTTATTTTTCCCTTCAAGTGATACATTTTCTCAGTTTAAACATTTGATATGTCATCTATGTTGTATTCTGAATAAAATATTGAAATTTGAAACTTCCACATCATTGCATTCTGTTTTTATTCACAATTGTACAGTGTCCCAACTTTTTTGGAATCGGGTTTGTACAATCTAGATGGCTAAATGTGCACATCAACATTTTGATTTCTAAATTACTGCAAAATAGCTGTAAACTACTAAATAGAGTAAATGACTAACATTTTATTTCATGATACTCTAACGATTCATATCTCATCACCTCACATCCTCACATCTTAGATTATTGTACCTGCATTCATGACAGTTGATTTGGTTAATTCTGTCCCCAGTCTCTATATGTCTTCTACCAGCAGAAACTTCACACCAAGTAACATTCTGGGTATTTTACAAACGTTCCTATAAAGATCAGGGGGGACCGTTTCAGTATACCTTCGTGAGAACCACATCCTCTCTGCCGTTCTTCTGGAGGACATGTTGGAGGGCCAGCTGGATCTTCTGCTGGAGCTTCTCCACCTTTAATTTCTCCTGAAGCCATGTCCGATCTACACACGCACACGCAGGAGACATGACAGGGACGGCGGTTAGCGATGCGTCTGTAGGCATGTGCTTCCACCTGGAACATTCAACGTGACAGCCTTAAAGGTGTTTACAGTGACTTAATGAGAGGTGCCATGATGCCTACCTGCAGACATCAGAACGTACGCGGAGAACAGGGCTATCTCTTCCTCGGAGAGGTGCATGGCACACATCCCCTTCCCAAACTCAAAGACGGAGCTGATCAAGTCATCGCAACCTGTCAGATCAGACAGACGGAGGTGGAGGGAGGAGGGAGGGAGAGAGGGAGGGAGGGAGGGAGAGAGGGAGAGAGGGAGGGAGACAACAGAAGCTGGAGGTAAAAATATGACAGCGATGACATGAAACGGAGCCGCCAGAGAACAAGGCCGGGATCTGAACCGATGTACATTAGAGGATCCTGCATTCACAGCATACAGCAGGAGTCTGGGTTGAGCCGCCTGGCTAATCACATCCCATCAGATCTTGGTGGGCGAGCCGAGCGGTCGAAAGGAGTCACGAATGAAGAGCCTTTCACAGAGTGTCTCAGTGTAGGAGTGATGATCAAGGACGGCATGTGCGTTTTTTTTTTTTTTACTTTTGCATCGTAATGAACAAGGTCACGTGGATTCTCATATCAAATCAGTGCTGAGGTACCCACAGAACCCAGGGACACAAACCTCCAACGTCACCAGACTCAAGGTCCTATTTAAATTTTTATCGTTCCATGAACAGTTGAACATTTTCTCTTTGTTGTACCTTTTAATCTCTAACAATGTCTTCCATTTTCTTAAAGAAATACAGTAAAAACTGTGAATATTCTGCACCACACTGATTTAATGTTGTAATACAGTAAGTGACACTTGACTGACCTAATGCTTTGAAGACGTCCGGGCCAGCGTACTTCCCATCGAAGTAGACAGTGCTGTTCTGAGAGTCAAAGGCTCGACACATCCTGATGAAGACCACCTCCAGAGAACCTGCACAGAGGGCCACAACATGTTCCATGTCAAGCATACAGTCCATCCCAGGATCTTAATCATTCAGGACAACTGAGCATTATCGTTGTTTTATTATCTTAACTAGACAATAACAGAAATTACAGTCAAGTCCCTTTCTTCATTCTAAACGCCTAGATTTAAGTCGCGTTAAGTCATGTAACTTATCCAGAGGGTCTTTCATATTTTCCCCCACACAAAATCACCCTGTCCGTCCGTGGGATTCGAACCCATAACCCTGATGATGTAAGTGCCATGTAGATCTTCATTCATATACTACCTGGTTATGATCATGTTTTAGCTGCTTCTGCCACTAGCTACCCAGAAGGAGACAGGGTTAAGCAGCAACCCAGAGAACAGGGCTGGTGACTGAGTCGGCTGCCCCGTTATCAAACACGGTAACACCACAGAGGAAGGCCACTGAACCGGGTTGAGTCCATAGAAATACAATCTATAGAATAGACGCCTGGCTCAACTGGTGGACCACTGTACATTTCTAGGGAGTTTTCCCGTTCAAATTGTTAGGGTTACAGGTTCCAAGTTCTTTCTACGTGCCCTGTCTGTGGTTTTATTCCAGTTAGCTTCGTTGAAAGAGCGCACCTGCTTTGAGCAGCACTATCTGGTCGTTCTGGCAGAGCTCCATGAAGCCGTCGATGCGTTTGGCAAACTCCACCACGTACTGTATAGCCTCGGTTATCTTGATGGCACAAAGCTGCCACATCACCTCCTCAGGCTGACGACAGAAACAGCAAATTGCAGACAAACAACATCAACAAACAGGTTAGAAGGATACCACAACAGAGGGAGATAAAGAGAGGAAGACTAGAAGGGAGAGAATCATTTAAATAGTAGAGATATAAAAGAAACGAGTGAGCGAAAGGAGACAGACAGAGATCCCATTGTTACTGGCTCTGGTAGGTCTCCATCTTTTCCTCTAGAGTCCCATGTAGCAAACTGGTGTCAGGGTTACTGGTGTCAATGTTACTATGTAAGGTGTACTATGTAAAGTGTACTATAACAGGTGTACTATGTAAAGTGTACTATAACAGGTGTATTATGGAAGGTGCACGTGTGACTTGTAGGTGTCTGTATTGTACAATAGTGGGCTAGGTAGGGTATAGGCCAAACTGTATGGACATATTATTACCTTGCTCTGGTAGGTCTCTATTTCGTCCTGAAGGAAGGCCTGCCAGGTCATGCTCTGTAGCTCCTCCCTCAGGTACTGACAGGTCTCCTGGTGGGACTTGGAGATGTTCTGACCCAGGTGCTCTGAGGGACACAGCAGCAGGACATCATGAAGAACCGGACCGTCGCCACTGGTCAAATCTAACATCAAGAGCTAGCCTTGTTTTGCACACTAACTGAGCCAATCCAAACCGAACTGATTGGGTGTTTTAGTTTCGCACTGTTTATTCCAGCAGCACACTTGGGCTTGGCTTCTCTTGGCTTGGCCCAGTCAGGTGAAAATGGTTAATCAAGGTTTTCAGCGTTCATACCCACAAACCATAAGATTGTCTGAATACAGGGATATTCTAAGGCCTACTGCTCAAATATGGTTTAAATACTTATTATGGTGGTAGTGGATTTTCCCTTCCCCTATTCTGACATGATTCAGTAATATTTTATTATTCTGACATTCAGTATTTTGCTATTGTGAAATTATTCAGACAGCATTCCACACTTCTGACATGATTCAGACAGTGATTCAGAGTTCTTTGCTCTTCTGTTAAAGCTCCAGTTCAGTGGAAACACACTTCTCCTGTCTTTTATTATATGTATCATATGTGCTGTACAGAAAGTGCAAATGTGTGAAACATTTGCATATACAGTAAAAACAGAATGTGCAATTATTTTTGAATATTCCTCTACCGATTATTGCTTTGAAAGGGGAAATAAATCTCTAAAATTTGCAGAACAACTGCAGAACCCATAGAACACAGGTTGGGAACCAATGATTTACACGGGACCTTCAAATCAGCTGCTTTTGCATCATTTAGACAGTATTTCACTATTGTGTAAACTAACCTTAGAGAAACAAAACTTGATTTATGATTTAATTTAATGTATTTTGCAATGTGGCGGACAAACAGTATGTCCTGAATAGTATTCACACGGAGCAGTGCACTCATTTCGATTGAAAACAAAAGCCATTATTGGCTGTAGGAGAGAGAAAATGAGGGGGGTATCGTAATAATAAATGCTTTTGTTGAAAGAAGAAACTATCTTCCTGGGCACTCTGGGGAGAGTAAGGAACTGATTTCCCTGAGCACACACCCCTCTGGTTCCCAACCGCAGCTAATTAACACAATACTAATTACCAGGCCACAGTTCTAATGAGCTCTGAAGATGAGTTTCCAACCTCCTGCTATTTTAAACCACCTTTGGTGTCCTATTGCCCCATGGTTCTGCTCTCTCTGTCTTTCTACCTTCTGTCTGTTCTTTCTCTCCCTCTTTCGTCTGTGTTTCTCCTTTCTCCTTTCTCCCTCCTGTCTGCTCATCTGGTTTAACTTCTGTCTGACTGATGTTTAGCCATCCCCTACCCGTCTCTTTCTCCATTCTTCCATCCCATAATGTACCTCAACGCGTAACTTCCTCTGTCTGTAATTCTCCATTCCTCCCCGTACCTCACCTCACCCCGTCTCCCCCCCACCAGCCTCTCTCTCTCTCTCTCTCACTCTATCCTTCCTACCTTCCCCTATCCAGGACCCAACCCAGCCACGGATGAGGCAGGAGACGTCTCTCCCTTTCCCTCTCTTCCTCTCTCCACCCTCTCCCCCTGTCCCCCCTGTCCCCCTTCCCTCCTCATCCCTCCCCCTTTCCCCTCCGTCCCTCCCTCCCCTACTTCCCACTCACCTAGCTCAGCCATTGAGACTGTGGGAGACGTCTCTCCGTTGGCGAAGGAACAGTATGGGAAGAAACCCTGGTTGGAACCATAATCACACAGAGGCTCTGGTTTTATACCGTTGATATCGAGACCAGACTGGTCAGGGGACGGCTGAATGTCCAGGTAGAACCCCCCCAGGCCCCCTCCTCCCGAGTCGGAGCCCCCCTTGGAGGCCGCGGAGCTTCCGTCTGGGCTGTGATTCTCCATGTAGCCCCCTAGGTCTTCGTGGAGGTCCGTGAGGCCGCTGGAGGTGAGGCCGTAGGGGGGAGAGAGGGGCTCGGCCTCCCCCGGGGTCTGGTGGGGGTGGTGGTCTCTCTGCTGCTGCTGGGCCTGCTGAAGGCGGTGCTTCTGGACTTCGGCGTACAGGCTGTCTCTCTGCTTCTTGGACATGCGGCCAAACTTCACGGCTGTGTGTGTGTGGGGGGGGGCAGAGCAATGTCGTCATAGCAACACAGTTGGCCATGCACCAGGGCAGGTATGTTTTTTGTGTGTGAGCAGACACACGGGGATATTATGCATTTCATTAATTTAGCAAATGCTGAATCCACTGACATTTTTTTCCACGGCAAGAGTAATTTACAATACAGGCATTCATTGGACATTCTTGTGACCCATATTGATGGCGATACTATGGTCGCATATGACAGTTGATAGTGAGTGAGACAACCGAAACGCTCACCAAACCAATGTTTTTGTGAGTGTGGGAGTCTAAACTGCTAGGATGGATATAATTAAAGGTGATTGGACTTGAATGTGCAATATGACATGTGATCAATATGAAGGTGACGATGTCCAGTATCCTCTTGCCTGGCTTCTGAACCGTAAGCCAATGAAATGTGTGTGTGTGTGTGTGGGTTTGACCATGTGTGTGTGCGGTGGGGTTTGTGCTCGTGTGGGTTTGTGCGCGTGTGTGTACGGCAGGTTTATCATACCGTCTCGCGACATCCCCACAGCCAGGCATTTCTGTAGTCTACAGTGCTGGCAGCGGTTTCTGCTGGTCCTGTCAATGAGACAGTTCTTCTGACGAGGGCAGGAGTACGCGGCATTACTCTGCTGGCTCCTCCTGAAGAAACCCTGGAGGAGGTGGGGGGGCGGGGGGGGGGCGCGAGAGTTCAGCTGGGAATGAGGTTGGGGTCGGCAGGAGTTCTCTAGTTCAGAGCGCAGCTCCTCACCCTTCATGCATACACTGTCAAAAGAGATGGCTGTGACCCCCACGCTGATTAAAATGAGATAATTGTCTGGTTTTACTGAAAGGTTTTGTTAAACGATTTCAATGGATTGTTAATAGACTGCATTTAGATCAGCATTTCCCCAATTAGGGGTCGTCTGACCTGAACAAGGAAAGTACAATTACTGTGCCTGGGTCTTAAAAGCATGAATTTACATGAGTCAAATACAGTTGTAAATACAGTTGTATTTGACTACTGTTTATATTTAACTGCATTTAACTCAAATTTGGTTCAAATATTATGACTCAGTTCCTAAAATGTATTACTCTCAGGAACATGCACGTCTTCTGCTTTTTCCTGAGAACCCATAAGAACCTGTCAGAACCCATTACAAAAGAGTATGTGAATATACTGTACTGTATATAAATAAAATGTAAAAGGCAGGGCCACACAAAACATTCCATATCAGAGTAGTCAAGACCCAAAAACCTTTGAGAAGCTCTGATTTAGATCAACAGTCCGATGTGGATGCGTCTTCATAAGCTGTCTATGCTATTCTGTTTAATGACTGGAAATCAGCTCTGTGATGCATACTCTCTGTCTGTCTCTCTCTGTCTCTCTTTCTCTCTCCCTCTCTCTCTCTCTCTCTCTCTGTCTGTCTCCGTCTCTGTCTCTCTCTGTCTGTCTCCATCTGTCTCTCTCTGCCTGTCTCTCTCTGCCTGTCTCTCTCTGTCTCTCTGTCTCTCTGTCTGTCTCTCTCTCTCTGTCTCTCTCTGTCTTTCTCTGTCTGTCTCTCTGTCTGTCTCTCTCTCTCTCTCTCTGTCAGTCTGTCTCTGTCTCTCTCTTTCTCTCTCTGTCTCTCTTTGTCTCTGAAAGCTAAGACTAACGATGTCAGACTGGACTCCTCTACGCTAAATACAATAAGTAATGACCTACTCAGCCTGTTGTTGATCTACTCAGCCCCAAAAAACATGAAATGCCACTCTGCCTTAGTAGCAGTAATGAGAGAGAGAAAGCCAGAGAAGAGAGAGAGGAGAGAGGGGAGCTGTAGTCCTGTTTGAGACAGGTTGTTTTTGTTGGTATGAGGAGGTGACCTCAGTAAAGACAATAAGGATGGCAAGTGTAGTTTATCAACAGAGACATAAATCACTCGCTGAGGATTTTAAGTTTTACTTTGTGTAAAATAACCTCACAGCTTTTCCACTGGCATAATTATTGTGTTGTTGTCTGAATGGAGGATAAATATTATACTTCCCCAATTCTCAATGGAACTATAATGCTAGTTCTGAATGACTACCAATACAGAGTTTGCCTGTCTTTTTATAACTTTGAAGTTTCTTTAGAAAACTCTACTTTAGAGTTTTACTTCAGAGTGTTCTGACAGAAAATCCTTTGAAATGTTTCTAAGTCAGAAGAACAAAAGAGGTGGCGGGGGGGGGGACAACAACAGACGAGTCACAGCCAGAACATCAATACCATCTCCATGCCAACCCCAGCAGGAAGTGATGTTATAATAACGTGATGCATGTTCTTACCTTGCAGCCTTCGCAGGTGATCACCCCGTAGTGGATGCCGGACGATTTATCTCCACATATCTTACAAGGAATAATTTCAATTTGAGCTGGAGATTGGAAAGATGAAGACAGAGAGGGAGAATAAAGGGGGTCAGGATGGCACTGTCACCTGTCAACATCAAACCACCCCACAGTTCAACAGAGCAACAACAGGAAGGAAACATCAAAAACACCCGTGGGCTGGTGTAAACCCCCCCCCCCCCCATACACACACACCTTCCACAAGATCTGACACAAGGATATAACATGTCACCACATTCTGTATGTAGACTTCCCTAACGCTTGGAACCTAAAAATACAGAAGCCGGAAAAAATATGTCACAATTCCCAGTAACATCAGCGGGTCCATGTCACATGGATATTTGTACCAGTGATCAAAGAAGCAATTCTCTTACATTTCACATACTCCTAATCAAAGCTTTGTTAACATTAAACTGGAATAAATTAAATGAGGTATGGACTATGGCAATCCAATCACTCCAACAATTTTTTTTTCAATCAGCCTGTGATGCTAACCATTAAGCCCAAGTTGTGTTGGCAAGCCAATTCAATAACCGCTAGCTACTAGCGTAGCCTGAGCTGTATATGTGTATGTCTGTTTTAATTCATCCTATCTATAAACCTATTCACTACATAGTACAATCTAGGTCCTGATCAGAAGTGGTGCCCTTCTGACCATCAAAACTGTGTGGTGACCTTCCCATTCTTTGTGACACTACAGTGGGTATTATTCAGTTGAGGCTATACAGTGGGGGCACTACAGTGGGTATTATTCAGTTGAGGCTATACAGTGGGGGCACTACAGTGGGTGAATACTGTGGGGGATGTACAGTGTGCCTATACAGTGGAGGATATAGTGTGGCTATACAGTGGGGAATATACAATGTGGCTATACAGTGGAGGCTATACAGTTGAGGCTATACAGTGGGTGCTAAACAGTGGGTGCTTTACAGTGGGGGCTATACATTTGAGGCTATACAGTTAAGGCTATACAGTGGGTGCTATACAGTGTGGGCTATACAGTATAGACTATACTGTGGAGACGATACAGTTGAGGCTATACAGTGGGGTTATTCAGTAGAGACAATACAGTGGGGGTTATTCAGTAGAAACTATACAGTGGGGTTATTCAGTAGAGTCTATACAGTGGGGGCCATGCAGTGCTAGTTGGGATCAGTGGCTAACCAGCCACCTACAAAGCCAGAGGAAGGAGAACCAGAGGTGACAGCGAGGTGCACTGCTGAGCCTGTCGACCCGGTTGCCTCCATCTGACACTGACTGACTGGCTCCCTCCGAGACCATCAACGCTTCTTGAACTCTTCATAGGCCTCTGAACTGCTTCAACTCCCAGAGAAATTACCATCCATCATTCAGCCCTCATTCTGACACGCAGTTATTGTTGCCTGTATTGTTCATGACATTTTGTTTGCTCCTGGATTTCAGTCAGCACTGGCTGCTTCAGCGAGTTGAATAAAATGTGAGGTAACGCAGGTGTGTGGAACAGCCCGGCCTGTGGTCAGGGAGGAGTGGGGGGTGGGTTCCTAATGGTCACCTTGGTGAGTCACTTCTGTGATGATGGAATTCATCCTAATGATATCATGTACAATATGAGGGGCAGGACGCTGACATGTCAGGCATTGTCCTGATGCGTCCTCACACCCGCTGAGGCATAACTACAGATGCTCTGATGTCTTTCCATGTACATTGAATGCACACAGAATATTATTTTGCATGTACCATTCATAGGCATATTACAGCCATATTGCACCTATAATATTCAATACTTCTACCCATATTGTTCATATTCCCCATCCTTTTAATATCGCTGCTAGTTTACATTGTTATGTAAATGTTTGCTTAATATATTTCGTGATTGTAATTGCGTAGATGCCGCGTGCCATGTCACAATCATTTCATTGTGCAGGATGACGCTGTGTTATTCGGTGCATTTGAGAAACTTTGAACCGAGCTGAACTACAGCCTCTCTAGTCTGGGCTCTGGTGTTTTACCATGCTGCGACCAATAGGTGGCAGCGCAGGTGAGGGGAAATCCTCCGCTCAGACGATCCAGCAGTCACCTACTCTTGCTTAAAACATGTTGACTAACAACAACCACAACAACAACAACATGCACAAAGTATTATTTGAGAACTGACCTCACCTTCCCCCTCCTGATGAATGAACTAGAATGAAAGACTGTTATGTTATATGATGTTGATTAAAAACCTGGTGAAGTTTAACTGGAGTGAAGCATCTGAAATTGAATTGAATGCTTAAGAGGATGAAGCAATCAAAGCAGATAACCATATATGTGGTGAAAATGGTTCAGATGTCTTTCCAGCTATTGCAAATCATGGATGAAAATACATCACGTCATGTCAACAAATTACCTGCCGACAGAGACGTTTCAGTGATAAGGACATGTTTCAGTGATAAGGACATGTTTCAGTGATAAGGACATGTTTCAGTGATAAGGACATGTTTCAGTGATAAGGACATGTTTCAGTGATAAGGACATGTTTCATTGAGATAGACTGTAGTTGCCCGCTAGCCAAGACAATGTCAAACCAGCATGATGCATTGATGTAGTTCTCTCTCAAACACTCACACACACACACACACACACACACACACACACACTGTTCCTGATCCACTGCTATATTTTGTGCACCCATCTCAGCAGTGGAAGAGACCTCCCATACTACCTGTTTCTATTCTGTCAGTGTTTAAAAGTGCAACCTGCTCATTTGTGAAGCGAGCTGAGAGGCTCGTTCGTCTCACACTGATTTCATCTCTCGCCGTCGACTCAAAGTGCTTTGTTGACACAATGCAGTGGATAACAACACAACAACTTGACTGCATGACTGGGGCTCTGGCTGGCAGTGATTCTGCTGTATGTGAGTGTGTCGGTGTGTGTGTGTGTGTCTGAACGGTTGTGCTGCGTGTGCTGTCCTACAGGAACATATTACTTCCAATCAGCAAACACCTGAGGTTCTTCCTGTGTTCTGCATACAATGCATTATAAGCGGTGGGGGGGGAGGGGTTGGAAGCACACTGTATCAAATCAAACTTTATTGTCCGCATACACAGTTTAGCAGATGTTGTGGCAGGTGTAGCAAATGCTTAAGTTTCGTAGCTCGGAAACAATGAAGAGTTATGTCAGAAGGAAATCTAATAACGAGCTACTACGAATGAAATCACTTTTGTGCTTCCCTGAGAGTTCTGGTAATCAGAGACTACAGATAACCTCCAGAACAAAGGAGGCACTTGACGGAGGCATGGAGACGCTCCCCTGGTCCCAATCCCACCCCTATGCCCTAAGCCCTTGCTCCTAGTGCCCTCCATGGTGATGTGTTGCTGATGAAACTCAAGAGGGTGACTTCCACAGAGCAGCTAAGGGTTTAATAAACACATCAATGTTGGGACTCACTCCTGACTTGAACGACGCAATTCAACGTCTACTTTCAGTTGACAAAACATCCAAATTCTAATTTTACAAATTCTATTTTTTAAATACATTAAACCTCATTAACAGTAGAAATGTAATTCTGGAGAAATTTTACTCAAATAAACATAAACAAATGCATGTGTCATACAATTAGGATTGCCTCTCTGTGCTTTCATCGTGCAATGCCTTCTGGGATTCCACTTCTCTAGTGGAGACTGCATCGTAGCACACTCACAAGAAGGGGCCACCAGAGGGTCCAATTAGCCCCCTACATCCTTGATCATTTTCACGCCTTCAGCTTTGGGACCCTCGCGCAAAAGGCGGAGGTATGCGAGAAAGCACAAATGGAGGGGCCAAGGGTCGTGGGGGGGGGGTACATTTCTGATGAAGCAAAAGCATATTCAAAGCAGAAACTTCCACATTCTTGTGAAATAAATTTCCCATAATGCTTTGGGACATATTTCAAAATACTGGGCAGGCCCAGTTGCCAATTATTTCGTCCACCATGACCAGAAGAAGAGTGAATATGAAGGATGGATAATTGTTGGACACGTTTGCCAGAATCCTCCGTAATAAAGACCACTCAATTTGTTGGTGCTTCACAATATGTCACGTCCATCTCTGACACTAGGCCTTAGCCCAATCAAAGACACTAGAACAGCGGGGCCCTTCAGACAGGGTTTTCTAACACCATAAACAGAGACCTTAAAGGGACAGGACACCCGCATTAGAAAATTTTCATATTTCTTTAATGTGTATGAAGTCCATGGCTCTGGTGGCAGAATTGCCAAAAGGTTTGTGTTGAAAGGAGTGGCTGGGCAAACAAAAGCAAGGCTGGCCGTCACACCTTCTTGATTTGGCTGAACTTCCCCTTTAAACCCAGTGTCTACGGACCATGTGATCCTGCTGTCTGACCACTCTAGCAGATCTCTCCCAGATCTCCACAGATCTCTCCCGCTGCAGTTTCGTTCACGTTTCGGTCTGAGGCTGTATCTGAAAAACATCGCCGCGCCGACGCATTTCTTCGGGTCCAGGCGCAAACCATGAGTTTCTGGGCCCAATCAGAGCTCACAGGGTGCTTTATGTAAGTGTGTTGACGGCGATGTGAGGACTGAACACAACATAGGCCAGCATCATGCACAGATTAGCAATGTACCAGGAAGCAGAGGCTTGCGTTAATAACAAACAGCTACAGCACAGAGACAAATGCAGGTCTCACCATTATGGAACCGACCAGAAAGACAGGCAGGACCTGAGGAACGTGTGCACGCAAACAAAAGACTGGTACTGTATAGCACTATGTTATTATGTTATTATATTATTACTATATAATATTACAGCAGTGATTGAGCAGCCCTTTCTAATAACTTATCTTAAGTCCACTGTCGCAGGGCCTAGAGTGGATTATTTCACAGAACTGTACTGTGGTGAAGAAGAAAAAAACTAAAAGCTAGTACACAACCATCTCTAAGCGGACCCTGTTCACCAGCGAAGACTGCAGGACAATCATGAGTGTGGTTGAGAACTATAATGTATATACTGAGGTTGACCTCAATGACACAGGCAGCACACGCATGCACACACACACACACACAATCAGACGTTATGTGTGTGCAAGCAGAGGAAGGCAGGACGTCACAACAACATAAAACACATCAGATAAATCCGTCTTTGTTTCGGGGTCGGTCCTCTCATGTTGCCCAAACAACATATGATCTAAGAAGACACACGGTCCTGGGAGTCAGCAATGCTCTCAAAGAAACATACAGACATTCTGAGACACACAGACAGACACACACACACAGACAGACAGACAGACAGACACACACACACACACAGACAGACACACACACACAGACAGACACACACACACAGAGAGACACACACACAGACAGACAGACAGACAGGAGAGAAAGAGAGAGGGTAGAGAACAAGATAGAGGAGAGAAAACGAAAGAGAGAAGAGAGACAGAGAGAACGAGCAAGCAACTGAGAAGGAGGTAAAGGGGGAATAAAACTGTCTACAAAGGTAAAACAGCAGGCGAACACAGGAGAGGACTGGGGAACAGACACTGGAAGGCCCCTTCCCCTCCCCAGAAACATCCTGCCTCACTCATAGCTGTTTAACAGCAGCATTAAAGATGAACCACGGAGACTGGGGGGGCTGAGCACTGCGCGGAGAGCAGATATTAAAATTGCATCCGAACTGTCTGCACGCCACGGGTTGATTCAGCAGGAAGAGGTGTAGTCATGAGGAGAAACGGAATGACCGAGAGAAACACACACACACACACACACACAAAACGACCCAGAGCAGCTTTTACTTCAGTTTGTGCGCTCCTCTGTGAGGCCATTAATATTTCAGAGTACCGCCAGCCTTCCCTAATGCAGTCTGGTGTAGCTGCAGTCGCGCTGAAGGATTCACCACACTGCCGAATGCACTTCAGGCCCCACTACCAGAGACTCAGCTCAAACGCCTTGTGACATTCCCACTGAGTAAAGAAGGGAAAGTGGGGGGGGGTTGAATAATTGTCTACATGCCCGTCGAGTACCACCCGTGTGTGTGTGTGTGTGTGTGTGTGCGCGTGCGTGCCCACACGCCCCCTCTGTGGGTTTTGTTTTGCAGACGGCAGAGTAATTAGTGTTTAATGAATCCGTTGCCGTGGCAGTGATTGACGAGCATCCTAACTGGGTAGTCTGTGCGTTTGGGCTCAGGGGAGAACGACACGACGACACGACAACAACAACAACAACAACAACAACAACAACAACAACATCAACGGCCTTGATACAGAGCCAGAGAACTGGGCGGGGGTTCACGTTACCTGACGACTCAGACTCAACTATTTGGCAACTCTGTTGTTCGCTACGCTACTTTCAGTCTGACAGTGTCAATGTTGAAGTTGTTTGTCGGTTGTTGTGCAAAACAAATTCATCAGTGACTGGATCATCTCCAACCAGTATCAGAGCACAAATAAAGGCACATTTTCAAAGAATTGCTCTATGCAGATGTTTTCTGGCTCTAGTGTATCAAATTGAATTTGAGTGAAACCCTTGAACCCTGACATGAACCCAATATGAACCCTAAGATGAACCCGGACATGAACCCTAAGATGAACTCTGACATGGACCCAATATGAACCCTAAGATGAACCCTGACATGAACCCAATATGAACCCTAAGGTGAACCCTGATATGAACCAAATATGAACCCTAAAGTGAACCCTTAAGATGAACCCTGACATGAACCCTAAGATGAACCCAGACATGAACCCAGACATGAACCCTGGCATGAACCTAAACAACTTGAATAATGAAGATTATAATCCAGGTAATAATGAAATGTCCTGTAACTGCTGGGCCATTTCTCTTTCCGCAGAAAACCGGTTAAAATAAGAATTCTGCATCTGTAGTCTCCCCCAGAAGAATCCGTCAGCTCAACTCAACATCAACAAGAGGGGGAAACTCCCCCCTTTCTTTCTTTCTTCTCCCTCCCCACCCCTCCCTACAGACTGCTGCTCAGTCTCCAAGGACCACATCCAGCCTCCTGCTTAAAAAACTGGAGAGAATTTGAATAATGAAGCCTTCAGAACATCCACAAAACATTCAGAGTGGATGTAAGAACAGGGCCTTGGGAACATCATGGATGCACTGGGGAGTGTGCACACAAAAACACACACACATCCTTGTTCCATCATATCAAAGCATGTCCTATCCTTGGCGCATCTGTAAAGGTTGCTGGGTTTGTGGTGTCCTTCACAGTATAACACGACGGGTTCCTCAGAAGCTGCACCAGACGGCGCCGGAGAGAAAACACAACCTGTCACGGCGATGCCGCTGCCCACCACAGCATCTCCATTTTGAAGTAGTCAATTCAGCAGTACAGTTATTTGGGTGAGCCATTTGACCTCGTGATCCTCCTCATCCTCCTCATCCTCCTGATCATTTGACCTCCCCATCCTCCTGATCATTTGACCTCCTCATCCTCCTGATCATTTGACCTTTTGATCTTCCCCATCCTCCTGATCATTTGACCTCCCCATCCTCCTGATCATTTGACCTTTTGACCTCCCCATCCTCCTGATCATTTGACCTTTTGATCTTCCCCATCCTCCTGATCATTTGACCTTTTGACCTCCCCATCCTCCTGATCATTTGACCTTGCGACTCCAATCGGGAAGGATGTGCCTATGAAGCTGGATGTTTTAAAATGTTAGTAGCCCTCAAAGGTATGCTGGTGATAAATCACACCGTCTCCTACTGGTGTACTCTATCCATCTCTATAGAGAAAACATGGAGTGTTGATAGAGAAACTGTGAGATTGGGGCTGCCATTATTCTAGTCAAATCTTTTTGTTTTAATATCTCTGCCCAATATATAATGGCAGGATGGATTTTGCCAAGAGTTAACCCACTTAGCCTTTTCCTTTCTGGTATAAATGCTTCTGGTCCCTGTAACATGGGCGCCAGGTGGAAACAGACACCCAAACAACATGATAATAAATGACAATAGATGCGTCAGTCTTTCTTAGTCTCTCTCTATCTCTCACACATGGTTAGTGAGGTCTCTCTCAGTTTCTATCTCTCACACATGGTTTGTGAGGTCTATCTCATTCTCTATCTCTCCCACATGGTTGGTGAGGTCTATCTCATTCTATATCTCTCACACATGGTTCACCTAGCCTGGTAAGGAATGAACAAAAAAACCATCTTGCTCACCTACCTACAGATATAACATATTTAAAGTTGCAATATTCTGGTGATTTTCCCACAATTCTCTGCTTTTACAGAACTCCACTTGAAAGATTCTCTGATCAGGAATTCCTAGATCAAAATGATCAAATTAAGCTATGAAGTAGCATTAAGGGGAACACCATACAGTATATTAACCACTTTGGAACCTATTCACTTCCCTCAAACCATTGATTGGCAGACTAGACTTCACCCGCCCATCTCACCAGGCCGTAGGACTGCCCCTTCAGGAAGACGGCACATTTAAAATCCAGCAGCCCAAGCAGGGTTTCCCAAACCTGTCCATAAGTTAAGGTATAGTCCGTTGTCACTTTAAGCTTACAGCCCAAATCACAAGCCACTTATCTATGTCCACACTAATCAAATTAAACATGAATGGTCCCTGACAGAGCATCAGCGCGTGTCACTCACAGCTTTAAAAACTGGCGTGCTTTCTACTGGTCCCTCATGGTTGCTGACCCAGCCTGGACCACGCTAAAGCTGACACAAAAAATAGCCTCGGAAAATAACGAGTCACTCAAGACGTTTTTGTCGGTCAATAAATCAATCAACCAAACTAGATTTATCCTGAGCACTTCCAACAGAAACAAATAAACAGGTAGCATAAAAAATATATATATATATGTAGACAACTAGAAGGTCCCTTTAGTATGAGTGATACAGTCTTTTTATGTGTCACTTCCTGGTGGCCAAATGCTCTTCCTATTCTGACTGTAGTGGCTGCAGTACAAATCCCAGTGCCGAATGCTTGAATGAGCACAGCCTCGCTCCCTCTCTCACACACCGTTTGTAAGGTCCCCCAGACCCCCCCCCCGTCCCCAGGGAGGGGATTGACCATGTGACCTGGTGAATAGAGAGCTACATGTCCTCCACGGAGACCAAGTGAGACACAGGGACCCAGATTAACCTCAACACTCTGTCTCTTTCATGTATTCTACCAATCAGTCTCTCTCTCTCTCTCTCTCTCTCCAGTCAATCGGAAAATGCATGAGAAGATATTCAGCGAAAATAAATAAATGCCACTTCAGTGAATGATTGTGTGAAACGTGTGAATTGCCTTGGAGTTTATTCCCTTAATGGGAGTTGACACGGAATCGACACTAACTCACACGATTCGTGGACAGACGGGGGTCATATTATATCATAACCAATCCAATTTGAAGTGACAACGGAACAGCAGCGCAATGGGTTCGGACGCAGTTAAAATGAGTTTAAGTCTTCATTCTAAATGAGGTATTAGGGTGTGATTTGGCACGCGTGCTCCCTTCTCTTGGCTTTGCCTGCTCCTTGTGAGAGGGAGCATTGTAGCTACTGGCTGCCACAGTCACAAATAGGACTATGTGTCTGAGAAGGGGTCTTATGACCTCATAAACAGACCTGACGATATCAGTTTCCCCGCTAAATCCCATTCGCCATGCCTCCATGCTTTGTGAAGGAGCCCAAAGTCTTCAAAGCCAACTGAAGGTCAACGTTAAACTGTGTTACCGCATCCGGACATTTCGCTCCAGACATCGGAGGACGAGGAGGACGAGGAGGACGAGGAGGACTAGGAGGACTAGGAGGACTAGGAGGACTAGGAGGACGAGGAGGACGAGGAGGACTAGGAGGACGAGGAGGACGAGGAGGACTAGGAGGACGAGGAGGACTAGGAGGACTAGGAGGACGAGGAGGACTAGGAGGACTAGGAGGACGAGGAGGACTAGGAGGACGAGGAGGACGAGGAGGACTAGGAGGACGAGGAGGACTAGGAGGAGGACGAGGAGGACTAGGAGGAGGAGGAGGACTAGGAGGACTAGGAGGACTAGGAGGACTAGGAGGACGAGGAGGACTAGGAGGACGAGGAGGACTAGGAGGACTAGGAGGACTAGGAGGACGAGGAGGACTAGGAGGACGAGGAGGACGAGGAGGACTAGGAGGACGAGGAGGACTAGGAGGACTAGGAGGACGAGGAGGACTAGGAGGACTAGGAGGACGAGGAGGACTAGGAGGACGAGGAGGACGAGGAGGACTAGGAGGACGAGGAGGACTAGGAGGACTAGGAGGACGAGGAGGACTAGGAGGACGAGGAGGACGAGGAGGACTAGGAGGACGAGGAGGACTAGGAGGACGAGGAGGACGAGGAGGACGAGGAGGACTAGGAGGACTAGGAGGACGAGGAGGACGAGGAGGACTAGGAGGAGGACGAGGAGGACGAGGAGGACTAGGAGGAGGACGAGGAGGACTAGGAGGAGGACTAGGAGGAGGACTCGAAGGGCAGATGATTTAGGCTGCATTCCGAATTGTACCCTATTCCTCGCGTCTAGCAGGGAACAACGTCTGGCCGGAGCCCAGACAAAAGAGCCCTGCACAGGGAAGAAGGCGCAGTTTGGGATGGAGGCCTACAGTATGAAGAGACAAACTGAGGTCTGCTTTCTAACGGGGCGGTCCAAAGCCACAGTGAGACACACAAAGGAAACCAGAAGCCTCTAACCTTTACGTGACTTTCTGGAAGCTCATCCATCTCAGCCGCTCTTTGGAAATCCGTCCATGGCCCCGGCCGTTCAGTTGCCAGAGGCTCAATGCTTTCATTTTGCACAGGCAGCCAAACGCTGCAGACACCCAGTCTGCCGTTCAGCGACTTCCCCACCGCACATGCTCCCCTCGTCGTGCACACACAGGTGCAACTCTGTGCATCCTCTGCAAAAACATGGCCCGGCTGCAAGCCGACAAGCCACATGGCCTGAGCAGTGCCGGCGGCAGTGACTTCAGCAGAAGCAGTGAGCCAGTCGCGGTGTGAGAGGCAGCTAACCACCAGTGGGTGCGGTTTGCTGATGGCACGACAGCCCTGATAAACACTCAGACTAACAGGACGGGGTAAAACACGCATCTGTTCCATGGTCCCGTTCAACGCACGGCACGGCACAAGTCCTTCTGACTCGCGTAAATGATCTTGGGACTAGAATGCAGCTAGTAGTTCCTATGTCTGCTGACGTTACGAGATCACCCCTGACATCGCCCAATGCAAACGCAGGCAAGCTGTGTCAAACAAAACAACAACAGGTACTTTGTCTCCACTCTGACCCCCAATAGTAACAGGAACTACAGAAGAGAGTGGACACATGCTCACAAGACTTCCAGAATCAAGCTTTCATGTCTGGAACATATAAATACACATACAGTATATTCGCACTTATGAACCAAGTGGCTTGAATCCTGAATGCTGATTGGCTGATAGACACGGTCTGTCTCTATAAAGCATTGGCAAATGGTTTATTAGAGTAATAAGGCATCTTGGTAGTTTGTGATGTATTGCCAGTATACCCCAGCTGGGCTGTGCCTAAGAACAGCTCTTAGCTGTGGTATATTGACCATGGACTAAAACCCTTGTGCCTTATTCATAGCATGCATAAACAACACAGAATCGCAATTAATTTCATTGGCACCTTGTAATACTTCCATATTTTCCAGTCCTAGACTGCATGTCTACACTTTGTGTCTACACTTGTTTCTTATCCTGGGATTATTCTGGTGTTGTTAATCTCTGTTTCGTATGGGTCCATCCCATACAAAATGTAAATAATATTTTTTGGAGGCATTTTAAGACATAGTACATGAAGAATGAAGAAGTGTAAATTAAGTGTGAATTTATTTAAACACATATATATTAGATTTTTTTTTGGAACGGGACTTGTGTAAAAGGAAGAGATTAAAACCTAAACAAATAGTGATGATGGAAAAAAAGAAAAGGGTAAAAGATGGAGATGAGGGAGGGAGGGAGAGAGGAAAATATATTAGGGGATAGTTGTCTACCTCGCAGTGGACCTGCTAAGCAGAAGCCTGGTGCACCCTAAATGGAAAAGGGCACCATTTGGACCTCATCCCAGTACAGAGTCCTGCCTCCCTGCTCTAATCCTGGGTAAATAAAGAAGTGCTTTACTGATTACATAAACATTTCCCACAGTCCCTTGGGAGGCGTAATGATCTTACTGCCATTCAAATCCAGCCATGTGCTGCATAAGAGAAAGGCTCCAGGAGCAGGTTGACCAATGCTAACCCTTCTACTGATCTCTGCTGGAATGGACTAACCTGTACCGGACCCTACCGGACCAGAATTTACTTTACTCTACCAGCCTCTATTAGTTTATAGTAGTCTCTACTAGACCCTAATACTGGATTGTTTCCATTCAGCTGTGTGCTCTGTTAACAATGTTAAAACCCATTCTGGACTGTACTGCTATGCTCGTCTCTTCTAGTCTCTACTGGACTCTAATGCTCTGCTGTACTCTATTGGACTCTACTGCGCTACTGGTTTCCACTGGTCTTTACTGGATTATATGGCTCTGCTGGTCTTTGCTGGTCTCTACGGGACTGTATGGTTCTGCCGGTCTCTACTGGTTTCTATTGGTTTCTACTGGAGTCTATGGTTCTGCTGGCCTTTGCTGGACTGTTATGGTCTGTACAATGCTTGTAGTCTCATCTGGGCTCTACTGGATGTTTGGGTTCTGCTGTTCTCTACTTGACTCTACTGGTTTACTTGGATCTCTACTGTTCTCCGCTGTTTTCTGCTGGGCTCTACTGGCCTCAACAGACCTCTACTGGTCTCTACTATACTCTACATTTTTTTACAAGTCTCTGCTAGTTTCTATTGGACTCTATTGGTCTCTATTGGTTTCTACTGGACTATCCTGGTCTCTACTGATCTCTGCTGGTCTCTACTTGAGTCTACGGCTCTGCTGGACTGGACTGGACACTGTGACACTGACAGTGTTTAAATGTCCACGCTAGCATGCATCCCAGAATGCCTGCCAGGAGGGAAGTGATTCAGTACCTCACGACCTATGAAACCCAGACACAGGACCACAAAAGCATACAAACACAGAATTGCATGTGGATGTGAGGAAGAGTTGTGAACTACAGGTGAACGTGTTGTGAAGGCCTAGCCAGTGATACGGCACCAATACGATGTGCATCAAAATGCCCTCTGCTTAGCCAACTCTGATGTCATAATATTTTTTTCTTGCACCTGATCCTTGACAAGCAATAAACATGTCAACTGTTCAACGTGTTCATGTGCATGCCAGTATGTCCGTTTCACATGATTTAACCAGCGATGTTTTGCCAAAACACACGCAGTATTATCGTGTCCCAAGTTAAACAACACTCTCTATGTAGTGCACTGCTACAACAGCTTCCTTCTTTATATAGTAGAGGGCCATACATCTCACACTGGTTGGGAGGGTCAAAGAGAAAGACAGACAGTCAGAGAGAGAGAGAAATATAGAGAGACAGACAGACAGACAGACAGAGAGAGAGAGAGAGAGAAATATAGAGAGACAGACATACAGACAGATAAATGCCTTCATTCTTTGGAAATGGTACTTAGAATTTCAGATTTGTTACATTATAATTTGTTTTTGTCTTTTGTTGTTTGCTACACATTTTGGCAACCTAAACAAAAGTCTCCAACATCACCAAAGCGCTTTAAATTCAACTGAAATTGAATTGAGAGAGACAGTGAGAGTGATGGGGAAATCAAGAGGGTGAGAAAGAGTGAGGCAGGGCAGGGAAATGATAGGAGAGGGCAGGAGGGACTGGGAAAAAGGACATATTATAAAAAGCTAGAAAGAGAGATATGTTATGATAGAAAAACAGAGGGAAGAAACTGGGAAATACCAGCTCTACTCGGACAGACCCTCTGCCAGGGTATAGAGGCCCTGGCCTTAATTAGAGAATCCTCTCTGTCTAATGAAGGGTGGTGGAGAGAGACATCTCAGGGACCCCCAGGACAAATTCATTAAGATGGAAGAGAAAGAGTGGATAGAGACAGAGTATGTGTATCAGTTCGTTGTGCCATTAAAGCATATTGAGAGGGAGCAGTAAGAGAAAAGACCGAGCGAGATCGAGAGAGATAGATGGATCGATCTATAGACAAGAGTGTTTGAGAGAAAGATATGTTACTTCAGGACCATGTAGGCAGTCAGTGGAGAGAGCAGCTCAGACAAACAGCAGGAAGGACGGATCTTAGAACAGCTAGTCATGAAGCAGAGGATGGAAGGAGAAGAGGGGGGGGGGAGAGGAGCAGAGGATAAGAGGAGAAGAGAAAAGCAGAGGGGAGAAAAGGAGAGGGGAGGAGCGAGGGAGAGGGCGGGAGGAGGATGAGGGAAGGATGGAGCTGAAAGTGAGAAAGGAATGGTTTTAAATGAAACCATCACAAGGGTTAACACACTCTCATAAATCTAAGATGAGAAAGAAAGCAGGAATAAAAAAGGAGTGTATCGTTGTGACTGACTGGGCTAACGCAGCTATGCAGTGTTGCTATTAGCCCACAAGGCTAGCTATAACGTCTATACAGTGTTTCCAATCGCCCACATGGCTAACCAACACACATATACAACAAACACACTTGCAGTGTTTCCAATTGCCCACATGGCTAACCAACACACATATACAACCAACCCACATATACAGTGCTTCTATTAGCTCTCAAGAGTAGCTAACATAACTATGCAGTGTTTCAATTATTCCACAAGGCTAGCTGATAATTGATACAGTGTGTTTTATTAGTCTAAAAGGCTAACTAACATACACAGTATTTCTATTAACCCACCAGGCTATATGTTTTGTTTGTGCTCGGTTGGATGTCCTTTGCTCATGGCAATGGGTCCCAAAACTTGCTGCTGTGATTGCATATGGCATTTCTTTGCAAGACAGCACCTCTAATCCTACTGATTGCTGAAGATGTTCAACTATTATGATCTTCTTCGTCTTCAAATTGAATTAGCATATTTGATGACGGTGACTGTTATGGGACTGAGCCGCATAGGAAACATAAATGTGATATTACAGCACAACCACACAGGAAATATTAGTTTACATTCCCTTGTGCTATCAATTGTAGAACTGACAAACACCTAATCAAATTCAAACGGCTTTATTGGTACAGAAGGTTTTTGTTTTTTACTTTGACTAATTGCTAACCACAGTCTTTTCTCATTAACCATGTCCATAACCCTTCTATTGTCTGCGAGTCACGGACCATGTGGAACCACTGTCAACATAGAGTGGGGAGGAGGACACTGAAACCCCTTTACTAAGCCAACAGTATCACCGGCATCACAACATCTTGTTTTGAATTCTCCTTTCATTGAGACTCTCTCTCTTTTGGCTCACTCTCCTTTTCTCTCTCTGTTCATCTCAACCTTCCTATCTCTTCCCCTCCTCTTTCCCTCCCTGACTCCCTGCTCTCCCCCTCCCTCCTCTTTGTCCCTCCCTCCTCTCTCTCCCTCACTCCTCTTTGTCCCTCCCTCCTCTGTCTCTCAGCCTCTATCCTCGTTAGATATGTATATCCAATCCAGTATAATTAGCTGGCGCTCTCCTTTGGGGTGTTAATCCCGACTGAATTATGGATTTTAACATCAAAGAATACCACATTCCAATAAAGCTACGGCTGCTTGGAATTAACAGCTTCTGTGAGAAACCTGCAATTATTATTTGTGTGTCGGGCTCATGTCGAAAACAGGCTGTATATTTTTATGTTTGTTTGTTTGTTAATGTCCCATGGGTTTGCTGTATAGATTAATTAAACTACCCATGTAAGGACCATGTAGTTACAGCTGATCTCATTTGGAATTGAAATAACCTAGGAACGAAACTGAAACGCTGTGTGATGCAAATTCCGCTTAAGTTAATGTGGTACGAATCTTACGATAGATTATTGATTTGTTGTTTAAACCATTTACAGTATTAACAGAGGTAGAGACCTTGGTATTATTATGAATTACACTGGTTAGAAACCAGAGTACAGAGGAACATGCATCAACAGCCACAGGCGGGCAAGTAATACACATACACTCGCAAACAATCAACGTAACGACAGGCACGAGATGCAGAGCTAGCCCAGCAGTATAGTTTAAACTGAGGTAAACCACTAACCCCCGTTTCCCTTGGTCAGCAAAAATGTTGTTTTGGCCACCTTATTATTACGGATGAAGGATATTAAGCAATCGAGCATCTTTAAATATTTTTGTGGTTTAAAACTGGGCCAGTATGGAATATATATATTCAAATAGGCTGATGGGGATGGTGAGATAGGCGTTTTGTTAAGAAACACTGTGTTCTTCTTCAGTCGATCGATAACCTGCACAATTTCCAGGTGACTATTACACCCAGATATTTAAACTTTCCTTCAGTATTTTAAAAGTGACGGAATGCTAAGGCAAAAATAAACGATGAAAGTGGACACACTTGTCGTGTCCCTCTGGATAACCAGAATTTTTGCATTATTATCTAACTTAGGTAGTTGACATTGACAATCACCAAGAAATGTGTCAATAACTTCAGGTTCCACATTCGCAAAATTAGATGGATACAGCTCAGAATAAGATTGTCCCAAGCAGTGGTTAATAGCCAACGGTCTGTTACAGTTGTTGGACTATTTTCATTTTTTTATGAATGTACAGAGTGGGACACTTGAGTATGTCTCAGCTGTTTATATGGATTGTGTTACATTCCCTTCCCCTTTTTGCTTCTGAATGGTGCAGTTGGTGGTGATCTCCGGTTTTTTGTGTTTTCCTCAGTCTCTGTCTCCCTCTCAGGTTTAGAGAATTGTTGCTGATGAGGTGGGTGTGGCCAAAAATCCAATCAACAAATCCAAAACTGGCCTTTCACACATAAATGAGAGTTTCTTTTGTGAAAAGTGGGTGAGAGGACTGCTACGCTGTTAGTGCTTTGAGGGTATTGTGTGGTCATATTAACCATATCCTAGCTCAGTTTTTTTCTCAGTTTTGATCCCTCTATGGAGAAGAGCACCCATATACACACACCCATATACAGTACACTATATTAGAAGTGAGCTGATCCCCCTTTTTGTTTGGAGTATGTAAGTTAGTTGGCCCCGTTTGCAGCTATAACAGCCACCACTCTTCTGGGAAGGCTTTGCACAAGATTTTGGAGTGCTCCCGTGGGAATTTGTGACTATACAACCAGAAGAGCATTTGTTAGGTCAGGCAATGATGTTGGATTTTTAGGCCAATTCATCCCAAAGGTCTGATGGGGTTGAGGTCAGAGCTCTGCACAGGCCAATCGAGTTCCTCCACACCAACCTTGTCGAACCATGTATTTATGCAACCCGCTTTGTGCACAAGGGCATAGTCATGCTGGAACAGGAAAGGTCCTATCCCAAACAGTTGCACCAATGTTGGAAGTGCCCAAAATGTCTATGTATCCTGTAGCATTAAGATGACCCTTCACTGGAACAAAGGGGCTTAGCCCAAACCCTGAAACACAGCCCCAGACCATTATCCCTCCTCCACCAAACTTTACAGTAGGCATTACGCATTTTGGCAGGTAGAGTTCTCCTGGCATCTGCCCACACCCAGATTCATCCATCAGACTGACAGATAAAAAGTGAGATTTTTCCCTCTAGAGAACATGTTTCCACTGCTCCAGAGTCCAGTGGTAGTGTGCTTTACAACCACTCTAGCTGATGCTCGGCATTTTGCATGTTGATGTCGGGCTTGGGTACAACAGCTCGGCCATGGACATCTTTCGTGAAGCTCCCGACGCACAGTTCTTGTGCTGATGTTGCTTCCAGAGGCAGTGTGGACCTCTGTGGCGAGTGACGCAACAGATGATCTGCGATTTTAATGCATCATGTGCTTCAGCAACAGGTGACCCTGTTCTGTGAGTTTGCGTGGTCTACCACTGTGGCTGGGCTGTTGTTGGTTCTAGATGCTTCCCCTTCACAGTTAAGGCACTTCCAATTGACCGGGGCTGATCTAGTAGGGCAGACATTTCAGGGACTGACTTGTAGCAAAGGTGGCATCCTATGACACGTTTAAAGTCACTGAGCTTGTCAGAACGACCTACTGTACTGCCAGTGTTTGTCCACTGAGATTTCATGGCTATGTGCTGTTCTAACATCCCTGGTGTTTCCAGAACCACGCTCTGTGGTTCTAACATCACTGGTGTTTTTGGAGCCTCTCTCAACTGTTCTAACCTAGTGTTTCGGGGACGACCCTTTGCTGTTTTAACATCCCTGCTGTTTCTGGAACCATGCTCTGCCATTCTAGCATCCCTGGTATGTATGGAAACTCACTCTGCTGTTCTGGCATCCCTAGAGTTTCCAGAACCATTCTCTGCCCTTCTAATATGCCTGCTGTTCCCCCGAACCATTGCTCTTCTGTTCTAACAACCAACTGAACTGATCTGTTTAACCTCCCCAAACCGTTACATAATCCCATCCAGCCCAGGTGGTGGCCGGTGCCTGCTGGATGACAGCCAATAAACACATCTGAGTTCCATTGACGCTGCGATCTATTTGTTTAGCGATGGCAGCCTGAGTCGCTAACCTTGGGTTGATAGGACTAGCGTTGTCTAAATGATAAGCCTGTGTGTGTGTGTGTTTGTGTGTGTGTGTGCTGCTTGCAGCTCTCTGATAACATGCTGTATGAATAGACTACCCCGGCCTGTCCAATAGCCTAAAGCCCCCCGCATTCACACAGAAGAGCCAACAGTCCAGATATTGTCTGAATGCTATCAGAGGGCGGCCTGCGCGGGGGAAGCCAGGCTAAAGTCTGAACCGTAAAGGTGATCCGGCACGTAAACCCGTTACTGTTGCGGCGGAACCCCGATTTGTGGCAAATTGTGAGACAAGGTCAGGAGACACTGGGGGAACGACGTTGTGAGGTTGGACGACATAGAATTTGGCACACGCAAATAAACGGAAATTATATAATACCGCTAAATAAAATAAATAAATAAACTTTCCAGTTGTGTTCAGAAGCGGTGGAAAGGGGCGCATCAACCTGTCAGAGCAGACGTCAAAGAGGAGGCCCACAGATACATGCAGCCCTGGACCTGCCATTAACAACCCCCTCCAGGCCCAGGCACGGTTCTCCAGTCATGACCCATTGGCTTTTCCGTGAGGCTGTGAGCTTCACCGTGACTCTGTTACTGTGTTACTATAGATAACTACATGTTATGTAACGTAAGCCCAGAGCAAAGAGTGACTGGGCCCTGATCTGTCAGCTGCTTGTCTGTCTGTATGTCTTCCCTGCCTCTTTGCCTCTATGCCTGTTTGTCTTTCTGTCTGTCTGTATGCCTGCCTCTATGCCTGTTTGCTTTTCCATCTCTTTTTTAAATACAAATTTGGCCAAGCCTCGCCGTCGTCACAACGTGGTCTCAATATAAAGCTTGGCATTGCAGGTCCACAAACATACCACCAGCATCAAGCAATCCAAAGTATCTTTGTCCTGTTCTTAACCATTTACTTTTAAATGTTAGTCACTCTGCAGACTTACAGTTAGTGCATTCATCTAAAGATAGCTGAGACAACCACAGGATCTCAGGATTATTCTACTTCCTGTTGCTGAACTAACCACAAAGGAGCAACACTACTTCTGCTGTACAATATGATGTAGGCTGGAAATAAAACCAGGGCACTCAAATACCACCAGCAACATGGACCTGTATAACAGGCCGGTTAAGCCAAACAATGAATAGCTGTTAATGGTTAGCCACTGAGATTATTTACTATAGTGTGTGGATATAAGATCTAAACCGGGCTGGCAAATAATTTTGGCTTAAGGGCCACATCGGGATTAAACCATTCAGTGCAAAGCTACACAGATTTGTTTTTAGGACTGGTTAATTTGTCAAAAGCAAAGCGTGGGCTATAAAAGGATATTTTTTTCTTTCATATTGGCCATTCCACAATGCCTGAAGTGTGATTTGTTTTTTTAATGTATATATTATTTCAAAATTAAGCATTTTTTTCTAAATCCTCTTGCCGTCTGATTATTGCCCACACACTATCAAAGCCATTCTAAGAGTGCATTAAAAGAATGACTAATATCACACACTGTATCATATATATATGGCTGTAATCTATGGGTCTACTCTAGATCTATACTGTAAAGACTCTTCCAACATCTGACTAGCTCCTGAACCGACAACCTTACTGTATAGGGCTTTAATAGCTTGACTCATACAATGGTCGGCCATCTTGAGATGACAGCGTCTGCTCACTGATTCAGCTGCAATGTAAATGTTGTGCCATTTGACTTATGCATTTAATTCATGGTTGGTTTGAACCCCATATTGGATCTGAGTTGGAGTAGCTAATAGCGATCCCATTACCTTCTTACACTACCGATCTAAAAATAACTGCTATGGATTTGCACTAACATGAAAGGCTGATTTTGACAATCAGTTCCATTTTCTTACTTATTTGCTTTTTGTTGGGTGTTAGTTAGCTAGTGACATTTTTTTGTTGCTCGCTTACATTATTCAACTTTGTGCCATGACTACTGCTTGAGGGCCAGCTGACTAGCTAGCTGTTAACTCATTAAAAAGCGACTGGATTTATGGAATGCTATACAGATTTCATTTTGACCAACTATTCACTAACCATAATGTTAACCTTTATCCTAACCCTAACCTTAACCTTTATACTAATCCTTCTTCTAAACCAAACCCCAACCTTAGCAAGCAGATAGTCTGTTAAATGTTTTTGATAGTATTACTATCCACAGAACATCTAAAGGTGGAAAGTGGTAAAAAAAAGTTTTTTTAATGAAAATTAATAGCTAGCACAAACTAACTGCCATATAACCACATTCTGAATTTTGACATTGCTCACGGTAATACTGGACATTGACTTCCAATATTAGAATTTTCAGTTATTTTTGTACAGTTATTTGTAGATTTGAATTATTTTAGTAAAACAAATCTGCCATCATGTAACTGCCAGGGTCAGGTGTTCTTTACCGAGGACTCTAATGTTACAGAGGACTCTAATGTTACCGAGGACTCTAATGTTACCGAGGACACTAATTTTGCCAAAGACTCCAATGTTACAGAGGACTCTAATGTTACCGAGGACACTAATTTTGCCAAAGACTCCAATGTTACAGAGGACTCTAATTTAGCAGAGGACTCTAATGTTACCAAGGACTCAAATTTTGCAGAGGACTCTAATGTTACCGAGGACTCTAATGTTACCTAGGACACTAATTTTGCCAAAGACTCCAATGTTACCGAGGACTCTAATTTTGCAGAGGACTCTAATTTTGCAGAGGACTCTAATTTTGCAGATAACTGACATCCTGGCTAACAGGTGAAACCCACGCTGATCAACTAACGTGGGTCTAACTGTCTATAGAAAATAACTAGACATAATGAATAGCGTCTTTCAGCGACTTCTAAGTTACCAAAGGCTGTAAACACTAGGGTCTACATTTGGCTTTTCTTTAAAAACAAAGATATATATCGAGTCATATGCCAATCATATTTTTAGTCTGGTGTCCTAGGGAGATGACTGCCACCATTATAATAAAGGAAAACATGTTTGTCGAGCGCGCCTTTAGTTCTCCTCTTCAATCTGTGCCTCTTAAATCACAGGGAAATAGTTCACAGTAGGAGAGTTCCCTGCTTCTGAGCCCGCCGTAGTTCCCCTTCCTTCCATGGTGAATATGTCAACAATACACTGCTCCTTCTCTTCCTCCTTTCTTTCTCCCCCCATTCCTCTCCCTCTCTCTTCCCCGCGCCACCCCCCACTGTAGTAGGCATCGCTGACAGGATAGCGCAAGAACAAAACAAACAAACAACAACAGAAAGTGTTGCGGTGACGAACACAACCTGGTCGCCATAGGAGGGAGGTGTATGTCTTCAGAGCCATGGAGGGGAGAGGAGGCAGATGAGGAGGAGGTAGAAGAGAGGAGCTGGTTTGGGGAAAGATTTCTCTCCGCTTCATCTCTGTTTTGCATATGAAAGACTTAAGTATTTGTGTGTCTCCATGTCACACACACACACCTACTCCTTCGTCACTGGTGGAATTAAAATACATACTAGGGAAAGAGGAGACATAGAAAGATGGCCGCTGTGGTTTAACCGTGCTTGATTATAAGGGAAAACTAATGAGGGTTATGTTTCAGCCGTCCTTAGTGATAATAACCTGGAAACAAGAGGCACTTCCTGATGGAGATCACACCACCTCAACAAGACTTTGAGATCCTCCAACACAAACATTCCTCAATGCCTCAACGAGATCTGTCCTCCACCACCAGCACGTAGATAGCACACAAAGGTCTTTTTCACCGTTCCAGTAACAGCCTCCAACAACATGACGGAGAAGAAGTGCAACGGTAAGATTTTACACACTTACACGCACAGCCTCATGGGGCTGGCCATTGCCTGGTCAACCCACTGAAGAAGCTCCTAATTAGGCATGTGTGTGTGTGTGTTTGCATGGGTGTGTGCGCACACGTTTGGGTGTGAGAGAAAATATAAGATAGAGACGCTGAGTAAAACATGACCTAGGACCATGTCTACCAACAGACCCAGAGATCACACAGCTACACAACCCTGCCAGCCACAGCCTAATTATGTTCTCTCCCCCTCTCTCTCTCTACCTCCCCCTCTCTCTCTCTACCTCCCCCTCTCTCTCTCTACCCCCCCTCTCTCTCTACCTCCCCCTCTCTCTCTCTACCTCCCCCTCTCTCTCTCTACCTCCCCCTCTCTCTCTCTACCTCCCCCTCTCTCTCTCTACCTCCCCCCCTCTCTCTCTCTACCTCCCCCTCTCTCTCTCCCCCTCTGTCTCATCTCTCCCACCTGGCCCATTTATCTCTTCTTGCTGTATGTTCCTCCCTCCCCTCCCCTCCCCTCTCTCTCACTCTTCTCCCACTCTCCTCCTCCCTATTTCCCTACCACTCCCTCCCTCCTCTCGCTCTCTCCTCTTCTCCCCCTCTGCCCCATCCCTCTCCCCTCACTCTTCTCCTCCTCTCTCTCCATCCAGTCTCTCCTCTCCCTCTCCTCCTCGGTCCCTCCTCTCCCTCTCCCCGTCGGTCCCTCCTCTCCTCCTCTGTCCCTCCTCTCCCTCGTCAGTCCCTCCTCTCCCTCTCTCCACATCCACCTTTCCCTCTCTCTCTTTCCCTCTCTCTCTCTCTCCCTCTCTCTCTTTTATCCACTGAATTCAGTGTCATTGTAAAGGTCCATACTGACAGGGGAAACATTTGTTTATTTATCCAAAGCAACTGGAAATAAATATAAAATAAAAATACAAAAATTATGAAAGTGAGAAAAAAAAAAAGTTTCAGACATTCCAAGTAAACATTATACACACACAAGTTTCAAAATGTTTCCATCCAGTTTCCATTCTCCTTTCCTCTCTCTCCCCCGCTCTCCCTCTTTTTTGTGTCCTCCAGCTTTGCGTAAAATCTTTCATCTAGTCCAAATCACCGACTGCTGAACTCACTAATGCTCCTCCTACTGCCAGAGAGACAACTCCTAAACCAAACCACCTCATCTTGCTCCTCTGTCTCCAACTCATCTCCAATGCATCACCATCAAACTCACCCTAACTAAGCTAGCGTTTGACATTTCCCATTGATTTCAAATGAAAGCATTGTATTTTTTCTCACTGTCTCTTTTTTCTATCCTGCCATAAGCGTGTTAAGGACAAACGGAGCATTAAATGTGATTGTGGGCTTCCCAAATGGCACCCTATTCCCTGTGTAGTGTACTTCTTGGGCCCGGTATGTCAAAAGTAGTGCACTAAATAGGGTATAGGATGCTGTTTGGGATGCGGTCATTGTGAGCCGAGTTTCTCTTCAGTTTCTCCACACAGTAGCAATATCTCTCCCGACTACAGCTCCATCGGATCAGACGCTCATTATTTTTCAGCGGTGAAAGAGCGAGAAGCAGAAAGGCATCTTGGGATTGTTCTCCATTGTTTTGGTTTCAGCCTGTGAATTAGACTAATGGGATCTTTGTGAATATAGCTGACAAAAACAAAAGCTCTCAATCTGAACCCTTAAAAAGGGGACAGAAACAAAATGGCAACTAATTTGTAAGAATGGATTTTGCTGTCCTGTTACAGCTGCTGTTTGTCTGGAAAGTAAAAAAAACCCTCATTTTTTATGTTTTTTCTTTCATGATCTTGCAGGGTTTCTTAATTTCTTAGTTTATTGAGTAGCTTTCATTCAGTTGCATTCATTTAGGAGAACCCTTTGATGAGTCCATTTTGGTTTCATGAGGAACCATTTGGTTGCAGGTACAACCATTTTATGTTTTAACCTTTTCACAATTTTTTACATGGAACCCAAAATAACGCAACTTAAAACCCCTAAAGGTTCTGTTCGGGAAACCAAAAGTATTTTTTCAAAAGGTTCTGCCACAGGAATCGCCGAAGAACCATTATGAAACCCTTATTTCAGAGTGTACTACTAAAGCCAGTGGTTGATGTAATAACATGGCCTTGCTCTAACGTTTTCAGGGGTTGTGCTTTCCAAAGTCTGTTGATTATTCAAAGAAGGCATGGAAAAACATGGCGAAACCCAGCCCTTACAGATTCTTCAATGGCTGACTCCGGCTAGCATAAAACATTCAAACATATCTTTACCATCCGAAGAAAGAAGTCTGAATAGCTAACAGTCTAGTTGTGAAAGGCGATACTCACTCAATCTGATTCACCCGACACAGTGATGAGATAACAATACGTTTTAAACCAAGATAACCTCTTCATACTGCTCAGGCACACTTCCTGTTTCTGATTAGTCGGTCCCTGCGGTCTAGACTGAGCCTCTAGTAAAAGCTTAGTTCTCACTCACAGATATATGAACATGTTGACCTGTTCCCTCTTCCTCAGCAATCTTTGACGTTTTTTATTTACTTTCCTTTATTTTAACAGGCAAGCTATTAAGAACACGTTATTACTGGCTATTCACAATACCCATGATGTTCACAAGTAATTAATAAAAAATTTGTACCCAGAAATAAATAATATTGACAAACATTTTATTAGATAGACACATTCCTCCTCAAGGGCACCCTCCAACCCGGCTATACATTAAATTGTGGGTACTCAAATCTGAGCTTATTTTGCATCTTATTTCAATATTGTGATGCAAGAAAATGAAAAACAGTTTTACCTAATGCAGGGGCTATCCTCGGCTAATCGAGTACCAACCAATCCTTTGTTCTCGCGCTATGATCAATTGTCTTCACGTTAATAAGAGCTGTGATACATGCTGGAGGTTTCAGCAGTGCCTTGTATATAAACAGAAGGGAGTGCTTCTCAGACACTGTGTGAGGCATGCCATAGACACTGTCTGGCTGAATCCCATCCATTGAGCAAGTGTTTAAAGCCGGAAGGAAGACAGTCAGAATTGGGCTAGTGATTGTGAAAACTTCCTTCAATCCAGTTTGCCATTTCACCAAACTAAGGTTCAGTCCACATTATCCAGCACAGGAGCCTGAGTGTAAAACATTATACCGCCATGCAAATTGGCACATCTAAGAAGTACAATATAACCTAATCATCTAAAGTGTAAAACACTGCTGCGCGTCTTTCCTAAAGTCCACGCAGAGATTGTAAAACGCATGCGTTACATATATTGTGTCTTTTATAGACTGTATCTATAATAATTACTTGCAGCACATTACTGCATATTCATGAAGTAATTAGCCAGAAATAATGGTCATAAAAGGCACAATAGAAAGCAAACCGTGTTTGCTTTAAGATGCTGAGACGCTGGGGAATAAACAAATCTCCAAGGTCCACATTAATCCCAGTGTGTTCGACCTAAGAAACAACATTTTCCCACTCACATCAAAGCGGGTGGGATTGGCCAATCAAAGCCTTTTAAAATACTGGAGGTCAAGGTTCAACATGGGCATACATCCCAAATGGTGCCCTATGCCCTGCAAGTGCTGATTAAATATATTGCATTAAAAAGGGAACAGGATGCCACTTAGGACACACACAGAAACACAAACCCTTGTTTCCTCCTTCCTGTTTACTCTCAGTTCTCCGTGCCATTAAGTAACACTGATATCCTATTAGGTATGGAATCTGAAAAATGTTATTACATTTTTTTTCTTTCTGTTGAATGACTGCTTAATGTTGATGTTGTGTTGATGGAGACATTTGAGTTCAGTCCAGCCCTGGTGTCTCTTACAAAGACGGATGAAGCGAAAGAACAGAAGAGGAGAGGGACAGCCGACAGAGAGACGAAGAGGAGAGACCATTAGAGACAAACACAGAGAGACGAAGTGGAGAGAGGAGAGACCACTAGAGACAAACACAGAGAGACGAAGTGGAGAGTGGAGAGACCATTAGAGACAAACACAGAGATGAAGTGGAGAGAGGAGAGACCATTGGAGACAAACACAGAGACGAAATGGAGAGAGGAGACACCATTGGAGACAAACACAGAGAGACGAAGTGGAGAGAGGAGAGACCATTAGAGACAAACACAGAGAGACGAAGTGGAGAGAGGAGAGACCATTAGAGACAAACACAGGTAAACACAGAAGCGACAAAGCATTAGAGACAAAAAGAAAGAGAGGTAGAGGACAGAGAACAGAGAGATAAGAGCACCACAAACGAAAGGGAGATATTAGAGTAGAGAGTGAATAGGCAGATAAGTGAGAGCGCAAAGAGACACTCAGACACAGAAAGGCCACCCTCTCACAGGCTTCTGAGTGGCTGACCCATGGCTAAAGGCAGCTCTTAATTGCCTCAGCACAGGAGGGCCACTCTGGCCTGTTTCTGTACACAGGGTTTTGGAGTAGCGTCCTGACCGGGCCTTTGTCTAGTCCCCCCCCCCCAGCCCACACATCACCCCCAGTGGGAGCAGCCCCCCACCACCACCACCACGACCCCCCACCCCCCGGGTCACCTCAGCCCTGCAAGCGCACCAGGGTGCCTCTCATTTGGAAACACAGAGGGCAAGCCCCCCCGCTGGTGCTCCCTGGGAAGCCTATTACCCACGCCTGTGAACAGAAGCAGCCAGGAGATACAGGCCTGCCCAACAGACCTAGTGCTCCTGTGAGACAGTGTGTGTGTGTGTGTGTGTGGTGTGTTAAAGCACATGTGTATGCATTTGTGTGTGTAAATGGGGGCTGTTTCTACAGTGACAGTATTCCAGAACTACAAACGTTAGACATTATGTACAGCAACCTCCATAATTATTGGGACAAGTCATTTTCCTTTATTTTGACTTTACTCTGAGAGTTTGGATTTCAAATTAACTACTACAAAATGATTCTGAGGTTCAAGTGTATCCACTCAACTTTCAACTTGAGGGTATTTGTGTACATACTGGTCTCATTAACCAGAAATGACAACACTATACTTTGTTACCCATTTCAAGGGGACCAAAGACTGGGGACTACCTAGATCAGCTACGGCTGATTGACTAGATGTGGTGGGTTTTGTGGGTCTACCCTAGAGGGTCTCACCTGCTTAACATCTGGGATTTTACTTTGTGGTAAAAAATGTACATTTTAAACAGGAACAGCACTGTGTCCTCCATTCCCTACATGGCGCACTACTTTCAACTGGCACCCGACCCTTCATAACACGTTATAACCCTTCATAACACTTCCCAATACTTCGTATGACTTCATAACACTTCATAAGGTGTTATGTAGCCTGGGCCTTGTTGTCTGTATGACAGGCTGTCTGGCAGCTCCTCCAAGCAGTGTGTCTTGACTATGTCATTCTTCTCTAGGGTGACCTCATTCAATCTGGCCAACTATATGAGCTCCCCTTGACTTATTCTGAACAACGACTTTGATATAATACAAGCCATTACAACCGGGACATGATGTGGTTGGCTGATATATCCTCAGAATCCATGCTGTTAATCTATATACCCGGAAAGTTTAAAATACGACAATAAGTGCTAAATGAGCTACAGATTTTACACATTCTGTCACAGCTCAGGCTAGCGTAAAAAACTAGGAATTAAGAAAATTATAACAACTAGAAATAATGTGCTCACACTCATTATTATTTCTAAACTTTGAAATGAAATTACTTTTGGTGCTTGTCCTACGTGATATCGGGTCTCCTATTAACCGGAAATCCTACATGCTCGTTAGCTGATAGCCATGGTGTATGGTAACAATGCAATTACAGCAGTAAAAAGTCATGTGATGGCATTAGCCATGGTATACTAGCCATATACCATACCCCCTCATGTCTTAGCTTACATATACCATACCCCCTCATGTCTTAGCTTACGTATACCATACCCCCTCATGTCTTAGCTTACATATACCATACCCCCTCATGTCTTAGCTTACGTATACCATACCCCCTCATGTCTTAGCTTACGTATACCATACCCCCTCATGTCTTAGCTCACATATACCATACCCCCTCATGTCTTAGCTTACGTATACCATACCCCCTCATGTCTTAGCTTACGTATACCATACCCCCTCATGTCTTAGCTTACATATACCATACCCCCTCATGTCTTAGCTTACATATACCATATCCCCTCATGTCTTAGCTTACGTATACCATACCCCCTCATGTCTTAGCTTACGTATACCATACCCCCTCATGTCTTAGCTTACATATACCATACCCCCTCATGTCTTAGCTTACGTATACCATACCCCCTCATGTCTTAGCTTACATATACCATACCCCCTCATGTCTTAGCTTACATATACCATACCCCCTCATGTCTTAGCTTACATATACCACAGCTGTCAACCAACTAGCACTATGGACAACACGATTTATGATTCTATAATATATTCCTACAGGAATATTACCACATTTCCTACAAGCATGCTGTAGAAGATATGGCTACTCTGGGGACACAACCACAACCTAGAAGACACCTTCCACGTTGGCCATTATGTTCCAGAGGAGAATTCCCTCATTGACTATATATATTAGCATGACATAACGGTACAAGATGTGGATTAAAGGACCAGTTCTTATTAAACCAAGTGATCAAAATCCCAGTGTTTAGGAAACGTGTGGTAATCTCATGTTGCCAGTCTGCTAGATCAGAGCCTGTGCTGGTACGTTGAGCTGTAGTTTAACCACAGTATCTCATGCATAAACACACCGGCCTCCTTCCAGCACAACAGTGTGTGTGTGTGTGTGTGTGTGTGTGTGTGTGTGTGTGTGTTCAGTAATATCAATCGGCCATAATAATTTGGCCCCTTGGAATGGAGGGATAATGTATAAAAAGGGTTGTCTATTGACCACAGAGTCAGTACACCCGTTTAACATCCCACACTATTCAGGGCAATGTCCCCTTCACGACCTGGGTTCTGATATTTAGACATTAGGGAAGACTGCCCCCTACTGGCATTCCAACACCCCTTCCAACAGCACCTGGTCTCCCATCCAGGGACCAAGCAGGACTGACCCTGGTCCAGTTGGTGGACAGAGAGCTGTAGGATGCAGGATGCTGTGGGATGCAGAGAGCTGTGGGATGCAGAGAGCTGTGGGATGCAGAGAGCTGTGGGATGCAGGGTGCTGTAGGATGCAGAGAGCTGTAGGATGCAGAGAGCTGTAGGATGCAGGGAGCTGTGGGATGCAGGGAGCTGTGGGATGCAGGGAGCTGTGGGATGCAGGGAGCTGTGGGATGTAGGGAGCTGTGGGATGTAGGGAGCTGTAGAATGCAGGGAGCTGTAGGATGCAGAGAGCTGTGGGATGCAGAGAGCTGTGGGATGCAGGGAGCTGTGGGATGTAGGGAGCTGTGGGATGTAGGGAGCTGTGGGATGCAGGGAGCAGTGGGATGCAGGGAGCAGTGGGATGCAGGGAGCTGTGGGATGTATGGAGCTGTGGGATGCAGGGAGCTGTGGGATGTAGGGAGCTGTGGGATGCAGGGAGCTGTGGGATGTAGGGGGCTGTGGGATGTAGGGAGCTGTGGGATGCAGGGAGCTGTGGGATGTAGGGGGCTGTGGGATGTAGGTTGCTGTGGGATGCCGGGTGCTGTAGGATGAAGGGTGCGGCGCTGCAGGATATACTGGCCATACTGGTCAACAGTAGTGTACTAGAAAGGGATATAGGGTCTGATTTGAGACACGTGCAGTCACCCCTCCCTACCGCTGCCCAGAGGGGTATTCGCCCTGACATTTCTTAAGTCATTGTTTTTCATATCGTCCCTCTTCATTAAAATTCCATTACATTAATATATTAATTTATTTCCAGTTCTCCCTCTTCCCCATGTGCTCCTGGGTTTTCTGAGCGATGAGTTCCCGCAGACGGGTGGAGTGCGTGTGCCAGGCAGGCCGCAGGATGGCCACGGGAAGCCCCACAATTTCCTGACCTCCGGGCCCGACCTTTGGTGCATGGTCCAGAGGCAGTCATCGGCCCGCTGTCCCCCTCCCTCTGTGAAGGTCACAAGGCCTCCACCACCATCCTACCAACAATCTGCTCTGTTGCCTCAACCTCACACACACACACACACACACAGTCTCTCTGCCCCCACCCCCCACACTCTCCCCCCCTGCCTCTCTCTTTAACTCTCTCTCTCTACTCCCTCTCCACGCCCTCTCTCCCTATTTCTTTCACTCTATCCCACTCTCCCAATATCGTTCACTCTCTCATACTCTTCTTTTTATTCTCTCTAGCTCTACCTCTCACCGCCTTTCTAGATCTTTCCTTCTATTGCTTTCTACCCCTCCCCCCTTCCAGTACAGAGCGGCAGGCTGAATAATCTCTTAGCCCAAAGCCAGCTAGCTGTAATCCCGTGACGTAACAACTAATTGCCAGTAGAAGTTTGTATCATGTTTAGAAAGGCTGAGAGCACACCATGCCCGTTTAACCCCCCATGAGTGCCTGTGCACTGAGGATCTTTCGGGGATCCACCCTTCCGTGGTCTGCAGCCCTAAACGTCCTCTGTGTTGTTGTGGTCATACAACAGGGGGACGGTGCAGTGACTGGTGATCTGCCAGGCTGTTGCCCCGCAAATGACGAGATAGCCACACAGCTAATGTCTTGAGTGATAGAGGTGTTTATAATGGGCAGTGCTTCTGGAGTTACAGAGAGATTTCACTGCCCTGACTGACATGCGGACAGAGAAATACAGGACCGACTGAAGCCGTTTACACTAGCTGTTTGAGTTTAAAAAGGTCTAGTCTGGCTATTCACGCATTTCTTGCATTGTAGCAACTGATTTCAACATGTCATACCATTAAAATAATGGGGTGTTAGAATAGTTAAAGCAATGTGGTGCTACGTTAGCTAAAGCAATGGGGAATTACACAAATAAAAGCAATGGGGTGACATGCTAGCTGAAGCAATGATGTGATATGCTAGCTGAAGCAATGGGGTGATATGATCAGCTAAAGCAATAGGGTGATACAATACCTATAAGCAATGGGGTGATATGTTAGCTAAAGCAATGGGGTGATACACTAGCCAAAGTAATGGGGTGATACTCTAGCTAAAGCAATGGGCTGAAAACCTAGCTAAAGCAATGGGGTGATACGCTATAAAGCAATGGGGTGATACGCTATAAAGCAATGGGGTGATACGCTATAAAGCAATCGAGTGATACGCTATAAAGCAATGGGTTGATACGCTAGCTAAAGCAATGGGGCGCTATGATAGCAAAGGCATCTTAAATCATGCAGCATAGCTCTTTCTATTCCTGCCACATCACTGCTAATGGATAATGACAGCTGACAGTGTTACTCTGTGGGAATAAGAGAAAGAGAGAGACAGAGAGAGGGGGAGGCATAGAGAGGGACGGAGACAGTGAGAGGGGGAGGCATAGAGAGGGACGGAGACAGAGAGAGGGACAGAGACAGAGAGAGGGTGAGGCATAGAGAGGGACAGAGACAGTGAGAGGGGGAGGCATAGAGAGGGACAGAGACAGTGAGAGGTGAAGGCATAGAGAGGGACAGGGACAGTGAGAGGGGGAGGCATAGAGAGGGACGGAGACAGTGAGAGGGGGAGGCATAGAGAGGGACGGAGACAGTGAGAGGGGGAGGCATAGAGAGGGACGGAGACAGAGAGAGGGTGAGGCATAGAGAGGGACGGAGACAGTGAGAGGGGGAGGCATAGAGAGGGACGGAGACAGTGAGAGGGGGAGGCATAGAGAGGGAGGGAGGCAGAGAGAGGGAGGAAGAGGAACAGAGCGAGAGTTAACGAAGGAGGATGCGAGAGACAGGGAGGATGGGGGTGTTGTCTGTGAAGTGACGGCCCGGAGTCGGATTGGGGAGGGCGTTGGGGGGGTTGGCGGGGGGGGGGGGGGGGTTGGTGGAGGGGGGCTGGTGGAGGGGGGTTGGCGGAGGGGGGCTGGCGTTATGGGTACTGGAATATCGTAGTGGCAGCGTGGGGGTAGCTAGCTAGGGGGGGTGGTCAGGGGGTGGAGGGATGAAATAAACCTGCAGTATTAACACATTCAAAATGTATTGGCTGGGACAGTCATGGACGGGCTGTTCTGGTGTACCAACACTACAGAGGTCAGAACAGCCCAAAAATGGGTCAGTGGAACAAAGCAGTATAGGTCAGAACTGATATACTCATCTTAGCGGCTGGTATAGGAACCAAGCAAACCAACCTCCTCAGTCTCTCTCTCTAGACTACTACATTTATCTTGCTCTCTTTCTCTCTGTCTCCCTCACTACCTCTCTCTCTCTCTCTCTCTCTCTCTCTCTCTTTCTTTCTCTCCTTAAACTCCAAATTGTCTCTCTCTGTTTTCATCTCCTTTCATGACAGGCACGCACTCTGGAGTGGAACAACAGGATTAAGTAGGGAAAGAGGGGGGGGGGGGCGGGTAGGTAGAGAGAGACTGAGAGAAACAGAGAAAAAGAGAAAGAGACAAATGCATCTACTGTCTGTGTGCACAGCCCCCTCTTTTCCCTTATTCTCTCTTTCTACCTCTTTATCTTTCTCTGTCATTTTCTCCCAACCCCCATCTCCCCCCATCTCATTGGCAGTTGACAGTCCCTGATTTTCATTGTAAAATACAGAAGCATGCAGTACGAGAGTCAGAAACTACCATCAACAATGCACTATTAAAATATTCCCCTTCTTCACAATCTATAAGATGAAAACACTTGCAGCTTTCAAAACCAACTACCGGTTAGCGGTCTCTTAATTTGATCAAGCTGCATGTTGTTGCAGGAATTTTCTGTGAACAGCAGGAAATCTAAACTTGATGTGTATCAAATGTTTAAAATGGCTTCTAAAGTTTGTAATCTTTCATGTTAAAATGTGAGACTTAATTTGTGGTAGGTACTGACACACATGAACAACATTCGTTGCAGTACCTACCACAAAATCAATAATAAATAACAGTTTAAAGTTCCTGCTTCTACAAACTGTTTTGAATTAAGACACGGCACCTGTAAGACGGGCGAAAGTTCACAGTCTGTTACTGTAAAAACCCTCTCTCCTACAAGCTGCTGCAGAAACAGTCCAAGAGGCACATTAAATAACATGTCTACTGTTAAAAAACACTTGTGACACTGAAAGCTTCTCCCTCTGAACACACACACACACACACACACACACACAGAGTAAACACTCAGTGTCTTCACTTAGTCTTACCTTTCATAGCTGAGATCATAAAATACATCCTTAAAGTCCTGGGTCCATGGAATTATGAAGCACAAGTTGCGCACAGTGAAAGCTCTCTCTTTTCTCCCTCTCTCTCTCTCTCTCTCTCTCTCTCTGTCTCGTTCCCTCTCTCCTGTCCTGTCTCTTGCAGTATCAGCAGCAGCTGAGAGCGTAAAGCAGGTCTGTCTCTCCCAGTGCAACCCAGCACAGCGCCTGCTGACCACATGAGAATCCATGTGACGATGACATCAGCGCAGAGCTCCACCCACTGGCCGCTTTGAGTGGCAGAACGGCCAGCCAACGGGGATTGCGCAATGTGTTTCTTTCACTTTTGTTTATTGTTTTCTTTTCGTTTTTTTTTTCATTTTTATTATTTCTTTCTCTACCTTGCCAGGGAAACGTAAACATATGTTTCCTTGAGTCAATACTTGTCCTTTGAATTGAACTGACACCTGGCTGTGAGTGTCTGTCTCTCCCTCCCTCCCTCTCTCAGTCTCTCTCACACGTTCTCTCCGTCATTCTCTATCTTTCTCTGCCTCTCTGTACTCACTGTCTGCAGCTGGCTGGGGAAGACAGTGTCTTGTCAGTTGTCTTATATTATGAAACTTTTTTTTTACAGTGGTGTCACAATAGTATTCCCCTAATAGACTGTCTCCTGAAATGTCACTAGACACATTTTTATTTGAAAAGCGAAGAAGAGGGGAAGAGGACCCTAGCATAACAGAGAGAGATGAATTTAGGGGTGACTGAGGGAGAGAAAGGGGGACAGCAGGGGGGGACAGCAGGGGGGGGGGGGGCCAGGTCTAGAGGTGTACAGTGTTGGGCCATTGAATGAGAGGTCGCTGGTTCAAATCCACGAGGCGGGACAGTTAACCCCTTACTGCACCCAGGTGTTGTTAGCATACGTACCTGGCCGGAAAACAATTCAAAAGAATAGAAGGAAAGGGAGAGAGTGAGAGAAGAAAAGAAAAAGCTCTCTCCTCTGCCTTCTGTCGTCATGGCTGTGATGGTATCACATGCACCACGTGCACTACGTGCACACTGGCTCAACTCGCAAATCACTTTGTCTCTGGCGGGCTGTTGCCGAGGCCTCCATAGCGTGCACACTGCCAGCTCAGGTGGGGCGGCTTCCTAATTTATGCCAGCGACAACCAATAAACCAGAATAGCGGACACATCAGTGGACACATCGCAGAATAGCGAACCGCACCCACTTACTAATACGTCTTTATTATTTGCGTGACTTCACTACTAAAAATTTATTACATATCAATACGATGCCAAGTCAACGATATGTCCATTTTCAAACAGCAATTCACTTTGTTTCACGTCATGCGAGTATCACTCACTCACAACGATCTCTGAAACCTTCCATGCATACATTTTTAGAATTATATCTCGGTATGAGCCAGAAAAGCATCACAAAAAATCGGGAAACTGGACACCGCTTTAATACGTTCCTCCTCCATGTTTTTAGCTAGCGAGTAGAGAAGAGAAGGGATTTCAAGATGCAGAGAGCATCTGCCCTGCCACTGGTCGTCGCCAAACTCTGTCACTGCCTGCATGCTGGAAATTAGCATAAAGCTGAAAATGTCTCTCTCAACTGTCACTGCCACTGAGAGATTTGGTCTCCGAGAGTAGCTCCGCCCACGGTTGCTGTGGTTGGCTGGCTCTCGTTGGAAATTAATGGGAGCATGTCTCTTTGTAGCGCTAGCGTACACAGGGCTTAAGTCTACAGTCAGATGAGCTGTTCCTACGTGGATTTCTAGACTCCTCTGATTTTTAACATTCTTTAATTAAAATATTCAGGTGAATCCAAATGGACACACACAGAGGCATGCTTAGATGCCCCCCCCCCCCGTAGCATAAGTGAGAGGGGGCCCCAAATCCAATTATGCCTAGGGCCCTCAAAAGTTTAGGGCCAGCACTGCACGCACACAACACAAACGCACACACAGACACTTCAACCACACTGGTTGACCTTTGGACTCATGAGACAATTGTGTCTGGCTGTTGACAGGGGGTGTGCTGGTTACAGTGTGTAGCGACACTCTGGTATTGCACAGTGTTGTGGTCGAGTGGTCAAGTCTGCATGCTTGAACGTCTCAACCAGGACTGTCGCTGACACCAATGGAAGACCTCCCGTTTCAATGAGCAACACACTTCAGTAGTCATTCACCTAAGAGCACATAAATAAAGAACCCATGCAGTTGATCTGACTACATGCCCGCGTACTTTACACGCTACTGTTTCTTAAAGGCAAACAGAAAGAAATAACTACCTGTGACCCTTGACAGGTAGTAAAATAAAACCTAGACAGACTGGAGCACAGGCCTGGATGTTGTTTCAGCATAGAACTGAAATAGAATCACAGGGAACATTTAGAATGTGGTTCCTCCATTTTAGTACAGGTACAGTATGACATTGTGTGTCAGCCATGTTGGCATTAACACTACGTGGAGAATATTCAAACAATGAAATGAAATTGAATGTCCCGAAGTAAAACAATATTTAACAAAATCTAAAAGTTGGCCTGACTCTTTAAATATCTGTCTCTAAATAGAAATATTTGACCACATACGGCCGGTAACAGACTCAGAAATATTTGACCACATACGGCCGGTAACAGAATCAGAAATATTTGACCACATACGGCCGGTAATAGACTCCTCTACTAAATGGCTTTTCATGACCACCACACGTCACATCACCCCTGAGGACCTGCCTTTTCAGACCCTAGTAGATCTCTCCAGCCTTATATACACACACACACACACACCAGCTAAAAGGAGAATAATATGGAAACATCCATCATATATTTATCATAACGACATCTAGCCAGGTAATGGACCGCGGCGAGACCAACAGAGGAGGCTAAGTCTGCATCTCAAATGGAACACTACCGTGCAATGGGTTTGGGCTGGCCTCAGGTCAAACGAAGGGCACTTCACAGGGGCCACGGCATCATTTGGGACATCTGCTAGCCCCACGGTCTCAATGCTGAATTAACCAAGTTCCTCCTCAAACAAAACACATCCATTTATTTTAACGCGGCACATGGGGAAAGCGGAGAGGGGGATAGAGAGAAACCAGAGAGAGGGATAGGGTGTGAGAGGGGAAGTCATAGACAGAGACAGCGAGAGAGAGGGAGGAGACAAATACGAGAGAGCAAAGGGAGATTGAAAATGAGAGTGCAGGGAGAGAGAATAGCGAGAGAGTAATATTTGGTCCTGTTGGAGCTCAGTCGAAGCAAAACAATCATAAACCAATTTGGAGTCATTTGAAGTGATTTCCCGAGGCCCCTGGTTCCCCTCACACTTCTATAAATCACACAGACAGATGGAGTCAGGGCTGCTAACTGCGCGCCCATGTTTAACAAGACGAGGTGAGGGTGCGTTGGTCGTGGCTGGCCAGGACCCCACATGGAAAATGAAACAGCTTTTAAGACCTGGGAATGAACACACAGCCAGTCGGCCCCGGCGTCATGTTGAACGATGTCCAACGTTGACTGAGGTGTTACATGAACGCTCTGGGTTTGCTGCGTGGACTCAAAGCTGGGAAAGGACCACGGTGTTGGTCGTTAGAAACAGTTGAATAACATTCAGGGTCATGATGTGATTGTGTCAGTTCAACCAAGCCATTGGTGTTTTTAGGTAGTGATTCCTTTTCAATGGCCAATTTAATCTAGACTCCGGTCCGCTTAAAAAAAAAACATGGGAATCTCCAACCTCTGACATCACTGCTCTCACCCCAAATGGGAACTCCAAAAATGTGAGTCTGTATTCGAAGGACATTCAGGCAACATTTTGATTAGTCTTGACGTGAATGTAACTGACGTTTGATCTCCGTTTTCCAGTCGTCTTGAAGGCAGAATTCTTTGGTTTGTACAGTAGAGCAGCCTCCTCATAGATGACTTCTCTACCCCTCCTCACAGATGACTTCTCTACCTCCCTCCTCATAGATGACTTCTCTACCCCTCCTCACAGATGACTTCTCTACCCCTCCTCACAGATGACTTCTCTACCTCCCTCCTCATAGATGACTTCTCTACCCCTCCTCACAGATGACTTCTCTACCTCCCTCCTCACAGATGACTTCTCTACCTCCCTCCTCATAGATGACTTCTCTACCCCTCCTCACAGATGACTTCTCTACCCCTCCTCACAGATGACTTCTCTACCCCTCCTCACAGATGACTTCTCTACCTCCCTCCTCATAGATGACTTCTCTACCCCTCCTCACAGATGACTTCTCTACCTCCCTCCTCACAGATGACTTCTCTACCTCCCTCCTCACAGATGACTTCTCTACCCCTCCTCACAGATGACTTCTCTACCCCTCCTCACAGATGACTTCTCTACCCCTCCTCACAGATGACTTCTCTACCTCCCTCCTCATAGATGACTTCTCTACCTCCCTCCACATAGATGACTTCTCTACCTCCCTCCTCACGGAAGCCTCTCATCCTCCACTCCTCACAGAAGCCTCTCATCCTCCACTCCTCACGGAAGCCTCTCATCCTCCACTCCTCACGGAAGCCTCTCATCCTCCACTCCTCACGGAAGCCTCTCATCCTCCACTCCTCACGGAAGCCTCTCATCCTCCACTCCTCACGGAAGCCTCTCATCCTCCACTCCTCATGGAAGCCTCTCATCCTCCACTCCTCACGGAAGCCTCTCATCCTCCACTCCTCACGGAAGCCTCTCATCCTCCACTCCTCACGGAAGCCTCTCATCCTCCACTCCTCATGGAAGCCTCTCATCCTCTACTCCTCATGGAAGCCTATCATCCTCCACTCCTCACAGAAGCCTCTCATCCTCCACTCCTCACGGAAGCCTCTCATCCCCTACTCCTCATGGAAGCCTCTCATCCTCCACTCCTCACAGAAGCCTCTCATCCTCCACTCCTCACGGAAGCCTCTCATCCTCCACTCCTCACGGAAGCCTCTCATCCCCTACTCCTCATGGAAGCCTCTCATCCTCCACTCCTCATGGAAGCCTCTCATCCTCCACTCCTCACGGAAGCCTATCATCCTCCACTCCTCACGGAAGCCTCTCATCATGTGTTAGCGATGCAGGCTTGATTAGCATGCGATTAACATACAGTACATCAACGTCCATACTGACATTGGATAAACTGTTCTGGAGTGCCACGCGAAACAGGGGTATACTTCAGACGCACCTCGCTCAACGAGCGACAGAGGCTGACGAACTATCGCCGGAAGTCTGACGAGGCGAGCCTGATGTTTGTAGACAGTACACAATCCCCTGCTCTTCGTCATCTTTTTTTGTTGATTGCAATGAAAGAGCTGTGTTAGAAAAAGCGTGCACCTTTATTGGAGAGTAAAACATTCACAGTCAAAAGCAAAGCCAGTGTTTTAACATTCACAGCATGCTCTACTGGATTGTCTTTAATGATGTCCTCTTGTGTACACTGATTGTATAATTCACACTGTGCTACACAAAGATAAATAACGTTTTTTTTTAACTAATCCAATCAGTCAGTTAGATTTAATTTGCACTCGTTACTCAAATAGATGTTCTAGTTAAAATGGCTCAGTTTGGGTTGTGGGTGAAAACAAATTTCTACAGTCGTCTATCCAAACTCTGGACGGATTCCAAAAGAAATGATACGTTAGTGATGGGAGTTTTCGGTGAGTGGCCTCATGTGCCTACGATCTCATGAAAGAGAGAGCTCATTGGTCTCCAGATGGTCTCAAAAAGAATAAAATAGACCTAAAATGATTGGAGATTCAAAGTATGAATCTCTAATTTCAAGTCCCAAAAGTAGGCTACAGTAGTGTCAGATTGTAAAATGCACATTCCACTGTTTCATTTGTGTGCATTTAGGACAGACATTCTACAATGAATAATTGTATTTATACTTTTGTAGCATCTGTAAGTAATCGTTGCTATGGACTAAAGATTATAGTAAGAAATTTAGCGAGCCAAATGAATGTCGGGTCCCAAACGGAAAATAAATCAGGTAAGGCTGAAAATGAGGGTACTTTTCTTAAAATACTCTAAGATTTACACATGCAACAGGGAAAACATTTCTTCCTCACTATGATCACATTTCAAACAATGTCTCATCTATATTCCTAATGAAGCATCTGCTGAAAGCCAATATAGTTGATTTAATATATCAATGTAAATTATTCACTTCTTAGTAATAAACAACATTCGACATGTTATCGAATGACAACAGAAGTGTTAAAATCAAACAAAGTCTAACACCGTCAGCCCAAAATACAGTGCCACATAAACGCTAAAAAGGCAGTCTCAAATTGGCGGTGTCGATTCAAAACCGGAGAATTGACTGTGTTAAACACGTGTGACAGAGTGACAAAAACATGTATGACTGAATGACAGAAACACGTATGACCGAATGACAGAAACACGTATGACCGAGTGACAGAAACACGTATGACCGAATGACAGAAACACGTATGACCGAGTGACAAAAACACATATGACCGAGTGACAAAAACACATATGACTGAATGACAGAAACACGTATGGCCGAGTGACAAAAACACGTATGACCGAGTGACAGAAACATGTATGACCGAATGACAGAAACACGTATGACCGAATGACAGAAACACGTATGACCGAATGACAGAAACACGTATGACCGAGTGACAGAAACATGTATGACCGAGTGACAGAAACACGTATGACCGAGTGACAGAAACACGTATGACAGAATGACAGAAACACGTATGACTGAATGACAGAAACACGTATGGCCGAGTGACAGAAACACGTATGACCGAATGACAGAAACACGTATGATCGAGTGACAGAAACACGTATGACCGAATGACAGAAACACGTATGACCGAGTGACAGAAACATGTATGACCGAGTGACAGAAACACGTATGACCGAATGACAGAAACACGTATGACCGAATGACAGAAACACGTATGGCCGAGTGACAGAAACACGTATGACCGAATGACAGAAACAAGTATGACCGAGTGACAGAAACATTTATGACTGAGTGACAAAAACACGTATGACCAAGTAACAGAAACACGTATGACCGAGTGACAAAAACACGTATGACCGAGTGACAGAAACACGTCTGACCGAGTGACAGAAACACGTCTGACCGAGTGACAGAAACACGTATGACCGAGTGACAAAAACACGTATGACCGAGTGACAAAACACGTTTGACTGAGTGACAGAAACACGTATGACCGAGTGAAAAAAACATGTTTGACCGAGTGACAAAAACACGTATGACAGAGTGACAAAAACACGTTTGACTGAGTGACAGAAACACGTATGACCAAGTGACAAAAACATGTATGACCGAGTGAAAAAAACATGTTTGACCGAGTGACAAAAACACGTATGACAGAGTGACAAAAACAAGCTCTTAGACACAACGTTACAGCAGACAAAACTCCAGCACACAGATGGACTGAGGGTTTCAGACAGGAGGACTGCTGCCTCAGAGCGAGACAGAGCCCAGCCACGGATGACCTTTTCACAGACGCATCTCTGTGCACGCCGAATCCCCTCCGCTCTGCCGTGTCTACCTGAACTCACAGAACCCCTCCTCGGGTTGACCCACCGCGGCATGATGTTAATACCTGGAAAACACCAACCACGACCGGGAACGGAATATCAGGCGACACCATCCATCTGTACATACAGTAGCTTGAGCCGTGCTACTAATGTCAAACCAACCAATTGAGAACCGGCTCTGCAGCATGTGACAGTCATGAACATTTTAACGGCGCACTTCAAACGAAAAGAGCAGAAGATCTTTTTTTTTCTTTTTACTGAATTTAATTACATTCAAGCATGTACACAACAAAACATCCACCATGGTGAACTGCTGATTGCCTTTGAATAATCCTCAACTACAACCACAGACTAATTTGATTATGGGAATAGGCACAACGGTATTTAGCTCAGACTTGTCAGTACATGCCCCTGGCATCCCAGGCAATCTGCTCCCCTATAAGACGGGCCAGAGCAGAGGAGGAGAGGAGGAGAGGAGGAAGATAAGGGGGAAGGAGGGTGAGAGAAGGGGGGAGATAAGGAGAGAGAGGGAGAGTGTGTGTGTGTGTGTGTGTGGGGGGGGGCAGAGGGGGCCTTGGGCAGAAGAGATGGGGGATAAGACAGAGGCTCTGGAAGAGGACTGAGTAGAGGGGGTAGCAGCTGCCCCTCCCAGCCTCCTGGGCGGCCCACAGACAGCCAACCTCAGTGGGGAGACGCTACTGTGAACTACAGCCATCTGAACCCTAATTATCTGGCAACGTGCCTAACTGGAACCGTGCCCTCATAAGTCATTATTTGGCAACCTATACAATTTCCCTCCCTAAAAGACAGACGGGTGTAAATTAGGGCAGGCCTCCCTCTCCGTCCGTATCTGTCTCTCTCGCTGTCTCTCTCTCTCTCTCTCTCGCCATCTCTCTCTCAGTTTGCGGTAATGATAACCCTAACCCCACAACAACCCGGTGCCCAGGAACCCAGCGGGGGGTCTGCCTCACGTAGCCGTGGGTAGAGGCCAAGAGATGATGATGAGGATGATGGAGCGGGGGCCACCACGAAGAGGGGTTTATTTATTTTGACTTCCCATGATTCCATCCCGGGAAGCGTCGCGGGCACTCGGTGGTTGGCGCGTGTTGAAAAGGTTAGCGGAGGAACGTGGCCTTTTCCGGGATGTTAACAAATGGACTTCATTAGGAGGTAGACCCCCTATGGCGGAGTGATGTATGGCCCAGCGTGCTGTTGTTCAACGCGCCCCAATACAACTTTACCATAGCCCAGCAGGTACTGTACCTCGCAGGCTCTGATAGATCACTTCTTGTGACTTACAGGTATTGGAAGAAACAGAAACACACAAAACCTCTTCACTGACCTAAATGTTGTCTCCACTTGGTGGTTGGTTTTGACAGGGAACTTGTGCTGTGACCAGGAAATGTTTGCCACTGAAGGCCTTTGAACCAGGCCACTTATCTTTCTAAAGGCTGAAAAGCTCCAGACATTTTCGGAAACGACCGCTTCATTCTGGCACACAGCGTTCGGTTTGAACCCGAATTGTGTTCTGACATTCTGAGTGGATTGTATAATTAATTCTAAAGTGGATTCTATAGTGAATTCTAGAGTGGATCCGATAATGCATTCTGGACTGAGTGAATTCCGGAGACTGCCTGGTAACGCGGTGGGGCCCTGCACGGCCATTAGGCGTTTTCACTCCCATACATATTTCATCGTGCCATGGGTGGGCTCATATGGCAGCTAGCTGGCGCCATTAAAAAAACAACGAGCAATCTGACCAGCGCCAGGGAGAAAGCACCTTCTGTACAAGATGGAGGGGCCATCTTCAGGCAATCCAACACATGCTATAGCTAACATCGCTGCCTGGTCTTCCCCTCCCCCTGACATGCATCAAACGTTGCCATACACACACACACACACAGTGATTCTGTCAGATGGATGTTAGACATTTTCTCTCTCTCACCCTCTTTTGCATCATTTCTATTCTTCCTCCGCTCCATTTACTCCTCTATTTCACTCCACTATTCTACTCCTCTCTTCTCCACTTCATCTCTCCTCTACCTCTATCTTCTCCTTCCTTGCCTCCCTTCTTTTCTTCTCCCTCTCTATTGTCCTCTACAGTATATTGGTCCAAATCTCCATGAGGACACGATAGCAGCCATATGTACTCTGTATACATCTTTCATTTCCATATCCCCAACGTCCTGGCCTCCTAGCCAGCTACCACCGGTTTAAATCCACTGAGGAACAAACCTGTTAGGATACAACTTTGCTCTGAATAAACTTTAGAACTGGACAGCCAGGTAGGTCAGTAACTGCACCTTTAGGACCAGGCAGTTAGGTAGGTCAGTAAGAGAACCTTCAGAACCAGGCAGCCTGGGTAGGTCAGTAGGCAAAACATCTAATTAATGAAATGTAAAAATATAAAAAATACACCTTGCTTTTATTTTGGGGGAAAAATCCAATGGTTACCGTGGCCAACGTAGATTTTACCATTGCAAGACTAGGGTTCCAATCCTGCGCATAAACTTGCGGTTCTCATGGAGGTCAATGCAGTTGGCCAGGATTATATGGTTGTTTAGACGCAAAGTACCTTGTGCTCAATCAAGGCAGAAGCGAGGAGAGAGCATACCTTCCAGCGCATAAGGATTCCAGTATGGACTTCCCGTCGGAGCAATCAGAGTGATAAGAATCAGAAAGGCATCAGACATCAGACATCGAAAGACTCCCACCACAATGTCACTGGACTGTCCTAAGTCCACTGGAGGTTGCTATGATGAGGAAGGGCTTAAATCACAATTTTATGAAATGTAGAACAAAACAATAATTAAAAAAACCCACTAAACATCAGATACAACCCATGTGGTCACACCGCACCTTCGTGAGCCAAGTAGCTGTAACTAGGCCAGCGGTGGGTAAAAGTGTAGCAGCTAGTTGGGTCAACGGAGGGGGTTCATCATGGGCACCATGGCCCATTTTATAAGTCCATCGCACCACCTATTTGTTAGCTCTGGCCACTGGCTCCAGAAGGGGAGAGCAGAGCAGGATGTAGGCTAGCTACAGCAGGTCCATTTGTGGACAACACCATGCTGTGAAGTTCAGGGCGGATGATGACTCCTACTGTATGAACTGGTGAAAAACTGGACGAATGTATCCGTCCATGCTCTCTCACACAATGACAGTGATGTAACTCGGGGTCGCTGGACTTTCCATGTCTTGTCTGTCAACATCAGAGCCCCACGCCACGTTGACTCAGCCAGGGCTTTAAGAACCAAGTTGGGTCCTATGCTGCTCTGGTTTGGTGCGTGGCTCTTACAGCACTAGGGTTGTGGGTTTGATTCCCACAGAGGACCAGGACAAGAAATACCAACTAAAATGTACTCACTCACATCGCTTTAATAAGCATGTATTTAACTGGCTAAACATCCAACAAAGACAATGTACTTTGTTTTAACATGGGGCCCTGGATGGACGGCTGGCCAACTGATCCACCAGGCCCAAATCCTCCTACTCTCCTCTATCTCCCATTCTTATAGTAGTTCCTGTTGTACCTTGGCTTAACCACCAAGTGAATTTAATGATAGTTTGCTATATGGTTTTCAACACATTATTGCTTGTCTTTCATCTAACTGAATCACTTGCTTCACAACAAATGAATCCTGATACCACGCATTTTAAATGTATAATATGTATTGATATATTGTGACAATATTCATGTACAACCCTGTTTCCAAAAAAGTTTGGACGCTGTGAATGAAATGATGCGCAAATTATTTATCCCTATATTTAATGGAAAAGAATACAAATACAACATATCAAATGTTGAAAATAAGAAATGTTATTGTTTCTCAAAAAATATATGCCCGCTTTGAATTTGATACCAGACACGTTTCAAAAAAGTTGGGACAGGGGCAACAAAAGACTGGAAAAGTTTGGTGGAACATATCAACTAATTAGGTTAATTGGTAACAGGTCAGTAACATGATTGGGTATAAAAAGAGCATCCCAGAGAAGTAAAGATAAAGGGGTAAAGGAGAGAGGTTTATCACTCTGAAAGATTGTGCAGGCAAATAGTATCAATGTAAGAACAACGTTTCTCAACTTAAAATTGCAAAGAGTTTGGGGGATAAGGCCGAAAACCAGTACTGGATGGCCGTGATCTTCGGGCCCTTAGGCAGCACTGCATTAAATACAGACATTATTCTGTAGTGGACATCACTGCAAGGGCTGCATCCAGAAATGCAAGTTAAAGCTCTATGATGCAAAGAAGAAACCATATATAAACAAGATCCAGAAACGCTGCCGCCTTCTCTGGGCCAGAGCTCATTTAAGATGGACTAAGGCGAAATGGAGAACTGTCCTGTGTTCTGACTAATCAAAATTAATGAAATTATTTTTGGGAATCATGGACACCGCGTCCTCCAGGCTAAAGAGGAGAGGGACCATCTGTCTTGTTATCAGCGCACAATTCAAAAAGCCAGCATCCGTGATGGTATGGGGGTGCATTAGAGCACATGGCATGGGTAACTGACACATCTTGAAAACTTTTGGCACATTATGAATGTAAAATATGACAAAGGACAGCCCAAAATGTTGAGCAGCTGAAATCCTATATCAAGCAAGAATGGGAATACAATTCACTTCAGTTGGTCTCCTCAGTTCTCAAAAGCATACAGGGTCTTGTTAAAAGAAGAGGTGATGCAACATAATAGTAAACATGCCCCTGTCCCAACTTTTTTGAAATGCGTTGCTGGCATCAAATTCTAAATGGGCATGTATTTTTGCAAAAACAATAACATTTCCGTTTCAACATTTGATATGATGTCTTTGTACTATTTTCAATTAAATATAGGGATACATAATTTGCACATCATTGTATTCTGTTTTTATTTGCATTTTACACAGCGTCCCAATTTTTTTGGAAACAGGGTTGTACATGAATGTAGTCACAATTTGCCAAGACATATTCCAAACTTTAAAAAGCGTGGTATCAGCAGTAATTTGTTTCGCGGAGCATGTGTATCAGTAAGACCAAAAACAAGCAATAATGTGTTGAAAGCCATACAGCAAATTATCATTAAATTCACTTGGCGGTTTGGCTTGACCTCTTTCTGCAGCCGCTGACACCAGGTGAGAAATTAGCTTGATCTTTCAATGAGTTATCCTTGGCTCCACGTCATTAGACCACCTCCTGCTTAATCACGCCGGAGTCTAAGCCACTACTGCTGGGTGTTAATGATGCTCAAGGATCCTTCAAGAAGAAGAGAGAAATCCTCTCTCTCTTTTACTCCCTCCGCCCCTGTACTTTGCGCTCTCTCCCACTCCCTCTTTCTCTCTCTCCCATTACCACGATAAGAGTAGACAGAGCACAGGTACGTTTCTCTATCTTTCTCTCCCTCTCTTGTTCTCTTTTTCTCTGTCTCGTTCTCTCATATTGCTGTCTCAATCCTTGTGTCAGGTAGACTAGACCCAAAGGCTATATTGCACGTACACTAGTCCAACAATTGATGGCAAAAACCGCAAATGCTCCACACAAACTTATTTATTTTCAAGGTGATCAAAAACAAACAAAGAGACTCAGTGCCTCACTCAGCTAATGGTTCTCTGTCCACTCACAATAATCAAAATGGCCTCCCCCTTGAACTGACAGAGAGGATCCTTTAGTAAGGGAAGCCCCTCCCATCAGCCATCATAAAACTATTAATAAGAGACAATTGTGACCACCTGCCTGTACATGAATGTAACCAATTCACATGAACACAGACACAAAGTTTGTGTCCCTTAACACAGACACAAAGGAAAGTTTGTGTCTTTGTGGGGTGTGTGTGTGTGGGTGGGTGGGTGTGTAACTATACCCAATTGTAACGATCCCAGCCTGATGGGACTGTTCCGCTTCGTGTTTTCTGTTTGTCCTTGACTTGTCTTGTCCTTGTATGGTATTTCCTGTTCTTGTTTCAGTTTATCAGTCTATTCCTTTCACCTGTGTTTAGCCCCCACCTGTTTCTGTTCTCCTCGTTAGCCTGTGTATTTAGTTCAGCCATGTTATCCCAGTCCTTGTTGGTCATTGTTCCATGTCTGCGTTTGTCAATGTATGTGGTGAGTAGGTCTTTTCGGTTTATACTTTTTGTTGCGTTTAACGTTTTCAAGTGCTCAGTGTTATTTTCAATTAAAAACCCACAAAATTGACTGCCACTCGGCTTGCGCCCGGTTCCTTCAATCTCCACCAGTACACCAACCGTGACACCAATGCTGTCCACAGCCAGGGACGAACGTCACACCTCATCTCAATTAATTTCATGCTTTATTAACAGGAATAAATGTCCCTTTCTGCCAAAGCAAACACACTATTAAAGCAAAACTAATAATATCAAATTATTCAATCAATAAAATGTATTTATAAAGCCCTTTTTACAACAGCAGTTGTCACAACGTGCTTCTACAGAAACACCCGGCCTTAAACCCCAAAGAGCAAACAACAGTAGTGTTGAATTTCAGTGGCTAGGAAAAACTCCTTAAGTAAGCCAAAATGTAGGAAGAAACATAGAGAGGACCCAGGCTCAGAGGGGTGACCAGTCCTCTTCTGGCTGTGCCGGGTGAGATATTAATTAGTCCAATTGTAATAATTTATAAATGCATGTGGGCTAAATCCAGAGTCTATTTAAATTAAATTTCTATTTAAAAACACAAAAAAAAGATATACATTTACAAGAAAATAAAAGGAAAAAACGAATCAGAAATGAAATGTATGGGGAGTCATGTATGTGACATGGTGTGAACTACTGTCTCTATTATAATGACAGAACTGGGCTTAAGCGACTGCACGGTCTACAGTCTCTATTTTTTCACATAAATGAAATCAGATTTTCTCCTCGACAAAGATTTCTAGAAATCCTGCATTTCATTCCAAAAATTTCAGGAGATAAATACCTTGAATTTAATCACATTTAGAGCATTCTTTCTTCTCTGACAGTACGTGTTATTTATCTTTTTCCTGGTTAGGGACTGCACTGTTAATGTCTCCTTTTTTAAATGTGGATTCTCACAAGGTGTTGTGCTAAACTGATCACTATTTATAATGTGTTAACATTGAAGTAAGAGATCTAATAGAATTTCCCTTTCATAATAATATGTTTGTGTGTTCTGGACAGGGAATTTGATCGATTTGTATTGGTATTGATGGTCAGTTGGTGGTCACTTCCTTGCTAAACAGAAGGATTGGCGATCCAGGCAGGATTCGTGTTGTCACAATCAAAATAATTCAAGCCCCATTCTTCAGGGAAAATGTACACTGAATCTATCTAATTGCCAAATATGCTATGCATGCTTCTTCTGTTAACTACTTCATATTTTTGAAGTGGTTAGGAAGGGAAGGGGGTCTTTATTTCTCCATATTCCTACAGCAGACAGACACCATGCGGCATCTGTCTATCCTATGACTTCCACCTGGGTGTTTGACTGTAATGCTGAGCTTGTGAAGTTCTGTATGAATCAATTCAACTGAATTAAAATGGCTTTATTGGTATGTTGTAACAGTTTTACATTTTCACATATCTTAACATCACATTTCCTTCTGTGAACAACAGGATTGTTTGAGTTTCTGTTTTGTCTCAGACTCAAAGTAAAATGAATCCTCTCAGCTGTTTCCGGCACTTCAGTGTGAGAACATAGTCACCACTGACAAAGGCAGGATGGGGAGAGCTTCAACTGATCAAGGCCAGCATTTGAATCTGCCCCATTCTACCCACGCCGGCACACAGCCATACTGCTCTTGCCCCCTGCAAAGGTATCCATAATGATTTCCTAAAACGCATTTCCTGCGGTCCAGGAGGTAGCAGGTGGAGCCCTTGGTTAAGGGTCCGATCTTTCTTTGAACATGGACCCAGAAGATGAATTGAGCATTTCAACATCTACATAATGTGAGACTTTAGTTCTAGGTTAACTGAGACTATGGACAGAAAAGTGTCTCTTCTTGATCACTGGTCATATGACTGATGATTACCACAGACCTGCCATGGTGTGTTCTGAACAGCTAATAGAACACAGTGGATCATTATTGTAAAAAGCCAAATCTCCGTCTCAGAGGCTCATATTTTCAATTCCACTGTTAGGCAGTCTTTTTCAGGTTGGATATTTTATAAAACTTTTCAAGTGTGCCAATAAATTTTGGCCTGGACACACATCTAATATTAAAGTCTAAAAGTATTGATGTCAAACCTAGGGCATCTTAGGTCATTTCTGTTCTCTTCTTCACTCTGAAAACATATCATCATAAACACTATTCAGTATTCTGAATCGCATGTCCTGGACTGGCGGATCCAGACACCACCATTTGGGAAACACGACCTCAGTCAGCCTGCCTTTGTTGCCTTACCTGAACATGACCGGAATGAAGCAGCAACCTCATCATGTGTCCCATATCTTCAGTTCCTGTGTGATGACCCTTTACAACAATGGCTTCTCAATAATACCAAGATGCGGACGGACAGACCATGGACGACTAAGGGATCTCACTAGGCCGAGATCCCTCGGCTAACAGACATGACTGACACTTGAATGAGGACAACAAGGTGTCTATGTGTTACTAGAGCTGCTTCATAATACTTATTTTAGCTGGAGCTAACAAGCTACTTATCACACATCTCACAAGACTAAAACCAACAGACAAAATCCCTACAGCTCTGGATCCAGGGAGTCAACAAGCTGATTACCGGTAAACAACTTCAAACAAATGTTAGCTAAATAAATAATAACAACAGAAGACATCAGCTTCAGGCTATTCTGATGCTGCAGAGAGTGTGTGTTTTGCCAAGTATTATTCAATACAAACAGGGGCATATCCTACATCCAAAATGTACAGAAGAATTATTAAATATCTTGAGATGCTCTGAAAATGCAGGTTATTTTACCAGGTGTTGTACGATTCTTATTCAGAGCAACGACCTGGGGGCAGTTAGGGCTACCACTCTTGCTCAGGGACAGAACAACATTTTCGTTTGGGATTAGAACCAGAAACCATTGATTTACTGGCCCAATGCAGTCAGTGGTTCTCAACATTTTCTGGACCAGCGCCCCACTATCCATTATCCAGGTCCCTTACTGCCCCCTTCACATAAGATGTAGGCTGATTGCCCTGAATATTAAGGAGTATTATATTATGATTATAAGTATTGTTGTTATTATTATTATTATCATTATTGGTTATTATTATTATTATTATTATTATTATTATTGTTATTATTATTGTTATCATCAAAAAAGCACATCATTGAATGACAAACAACATATTTATTTGTTTCCCAGGAAAACAAACAGCAGCCAATCAGAAACACCTAGAAATTTCACTTACAAATCTTCATTAAACAACAGCCAATCAGAAATGCCAAAAACAATAATCATACTTATGAATTGTTCCAACGCAAAAACAAGCTGGCACTTATCAAGGGTTAAAAGCAGAAGGATTAACTTTCAAAGGAAAAAAGTTAAAAAGTTAGTGAGAACCCTGTGTCTGGATGTATTGTTGTCATGTCAACAAAGCCATTTGTATTGAATGGTGTTTTAATGTGCGTCTGGATGCTGGATGCTAAGTTGCTTTTTGGGGAAGTCCGACATCGGAATATCCCTCTTGTAAATGTGTAACCACTGCGATAACAAGGCGTTCACGGTGTATCCCTCAGAGAAATTAACCCTTTTGAGAGAAATAAATTTTTCCACAGTTTCCACAGTAAACGCCATGTGGGTGACATTATCTAGATGATACTCTGACGTCCTGTTCCGTGAAGGCAGCACGGAGCTGCGTCATAAGAAGCTGACAGAAACACTGAAGAGGAGAAGAGTTACGATATTTTGTTGCGCAGTGGCGTAAACTGGCAAGTTTTAATGTTGCAGACCACAGTTTTTTTGCAAGCAGTTGAAACTTTAAACTCGTATAGTTGTGAATCTTTAACTTTAACACCTCAATGTCCCCCTTTCGGTTTTCAGTAGATTTTCCTTCTGGAAACAAATTTGACAATAACAGTTCAGTAAAAATAGTTTTAGCCACAGCTGCACTAGCTAGCGCAATGTAAAACATCTGAAAAAAAACTGCTTGGTTAACATGTTTTATTAAGAATAATATTGTTGACATGCTACTTCTATATCGGGAGTGATCACCACTGGTGCACGAAACTCTTCAACTAGTCATAGAATGTCACAACTAAGATGTGCTAATCAAAGTATGTGAATATTATTTTATTTTTTGCGTTGTATTAAGCGATGAACTGCGTGCCTGTTTCTATGTAGCAGTAACCCTTCAAAATAAAGTTTTTATTTTATAAATGTTTTGTCCGCAATCATTGGAAAACCTCTGGCGACCCATTTTTAGGTCGCAACCTACTAGGTGAGAAACACTGCTCCTAGACCAAAAGGCTACCTTGTCAAGCTCTGTAAAAGCTAGAATTTATTAAATATGTTAATATGCTCTTGAAAACCTTAAACTCAATAAAGGTGTTACGATGCATAGGAAAAGCATGAACTCTTTAGCTTAATTACGATGATCCGGAAAAGCTTGAACTTTTTAAACGTTTTGAGATGCTCTAGAAAGCTCATACTCAGTAAAAAGGCCTGTGCACATTTCCCCGTCTAAACTCCCAGGAACAACATCTGGAAGAATCAGTCAGAGCCCAGAGAATGTGAAGCCATTGTGAGAAGGTAATACGGAACGTATAGGAGAGACAGGCCAACCAACCTGAACACTGGTGATTTCTGGATATTGCTCTGTGGATGTCCTCCCCGCCCTTTCACTAAAAATGCATGGGGGGGGGGGTGCTTCCCTGAGTACTGCCACTGTAGGTGAATTGTAGTTCTTGTTTTCTGTCTTAATATGGGAATTGTTTTGTGTTTACATGAATATTGATTGCATGTTGGCTTCAGAATCCAAATAATTTAAAATGCTGTCAGTTCTAATTTAAATCCAATTCGAATATGAGTGTAGTGAATGTAGACAATGGGATTGAAACACCACACAACTCACATGTATTACATCAATGACAAGACATTCTCCATGAGTCATGCCACTGTGCTTCCCTCTCCCAATCAGATATGACTCATGCCTGTGTTCAGTTTAAGAGCCCATTCGTTGGTCTATTCTATTTAAACCTGCAGAACAGAACATTCTACTGGATTAGTCTTCCGATTCTCAATTTTCCAAACATTCCAGGGGTCCTGCCCGTGGACAATCAAGACAGGACGTGATGTCACGGATTGAAGGATCACTAAAGGGGTCCTTCATGCTCTGGAACATTCTGGAACATCTTGTAGCTTGACTCCTCCAGACATCACACCATTTAACCTGTCAAATGCACGACCAAGGCGGCAAGCTCTTGTGAACGACTCAACATTCTGATCAATGCAAACTCTGTGATTGATGAATAAAAAACTGCTATTTATATGCAACCGAGGAACGGTACAATGGCTCCTTTCTATGCATGGCCAAAGAGGATTGGAGGGGATAATACGCATGAACAGAACGGAAATCTTACAGAGAGATTATCTGTACAGAAACGGCACAATGGCATCAACAGGCCCTCTTACAATATCTGGAGTAGGCCTTCTTCAGCATATTATAATGGTAATGTAAATTTTCCTTGCTTTCACACTGTTCAGCGGAACCTTGAAGCTGCACACCATATACTCACACCATATACTCCATATACTCACACCATATACTCCATATACTCACACCATATACTCCATATACTCACACCATATACTCCATATACTCACTCCATATACTCACACCATATACTCCATATACTCACTCCATATACTCACTCCATATACTCCATATACTCACACCATATACTCCATATACTTACACCATATACTCACACCATATACTCCATATACTCACACCATATACTCCATATACTCACTCCATATATTCACACCATATGCTCACTGCATATACTCAGTCTATATATTCACACTATTTACTCACTCCATATACTCACTCCATATACGCACACCATATACTCACTCCATATACTCACTCCATATAGTCACATATACTCACATCATAAGGGGGATATCATGTCCACATTCAGCCCACCAACCCACAATTAGGCGTATGGTATTGGCTGGCTAATGTTGAACAGTGAGAGGAGAGGATGGGAAAACCCCCTGCCTCTCTCCTTGCCTTCTTTAACTACCCGGTGAGCTGTCAGCGGATCTTATTAGTGCGGTGGTACTACCCCAACTCACACTCCACTTAGACTCATCCATTTCTTCCATCATCATCAGCCTGTCATTAACACACCGAGCCCCAGAGCTGAGGCACGGCTGTGGGCTGATAATGGGCCCACTAGGGGACGGGAAGATGGAGGCTGCTTTGACAAATCATAAGGGTTTGATTCTCTGGCCTTCTACAGGAACACGGGCTATTCTAAATGGCTGACACCGGGAGCCCCATTGGCGACACACTCTTTCAGTATTGATGAACGTCTCGTGTCGCGGCAGCGCGGCGACCGACCTTGCTTCTGCGTAAGGCGAGTAAAAAATATGAAGACTTACATGTATGAGTCTTCTTAGCTGATGTCAAACCTGGAAAAAAAGAGAGAGCACTATTAGCTACTACAGTATTATACATTAAAAAATCACCATCTTTTGCCCGTTGATAGAAGAGTGATGAATGGCCAAAAGGCCTCCGGGATCCCAAACCAACACAACCCAACTGTACTTCACCTCAGGCATAAATCTGTTGGTCCTCTATGACTCGCTCCACTGGTGCCCTGCCCTGGTCTACAGCCTGAGACAAGGTCATGGAAGTGGGAGGATGCGAGTGTGTGTGTGTGTCTGTCTGTCTGTGTGTGTGTGTCTGTGTGTGAATAAGTGTGTCTGTGTGTGAATATGTGCGTGTTAGCATGTGTTTGCGTGCATGTGAGCATGTCTGTCAGTCTGTGTGTGTGTGTGTGTGTGCGTGTGTGTGTGACAACTGTTCCTGACTCTCACCTCCCATCATCACTGTGCCAAATTCACCTCTCCTGTCGAGTACAACCTATCAACCATCTGGCTCTTTACTATACACACTCTTTCTCACACACACACACACACACACATAAATGCACACACACACACACACACACTTATGCATACATACACACCCACACATATTCACACACACCAGCCATTCAAATAGTCCAGATAACACAGGATAAAAAACTTCTATCACAACTGAAACTGGGGAACTTCTCCCTGCTAATACCAGCAACACAGGCCCCATTCAGAATATACAGCCTGTTACTGAACATAGATGGAGAGATGGAGGGAGAGTAAGGGAGGGAGAGAGGGGGGAGGGGGGAGGGGGGGTAGGGAGGGGGAGAAAGGGGGAGAAAGGGGAAGAGAGTGGAGGGGAGAGAAAGGTGGGGGGGAGATGGGGTTTGAGTATTTAAAACTCTTGTATTGTATATGAAATCAGAGGCACATCATCTCTTTTCAGAAGACAACATTAGAATGAACACAAAGTTTGCGTCACATATTAACAAACCTCCACACTATACAGTATAAACACAACACATAGTCTTCCATTTTCATTCAGGCAGTGTTCAGAATATACAGCCGTTTACCTAAGAAAAAGGATGGACAGAGATATGAGGGAGGGATATGAGAGGGGGAAAGCTAGCGGTGGTTGGAGAACGGAGGAGCAGTGTGAACCCCCGTTCTCCTCCACAAGTCAAGGAGACCAGAGGAATGGCAGGAGACGCCGACCCAAGCCCAGACCAGACCAGCCAGGAGGAGCTAATAAAGAGGTGAGGCTCTCCTTCAGACATGGGGGGAGTGGAGGGAGAAAGATAGGAGGGATGGGGGGAGTGGGTGGAGAAAGAGAGGAGGGATGGGGGGAGTGGGTGGAGAAAGAGAGGAGGGATGGGGGGAGTGGGTGGAGAAAGAGAGGAGGGATGGGGGGAGTGGGTGGAGAAAGAGAGAAGGGATGGGGGGAGTGGGTGGAGAGAGAGAGGAGGGATGGGGGGAGTGGGTGGAGAGAGAGAGGAGGGATGGAGGGAGTGGGTGGAGAAAGAGAGGAAGGAGGGAGGGAGTGGGTGGAGAAAAAGAGGAGGGATGGGGGAGTGGGTGGAGAAAGAGAGAAGGGATGGGGGGAGTGGGTGGAGAAAGAGAGGAGGGATGGGGGAGTGGGTGGAGAAAGAGAGGAGGGATGGGGGGAGTGGGTGGAGAAAGAGAGGAGGGATGGAGGGAGTGGGTGGAGAAAGAGAGGAGGGATGGGGGAGTGGGTGGAGAAAGAGAGGAGGGATGGGGGGAGTGGGTGGAGAAAGAGAGGAGGGATGGAGGGAGCGGGTGGAGAAAGAGAGGTGGGATGGGGGAGTAGGTGGAGAAAGAGAGGAGGGATGGAGGGAGCGGGTGGAGAAAGAGAGGTGGGATGGAGGGAGCGGGTGGAGAAAGAGAGGAGGGATGGAGGGAGCAGGTGGAGAAAGAGAGGTGGGATGGAGGGAGCGGGTGGAGAAAGAGAGGGACCGAGACACAGGGAGAGATAGAGAGAGATAAATAATGAGTGATGAGAACGGGATAAAAGAAGGACAGAGAGGAGGAGAGAGAGAGAGACAAGGAGACAGACAGAAGGGGTATATCAGGTCTCCTTGAGAGATGGAGGGATGGAGGAGAAGAGGGATGGAAGGACAGAAGGATGGAGATGGAGGGCTGGCCAAGGGTAGTTCACGGTTGAAGCGAGGTTAGATCTCCCCACGCCGGTTAATGCCTTGGCCTCATTAAATATGTGATGTGGATTGGATGGTTGCGGCGTGGAGGGCTTCTAATGTCATCTGACAGACATCAGTGCCAGGACAGGTGCCTTGTAATAATTAATCACACTGGTGACGGTGGACAACACTGCTCGACTCATTCCCTTACAAAGTATTATAGTTCAGACTGTTAAATGACTTGTATAGAGTAATGACACCAGGAAGACGCTTGGAGAAAACACAGTGACAGGGGGAGACAGGGGGAGACAGGGAGGAAGAGAGGAGGGGGGTGGGGGATTGGAGAAAATGTCAGAAAAGAAAAAGGAGGGGAGGAGACTGGGATACAGTGGGGGAGAGGGGGAGACAGAGTGGAGGATAGAAGGGGAGACAGTTGAGGAGGGGGGAGACAGAGACAGAAGAAGATAAGAGGTGGAGACAGTGAAGAAGGAGAGGAGGGGAGGGGAAGACAGTGGAGAAGGAGGAGAGGGGGAGTCTGGAGACTCAGTTTAAACTGTCAATCACATGGTCTGGAGACTCAGTTTAAACTGTCAGTCACATGGTCTGGAGACTCAGTTTAAACTGTCAGTCACATGGTCTGGAGACTCAGTTTAAACTGTCAATCACATGGTCTGGAGACTCAGTTTAAACTGTCAATAACATGGTCTGGAGACTCAGTTTAAACTGTCAGTCACATGGTCTGGAGACTCAGTTTAAACTGTCAGTCACATGGTCTGGAGACTCAGTTTAAACTGTCAGTCACATGGTCTGGAGACTCAGTTTAAACTGTCAGTCACATGGTCTGGAGACTCAGTTTAAACTGTCAATCACATGGTCTGGAGACTCAGTTTAAACTGTCGGTCACAGGGTCTGGAGACTCAGTGGAAGTGTGGCATGATGCCGGGCCTGGAGCAGTAACTCATAATAACGCCTTCCCTATAACTCTGACAGCAACATGATTATCATAAATGCACTGTCACCTCAAAAAGGACACACACAGTGTGTGTTTGTGTCTCCGTGTGAGAGTGGCAATGATGTTCAAAGTGACTTTCCCCTTCCCCCTAATAGAGCTGTCCCCTTAGCGCGGTACGGGGTGATATTAGTTTAAACCCCTGCCTATTCCAGAGGGGGATCCATTTTTTCACAACGCCCCTGACTGATGCATTAACAGTTTCAGCTCACCTAGACAGTGCTGATGGACCCAAGTGAAGAGCGGGGGGGGGGTGGGGGTGGTGGGGTTTGGGGGTGGACACAGGCTGCCAGCCAGGAGAGAGGTTAGGGCTGAAATGAAGACGCCGTGCTTCTCAGAGTCGCATGAGGAATCCCACTACTGGAAACCAAGACTGTTCTCAGGGCAGCAGTTTGATAATTATGTTTGTGTTGGGTTCGCGGGGCACTGTTAGCGTTTTATATCCGACCCTAACACGCTTACTGACCTAAACATGACCTTAACATGCTTACTGACCTTAACATGATTCTCCTGTCATCTCCATTTTAGTCAGTTTGCTCAGAGGTTCCCACTCAGAATGACTTACAGGGGCACTATTATGTGCCTTGCTCAAGGGCAAAACTGATTTTTCACCTGGTCAGCTCAGGTATTTGAACAAGCGACCTTGTTTTTATTGGTCACTGACCCAACGCTCAAACCAGCCTGGTCTACCTTCTGGCTTCCTGGTGCTTCTGCATAAAGTATTCCTTCACCCGAAACAACAACCTGCTCCTTCTGCTAGGCGACACCTTCAGAGTTGCCCCGAGTCAACAGCTAACGGGGTACACATTCTGAACACGGGGGTCAAATGTGAGATGGGAACTAAGCATGGCATACATGCCATTGAGCAGAAGCTTTTTATCCAACCACATTATACATATGGGTGGTCACAGGACTCCAGGCACCGCGTTCGATCAAGTAAGCTACAGAGTACTTCAGTGTATACAGTGATTGTCCTATCTTGTCTGGGAGAGGAGTCATCATTAAGAGCAACATTCATGACCTCACTGAATGACGGAGTCATCATCCTCAACATACCCCAAGTCAACAGAACAGACTGACAGGAAGCAGCCAGAAGAGGAGAGCAACGTTGACAAAGTCATTAAAACAAACTTCTCTGTAGCAACACAGCCTGAATATTTTAATATGAAAACCATAATATTAAAATAATCCTAAAATAAACGTAAAATAATGATTCTAATTTTTGGAACACTTAACTAATCCACTGAGAGGCCAACTCTCCGGAGGAATTATAAGCGGAATGATTGGTGACTCCCAGGACAACGTTATTTCTGGTCTGTTATAATTGGTTTTTACTATATCGACTATCAAGTCGCTGCTGGTATGTTTTTATCACCACGGAATTGGTTATAATTTGTCAATTTGCATCAAATTAAACTCCAAGGAACGAAAAGGATGTATTTTCAATAGTGGTCTAAAAACACAGGCATAAATGATTCAGTCTCTTGTAGATCCCAAATAAATCAAGTACTTAAATTCTAATAATTCAAGTCTTGCTGAAACATCTTTCGCTTTCAAAGAAGGTTAAGAAACAAATATATAGCATGCTCTTGAGATATATAGGCCCTAATAATCGTGCTGCTTTGAGACAGTTTCTAACCAGCGACATAAAAATGTACAGTCCACCTCAGTAGTGCATTTCTCATAAGGTATTCTGCTGTTATTCAGTCTCTGTGACTTTCCCCAGGTGAGTGTTTGGCCGTTTGGTAAAGTAGCTGTTGAATTAAACATTAGAGCCTAGCTGCTGAGGACGAGAGTGAGGGAAAGAGAGAGAGAAAAGGAGAAAAGATGGAGGGAAATAGAGAGACAGACACACAGTGAGACGAAGGGAAGACAGAGAGAGAAAGGAAAAAGACATAACAAAATAGCGAGACAGAAATAGCGAGGGAGAGAGGAGAAAATGACAGCAAGACAGCAACAAAGAGAGAAAAAAAGAGAGCAGATAAGAAAGACAGGAGACAATATACACACAACCGTTCAAAAGTCTGGGGTCACTTAGAAATGTCCTTGTTTTCCATGAAAACATACTTGACATGAGTTTGAATTGAAAATATAGTCAATGACATGAAAAGAAATAATGATTTTTACTGAAATAATAATTGTGTCCTTCAAAATTTGCTTTCGTCAAAGAATCTTCCATTTGCAGCAATTGCAGCCTTGCAGACCTTTGGCATTCAGGTTGTCAACATGTGGAGGAAATCTGAAGAGATTTCACCCCATGCTTCCTGATGCACCTCCCACAAGTTGGATTGGCTTGATGGGCACTTCTTACGTACCATACGGTCAAGCTGCGCCCACAACAGCTCAATAGAGTTGAGATCCGGTGACTGTGCCACTCCATTATAGACAGAATACCAGCTGACTGCTTCTTCCCTAAATATTTCTTGCAGTTTGGAGCTGTGTTTTGGGTCACTGTCCTGTTGTAGGACGAAAGTGGCTCCAATCAAGCATCGTCCACAGGGTATGGCATGGCATGGTAAAATGGAGTGATAGACTTCCTTCTTCGACATCCCTTTAACACTGTACATATCTCCCACTTCACTACCACCAAAGCACCCCCAGACCATCACATTGCCTCCACCATGTTGGAGGATTATTTGACACCACTGACAGATGGTGTCAAAAACTCCTTCAGCATCTTTTCATTTGCTCTGCGTCTCATGAATATTCTTTGTGATTTGAAACACATCAGACTTAGAAACGTCTGTCCATAACACTTTTTTCCAATCTTACTCTGTCCATTGTCTGTGTTCCTTTGCCCATCTTAATAATTGTCTTTTTATTGGACCAGACTGAGAAATTGCTTTTTCTTTGTAACTCTGCATAGAAGGCCAGCATCCTGGAGTCACCTCTTGTTGAGATTGGTGTTTTGCGAGTACTATTTAATGAAGCTGCCAGTTGAGGACCTGTGAGGTGTCTGTTTCGTAAACTAGACACTCAAATGTACTTGTCTTCTTGCTCTGTTGTTCACCGGTGGCTTCCCACTTCTTTTATTATTCTGGTTAGAACCAGTATCCACTGTTCTGTGAAGGGAGTAGTACACAGCATTGTAAAAGATCTTCGGTTTCTTGGCAATTTCTCACAAGGAATAGCTTTAATTTTTTAGAACAAGTATACACTGATGAGTTTTAGAAGAAAGCTCTTCGTTTCTGGCCATTTTGAGCCTTTAATTGAACCCACAATTGCTGATGTTCCAGATATTAGTCTAAAGGCCAGTTGTATTGGTTCTTTAATGAGAACAGCAGTTTTCAGCTGTGCTAACATGGTGGCAAAATGGTTTTCTAATCAATTAGCTTTTTGAAATGATAAATGATAAATGGCAAACACAACATGCCATTGGAACACAGGACTGACGGTTTCTGATAATCAGCCACTCACTGTATGCCTATGTAGATATTCCATTGAAAATCAGTGTTTCCAGTTACAATAGTAATTTACCACATTAACAATGTCTACATCGTATTTCGGATTAATTTGATGTTATTTTAATTGACCATTTTTTCTTTTTTCTGTTTTGAAAACAATTATATTTTTAATTGACCCCAAACTTTTGAACGGTGGTGTATATTCTTGAAATCTGAGACCATTATTCAAAGTTTGAAAAAACATTTCCAACAGACTTTTGTGTTTTGATCATTATTGTTCAACAAATGGTTCTGTTCACAATCTTGACAATAATCATTACTTAATGATTTCCCATTGTAAATTAATAATGATTTCTAGAGTTTGCTTTTGCAATAACTAAATTGTTGTTTCATGCCAATTAGGCAACTTAAACTGAACTGAGAGAGAGAGAGGACTTGAGAGGGATTAAGAGAGAAATAGGGAGAGAAAGTAAGTAACAGGCAGAGTTCTATTTCAATAGTGTTGAGTGTAAGAAGATAACACTGGCCTTATGCCACACCACCTCGTGCCTTGTTGATTCATTTGAAACCCTTTCTCAAAACAAAGCAGGAGAAGAAACCCTCGCCAGTCCGCTAAGCAATACCGTAGTTAAGTCACAAGTAAGTCAAACATCAATATTTGGGCTAACGATTTGGGCTACTCTACTTTAAAGAGCCTCCTTTCCAGAACAGTAACAGCTCTTCGCTTTCAGTCGCATGGTCTTGTCAATGTTTTCTTCCCCAGGAGACTGTTGTTATTTTTGCAATACTATTCTTATTTTCAATTGTGCCGATACTTCCTGTGTTTACCTGTCACTTCTGTTCACAAGTTACATTAATAGGTGTCTATTTCCTTCCCGAGGAGAAAACTTCAAGTAAACATTGAACTTTTTAATAGAAAAATATTTCAATTCCATTTTGAAAGGGATAAGAGAGCGATACAGAGAAAGAAAGAGAGAAAGACAGACAGAAAAAGAAAGAAAAAGAAAGAGAGAAAGACAGACAAACAGAAAAACCAAAAGACACAGAGAGACAGACACAAAAAAGAGAGTTAGAGACAAAGATAAAGAGACAACGAGTAATAGCGAAAGACATAGACAATGATAGAACGACAAAGAGCGACAGACAGAGGGACACAAGAGAGAGAGAGAGTAAAGACAACAAACTGCATGCCGGAAGACAAGTGTGAAAACTAAGAATTATAACTGTCCAACAAGGAATTTATTAGATAAATGTTGTCATCAACAGCTTGACACTTTTAACACACAGTCCATTCCTCTGTATATATGGAGATCCATCATAGGAAGTACTGGGGAGTCAGAGCCCTAGCACAGTGGTTCTCAAACCTCCATATGAAGTACTGGGGAGTCAGAGCCCTAGCACAGTGGTTCTCAAACCTCCATATGAAGTACTGGGGAGTCAGAGCCCTAGCACAGTGGTTCTCAAACCTCCATATGAAGTACTGGGGAGTCAGAGCCCTAGCACAGTGGTTCTCAAACCTCCATATGAAGTACTGGGGAGTCAGAGCCCCAGCACAGTGGTTCTCAAACCTCCATATTAAGTACTGGGGAGTCAGAGCCCGAGCACAGTGGTTCTCAAACCTCCATATGAAGTACTGGGGAGTCAGACCCCAGCACAGTGGTTCTCAAACCTCTCCAGTGGGCCCCCAGACAAACCTTGTGTTACCACACCAGCATCTACTTGTAATTATGTAATTATCAAGCCTTTGACTACTTGATTCAGTCAAGCAAATTTAGGGCTACAAACAATCTAAGTAATCTGGGTTCCCAAGAGAGGTAAAATTCTAATAATTGTGTCCTTCAAACTTTGCTACGAAGTCAAGTTCCAGACCCGACTGGATACGGAGTCAAATTCCAGACCCGACTGGATACGGAGTCAAGTTCCAGACCCGACTGGATACGGAGTCAAATTCCAGACCCGACTGGATACGGAGTCAAATTCCAGACCCGACTGGACACGAAGACAAGTTCCAGACCCGACTGGATACGGAGTCAAATTCCAGACCCGACTGGATACGGAGTCAAGTTCCAGACACGACTGGATACGAATACAAATTCTGGGCATGACTGGATACGAAGACAAATTCTGGGCATGACTGCATACGAAGTCACGTTCTGGACACGACTGGATACAAAGTCAAGTTTGGGACACAAAGTTACCTCCACTTTCTTGTGGGAAAATCTGCATGAGACAGGACAAGAGAGTATTTTTTTAAAGCAGATAGTTATTTCTTATAACAGGGGATCAGTGCAAGCAAAAAAAAATGACAGGACAAGACAATAATGAATTTCCAGTCCCGTGTTAAACTCCAATCCCACTTCTACTACCTCTGCTGATATACGCCTCATGGTACCTTATATTTCTGAGGGGGGAAATGGATGTACAGATACAAAGTTGGCTCTTTCACCCAATCACCTGTTAAGCTATGCTCAGTTGAGAGGAAGACACAAAGAGGAAATTGAAGCTTAGTCAGTATGTTTCTAGACAAGGAGTTTGTGGCATGTGGTTCTACACAGGAATTTCAAGCTCCCCTTGAGGAGGCCTTTCAGCCCCGCTTACATGCAGAAAGCCACACCAACTGGCCGGTATTTGCCAAGTGGTGTGTGTATCTGAGTGCTGTTTGCCTTGGCTCGATTCCAGGATTGAGATCGACCCTGGATGTTGGTTTTGCTGGCCTCTGCCTGAAAAATAATCTGGAAAAAACAATGTGTGAAGAGTACAGATGTTGTATCATAATTTGATCATTCTGTTGTTCCGTGAATTTTCTGGCTCAGCAGAAATTGATAACTTGTTGGTCCACTGAAGGATAGAAAAAATGTAAGACAATATTTGCTTATAACAAAAAACCTATGAACCCCTTCATACAGAAATAATTTAAAAAAAATATTATAATCGACATAACAGTTCATGGTTCCTCTTCCTGCAGGATCATTTTCCTATTGTGTGCCAAAAACAGAGACGTGTGGTGTTAAGTACATGAAACAAAGCACATCATGAACGGATGTAAAGACTTCCAGTCAGACTCCACAGTCTCTGCAGATACATGACATAAACCCCTGCTGGGATAAGAAAACCTCAGTCTCCTCAGCCGTCAGTTAAGCTAAGTCTAAATCGAATCTCCCTGCTCTGCATGAACTTTTTCAGATTGCCGACAACCTACATCTGCTGGGCATCTGTCAGAGGGCCGATGCACCGGTTTGAAAAGTATGTTTTGTGTGTGCTAAGCATGTTATGTGCTAAGCATGTTATGTGCAAAGCATGTTATGTACAAAGCATGTTATGTGCAAAGCATGTTATGTGCAAAGCATGTTATGTGGAAGGCATGTTATGTGCAAAGCATGTTAAGCGCAAGGCATGTTATGTGCAAAGCATGTTATGTACAAAGCATGTTATGTACAAAGCATGTTATGTGCAAAGCATGTTATGTACAAAGCATGTTATGTGCAAAGCATGTTATGTGCAAAGCATGTTATGTGGAAGGCATGTTATGTGCAAAGCATGTTATGTGGAAGGCATGTTATGTGCAAAGCATGTTATGTGGAAGGCATGTTATGTGCAAAGCATGTTATGTGGAAGGCATGTTATGTGCAAAGCATGTTATGTACAAAGCATGTGTTTTCTTTTGAAACAGAACACAACCGGTTCTTTACTCATCTGTCCAAAGCAAAAATTATTTTCTTTAATCAATCTTCTTAAAACAGGCACTGAATGGAAACCTCCTCTGTAACATCGTCCACTCTGCTTTCCAGCACTATAACTGCCTCTCTGAAGACGTCACCATAGTGTGCATGTTTGTGTTAAGTTGTGGAAGCCATCTGAGGAGGGATTACACCAGAAGATTAAAACCTTTGTGATCATTTAATATCTATAATCTGACTCCATTTGTTTGTAAAAGAAACGTTGTCTTAAAGAATCATAACAAACCTGATTGAGTATAGCGCAGCGAATCTTAACGTCACAATTCTCTCAATATAATGGCATGTAGTCCTGCCCTACAAACAGTTATGGATGCTGAATTAAACGGCTGATCCTCTGTAAAATCTTAATTCCAGAATTCAATTACAGTGCAGCAATCTGGAGGCAATCGTGTAAAGTTTGAGACCAAACATAATGTGCTCATACATTTACCCTAGACACTCCCCCTACGAGGAGGCTGCTGACCTTCTGTCCTACCTCATCATCAATGTCGCCCACCTGGTGTCCCTGGTCTAAAGCAGCCCATGGTTAGAGGGCTGAAATGGGGACAAGAAGTGGAACTGGCCTTGAGGTCAAGACTTGAGTTAAAGGGTAGAGACTATGTCACATTGAAGTGGATTAGACCACATTAAAGAGGAGTATGTCCTTTTTTGTTTCTAAGTAATTCCAATCATTACTAAAAAGCAGTACCATTACAGTTCATCACTCTGCCTTTTATATACTAAGTGGTCATCAAACAAAACCAATAGATAATCCAATCTAATGTAAAACGCACATCAGAAGTGCGCAAGGACAATTGTGTGGGTGGGTGGGCCGGACTCCTGGTTACAGGAAGCCTAATGTGTGTGATGCTAAAGCCCGCCCCCCACGGGACATGGGCAAGGAGATCCCAGTTACAGAAAATCTCCAATACTTCAATATTTGTTTACTTTTTTACGGGTGAACTCCAGACTCCCACACTGCAGCAAAATCCCCACGACATCCCCTTGGCCAACATAACGAAAATAAAGAAACCGACATGCTATCACTCACCCAAACATAGACATTTGGTCGTGTTCGACATGCCTTCTGGCGGACATGTGACACGTACAGTACACTGAGACATAGTGGAGAGTTCATCCCTTTATGGGACACATAAAGAGACCAAACAACAGTGCACTGTAATTAATGAGTGTTAACCACGTTGTCGGTTTATCCATTGGTGTCCTTGAGGCATCTGAGTAGACGAGGCTACTCATTGGTTTGAAATTAGCATGTTCCCGCTGATTTGGGACATCAGACAACATCTGACATGATTTTGCTCTTCCAAAGCACATCTCTTTCATTCCAGTACATGCGTGTCAGTGCGTGTTGGAGTCGTCGGGCTTTAGTGTTGCGATCCCTCAGAAATGTTAATTGAATCGCGTGGTGGCGGCGGCGTGGCCCCGGGTGTCGTTCGCACACCGGCACACATGAAAAAAGCCTATTAGCGTCTGTAAAGACAGAAGGAACCAATTACTGCATACGCTAGCTTTCTGAACTCATCCCACTTAACCTGCAGAACACCTGCATACCGCGCAAACAACCAGATCTGAATCAGAACAAAAAACAAGGCTTTGAATTTAACACTTAAAAGGAACAGGGGGATTATATTCCACAACTTGTCAGCCATGTTTTAATTGATGGGAACAGGGTACGATGGTGGCTGTTCACATGCCCAGCCCTGTGAGATAGCGTTACCCAGGCATCAACAGGACGACTAAATAAATCAACAGAGTCTAGTTCATTAATCAGTCCAGTAACAGGAAGTCGGCCTGGCTGTTTCAGAGCCTGGAGTAACAAACCCTATGGAGAGGGAAGATTTAGAGTGTAGTGCGGCGCTGCAATGTTGTTTTAAAGCTCAGAGCAATGTGTTTTACCCAATGGCTTCAGGTGTTCTGGATTGGATGAGGGCTGTAGACGCTTCACTTTGATTGACAGGCTACAGAATAGCATGCGCTGAACGTACGCCCAATATGGGAAAAGGTTTTTGAAATGTAAAACGCTTTATGACACATTTCGTAAAGGTCTACAACACTGTACGTTTTTGTTATAACTCAAAAGGTGTTGCAACACAACAAAAAAATATACTAGTTATTAGAATGGAGGAGCATGGCCGCACACATCTTCTGATCTTAGCTAACATTTAGCAAAGCTAAGCTAACAATTAGCTAAATTAACACAGTACAATCAGACTTCTTTAAGCAAACTAAAACACAGGCATAGTACTTTATGGAGTTTTATAATACATTAAAAGCAAGTGCAAGCAACAATCTTGTTTGAGGTTTTAAAACAGCATTGTACAATGTACTTAATTTTTTTTTTGTTATGTAACCAAAAACCTTCTCATCAGATAGGAATGTTGTAAAAAAGTGCCTTCATATACATATTAAATTCTCATCAACAACAAGATGCCTTAATTTCAAGTTTTCTCTGTTTGCTGTTTTTGTGTTGCTGTAGCGTAGTCACTGTTTTCTCAGAATCACCCCCAGTCAAAACCACTGCTCTCTTTCTCCAGTCTTCTCCTCAATCTGACTACGTGAGTCATAAACAACAGCTTTTTTCAACATGGCACTGAGAGTTGCAAAGGCCAGAGATAATGACATCTATCATTCGCCCCATTTGGCCTGAATTAACATATAAAGTCTTCCAGTATGTAGGTGTGAGAAAGGACAGTGAAATTAGTGTGTGCGTGTGTGTGTGTGTATGTGTGTGTGAGGGAGAGTGTGTGTTTGTGTGTGTTCATGTGAAATGAGATATGCATCAATAGGATTTTGTGCGAAGGATCTTTAAGGTCACTACAGATGAACTACTGTAGCCAACACAGCAGCGGAGAGAAGAAACACACACACACATATCCACATTGGTGTTTATACATCATTGGGTAGAGGCATAGTGTGACAAACCCCTTTTTCTGCTGATATGGCCTTTTTCTGGTCTGAAACCCAACACATGCATGTATTTATAAATCACTGGATAGAAGTATAGTGAGAGAACCTTTTTTTCTGCTGATACGGAATTTGCTCCAGTCTTAAATCCAAATGTTTTTTTTTCAGGTTTTTTCAGGCAAAAAAATAAAAAAAAATAATGCATCTCCCCCTTTGTCTCGCTATAAAGCATCTTTCCAATCCTCCAGAATTATTTGAGATCAAAGAGCAAAGTGAGAACAAGATAACCCACTCATGATCAAAGAGTAAACATCCAAATACAACACGTGAATAGCTGGCTGCATACTGTTAGATGCCGGTCGATCCTCTTCAAATCTCCTCTGAACAATACACTATCTGCAATAACGAACTTCATAGTATTACTGTAACACAGCGAATACACCACATTCCATATGTTTTCCATTACAGTCTAAGCAGCTGTCACAAACAGCTTCATGAATTATGAAGGCAGGCCAGTGACTGGGGAATAGTGGCGGAGAGATGGAGAAACTCTTCCTTCCTTTCCTTCATTCTTTCCATCCTTCCTTCATTTTCTCCTTCCTTCTGCTCCTCTCTCCTCTTCTCCTCTGACTACATCTCCACAGCTCTGGAACAGATTGGTGCTCGTACATTTTTAAACAGGTCTTTCATGTGCTGAGAGAGAGCCAGGGAGAAGGCTTTGAACAGCCAGGCTTGTTAGGAAGAGAGGAGAGAAGAGGAAAAGAGAGAGTAGTTACAGGAAATGAGTGGAAATGAGAGGAAAGGATGGTGGAGGGGAAGACAGGAGTATGTTAGGAGAGGAAAAGAGAGGAAGCAAGGAGAAACGGCGACATGAGGAGAGGAAGCAAGGAGAGGGACGACGTGAGGAGAGGTGGCGAAGGGGAGAGTGGAGAGCAGAGGAGAGAGGAGGAGAAGACAGGCGAGAAGAGAAAGAAAAGAACGGAAGAGAGGAGAAAGTAGACAAGGGGCAAGGATGCAAGGATGAGAGGAGAAAGGAGTAGTGGCGAGGCAAGGAGGAGAGGAGGATTTAAAAGATATGTTCTACTACTGTGATGGGAGGTTAGATACCTCAGCCAAGGAGGGATGCAGCGCTCGCCTCTTTAGTTTAAGTGGACTCATTTGAATTGTTTTGAGAAGAGATAACAGTCATCTTCAATTGCCTCCGTTCTGCAGCCTGAACAGAGATTTACTGTTCCAACAACATGCTACACTGGGAGAGCCAGAGACAGTTGAATGAGTGGTGACACCAGAGAGAGCTCTCAGTAACGATGCCTGTCAAGAGGATTATCTGAGAACCCTATCATACACTGCCTTCGCCAAAAACAAGCACAAGTAAAAAAAAAAAAACAAGTAACATTGTGGAACATATATTCAGTCGTGACAAAACCTTGTCCTCACATCCAAGAAGCCAACTACTGAGTGGTCATACCATGGAACGGCCCACAGAACCTCTCCGTCCGTAACTCTGTCCTCTTCCTGTTTCTCTGGGAGTCCCCAGGGGAGTGTGAGGGTAAATATTTATTCGATCTGTCAGGTTGGATGTCCGTCACCCAAGCAGCACACTAACCCACTGACTCGACAAAGCGGAGGTAGAACTGTCACACACTGAAGCTCTTGGACTTGGGCATTAAATGTCTTTGAAAATAATGGTCGTAGTATTATGGTATTACGTCCTTCTGGAAAATAGAGTAACGTTTTTTTTTTTTTTGTGCACACGTATTCAAAATATTTATTTTATGGCAGCAATTAGGTGCTTATTGGTTGGTCAGTAGTGCCCAGCTAGTATTCAATTGGTTGGTCAGTGATGGCCAGCTAGTATTCAATTGGCTGGTCAGTGATGCCCAGCTAGTGTTCTATTGGTTGGTCAGTGATGCCCAGCTAGTGTTCTATTGGTTGGTCAGTGATGCCCAGCTGGTGTTCTGTTGTCAGTGATGCCCAGCTAGTATAGAACCATTTTGTGCTAGTAAACAGCATGACGTATTTTGTGGGCGGAGCTGAACTGGTGGCAGGAAGTGACAGTAACCTCTTTACAACATATAGAAATATGGATCATCCAGACTCCTTCTCCAGTTATTTTGTAAAGTAAATGTCATATCACAGATATAATATTAACATATATCCCATTCATTCATTAAATGCACATAAACACTGGGAGAGGTAAGCTAAACTGTCTAAGTATGAGCAATTTGGTTTCTTTGCATGCTAATTCTGCTTACACACTAGCTAATGTTGCTAATGTTGGTCAATGGTGTTTACCATTAAGAAATAGCCTACAGAGAATGCCAGCTTTGTGGTTGCTGCTGTTACAAATTATTATATATAATTATAACTACATAATTGATTTTGCCTGTGTGTGATAAACTGTGTACAAAATCTTGTCTGATATGAAATTAGCATTCTGGATGATTTCATCAGACCAGTCGGTCTGTTTAATGACTGGCAACCATAAACGTCTGCATTTAGCTTCAAAGGGTGGCTTCGACAATGGTATTCTAAAATAATTAAGGCCATATTTTTTGCATTCCTATTCTGACATCCAATGGCAAAAAAATAAAATAATATTTAGTCCAACGACTAAACGACTTGCCCGTTTCCCAACACTTGTTCTCGCAGTTTTATGCCACCACCAAACTTCAGTGATTAAACCATGATATACACTCACCTAAAGGATTATTAGGAACACCTGTTCAATTTCTCATTAATGCAATTATCAACCAATCACATGGCAGTTGCTTCAATGCATTTAGGGGTGTGGTCCTGGTCAAGACAATCTCCTGAACTCCAAACTGAATGTCAGAATGGGAAAGAAAGGTGATTTAAGCAATTTTGAGCGTGGCATGGTTGTTGGTGCCAGGTGGGCCAGTCTGAGTATTTCACAATCTGCTCAGTTACTGGGATTTTCACGCACAACCATTTCTAGGGTTTACAAAGAATGGTGTGAAAAGGGAAAAACATCCAGTATGTGGCAGTCCTGTGGGCGAAAATGCCTTGTTGATGCTAGAGGTCAGAGGAGAATGGGCCGACTGATTCAAGCTGATAGAATAGCAACTTTGACTGAAATAACCACTCGTTACAACCGAGGTATGTAGCAAAGCATTTGTGAAGCCACAACACGCACAACCTTGAGGCGGATGGGCTACAACAGCAGAAGACCCCACCGAGTACCATTCATCTCCACTCCAAAAAGAGGCTACAATTTGCACGAGCTCACCAAAATTGGACAGTTGAAGACTGGAAGAGTGTTGCCTGGTCTGAGGAGTCTCGATTTCTGTTGAGACATTCAGATGGTAGAGTCAGGATTTGGCGTAAACAGAATGAGAACATGGATCCATCATGCCTTGTTACCACTGTGCAGGCTGGTGGTGGTGGTGGTGTAATGGTGTGGGGGATGTTTTCTTGGCACACTTTAGGCCCCGTAGTGCCAATTGGGCATGGTTTAAATGCCAAGGCCTACCTGAGCATTGTTTCTGACCATGTCCATCCCTTTATGACCACCATGTACCCATCCTCTGATGGCTACTTCCAGCAGGATAATGCACCATGTCACAAAGCTTGAATCATTTCAAATTGGTTTCTTGAACATGACAATGTGTTCACTGTACTGAAATGGCCCCCACAGTCACCAGATCTCAACCCAATAGAGCATCTTTGGGATGTGGTGGAACGGGAGCTTCGTGCCCTGGATGTGCATCCCACAAATCTCCATCAACTGCAAGATGCTATCCTATCAATATGGGCCAACATTTTTAAAGAATGCTTTCAGCACCTTGTTGAATCAATGCCACGTAGAATTAAGGCAGTTCTGAAGGCGAAAGGGGGTCAAACACAGTATTAGTATGGTGTTCCTAATACTCCTTTAGGTGAGTGTACACTCCAAATTGGTCTATTCTTACTGGTTTGGTTAGTGAAGCCCAGACAGTATTTTATTGGTTGGTCAGTGATGCCCAGACAGAATTCCATTGGTTGGTCAGTTATGCCCAGACAGTATTTTATTGGTTGGTCAGTGATGCCCAGACAGTATTCTATTGGTTGTTCAGTGATGCCCAGACAGTATTCTACTGGTTGGTCAATGATGCCCAGACAGTATTCTATTGGTTGGTCAGTAATGCCCAGACAGTAAACTATTGGTTGGTCAGTGATGCCCAGACAGTATTCTATTGGTTGGTCAGTGATGCCCAGACAGTATTCAATTGGTTGGTCAGTGATGCCCAGACAGTATTCTATTGGTTGGTCAGTAGAGCCCATCTGGTTGTTCTATTTGTTGGTCAGTGATGCACAGACAGTATTCCATTGGTTGGTCAGTGATGCCCAGACAGTATTCCATTGGTTGGTCAGTGACGCCCAGACAGTATTCCATTGGTTGGTCAGTGGTGCCCAGACAGTATTCCATTGGTTGGTCAGTGATGCCCAAACAGTATTCCATTGGTTGGTCAGTGGTGCCCAGACAGTATTCCATTGGTTAGTCAGTGTTGCCCAGCTAGAATAATATTATATTCTCCTCTCTTCTATCCTCTATTCTCCCAGAGCTCACTAATGATGATAACATTTTCATATTTGAAGAGGAAAGAAAAGCCAGACGTTGTCACATGTCCTGCAGTAGTGGGACTGGGATGTGATTTAAGAGACTGGCACCCAGACAACTCATTAAACATCACCCATGTAATGTTACTGGGGAGATAACTTCTCCTCTGTAGAATGGCATCGTAATGCATCAGAATGCAGAAACCACAATGACCCCTCACCCACTCCCTCCCTCGACATGTTTATGGCATACAGTGTATCAGTATGAGTCTGGGGGGTGAATGTTCCATCAAAAACAAAAGAGCCGTTGCATGTTGCAAACACACTTTCAATGACAGCGTTGTGGGTTTGATTCCCACGGTGGAGGGGGTGCTATGAAAATGTCCAACTACTGAATGTCGCAAAGGGCAAAATGACATAAATGCAAATTAGAAAGTGTTGGCAGTGTGGCTGACTTGTGAACTTTCATCTGATTGATGTGAGCAGGTTTCACTGTGATTGTAAGGGCCGTGCGGTTGAGGTATGTGATAACAGAAGTGGTCTGCAGTCAAACACGTGTATTTAACATTTCCTGTTGTACAGGAAGAACAAAAATTCCACTGCCAGATCAAAGGTAAAACATTTGATGAAGAAGAAAGAGCCTTAACGGTCGGCCACACACCCAGGGGCACACCATAAAATCCCATCTTCAAAGTCCTGAGAAGATAGGCCTCTTGAATCAGAACCTGGCTGCGGATTCTGATAATGTACGGCTGTGTTAAAAGTCCATCCTTGTGTCTCCATCACGTCACACTTTTCACAGCTTACTTTCCCTCCGACTGCCTTGCATTTTACACTTCTTGTTTAGCCCCTAACAAGACAGCACCAGTTTAAATATGCATTAGAGGAAAGAGGAGATGGAGGAGAGGAAGAGAGGAGCAGGGGCAAAGAGAGTAGAGGAGGAGAAACGGTATGAAAGTAGAGGACGCAGGAGGAGAGGAGAAAGGAGAGGGGAGGAAGAGGGAGGTGAGAGGATGTGAGGAGAGGAGATATTCTCCACTCCCTTCCCCGTGCACCCCTGTTCCTGTTCCCTACTTCCTATTCCCTGTTCACTAATCCCTCATTTCCTACTCCCTAGGCCACGCTAAGGGACCCTGGGCCGAGACAGACATGGTGCAGAGACATTAAGAAGAAAGGCTTGAAACATGGCTGGTTAGACGGCTACATGAGAGGAAACATCTCCAGGGGACTGGAGCTGAGATGGGGGAAGGGATAGCCACTCCAGCCAGGCTTTTCATCTACTGTACTTTGCCAAGGCGAGCATCGGTCTAGAACAATGTGCTTACTATATGGGAGAAGAAAAGCATGATCGCTTTAAAATAAAGCGGCGCATACCTTGAGATGCATGAATTACTTAACTATGAATTAACTAAGGCACTCAAGTCTGTCGACAAAAATGGCTCCATCTCGGAGAACTTGAGTGTTAAGCATCCACTTCGCTTGAGTAACTTTGTGATAATATTACTATAATTCAGAACAGCAGAATGTGTTTTTATTGACAAAAAGTCATATTACAATACCTAGAAATACTGTATTCCAGCAATGAAGTGTTGATTTATGAATCAGCTGGGATTCGCACAGTAGTCTGCCTGTTCACATATGGACCCCACAGAGGAGAGCCGGCATTTCACCACCTCTGCTTCTGAGATGTCTGTCATAACTAAAGGTTTTCTTCTTTATTGTGTCTGAGATACCGGGATTCACTAATTACACAAGATCAGCCTTTCCACATAAATGGACGCAACAAACCATTCAATTCACTTAAATAATTATTGCATTAATCTCTTAGATGTACTGAAACATTTCACTGTAATAATGTTACGCTAGATTGACTTTCAGTGATCACGTGAGAAGCCAAAAGGCTTGTTATGTCAAGCAAAGCACACTGGCTAACTAGACATTAAAACATGTGCATAATATTCACATAATTAAACATTTAATTTAACATTTAAAGTTCAAGCGGAAACCACACGAACAACAAAGGAATAGGTCAACTCAAGATAAATAACAGTTTTTGCTTGAGACCATCTTGATTACAATACACATGGCATTGTTTTGGCGGAAGGTATTTCTGAAACAAACAAAATATATATGGAAAATCTGCATAAAAATCCCAGATCCGGGATCTTGTGACGGCCAAAGGGGTCTGTAATAATACTTGCACTCTGGGTGAAGAACAGAACCTTTCAAAGAATTATTTTGAGGAATGGAGATTTTGTTCACTACAATTTGAGAGAGAATAAATTCATTCCTGCCTTCATCTCTGAATTGGACTCAATTTATTGCTTTACCAAAGCTTCTTTTTACCAGCTTGCAGGATCCGGGCTGAGTGTGTGTCTGTCTTACCCTTCCTCTCTTCATCTCCCCCCTTTTCTCTTTCTCTCTGTGTCCCATCTCACCCCTCCCCTTCTTTTCATTCTTTCTCTCTGTCTTTCTCCCTGCCTCTCCCCCCTCTCCCTGCCTCTCCCCCCTCTCTCCCCTCTCCCTGCCTCTCCTCCCCTCTTCCTGCCTCCCCTCCCTCCCTCCCTCGCTCTGCCTTTCCTCCTTCTCCCTGCCCGGCCTCAGGTGGTGGTTTGTGGAAACTGGCCTGAGGGATGAAAGGATGGAGGCAGTGAAGGGAAGAGGGAGGCGGGGGGGGGAGGGGGGAGGAGGGGGGAATAAAACCTTAATCGCAGAAGAAAGAGAAGTTTGGATAGAAAGGAAGACAGGGAGAGGAGGGGGAGGGTAAGATAATGGGTTTGTGCAGATATAGAGACAGAGAGACAGACATAATGCAGCAGACAGACAGAGGCAGAGAGACAGACATAATGCAGCAGACAGACAGAGGCAGAGAGACAGACATAATGCAGCAGACAGACAGAGTCAGAGAGACAGACATAATGCAGCAGACAGACAGAAGCAGAGAGACAGACATAATGCAGCAGACAGACAGAGGCAGAGAGACAGACATAATACAGCAGACAGACAGACAGAGGCAGAGAGACAGACATAATGCAGCTGACAGACAGAGTCAAAGAGACAGACATAATGCAGCAGACAGACAGAGTCAGAGAGACAGACATAATGCAGCAGACAGACAGAGGCAGAGAGACAGACATAATGCAGCAGACAGACAGAGGCAGAGAGACAGACATAATAAAGCAGACAGACAGAGGCAGAGAGGCAGACAATGCAGCAGAGAGGCAGAAAGACAAATTGAGGCAGAGAGCCCGATAGAAGCAGATCAGTAGAGGGACAGAAATAGGAAGAGAGTCACAGAGACAGATATAGCAATAGAGACAGATAGGCAGACAAGAAGAGAGAAAGACAGAGAGTGAGATAGATAGTGGTAGAAAGACTGATGAAGGCTGAGAGACAGATGAAGGAAGATAAAGTGACAATGAGAGAGACAGAAGGAGAGTGAGATAGAGAGATACAGTGTGAAGACATACAGACAGACAGAGAGAGAGACAAATAGTGAGAGTAGGATAAAGATAGAGAGAGTGAGATAGATAGATAGATAGATGGATAGATAGATAGATAGATAGATAGATAGATAGATAGATAGATAGATAGATAGATAGATAGATAGATAGATAGATAGATAGGGGAAGTGAAAATGAGAGTATGTAGAGGAAGGGAGGGAGATAGAATGAGATGGTGAAACAGATAGAGGGAGTAAGACAGAGACACAGGGAGTAAGATAGAGGGAGTGAGACAGAGAGAACACAGGGAGTAAGATAGAGGGAGTGAGAACACAGGGAGTAAGATAGAGGGAGTGAGACAGAGAGAACACAGGGAGTAAGATAGAGGGAGTGAGAACACAGGGAGTAAGATAGAGGGAGTGAGACAGAGAGAACACAGGGAGTATGATAGAGGGAGTGAGACAGAGAGAACACAGGGAGTAAGATAGAGGGAGTGAGGCAGAGAGAACACAGGGAGTAAGATAGAGGGAGTGAGACAGAGAGATCACAGGGAGTATGATAGAGGGAGTGAGACAGAGACACAGGGAGTAAGATAGAGGGAGTGAGACAGAGAGAACACAGGGAGTAAGATAGAGGGAGTGAGACAGAGAGAACACAGGGAGTAAGATAGAGGGAGTGAGACAGAGAGAACACAGGGAGTAAGATAGAGGGAGTAAGATAGAGGGAGAGAGACAGAGAGAACACAGGGAGTAAGATATAGGGAGTGAGACAGAGAGAACACAGGGAGTATGATAGAGGGAGTAAGATAGAGGGAGTGAGACAGAGAGAACACAGGGAGTAAGATAGAGGGAGTGAGACAGAGAGAACACAGGGAGTAAGATAGAGGGAGTGAGACAGAGAGAACACAGGGAGTAAGATAGAGGGAGTGAGACAGAGAGAACACAGGGAGTAAGATAGAGGGAGTGAGACAGAGAGAACACAGGGAGTAAGATAGAGGGAGTGAGACAGAGAGAACACAGGGAGTAAGATAGAGGGAGTGAGACAGAGAGAACACAGGGAGTAAGATAGAGGGAGTAAGATAGAGGGAGTAAGATAGAGAGAGTAAGATAGAGGGAACACAGGGAGTAAGATAGAGGGAGTGAGACAGAGAGAACACAGGGAGTAAGATAGAGGGAGTAAGATAGAGGGAGTAAGATAGAGGGAGTAAGATAGAGGGAGTAAGATAGAGGGAGTAAGATAGAGGGAGTGAGGCAGAGAGAACACAGGCGGTGAGGCCAACGTTGGGTGTTTGTATCAGCTACGGTGTTGACAGCTGACCAAGACATTCAGTGAAATAGAGAGACTGAGGTGGAGAGAGAGACAGAGAGAGATGGAGGGAGAGAGAGAGGGAAGGAGAGAGAGACAGAGAGGGAGGGCTAGAGACAGAGAGGGAGGGAGATCTAGAAAGTAATTACTATTACATAACTGTTAGCCACATGGTTCTCTCCTCTGTAGGGGTGAATCACTGCTCAGGGCTGCTTTTAGTGGACCGAAAACAAAACACCCAGAAACACCGGGAGGCATATAAGCATGTCTGTCTGTCTGCCCGTCTGTCTGCCTGTCTGTCTGCCTGTTTTCTGCCTGTCTGTCTGCCTATCTATCTGTCTGTCTCTCTGTCTGCAGACACATTCATCACAGACATGCACACAAACAGACAAACAAATAAACAGACAAACTAACAGGCCGGGAATACACACGCGCTGTGTGACTCCATCTGTGGAGCTGACTTGATGGTAGACGGCAGGCCAAAGGCTGGAACGCATCACCACAAGATGGGGGGACGCGAGAGAAATTCGGAGAAAAAGATTGCATGAGGGGAAAAACACAAATCAAACTAATTGACGCGTCAAGACGAAATGACGATGAAATCGCTATCACAGTCCAGTTTGTCAGACACACAACGCCACTTTGTCTGTGGAAGCCCAGTGTGTAGCATGGTCACCATGGAACCACGCTAGGGAAGTCGTTCTCACACAGCAAATCTGTGGTACTGTACTGAATACGAACCTTTGCTAAAAAGCCATTTATTGTGTTGGAGATGAGTTTCCCCCGCGGGCTGAACTATGCAGCACCACTGCCATGAATAAACCAGCAGCAATTATGACTTGGGGAATGTTTCACCTCTCTCAATGTATGCTATGCCACTAGCTAGCAAGCTCATCAGCACTTTGACTCAGAGGTATTTTATTGAGCTAGCTGGACTCCGCGTAAACACGATCAGCCGTATATATACTGCAGTAGCAGGATAGCCAGAGACAGCCCACTGCAGAATGAAGAAAGCACATTGGAAGACTGTTGGTACACAGTGTGATGTTCTCATTTATGAAGTAGACAGACATATGGACTATAAGTTACTCAGGGATGGCAGCCATACAGACTACAGGTAATTCCAGGAAGACAGCCATCAAACTTTGCACACAAACTAAACAAAGTACAGTCAGAACATCAAAGACAGAAAAATGAATATAATGTGTTATGGCATGGAAATAAAGAATATGTCATATATAAATATTGTGCTGTGAAATAGAGGAACAGATAAGTTTCACTGTGTATTGAAAAACAAGGCAAGTGACATTCAGGAAACCATCCAACAATCTGGATTTTAATTAACAATTTTGCTATGCAGAGTTTCATCAATTTCAGTAATATAACCTAGGTTAGAGTATCCTAAAAACTAGAGCATAGTTTTCTAAAATGCTATCTTAGGAAGCATATTATGCTAATTTGGAAGCTTATTTGGCAGCTTAGCATGCTAACTTAGCAGCTCACTTAGGGCTTAGCATACTAATTTAGCATCTCAGCAGCTAACTTAACAGCTAAGTTAGATTCGGTCGCTAAGTTTTACAGCCAGCATGTGGAAGGACATCCTACAGAAACCAAAATGCATACGTGCAAGGCTGCTGTAGGAGATCTTCTGAAAGCTTCTGACAAAACGTTCTTATAAAACCATTCAGGATGGTCCCCAGAAGTCTTTCTCTCTTGTTATGCTGTTACTAGAATAATGCATTACATGCACTAGCCACTAGAGGACTCTGTGTGCTTTTAACTTGCCTCCTATATAACTGTGAATCGACACAAAAGTACAGATGCGACACGTCTTAAAATTAGAAAAATATTTAGGTCTGAAAATATCTGACAAACTCACTTTGGTCTCGGTTTCTGACAAAAACAAGTAGGGAATGCATGTGTTTGGGGCTATTGTATTGTCAGTAAAATGATAAACTAAGCTGCAAAAGCAGAATTTGCCAAAACATTAAATATTCATATGTTGGGAATTTTCCATGACACAGGTTTAGTCTACCCGAAGCACAATCTTGACACGACGACAGACAACGAGGCACAGCAACAAAGGCAGAATTTGTCTGATGAAGATTTTAGTTTCTCATCACTGAAGTCAAAAACAGTCACAAGGTACAGAGGAACTGAATGAGCGTTCCTTGCCTGTGCGTCAAACTAGACGGAATTGCTTTATTCAATTAATAAAGAAGCTGCCTTGAAATTGAAGGGGTGTGCCTACCTCGTGTGTTTGACTGTACTGAAATGCTCCAGGATGGACTGAATTCACGGTGAGCGCCTGTTGAAAGTGACCTGCACGTTTGGAGCGAGATAAAGACGTAGAGGTCAACACGTTACAACACGGTGTGGGTGAGTTAGGACGGTTGTAAAATAATCAGTAAAACTTTACACCACAAACCAAATCAAGCCACTTTGAATGTTGTCATATATCGAGGTAAATTATTTTTTTATTTTAAAAGAAAATGAGTGTGGGGTTTTCAGTACTCTGCCCCTGAGGCCGAAACAGAATTATTTGTTGGATTCCTGGGTTACGTTCATTAGGGCACCAGGACGCAAACGATAGGACATATTGATGTAACAACACCCGGGCTCGCTGTTCTTCAATTCCACGCGTAATGAAATGAGTCGTGGTGGGGGCCAGCTGATTCAAGGTTAACCCCTGCCTTTGTGGTTTTCAGCTGGTCCTTGTGGGTCCCCAGAACTTACACAAGTATGTTGTAGTCCTGAACTCACCAGATGACACATTTGCTTTTATTTACCCTAATTTCATCAAGTTGACAGACAACACATTCTCCTTCACTGTCACATCCTAAGAGCAGTTAACAGAACACCAGAATTTTATAAAACCTTGACAGTTTGCAGATTTGATCTAGCAGCCTAACCATTTCCTGCCACAGCCAAAAGTTAAAATGCATAGTTAAAATGACTGGAACAGCTTGGGGTTCCCCGGGGATAGGTTTCAAACCCCCCTGCTGCTCAACAAACCTGCCTGGAGCCTTGGCGGTCACACAGGCCTAGCAGGAGGAGACTGTTCAAAACAACCAAGTTGTAAACGAGGACCCTTTCGGATTAACCAGCAACTATCGACCAGCTTGTCATCATTCCAGGATACTGAATAGTGGTGGACTCACTCCAGTGTGTTACCGGACACTATGAAGGAGACACTTCCTTTACTGGAGAGAGGAATGAAGGGAGGGACAGGAGGAGGAACGGAGAGAGAAAGAATGGGAAAAAAGGGGAGGAATAGAGGGAAGAATGGAGGAAAGTGTAAATAAAGAATGAATGGATGAACAAGAAGAAAGTGCGGGATTGCAAGGAGGGTGGTTATTAAGTAACCATTCTTCTTATTAAGTAAGTTAATAGGGTTTAGAGATTCCCTAACCCATTAATCACAGGGTTTAACCAGGGGTAAACGCTATGCCATATGTCGAGACAGTTCCACTCCGGTCCAGAAAGGCCGGAATAGACTTTGTTTCTGTCTGGTGGTCAAATACACTCACCTGGTGTCCCAGGTCTGAAAAAAGTCTCAGATGAAAAGGGGAGGATAAAAATCAGAAGTGGCGTGCCCCTACAGAACGGGAGTTGAATAGCCATATAGTACGTAATGCAATCTGTTGACTAGTATCTATCTATAGACACACACTGATGGATATTTCTTCTGGGTCAGCCGTCTGCGACAGTTCCAGCCAGGTAGTAAACAGGCAGTCAGTCCCAGAGCTGTGCCTTCCATCACCAAGGTCTTTGTACCACAATGCACGCAGAGGCAAAAGCATGCATAGTACAAACTGACAAATCGAAACATAATTGGCTGAATTTACTTTAAATGGGGGCTGGGGGGGGGGGGGGGGGGGGCTGGTGGTCAAGAGCGTTGGGCAGTAAACGAAAGGTGTCGGCAAACACGTTGGAGCCCCTCAAATCTCCCTCCCCACTTTCCTCACTCCCAGAGCATGGGATGTGATTAATGGAGATGATAATTAAACTTAGCAACGGCATCAAATTCATTTGCAGCTGAACGTAAAGCAAAGCAGAGTGGGTGTGGCAGCACTTAGGCTCTCAGATCAGATTTCTGTTCCCCCATTGCCAAACACCACTCCCTCTGTCCTTTCCTTCTAACCCCGCAGAAACCAATAAACACCCTTAAACAAGACCCCTTCACCATACACCCCGAGATATAGAGCCTTACTAAAACATATTTTCCTTTCAAATATGTTTTAGTAGATTCCACAAGACAAATAAACTTTTGCAAAAGTAACTGGTTGGGAGCTTAATATTCAACATGTAAGACACATAGAATGGAGACATCCATAAAGTACAGACACCACATTGGTCAAGGTGTTCGAAATGTTATCACTATAGACGTTCAAATATGCATGGGATCCACTTTCCCCTGTATGAAGGGACTATAGAAATTAAAGCTGTTACCGATGTCATTATAATTTCAATGGAACATATCCTACCCTGCAAGCCTACGTTTCGGACCTAAAGGAACGGATGGCAGAATACAGCCATCTCAAGCAAAACTGTGACAGACCTGCCTTACTCTGAACCATGATTTATTTTGACAAACATACCAACATTTATTTATTAACATGGCAAAATGTGAAAGCCATTGTCTAACTACAATGCCGAAAAAGCTCAGCCATGCTTTTTTTACTCAATACAATACTATTGCAATGCTCTTCTCTCTGGCTACCCGGATCAGATCAAATCTTCTTCAACTGTGCTAAATACGACTGCTAGAATCCAAAACCTGCGATGCTATTATCCTGCTGTTAGCCTCTTTACACTGGCTTCCTTAGAGTTCCTGGAATTTTAAAACAACAGCTAGAGGCAGGATTTTCCCCCTATACAGTTTGCTTATTGTGGAATGATCAGCAGAACCATTTGAAAGACGCACACAGGCCTCAACCTTTCGGTCATGGACTAACCTCTTCAGTAGGTCCTCCTTTCAGTGAAGTCTGGACCAAGGGTAAGGCGAACAGCAAGCGCCATGACTGATTAACCTCCCCGGCTGTTTCTGCCTGGCTGGCTGCCATCTCTTCGCTGGAATACCCTCTCTCCAATGCCCCTGACCCTATTACAGGGGCTTCATCAATGGCTTCATCGTGTCCCCCATATCATTCTTAAGAGGATGCGTCACACCATGTCAGGCATTTTGCCAAACAAGACGTGACTGGGTTGAGTCATTGACAAGATCTTTCTGTCCAGTTTTGAGCCCCTTGTGGTGGGAGAATACTCTGCCTTGTCTCAGGGTAGTTGGTGGTCTGGCGTTATGGTTGGCAAGACTGGTGAAATAAATGACTGGTTAGCTCTGCCCAGTGGGTATCCACGACCATAGGTCTTCAACCCTCTCCTGGGGACTCCCCCACCCATCTCACAGTTTTGTTTTACCCCTGAACTAGCTCACCTGATTCAACAGGTAAAGGCTTGTTAAATTAGTTAATAAGTTGATTCAGGCGTGCTAGATCTGGGATACATGTAATAGATGGACAAATGTGATTTAATCTCTCTGTAGTATACCCAATCTGATCTGGTAACCTGTTGGATGGTAGTGTTTGATCCTTATTTTCTCTTATTCTGATTCATCTGGTTGCTTAGGAGCCCTAAGTTGAGGCCTCAGGACAACCTGCCCTCACTGTGCCTTGTCAAGTTTCTGCTCTGGAGACAGATGGCCCCTTTCTAGGGAGTCATGCTAGTCCATGTGCTGCCATGGCATCATCAAGCCAAAGCGTGACTGCATGGATATTTGCAGACCAATAGTAAACTAAACTAAGTGTCCTCCTGTATTGCTACATTTCAACAACTCACCATAGGGTTCTGAGGGTCCTCTGACACACAACTCACCAAGGAGTCCTTACTGCTATGGCAGGCCAGTCCAACATCCTATCCAGCCACCCGGCATGCTGACAATTTGAACATTTTCATTTAGAGGTGTACTCACTTTTGTTGCCAGCAGTTTAGATATTAATGGCTGTGTGTTGTGTTATTTTGAGGGGAAAGCAAATGTACACTGTTATACAAGCTGTACACTCACTACTTTACATTGTAGCAAAGTGTCATTTCTTCAGTGAAAAGTTATTTACAAAAATGTGACAGATGTACTCACTTTTGTGGGATACTGTATATTGTCCAATTAGAACCTTATGAGTCCTCCCTCTTCACTCCCAGGTTCTGCCAACTCTCCTTCACCTGCCAGCCTCTCATTTGAGACAAGACTGTGTGGTCTGGCTTGGATATGTTTTAATAGTTTTTGGTAAGACCATACAAAGTGCACAATCATATTTCAGTGGGTCCTCAGGGCCTCCAATTAGGCCACACTGCTCCTCCCAGCAGGCTTGACTTTGGTTCAAAGCTCCCCAGTCAGAAAGAACACACACTGGACTGAGGAAGTTCAGTGGCGTCCAAGTTCGTTTTACCCAGGAGGTAAAACGTGACATTCAATATGTAAGTGATGTTCATAAATGTATACAAACATGAGAACAATCATGAATCTGATTGTCTGTGGCACTTGGTGTTCCCTCTGTGAAAGCTATAGGTCTATGGCAGCAGATACAGAGACAGACACATACACAGGGACAGACACAGAGACAGACACAGACACAGAGACAGACACAGAGACAGACACAGAGACAGAGACAGACACAGACACAGAGACAGACACAGAGACAGAGACAGACACAGACACAGACACAGCAACAGGGATAGATACAGAGACGGGGACAGACACAGCAACAGGGATAGATACAGAGACAGACACAGAGACAGCAACAGGGATAGATACAGAGACAGGGACAGACACAGAGACAGGGACAGACACAGAGACAGGGACAGACACAGAGACAGGGACAGACACAGTAAGAGGGACAGACACATAGACAGGGACAGACACAGCAACAGGGATAGATACAGAGACAGACACAGAGACAGCAACAGGGATAGATACAGAGACAGGGACAGACACAGAGACAGGGACAGACACAGCAACAGGGATAGATACAGAGACAGACACAGAGACAGGGACAGATACAGAGACAGACAAATTGCCCTATAGTTTGCAGAGAAAGAGACAGGAGAAGTCGGCTATTTAATAGGCTCTTCCCTTCACATAGACCATTGGCTCCCCTGAGAAAGCAATAGGCTCCTCCCCATACAGGAACAATAGGCTCCTCCTCTCACAGAGACAATAGGCACCTCTCTGCATAGGGACAAAACAAGCCCCCATCACAGGGACAATAGGCACCTCCTCTCACAGGGACAATAGGTTCCTCCCCACACAGGGACAATAAGCTCCTCCTCTCACAGGGACAATAGGCACCTCCCCTCAGGGACAAAGCAAGCCCCGATCATAGGGACAATAGGCTCCCCCTCACACAGGGACAATAAGTTCCTCCTCTCACAGGGACAAAAGACTCCTCCCCTCACAGGGGTTGGTGGTTGGAGCATCACAATTATATGGCATTAATATGAGGATATCAGCCTGGAAAACTCATTTAATCTCAGATCATTAGGGAACCCAAATCCACTCTACACCAAAAACAGTCCCAGACCCGTGCCTCCGGCGACGATATTATAAAACAAGCTTTTTTAAGATTAATACGATTATTAAAATAAGATATTAAAAAAGACCTCCAGAAAGACCTTACATTGATTCACTGTCTGTGCTGGCTTAAATTTCTTTAAGGATCTCACGGGCTATGTCTGAAATACACCCTATTCCCCATGCAGACCACTCACTTAGAACAGAGACTTTTAGCTATATTATATGCGCAAGAACACAATGTCATTCCAGATAATATTAGCAGCAGTCAAATAAATACGAACTTATGGTAGCAGTCAAGTCAACCTCTGATATTTAGGAATAGCTTGGGTCATTTTAAACAGACCCAACGTGCAATCTGCCCCCATCATAGGAGAGTCTTGGTTCAATGAATATACTTCCAAACCAACAGACATGCTGCCTTTCATTCAAGTTAAAAATATGATGTATGCCCTGTATGCCCTGCATTCACACCCTTTGATGGGTCCACGATGAAACACTTTGGTTACAGATCCTGTTGGGTCACAGGAAGAACCTTGTCGGGTTACAGTTAGAACTCATGGTCCATGACTGATAGACAGTAATAAAACAGCAACTGCATCGAAAAACAACTGTTCCTTTGTTTTGCTCAGTATACTTCAGTCATAAATCTGCAAATGTCTTTTCATAGAAGAGTGACAAGTGGGCTCTGATACAAATTACTGTAGTTGCGGGATGCAACAATAATCAACAAACAAACACATAATAATGAACAAAAGACAGTGTAGCAGTGTTAGTACTGTCTATCTAAAGGACAGTTTCTGCTTTCTGAGGCCTGCGCGATTGCAATACTGCCTGGCTTACAGACAAAATAAATAAATAAAAACACAGCATTACATGGCTTTCAGAAGCTCTTATTCAATATTCAGTAGACTATACTACGGTGATGCTCAGAGACGGGAGAGGGGGAGAGATTCCATTAAAACAAGACTAAAACAGAGCCTGCACCAAGCTTGAAATGACTTTCGTCTCTGTGTCTCGTTCCTGCCTCTCAGTCCCCCAAGTCTCTCTCAGTCCTGTCATCTGTCTCTCTGTCCGCCGCTGAGTCTCAGCCGCTACCTCTCTCTGCATGCCCCAAATTCCCCCCTCCACCCATCTGCTCTACCCAACATTCTCTCCCACACTCTCGGCCTCACCCCCCTCCACCCATCCGATCTCCTCCACCCTCTCCCCCAACCTCCTCCCCCAAACTCTCTGCCCCAACCCCCTCCACCATCATCTCTCCTTCCCTGTTCATCCTTTCTCTCCTCCCTCCCTCACCCTTTTCCCCCTCCCCGTCCTCTCTCTCTCTCTCCTCCCTCCCTCACCCTTTTCCCTCTCCCCGTCCTCTCTCTCTCCTCCCTCCCTCTCCCTTTTCCCTCTCCCTGTCCTCTCTCTCTCCTCCCTCCCTCTCCCTTTTCCCTCTCCCTGTCCTCTCTCTCTCCTCCCTCCCTCACCCTTTTCCCTCTCCCTGTCCTCTCTCTCTCCTCCCTCCCTCTCCCTTTTCCCTCTCCCCGTCCTCTCTCTCTCCTCCCTCCCTCTCCCTGTCCTCTCTCTCTCCTCCCTCCCTCTCCCTTTTCCCTCTCCCTGTCCTCTCTCTCTCCTCCCTCCCTCACCCTTTTCCCTCTCCCTGTCCTCTCTCTCTCCTCCCTCCCTCTCCCTTTTCCCTCTCCCTGTCCTCTCTCTCTCCTCCCTCCCTCACCCTTTTCCCTCTCCCTGTCCTCTCTCTCTCCTCCCTCCCTCTCCCTTTTCCCTCTCCCCGTCCTCTCTCTCTCCTCCCTCCCTCTCCCTTTTCCCTCTCCCCGTCCTATCTCTCTCCTCCCTCCCTCACCCTTTTCCCTCTCCCTGTCCTCTCTCTCTCCTCCCTCCCTCTCCCTTTTCCCTCTCCCTGTCCTCTCTCTCTCCTCCCTCCCTCTCCCTTTTCCCTCTCCCTGTCCTCTCTCTCTCCTCCCTCCCTCACCCTTTTCCCTCTCCCTGTCCTCTCTCTCTCCTCCCTCCCTCTCCCTTTTCCCTCTCCCCGTCCTCTCTCTCTCCTCCCTCCCTCTCCCTTTTCCCTCTCCCCGTCCTATCTCTCTCCTCCCTCCCTCACCCTTTTCCCTCTCCCTGTCCTCTCTCTCTCCTCCCTCCCTCTCCCTTTTCCCTCTCCCCGTCCTATCTCTCTCCTCCCTCCCTCACCCTTTTCCCTCTCCCCGTCCTCTCTCTCTCCTACCTCCCTCTCCCTTTTCCCTCTCCCTGTCCTCTCCTCCCTCCCTCTCCCTTTTCCCTCTCCCCGTCCTCTCTCTCTCCTCCCTCCCTCTCCCTTTTCCCTCTCCCCGTCCTCTCTCTCTCCTCCCTCCCTCTCCCTTTTCCCTCTCCCTTTTCCCTCTCCCTGTCCTCTCTCTCTCCTCTCCATCTCGAAGGAGTTCTTGATTGTGAGTTCAGGATTACAGGAAATGAATTCCATCCGTTGGGACGGTCTCTGTGCTTCAGCCTCCATCAGTTTAAATGAAGAGCCTAGGGACTGTGGGAGAAGGGAAATGATGTATTCACTGAACACGGCTTCTCGCTTTAAATTTCATCATTCCTTTAACCCTGTCCTATCTGATTCACACACAATGGTTAACCGCTTCAGCTGCCCTGAGATTCACTTGTAAAGGCAATTAGATTGTAACGGAGTCAAACCAACCGTAGCACAAGAACAATAATGACTAAAGGAAGATATCAGCCCCTACCCCCTCTGGGCCCCAGTGGAAACATAGGGCACGATACGGAGACAAGGGTGCCATTGGGGACACAGGATGCACGTGCAAGGTCAGGCAAAGATCTTACGAGATGAGCTGATATCGGAGATAGTAAATCTGGCATGAGTGCAGGAGTGCCCTGGCCACACTGAACCATGGATCAGCAGGCCGTGTTATTAAGCCACCAAAGACTCCGTGGTGTTTTCTTGTGTGTTGTTGACAATGTGACTGTTCAGGACGTTAACCACTGCACCTCTATCGCTCCCCTTCTCTCTCTCTTCCTCCCCCTTCTCTCTCTCTTCCTCCCCCTTCTCTCTGTCTTCCTCAAACACTCCCATGCACGCGCACATGCAAACACACAAACGCACGCACTCCCACTCTCTCTGTCTCAATCTCTCTCTCGCCCTGCCTAGCTTACACTCTCCATTACTATATGTGCTGTTTGATAAAATGCTAATTACTCACCACATGAATTCCTCTTGGCTGAACAATAACAAACACTGGGCTTTTTTCTCAGGGCGGCGATAACCATGACAACAATTAATGAAAGTAAATGAGCAGACGAGGCGTTAAGCACAGGTCAATACAACAACATATTGATTACCAGGGGAGGGCCAAAGTAATGACGAGGAGACAAACCAAAGAACAGAGCAGACGAGAGGAGCAGATAAGGACAGGACAAGAGCAGATAATGAGTGGACAGGAGTAGATAAGGAGAGGATTTGAGAGGAGGAGTGGAGTGGTGGAAAGGGGAGGAGAGAGAGGAGTAAGACAAGAGAGAAAAAGAGCAGAAAATAAGAGAAAATGTTTAGGATCCATTAGTGCAAATTGATGAGGATGAAGGATGCATCCCTAATGTGTCCTCTGTCCTCTTATGTAAAGTTAACAGGCTAACAGAGTCCTACTGAAGATGAATCCCAAATATTTTTGAGTGCCAAGTCTCACCCACAGGCCATACTCTGTCTGGCTCCTGGCCAGGGTTAACCCTTTGTAAGAGTGAGCATCTTGAGTGGGCATCTTGAGAATTGTATAATCCATCAGATTGGAAGGAATATAATCCTGACTACAGGCCATGGTGTCTATCCAAGTAGACTCTCCCTGAGTCTGTCCTCTTGAAGCTTTCTCTTCTGTGGCAAGCTGTCCAGACTATAAATTCAGCACAGCTGCCATCCCACATGTCGGGTGGATATACATATATAATACAGATATACATACTGTATTTAGACTCATTTTGAGACACAAGACAGATGGAAATCTATTCTACTTCATTCGCTTCAAAACTTGACGCTGCAAAGTTGTATGGAGCTAAATCACAGAACACACAAACTGAAATTGGATACAGAATAAATAAAGGTCCATTGTTAGATAATGTTCATTTATTTTTAGGAAACATATATGTTTTGGGGATATCTAACATCATGGGTTGAGTGATGAAAACTATCCACCACAATTATAGGCCTCTACGTAAAAATTAACAAAAAAAAAAAACTTTATCACTCAAAACATAAGAGAAATACTTTCAATTGAGGAGAAATTGTTTTACGGAAAAATCAAGTTCTTAGTAAAAACCTTTTCTCTGAAAAACACCTCAGTATTTAGTGCATCCCAGGTCAGGGAGACCTGGGAGATGTTTTTAGAAGATCCAATGACAACCCAGTTTCAGTCAGTCAGTTTCAGTAACATACACACACCCATACACACCACAGTGAGTACACAGTTAGTACACACCACACCTGAGACCTTGTAACACTAACGAGTCACATGATACCGGGGAGGGAAAATGGCTAATTGGGCCCAATTTGGACATTTTCATTTAGAGGTGTACTCACTTTTGTTGCCAGCGGTTTAGACATTAATGGCTTTGTGTTGAGTTATTTTGAGGGGACAGCAAATGTACACTTTTATACAAGCTGTACACTCGCTACTTTACATTAGTAGCAAAGTGTCTAAAATATTTACAAAAATGTGAGGGATGTACTGCCTTTTGTGAGATACTGTATATACACACACATATATATATATATATATATATATATATATATATATATATATATATATATATTCACAACATTTGTAAATCGCTTTGCCGTATTCAAGAGGAATTCCAAAGTGCAAAAGGTATTAAAAATGGATGTCCTTGTTAGTGTATGGGCTGATAATTTATACATGTTACGAATGGCTGGATCAGTTTTTGACAAAACAGAGAATATCTTCCATGAGAGCCCATATGTCACCCTGAAGGGACTGGAGAGGCGCATTTCAACATGCATACGGACAACAGAATGGCAAGCACACAAGCACACCCATACACACTAACATAAACACACCCATACACACTAACATACACACCCATACACACTAACATAAACACACCCATACACACTAACATAAACACACCCCCATACACACTAACATAAACACACACATACACACTAACATACACACCCATACACACTAACATAAACACACCCATACACACTAACATACACACCCATACACACTAACATAAACACACCCCCATACACACTAACATAAACATACACATACACACTAACATACACACACCCATACACACTAACATAAACACACCCATACACACTAACATACACACCCATACACACTAACATAAACACACCCCCATACACACTAACATAAACACACACATATACACTAACATACACACATCCATACACACTAACATACACACCCCCATACACACTAACATAAACACACCCATACACACTAACATACACACCCATACACACTAACATTCACACACCCCCATACACACTAACATAAACACACACATACACACTAACATACACACATCCATACACACAAACATAAACACACCCATACACACTAACATAAACACACACCCATACACACTAACATACACACATCCACACACACTAACATACACACTAACATACACACATCCATACACACTAACATACACACATCCATACACACTAACATACACACACCCCCATACACACTAACATACACACCCATACACACTAACATACACCCCCATACACACTAACATACACCCCCATACACACTAACATACACACCCATACACACTAACATACACACTAACATACACCCACCCCCATACACACTAACATAAACACACACCCATACACACTTACATAAACACACACCCATACACACTAACATACACCCACCCCCATACAAACTAACATAAACACACACCCATACACACTTACATAAACACACACCCATACACACTAACATAAACACACACATACACACTAACATAAACACACCCCCATACACACTAACATAAACATACACATACACACTAACATACACACACCCATACACACTAACATAAACACACCCATACACACTAACATACACACCCATACACACTAACATAAACACACCCCCATACACACTAACATAAACACACACATATACACTAACATACACACATCCATACACACTAACATACACACCCCCATACACACTAACATAAACACACCCATACACACTAACATACACACCCATACACACTAACATTCACACACCCCCATACACACTAACATAAACACACACATACACACTAACATACACACATCCATACACACAAACATAAACACACCCATACACACTAACATAAACACACACCCATACACACTAACATACACACATCCACACACACTAACATACACACTAACATACACACATCCATACACACTAACATACACACATCCATACACACTAACATACACACACCCCCATACACACTAACATACACACCCATACACACTAACATACACCCCCATACACACTAACATACACCCCCATACACACTAACATACACACCCATACACACTAACATACACACTAACATACACCCACCCCCATACACACTAACATAAACACACACCCATACACACTTACATAAACACACACCCATACACACTAACATACACCCACCCCCATACAAACTAACATAAACACACACCCATACACACTTACATAAACACACACCCATACACACTAACATAAACACACACATACACACTAACATAAACACACCCCCATACACACTAACGTACACACACCCATACACACTAACATAAACACACCCATACACACTAACATAAACACACACATACACACTAACAAAAACACACACCCATACACACTAACATAAACACACCCATACACACTAACATAAACACACACATACACACTAACATAAACACACACCCATACACACTAACATAAACACACACATACACACTAACATAAACACACACACATACACACTAACATAAACACACCCATACACACTAATATAAACACACACATACACACTAACATAAACACACCCATACACACTAACATAAACACACCCCCATACACACTAACATAAACACACCCCCATACACACTAACATAAACACACCCATACACACTAACATTAACACACACATACACACTAACATTAACACACACATACACACTAACGTACACACTCCCCCATACACACTAACATAAACACACCCCCATACACACTAACATTAACACACACATACACACTAACATACACACACCCATACACACTAACATACACACCCATACACACTAACATACACACACACATACACACTAACGTACACACACCCCCATACACACTAACATACACACATCCATACACACTAACATACACACACCCCCATACACACTAACATACACACACCCATACACACTAACATACACACACCCATACACACTAACATATGTCAGCACTTACACAACAGAACTCTGCCTATAAGGCAGACTAATATAAAGACTGCAAATAGAAAAGCTAAATGAAAGATTAACAAAACTAAACAAAAAAAACGAGGAACAGAAAGACAGACAAACAGAAAGACAAAGACAGACAGCTAAAGGGACAGACATACAGAAAGATAAGCAGAAAGTAAGATGCAAACCGAAAGATAGACAGACAGACAAATAGACAAACAGTCTGATAAACAGAGAGATAAAGAAACAGTCAGATAAACAGACAGACAGATTGACTGAATCCTTGTGTTTATTAATGGACAAATGAGATTAATCCATGTGTTTATTAATCAGAGGACATATGAGATTAATCCATGTGTTTATTAATCAGAGGACATATGAGATTAATCCATGTGTTTATTAATCAGAGGACATATGAGATTAATCCATGTGTTTATTAATCAGAGGACATATGACAGGTGGGTAATGGAGAAATTGCCTTGTTAGATGGCATCACAATTCATACACTTTTCATACAGACCAAACACAAACACACATGCACAGTAACAAACATGCAGTGAATCAGTGGAATAAACTGTGTGCTTGTGTGTGTGTGTGTGCAGATTAATGACATGATGATGGGTGTAACTGTAAATGAAAACCGCACCCACTGCTTAGTTTTACAGCTGCACACAACATGATAGAACAACGCCAACACAGAAATTAACAAACGCACAAACACACACTAACACAGAACACAATTACACAAGCACTCACACACACCTAGATTCAAACACAGAAAATAACACACAAACAAGCACACACTAATACAGTACACACACTCACACACAGACACACTAATACAGAACACAAATACACAAGCACTCACACGCACCCACACGCACACACTCATACAAAACACAAATGCACAAGCACTCGCACACGCAAACACTATATTAGTACATTATTTGTACACACAATGCATTATACAGTACACACACGAGCACACACACTACTGTTTTGCAAACCCTGTGGGGACCCAGAGAACCGAGTTCCCTCTTCTCTAACATTACCCTAATCCTAACCTTAACCTCAGTAAAATGCCTGAATTTAAACTACACATATGTGTGTTTTCCCCTAAATGGAAGCACCATGCTGGAAATTGAATTTTCCCTAGTTGGGACCAGCCCCCAAAAAACCTGTGATCTCACACATGCAAACATTCACACATACAGTTAGGTCCGGAAATATTTGGACACTGACACAATTTTCATTATTTTGGCTCCGTACGCCACCACAATGACTTTCAGCTTAAATTAAAAAAATATTGTCTGAAACGTTTAAGAATTGCAACCATTTTCATACACAGTCCCCTTTATTTCAGGAGCTCAGATGCAGCTTCAGGCCTTTACTGTTTCTTTGTGGGTCTTTCTGCCTTAAGTTTTGCCTTCAGCAAGTGAAATCCTGTTGTGGGGGTAGGCGTTAGCTTCTGTCCACTTTGCATGTATGCATGCCCATGCCATCACACTGCCTCTACTGTGTTTTACAGATGATGTGCTATGCTTCAGATCATGAGTCGTTCCAAGCCTTCTCCATACTTTTTTCTTCCCATCATTCTGGTACAGATTGATCTTAGTTTCATGTGTCCAAAGAATGCTGTTCCAGAACTGGGCTGGCTTTTTTAGATTATTTTTGGCAGTCTAATCTAGCCTTCTTTTTGAAGCTTAAGAATGGTTTCACCTTTTTGCTCTCATGAAATCTTCTCTTTATGGTAGACTTGGATAATGATATTCTGTGTTGTGAAAGGGTTTTTCTTTACCATGGAAAGGATCCTACCATCATCCACCACTGTTGTCTTCCGTGGACGTCCAGGTCTTTTTGTGTTGCTGAGCTCATCAGTGCACTTTTTAATCTCAAAATGTCCTTAATAACTTGTTGATTTTGGCCACTCCTAATGTTCCTGCTATCTCTGATGGATTTTTCTTTTTGCAGCCTAAGGATGGCCTGTTTCACTTGCAGTGAGAGCTCTTTTGACCGCATGTTGTGGGTTCACAGCAACAGCTTCCAAATGCGACTGCCACACCTGGAATCAAATCCTGACCATTTACCTGCCTAATTGATGAAGAAATAACAAAGGAATAGCTGACATACACTGCGTGCACAGTTATTAGGCAAATCGTATTCCTCAAGATTTATTTTATCGTTGAACAAACACAAAGCTCTCAGTCAATGCAAAATATCATTGAACCTCAAACCTTAATGTTTAACAAAGGAAAAATTAGTTTTGATCTTTCTCAGGAGAATACATGTGTGCACAATTATTAGGCAACTAAATTACAAAAATATTTTCTCCAACTCACTTGTTTATTAAATTTTTTTTTAGTAAGTGCAACAAATAAGTAACACAAAAGGAAAATTTGTTTCTGGCCTTTCAAAAAATAGCCAACCTTCTTTTCAATAACTGCCATGAGCCTTCCATCCCTGCAGTCTGTCAGTTTCTTGATTTGTTCACGATCAACTTTCGCTGAAGCAGCAACCACAGCCTCCCAAATGCTGTTCAAAGAGGTGTACTGTCTTCCCTGACTGTAAATATCAAATTTGAGAAGGGTCCACAAGTTCTCAATAGGATTTTAGTCAGGCAAGGAAGGGGGCCAGGTCATTATTCAGGCATCTTTGAGGCCCTTGCTTGCTAGCCAAGCAGTGGAGTACTTGGATGCATGTGATGGAGCATTGTCCTGCATGAAGATCACGGCCTTCTTGAATGCTGAGGACTTCTTCCTGTACCACTGCTTGAAGAAAGTATCTTCCAGAAACTGGCAGTAGGTTTGGGAGTTGAGTTTCAGTCCATCTTGAAACCCAAAAAGGTCCAACTACCTCATCCTTAATGACAGCAGCCCAAAGCAGTACCCCTCCTCCACCTGGCTGGTGCCTGACTCAAAGTGGTGCCATGTGTCCATTAGTGATCCAGCCACAGGCCTGTCCATCGGGTCCATCAAGAGTCACTCACATTTAATCTGTACATAAAACCTTTGAAAAATCTGTCTTCAGGTATTTCTTTGCCCAATCTATACGCTTCAACGTGTGAATCTTATTCAGTGGTGGTCTTCTTTCAGCCTTCTTGACCTTGGCCATGTCTCTGAGCACTTGGTACCTCTGGACACTCCAGGTGGGTTCCAGTTCTGGAATACGGTGGGACTGGAGGATAATGGGTTCCTGGTAGCTTCACGTTTAATTATTTTCAAGACTTTTGCAGTTCATTTGCATCATTTCTTCTCCATGCATTTTTTGCGCCCCAGTTGACTATTCACAACAAAACGTTTGAGTGTGTGGTGGTGACGACTCAATAGTTCAGCCATTTCAAGAGTGTTGCATCCGTCTGAAAGGCATTTTACAATTTAGGACTTTTCATTGTCAGTTAAATCTCTTGGCCAATTTTACCTGAGGTCATGAAGCTGCCTAATAATTATACACACCTTGATATAAAGTGTTATTCACTGTTTCCACACCCTCCCCCATTATACAAATACATGTCACCTGAAAATGATTCAATCCAATGAGCATTCAAGTTCATATGGTTTGGAGTTGGAAAATGTGCATAGAAATAATAATACCATCAGAATACTCAATTGCCTAATACTTGTGCACGCAGTGTAGTTCCATAAAACAGCTTTTGAGTAAATTGTCCAATTACTTTTGGTCCCTTGAAAAATAGGGGGCTGCATATTAAAGAGCTGGATTTCTTAAACCCTGAGACAGCACTTTAAGCCCATAGTCATTATTTAACTGTAACATGAATATATTTTGATAAACAGACAAAATAATAGTGTCAGTGTCCAATTATTTCCGGACCTAACTGTACATACATACATGCATACATACATACAGACGATTGCTATCTGGAAAGAGTTCAGGAGAAGGAATCCACTCAAGTGAAATGAAACGCAGGGACAGGGATAAAATAGGGGGCTGGGATTAGAGAGGGAGAGAGACAGGTATGTGATAGGGGTCTGGGATTAGAAAGAGATGGAGAGAGAGACAGGGATAGGATAGGGCTCTGGGATTAGAGAGAGAGGGAGAGAGAGAGACAGGTATAGGGCGCTGGGATTAGAGAGAGAGAGAGAGAGAGAGACAGGTATGGGATATGGGGCTGGGTTTAGAGAGGGAGAGAGACAGGTATGGGATAGGGGGGCTGGCCTAAGAGAGAGAGACAGGAAAACCAACAGACACATATTTGCATGAGGGTTGTGACAGACGGACTGGTCTCCTCCTCTCTACTCCTCCTCCCTCCTCTCCTCCTCTTTCCTGTCTTTTCCTTGTATTATGATTGCTGTACATGTGACTAATGTCTATACATTAGGGCTGCAACGATTAGTCGACATAATCGAAGATGTCGATTATAAACATTTGTCGAACTTGGAATTACAGTGTCGACCCGTCGTTCCAGTGTTGTTCTTAAGGGCAATTTTAGCACTTTTGCCCTTCAGACTATTTCTGGTTGTTCATTTGTAATTGCAATGCACTACAGGAAGTGCTGGGGGCAGTATCGCTTCCACTGTCTGCCATGACTGCAAGGCTACTCATGAAGAAGTGTGAATGATGGAGCAGCGGAGAGAAAGATTGAAACTTTCAGCAGTATGGGAGCATTTCAGCAAAAACACACCAGTGAAACAAGTTCAGTGCAAACGCCGTAAAGCAGAGTTGACATTTCACGGCAGCACTACGGTGATGCATGAACATCTTAAACGCAAGCACCCTGGAGCTGTGATGTCTGCTCCAGATGGGTAAGTTCTAGGGACCATTTCGTGCTTTAGTCAACTAGCTATAATGTTAGTATCGTAATGTTTGTTAGTTTACCCGTCGGAAAACAAGGTCTCATGGATGGTGCTGGTTAAGACAACGCTATTTCAGTTGTTAACTAACGCGTTAAGTGCAATATTAAATCAGTGAATTATAGGAGTAGCCTACCTTGTCTCGTCGTCTTCCCTATTTTTTTCCCCTCGCGTTGATACTATTATTCATTCTGAATAGTAAACCTGCTCCACTTAACGGTAGCTAGTTAGTTTGCGTGTTGGAGTGTGTCAGTAATTCAGTTGTAAGTTATTTAATTAGTTAAATGTTTTAATTAGCATAGCCAGTACCCTGTGAACTGTATCTGTGATAAACTATGATACATAACCTTCAACATGTTAATTAATGCAGGTTATTGTTTTGTTCTTTCTGTTTTCATAGTACTAAGCAAAGGCGTGTGGATGAGTTTGTCCCGAAGAGAGGTTCATGCACCCCTGAAGTCTTGATAGAGAGCATCCTCAACATGGTTATCAATGACATGAGACCATTAAAGCCCTCATCTCCAACCATTGATAAACACATTCCATCCAGGTTACACCTTACCTTCCAGAACTCATTTTACACAGCTCATGGAGGCAAAGTATGAAGCTACTCTTGGTAAGGTTAAAGATGCTCTTAAATCAACCAAGATCAAGATTTCCCGGACAGCTGATGCCTGGACCAGTGTTGCCACAGAGGCATATCTTGGCATCACATGACCGGGAGCTCACTAGCTTCTGCCTCACAACCATGCCGCTGGAAGAACGGCACACTGGACCCAGCATTGCTTCATGGATTGAGCAGACTGTGGAAAGGTTAGAGATCCCTTCAAATGAGATGGTGGTGGTTGTCCATGACAATGGCTCCAACATCGTGCTGGCTGCAAACATTTTGCAGGACAGGCATGGGTAGATGTCCGCTGCCACACTTCACAGTTTGTGGTGAATGGTGCACCGAAACACACACAAGGAGCACCAAGGTGTCTCATGGAGCACTTTAAACAAAGTGAACTGGCTTCAAGCAAGCGGAAGACCAAGCAGAAACAGATACCTGTCCAGGACGTCTCTACCAGGTGGAGCAGCACCTATTATATAACTCGCCTACTGGAACGGAGATGGCCACTAACAGCAACTTTGTCTGACCAGGCAGTAACACAGAGGGGGGGGGGGGGGGGGGGGAATTCCTATACCTCAAAGCTGATCAGTGGACCCTGCTAGAGGAACTGGCTCTCCAGGCCTTTGAATGTGCCACTGTCTACTTGAGTGGTGAAAGCTATGTGACAGTCTCTGCCCTGCCTGCTCTGGTCAGAGGGCTTTGGAAGTCCACCCACACTGCCTATGGTACAGCTCCTGTGCAGGCCTTCCAGGCAGCTGCTTCAGAGGAGGTCACTGAACACTGGTCAAGAGAGGTCACCATCACAGATGATAACCCAAGCTAACAGATCATTGCAGCTGCACTAGACCCAAGATTTCGGAAACTGAAATTCCTGACACCAGAGGACGGGTTCAGTGTTCAGAATAAAGTATAAGCTCTGGCCCGACAATCCATGGATGGGAGTACTACTGTGAAGAACCAGTGCCCCAGTGGAATTGAAGAAGCCACAGCCTCAGCTGAGGGAGCTCCAAAAAGGTCTGTTTGAGCTCTGCATTCACTGCTTGGATGTGACTCAACAGACAGTGACAGTGAGACCAATGAACAGGATGTGCACAACAAAGTGATCACAAACGAAATAAGATCTATTTATTTAAATAGGAACAGCGCATATCAATGAACATTTAAAATAAAATGTAACATGCCAGATTTAGCCACCAGGCAAATTTTCATCCGTTGTCCCATGGCAGGTGCTGATGTACATTGGAGAGCAGCCCATCGCAAAGACAGAATGTCCCCTGTCTTGGTGGAAGTTGAATGAGGCAAAGTATCCAACTCTTGCATCATTAGCCAAATCATTCTTGTGCATTCCTGCTACTTCTACTCCCTCTGAGTGTCTCTTCACAGCAGTTGGGAACATCACCTCAAAGAAGAGAGCCAGCCTTGCTCCAAAGCATGTGAATATGCTTATGTTTCTGCACTGCAATTTAAAATGTGTAAACTATTGTTGATGGTTATTTTGGAAGAAGTTAGTTATATTTTGATTTTGACTTTTGGACTTCCAGACCCAACAAGATTTCATATAGGATGGACTATTTTTCTACTTTTATGTCACTTTAAGCAAACTTAAACAGCCCTCCACGCTGGGGCAAAGGCTGCTATTATGGGTTAAAAATGTACACATTCTTTTCATTTAAAAGAGTACTTGCACTATAATGTGTATTATTTAATGGATGTATTTAATTTTTTATTGGGATCATGTATTAATGTACAAATAAATTTGATTAAGCTAGCAAAGCTTAAGTTTCATGTTTCATGGGTCATTATTTTAATTTGCTATGGGAACTTATGTTATGTTAAGGCAGAGACTGGACAAATAGGTGACATTCACAGGTGTGCAGACCTAAGCAGGTGAAGTAAAACATGCACTGGAGCCCGGTTCAGGAGCCCCGCCCACAGGAAGCAGAGATGGAGGGTGTGACAAAATGAATAGTTGACAAATCTAAAAGATTATCAACAGATTAGTTGACTACCAAAATATCATTAGTTGCAGCCCTACTATGCATCAGCCAGAAATGGTACTGAGGTTCTCCTGCTCCTGACACAGAGTCATTGCTGGACCTTTGTGATAGTGTCTTGGTGTTAGGCAGCTGTGAGTTTGGCCCTTTCTGTGATAGTGTCTTGGTGTTAGGCAGCTGTGAGTTTGGCCCTTTCTGTGATAGTGTCTTGGTGTTAGGCAGCTGTGAGTTTGGCCCTTTCTGTGATAGTGTCTTGGTGTTAGGCAGCCGTGAGTTTGGCCCTTTCTGTGATAGTGTCTTGGTGTTAGGCAGCCGTGAGTTTGGCCCTTTCTGTGATAGTGTCTTGGTGTTAGGCAGCTGTGAGTTTGGCCCTTTCTGTGATAGTGTCTTGGTGTTAGGCAGCTGTGAGTTTGGCCCTTTCTGTGATAGTGTCTTGGTGTTAGGCAGCCGTGAATTTGGCATAGGGGCTGTTTGTGGTATCAGGATGAATTAAGTGATGCTATGTTTGTGTAAACACCCACGGTTCTACAATGTAGGCCTAGGTCTAACAGCCACGGTTCTATAATGTAGGCCTAGGTCTAACAGCCATGGTTCTATAATGTAGGCCTAGGTCTAACAGCCACGGTTCTATAATGTAGGCCTAGGTCTAACAGCCACGGTTCTACGCTGAAGATCCAATGGTTCAGCCACGCCACATGACAGTAAGGTGCTCTAAGTCAGATCCTCAGTTATTTTCTGAGACACGTGAGCCCCAGAGAGGCCTGCCAACTACACAGCACAACCCAGTTCCCTGGTCTCCCATCGCCACAGGAGCAGACCTGCCGTTCTGCAGCAATGGACAGGACGCGCTCCTCGGCACTGCGAGACGCTGCTCAGTTAGGTGGCTGAAAGGCCGGGCGAAGCTGGGAGCATTGTGCTGACGTCGGAGATTCCTCCAACCGTGCCCGGCGCCAGATGCCTTCCATGGGCAGCTGTTGTCGTGGCGACGTGGCGACGGTTGCTCTATGCCCGGCTGGCACATCCAGCATAACAAAACAGATCCGCTGCTTCAACCCGACACAGCTGTTCTGGTTCCTCTCCATCACGCACTCTCCCTCCTTACCAGTCATCAATCTTCCTCTCTTTCCTCCTTTCTCTGTGACTCTGTTCCCCTGTCGCACCCCTGTCTCTGCCTCTTACGCTCCCTCTCCCCTTCTCTTCCTTTCGTCCTGACAACACAACTCGTTCTTCTTCTCTTTCTCTCTCTCTACCTCACGCTATCACCCTCCATCTTCTCTCTTTCCCTTATTACTCTGTTGCTTCTTCTTCTTCTCCCTCCCTGGCCCTCTGTTTCCCTCTCCTCCCCCTGGTAGAGGTAATAAATCAACCCAGTGACTTGGTAGCGATGGCGAGATGGAAATCGTCCGATTAACGAGACCCAAGACACCCTAGATGCTCATGTTCAGAAGGACGAATTTGCAAATTGCAGACGTTACATTGGAGCTTTACATGGTGAAAACACACAGACACACGCTGAAGTCTCCCCCCCCCCCCAACGCACCCCCTCAGAGACGGACAACATTCTGCAGTACAACAGGACACACGCAAACTCTTTCAAATCCGACCGCTAAGGTTCACGGCACAGTGGGAGGATTCCAGTTAAGGTAATTTTTTTTTGTCCATCGAGCCCCTTTACATCAACAACACGGCACCACTGAACTTCACAAAGACAACAGAGAACGACGTGGACGGAACCCAGACCACCACAAGACTCTACGTGCAGATAAAGGGGTGGGAATTATTGTCAGTTATTTGTTACGACGTGTTTGGCTCACACTGATAAGAAGGCTTGCTTTCATGTTCTGGTGCCTCGGATGACTGCATACGTTAGTGTGGTTTAAAGCACGGAGCTGTGCGCTGGCATGTGTAGGCTGTGCAGAGCAGAGGGAGAGGCCCTATTTGAAAAACCACACACTCTCATGTGCAACTGCATTGATGTTGATGCTCGTCTGTGATTGGTTATCTCTGGACGTGTGTGTGTGTGTGACTACAGTATGTGCTGTGATGTATTTTTTAGTAATGCTTTTAGATACAAACATGTCAACAATGCTTCCTCCATGGGAACGTTCCATGGATTCGATTTAATGTAATATTTTTTTTCTGCTTCACAGGTGATCACACGTAACTGCGTTATTTTTTTTTTGTGGGGGTTTACAACACTGACTCAAACAGAAGAGAGACATCTAGGGTGGGACTAGATGACCTTTGTAGTCTTCATCTCTACTAGAATGTTCTCTGCTGCTAATCTTTTAGACTTGAAGGCAGCTGTCCAGATTCTCGGGTGAAGGTCTTCAGAGGGTTCACTATGATCACAGTCTTCTTCTTCCACTCAGTCTTGTTGTTCATCTTTTCCTCTCTGCCTTTATTCCTCTCTGTTCCCTTACAGTTCTGGTAACATCCCAGGTCTGCCAAATCAGCCTTATGCTGTGGAATCAATTCAGGTAAATTCACTAATCTGCCTCTCTTCATTACCCTTCAACGCTGCAGAATCATAACGAGAACATCCCCCGTGTGTAAGGGTTGAAACCACTTCCTCTGTCCACATGCAAGTCGGAGAGGAGAAATTGGGGAGGGGTAAGTGTGTATGCCTACTCAGTCGGTCATCACCACAGCATTCAGTTGTGTGTGGAGTGTGACTGAGAGGGGTGTGTGTGTGGAGTTTGACTGAGAGGGGAATGTGTGGAGTGTGTGACAGAGAGGGGTGTGTATGTGGAGTGTGTGACTGAGAGGGGTGTGTGTGTGGAGTGTGTGACCGAGAGGGGTGTGTGTGTGGAGTGTGTGACCGAGAGGGGTGTGTGTGGAGTGTGTGACTGAGAGGGGTGTGTGTGACTTAGAGGGGTGTGTGGAGTGTGTGACAGAGGTATGTGTCTGTGGAGTGTGTGACTGAGAAGGATGTGTGTGTGGTGTGTGACTGAGAAGGATGTGTGTGTGGTGTGTGACTGAGAAAGATGTGTGTGTGGAGTTTGTGACTGAGAGGGATGTGTGTGTGGAGTGTGACTGAGAGGGATGTGTGTGTGGAGTTTGACTGAGAGGGATGTGTGTGTGGAGTTTGACTGAGAGGGGAATGTGTGGAGGGTGTGACAGAGAGGGGTGTGTATGTGGAGTGTGTGACTGAGAGGGGTGTGTGTGTGGAGTGTGTGACCGAGAGGGGTGTGTGTGGAGTGTGTGACTGAGAGGGGTGTGTGTGGAGTGTGACTGAGAGGGATGTGTGTGTGGAGTTTGACTGAGAGGGATGTGTGTGTGGAGTTTGACTGAGAGGGGAATGTGTGGAGGGTGTGACAGAGAGGGGTGTGTATGTGGAGTGTGTGACTGAGAGGGGTGTGTGTGTGGAGTGTGTGACCGAGAGGGGTGTGTGTGGAGTGTGTGACTGAGAGGGGTGTGTGTGGAGTGTGTGACTGAGAGGGGTGTGTGTGGAGTGTGTGACTGAGAGGGGTGTGTGTGACTTAGAGGGGTGTGTGGAGTGTGTGACAGAGGTATGTGTCTGTGGAGTGTGTGACTGAGAAGGATGTGTGTGTGGTGTGTGACTGAGAAGGATGTGTGTGTGGAGTTTGTGACTGAGAGGGATGTGTGTGTGGAGTGTGACTGAGAGGGGTGTGTGTGTGGAGTTTGAGTGAGAGGGATGTGTGTGTGGAGTGTGTGACTGAGAAGGATGTGTGTGTGTGGAGTGTGTGACAGAGAGGGGTGTGTATGTGGAGTGTGTGACTGAGAGGGGTGTGTGTGGAGTGTGTGACTGAGAGGGGTGTGTGTGACTTAGAGGGGTGTGTGGAGTGTGTGACTGAGAGGGGTGTGTGTGGAGTGTGTGACTGAGAGGGATGTGTGTGACTTAGAGGGGTGTGTGGAGTGTGTGACTGAGAGGGGTGTGTGTGTGGAGTTTGTGACTGAGGGGGATGTGTGTGTGGAGTGTGTGACTGAGAAGGATGTGTGTGTGGTGTGTGACTGAGAGGGATGTGTGTGTGGTGTGTGTGACTGAGAGGGATGTGTGTGTGGTGTGTGACTGAGAGGGATGTGTGTGTGGAGTTTGACTGAGAGGGATGTGTGTGTGGAGTGTGTGACTGAGAGGGATGTGTGTGTGGTGTGTGACTGAGAGGGATGTGTGTGTGGTGTGTGACTGAGAGGGATGTGTGTGTGGAGTTTGACTGAGAGGGATGTGTGTGTGGTGTGTGACTGAGAGGGATGTGTGTGTGGTGTGTGACTGAGAGGGATGTGTGTGACTGAGAGGGATGTGTGCAGAATGTGTTTATGGAGATTAATCTATTGTATTGTAGCCAGACAGAAAGGCAGACAGACAGCCAGGTGGGCAGACAGGTAGACTGACAGAAAGACAGGCCAAGGCTGATTTCTGGTGACATAGCTGGAGCCAGTCCACAACAGCCATTGCAGCTGGTGACACAGCAGGGCATAGACACAGAAGCCCTCACCACACCCTAAATCATGTGTGATGTCTTGGTTTTCAGCGTAGAGCAAGGCTGCAGGGCTGGAGAACAAACCAACATATTTCAGACAACCCGAAATAATCTGCCATACCACAACACTCTTGCCATGTCCTGAGACAACACAATCTCCTCAACCATGGAGACATCAGCAATGCCAGCTTTTTAGCTTCTAGCCATTAAGCCTTCTGCTCTCCTCCTCCCCTCCAAGCTTCCTTCCCTCCATTCCTCACTCCTCCCCTCCATGCTTCCTTTCCTCCCATATGTGCCCTCCCCCCCTCTTTCTGTTCTTTCTCAACCAACAGTATCTCTCTCTCTGTCTCTTGGCCACTCTCTACAGCTATAAACAGACTAGTCTCTTGGACATAAGAATACAATAACTCCCTCCCCTACCATCTTCCCATCTCCTTCTCCTCTTCGTTTGGGCCTTCCGCCAGGTAGCCTCCACCACCCACCCACACACACACACACACACACACACACTACAGGTTCCATACCCCATTGTGTTGCTGCTAGGTCCAACAACACACGATACATCACCGTGGACACAACATGACTGAACTGTGCGTTTGTGTGTATTGTGTGTGTGTGTGTGTTAGGCACGACGTATTGTCCCATCCATAACAGCCAGTGTTAATAGCCTCGACCGACAACGTTAATTTGTCATCAACAACAATGAGGCCAATGAAGAGAGATAGAATACACTCCTGGGAACGGGCGCCGCTTTCTACAGGAGCGGGCGGCGCCAGACATGGCCGTGTTACACACACCCAGGCACACACACACACACACACGCACGCGCGCATCACCCAGACCGGAGACCAAAGTAACGCCGGCCAGTGGTGCAATTATGGTGGTTTATCTGTGTTGTCACTTTATTGCTCCGTTCTGACAGGCCAGATGAGCTGTGCCACGACGACGGACCCAGCCCAGATGGACCTGGGGGAGGGAGAGAGGTTCTGACCCTGAAAACCTGTAACAGGGTCTCACAGACTGGCTTAAAGAGTTCTGGCGCGACGGACCGCGGACCAGCACAGCTGTTTAACGGAGTGTTGGTTTTCACCTGATTCCCACCGGGCTGAAAAGGACGGGCTGCACCAGAATCCGTACGGTGATGAACTGCCTGAAACTGTGACAGTGAGTTGATCGATAGGTTCCGAACATTAATGTGAACCACAGAAACGCATCCTTCGTCCTTTGGTAACGACCCCTTCTGCTTCCACGGCGACTGGGACTGTAGGAGCCGTCAATCGTCCCATTAGCAATCACACACACGCTCACACACACGCACACACGCACGCACACACTGGCCAAGCATTTCACACCTCTCCTATTCCTCTAGCATGGGCTACTCACTGCAATGAACGAAGTCTGCATTATGCTTCTCCTGACTGGTCCTTCCTGGACTGTTCTGTTAGCGAGACAAAAAGTTCTACAATGAACTGTGATTTCATGTGATTTCATTTGTGCGGTCAGTGTCCATAACTTTCATGTTTTTTGTCCCAGCCGTGCCTCAGACAGAAAAGAAAAGTAAAGCATTTCCAGTTTCTTTGCCAGATAAATGTTTTAGAATTCATCCTATAATTTTATATGTTGGGCTCTGTCTGGTTTTAATGCTGTAAACTGGTGTGTGATAATCTCATCCTATTATCTACATTTCTGGTGCAGGGAACAAGAAATACACACAAACACATATAAATAAATACACACATCACACACACACACACACACACACACACACACACACACAGACAAACAAACAAACACACCACGTTGTTTAAAACATGGAATTGTGGGAACATGACTGAAAACCGAGAAGAGCAGGGGATCTTATGGTTGCTATGGCAGTGCTGGATAAAGAGACAGCAACCAGCATGGACAAGACTGTAGACCAGACTGTAGACAAGACTGTAGACCAGACTGTAGACCAGAAAATCATCCAGAACTGGGATCAGAATGTTGGCCAGAACATAGGCAAGAACATTGTCCAAATTGTTTACCAGACCATGGACCAGAACATAAGCCAGAATATGATGCAGAACATGTACCATATCATGGATGAGAACGTGGACAGAAGGTAGACCAGAACATTGTGGTCCAGAATATCATTCAGAATGTGGACAGTAGACCGGAACATCACCAAGAACATCGTCCAGAATGTGGACCAGAAGGTAGTCTTGAATGTGGACCAGAAGGTAGTCCATAATGCGGAACAGAAGGTGGTCCAGAATGTGGACCAGAAGGTAGTCCAGAATGTGGACCAGAAGGTGGTCCAGAATGTGGTCCAGAAGGTAGTCCAGAATGTGGTCCAGAAGGTAGTCCAGAATGTGGACCAGAAGGTGGTCCAGAATGTGGACAAGAAGGTAGTCCAGAATGTGGACCAAAAGGTGGTCCAGAATGTGGTCCAGAAGGTGGTCCAGAATGTGGACAAGAAGAACAGTTCTGCCTCTCTCCATCATTAGTGGATATATGATTGCCTGTCCTCCTCAGACACATCGACCTTGTGAGGATGTTTATCTGTACCAACTATCATCATTATGGTTTTACAACCGGAAGAGCAACGTTTCAATTTAATCTTTGTCATGAAAACAGTTTCTAAATTGAATACCCATGGTTGCAACAGACGCTGAAATGACTACAAAAGGAAGACGTGAAATCTGAATAATCAAATCCGTAGTCAGAGACACAATAGATCTAGTTCAGCTTTGAGGCATCTTTCTCATATTGCTAACATCACAACCTCATCATTCCTGTTCCTTTGTTCCGCACAAACTCTCACACACACACACGTACTGGCACGTACGCACAAACATAGGCTCACACACAGACATAAACACACAATCACAAAGGCAATCAGTCACATGCACACACACACACACACACACACACAAAGGCATATACACAAAAGCACACACACAAACAGGCGTGACATATGATAGAATCCTGTAGAATAATTCAATTGCCTTGCAAAACATAGTTAGCATTTGACAAATTGGACGGAGTGCAATCCATGATCATCCATTTTCACCAGCATCTCTCTCTCTGTGTCTGTCTCTCACTCTCTGTCTCTCTTTTCTCTCTCTGTCTGTCTCTTATTCACACTCTCTCACTTCTCTCTCTCTCTCTCCCTCTCTCTCTCTCTCTTCTCTTCATCTCTCTCTTGCCATTCTCTCACATCAGCCCCCACGATGCACTGGGAGCCTCACACAGTGTCGCCTAAGCATCTCTACAGCTGTGTTCGATTACAGTGTGTGGACATGCACGTACGCACACACACACACACACACACACACCAGCACACTCTCACACACACACACACAAACACACAGTGGATCTCTGCAGCTGTGTTGGATTATAGCAAGCGTGCGGGAAACGCACACACACACTCACACACACTCACACAAATGCTTATACCTACACACGCACACACGCACACACAGACACACACACACTACGACTGTGTTCCTGTGCATCACGTGGGGGGAGGGGGGTCCAGGTGAGATTCCATCATAACTATTATTAGCTGAGTCTCGGTAGTGCATCTATCACATCACCTAAAGGTCACCCTGACCTCAATATAAACACAGAGAAAAACTACCAGGCGGCTCGCTAATAAAATCCACGACGGATAGTTCAGCCACAGCGAGTCCATCTTCCTTTCACTTTTAATAAGCTACCTCAGAGAGAGTAACTGATTCTGGGCCATATTTAGCGGGCTTGTCTTAGCGTGGCTAGATGGCTCTACTGAGTGTTAGCCTTAGTCAGTGTTGTTGAATAAGGCCAGTACGATCACTAGGCACCAGGCGGTGCCAGAGGAAGGCCAGAAAAATTGTCAATGACCCCAGACACTCAAGACACAGACTGTTCTCTATATGGCTGGAGTACTACAGGAATATCAAGACACAGACTGTTCTCTATATGGCTGGAGTACTACAGGAATATCAAGACAAAGACTGTTCTATATATGGCTGGTGTACTACAGGAATATCAAGACAAAGACTGTTCTCTATATGGCTGGAGTACTACAGGAATATCAAGACAAAGACTGTTCTCTATAGAGCCACACTGGAAGAGTTGCCTACTGCCCCAGAGCCTCAGGCCTGTAACTGACAGAACCCTACACAGCGTCTACCCCCAAGCTGTGACTGCTAAACCAGGCTGCCAATAGTATCAAATAATCTCGCTATCCACATTTGTCCCTTTAATTCTACTGCATTCTTACTTCATGCACAAGTACTGTACACACACACACAACTTCCATTGTTCATCTCCTATCCACTGCCACCCTCACCAATGGGTAAATAAAGTGAAATTACCACTAATTGGGGGGGAGGGGGGTCAAAGGTCACCTTAGCAGTGAGACTAGACAGTGTTAAGATGCCCACATCTCACAGCCCATCACCCAGCAAACAAACAACCAGCTGATTAGGCAGTTTTGACTGATCCATCCCCTCATTAGTTTCACTAGTTTCCTCATTTGTTTCCCTAGTTTCCTCATTAGTTTCACTAGTTTCCTCATTAGTTTCTCTAGTTTCTTCATTAGTTTCCCTAGTTTCCTCATTAGTTTCCCTAGTTTCCTCATTTGTTTCCATAATTTCCTAGTTAGTTTCCCTAGTTTCCTCATTAGTTTCCCAAGTTTCCTCATTAGTTCCCCCAGTTTCTATTTTCATTTCCCCAGTATCCTTATTTGTTTCCCCAGTTTCCTTGCTAGTTTCCCAAGGCCACGACGGATAGGAATCTCTCATTATCCTCCGGTTTAAGAGACTCAATGGCGGAAGAACTGCTGGTAACAATGATCTGTTTTTCCACTCACACACAGTACCTTTGTGAAGATAATACCACTTTATTGATCACACATATGTCAATTATTCTGCTATGGTTTATGTAATTCATGTGATTCTCCCCCGAAAAGAATGGTCCTTTGTGTAGAATCAGACACAGGTGTCCAATAATAACTGTAGCTTCAGCTCTGGGAAATCGGTGACACCCTATGGCCTTGACAGCCTGCAAGGCACAGAAGAACATATTGTTTTCAAAAAAACAAAAATCCAGTGACTGAACATCTGAAACAATCGGTCCCGTGACAAGAGAACCCTAGATACAGCATGTTAGAGTATAATAACCATGCGAAAGACCGTCCCCCTACATCCTTGCCACTTAGGGTAGACAGGGTTACTTCTTTGAAGAATACTATTGATTGCTGCAATCAAGGTTTTTCCCTGGGTACCTGAATTTAAACAGAACCTTGTTCTGGAAATCCATTGCTTGACTGTTTATTTTATTTATTTTTTTTACATCGATTGACAGAGTCAGCCTCCTTTCACCACAGACCTTCCCCATCGACTCAGTGCCAGAACACATGGTATACAGTCAAGGCATTGTTATTCCTGTCATTGCTTACATATTTCTTGTTATTCGTTGGTATTTATATCACTATATGTATAAACATATTTATATGCAATGACATTTAAAACCTGCACTCAACGGAAAAGTGTACAAAGACAACATATCAAATGTTGAAACTGAGACATTTTATTGTTTCTTGAAAAGTATATGCCCACATAGAATTTGATGCCAGAAACACACTTTAAAAAAAAGTTGGGACAGAGGCAACAAAAGACTGGAAAGGTTGTGTAATGCTAAAAAAACTAAACCTGGTTGAACATCACACCACTAATTAGGTCAATCGGCAACAGGTCAGTAACATGATTGGGTATTAAAAGATCCTTCCAGAGAGGATGGGTCTGTCAGAAGTGAGGATGGGGAGGGGTTCACCACTCTGTGAAAGACAACGCGCGCAAATCTAGCAACAATTTAAAAATAAAGTTTCTTAACGGGAAATTGCAAAGAGTTTGGGGATCTCATCATCTACGGTACATAAAATAAGTAAAAGATACAGAGAACCCTGAGAAATCTCTGTATGCAGGGGACAAGGCTGAAAACCAATATCGGATGGTCATGATCTTCAGGCCCTCAGGTGGCACTGCATTAAAAACAGACATGATTATGTAGTGGAAATCACTGCATGGGCTCAGGAACACTTCTGAAAACCATTGCCTGTGAACACAGTACGTCGCTACTTCAATACATGCAGGTTAAAACTCTACAACACATAAGCAAGATCCAGACCAAAACAATCAGATGTGATGGGGCAGCATATGACCAATACAATCAGATGTGATGGGGCAGCATATGACCAATACAATCAGATGTGGTGGGCCAGCATATGACCAATACAATCAGATGTGATGGGCCAGCATATGACCAATACAATCAGATGTGATGGGCCAGCATATGACCAATACAATCAGATGTGATGGGCCAGCATATGACCAATACAATCAGATGTGATGGGCCAGCATATGACCAATACAAACAGATGTGATGGGGCAGCATATGACCAATACAATCAGATGTGATGGGCCAGCATATGACCAATACAATCAGATGTGATGGGCCAGCATATGACCAATACAATCAGATGTGATGGGCCAGCATATGACCAATACAATCAGATGTGATGGGCCAGCATATGACCAATACAATCAGATGGGGCAGTCCATACACATGACCCCTTTCCTTAACTTCCTCCTCCCCCCGAACCCTTCAGTTCTGCACACCTGTAAGATGGAAGCAATTATGGCCCCACCTCCCTGTTTCTACTTTTTCATACCCCAGAAATGGCCAACCATTGCTGAGGGCTGTGGACCTGTGGGAGGGGAAATGGCCAACCATTGATGAGGGCTGTGGACATTTGGGAAGGGAAATGGTCAACCATTGATGAGGGCTGTGGACCTGTGGGAGGGGAAATGGCCTTATGCTATTAGATCCGTTACACAAACGGCCAGTCTGATTTAGTGTATGCTGAGGTATCTTTTTGGATGTAAGATACGCTCCCTCTCATTTAATTTCTCTGGTGTCCTTTGCAAGTGTCGTATTCTGATGTGTCAGGATAATAATCTCCCACTATTAGATCAAACACAGACACACACACACACCCATACACACGCACACACAACCGGAATGATAGTGCATTAGGCCAAAAGCGCTTTAGCTCCTTTAGGGATTAATAAAATCTGGTAGTAGGACTGGTCTGGGCTGTGGAGTAGTCACCCGCCTGTGTGTGTGTGTGTGTGTGTGTGTGTACCAGCAGAGTTAGACTGGGTCAGGAGTAAGAGGCTCTGTCGCTCTGTATCACTTAGGATTAAAGGTCATAACAACACAACACAACACAAATCATTCAGACCCATACTACCAATGAGAGCTGAGCTACAGGTTGTGACTTCAAGTGATTCCCAAACCAAATTGTTCCAGACCAGGCAGGACATTCGCTCAGAGTCTATAACTTCCACTGATTTTTTGGGGGGCATTTTTAAATGCATGCAGCATTCTTCTGTCTGAACAGAACAATTATATTCCCTTTTTTAAACAAAATTATACCAGGTAAGTTGACCGAGAACGCATTCACACCTGAGGTGCAATCAGGGATGACAGCCCTGCATCGGGAAAATACGAATCCAGAACAGCTGGATCCAGAACACACACAGGTTCCGTCTGAACTTCTGAAACAGAACTAGGAGACTTCTAAGATCCAAAATGTCTAAGAGAAAATGACAGGAGCTGAGAAACAGCACAAGCTCTCTGAAAATGGCCATGGTTAGTATTTAGTAGTATTTATGATTGATAAACTGATCTACCCAGGAGATGGCATTCAACTGATTCAATTTTCAAGAGGGACATCATGCACCTTCTAACCAAGAGCTGTATTACTGATGTCATTGATAAAGGCATGGAAGCCTCTGTAAACTGGCTGTTCTGTGGTGGTATACACTGCCTGTAGGGCCAGAACCGAACTATCTGGTCTATCAATGCCTCTACGATCAAGTGGAACTGTTTGTAGCCAGACATATCTATTTACCTGACTGAAGCTCTTCAGCTTTTAAAACCATAGCGGGGAGGGAACTAGTGGGATGCCCACTTCAGGGAGATAGGAGACGATCTATATCTGAAAAGGGTTTAGGCAGTCTGTATGTTCAGAGAGGTTAGCCCTCCCTCTTCCAGGGAGTGGCCCAGAAGATGTGCTGCCCTCCTCTGGTCAACTGGGGAAACACATGATCTAGTCTTAAAAGCATCATGGACCCTGGTAAACACAGCCGGCACTGTCACTACAACTGAACCCTGACAATTATTATGGAAATATGTATACTTAACTCTGACATACCTAAACCTATTCTTAACCACACTGATAAACTGACACCTAAACCTAAACGTAACCACACTGATAAACTGACACCGAACCTTAAACTTAACCACACTGACAAACTGACACCGAACCCTAAACATAACCACACTGATAAACTGACACCTCACACTAACCTTACATTACATTTTATTTTCTGATGTAGACAATTATGACTTGGTGACAGTGTTATGTAGTTGACATCACGGCAGTCACTGGCACATCATGGCAGTCACAGGGACAGGACGGCAGTCACAGGCACATCACGGCATTCACAGGGACATCACGGCAGTCACAGGGACAGGACGGCAGTCACAGGCACATCACAGCAGTCCCTGGACCATCAAGGCAGTTGCTGGGCCATATCCAAAGTCACTGGGATATCACATCTGTTACTGGGCAATCAAGGCAGTCACTAGGAATGACAGTGGTCTCCTTCCCTGCCTTGAGGACAAGGCTGGAGACCAGAAAGAGTTGAAAGAGCTGTGCCATCATGACCCCAAGTAGAGCAGCCCACTCCCTCAGGACACAGCCCAGGAGCCTGTCAGGCCCAGAGGCTTTCCAGGGGTTCACCTTGGTGAGGATGGAAACCAGTTTCCTCTCCTCTACCGGGACTGGTGCAGAATGGTCCTCCTGGGGTTCTGTCCCATTGAACCAAGCGTAGAACACATTGAGCCGGTCTACAACGGAGTCAGGGCACTGGATCTGGGCTGTTTTTTGGGCCCGGCCCATCATGGTGTTGGGACACTGCCACCCATCCCTCGCGTTTCCACCAGGGAATTTTTCCTCCACTTTATTTTTATAGCGGAGTTTGGCCAGCCTGTTCTTCTGTCTCAGCTCCAACTGTTTGACCCTGCCTCTGTCTCCCTGTATGAATCTTTTTTAGGTTCAAACACTGTTTAAGCTCTCTGGTGACCCAGGGCTTGTAGTTAAGGTACAGCCTAACCTGTTTAGTTGGTATGACAGTGTCCATACAGAAAGTCTGATCAGAGCACAGAGTCATTGAGGAGGTTCAGGTCATCCTCACAGCCCCCAAAAAACACCCCCCATTCAGTCAGGTCAAAACATCTCCCAGTCAGTCAGGTCAAAACATCTCCCAGTCAGGTAGGTCAAAACATCTCTCAGTCAGTCAGGTCAAAACATCCTCCAGTCAGTCAGGTCAAAACATCTCCCAGTCAGTCAGGTCAAAACATCTCCCTGTCAGTCAGGTCAAAACATCCCCCAGTCAGTCAGGTCAAAACATCTCCCTGTCAGTCAGGTCAAAACATCCCCCAGTCAGTCAGGTCAAAACATCTCCCAGTCAGTCAGGTCAAAACATCCCCCAGTCAGTCAGGTCAAAACATCTCCCTGTCAGTCAGGTCAAAACATCCCCCAGTTAGTCAGGTCAAAACATCTCCCAGTCAGTCAGGTCAAATCATCCCCCAGTCAGTCAGGTCAAAACATCCCCCAGTCAGTCAGGTCAAAACATCTCCCTGTCAGTCAGGTCAAAACATCCCCCTGTCAGGTCAAAACATCCCCCTGTCAGGTCAAAACATCTCCCAGTCAGTCAGGTCAAAACATCTCCCTGTCAGTCAGGTCAAAACATCCCCCAGTCAGTCAGGTCAAAACATCTCCCTGTCAGTCAGGTCAAAACATCCCCCAGTCAGTCAGGTCAAAACATCTCCCTGTCAGTCAGGTCAAAACATCCCCCAGTCAGTCAGGTCAAAACATCTCCCTGTCAGTCAGGTCAAAACATCCCCCAGTTAGTCAGGTCAAAACATCTCCCAGTCAGTCAGGTCAAATCATCCCCCAGTCAGTCAGGTCAAAACATCCCCCAGTCAGTCAGGTCAAAACATCCCCCTGTCAGGTCAAAACATCCCCCTGTCAGGTCAAAACATCTCCCAGTCAGTCAGGTCAAAACATCTCCCTGTCAGTCAGGTCAAAACATCCCCCAGTCAGTCAGGTCAAAACATCTCCCTGTCAGTCAGGTCAAAACATCCCCCAGTCAGTCAGGTCAAAACATCTCCCTGTCAGTCAGGTCAAAACATCCCCCAGTCAGTCAGGTCAAAACATCTCCCTGTCAGTCAGGTCAAAACATCCCCCAGTTAGTCAGGTCAAAACATCTCCCAGTCAGTCAGGTCAAATCATCCCCCAGTCAGTCAGGTCAAAACATCCCCCAGTCAGTCAGGTCAAAACATCTCCCTGTCAGTCAGGTCAAAACATCCCCCTGTCAGGTCAAAACATCCCCCTGTCAGGTCAAAACATCCCCCAGTCAGTCAGGTCAAAACATCTCCCTGTCAGTCAGGTCAAAACATCTCCCTGTCAGTCAGGTCAAAACATCCCCCAGTCAGTCAGGTCAAAACATCCCCCCAGTCAGTCAGGTCAAAACATCTCCCTGTCAGTCAGTTCAAAACATCCCCCAGTCAGTAAGGTCAAAACATCTCCCTGTCAGTCAGGTCAAAACATCCCCCAGTCAGTCAGGTCAAAACATCTCCCTGTCAGTCAGGTCAAAACATCCCCCAGTTAGTCAGGTCAAAACATCTCCCAGTCAGTCAGGTCAAATCATCCCCCAGTCAGTCAGGTCAAAACATCCCCCAGTCAGTCAGGTCAAAACATCTCCCTGTCAGTCAGGTCAAAACATCCCCCTGTCAGGTCAAAACATCCCCCTGTCAGGTCAAAACATCCCCCAGTCAGTCAGGTCAAAACATCTCCCTGTCAGTCAGGTCAAAACATCTCCCTGTCCGTCAGGTCAAAACATCCCCCAGTCAGTCAGGTCAAAACATCCCCCCAGTCAGTCAGGTCAAAACATCTCCCAGTCAGTCAGTTCAAAACATCCCCCAGTCAGTAAGGTCAAAACATCTCCCTGTCAGTCAGGTCAAAACATCCCCCAGTCAGTCAGGTCAAAACATCCCCCAGTCAGTAAGGTCAAAACATCTCCCTGTCAGTCAGGTCAAAACATCTCCCTGTCAGTCAGGCCAAAACATCCCCCAGTCAGTCAGGTCAAAACATCCCCCCAGTCAGTCAGGTCAAAACATCTCCCTGTCAGTCAGTTCAAAACATCCCCCAGTCAGTAAGGTCAAAACATCTCCCTGTCAGTCAGGTCAAAACATCCCCCAGTCAGTCAGGTCAAAACATCCCCCAGTCAGTCAGGTCAAAACATCTCCCTGTCAGTCAGGTCAAAACATCTCCCTGTCAGTCAGGTCAAAACATCCCCCTGTCAGGTCAAAACATCCCCCATTCTTATTCCAAACCTGGATAGCCTTTGCTTGAATATTCAAATGTTTCAGTTTCTGTCTGTGACGTGGAAGCAGGATAATTACATTGTGATCCGAGCGACCAGGCGCTGGGCCGGGCTTCTGAAATATAAGCGGCAGGTGTATTCCCAAAGCAGACAGACACCCTGAATGTGGCACACTGTCAAAACGGAAAAAAAGGATCTAACTTACTAATATATAGCCAGTGTTGATAAAAGCCTTCACATGTATTTATTTATTGTAGCGGTCTCTCAGGGACTCCCCTGCAGGCCTGATGCCCTAACCACTCACCTTCTGACTTCAACTGATACACTGTGAATGACCAAACAAAGGTTTCAAAACAGACATTCATCAGCATCGTCTCACACAAGTAGTCTTCTTTTCTCTCTACCTCTCCTCCCTCCTTATATCTCTCCTCCCTCCCTCCCTCCTTCTCCCTCTATCTATCACAGCCCGCAAGCTCTCCCCACAACGCGCTAGAGCAGGGAAGGAGAGAAAGAAAGAGAGGGAAGCAAAGGAGATTTATTCCTGGTCGACCGCTCAGACCTCAAATTTATCTTGAGCAGGAAGTGAACTCTCACAGGTGCGTCGCTCACTTTGACAAATACTCTGGGAATTGTGGGCTTGCACCGCCCGTTTGTTAGCGGAAACAGAGCAGCAATACATTTGGTTATGAGACAGGGACAACAGGCTCATTTCTGCCCCCCTTGGGAGCCCCCCTCCCCCCTCTGTGTCTCTCTGGCTCTCCTGCAACCTTTCCCTATTTCTGTCTGCAATCTCTTTGTTTCATTCTCTCCCTTCTCGCTGTCTCCCTCTCTCCTTTTCTCCTCTCTCTCCCCGTCTTGGACTCTCTCCCTCTGTCTACAGCACCTCCCTCCCACTCCCTTAAATCCTTCTTTCTCCATGTCTTTCTTTCTCTGTGGATTGTTCACTAACCTTGTTCCTCATTATATCCTCCTTTCTCGTCATAGAAACACTAACATAACAATAGCCCTACTGTGGGATCAAATGGATTTATCAACATGTTCCAGAACTGTCACTTTGAGTTAATAATGACTTTACCTTTTGATGACTTTCAGCCATTCCCTGAAAATGCCCTGCATAGTTTAATATAAACCAATCACTTCCACATTTCTGTCCGGTGTGGCACAGACTCTTAAAAATGTCATGTTTTTTGTTTTCTGTAGCTGAATGAGTTTGGGCAAGCATGACTAGAGCAGCGCCAAGCCAAAGGTGTGGCCCCTGTTCTGCTCCCAAGTCCAAGCCCTTACAATAGCAATCAGCTCAACACTTTAGAGGACTCACCAGGACCAGGAATACTGGGGAATAATAGTGCTGAAAGAGACAGCATTTATGTAATCCAATCAAACTGGATTTCCATTGCCTTACATAACAACAATGGTCCACACACACACACACACACACACGCGCGCGCGTGCAGTACACTCAGTTGCACACACAGGCACAGATGCTTATGCAAACACACACCAAAAAATACACACACCCAACCACTCAAACACACACACACTGATACACACACCCAAACACTCAAACACACACAACCAAACACACGCTTACACACACCAAACCACACAAACACACACTACAAAACACACACATACACACACCCAGCCACTCAAACACACACACACACACACAACTAAAGACACACAGCCACTGGCCTTTCCCAGGCGGCGTTTTACGTCTTCATGTCTGATAGCCTGACGGCGCAGTGACAGGAACATCTCCTATCTTCCTTCAGCGGTCCAGCCTCCTGGTAAATATCAACTAGAACTATCACCTCCTGCCTTTCTGTACATCTGAATTACCTTGTTTTCAGTCAGTGCAGCGATTAAATCATTGAATCTGATCCATTGTCAGTTCAGGTAGACTGCAGCCAGCTGCTGATGCGCTATCACTAATTAATGTTCTTCTAGAACGGCGAAGCAGCGACAACAACAAGCAGATGCTTGGCTTTCAGACTGATTAGGACAGGTACTGTGGAACAGAACAACAGAGAAACAGAGTCAATCTGGAGACGGATTGGTCAGAGACGGAGTGGCAGGAGGCACCGCGGTCAGCGCCGGGTAATGTTTGTGAAAAACAGGGCAGTTTGGGTTTATACTGAGGTCAGCTGGTTTATCGGTGGGTGAAATCACAGTCAGATGGCTCGTTGACATTCAATGCTTGTGACCATTTCAGACATGGCTTTGCTCAGTTTGAATTGAAAGAAGAAATGAATGAAAAAGAAAACAAAAAAACAGACACATTTTATTAGTGACTTTTCAAGTGAGTGACTAAGCATTTCAATTTAAATGTTTTGAAGTAAAATCACAAACTGAATTGACTGCCTTCCATTCAAACAGAGCACAACCCAGATATCAAACTAAGTCATGTAACTCATAGCGGCAAATGCCTTGTCGTTAGAGCAGTGGGGCAGTAACAGAAAGGTTGCTGGTTCAAATCCTGAGCCTACAAGGTGAAAAAATCAGTTGTGCCCTTTAGCTAAGCTAACCAAATGGGTTGTGTACAATGATCCTACAGTACAATGTGCCTATATAACAATGGGACTATAATGGGCCTAAAATATAATGGGCCTACAGTACACTGGTCATTGTAAATCATTCACTGAGGGCTTTCGGTTCTAGTGGTTTGAGAATGGAAGGGTTGCACAAAAAACTTTCCCTGAGAAAAGCCCTACAGAGCCTTCCACCCACGCTACACTGAACTCAGAGCCTCTCCTAAGGCCATAGGTTCAGACAACCAAAAGCCAAAAAAGAGACCTATCTATTTAATTCTAAATGCAACTTAATTAAAATGTTGGATTAAAGCACTTCCGTTTTTAAATATACACATAACAACAATTTAACCTGTTTGACCTTTAACTCCAGCAATTTTAATGTTGTTTTTAATTTGACCTGTTCGCACTATATCCCAAGCTATTTTAATTATGTTTTTAATTTGGTAATTTCCTGTGGTGGGAAAATTAAATGGTCTCTTTGTGGACACTGGTAATATCTGAATCAGATTTATTTTTGCATCAAATACATTTTTGTGCTTCCTGATGTTTTGGGAACTTGATGTGTTTTGTGATGTATTTGTGATGTCTTTTGTGATGTCTTTGTGATGTCTTTTACCACCAGAATGAAGGAAACATTCTAGGAACAGACAAAATGCGTTCTGGGAAAGTTCTTATTTTTTGCACACTAAACAAAACATTCTATAGTAATTTGCATGACGTTTTTTTTTTTTAAGAAAGCAGTTGCCTCAACCTAAAAAAATGTATGTGGACAATCACAGAAACTATTGGGGCTTGGTGGTTTACAACTGAAAGATGCCAATGCAGTTTCACAACCGGAAAAACTCCAAACGCCAAGGTTCATAAAACTGGAACATCGGAAAGTCGTCGTAATAATGAAGTAATTGCTGTTTAATATTTCCACACTGGCTTTGCTTTGCAAACATGTTCCCTCTTCTTTCTATTCTGTAATTTGTCCTTCTTTTCCTTTCTGCATATCATCACCATAATTTCCAATGCTCAGCATTACACTGTCACAAACGCTCTTTGTTAAAGTGGTAAATTTCTATAATTAGCTTTTTTCCAAGGATAACATGTTACAACCACAATGTCTCTTTACAAATTACACGCCTGGTCTCTGAGATCACTTCCCTGTACTAAACTCAAACCAGATCAGGGAGAGGGGGAGGGAAAGGGGGAGGGTTGGAGGGAGGGAGGGAGGGAGGGATGGCGGGGATGAAGGAATAGACAGAGAAAGAAGACAGAGGAATAAATATTGCAGTTGTTGAAAAAGCTAAATTTTTGGAAAAGCCCATTTTTATCTATGGTGTTGGTACGTCAACTGGAATCTGGATCACAGTCTAAACTATTAGAACCACACGGAGACACTCAGGCCCGGAATACCTGTCAGTGGAACAACCTTCAGAGAAAAGCATATCCAGCAGCACAAACAATGTCAGGCGTACACCTGACGTGACCTTCACATGATAGAGATCATCCACCCAGGTAGACATCATCCACCCAGATGGACATCATCCACCCAGATAGACATCATCCATCCAGATAGACATCATCCACCCAGGTAGACATCATCCATCCAGATAGACATCATCCACCCAGATAAGCATCAGGCTCTAGGAATGTAGTTCAGCTGAGCACCTGTGTGGTGGGGAGGGGGGGCCCACTGTGTCCCCCCTGACCACAGCACCACCGCCACCCCTCAGGCCTGCATGCTAGCCGATCTGTGAAGGTGACATTGCTGCACGACTCACTCGGGGGGGATGACGGCCAGTGTTAGAGGCTATATCTGACTCGTCCAGTGCCCCCCCCCTTCCCCTTCTCTTAAGATACTCCCCTTCTTTGTCCCTCTACCTCTTCTTTCTCTTTCCATTCCTCTCCTTCTCTCCCCTCTCCCCCTCTCTCTCCCCCCTCTACCCTCTTCTCTCTCCTTCTCTCCCCCTCTCTCTCTCCTCTCTCCCCTCTCCCCTCTCCCTCTCTCTCTCCCCTCTTCTCTCTCCCCTCTTCCCTCTCCCTCTATGACAGGGGACATTTCGGTGTGCGATATTTCTTCCTGCCTCCCATCCTCTCCCACTCTCATTCTTCCCTCCCCATTTCACTCTTCCATCTCTCATTCTCTCCCACTCTACATCTGCCTCTCCACTCCTTTTAATACACCTCTCCTCTTCCCCTTTTCACCCCCCCCCCCATTCTCCCTCTCTCTGCGTGACATGCAGGGAACTCTTTAGTGTGATCTTATCCCCCCCACCCCCCCCATCCCCAATTCCCATCCACCCTTTCTGTCCTGTCTGACAAGCTGGAGAAGACACAGGAGATAAGGTGTGATCTATAAGGTGTGGAACCAAGAAGAACACCACTCTTAACACCTTGTCAGAGTCCTCCATCTCTCTCTGCAGACCCCCCCCCCCACCCGCCGCCCAAACTCTGCTGCCACTTAGTCCGCCAGACTCCTTCGCCGTGCCTCCACCAGATCGGCTAAGACACACATCCACTTAGGGTGAAGTGATAACAGCAGTGTTAAAAGTGTGCCGACATCAGCGCTCGTGAACACCGTGGGCCCGGTGCAGTACGTGTGACGGTCACTAGGCGACAGCGGTCGTGGTAACCCCAACGTCGTCTGGCTTTTTAGCGAAACACAGATTTATCAAATATATAATTCAATTGAGGTAACATACAAAATGCTTCCAGTTCAACACTTTAATTTGCCTGCATGCACGAAAACAATTATTTGGTTAATTAACAACACTTAAAAAAGGCTATTTTTGCGCTCTTGTGCATAAATCATAAATATACTATATATAGCAATTAGCATATCATTTCTCTTCTGAAGTGGCTGGTTACTCTGGAGGATTAAAGTGTGCAGGTTTGATGCGTATTCAGCTGGCAGATGAGCTGACAACTCACTAGGGAGAGGATTTTGCGTCTTTCCATAATATCTACCATACTATCATATCATTAATGCTCTCTCTCACACACACGCACACACACACACACACACACACATACACACACACACATGCCCAGTCTTATGTTTTCTAGGTGTTTAATATCCGGATCAGTGAGCCATTTAGACGTAATTTAAACAGGGACAGTGTATACAGCTGCATAAAACTGCATGAAACGTGAACCTATAAGGACAGATATTACACGTTTAGCTGATATCTCTGTCAGTCTGACTAAGTATCCACTCTGCACTCAGAGTCGCTTGGAATAAGAGCTTCTTCCAAATGACTTCAATGCAAACAAATACATCCAGATATTCCAAAACCAACATGATCCTTGGATAGAACAGGAGCAGATTGAGGTTTTCATTGCTATAATTGGATACAGTGATGATTATACGACTTTCATGTGTGACTGCCATTCAAAACAATTAGATCAAGGGTTCCAATTTTTAAAAGAAAAACTCAATTGTTACTTAAACTTCAGTCCACCAAAAGCTACCATCAGATTCACTAAGATCCAGCAGGGAACGCCTATAAAACCAATAAAATCAGAGTTATACGGAGGAGAAATGAAATAAGAAAGACTTCAAGGAAGAAATCGAAAACCTGGAGTGGAGAATGAAGTGAGAAAGATGATTAAGAAAAATGAGTGTGAAACATTCTTTGTTCTGCTTTTTCCCTTCCTGTCCTTTTTCATCGCATCTGAATTCATCCACAGCTGAAGCAGTAATGCAGCTGGCTGCCTGACAAATGAGTGGGGAAAAGAATATAGAGAGAGAAGGAGGAGAGAGAGAAAGACTAGGGAGAGAGAGACAAAGAAAGAGGGGGCGAGAAAAGGAGTAAAGAGACAGGACGAGAGACAGAGGTACTGGAGAAGAGAGAGAAAGAGATACAGGGACAAGGGAAGGCGAAAAGAGGAAAGACAAAGGCACTGGAAGAGAGAGAGAAAGGGAGAGTGGGGGTGAGGTAAGGAGTTTGGAGAGAGGAGGAAGAGAGGGGGACTGGGGAGAGAGAGAACGAAAGAGACAGAAGACAACAGAAGTATTGAAGGAGAGAGATTGAGGAGTGAGGAGAGGAAGGAGGAGACATGCTCGGTTAGAGACTTAGAGGAAGGATGAGACAGTTAAAGAGAAGGAGTGAGGAGAGGAAGGTTGAGAGAGTTAAAGAGAAGGAGTGAGGAGAGGAAGGATGAGAGAGTTAAAGAGAAGGAGTGAGGAGAGGAAGGATGAGAGAGTTAAAGAGAAGGAGTGAGGAGAGGAAGGATGAGAGAGTTAAAGAGAAGGAGTGAGGAGAGGAAGGTTGAGAGAGTTAAAGAGAAGGAGTGAGGAGAGGAAGGTTGAGAGAGGAGTGGGCTGAAGCATAAGGGCACCCATTTGAGCAGGTCATTAGCGACAGAGACCTTGTGGCCCCAGATGAATGGGTGTCTGCCTTGGCTATGTCCGTACAACACATCCCTCTTAAGCGTTCCTGAGAGACTGCATATAACAGTGATGGAGAGGCTCATTTGGCAGTTTAGTCGTTTAGCTGACACTCCCATGCAGAGTAGATACATTTCAAAGTTTCTCCGCCAAACTAGTCCTCCGTGGGAATCAAACACACAAGTATAGAGTTGCAAGAGCAACGCTCTACAAATAGGAGCCTACGTCCTTGACCAGAGGCCGCAGTCCTGTTTGTGCTACATGTTCTATCTAATGGTCCATCAGTCCTCAGACCAGGGGCTACAGGTCCATCAGTCCTCAGACCAGGGGCTACAGGTCCATCAGTCCTCAGACCAGGGGCTACAGGTCCATCAGTCCTCAGACCAGGGGCTACAGGTCCATCAGTCCTCAGACCAGGGGCTACAGGTCCATCAGTCCTCAGACCAGGGGCTACAGGTTTCCATCAGTCCTCAGACCAGGGGCTACAGGTTTCCAGCAGTCCTCAGACCAGGGGCTACAGGTCCATCAGTCCTCAGACCAGGGGCTACAGGTCCATCAGTCCTCAGACCAGGGGCTACAGGTCCATCAGTCCTCAGACCAGGGGCTACAGGTTTCCAGCAGTCCTCAGACCAGGGGCTACAGGTCCATCAGTCCTCAGACCAGGGGCTACAGGTCCATCAGTCCTCAGACCAGGGGCTACAGATCCATCAGTCCTCAGACCAGGGGCTACAGGTTTCCAGCAGTCCTCAGACCAGGGGCTACAGGTCCATCAGTCCTCAGACCAGGGGCTACAGGTCCATCAGTCCTCAGACCAGGGGCTACAGGTCCATCAGTCCTCAGACCAGGGGCTACAGGTTTCCAGCAGCTCTCTAGCCATGACTATCTTGACACATTGATCTGTTCTGTAGGACATCTCTTTAGCCATGACTGTCCTTACACATCGACATGTTTGGTTAGCTTTGCCAATCATACATTGCCTGGCTGAGATGAAATTAAACAAACAAAAACCTGGAAAGGCAGATATCCTTACCAATCTCTGTCAACGTGTCTTTATGTCTCTCCCTTCCCCTCTCTCTCTCTGTCTCACACACTCCCTCTCTCTCTCTCTCTCTCTCTCTCTGTCTCACACACTCTCTCTCTCTCTCTCTCTCTCTCTCTCTCTCACTTCTCTCTCACAGACACAGACACACAGATACAGACACAACGACACAAAGACACACACCCACACACAGCAGGCAGATTTGGTCTGCCTCACTCTCCACCCTGGCTAATAGGAGCCCCCCACACCCCTGGTGGACTCTCAGCCAGGTCTCTGAGGCTCCGGCTTCCTCCCAAATGGAACCCAGTTCCCACTGGTCTCTAGTCCAATTCAGCGCACTAAGTTGAGTGCAGGGTGGCGTTGAGAACTCAGAATATGCGTTATCTCCGAGAGCCACACGCTCTCTGCCTTGGATGAGGAGCAGGCTGGCATTTACCGGACATTTTAATGCCAATATCTGGCACTGCAGCTTATCGTGAAATGCCGTCCGAAATATACATTTCATGAGTTGTACATTTATTTTGTTCACTGTAAATGTAATTCAGAAGCAGGATGGTGATGTATACATAGAATATAGTGTATATATTTATTCAATGTATATATATTTCATGTTTAAGTTATAAGTGTATACATATTATATATTCTCTATGTACAAAAAAGGCCTATTTCTCTCAAATATTGTTCAACAAATCTATTTAAATCTGTGTTAGTGAGCACTTATCTTTTGCTGAGATAATCCATCCACCTCACAGGTGTGGCATATCAAGATGCTGATTAGACAGCATGATTATTGCACAGGTTTGCCTTAGGCTGGCAACAATAAAAGGCCACTCTAAAATGTGAAGTTCCATCACACAGCACAATGCCACATATGTCGCCAATTTTGAGGGAGCGTGCAATTGGCATGCTGACTGCAGGAATGTCCACCAGAGATGTTGCCTGTGAATTGAATATTGAATTTCTCTACCATAAGCAGTCTCCAAAGGCGTTTCAGAGAAGTTGGCAGTACATCCAACCGGACTCACAACCGCAGACCATGTGTAACCACACCAGCCCAGGACCTCCACATCCAGCATCTTCACCTCCAAGATCATCTGAGACCAGCCACCCAGACAGCTGCTGCAACAATCGGTTTGCAGAACCAAAGATTTCTACAAAAACTGTCAGAAACCGTCTCAGGGAAGCTCATATGCATGCTCGTCGTCCTCATTGGGGTCTCGACCTGACTGCAGTTCGTCATCGTAACCGACTTGAGTGGGCAAATGCTCACATTCGATGGCATCTGGCACTTTGGAGAGGTGTTCTCTTCACAAATTGAATCCTGGTTTTCACTGTACAGGGCAGATGGCAGACAGCGTGTATGGCGTCGTGTGGGTTAGTGGTTTGCTGATGTCAACGTTGTGGATCGAGTGGCCCATGGTGGCGGTGGGGTTATGGTATGGGCAGGCGTGTGTTATGGACAACGAACACAGGTGCATTTTATTGATGGCATTTTGAATGCACAGAGATACCGTGATGAGATCCTGAGGCCCATTGTTGTGCCATTCATCCACGACCATCACCTCATGTTGCAGCATGATAATGCACAGCCCCATGTTGCAAGGATCTGTACACAATTCCTGGAAGCTGAAAACATCCCAGTTCTTGCATGACCGGCATACTCACCGGACATGTCACCCATTGAGCATGTTTGGGATGCTCAGGATCGGCGTATATGACAGCGTGTTCCAAGTCCTGACAATATCCAGCAACTTTGCACAGCCATTGAAGAGGAGTGGACCAACATTCCACAGGCCACAATCAACAACCTGATTGACTATATGCAAAGGAGATGTGTTGCACTGTGTGAGGCAAATGGTGGTCACACCAGATACTGACTGGTTTTCTGACCCCCCCAGAGCACCCCAATAGATTTTAGAGTGGCCTTTTATTGTGGCCAGCCTAAGGCACACCTGTGCAATAATCATGCTGTCTAATCAGCATCTTGATATGACACACCTGTAAGGAGAATGGATTATCTCTGCAAAGGAGAGGTGCTCACTAACAAAGATTTGGACAGATTTGTGAACAATATGTGAGAGAAATAGGCCTTTTGTGTACATAGAGAAAGTTTTAGATCTTTGAGTTCAGCTCATGATAAATGGGGGCAAAAACAAAAGTGTTGTTTTTATAATTTTGTTCAGTGTACGTAATCTCTGCAGTGTAATCTCTACAGTGTAAATATGTGTATATGGTTCAACATTGTAAACTGCATATTAACATCAGTATGGTTCCAGAGTATATATGAATGTTTTGAAATATAAGAGTTTGGCATTCCGTCTACATTGAAGAATGGTAATCTGAAATAGGGCCATTTTAAGTGCACAGGGAGCCACCTTAGAGTACACGGGTGAAATAGAAGCCTGCACACTGTGGGAGAAGAGAAATAAATCCAAAACAGCTTAAAGGCTTAAATGCAAAAATAAAGATTTATTTTGTACTTTTATTTGGACATCATGGTGCCCAAAATACAGTATCATAGTTCTTGAAATGTGCCTCATTTATGAGGAATCAAATTCAATGCAGCAATTTGATAGAATATGGCTTGCTGACATTTCATCATGCCATTTCCCATCTCTCTATTTCTGACCTCTACTCTCACCTTTCTAACCCATTCAAATTAAACTCATATTGCCAAGCCCGGTCCCCATGGAGAACTAAATTAACTGGGAAAAGTGGAGTCATGTTTGAGGTCTCAAATATGTCTGCCAATTGGTGCCTATCCACACTTCTGATACGCCGTTATTTTATGTGCTTCACATTCATGAGTACCTAGGCTCATATTCTAAAAAAATCTAGCACTGGGATTACTGATCTGGGATCAGGAAACCCCAAGGCTAAATTTGTCATCACTCTTAGAGGCACTTTATGAATGTGCCCCAGGAGATTTTTGGGGTCCCAAGACCAGACCAAGAAAAACTCTGGGCCCTGGACAGGGTATGTACTCTATATTATGCATCACATTTCATCATTCAATTTCTTTCCTGAAAGCCATAATTCGCTATTGGGTTCACACAATCAAATTAATTGGTCAGTTTCTTTTAAAATCACACCAGTAACTTCAGTTTTCAAGGGTAAGTCTCCGCCTCATGAAAAAGAAAGCTGAAGAACAGAGTCTAATAATAACTTAGCCAGGTTGTGGGATCTTGTAAAGGATGGGAGAGGCCTCACCATCAATCTACAGCTAGTCAAAACACTGGCCCACTTTCACTCTTTCTCTTATTTAGAAACTTTATCCACCAGACTTACACATCAAGGGCACTTCTAGAACTGCTCAAAGTCACAGCATCCCTCTTCACACACACCCAATACTGTGTGTGTGTGTGTGTGTGTGTGTGTACGTATGTGTGTGTGTGTATGTATGTGCACGCTGGTGTTCCTACCGGCATCTGCGTGTGTAAACAGCATGTAGACCATATGTTTCCACAGTACACATGACTGACCGACTGCTAAACTCTAACATAAGACCCTAGCGAGGTGGTTCACTGAAGCCCTCTATTTGATTAAAAAGATGTTGTTACCTGACCTGCCTTGGAAAATGAAGATTAAATCAGGTTTAGGTGGCAAAACTATGTAAAATAATGATCACATTATACTTGGGAATGGAACCAACAGAGGACATTGCCAGCAGAAATGTCAGGGATGCAAACTGAGCTACAGTATGCGAGTCGAACTTTGATTTACATTTTAGTCATTTAGCAGAAGCTCTTATCCAGAGCGACTAACGGTATGTGCGCACATTTTAAAAGAGCTTGGTGAAACAACCACACATTTTAGCAGTAAGTGCATTTTAATCAATGAATTCGTTATCGGCAAAGGTCAGTGATGGAGAGACGACCACACAGATAATAGACATAAAACATAAAAGTTAACAAAAGACGACAGACAGAGGTGTTGGCAGTACAATTATTTTAAGTACTCCACAACAGGCATTCTGTGACCTCTCTCTACTACTTATACAATACCTATTTACACTGGGTGGGGTGGCATGTTTACAAATGTATTGTAACTAAGCACCAGAGAACGGCGAACCTCCCAGAGTCCTGTCCCCAGCGGCCACAAGGATTTTCACTCTATTCTCAGCTGTCAAATGAACCAGTCTGTAGTACTGGAGGGCTCTGAACCCCCCACCACAAAATCTATGCACCTGTCTGCCCCCCTCCTCCGTGAAGCAAAAAGTGCCTGAAAGGGTAATTGTGGTCTATCATTATTATATGCAATTCAGCTTGGTTTTATTGATATTGGGTTTACATTGTTTTGGCAACACTGCCCAACCCAAGGTAACTAAATGAAGGAATAAAAAGTCATGATTGAAACTTAACTGACAGTGGGTTTAGGTTGAAGTACATCTTACATGTATGGCCTTGCTTCATCAGAGCAACTCCAAGTGGAGTCATTCAGTGACATTGTTGGTCTTATTACACAACTCACTCAACCAGGAGGTCTAGACTTCTACACGCCAGAAGGGACACACTCTCCAGCCTTCTACCTTGATTATGCTCACAGGAGACCAAGCCGCCACAAGTTGTCACTAGAGGACGATGAGACCAGAAAACCATATTCAATTACTACCCCCCCCCCCAATTACATTACCTTGCTGGCCAATTACACCTCCTTCCGCAGGACCCCCAGTGTAATATGGGAGGAGGATTGCGAACCTGGTCTTGAAATGACGCAGTTCACTGCAAGGCAGTGCCTTTGTTGCTGGTCCATTCAGAGGCCCCTAAAGTATACGATTATTCATAGTTTCTGTCATGGCAACATTACACTCAGCCCTGAATAAATCTGTACATTTTGACTCCAGGGTTGGAAGAAACACACATTTTAACCAAATGTTAATAGCAATAAGTTATAAATATATTTTTTGATCTGGGCCATTTATATTAGCACGGCATTATAAACACTATAAACATGGTTTGTGAAAGGCTTCAACATTTGAGCAAGTTCAGGCTGTAGTCTGCTTGATTTGAAGAGGAAGCGTTGTATTTAGTTTCTTCTTGCCTGTGTGTCGAGTTACAGCGCTCCAATATGAGTAAACTAAATCAGCCTTGAAACATCACGCTGACAATTCTCTACTCTGGGCAGATGAAGTAATGTTACTGTAACCCCGAACTGTCATACTGTACCATGGCACAAAACATGAACTATTTCATTAATAATACAGAGACGTGGAGAGAGGGACAACACACACGAAAAAATAAAGTACAAGAGAGCGAGAGTGAAAGAGAAAGAGGGAGGGAGGGAGGGAGGGAGGGAGGGGAGAGGCAAACAGTCGGAAAAAAATCGACATCATTGGAGTTGGTAATGTTAGTGTAACATCGTCATAAATCACTGTGCAGCGAGATACGCAACATAACTCAAGCAGACAAATACACAGACACATATTTCACTGACCACTCCTCACTCACACACCGCCGCCATCGCGGCCATTGACAACACGGATCGATAACCTCCGTCCCTGTGCCCGGTGTCAGGGTGATAGCCCGCAACTTACACATCTGTCAAAACAAGCTCCCCATCAAAGGGCCTGTTTGGTTGGATTAGAAGGTTTTACCCCAGTGATTAATGTTTTATTAGCAGCCTGGAGGTTGAACACAGCCAGCCCAGGGTCCCTGTTGTCCTTTATGTTCCTGTTTATACACAGGTGGGGGAACATTTTGTTGTTGTTTTTACACGGAAAGGTCATTGCATGTACGACAACAGCCTATAGGTGGAGGTAAATGAACCCGGGTGACACCTGACCACTGCACCCCGGGGGACACCTGACCACTGCACCCTGGGGGACACCTGACTCCTGCCCTGTCAGACAGGTCATGCCCTGCGTGCTCACTGGGCAGCGGTATGCCGTGGCAACAGAACTAACGTCTGAATTTGCGACTCGGCAACGAACGGCACCAGTAACAACGGCGCAGTGCACAGGTTTGAATCCCGTGTCAGGACACAACCAAACCTGTCCAAAGAGGGCACAGTCGATGTATGTTTATCTATCGACCAACTGATTGGCGCGTGTAAACAAAGAGAGGTTTGTGTCGGTACGCGCGCACCATACGTCCCCCCGTGTCGGCCAGGGGAACCATCGATTCAGACACCCTGCCAGTAGACGGCTGAAAAGACATGCAAAGCCATAGAGCTCAGAATAATCTGAACAGATATAACTATGGTGTTCTGAGCTGCTCTCTGTTCTCTGAGAAGATCTTTAATAATGATATGCTCTCTCTGTCTTCCCACTCCCTCCTCACATCTCATCCTCCCTCTCTCCCCCCTCTCCCCCTCCATCCCTCAATCTCTGCTTGTTACTCTCATCTCTTCCCCTTCCCACTGTCTCCCTCTCTCATTCCCTCCTTCCATCCTTCTCTCCTCCCTCGCTCCTTGTCTCTCTCTCTTTGTCTCTCTGTCTCTCTCCATCTCTCTCTCCTTCCCCATCCCTCCCCCATCCATCCCCCTCGACGTCTCTCCGTATCTGCAGTGTGTGGGGGGGGGGGGGGGGCGGGACAAGTTGCAGGGAGCCTGTGACGTGACTCTGATTGGACGAGACGGTGCAGAGCCAGATCAAAGTGATGTCTTGTGTTGTGCCCTGGAGCTGAGTTCAGATTAGGCCCACACTGGCTGCTGTTACTGCTGCACTCCACTGCAATGAAAGACGAGAGTGTGTGTGTGTGTGTGTGAGTGTGTGTGAGTGTGAGTGTGTGTGTGTGTGTGTGTTTGTGTGTGTGCATGCGTGCGCGTGTGCGCGTGAGTGAGGGAATCTATTGAAAGGGCTTTTTATATCACAAATAGGCGTAATCTTATTCCGGGGAACCGTCCCTACAGGGCAAAGCTATCAGGTCACCGTATATGAAGTGGTTAGATTGTCTTTACAAAAGCAAAATTATACTTGCAGTTATTCAGCCGTGGCTCAAAATATGCATGTGAAAGTGATTTTCTTCAGAGTGAGATTTGCAGAACCAGCGCGGCGCGTTGCAGACATGATGTAGCTAGCAGTCCTTTGGAACAGGGCCGGGAACGCCACCCATGGGTAAGAGGACCGAAAAGGTTGTGACTTGTACAAGACATGACCAGCTAAATGTCATCTGGTTAACATGTGGGCACAGCCCTTCTGACTCCAGAGATATCCCACATACAGGTTACAGATCTCATGTCTTAACTTGAGCCAGTTTCAAACAGCAGAAAGATTATTTAGCATGCAATAAAAGTTTACAAATTCTGAAAAAACGATAGGAGGATCACATTAAGATATTGCATCTGTGCAGAGAAGATAAATGCATTTCACCGGATCTATAAATAAATGTTTCTTATTCTAAAAAAGTGGACTTTCCAAAAGCACATATGACCCAAAGATTATATATACAAAATATGAGTAAATACATAACTGAAACGCCATGCATAGGAGGAGAGGGAGTAGTTAATCTGGTGGGACGAATCATCCTATTTTCAACGGTCCAAAATGGAAATACCAGAAAAAAAAGAAAAAAAAAAGTAGAAAGAAAAACGAATGGAAAGCCTCGCAATGAACCTGGAATGTGAGGAAATGGCCAAGCGTCGAAGCCAGCGACTCCAGACACAAACCAAGACATGAACCCAAAACACAGAGCGAGAGGAAGGAGTTCTGCAGATTAACAACACACTGCAGAGCTTCGCTGAGGGTTATTCCTGTACTGTTGAGACCGTTATGTAACTCGACGATACGAAGACGGAAAAAGGGAGCACTGCAGCAGAAAAAGAGTCCCTGATATTAAATGTGTAGGCCCGTCATGCCAAACAGCATTTCCTTGCCCACCATTCTACGTCACAAAGGGATTCGATAGCCTATTCGTGTCCATTGCTGTTTCAATGCTATCATGAGCTTAGCTGCCCCCATAAGGAAATATACAAGCAGAAGCCCATACGTGTTTGGCATTCTGAATACATTTTCATTCAAAAATTTAATTCACTGTCATTTTACAAAGTTAATCAATTGAGAACTCCAATTTTCCTTGACAACCCTAAAATGCGAAATGTATGACATTTTATAAATAATAAATGTCCCTTTCAGCAAAATGAAAACCCATGACGTCAACAACTTCCATTTTTAAGTTGGCAAATACAACATGCAGCCTGTTAGCAGAGCTTCCTAACGCTGGCTATCTAACAGATCAAGTCAGCTAATGTCCTCCATGGTCAAACCCACTGCTTTACCACACAGGCCTCGCTCTGTGTTTCTAAACATGGCCGCGATGGCCCTCACCAAGGCATTTCACACTATCTTTGGATTACAATGGGATTATTTCATAGGCTCGTACAAATGTCATAATGTTTACATCGTCTTCTCAAACAACTGCATTATACCTAAAAATAACAATTCAAGTAAAATTGTGTCCTGTATATGTACAGGTGTGCAGACAAGAAAAGCAGGCTCTCTGAGGCCTAAAGCAGAGCGGTGCGTGTGTGGGTGTGAATGTGTGTTTGTGGGTGTGTGCGCCTGTGTGTGTGTGTGTGGGTGCGTGTCTGTGTGTGTGCATGTGTGTTGGAGGGTGTGTGTGCCTTCGTGTGTGTGTGTGTGTGTATGTGCGTGTGTGTGTGTGTTGGTGGGTGTGTGCGCCTGTGTGTGTGTATGTGCGTGTGCGTGTGTGTGTGTGTTCGTATGTGTTTGTGGGTGTGTGTGCCCGTGTGTGTGTGTGTGCGTGCGTGTGCACCCGTGTGTGTGTTTGCACACGTGTGTGTGTGTGTGTGTGTGTGTGTAGCTACAGTGGAGCCGTATCTCTGTCAGACAGAGGCTCTCTGCTTGGCAGCCCAGTTCAAGTCAGGGCATGCTACCCAACAGCTGGTCTGGTGATGGGAAGGGGATGGAGACTTACGCAACAATCCCGACAAGGGCATATGGAGTAGTCGATATGAAAGCCACACTAATTCCGGCTAAGAGCAAAGCCAGTTTCCGACCAAGAGCAGGGTACCTACAGACCGCACTTCATAACACATTTACCTATTTATTTGGGGTCAATTCTACTCCTGGTATCATACGAGCACACGTAATGAATGGCCACAAACAATGTATGGCACAATCTGTGTCACAAACAATGTATGTCATAACTATTGAAAACCCTGGATTTAACACATTCAGCACCGTCCCCTCGCCAAAATAACAGCATTAGGTCTTCTTCTCCAATGTTGTTGAGTAAGGAGACCACAGAGCAGGAGATCCGATGCTATATATTTGTATATATGTATGTATATATGTATACACAGTGGATATAAAAGGTTTACACACCCCTGTTAAAATGCCAGGTTCTTGAGATGTAAAAGAATGAGACAAAGATAAATCATGTCAGAACTTGCAACCAGGTTATTGTAAGTTTTTCAGATTTCAAATTTTTTTCAATTTAATTGTTCACATTATAGGTCACTTTAAAAGTGGAAAAAGTTCTGACATGATTTATCTTTGTCTCGTTCTTTTACATCACAAACACCAGGGGTGTGTAGACTTTTTATATCCACTGTGTGTATCCCTGCTAAATATTGGCCTGTGGATTCTCCTCTTCAGCACAACCCATATGTTCCAAATTTGGCTTAGGTCAGGTGACTGGTGCAGAAGCTTGATTCAGTGGTCAGTGAGACATTTCAGCTTATATCTGTAGGAATGCTATGGATGTTTTAAGGCTCCTGGAAGAGGAATCCAGATTGTGGTACTTGACAGAGTCCATGATGCCATGAATATTAACAAGGTTCCCAGGGCCGTCAGGGCAGAAGATCTCAGGAGCATTACAGATCCACCAGTGGGAATTCAACTTTTTTTCTTCTCAGTGATCATCCCACTTTTTACCCCAAATTCACCTCTGTTTCTTTTTTGTCTCATCTGAACACAGACCCTGGTTTCAATCAAAGTTCCAATGACGTTTAACAAAGTTATATATATATATACTGTAGATGTCCAAATACTTCTATTATATTTTATTCATAATCATGATATTTAAGAATAAAATATGTAATTGATGATTTTTTCTTATTCTTCTGAGCATTTTTACTTCAGTCAGGCTTAGATTGCTTTCACATTTTGACTGAATGATGACGCTGATAAACAGCAATGCCATTTTTCAGAGCCAATCATTCTGGAGGGCACTGTGAGAGAAAGTTTAACCCTATCCACAGGAACCTTCAACCTATTCCCATAAGATTAATGGTTTACCCCCAATAACAAACTGTCTGCTCACGTATTCTAGTGCTGATCAATAATAGTAATACCAGGAGCTCTCCATCTCAAGCCTGAATAAGAAACTGTATATCTGGTCAGGAGATAGGCTGGCCTCCTTGACACAGTAACACCATAAAGTAACTTTGCCTTTATAATAAAGTACATTTTGAAAGGATAAAGATCTATGTCAACATTGAGAGACCACTGTAGTCCTCAGTCCTCCAGCAACTGTTTTACAAAGAAATATTACATTGCGCTATGAATCCACCTATAGTTGTTGTTTGTCTATAGCTCAAGCACAGTGAACAGAAGCTCATCAAGCACACACACTAGAACAGGGCCACATAGCGAATTGATCTGCTCAGTGATTGGCTAAATTCTACACACCTGGTCTGCCAGGTCAGTTAAACCAAAAAGACAAAGTGGCTCTGTCTTTCAGTGACCAGGGTTACCAACAGTTGTGTCTCAGTCCTGGTAATAGTTTGCTATCCAGAACCTAAACACCATTGCAACCTACATGTAACTCCTACAACTGGACACGCCAGTACAGAGCATACATTGACGCCAGTGCAGTGCATACATTGACACCAGTGCTGTGTATACATTCACGCCAGTGCTGTGCATACATTGATGCCAGTACAGTGCATACATTGACGCCAGTGCTGTGCATACATTCACGCCAGTACAGTACATACATTCACGCCAGTGCTGTGCATACATTGATGCCAGTACAGTGCATACACTGACGCCAGTACAGTGCATACATTGACACCAGTACAGTGCATACATTGACGCCAGTGCTGTGCATACATTCACGCCAGTACAGTGCATACATTCACGCCAGTACAGTGCATACATTGATGCCAGTGCAGTGCATACATTCACGCCAGTACAGTGCATACATTCACCCCAGTGCTGTGCATACATTCACGCCAGTACAGTGCATACATTGACGCCAGTACAGTGCATACATTGACGCCAGTGCTGTGCATACATTGACGCCAGTGCTGTGCATACATTCTAGAGAACATTAAACATAAGTGCAGTGATGGTTATTTGTGTTTTTGTGTTCATTATAGTGGACTGTAAGTCACTCGGAACACAAACAGACCAAAATGCATGCTGTTCATTGTGATTGTGCTGCGGTCCCTAAACGAATACTATTACTAGAAGGACTCCAGAAGCATTTGACATTTTGAAAAAAACACAACACAGCTCTCTAAAGTATCTTGTTACAAAATACATTTAATCTGTAGTGACAAATGTAGCGGTTTGAGTTTCTTAAATGTGCATTTCAAATGCACGTAACAGAAAAAAAACTAAAAATTGTTGGATGCACTCTCACAAAACGCTCAGAAGCTGTTCCGTGGCCCACTCCTGAACTCCCACTACCACAGAACACATGTCCTGCAGAACATAATGTCCAGGCATCCCAACATCAAAGCTTCAGCACGTTGATGTTCTGCTGTTGACCTCAGCCTCATCTGCTGATGTCTGCAGAATATCACAAGAGGTAGGGAGAGAAACACAGAGAAGGGGAATCAGAATGGGGGGTGGAGAGAAAATGGCCCTGGGAAAATGCTCATTCTCACACACTCTCTCTCTTCTCTATCTTCCATCTATGTACGCCTTCAGTGGGGACTTCTCTAATGAGCCAAGCCCATCTCTACCAGAGCCGAGGTCCTAAACATCTACAGGGACCCCTGATAGGTCTATCTAACACGGTGCCTCTACGGACAGCATGCCTCCACCAATTGGTTCCTGAGGGTGCCAGTTGATCCAGCCCCATGGTGACCCGGGACATCCAATCACACACTATATGGTAATGAACATCTCGGATTTAACAATGTGTCTTCTATATATACTTCCTTTCCATGCACGGCCAGGGGAGTTGTGTCACACGATGGAATACAGCAGCAACGTTTAATAGATTTGAACAATGATAATTCTGACAACATGGTAATCCCCCATGAGTACTCCCCATAGCATGGAGAGTTCAAGGGTCAACACATTAACAAGGGTTACCAACGATATCAACAAAAACTCAGTACATATTGTTTACGCAAGCGCTAGTTAACCACAATGATGTTTACAATGCTGTGACTGAATTCTCCTCGATTCAACTTTACCTTTCTACAAACTACTTCACGTCCCAAAACATGAATACAAAACAGGGACGTTGCACATATAATGGGTCTATTCCCAACCACACAGAAAACCGAATCCCGAAGAATCCCACCAAAAGCTAGTTTGCCAACATTATTATGAGTTTTCATCTCTTTGGGGTTGCCCAAAGGGGCCAGCAGTAGTCACTGCTTTATGGCTGCGTCACCATGGCTACGAGTTTGAATCCTGGAAGCATCACATCCACAGCGCCCTGGGGCATCACATCTAGGGTTGTCTCTGCACTATCTAGGGTCAGTGTCAGACAAGGGTTGACCCACTTAATTTCACCTTAGCGACATAAAAGTTGCAATCAGTCGCCATTCACTGTGGTTCGTTTTTCAAATAGCTTTATAGCCCTAGAAATGATTGATCACGTTCAACAAGGCATACATATTCAATTACAACAGTACTGATGTTAACATGGCCTTATTAGTCCAGACATGATCTGAGAGAGAGAGAACAAAAAAGAGAAAGAGGGAAAAGGAGAGAAAGAGGGGAAAGGAGAGAGAGAAAGAGGGGGAAGGAAAAGGAGACCGTCAAGGTGAGGACACATAGCAGCCATCGTAGGGCCTGTAATCACTTGGCTTCGTCCAACCTCCGATCGCTGTCTCTCCTTACGCTTTACATACGCTACGCTTACGTTATGCTTACGTTATGCTTACGCTATGCTTACGCTATGCTTACGTTATGCTTACGCCAGTGATTTGTTGACCATCCGGGGCTAGCGGTTAGCCTTTAACAACTGGCCTTGCTCAATCGCTAGACGGTAAATGCGACCCCAGAGAAAACTGAAAAAAGGAAGAAACTGCTACAAAAAGTCAACAAGGGTGTCAACAAGAGACTTTGCATTTCACCGCTGAGGACGAGCCACTGTGGATGGGATGATCGCTAACTGGGACTCGTCAGAGAGGGGCTTCACAGGTTGAGAGAGAATGGGGCTTGGCGGGACCAGATTCCTAAGAAATGGAATGATACCTGAATTCAGTTGACAAGGCTCAGGTGGAAACTGGACAGCCCACTGCAACCCCAGTGCAGCTTACTGCAACCCCAGTGCAGCTCACTGCAACCCTAGTGCAGCTCACTGCAACCCCAGTGCAGCCCACTGCAACCCCCGTGCAGCCCACTGCAACCCCAGTGCAGCTTACTGCAACCCCAGTGCAGCCCACTGCAACCCCAGTGCAGCCCACTGCAACCCCCGTGCAGCCCACTGCAACCCCCGTGCAGCCCACTGCAACCCCAGTGCAGCCCACTGCAACCCCCGTGCAGCCCACTGCAACCCCCGTGCAGCTCCATCCCTACGCTAGGCTGCAGTAATGACTACATTCACTCCCCAAGACCGATGTCCAACAGGTTCCTTTGGAGAGGTGGTATGGCTACACACAGGCACACCCACACACGCACCCACCCACACACGCACGCGTGCACTCACACACACACGTCGCAAAAAGCCACTTAGTGTCGTAAAAGAAGAGCTGCTGTCTTCAAACATACTAGAGAACCCATGCCTCCTTGACCCGGACATGTCTCCCATCCACAGAAATAAATCATACTGACAGGCCCCTCCTGCAGGATCATGGGACAGGTCATGGTGGTATTCACACACACCCACACACACACACACACACACACACACATTCACCCCGTGGCTAATCAGGCCACATCTACAGTGGAACTAAGTGTGTTGAGAGGTCGCGGGGGCGGGGTTGAACAGTAACAACGATTCAGATATCAAGGATTTCAAATGACACTATAAGCAACGATTATTCCAGGGAAAAGTGATGTTTTAAGTTGGGCTTATCTTTTTTTAGACATTTGGCTTGCTTTCTACACAGCTAAGTGTAACCTGCAGGTGAATCTGTGGGGGATTAGTAAAAGTCCCGTTTTGGCTGACTGAAAAGAGATAACCGGAATGAAATTCTAACAATTCTGACAACAAGCATGTGTTAAATAGAGCTATTTAGTCAACAACAAGGGATAAAACTTTAAAAAAGGCATATCTATTTTTAACTAGGTTTGAGTCAACTTTACTCACTGGCCTTTTCAGTGTTAAACAATGCCCATGGAGTGAGAACTCTGTTGTTAGGTAGGTTTTGGTAGCAAAACAAACAACATTTGCATCATTCCCACATCCCTGTTGAATTCCAAGACGGCGGAGCAGAGAAATAATCAAAGGCAGGGAAACATGTTTCATTCCCTCTTTTATTTATCCTTCTGCATTTCCCCTTTAATTTAACGACTGCATTGTTGTCAACCGAAGGGAAGGGTCTTCACTGTGGCGTCGGGGGCTACAGAGTCGAGCTGGCTCACTAATTAACCTTTTCTCCACGAATCTGGAGTCTGCGCTCTTCTGGGCTCCTGGTCAACGTTGTGTGCTGAGGAGGGGTTAGGAGGCGTATGGGACGTCGCCTCCTTCTGCCAGGAGAAGCCTAGCTGGTGGCTGCGATTCCGCTGCTTGTGACAGACGTGTATGGGAGACGACATCAAAGAGCCGTACAGGGCTACGCTCTACACTCTATACATATAAATATATACACCCTATACATATATATATATATACCCTATACATATATATATATACACCCTGGACACATATATATACACCCTATACATATATATACACCCTATACATATATATATATATACACCCTATACATATATATATATATACACCCTATACATATATATATATACCCTGGACACATATATATATACACCCTATACATATATATATATATATACACCCTATATATATATATATACACCCTATACATATATATATATACACCCTATACATATATATACACCCTATACATATATATATACACCCTATACATATATATATACACCCTATACATATATATATACACCCTATACATATATATATATATACACCCTATACATATATATATACACCCTATACATATATATATATATACACCCTATGCATATATATATATACACTCCCTATACATATATATAGGGTGTATAGAAACAAGAGATGGGAGAAACATGGGAGAAACACAGTATGGAAAGAGATGAGAGATGGGTGTAGAGAAGCAAAGAGAGAGATGTGGGAGGGAGGGAGGGAGGGAGGGAGGGAGGGAGGGTGAGTGAAGGAAAGAGATGGGAGGGTGAGAGTGAAGGGAGAAAGACAAAGAGTGGGATGAAAGAGATGTGGGGAGGGAGATGGGCGGTGTTGGAGGGAGAGAAACGAAGAGAGATGGGGGGTGAAGGGACTGAAAGAGAGAAAGACAGGGAGAGACCCCAATCCCTCTCTTTTCTCCTCACTCCAGTCCCATCTCTCCTTTCTCTCGTTCTCCTGTCTCCTCTCTCCCATCCCTGCCCTCTCCTCTCCCATTATTCTCAGAACTCTGGTTGGTAATTTCCAGACTAAAGGCTTTCTAATATCCATGTTTCATCTTTGCAGTTAGCACCAATTACCACAGTGTGAAAACCCCGGTGAGAACAATGGCCAGATCAAATGGATGAGTAACACCCGCAACCACAACCACCTCTATCGCTCCTTTATCCATCACAAGCTACATCTTACTTCAACACAAATTAAACTTTCATTCTTGTTCACCCCATAGCACAGTGCCCCCCCCCCCCCCCCCCCCCCCCCAACCAGCTAGCTCCAAGTCTAAATATTCCGTATCAGCAACGTTAATTACGGATCACTGTGAAAGTACTCATGCTTTGGATGTGTCCATAATGCAGCATATTCTCTATTTAGTTTTTACTAGTATAGGCAGATATGTACATAAGTTATGCAGTATGAAGGGAATAGGGGTCATTTGGGACACTTTGTTCCCTCTACAGCACCCGTAGATACGAACAGCCAGTTCCTTTTGTCTCTTCAGTTTAATTGCCCTTTTAATCTGAGAACCAATCTCAGCGAGCGACAAGATAAGGAATTTCAACTGGTGAACTACTGAAAAAGACCCAAACGCCCCAACTGACCAACACACCATGAGAACAAGCAGGCATCGAGAACGTCTTCCTATGCAAATCAGTGCAGAAAGCTAAGGACTTCAAAGCCAAGCAGAGCTCAGTGCAGAGCTGACGAGACTTCGGGACGAGACTTCAGGACGAGGGTTATTGACATTCAGATCAACTTGGATGTTTCGCAGTGCTGATACTATGCTTGCACGCTTGTCTTCTTCTCCTATCTTCCTCTCTTCCTCTCTCTCTCCTCTTCAATCTTTCCCTCCTCTCCCTCCATCAGGTTCTCCTCTCAGCTGTCAATGTGTCCCAGGTAAAACATACAGATGCAGGAGATCATAGAGACAGGTGTCATTAGCACAATGTCAAAAAATATCTCATCTAACAAAGTGAATATTCGCCAGATTTGCCCTGATTTATTTGATGTAACAGGGCTCACAACGTGGTTGCTGAAGTCCGGTCTGGATATATTTAGAGGTGTTCACTGCATTGCATTTGGAAGTTGTCCTTGTCAGGTTTAGAATATATGACTGCTAAATGCTAACTGCCGTTCGTTTCAACTCGGTGAAACTGAGCTAGCATAGAAACTTGGTGGACGTGGTCAAAATGTTTTTAGCTGATGATCATATGATGAATTGGGACTGACATCCACATAAGCATTTTATCCCTGTTTTTAATCTCAACAAACTCAGTTGGACACATCGCAACAAAGGGGGTGTGGGGGTGTGGGTTTGGGTGGGGGTGGGGTGGGGGGGTTGCAGCGGTATCCAAAGGATCCAGTCTGCAGCCAGGGTGTCTTGGAGGGTTTTACAGGGGCTCTGTGGGCAGACATCAGAGATGCTCTCACTACTGAAACATTCATAAGAGGCTGTCAGTCAGAGTGGAGGAGTGTGGAGAGCAGAGAACAGGCAGTCAGAGTGGAGGAGCGTGGAGAGCAGAGAACAGGCAATCAGAGTGGAGGAGCGTGGAGGAGCAGAGAACAGGCAATCAGAGTGGAGGAGCGTGGAGAGCAGTAGGACAGGCAGTCAGTGGAGGAGCGTGGAGAGCAGAGAACAGGCAGTCAGAGTGGAGGAGCGTGGAGAGCAGAGAACAGGCAGTCAGAGTGGAGGAGCGTGGAGAGCAGAGAACAGGCAGTCAGAGTGGAGGAGCGTGGAGGAGCGTGGAGAGCAGAGAACAGGCAGTCAGAGTGGAGGAGCGTGGAGGAGCGTGGAGAGCAGAGAACAGGCAGTCAGAGTGGAGGAGCGTGGAGAGCAGAGAACAGGCAGTCAGAGTGGAGGAGCGTGGAGAGCAGAGAACAGGCAGTCAGAGTGGAGGAGCGTGTAGAGCAGAGAACAGGCAGTCAGAGTGGAGGAGCGTGGAGGAGCGTGGAGAACAGAGAACAGGCAGTCAGAGTGGAGGAGCGTGGAGAACAGAGAACAGGCAGTCAGAGTGGAGGAGCGTGGAGGAGCGTGGAGAACACAGAACAGGCAGTCAGAGTGGAGGAGCGTGGAGGAGCGTGGAGGAGCGTGGAGAACACAGAACAGGCAGTCAGAGTGGAGGAGCGTGGAGGAGTGTGGAGAGCACAGAACAGGCAGGAGAGGCATCTCTTACTCTCTGTGTCTTAGAGGGCCGACACACATCCTCAACATGAGACACCAACTGAATGGACAAGGGAGACAAGAGTCTGGCACTCCAGAAGCCCAAGCCGCTATTGGCCGGCAGTTGAAGGGGCCAGGCTGTTATTGGCCGGCTGTTGAAGGGCCAAGGCTGCGTTTGGCCCACTGTTGAAGGGCCCAGGCTGCTATTGGCCAGAAGTTGAAAAGCCCCAGTTGTTATTGGCCAGCTTTTGAGAAGCTCCCAGTGCCATTGACTGCTAGGCTGCTACAGGAAGTTTCTAGGAGGATGGAGGAGGAGGACAAGGAGAGCAAAGAAGAGGGGAGGAGAATTCCCCAGTCAGACACAGTGTGTTAGTGTGTGTGTGTTAGTGTGTTTGTGAGTGTGTCTGTGTGTGAGTCTGTATGTGTGACTGATTGTGTGTGTATGTGTATCTGTGTGTGTGTCTATATGTGTGTCTGTGTGACCGTGTGTGTGTCTGTCTGACCGTGTGTGTGTGTCTGTCTGACCGTGTGTGTGTGTGTCTGTGTGTCTGGATGTGTTTGTGTGTGCCTGTAAGACTGTGTGTGTGTCTGTGTGTGTCTGTGTGTGTCTGTGTGTCTGTGTGACCGTGAGTGTGCCTGTGTGTGTCTGGGTGTCACTGTGTGTTTGCCTGTGTGACCGTGAGTGTGTCTGTGTGTGTGTGTCTGTGTGTGTGTGTGTGTGTGTGTTCACAGGGACTCTGCGGTGGTAACAGCTGGTTTCTGAGGGGTTGGCTGTGAGTTGGGTAGCCTCCACTCCAGATGAAGGCTGTCAGACACAGAGATCGGGGTACCGGGCTGATCCGGGCCAGGGTTTAAGGCAGAGATAGAGGAGGTCCGAGATCCTAACGTAGATGCTCACAGGACACGAGTCAGGGAGCGGCTCATTGGCTGAGCTCAGCACCTTTACGTCACCTGTGTTGTAAACATCCCGGACCGCCTCTCTGTAGGGCCCCGCGCCCCTCCAACCACATCAACAATAACAACCACTTTGGTGTTGCTTTGCACCAATAAACAAAAGAAATGGAATCTATTTTCTCCGCCTGGAACCTTGCAATTTACATCCATCTAGTCTAGAGATTATTCCTGTCTGGGAGGTTCTAAAAAAGCTCACTGCAGTCTTCATCACATTGTCATCATCATCATCTTCATCTTGAAACTGAAAAGCAGGAAGCGTAGATGGATGGATATCCCCAGGATGTCATTTCAGCGAGCACCCCCCCCCAGAGGAGTCACTCCTAATGTCATGTTCTATTACATCCAGGTGGTATCATCTCTAGGATGGATGATTTTCCTCATTTCCTCATCAGAATGCTACAGTCAAGACACACCTAGCCAGGAGGGGTGTAAACCTTCGCGTGCACATCCGGCACCTACAGTAATGTCACCAGGTTGGTTTGTGATGCTCACACTCTTGATTCTAGCATTGGAAAATAGTATGTTTCTGGGGAAAAGAGTTGTGATGCACATGAAGATTCACGTCTGCGTTTGTACTAAAAAATTTGAAGTTTTTTGTGTTGTGCGCAAGAAAACACAGGTTCTGAGGACAGCGCATGGAAGATGACTCCCAAAGATGAGCCAGGCTTTTCACTGTGATCACCTTAGCTTCCCATAACCTGACCATGTATACCAGACATCAGGGATGAGGGAGCTGTGACCATGACCAACCAGACACTAGGAGCAGGACCATGACCGACCAGACACTAGGAGCAGGACCATGACCGACCAGACACTAGGAGCAGTGACCATGACCGACCAGACACTAGGAGCAGTGACCATGACCGACCAGACACTAGGAGCAGTGACCATGACCGACCAGACACTAGGAGCAGGAGGTGTCCTCATAGATGTAGCATGGCCCTTTGATCATCAGGATGCACAGTCCCATCTTGCACAGTCACCCATGCGTTTGCAGGGTATTCGCGGTTCAAACAGGCTTCTTAAGTTCGTAGTTGCCTCTTAATTCTTTTGCAATTGTCGGCCAATCTTAATTCACCCAAACAAAAAGTGACCCAACACCAACGATTATCCAAGTTAAGATGTAAAAAGTATTTATCTCCAGAGAAAGAGGAGATGAGCAGAGATAAGAGGAGGCGAGGTGTGGAATTCAGGGGGGAGTCAGGAGGGAGGAGTCATGGGTCATGAGAGTCCCTGTTGCCCCAGACTACACCTTGGAAGTCGTCCTTAACTCAGTCAAAGTGATTTAACAGTTAGCAGATTCAGCGTAAAACGGCCGGCTGGGACAAACACACCACTCAGGCGTAGCAACAGCAAGTTCCTCTCCACACACTGGGAGACCGCATGAACTATGACCCTTTACAGCACCACTGTCAGTAGGCACATTACAAAACACCTAACACTCAAAAGAGAATCAGGCACTGGCTGAGGCTTCATATAAAACCGTCACTAATACAAACCCAAGGCCCATCATATCAAGTCATATGAGCGATGTGGTTCTTATCCCTGGCAGTAGTAGGCTACAGACGTTTTATCAGTCCAATGGGGATTCCGCATTGTAATTCCTCGACAATGTCGGCAGTGTTAGCTCCCTCTCAGAATAGCCTCTATTATTAACTAAGTACTTAAACGCGTCGCCAGAATTGGTATTGTGGTGTTCGCAGAGTGTTTGCACAAGGTTAACATGAATGGGTGAATGGGATGTAGAATGGCACTGGAATGGGTTGCACTGTCTTTGTGTTTCTGTATGTTCCTACTGGCCACTACTGTGTCTTCACCCTACAAGCATGTCCACGCTCGTGTTCAGTGGGCTATAAACGACACACTTCACTAATGCTGAGTCCATTTCCTCCTCTGTTCAATTTCCAAATAAAAGCTTGTTGAACCAAACTGCAGTCTGTTCACTACCAGATGAAACAAATTTGAGTTAACAGTGACTCTCCCACTGATTCCTGTATCCTGGAGCTTCTCATACTGTAGCTGCAGCCCTCTACTCCTTCCCCTCTCCTCCTTCCCCTCTACTCCTTCCCCTCTACTCCTTCCCCTCTCCTCTTTCCCCTCTACTCCTTCCCCTCTCCTCTTTCCCCTCTTTCCCCTCTCCTCTTTCCCCTCTCCTCTTTCCCCTCTTTCCCCTCTACTCCTTCACCTCTCCTCTTTCCCCTCTACTCCTTCACCTCTCCTCTTTCCCCTCTACTCCTTCCCCTCTCCTCTTTCCCCTCTACTCCTTCCCCTCTCCTCTTTCCCCTCTACTCCTTCCCCTCTCCTCTTTCCCCTCTTTCCCCTCTACTCCTTCCCCTCTCCTCTTTCCCCTCTACTCCTTCCCCTCTCCTCTTTCCCCTCTTTCCCCTCTACTCCTTCACCTCTCCTCTTTCCCCTCTACTCCTTCCCCTCTCCTCTTTCCCCTCTACTCCTTCCCTTCTCCTCCTTTCCCCTCTACTCCTTCCCCTCTCCTCTTTCCACTCTCACCTATTTCTTTCAAACTTTCCTTTTCCACTTACCATTACCTCCATCTCCCCCACCCCATACCTATCTGGCACACCTATTTGGAAATTGGTAGTTTAATTGATTTCCTGGGTATTGCAGTTTTTCCAGAAAGTTAACCTAACAACCTCAGGACCCAAATATAAGGGTTAGGGTTAGGGATAGGGTTAGGGTTGGGGTTGGGGTTATAAGGGCAGGCCTATCAAAGGCTGGTCACGGTGGGCTGAAACACTAGATATATCCTCTCTGTGTGACTCCAGACTTAGTATATAAGGTGAGTGCAATTAACTAGCTGGTAAAAAATAAAACCAGAAGGGTTTCAGCCCACTAGGACCGGAGTTGAATAGCCCCATTGTATGGAATGTCACGGTAATAAATCAGCTGGAAAATAAAAATAATATTTTAGATGGGCTATGAAGGGCCAGATTCTTTTGTAATCAGGTCACAAGGGTTTACAAAAAACAACCCCACACATTAGAACACAAATAAATGGGTCATAAACAGGCTATAAATACTATGTAGCTAATACCTAAACATTCATTACGTTGCTGCTGTGCTTATTCTGGTTGTTATCAGTAGCGTACAGCTGATCAGACTGAAGGACGGATTAATTGTGCACCATTATGTGATTATTAGTTATGTTATAAGGCACGAAACAGCTCATCGCAGACATCTAATTCACTTAACACATTTTCAGTTGCAGTTTGCTTTTGGTTTTATCGTAAGTTATTTGCATGATATTGATCAAAATTAAAGTTTGTTGCAACAATGCAACGTAGGTCTTATTCATATGGGCGGGGCAGGACTTGGCAAACTGCTAACTTCAGTAGGCAAACATTCATCAATGAAGCGCATTGAGCATGTTTTGTCTTGAAGCTAATCTGAAGCTAATCTGTATTGTATAAGTTTATAGTGTCTGCGTATGCTCATGTCACTGCATTATTCGAGGTTGTTATGCGATTGGTTTCTGTTCTTAAAACATTTAATATAGTTAAAATGAAGAGCATCAACAAAAAAAATAAGAGTTCCAAATCCCCACCACCCCCTAAGCCCTTCCTCTTGTTTTCGATTATCTCCTCAGAGGGGCGTGGCCCTAGAACACAGAGCTACTAGTGGTAGGTGGAGCTAGAAAAACCCTTGGGAATGTGACATCACTGCATCACTCGCACACATTAGAAACCGCTAATGTAGTCTCTCAATTGACCAACAGAAATTGCAATCCCATAAAAATGTCAAGAACCAGTAGAAGCAAGCAGAGCTAACTGGCTAATGTTAGCTAGTCAGCTTGTTAGCTTGTAACAGCATCAATTAACTTATGTATAATAATATGCCTCATCTTTTGTCTGTACATTAGCTAATGTATTCCAACAGCGGCATGATTCGTTACGAATGTGCAATTACCCACATTTCCTCACACATCCAAGTACTTTCGTCAGCCATCTTTCCTGAAGCAACTGTAGAGCTGCGGGGTGGTGGGTTGGAGGCGTGATTCTTTGAGGTTTAGTGAGGTTTCCTCCAGTTAGGGCCGTTTCAGTCTGAGCACAACACCACCGCCATCCATCGTTCTGTTACATTACAATGGCTCCCCAGGGTAAAGCGACCAGCATAGCTTTAACCTGCGCTTTGGTGTGTATGTGTGTGTGTGTGTGTGGGTAAGTTGGAATATGAGGGGAGTCAAAAGGGTACTGCAGATTAATAAATCATAATCCTACATTGCCATGACAGAAGCGAAATCTCTGTCATCTTCATTGTTTAATCTCACACCTCTACTCCCCCTGGGGTGGAGGGAGAGTGGGAGGGACTTATTTAAAGAGAGACGGTGGATGAGAAAGCGATGGTGCAAGAAAAAGGATGATACAGAAAGAGGAAGAGAGACAGTTGTGAGGACTATGGACCCCTCATGAAACAACAATTAAAAAAAAAACTGGCCAAACAACAAATGTACACTATTTTAAGGAGCCAAATTGAGCTCAAATGTATTGACTGTAAGAACGTGGAAAAAACGTTTGAAAGAAAACATTTTAAGATCGGACGTGAAACTCCATTTAATGATTTTAGCATAGACCTTTTCCACATGTGAATCTTTTTTTTTCCAAACGACTGAATTTAGTTTTTTCCTATATTTCAGTTATGTTTTTCTTTTCTTACAGTCAATACATTTGACCTCAATTTGGCTCCATACTTTTTAAGCAGAATTTGTCACAAATGCAGGGCATTACGACAATACCTGTGAATTGTCACCTTAAAATGTGTGATTATTAAACCTTCCTTAAAAAAAGCCTGATCTACAGAGAGATTAATCTAGACATGAGCTTAATCACACAGCTGGTGTTCACAAACAGACTCCAAAATAGTCCCAGGACAGCAACACAATTAGACCCAAACACATGCTAATAAAAACTAAAACATAAACATGATAATCAAAACAAAGCCCACTGGAATGTTATTTTTCCCTGAAACAGAAAGTACATCAGCGGAAGACACCTGACCACAGTGACTGATCTATGCATGACAGCTCTATGAGCATAGCATTGCTATGGAGGTGGAAACTGAGCTGCACGTCCTAACCGCCTGAAAAATGTAGGGTTACATAAGAAACCCACAGATCATACAGACTCATAAAAGTTTGAAAACAAGTCAAGCATTGATAAACGCCCCTATCTCTTAGGGAAAAAAAATTGTGACAAGTTTGTCATGAGAAACAGGCGACCAGTGGAGCACAGATAACATGTAAATTTAACCAAAATGTATCATTTTATTTATTTTCACTTTATTCATGCTTTAAGTATTTGCGTACCGCTACAGTGCTATAACATTTTAAATGACTTTTATCCTATTAAAATGTTTGTGTGTGTTTGTGTGTGTAATGTTCACTAGATTCCTCCACTTTTGATATTATTTTTACCATTTGGTTTAACAGCGTGAACAATTGTTGCCATGACCACAAAGCCATTAAAATTACATTTAATTGAGAGAGCAGGACAGAGCAAGAAGGAGAAGGAAACAGAGAACTTCTATCCAGGTTTGTCTGAACAACTTATTTGCTAAAGACCAGCTATGTAATAATAACTCTACCTTTATTTTAGCATGTTGTCATACAGGGACGGCTGAGCCCTGCAAATTCTTGGACCATATTTCACCAGTTCCTGCCCTGCCATGTAAGAAGTCCTCATAATAAACGTTTGTGTGTTTGTCTAAAACATTTTGCAATATGCAAACAGACCGGTACCTTGCCACGTGCCTGTGATATCTGGTGTCATCTGTGGTAATGCTCACTGAAACTATTTAAATTATCGACTAGAATAAATAGCACTCTCATTCACTACACAGTACACTACAGAACACGTTCTAATACTGGTCTGAAGGGACTTAAACACCTGACATAATATCTTCTGCATTTCATTGCAATACAGTCAGCCATTGTTACATAATAAAATGTTAGTGGGTGTGTGTGTATGTGTGTGTGTGTTTGCATGGTATGTTTGCATGCGTGGAGTGTTTTTTAAGTAGCCATGACCAGGTGTAAATGGACCTGTATGGATTAACACTGTGTTGAATCTGTGGGCTTGGTGGTGGAGTCCTCCGATCAGAGGTTTATTTAGGACAAACAACATGGACCCCAACCCGTAATCTTCCTGGAGACACACCTGTAGAGGACTGTATAAAAGCCCAGGACTGACCAGACACAATCACACTTGGAGCACCAGTTCCACAGAGCCTCTCCAAAGCATCTCCAGGACCAAGAACCCATCTAGAGCCTCTCCAAAGCATCTCCAGGACCAAGGATCCATTTAGTTTCTCCTCTCCACCGAAGATGGAGCAAAGTCCCTCTCTCCACTGACATTCTGAGGATCAAAAGACTCTACAACTGCAAATAGGAAGATTTCAAGTCACAGGAGAAAAGCCTGAAGACAAGATGAAGGAAGTGGAATCTGACACAAACATTTTTACTGATTCCGTCATATATTCTTTTAGTTAAAACCTTTTTAAAAATAACACTGCCATATTTTTCCAGGATAATGATAAGGATGTATCTTATTGATCTAAAATAAACACATATCATTTTGTTATTTCCGTGCCTACTGTCAATTGCACAATCAAAACGTGACTTCTGCTTACAACAAAATCACCTGGAGAGACGTGTGTGTGTATTGGTGTGATGTCCAACACACAATTAGGGTTATAAGTTCTTTGCTGGAGAGAAGAAAATCACAGGCACCCTGGTTGGCTCTGTGATAACCATTAGGCTTCCAGTCACCCTAAAGCACTTCTGTCAGAACTATAGTTACATCATTTCTGTCAACTCAGAACGGACTCAGACCCTATGAATAGACAAAGGGGCTCCCACACTCCACTAATTAGTCTTTTGACCAATCACAAATCTAGATCAATTAGAGAGGAGATGAGATAAATAAATTGTGGACAAACACAGAGTTGGACTGCCCGTGTAGATTTAGCAAACTAGAATCACATAATTTCTGTCAATACCAAAGACTCACACATTGGGTATAGGCAAAACTAGAATCATTTCCCTCACTTCAACAGAATAGGAAACTCAGAATAGACAAAGAGGCTGCGTTTTCTTATTATTTATGTTACCCAATCACAGATGTTTTTCCAGACACATCAGTTTTAGATATGATTGGTCAAAAAACCAATTAGTAACAAAAATAAAATTGTTCTGCCTGTGTAAAGCAGTGGCATAGGGTAAAACTAGAATGAATTGAAGAGAGCTTCTTTTGTAGGAAACAAAAAAGAGAACAAAAGAAGAAACTTTGTGGAAGAAGATAAGATGCTGACAGGTGACAAATGAAATAACTGCTTTGGGAATCTGACAACAAAGCAGAAAAAAAATCAACCCCACTCTATTTTCGTTTTAAGACACTGTACAAGTTAAAGGGGTGGTTTGGGATTTACGGTATAGTGTAGATCTTAAAGGGGTGGTTTGGGATTTGCACTGTACTGTAGATGTTCAATGGATGGTTTGGGTGTTTTGCACTGGAACTGGAACACTTTATCTTCTTTGCCACAGTCAGATATAAACTTTGGATACAAATGTAATGTTTCTGTGACCAGGAAGACAAAACCAAATAGCGTAGTACAAATGCTAGTTAGCAATTATGCAAATGAAAAACAGCAACTGTCTTCAAACTACTCAGTGACACGTTGCATCCACAAGGTCATCTAATCATTGCGTGTTTTTCCTGTGGGTGTACTAAATGCTGAGCATTAAAACATTGATCATATATACTATAACAACATTTACAAGCTCAGCAGACAAACGCATACCAGTATTTTGTTCATCCATCCCTCCGTCTATCTCTCCCTAGACCTCCATCAAACAGGCTCTCCTCTCTGCTCCTCTCCACTAATCCCATTTCAGCTACTCTCCAGCCATCAGGCCAGTTCCAGACAGGTGGCCAGCCTCTCAGAGCATCCCGATATCAATTAGAGATTCACAGTTTAAAGAGTGTCAACTCCTGGTTGGAAACAGCTCAGAAGGCTGGAGTCCATCTGGCAACACAGAGACCTGCTTGGTGAATACAACCAGGGCTTGTGGATACAGCTTGTATATTACAGTGTTTCATCTTGTGTATAATAGTGTTTCATCTTGTGTACAATAGTGTTTCAACTTGAGTATAATAGTGTTTCAACTTGTGTATAACAGTGTTTCATCTTGTGTATAACAGTGTTTCATCTTGTGTATAATAATGTTTCAACTTTGGTATAACAGTGTTTCATCTTGTGTATAATAGTGTTTCATCTTGTGTATAACAGTGTTTCAACTTGTGTATAGGATTGTTTCATCTTGTATATAACAGTGTTTCAACTTGTGTATAACAGTGTTTCATCTTGTGTATAACAGTGTTTCATCTTGTGTATAATAATGTTTCAACTTTGGTATAACAGTGTTTCAACTTGTGTATAACAGTGTTTCATCTTGTGTATAACAGTGTTTCATCTTGTGTATAATAATGTTTCAACTTTGGTATAATAGTGTTTCATCTTGTGTATAACAGTGTTTCAACTTGTGTACAACAGTGTTTCATTTTGTGTACAACAGTGTTTCATCTTGTGTATAACAGCGTTTCATCTTGTTTTGTGTTTGATTTATTTATTATGAATTTAATCAGTTAGTGCACGTAGGCTGTACAAAACTGGTATTATCTCCTTCTCAAACTTTTTTATGCCATAATTTTCAAGATTGTTAGGGATAGACAAACATATTGAATTTATTAAATGTTTTGTCTCTCTTGTCCCTCTGCAATAGGCATATGGTGAGCATTATGTTTGGAACATATAATCCCAATCAGGTTTGGGTTTAATTCAATTTCAATTTAAAAAACCAAACTCAAACAAACAAAAAAGCCTTGAAGTTTACAGAAATTCAAAATGCTTTATTGTATTAGGTAAACAGAATAATGGGAACTCTGAAGGACTAATCAAAGTACTGAAATACATAACAATTCAATAGAAAAACACATTTTCCACAGTAATTCCTGAACTAACTTAAATTAAAATGCAATTGACGCTGATTCTTGATAGCAAAGAAATGAAATTATCAAATTGTAAAGAACGTAAAGATTGTGACAATCGCAATGGCATATCGAATCATGAGGATTGTGACAATCGCAATGGCATATCGAATCATGAGGATTGTGACAATCGCAATGGCATATCGAATCATGAGGATTGTGACAATCGCAATGGCATATCGAATTACATTTTAAATGTTGTGATGATACTGTACAGTGACGTCCATGTCAACTCCCAGCCTTAACAAGCAAACATTGACAAGGTTGTAACAGATGTCTGGAGTCCTCGTGGGCCAAAGAATGGGCAAGGCAGCAAAGTCAGGACACATGGAGCTCAACTAATGCCTTGCCAAGCTCATCTGGAGAGAGTGAGAGGACTCTGGTCTTCACAGCGTGGAACGTAGCCACACTGAAACACAGAGAAGCTGCCTTCAGCAAGCCAGACCTCAATGGGTAGATGGCCCCGGTGTCTGTGTCTCCCAAAGGACAGGAAGACACAAATAGATGCTCAGAAAGACACACTGAAATGCAAAAGCATACACACACGGAAGCACACACACATACACCGACATGGCATCAAGAGCAGACTCAACTCCACAGTCTCAGGCCAGCTGTCGATGTTTGCACTTTAGCTCATTCGTAGAGTTCTTAGTGGTTGTCTTTCATAATCCTTTTGGCGTCGGTATGACATTAACAATACTGATATTTTATAAGAAAGTAATTATTCATTCTAAATTAGCAAAAATCTAAATAGGAAATCTTTGAAAGTAGATTGTCAAAACAAAATTGTGGATTTCCAGAAAATAGGAATCTGGGGACGTTTCTAGAATGGTTCAACCCTGACCAAGCCTGAGCAGTGATGTGCCGTAGGGTTGAAGTCAGGATAGGCCACGAGAAATACACAATCTACTCACTAGTCAAGTTGAACTCCCTTGTAAATCTATTTCCATTCTGTCATCTGTCATTAGATTGGAAGCATACACATTTTAAAGGGAACTGTACTGTTGTTGTCCCATACAGGTATCTACTGAGACTGCTCTGGATGATTCCTATTGCAAAGAAATATTTTACTACATCAGTCTGTCGTTGTCCCACACAGGTATCTATTGCGACTGCCCTGGATGATTTCTTATGCTAATAAATATTTTCTTACATAGATCTGTCGACCCATAAAGGTATCTATTGAGACTGCCCTGGACGTTTCCTTATGCAAAGAAATATTTTACTACATCAATCTCAGCACTTTGTTAGATGTATTTAGGTGACTTCAGAGCAAAAAACATACATTTTTAGTGAACGGATTAACAGTTAACAAAGTTAACTTTTTGATATACAGTGCCCAGCTATGATATATATCCATACTACCATCCAAAAGTTTGGAGCCATTAAGAAATGTCCTTGTTTTTGAAAGAAGAGCAAATATTTTGTCCATTAAAATAACATCCGATTGATCAGAAATACAGCAAAGACCTTGTTAATGTTGTAAATGAATATTTTATCTGGAAATGGATATCATTTTTATTTTATCTACATGGGCATAAAGAGGCCCATTATCAGTAATCATCAGTCCTGCGTTCCAATGTGTTGTGTTTGCTTCAAATGATTTTAATTAATTTTAAAGGCTAATTGATCATTAGAAAACCACTTTGCAATTATGTTAGCACAGCTGAAAACTGTTAAGAATAAATAAAACGGACCTTCTTTAGTCTAGTTGAGTATCTGGAGCATCAGCAATTTTGGGTACAATTACAGGCTCAAAATGGGCAGAAACAAAGAACTTGCATCCGAAAGTCATCAGACTACTCTTGTTCTGAGAAAGAAAGGCTATTCCATGTGAGACATTGCCAAGAAACTGAAGATCTCTTAAAACGCTGTGTACTACTCACAGAACAGAACAGTGCAAACAGGCACTAACCAGACTAGAAAGAGGAGTGGGAGACCACAGTGCACAACTGAGCAAGAGGACAAATACATTAGAGTGTCTAGTTTCAAAAACAGGCACCTCACAGGTCCTCAAGTGGTAGCTTCATTAAATAGTACCTGCAAAACATCAGTCCCAACATCAACAGTGAAGAGGCGACTCTTTCTAGTCAGATTTGCAAAGAAAAAGACAAAATTCAGACTGGCCAATAAACAGAAATAAACAGCAAAAGAACACAGACACTGGATAGAGAAAGATCTACGGACTAATCTATGTTTGAGGTGTTCAGATAACGTGAGACGCAAACCAAATGAAAAGGTACTGGAGGAGTGCTTGACACCATGTGTCCACCATGGTGGAGGCAATGTGATGGTCTTCGGATGCTTTGGTGGTGGTGAAGTGGACGATTTGTACAGGGTAAAAGGGGTCTTGAGAAAAGGCTATCACCCCATTTTACCACGCCATGCCATACCCTGTGGATGGCATTTGTTTGGAGCCAATTTCGTCCTACAACAGGACAGTGACCCAAAGCACAGTTTCAAACTATGCAAGAACTATTTAGGGAAAAAGCATTCAGCTGGTATTCTGTCTATAATGGAGTGGCACAGTCACCGGATCTCAACCCTATTGAGCTGTTGTGGGAGCAGCTTGACCGTAAGAAGTGCCCATCAAGCCAATCCAACTTGTGGGAGGTGCATCAGGAAGCATGGGGTGAAATCTCTTCAGATTACCTCAACAAACTGACATCTAGAATGCCAAAGGTCTGCAAGGCTGAAATTGCTGCAAATTGAGAATTATTTGACAAAAGCAATGTTTGAAGGACACAATTATTATTTCAGTAAAAAACATTATTTCTATATAACATTGATAATCTTGTTATCATGTCCCCTGTCAGTGGAATATATTAGGCAGCAAGTGAACATTCTATCCTCAAAGTTGATGTGTTAGAAGCAGGAAAAATGGGAAAGGACTTTAATACAAATTGTGATGGCTAGACGACTGGGTAAAAAACAAAACTGCAGCCCTTGTGGGGTGTTTCGGGTCTGCAGTGGTCAGTACCTATCAAAAGTGGTCCAAGGAAGAAAAAGCAGTGAACCGGCGACAGGGTCATGGGCGGCCAACGCTCACTGATGCCCGTGGGGAGCACGTTCCAACAGACGAGCTACTGTAGCTCAAATTGCTGAAAAACTTAACGCTGGTACTGATAGAAAAGTGTCAGAACACACAGTTCATCACAGTTTGTTGCGTATGGGGCTGCGTAGTCGCAGACCAGTCAGGGTCCCCATGCTGACCCCTGTCCTCTTCCGAAAGAGTCTACAATGGGTGTGTGAGCATCAGAACTGGACCACAGAGCAAGGGAAGAATGTGGCCTAGTCTGATCAATCACGTGGATGGCCGGGTGCGTTTGCGTCGCTTACCTGGAGAACACATGGCACCAGGATGCACTATGGGAAGGAGGCAAGCCGGCGGAGGCAGTGTGATACTTTGGGCAATGTTCTGCTGGGAAACCTTGGGTCCTGCCATTCATGTGGATGTTACTTTGACACGTATCACCTACATGAGCATTGTTGCAGACCATGTGCACCCTTTCATGGCAACAGCATTCCCTCATGGCATTGGCCTCTTTGAGCAGGATAACGCACCCTGCCACAAAGCAAAAATGGTTCTGGAATGGTTTGAGGAACACTACAAAGAGTTCAAGGTGTTGACTTGGCCTCAAATTCCCCAGATCTCAATCCAATCGAGCAACTGTGGGTTGTGCTGGACAAACAGGTCCGATCCATGGAGGCCCCAACTCACAACTTACAGGACTTAAAGGATCTGCTGCTAACGTCTTGTTACCAGATACCACACCACACCTTCAGAGGTCTTGTGGAGTCCATGACTTGACCACAATAGTAGGCAGGTGGTCATAATCTTGTGGCTGATCGGTGTATATAGTATATATAGTAGCATATATTATCAGTGGTATATATTATAATAACAGAAATAATAATAGTAATTGCAGACATAGCTGCTACAGTAGTGAAGAGTAATGAGAGATGCTTTCCCCTTAAGGCTCTGCTATATTACTGCCATCTCTCTCATTCTGTCTTCTCACTCCCTGTACTGTCTCTGATCTCTCTCCCAGCAAGACAAATCAAGTGTGTGTGTGAGTGTGTGTGTGTGTTTGTGTTGGCAAGAATGCCATAAAAATGTCTAAGGAAACAACCGGCACAAAGTTTCAGTCACCAGATCTACACAGGTCATGATAAGCAGGTTTCTAATTAAAACCTTGGAACAAATTCCTCCTGAGCCAAAAGCAGACCTGGTGTCAGCATCTACCCAGGAAAGCTAGGCCGGTCCAAACAGCAACCCTCTCAGTACGTGGATTCTTGACATGCAATTCCAACCACAATCACAAGGATCACCGCAAACAGCATGACGGTTTATACCAATCTAGGCTTTGCCACGGTCATTTTGGAAATTCAGACAGAGAGAGAAAGCGAAAGAGAAAAGAGAGAATATTTGCCTGCACCACTGGCTTAGAAACACGTTGGACTCATTAGGGACCCCTCCTCAAACCCAACCAAAGTGGAATTGGAGAAAGAATCTACATTATTAATTCAACCTAGTTGACGTTTATGTCACACGCGAATAGACGCCCACAATTGCTGTTCCAGTGTACCCGGTGATTAGACATAAAGTGTGATGCAAAGGAAAGCAATTCTCAAACCTTTGTTGACGTGCTGTACGCTGCTTGCTGTTACCGACCTGGCTACCTGCCAAGACTTTTTTTCAAATTAACTCTATATAAACTAATTGGTCTACTTTAAGAGTTTACCAACACAATATTTTTATCTGTTGACATTTTACCCAACTTTTCTACACCGGAACTCTATTTGGACATAATTAATGAAACTACTCACCCCTGAACACCGGAGGCTAAGTGCCATTACTATGCCGTATCACTGTAATTGTTGTAGCTACAATACGGAGGAGAACTATCGTCTTAAGGTAAAGATAGCAGAGTTAGAGGCTCGGCTTCAGATGCAAATGTCAGGCAAGGATTATGTTAGTGTAGAAATAGAAAAAACTGCATCTGTGCCACCAGGAAGAAACAACAGTGTTGTTAGCCCCCCGGCACAGCTCCTGCAACTGGGCAAGAACTTTCTCTTGGTCTCTGGGAAGAAATGCCGTCGAGCAGTTAAACCTGTGTCGCTGCTAGAGCCGACTGAGATTTTCAACAGGTTTTCCCCACTGGAGTCGGAGTCAAGGCCTGAGCCGTCTTCGGGGGGGAATGATCAGCAGGCATTTTCTAAACTTTAGTCATCGGTGATTCCATTACGCGCAGTAACTAAAGAATCAGCCGGCGATCCTACATTGTTTACCCGGGGGCAGAGCCACCGACGTAGCCACAAATCTAGGGTTGGTGCTAGCGAAGTCTAAAACTGGCAAGTATAGAGAGTACAGAGATATTGTTATTCACCTTGGCACCAACGACGTCAGGATGAAACAGTCAGAGGTTACGAAGCAGAACATATCATCAGCATGTAAACTAGCTAGAAAGATGTGTCGCATCGAGTAATTGTCTCTGGCCCCCTCCCAGCTAGGGGTGGTGACGAGCTCTACAGCAGACTTGCGCAACTCAATAGCTGGCTGAAAACAGAGTTCTGCCCGTCGCAGGAGGTAGAGTTTGTTGATAACTGGTTTTCTTTTTGGGACTCTCCCAAAATTAAGGCCAGGCCTGATCTGCTGAGGAGCGAAGGACTCCATCCTAGCTGGAGTGGTGCTCTTCTTTTATCTAGGAACATTGACAGGAGTCTCACCACTATAGCCTCACCATGAGATAGGGTGCAGGTCAGGTCGCAGGCTGTTAGCCAGCCTGCTAGCATAGTGTGTGTCTGTCGATAGCATAGCCAGAGTAGTTAGTACAGTTTTACCTATTGCCACTGTGACTCGTTCCAGGCTGAGAAAAGTTATACAAGGTAGTGCTAACAAAAACAACCTTATTAAGATAAAGCCTTCCTCCACCTTGGTCACAAATAAAAATGACTGTATCACCTCGCATCTCAAAATGAAACTCCTAAATGTTAGATCCCTTGCTCCAAAGGCAGTTGCAGTAAATTAATTAATCACAAATCATAAACTAGATGTTATTGACTTGTGTAAAATGTGGCTAAAGCCTGATGAATTCACTGCCCTAAATGAGGCCTCTCCTCCTGGTTACTAGTGATCATATCCCCCATGCATCCCGAAAAGGAGAGGGTGTTGCTAATATTTATGACAGTAAATATACATTTACTCTCAATCACATTACTGGTTTTCATTCTTTTTAAGTTTTACTCATGAAAGTTAACCAGGCCGATAAATCGTTTTACAGCTACCATTTATAGGCCCTCCGGGCCATAGACAATGTTCCTCAGTGAGTTTCCAGAATTCACATTTTTGTCAATTTCAATAGTCATATGGAAAAGTCCAAAGACCCTCTTCAAAAAGCCTTTGAAGCCATAATTGACTCAATGGGTTTTATCCAACATGTCTCAGGTCCAACACATTGCCACAATCAAACCTTAGATTTAGTTAATATTGTAGATCTAATAATTTCCCCCAAAAATCCTGGAATATTGGATCACTGTCTTATTACATTTACCGTTAAAACAAGTTATCCACTTGCTCCGCAAACAATGAGTTTAAAAGCCGTACTATAAATTATCGGACTACAAATAGATTTCCTGATATTCTGAGTTCGCTCATCAACGACAGAGTAAATAAATCCGCAAACAATCAAATCGAGGATCTAAACTCAACACTGCGAAATACTTTAGATACGGTTGCACCACTAAAAACAAAAGAAATACGCAACAAGAAACGTGCTCCCTGGTACACAGACAATACTAAAGCATGCTCTAGTGAAGTGGGTAATGAATAATAATGAACTACTTTGATGAAAAGATCATCACCATTAGAAAACAAATAACTGACTCCTCCTTAAATATTTACAGTCCCCAAAATCTCAGTAGTCCTGAGAATGTCCTGAACCTCCCTGACCAGGTGTCAATGGGGACACTTGAATTTTTTGATATCGTATCGCTTGACACATTCACTAAATTTGTAATGAGTTCTAAACCCACAAATTTTCAGCTAGACCCGATTCCAACAAAATTACTTAAGGAGCTATTTCCTGTGCTAGGTCAGCCAATGTTGAACATAATAAATTGCTCCCTTTCCTCTGAATGTGTTCCAAACTCACCAAAAATTGTGGAAATTAAGCCTCTTCTAAAAACCTCAGATAAAGGTTCCGCATCTGTCCTGTTGCTTCTTGATCTTAGTGCTGCTTTTGACACTACTGATCACTTCCTTCTCTTAGAGAGACTGGAACTCCATATTGGGCTACGTGGACATATTCTAGCCTGGTTTAAGCTGATGACACACAGTTCTATATTTCAATGAAGCATGGAGAAGCCCCAGATATTAGGAAGTGGATGTCAGAGAACTTCTTGCTTTTAAACTCAAGAAAAACAGATACTTGATTTAGGACCCAAAAAACAAAGAGCAGATCTCACTGTGAACCTCGACAGCTGCATGGTCTTATCCCAAAAAACTGTAAGAAACCTCTGATTTACCCTTGACCCTGACTTCTCCTTTGATGAACATATAAAATATGTGTCAAGAGTTGCTTATTTTCATCTTCGAAACATTACAAAAATCTGAAACTTTCTATAAAAAACTGATGCAGAAAAATGTATCCATGCTTTTTTTTACTTCTAGATTAGATTACTGCAATGCTCTTCTTTCCTGTTACCCTGACAAATCAATAAGTAAACTTAAATTAGTGCTTCACACGGCTGCTAGAATCCTAACTACAACAAAAACATTTGAACAGATTACTCCAGTACTAGCCTCTTTACAATGGCTGCCTGTTAGTGTTAGGGCTGTTAACCTATAAATCAATACATGGACTTGCTCCTACTTACCTCGTTGAAATGATCCAGCCATACATACCTACATGTAACCTTAGATCGCAAGATGCAGGCCTTTTAATTGTACCTAGGACTTCTAAACAAACAGCCGGAGGCAGGGCCTTTTCTCACAGAGCTCCACTACTGTGGAATGATCTGCCAATTAAGGTTAGAAATGCAAACTCAGTGCAAACTTTCAAGTGTCTACTAAAGACTCATCTCTACAGCACGGTTAATAATTAGGTGTAGCCTGGCCCGGGGGCGTGAAGGTGACCAGTAGGCTTGATACTGTCCACCCTTGCTGTCTTGCCAGGTGGGCTCTCGTCGCCACTGGGATGCCCTCCCTCCAATGCCTTTCGGGGGAAGAGTCACTAGCTTGTTGTTGTCTCTCTGTTGCGCACTTGTGCAATTGGGCTGTACGCTGCTGGCAATACTCAGCCCTCATTCAGGGTGGTTGCGGTTGGTGGGTGTCCCTTTATTTGATGCTTGGCAATGTGGGTGGATTGATTTCCTGCCTGTTGGGCCCTGTCCGGGGTCTCCCCCATATAGGGCCACAGTGTCACCGGACCACCCTGTCTCAGCCCCAAGGTCTTATGTTGCTATATTATTGTGCTGGGGGAGTAGGGTCAGTTCTCCTTCTCCACTATAAATCCTTGTAGATATAAGGAATGCATCTTCTAAGTTTTAAACTTAGGAGGGCATGAGGTCTTGGCCCACACCTGAGGAGTACTAAGCTTGAAAGACCCGTTGCTGTCCCTGTCCAAAGTCCTTCTGGTTGTGTTGCAGATCAAGACAATACCTGACAATTTCAGCTGCCACTGTGCTGACACCTCCCCCCTCTCCCATGTTGTCCCTGTCCTTGTCCATCTGGACTAAGCTTAAATAGACTCTGGACTCAGCCCACATGCATTTATTAATTATTACAATTTGTACTCTTAATATGTTCACCCAGCACAGCCAGAAGAGGAGTGGTCACCCATCTGAGCCTGGGTTCTCTCTAGGTTTCTTCCAACATTTCGGCCTTCTTAGGGAGTTTTTCCTAGCCACTGAAATTCAACACTACTGCTGTTTGCTCCTTGGGGTTTAAGGCCGGGTGTTTTGTAAAAGCACTTTGTGACAACTGCTGGTGAAAAAAGGGCTTTATAAATACATTTGATTGATTGTTTGAATAACAAAAGCCTCATCAACAGAGAGATGAACCCAGAGAAGAGCCTCCTCAGTCAGCTGGTCTTGAGGCTGTGTTCACAAACACAAACAGACCCTGCCGATGTCCAGGAGAGCATCACAATTATGTCCAACCAAATCATGAGAAAACAAAAAGAAATCTATTTGTCACAGTGGAAAGAGGTAACCAAAACCCAAACCAACTGAAATACTTACTGACAGACTGGGAAAAAGCATGGCCTCGCTATCAGGAGAGGCCACTATCAGCAGACCTGTCTCTAGAAACACTACGACATTCTATATCCACAAGAGACACGGACATGAGAGAGACACATAGAGAAGAGAGACATAGAGGGAGAAGAGAGACATAGAGAGGAAGAAGGGATACAGAGAGAGATGAGATACAGAGATGGAGAAGAGAGAGAGACTAGACAAAGAGATGGGAGGAGAGACACGGGGGAGAAAGACAGAGAGGGAGAAGGGAGAAATGGTGGCACAGAGACATGGAGAAGACAGAAAGACATGGAAAAGAGAGACAGGGAGGGAAAAGAGAGACAGGGAGGGAGAAGAGAGACAGGGAGGGAGAAGAGAGACAGAGATGAGAGAGAGGCACTACATTTAATTTGTCAAGTGTTAATATAAGTATGAAGAAGCAATACATTTAATTATAAATATTTGAATGCCATCCAGGGTTCTTTTTTATTCATTGTGTTACGCTGCATTCTGTTTAACAGAAACTGCAGTTTCTATTGGCAAGATTCCAGTTTCCTGATGGTTGAACAGGACTAATAGAAAGAATTGTCAGACTGAGAAAACAAAAACCTTACTAATGGGTCAAAGAAAGACAGTTTGGGGGGATGATTGCCATCCAAAGACTACAATCCAACTAGGTTGTCACAGATGCACTTAACAGATGCGTCAGCTAGTATCCTCTACATTCAAATGACCACAGCCACTGGATTCAAACCAGATTACATCAGACTCATTCAAATTGAATGTGGTACGGGCCAGATCACGGCTTCAATGAGAAACGCACACTGATCGTTGGGTTACATAACACGGCGGGGTGGATTCTGTTTCTGGGAGGTGTAACTCTAACTTCCTCAAATGAACAGGGCAGGGCAAGCCGCTTCTCCTCCGTCCTCCCCAACCCCCCACCCCCCAAAGAAAGACCTTCCCAGTTTAAATTATGTTGCAAAGACTTTGTAAAGACGTAATTTCAACCAGGTTTGCCCGCTGGGCTAACCCAGCGGAAACAGAAACAGATGGAATAGCATCCACGACGACTTTCTGGGTTTGAAGACGCTGAATGTGACACGGTGGATTACCCACCCGGTCCCCAGCCTCTTCCTGTGCACACCGACTTCATCATAGCAGGGATGTATAAAATAGGTCAGTTTTAATTAAAATGTACTGAGACAGGCATGCGGAGGAAACGTTGTCTGTTTGTTGCCACCAGAGTTCTGCTATCAGATAATCCCACCAGAGAATTCATATCAAACCATGGAACCAGCCTCACCAAGGAGACTCACGCCCTGCCAAGCCAGACAGCCCACTGAGGTGTTCAGTGCCGCAGCCCAAAATAAATGTGACCCAGAAGATGAAACCAGTTGTTGGTTGGTGAGAGGGACCCACTGTACACTGGGACCAGAAGGTAAAGAACATCATCACCCAGTTTAAGAAGTAAACAAGGTCACCATGTACTCTACCAACTACCCTGAGTACAGCGGCTTTCGCTGGCAATACATGGCCAGTACTCCACATAAACTTTTACTGAAGTTCTGCTGCCATATTTACTAATCTTAAGAATGCAAAACTAGCCAGAGGTACAGATCAGAGGCCCGCGGACCAAGACAACGTAATCAAGACAGGCAGGTGGGACTTGAAAAGCAAAGACACATCTTTCTTTCTCCGGGTGGCTCAGGTGTCTCCTTTAGTTACAGCAGTGAACGTGATCGCTTCAGGACGCCACACAGAAGCCAAAGGGCACCGTGACTCTGGCAATAGTGACCACAATCAATCAGCCTGACTCAGAAAGAGCTTTATGCATAACGTACCTTCTGCATTGCCAGGGGCTCTGCCCTATGCTTTCATTATGTGTTGTTCTATTTTCTGTAATCTATTCTGCTCTGATATATTTGGATATTATCTATTATACAGTACTTCATTATATTCTGCTCTTTGAAGCGTATGAATGTATGCATGTTTATGCTTAGAAAAAAAAAAGAACATTGTGTTTATCTGTACACAGGAAGTCACGTTCAATCAAAGTGAGACAGTAATTAGCCAATGGGCTTACAGTACAGGGATGTGTATTCTGCTTGGGATGTCTATATGTAGAGCACAACCAGAAGTTTCTTTGAGATTGAGTGAGATGAGCTGGAGTTTGTAAGACAGAGAATCAAGTCTGTAACATCATGAACAACAGACTATCAAATACTGCAATGAAGCCCCACGCCCCCCTCCCTTCTGATCTGTGTCTGAATCTTGTCTTGTTTTGTTCTGTTTTTATAATCTACCTGCATTGTAAAGTGACTTTGAGTCCAAGAAAAGTGCTATATAAATAAAATGTATTATTATTATTATAAATAATTTAATTACTCTCCCTTGATGACCGGAAACTGTCATTATTTCAACTACTATAGGAATGCTCTAGCATGCTCTATGTTATATCATGCTGTATTTAGCTCCATTCTATTCGGTCTATTCTACTATATTTTACTTTTCCCTGTTATTCTATTCTATTATACTATTCTCAATTGTATTCTATTACACTGTGCCCCACAGTTTTTTGGACTAGATTTTAAAATGTTATATTTGATACTACACTACATAAGCTCCCTTTTGCTATTGCACCTGCAGTAGCAGCTCTTCCTTTGGTCCACATTAAACGTGAAACACTTGGCCGAGTATAGAACACCTACAGACCAAACATGCATTCAAGGAATTACATTCATATACAGCTAATCTGCAAAATGTGATTACATTCATAATCAAGATACAATCAGGACTGTTAGCTTTGCAACCAGTGCGCTAGGGGCAGTTGTGAGCGTATTTACAGTTAAATTGCGTTGTCGCATGCTAGGGCAATTTGGTCGGGGATGGTGGGTGAGCAAAAACACAACCAACTTTGACTCCAATGGTTGTACGTTCAAATCTATCAAGAAGCAAGATATTTTTAGGTGGTCATTTTTGTAATTTCGACGGGTTATTTTTTTGTTTTGGTAATTTAGGGTTTTGTAGCTCTAAACATAACCCTAACCTCAGTATTGAGTCGTCTAACCTTAACCCTAACCTAAACTGAACCGCAACCTTGAAATTAAATTGGTAATGAAAAGCCTTTTTGGTAGTCACAACGAAATTGCAAAGTATTGGTGATATGCTGGAATATCCCCAGTGATATGTTGACATTAGATGTAATAACACTGGATATGTGTTGATAATGAATGTATTAACACCAGTGATATGTTGGGACTGAACGTAATTACACCAGTGATATGTTGGGACTGAACGTAATTACACCAGTGATATGTTGGGACTGAACGTAATAACACCAGTGATATGTTGGGACTGAACGTAATAACACCAGTGATATGCTGGGACTGAACGTAATAACACCAGTGATATGTTGGGACTGAACGTAATAACACCAGTGATATGTTGGGACTGAACGTAATAACACCAGTGATATGCTGGGACTGAACGTAATAACACCAGTGATATGTTGGAACTGAACGTAATAACACCAGTGATATGCTAGGACTGAACGTAATAACACCAGTGATATGTTGGGACTGAACGTAATAACACCAGTGATATGCTGGGACTGAACGTAATAACACCAGTGATATGTTGGGACTGAACGTAATAACACCAGTGATATGCTGGGACTGAACGTAATAACACCAGTGATATGTTGCGACTGAACGTAATAACACCAGTGATATGTTGGGACTGAATGTAATAACACCAGTGATATGCTGGGACTGAACGTAATAACACCAGTGATATGTTGCAACTGAACGTAATAACACTGGTGATATGGAACAAAATGCTGGTGTTACCACATATTGATCATATTACATTAATTTTTTTGTAAAAATAGTAAAACGTAGACACTAAGAAACACATTATGCATATATAATAGGTTAAATTCATATTGTTGTAGTACATAATATAGTATGTTGTTACTGTGGTTTACCAGAGTTTCAACCCTGTTTCAGCCACCTTGTTACCATCACCACAGACCAATCCATCATCCATCAGTGTTATACAAACATACTGTATGTCACTCCATGGCTACATCATGAATGGTGCCTACTTCCTAAAGTAGTGCACTACATTTGAACAGTGACAGGTCCAAGGAGTGCACTTAAAAGGGAATAGCATGCCATTTGACACCAGCCCAGCACTCACTAGTTCCCATAAATAGAGTTTGCTGCGGCTTGGCTTAATAACACCAATATGAGCTAACTAGCCTGGACACACATCTGTTTGGGCTTTCTTGCTAAACATGAAAATGATCATTGTAGTTGGCACAATGAGATCTGAAACCACACTAAATATATGACAGACATTTCCACAATAAAGGGCAGCTCAAATATATAATATTGAAGTAGACAAAATAGAAACAATGTGATTCTTCACGTTTGACAGAAGCTCTGATCCACAGTGACTTCCAGGAAGCCATTAGTGCAAACCGCCTTACTCAAGGACATAACTGATTGTAAACTCTACCTGGCAGGCCTTGGGATTCACTCCAGCGACCTTGTGGTTATTGGTCAGATGCTAAGCTATGCTATCCGCCAAGCGTTCGACTGTGGCAGTTAGATGGCCTGTACCCTTTATTGAGAATGTTCTGCCAACTGCATTCCATAGGGAGCACCTGTTCAGGTCTAGATACTACTGTTTGCCTTGGCTTCAAGCTCATTTAATAACTCAGCCAGGCCTCCCCGTCTTCAACCTGAAACTGAGTCTTTGGTTGTGTGGTACGTATAAAAGCTCAGCGGCAGATTTTCAGGTCGATTACAGACTCTTCTTTTATATTGACCGTGAGCTCTGTTAATGTTGCAGTATTTAATTGCAGCACAGCCTGCATAGAACAGCAAAGGGTAAATATTTCACATACCAAGTTGGTAGAGAAAAAAACACTTCATATATAAACCATGATCGAAAACAAGATAATGGACACTATGATTAGATATGGAAGACACTTTATTTTTATTTTTATAACTATGTCTTCAATTTCTTGGCTGCCTAAAATGTCCTCATCCATTAACATTTTCCTAGATTGTCTTCAATGTTCTTGGGCTACTTGTAAGTACTTAAAAACAGTGGAGAGTGTGGGTTAGCAGGATATGGTGTATGCATGCCTGCTTCTTCTATCTGACAGCTCAAACCTTTAAACAGTCTGTCAAAGTTGTGGCAGGCTGGTTGAATACCTGCGCTTTGAGCTGCCTGCCTCTGTCTATTACATAACAAAACTACCCGCGCCTGGCGCTACACAGTCTCACAAGTATGAAAAGAGTAACGAAACAACCTCTGCCGCCGTCTTTCTCTCCCTTCACCTATCTTTCGCTCTCTTTTCCCCTCCCTCTATCGTTTGTTTTCTTTCCATCTGTATGTCTGTCTGCCTGTCTGTCTAACGTGCCAGGCTATCTTTTTTATCTTTCTCTGAGATTTTCTTCGTAGGTGTAGGCTACGCGTTATATATAATCGCTTTTTGCAGCACAATTATTGCGGGGAAAACGTGTAGTTGTACCGTAGTGCTATAACAACACCACGCAGTGTGACAACTCGTCCATAAAAATGCACAACAGACTGGCAGCACTCGGAGGAATCGTCTCGCTCTCTCGTGATTTTCCGTCGCTCCAAAGTAGTTACATAACTACCAACAGACAGCACCGAACCAGGGCAATGTAGTACCCTATCTCACCTACCAGGCAATATAACAGAGATGTATCTTGACGTGATATATGAGCTGTTGACATACAACCTAGGTTTAGTCAACCTACACTTTATGTCAAATTAAACGGAATGTGCGATTTAGAAGACAAGTGAACTTGAATGTGCTGCGTAACGGAGGAAGAAGGGGGTGTGGCTTTACTGTCTGTAGCCTACTGTAAAACACACCATTAGTCCATTTCTACATTATGTCATACATTTGAATACAATACTGGTAATATGAGGAATGGCAATACATTTATATGACTGATTCACTAAGCAGCTAACTGCAAATGACAAAATAGTAGTCGAAGCATAATCCCAGAGTTGGCGATTCGGTGTGGACTTTGAAAGTGTGACTGCCAGTACCGAGAGACCAGCTGCAATGTGAAACATTGTTTCAACTTCATGGCGACACAGTGAAGTCCTTCTGAAGTTACACCGTATTACCGAAGCAATTAGACAGTTTGCATGGATATTGAAAGCAAATGTCACGCTTTACGCTTATCAACTTAATCCACACCGGGCAAAAAAATCGTACAAAAGCAACAACGGATCATGTAAATGGTGGGTATACCAGTTATAAGTAAATGTGTAAACGACAGTGGCCAATGTGTTGAACGTTGAAGTATTTTTGTCTAATTCATTAAATGAATACAATGTCTGAAAAAAACAACTGATCAGAGATCAAAAATCGTCTGTAACGAAGCCTTGCTCTCGGTCCCATTCCAAGTCAAGAAGAGAGCACTTTGAAGTTGGCTTCCACCTTTTCCATTTTCAACAGATTTCACAGCAAAAAATTATAATTATCCCCGTGATTGTAAAAATACATATATGTTTTTATTTATTTACCTTTGTTGGAGCTGGAACAACTCTGTCTACTAACAGGGGTTTGGTGATGGTCGTCCGTTCCGATGATCTCCAGGTTTGCCGGGGTGTCCATGACTGGGGTAGCCGGCTCGGAGACGCTGTTTCCCGGGTCGCTGGCAGAAGGGTCCGGTATTGACTCCATATTAATCTCCATAATTATCCTATTGATAAACGTGAACTAGACCTAACAACTAACGACGAGTATCTAAGGAAAAGACTGGAATAACAACTAGCTGTAAAAGCGATTCAAGCTAATTTACCGAAGACTGGAACCAGTGCAATGTGTCAAAGCGCGCCTGTCTTCGTGTAAAGTGGATGTGTAGATGTGGTTGTCCACACGCGGCGCTGTTGAGAGCACTCAGACAACCAGTCTGTCATATAGAAATAGCCTGTCATTTCGGTAATAGAAATCTTCAAAACCGACAGGAATGACTGATGGTGATATATTAACATTATTATTAACAACAATAATATAACACAAATATTAGTCCTAATGGAAACTCTTAGTTAATAGACGTAGGCCTACACCAAAATTGAACGGAATGCAGAGAGCTGAGAATTACCATGATATTCATTTTTTAGGTGACAATAATGAATGTATTAGAGGATTTAGGCTAACACGGTTTTTAATTATTCGTCTGATTCTGTTTAGGTTTAAAGCAAGAGTGTAGATTTGGTTTGAACATTGGGACACTGGGACACTGTTAACCATCATATATCATATCATGTATTGATATGTGATATAAAGCATGAGCAGACTATGAGATTACGTGCACGCACGCACGAACCCACATGCTTACATACACAAAACTGCATAGTACAGGGCAGAGCCAAAAATATGTGGGTTTATTCACAGAATGCTATTATTGTAAGTTTTGCTTTTCAGCCGTGTTCTTAACTAAAACACTTAGACCACTTTTTCCTCAGGTTAACATCAGCTTCATTCGTAGCCACATTTAATGGCTGTTCAACTGTAAGACCTCACCTGTGATCGTGCTCCTCTAATTCTTGTGTAGGCCTACTTCTTTGAGAAACTGGCACTTCTTCATTCGCCTGACAAATCATAGATGTTTGCTTGTGGTTTAGAAAAAGGTGAGCCTAGATGTATTAGTAAATCATTTCTAGATTTTCTCTGAGAATCATTAGCTGCATTTGTGAATTATTTAAATTTTTTATGAGAACCATTATTCACTGTGTGTAGACTAGCTAACTTACAATGTAAACTACAAATCTGCAACTAAAACCTCTTTAGACTAGTTGAGTATCTGGAGTATCAGCAATTGTGAGTTTGATAACAGGCTCAAAATGGGCAGAAACAAATAATGTTCTACTGAAACTTATCAGTCTATTTTAAAATGAGAAATTAAGGCTAAACTGCCAAGAAACTGAAGATCTCATGCAACGCTCTGCCCTACTCCTTTTAAAAAACTGTGAAAACTGGTTCTAACCAGACTAGAAAGAGCAGTAGGAGGCCCCAGTGCACAACTGAGCAAGAGGAAAAATACATTGGAATGTCTAGTTTGAGAAACTGATGCCGCACAGGTCCTCAACTGGCAGCTTCATTAAATAGTACCTGCAAAACATCAGTCCCAACATCAACAGGGTAGCGGTGACTCTGGGATGCTGGACTTCTAGTCAGAGTTGCAAAGAAAAAGAAAAAATTCAGACTGGCCAATAAACAGAAATAAACAGCAAAAGAACACAGACAATGGACCAAGAAACATTGGAAAAAAGTGGATGGACTAATCTACGTTTGAGGTTTTCAGATAACGTGAGATGCAGACCAAATGAAAAGAGGCTGGAGGAGTGCTTGTCACCATTTGTCAAGCATGGTGGAGGCAATGTGATGGTCTGAGGGTGCTTTGGTGGCAGTGAAGTGGGAGATTTGTACAGGGCAAAAGGGATCTTGAGGAAGGAAGGCAATCACTCCATTATACCACGCCATGCCATACCCTGTGGATGGCACTTGATTGGAGCCACTTTCGTCCTACAACAGGACAGTGACCCAAAACACAGCTCCAAACTGCAAGAAATTTGTATGGAAGAAGCAGTCAGCTGGTATTCTGTCTATAATGGAGTGGCCAACACAGTCACCGGATCTCAACCCTATTGAGCTGTTGTGGGAGCAGCTTGACCGTATGGTACGTAAGAAGTACCCATCAAGCCAATCCGACTTGTGGGAGGTGCATCAGGAAGCATGGGGTGAAATCTCATCAGATTACCTCAACAAATTGATAACTAGAATGCCAATGGTCTGCTGTAATTGCTGCAAATGGAGCATTCCTTGATGAAAGCAAAGTTTGAAGGACACAATTTTCAGTTCAGTTAAAAAGCATTATTTCTGACCTTGTCAATGACTATATACTAGCATGGCACATCTTGACGTGGCAATATTTGCCCACTCTTCTTTGCAAGAGCACTCCAAATCTGTCAGATTGCGAGGACATCTCCTGTGCACAGCAGATGGATTCAGGTCTGGGCTCTGGCTGGGCCATTCCAAAACGTCAATCTTCTTCTGGTGAAGCCATGCTTTTGTGGATTTGGATGTGTGCTTTGGGTCATTGTCGTGCTGAAAGGTGAACTTCATCTTCAGCTTTCTAACGGACGCCTGAAGGGTATGTGCCAAAATTGCCTAGTATTTGCGACTGTTCATAATTCCCTCCACCCTGACTAGAGCCCCGGTTCCAGCTGAAGTAAAACAGCCCCAAAGCATGATGCTGTCACCACCATGCTTCACTGTGGGTATGGTGTTCTTTGGGTGAAGTGCATTGTTGTTTTTGCGCCAAACATACCTTTTCGAATTATGGCCAAAAAGTTCAACCTTGGTTTCATCCGACCATAACACATTTTCCCACATGCTTTTGGGGGACTTGATTTTTGTTTTTCCAAACTTCAGCCGGGCTTGGATGTTTTTCTTTGTAAGAAAAGGCTTCCGTCTTGCCATCCTACCCCATAGCCCATTCATATGAAGAATACGGGCGATTTTTGTCACATGTAGCACATAGCCAGTACTTGCCAGAAATTCCTGCAGTATGTTTTAATGTTGCTGTAGGCCTCTTGGATGCCTCCCTGACCAGTTTTCTTCTTGTCTTTTCATCAATTTTGGAGGGACGTCCAGTTCTTGGTAATGTCTCTGTTGTGCTATATTTTCTCCACTTGATGATGACTGTCTTCACTGTGTTCCATGGTATACATAATGCGTTGGAAATTATTTTGTACCCTTCTGCTGACGGATATCTTTCAACGACGAGATCCCTCTGATGCTTTGGAAGCTTTCTGCGGACCATGGCTTTTTCTCTGAGATGCAACTAAGAAAATGTCAGGAAAATCCTACTAGCTGAACAGCTGAACTTTATTTGTGATTAACTAGAGTCACTTTAAATGATGGCAGGGGTGTAATGACTTCTGTTTAACTTGAGTTTGAATGTGATTTGTTAATTATGAACACATCCACATCCCCGGTTATAAGAGGGTGTGCACACTTATGCAACCAGGTTATTGTAAGGTTTTTATTTTTCATTTTCCCCATCGAAGATTTCAGTTTGTTTTTCAATGGAATTGTTCACATTATAGGTCACACTAAGAGTGGAAAAAAATCTGAAATGATTTATCTTTGTCTCATTCTTTTACATCACAAAAACCTGGCGTGTGTAGACTTTTTAAATCTACTCTATATACATATATATATATATATATATACACTCACCTAAAGGATTATTAGGAACACCTGTTCAATTTCTCATTAATGCAATTATCTAATCAACCAATCACATGGCAGTTGCTTCAATGCATTTAGGGGTGTGGTCCTGGTCAAGACAATCTCCTGAACTCCAAACTGAATGTCAGAATGGGAAAGAAAGGTGATTTAAGCAATTTTGAGCGTGGCATGGTTGTTGGTGCCAGACAGGCTGGTCTGAGTATTTCACAATCTGCTCAGTTACTGGGATTTTCACGCACAACCATTTCTAGGATCTACAAAGAATGGTGTGAAAAGGGAAAAACATCCAGTATGCGGTAGTCCTGTGGGCGACAATGGCTTGTTGATGCTAGATGTCAGAGGAGAATGGGCCGACTGATTCAAGCTGATAGAAGAGCAACTTTGACTGAAATAACCACTCGTTACAACCGAGGTATGCAGCAAAGCATTTGTGAAGCCACAACATGCACAACCTTGAGGCGGATGGGCTACAACAGCAGAAGACCCCGCCGGGTAGCACTCATCTCCACTACAAATAGGCAAAAGAGGCTACAATTTGCACGAGCTCACCAAAATTGGACAGTTGAAGACTGGAAGAATGTTGCCTGGTCTGATGAGTCTCGATTTCTGTTGAGACATTCAGATGGTAGAGTCAGAATTTGGCATAAACAGAATGAGAACATGCATCCATCATGCCTTGTTACCACTGTGTAGGCTGGTGGTGGTGGTGTAATGGTGTGGGGGATGTTTTCTTGGCACACTTTAGGCCCCTTAGTGCCAATTGGGCATTGTTTAAATGCCACAGCCTACCTGAGCATTGTTTCTGACCATGTCCATCCCTTTATGACCACCATGTACCCATCTTCTGATGGCTACTTCCAGCAGGATAATGCACCATGTCACAAAGCTCGAATCATTTCAAATTGGTTTCTTGAACATGACAATGAGTTCACTGTACTGAAATGGCCCCCACAGTCACCAGATCTCAACCCAATAGAGCATCTTTGGGAATACTTCCAGAAAACATTGTTGGTGAACACAATCCACCGTGCCATTCGCCGTTGCCAGCTAAAACTCTAAAAACTCTTTTTATACCCAATCATGTTGCCAATTGACATAATAAGTTGCAAATTGGTCCTCCAGCTGTTCCTTATCTGTACATTTAACTTTTCCGGCCTCTTATTGCTACCTGTCCCAAATTTTTGGGAATGTGTAGCTCTCATGAAATCCAAAATGAGCCAATACTTGCCATGACATTACAAAATGTCTCACTTTCAACATTCGATATGTTATCTATATTCTATTGTGAATTAAATATACGTTTATGAGATTTTGTAAATTATTCCATTCCTTTTTTACTCACAATTTGTACAGTGTCCCAACTTTTTTGGAATCGGGTTTGTATATGTGTGTTTGTGTAGATAGAGATTTTTTTGCTTCATATTTAAATATCACTATAAATTGAAGTTATTCAACTTCTTGATGAAAACATATGTATGCTATTAGGGGGCAAGCAGACCACAATTGTATAACCAGTAATTCTTACAGTTATGCAATCACTATCCTGTTAAAGCCCAGACCATTTGGCAATGGAAAAATAAAAGGTTACAGTAAATCTGCCAGTGGCGGTCTTCAGGGTTGCTGACAATGTTCGGTTGAATTTCAAGGGTGGAAAAGTGTTATAATACACCTTTGTCAGAAAATTTTAAACAGAAATAAACATGGGAAGAAATAATGTTTAGTGAGACTTCCTGTATCTCATTCACGCCATCCCAGCTGCGTTAATGTGAGCCACATATCACTGGACATTTTCTTTGGTTGGAGGTGTTCAGCGCACGGGCCCCCAGACCTGGATGACCTCACTGCCATGCGGGGGCTGCAGCAGTGCCTGGCACGCCAATGAGTAGATGGTGATCTGTTGTGGCTCAAACAGTGTTTAGGTAGGTTGTTTACAATTCAAGGCTGCTTGAGAAGGTTTGCATCCTAAGACTCTACTTTGTTTGCGGCAGCTCGAACGGACCGACAGAGCCACCGTGGTGGTTTGAAAGAACTGTGGCAGGTCAGAGCTGTGTTCTGGAAAACCTTCGGAGGCCATGGGTGAAGTGTGCATATTGGTGCTCATGAATTTCCTTAATTCTTTCGGCACCAGGGTCTGCTCCTCTTGTAAAACGTTTCGTTTTCTTTCATAATTAATCTAAAAGTTTCCTGGTTTCTCCTTCCTCCCTGCTATCAAAGGTAAAATCAGGAAAACACGGGGTAGTTTATGTTTCCAGGGTGTGTGACTTTGTCTTTTGAACTCTCAGACACTGTAGGCCTGTAATACAACTTAAATACGCTGATAACAACCCAGTTCAATGACTTAATTACTGTATTATTACTGTATTCCCTTCTACTTTTCATCATCTTCTGTGTGGCCGCATCTGAAATGACCCCCTAAGCCCTTCTGAGCACACCGTGGCCCTGGTCAAAGCTAGTGCCCCGTGTAGGAACAAGGGTGTCAGTTGGGGACACGTGCTAAACATCTAGTTCCTCTCCTAAAACCCAGGAGACCTCTGAGATCTGACAGAGGCTATGCCTATTGCTTTAAATTTCATCATTTTAATTAGCTAAATGGAAATAAAAGAGATGCCTAATACAGTCGAAGTGCCACGGGATGTTAAATGCTGTTGGATCATAGCTTCCCCTCTGGTGTTTTTGAGGCGGATGTAGTAGATGCAATCTAAATTTCATCCTATTTCCTATGGGTCCTGGTCAGAAGTAGGGCTAGGGATGAGGTAGCCATTTGGGAAGAAACACACGCTCCGTGTTATTGGAGTTGGTTGGACTGCTACATTTAAAACGAATTTAAAGCACCTGCCATCTTTCTTGTTTCTTGACTTCAGCTGAGGTAGTTAGCATGTGATGGGCGGTGACAATGCTGTATTTATGTTGTACTTTCCCTATATCTAATGTTGGTTTATTGTCAAATTAATTTGCAGACAACTAAAGTTCTCTCTGGGAATTATTCAATTGTTATTTTCTATTCTTGAAGCCTATAGCTTAATTCCTCATACGTAACAAAGCTATAGACCAGTTGTTAGAACATTTTTGCTGAGCGAAACAGAATACGCTTTTCCCAGTTAAGGACTCTAAATATGTCATCCTTTAACCTGCATAGGTTAGGTATTTACCGTTAGAAATAAGGTTGGTTATAGACAATTTATATTAATGTCAATGTGTATGTTTTGCCTTTAAAATGTTTATTGACATTTTCATGCTGCTATATTTACATATTTTATTTTGACTATGCATTGAACTTTTGTCATGTATCAATGTGCCGTTTTTCAAGTGCACAGTGTCAGTGTAAACACGAATTTGTTCTTAGTAGCACGACTGTCTAAACAATAGTAAATAATAACAAAAGAAAATCGACTTTAAACTTTAGAATACCACTTTAGACAGATTTTAAGTACTTTTGTATCCTCATTATCCTTTGCCAAAGCAACAGTTATTCTTCCTAGGGTCCACACAAAACATTACAGTAAGAAAACACAAGAATGTAGTTCTGACTTTGTGTTATAGCTGAGGATAAACTAAAGCAAACACAGTTCATTCACTCTTTTCTTGACCAACAGATTTCCCACAATTCTGAAAAGATGCATTAAGAGCAAAATGCTCAGAAAGTATAGGAAGCTTCTCTTTTTTACCCTGACGTTCGATAATAGTTTAACCACTTATTTTTCTTAATTTTTCCTGACCCTTATACACCAGGCAATTCATTCACAAAAGATTCTCATTTACATTAACGAGGAAGAGATTAGGGTTAAATGCCTTGCTCAGGGACAGAATGACAGATTGTTCACTTCACCCAGGGATTATTTGAACTTCTGTCTGAACAATTTTCTCTTATTAACCTCTTGCTATATACTGGCATGAACAAGCCTCTTTCTGCTACATAAGCATGGAACCAGTGGCCTGGCATGTTCTGCAACCTTCCATGAGCAGCCAGCTGGGTCAGCCCCGCCCATGTCCAGCTTTAGTCCACGGAGGCCTCGCCAGGGAACCGATATAAAGCAGGGAGGGGGAGGAGTCGGAAGAGCAGAGAGGCCATGCAGAGGGAGAAGTACAAGGAGCTGGAGAGAAGGAAGCGACAGCAATGGAGGACAGAGACAGAATGACCCCAGGCCAAACACAGAGAGCCCAGGAGGGAGTAAAGTAGCATGGAGAAGGAGAGAGGAGATCCCAGGAGGGAGTAAAGCAGCATGGGGAAGGAGAGAGGAGATCCCAGGAGGGAGTAAAGCAGCATGGGGAAGGAGAGAGGAGAGCCCAGGAGGGAGTAAAGCAGCATGGGGAAGGAGAGAGGTGAGCCCAGGAGGGAGTAAAGAGGCATGGGGAAGGAGAGAGGTGAGCCCAGGAGGGAGTAAAGCAGCATGGGGAAGGAGAGAGGAGAGCCCAGGAGGGAGTAAAGCGGCTTGGGGAAGGAGAGAGGAGAGGCCGTCACAGGAAACAACACGTCCTCCAGATTACTGCAATTTTTTTCTTGTTTTGGTTACTCCTTTGCCTCTTTCTTTTTTATATTGATTTATATTTCTATTTATTTGTAATGGTCCCTGACAATTTTAAGAAAACTTCTGAATCCCTACCCTTTCAAATAATATCAGAAATGTTCAGTATATGCTGCCGAATTTAGAGTTCAAGAATTTCTCAACTGATCTTTTTTCAGTTCTTTTCAAGATTCTCCCTACACTGCTGTGTCCCTGGCCTCTTACATAGAGAGACCTACATTAAGAATAGGAAGCCAAGGACAAGATGTGCGTAGCAACTTTAATTCAGAGTAAAGATGAGTGATGACAGCTGTCACACAGGAGCCCTAAGAAGGATGCTGCTGACAGTTAGCTGGACAGCATCACAGACCAGTGTTTCAGAGTGATGGATGACACTGACACCTGACGAGGAGGGCATCGCCGCATCGTTCCTCTTCCTGGTCTTCCTCGTTGAATTGAACATTTCTGTACCTGAAGACAGGATAGAACAAGGAAATACTTCAGATAGAGAGTGAAAGAGAGGGAGAATGAGAGAGAGAGAGAGAGGCAGTGGCTGAGCGATAGCAGAGAGGAAGTCAGAGAGGGACAGACAGAGACGAGGGAGAAAGAGAGATAGGTGGATAATTGGCAAATTGCTTAATGAGTATTGTACATCACTAGATTCAACCACAGGCTGATAGTGGTCAGAGCAGATGATATAATCATTCTAAAAATAATGTATGTACGCTGCAAATTTGACACAACTGAGCCCAAAAAGAGATTGCATTTTTTTTTACCGATGCTGTGGTTATTGTGGGCTAAAATCCATTTTTCATATTTTTTGGGTGGAAGTACTTACATTTTTAAGTTGAATTCATGATGACCTTAGAGTAAAAATGTATTTAAAAAAATCGTGCCAGTTTTCAATCCATCAAAATGTATATGGTCTATAACACTGTATTGATCAGAAAGGTTCCCTTCACAAATAGAGCCAAAATGGAGGCCATGCCTCATAGTGTCCACTGTAACCTCTGCTCTGTGGTGTGAAACTGCACCTCTGCTGTCTCCATCCATTTTAATCAGAGCCCTAATAAGCAGCTTCAATCCTGTGGATGTCCATAACTCATGATACCTCATAAATGCCATCATTATGAGTTCCCTCTGTTCAATACAGCTTAATGACCCTCTTCTAAAGACACCATACATTACAATTATAGCCTAAAAAAGTTGGCACCAAACTATCGTTGGGAGAGCTCTTTATTTTTTTAGTCTGTAGTTTGAGATTAGATTTTTTTAGTCTGTAGTATGTAGGAATAACCTGAAGAGGACGTCTTGATACGAATTGGGTGGGACCTCCAACTTTGACATGACACTGACTGGGTCTTCGGGAAGGATCATCACATGAAGTTGAAAGTCAGTCAGTTGACAGTTAAAATGGCGGATGCCTTCAATGCTTTAATCCTGCTAGTCTGTGTTCGTCCAATTAAGTCCTCTGTGTTATCCCAGTTATGACCGGAACCTCAATTTCCCTGAGAATTGATAGGGTGGCAACTATGTTTTGGTTTGGAATCTCACTTTCTGTACCGTCTCTTTTTTAAACCCCAAGAGATAGGAAGATTGACCCAACTGAAGCAAAAATATGTTCACCCAAAAATAACTGGGCAGACTGCCAAGCGAGGAGCTTTTGTACCGAGGGTAACAAGAATATCAAATTAAGTAAAGGAAAAAAGAACGGCTATTTTGATAGCTCAGTCTTACTTGCAGGGGCCCTTGTTGTGTCGTACCTTTTCCGTTCCTTAAGTGTACCAAGGTCATGGCCCAGTTACTAACTGAACCCCCAGCCCTAAACACCAGTATGTGCTTGTCAAGGTCTGAGAGGGTTTTCTGCAGGTGTGAGAAATCTGGGAATAACTTTACCTTGCCCTCTCACGGGTTATGGTTAAGATTCACTACAGTACATAAACCTATTCAAGTTGTCTGAGATCTCCAGACCTCCTGCTCATCTTGTGTCATCTTGTGTCATCTTGTGCCTCATTCAGCCACCGAGACCATCGGTCAAGTGGTTCTGACGAAACTCAGAGGGTGCTGACAGAATCAACTTTGGGCTTGTAAGATTATATTTTAGTTCACTTTATAATTATTTCTTTTTATAAAAAAGAATGTCTTGCTGCTCCAATAGGCTTCTCACAATGTCAAAGCCTGTTTTGCACAGTAGGCCAATTGGCGCTAATGAACTTCCATTAATCACACACTCAACACACATAACCTTAATCATTTTCTGAACCCATATATGCCACTGTATAAAGCGGGAACAACACCTCAAAGTGGTAAACCTCATGAAGAGAAATATTGTTTCGCCTTCTTGTCCTCGTGCTGGTGAACAGAATCCACAGCAGCCATTGAGAGTTGGATTATGGGTAATGATATGCAAAGCAGGAGAAATTTCAACCAACCTTTTTTTGGCAATATTATAATCTCACTTTGGACAAAAATCATCTTATCAGCGTCCCAGAAAATCTTCTGAACATTCAGCAAAATAAATACATGCATTTATTGAAAAAAAATGTTTGGTCTGGTTTCATTGAACTTCCTGTACCTCCCTCAAACCCTTTATACACTTCCCCATTTCCTTCCTTCACTCCAGCAGAGAGAAATCCACCAGGAAGTATGTGATCATTCCCAGACAGTCTTTTGCTCCTCTAGGAGGATCTGGGCAGAGGGATCCTGTCCTTCCCCCCTGCTGCCCTCGCTCTTGCAGGCGTGGCCTGACTGGGACCTGGGGGTCAGGGGGCCCGGATATCCCCCCATCCGCGGATTGAGGTTGTCCCAGGCCCTCCCAGCCCGCAGTCCGACCCTACAGAACACACACGAGACCATACTGAGAGAAAAAGCAACATAACACCCAGGGGCCAGAAGAGGGTGCCAGAGAGGAGGGTGCACTCCAGTTACGCGATTGTCCATCAGAACCTCCTTCCAGCTAAATGTCCCGCTATGCAAAACAAATAATCGCCTATTGAATCAGAGAGCGAATCCCCCTCCCCAAATGAACCCCTGCACATTTGGACCTGGTTTAGGTTCGGATTGCGAATGGTGGTGATCTGTCTGAGAAAGAGTGAGGTCTTATTTATTTATTTTTACTTTTATGCAGCTTGGCAATTTCATTGCTATTATCATGTGCCAGGAGTGCACCTTTAAATAGAGCCAAAACAGCCAAAACTGTCTGGTAGCATGGGGATAGGCTCCTAGTAATGACCAGAATGAAATCAATGGAAGAGTATCCAGCACCTCGAACACATGGTTTGGATGTGTCTGATGTGATTCCATCGGCTCCATCCCCACCATAATAATGAGCCGCCCTCCCCTCACCAGCCTCCTCTGGACTCAGGCCTAGATAAAGGAGACAAATCAGACATGAGCTTGACGAGCTGCGCTGGCACCTCCAACAGCAGGAGACGGAGGGCCCCGGCTGCCCTGGAGGAGAAACACCAAGGGAAGGGTGAGGAGGAACACTGTAATTAAAGGTGTTATCCGCTCACATGATGATCCATCCAAAATCTCCTTCCAGCCGAGATGACCCACAATGCAAAAAAAAACAATCATTGGTTTAAAAGACAAAATAAGAATCTGATTCCAGCCTTTAAAAACTTGAGCAGCATCCACCTTCCCTAAATAACCTACGCACACCTAAACCTTATTTAGATAGGGATTGAGATTGGTGAGTTTACTTTTTAAAAAACATTCTGTTCTTGGGAATGCTTGGCCTTTTGGATGGAGTGACCACATTTTTTCTGTTAATTTATATTTCCATCCAGGATTTCTTGAAAACATTTTTAAATGTATTGAACATTCAAAAACTTTGAAGATGTTAATAATGTATTTAATGTTCACAAGACTTTGAAGATGTTTAAATGTATTGAACACTCACAAGAGTTTGAAGACATTTAAATGTATTGAATGTTCACAAGACTTTGAAGACATTTAAATGTATTGAATGACTTTGCTACCCTGACCAATAGTTTACTGCCTTGGATTTTATATATTGTTGATACATTGCTGGCAGTGGTCTCTCGTCACAGCTGATTTGGCTCTCGGTGCCAAAACTAACCGCCTGCTGAAACTCAGTGTGGTTTCTATGTTCACTCCAATATTACAACACATTTAGAATAGGCACTCGGTCTTCAGATCAATCGTAATAAGTGTCTTAATAATTTAAATCAGAACCGCGTATGATAAAAGGGAAACTACAAAGCCAAGGTTTAAAATTATAATGGTGTATGATTAGCACTTTGAAAAATAATGATGACAACAGGATAATGCATGGTAATAAGCTGCACTGCATACATTTGCACATAGTGCACATTCCCTAACGAGGCATTGAAATAAATTGAATAATATTAGATGCAACATTACTGTAATGATTTCCTGTGGGAAGTAAAAACACACCACTTTTTTAGGCTTTAAACAGGTATAACCGTGTTTCAGGACTCACTACCATAGAAATTCAAATGAATAGAACAGGCTAGAAAAACCTTTAACCTTGGGATTTTGACTGGAAAATTCAAAAACAGAAAACACGCACACACACACACACACAAAATGGCTTCTTGATAATGTGATGCAATAATTTTCATGGTAGTATAGAATGTTCATTCAAATGCGTTAAAGTTTGCGCAGAAAATCGCAGAAAATCCGCAGAAAATCACAGCACCGATGTATGGGTACACACAGATAATAGAACACTACTTTATATCTGCTTGTACATGTCCTGCTTTTACTTCCTGCTTTGGCCCTATCGGTACACTTGGTAATGGCTGCCAGTTCACTCACTATGCCATCACATGACAAGTGTCATCCTCTTAGAGTTGAACTAATGTGGTTTCATTCAGAGGGCGCAATGTACTCCTCCCTGCTTAGAGATAATTTACACTTACAAGATTGTTTCCACTGGTTTTCACAATCGTATGAGAATATTCCAATGAAAGTAGGGCCACGCTTATCAAGGGCAGTGTTGCCAGATGGTGAGGTTTCCTGCTCAACCGGTTATTTTAGTGAGTGTGCAGACAGAAATGGGCCTCGGCGGGTTGATTTATGCATACAGTTGTTTTTTCTGGAGGCTTTTCAGTATACCGTCAATGAAATCTGGCAACCCTGATCACGGCTAAACCCCCGCCACCACCACCGCTGCCAGATTGTTAGCCACCACAACAACATTGTTAGAAGGGGTACACTACTCCAGACCAGCGTTGGACTGTCTGACCGGTCTATCTAGAGAACGTTCACAGCAGGACCTCTTAGCTGTGAAACCTCAGGGCTGTAAAGAGGCATTAGACTGTCGGTTCGTGTTCTGTATTCATGTTTGATTGTTTTATAGTGATCGTAAAATCCCTGCTCTCGATGAGTCAGACACAAGGAGCTACGGTAGAAGAGCCCCATGTGTTATGTAATTCACTGTGCCTCATCGATATACCCAATTCATCCGTTACAGGGTTCATTTGTGTATCTATGAAGTAACCCCCTCACTTATCCAATCACAGCTTAGCGGTTAACAAATCTCTCCATTAAACATACTATCTGCTTCCAATTAAAGGGAGGTGGTTGGTCACCATTTTTGCACGCATACTTGTCTGGGAGGGTAAGCAGCTGCAGAGGGTCTAAACATGGTGAAAGTACAGACAGTGTTGTGTGGAACACGCTCTATCCTGACGGACTTGGTTGCCCTAACAAAAAATGGTGTGTTACTGTCTGTGACTGGTGGCAATATTTGTTAATCTCAAGTCTGCTTTTTCGGTACACTGTCAGTGATTGGTTGTTTAAGTAATGCCCCAACTGACAAGTGCAATATACAGATGGATAAAAAAAAACGACATAAATGAGTGGAGCAACATAATGACCTGAAACACATAATGACCCGAAACACATAATGACCCGAAACACATAATGACCCGATACACATAATGACCCGATACACATAATGACCCGAAACACATAATGACCCGATACACATAATGACCCGAAACACATAATGACCCGAAACACATAATGACCCGATACACATAATGACCCGAAACACATAATGACCCGATACACATAATGACCCGATACACATAATGACCCGATACACATAATGACCCGAAACACATAATGACCCGATACACATAATGACCCGATACACATAATGACCCGAAACACATAATGACCCGAAACACATAATGACCCGAAACACATAATGACCCGATACACATAATGACCCGATACACATAATGACCCGATACACATAATGACCCAATACACATAATGACCCGATACACATAATGACCTGAAACACATAATGACCTGAAAATGGCTGTGCAGCAATCTATCCCGTCCAACCTGACAGTGCTTGAGAGGATCTGAAGAGAAGAATAGGATTAAGTACCCAAACACAACTGCTCCCATAGAGTAATGTTGTACCCAAAGGCCATAATCACTGTCAAATGTTCTTCAACAAAGTACTGCGTGAAGGGATCTGAATATGCATACGAAATGAGCTAAACCGTTTTGTTCTTTGTTAATATGGGGTATTGTGCGTGGACTAATGAGGAAAAGATCTATTTAAACCATTTTAGAATGAGGCAATTTTTTCTGGTCAGTCCTGGGCTTTTAGACAGTCCTAAATAAACCTCTGAAGGGAGGACTCCACAACCAAGCCCACAGTTTCAACACAGTTTTTATCCATAAAGGGTTCATTTACACCAGGCCAGGGTTACTCAACACCCACATGAAACAAACACACAAGCGTGCTATATGTTACACACACGCACACTCGCACACACACCTGAAGTATTTGTTTTTTAAGATAGAGGGGAGCAGCTTTGGAAGTGGCATTGTTGCAAATTGCATTTTACAAACCAATGCATTTTCAAAAATCTCATCATAAATTAATTTCTGTGTTACAATTAGGCACCTTTAAATAGTTTTCCATGAAATTATATGTATAAAATAATATTTAAGCGAGAATGTTGCTAAAATTGTCTTGGGGTGGGGGTGGGGGGGACAAACACAAACAAGAGGTGTATTAACCACAAAATGAATCAATTCACCAACCTGGGCACTGCCACTTCATTAAAAGAGCATCATGGTAACTTTATTTTTAAATCATAAATGTATGTTAATTACATCACTGTGTGTTTATTTAAAGACAATACCTCTAAAATCTGATATTAATTAATTCCCTTGAGCCTCCTTTGGCCCTTGAAATTCACAGTCTGGTGGAGGGGACCGTTGGAAACAGATGAGAAGATATTTTCATACATATAAAATGGTCTAGAGCCCACTAATTTGACCATTTGTCGGTATCTTTCAGATCTCTTTAGTATTTTCATCAAGTGGGCCAACATTTTCAACCTGTACATGTTGAAATTACAGGCTTTTTCGCTAATAATTTATTTTCAATATTCCATGCGAAAAAAAGCATTCTTCTTGTTTTGGCTGCATATCCTGCAGCAAGTTCCCTATTGTCTTTCCTTTGACTCAAATTCACCTTTATGTTACTCCAAATCTGTTGTTCCATTTTCCTTCTTTTTCCTTGCAGTCAAACTCTTGTTTCTGTGGCTCCAAATTTGCTAGTTTCATATTTTACAGAGCACCCTTTAAACATTCCTTCACTGGGAGGTTTTGCTCCAACAAAGCAGAATCAATACACTGTACAGATATCAAATTGATGTCGAGAGTCTTTGCAATAATGATCAGATTTGCCTTTTTTAATTAATCAAGCATCACGCAAGTCTGTTTCTTGTCTTTTTGGTTTGTCTTTACTTTTAAGCTTGTGTACATTTCTAAGCAACATGTAATTAATTTCATCAGTCTTTTACTATATTGTAAGTGTTAAGTTAGTGTTAAAAAAACAATCAAATATTTGGCCATGTTAAGATTTCAGTGTTAGTGACTAAACTGACTATCAACTCAAGCACAGCAATAACCCTGGACGAGACCCTATTTTGTTGCCTTCCTTACAAAAAGCATCAGTAAAGAGTATGTCGATGTTATTGTTGAATATGAAAGAACAACATTCTGGAAATTACAGAACCAGTAGACCAGTAGATGTACACAGGAAAGGGGATGTTGAACTTGACAAACTCATCTAGCACAAAGTACAGTAACTATAGTATACTAAATCTCTCTCCTCTGTTCACATCCTCCTTGATATATCCACTCTCTTTGACACTGTGAACCATAGCAACCTACTGTCCACCCTCTCTGATTTGGCCATTTCAGCCTCTGGATTGCTTCCTACCTGGAAGATCGCCCCTTAACAGGTGACAATTGGTGTCTGCCATGCAGCCTCTTACTACTGGTGTTCCCCAAGGCTCAATTCTTGGCCCTCTCCTCTTCTCTCAATACACCAAATCTCTGGGCTCTGTCAATTCCTAAAATGGTCCTTCCTATTACTGCTATGCAGATGACACTGAGCTTTTTTTCTTCTTCCTCCCTTCTCACACCCAAGTGACAATATGCATCTCTGCGTGCCTGGCCCGACATCTCTGCTTAAATGTCAGCCCATCACCTCAAGCATAACCTTGACAAGACTGAGCTACTTTTCTGTCATGGGAAGGACTGTTCGCTCCAGGATATGTCCATCATGGTTGACAACCGATCAGTGTCCGCTTCGAATCTTGGCATGACCCTTGACGACGCCCTTGATGACTTGTTTTCTGTTTACATAAAGGCGGTGACCTGCCTTTTCAGGTCTGTGCTTCTGCAACATTTGTAAAGTACAAACTTACCTCACTCAGGAAGCAGAACAGGTACTTGTCCAGACGTAATCTCGCCTCTGGATTATTGCAACTCACTCTTGGTGCGGCTTCTGGTGTGTGCAACCAAATCTCTTCAACCTTTCAAAATGCAAAGACCTGCCTGGTGTTTACCCCTTCTCAAGTTCTCCCAAGTAACCCCTCATCTTCGCAATCCACTTCAGGGCTATGCTTTTGCTTACAGAGCAACAGGAGGAGGTTTTCCTCCCAACCTTCAGGCAATGATCAAACGCTACATCCCTCTTCGTTCACCTACCTCTGGGCTCTTGTCTATTCCACCCCTTGTTCCCGATCCATGCAGTCAAAACTCTTCTCTGTCCTGACACCTCAATTGTAGAACCAGCTTCCCTTGGAGGCAGGTCTTGGGTAAAATATCACCCGGGAATCTGAAGTGGAATGGCCTGGGGCAGGAGGGATTGTTATAATAAGAATATATTTGTGAAGTCAAAAGATGTATTGTTAATTACTATAATTGTTAAATAAATGAACAACACTTTAACAATTACATCGTTTGACTTCACAAATATATTTGTATAACAATAATCTGCTCGCCTGAGGGAAATGGTTGAAATTGTCCTCATTGCAAGTTAATGCGACAAAACATGTTTGCTACGTATCACTGTAATTGTCTCCATTTCTGATAATGGGATTGTGAAGTAAGTTGATCATCTGGTGGACCCTTCTGCATTCATTCCAACTGTCTGCATCTCTACTCTTTAATCTGGTGTTGTTCTCTTTATATCATACCCTTCCTGCATCCTCTACTTCTTTTGGTTGACTATCCTATTATCTAATTTAAACTTATTCTAACAGAAAAAATATTGTATATATTTAAGAATATTAATAATCTACTACATTTCCAGAAATTCCAATTATCATTAAAAAAGAAACACTGTCAGCAGCATTCTTAATATGCCGTCGAAACATCTCCGTTATGGTGCGACACTTGGCTGCATTCGCTTCAAGAGAACGTTTTCGTTTTTCTCTTGCATTCTCTGCACTACCTTTCCGCTTCCTCTCCATTTTAACAAGTGTATGTTTTACTTTGCTTAAGATATTCACCAATGCTGTTCTGCAAAAATGTTGGACAAATTCAGTTATGCAGGGGTCACTCCTCCTCCCCCTTCAGTATTGAAATATTGGGTCAATACACCGGGAAATGTCCGAACCTCCCGATGGTAAGTCTTCCCCTGCTTTGAGGCTAGGATAGCATAGTCTCTACCTATTTTCAAAACAACACCTGAGTTCCACTGCCACCACCTCAGTCGGTTTACAGTACACACACAGACACAGACACACAATCACATCACTCTTACATGACGAGAAATATGAGATTCCTTCCAAGCCAACATATGATTTTGGAAAAATATTCACATTTTATAAAATCTGCTTGGAATATTTTATTTTAGATTACCTAGCTCATACAATTACAATGATTTGGAAAAAAATACAACCACAACAATGCTATGTTTAAAAACTCTACTAAACTTCAAAGTACATGATTTTGTATGTCAGATTTGACTTTTTACATCTTTGTACGACTTTGTACAGGCTCCTGTGACTTGATGTCTTCCAATTACACTTGGTTTATGTTTATCTGGTGTGTTTAGATGCCATGACCAGGTGTAAATTAACACTTTATGGATTAAAACTGTGTTGAATCTGTGGGCTTGGTGGTGGAGTACTCCCTTCAGAGGTTTATTTAGGACAAACAACATGGACCCCAACCCTTAATCCTCCTGGAGACACACCTGTACCGGACTGTATAAAAGCCCAGGACTGACCAGACACAATCACACATGGAGCACCAGTTCCACAGAGCCTCTCCAAAGCATTTGCAGGACCAAGAACCCATCTAGAGCCTCTCCAAAGCATCTCCAGGACCAAGAACCCATCTAGTCTATCCTCTCCTCTGAAGATGGAACAAATTCCCTCTGTCTCCCTCCTACTGCTGCTGGTGGGCCTCTCTCTGGCCAGCCCTGTGATGAAGCAGGTAGATGGACCAGAGATCAGCATGACTAAGACAATTCTCACCATTAACAACAGATCAAGCAAGTTTCTTCTGGAGGGGGACATTGTAACTCCAACAACCAGAAATGCCATGATTTGCTACAGGTAAATATTATTTTACTAGTTCTCATTTCAAAATGTTTAGTTTTTTTCCATTAGCCATGTGGCTTGTTGTTCCAGGACTATGATATGATCATGTTGATTGAAGATTGTCAATATTGATGTTTTTTATTGTCAATTCTAGTGAATTAGATTAAAGTCCTATTATAATTAACCACATAATATGTTTTCATGTGATTATATTAGATATGTCTACATTGTACAAATTACCTGAAGGTTTATTTTTACAGTTCAGGGTGTTTCTGGAGGAAAGGCTCTAATGGAAAGGTTGAAGTTCCCTACATAGTGAGCAGTGAATTCACCTCCAATGAGAGGCATACTATTGAGACTGCTATCAAGAACATCAACTCCAAGACCTGCATTCGCTTCGTGCCTCGTCAGAATCAGGCTGACTACCTCAGCTATGAGCCTAGAGACGGGTGCTGGTCTTCTCTTGGAAGACAAGGAAACCAACAGGTTGTCTCCCTGCAAAGTGGCGGCTGCGTTACTTTCGGCATAATTCAGCACGAGAGTCTCCACGCTCTGGGCTTCCAGCACGAGCAAACCAGGAGCGACCGTGACGATTACGTCGTAATCAACTGGAGTAACATCGACCCTGACAACTCCTTCAACTTTGATAAAACACATACCAACAACCTGAACACTCCCTATGACTACGGCTCTGTCATGCACTATGATAACACAGCCTTCTCCATCAATGGACAGGATACCATCACCCCCATCCCCGACCCCAACGTGCCCATCGGCCAGAGAGTGGGACTGTCCTCCACTGACATCCTGAAGATCAACAGACTCTACAACTGCTAATCGGAAAGACATCAAGTCACAGGAGAAAAGCCTGGAGAAGACGAGATGAAAGAAGTCAAATCTGACAACATATATATTATTTTATTAATGTAATTGCTTTATTGCTTTATATAGGCTAGTGTCTTTAAATATCACAATGCTATATGCCTAGTTGTGTATTTTGCCAAATCAATATAATTGTATGAGGTGGTTCATCTAAAATAAAATACAAATATTGAAATCACAAATGTGATATTTTGTATTATAAATCTTTCTTCCAAACCAAATGTGCATAATACACTAAATTTGGAGAGGTGTTTAGAATAAGTATTCCTGAGTATTACAAAATGTTTGCAATTATTAATAAGCATATTGTAGAAAGCTTCGTAACACCCTTTGTTAAGTTGCTATAACACAGTATAAGCGTTTATAAAAACTATATATGGTAATAGAGCTGAGTGCTGTTCTTTAAGGAAATAACAATAATCACCTATAAGACCATATAGCATTGTATTATAGCCATATTGATTCAAAAACACAAACACAATAGCTAATCCATATATTAAGCCCTATAATACGCTACAGCAATAAATTATAATTAATTTTAAAGCTTTATAAACAACATACATGTTTAAATTTGCTTTGCAGGCAAAAAAAATACAAAACATAAACACATTTTGCTGGGAACATTCTACAACCCTGTTTCCAAAAAAGTTGGGACACTGTCAAATGGAAATAAAAACAGAATGCAAAGATGTGCAAATCATTTAAACCCTATAATCAACAGAAAGTAGTACTAAAACAAAGTTGGAACAGAAAAATTGTTCCTTGAAAAATATATGCCCACTTTATATTTGATGCCAATAAAAAGCTGGGACAGATGCACCAGAAAACTGGAAAAGTAGTGTAATACAAATTGTTGTGTAATATAAATATTTACATGAAAAGAACCTGGTGGAACATCTCATAACTACTGTAATTAGGATAATTGTCAACAGGTCAGTAACATGATTGGGTATAAAAAGAGCATCCCAAAGAGGGTGAGTCTTTCAGACATAAAGATGGGGAGGGGTTCACCACTCTGTGAAAGCCAGGCAAATAGTGAAACAATTTAAGAATAATGTTTCTCAACATAGAATTGCAAAGTCTGGGCCCGAGCTCATTTAAGACAGAGGCAAATAGGAAAACTGTCCTGTGGTTTGACAAATCAAAATGTGGACATTTTGGGACTAAATGGAAAGGGACTATTTGGCTTGTTATCAGTGAACAGTTCAAAAGCCAACATCCTTGATGGTATGGGGGTGCATTAGTGCACATGGCATTGGTGACTTTCTGTGAAGGCACCATTATGTATACATTTTGGCACAATATACACTGCAATCCAGTCGTCTTTTTCTTTTTCAGGGAAGGCCTTGCTTATTTCAGCAAGACAATGCCAAACCACATTCTGCACATATCACAACAGCTCCGTAGTAAGACTGGGTGCCACTGGCCTGCCGGCAGCCATTTGGCGGGTTATGAAACGAAAAATACGACAAAGGAGACCTTTAACTGTTGAGCAGCTAAAATCCTATCACGTAAGAATGGGAAAACAGTTCACTTTCAAAACTACAGTACTGAGTACTATTAAAAGAAGACTTGAAAAGCAGAAATAAATATGACCCTGTGCCAACTTTTTGTGTTGCTGGCATCAAATTCAAAATGAGCATATATTTTTCCAAAAACAATAACATTTCTCTGGTTCAACATATGTTGTCTTTGTACTACTTTCAATTAATTACAGGGATTAAATGATTTGCATATTGCAATCTGTTTTTATTTGCGTTTAACATTTTCGGAAACGGGGTTATTGGTGACGTATGGTTTCCCTGTTCGGAAAGTGCGCGCCGCTATGTAGCTGTACTGGGTATAATAATCAAAAATGCATTACTGATACACTAATTAACTGTTTATGGCGTCAGATTCAGATTCTGCCTCCGTCCGTCAATTTTCTTCCTGATCTTCGTGTTGTCTTGGATACCATTGATAGGCCTACATTTCGGAACGATTGGAAAACCCACACGAACAACAATACATTTCGATTAAACAATGCAAAGACTATTAACTGCCAACCCTGGAAGCATGTGATTCAGCCACAATTAAGTGCAACGGTGAGTTTTTTCTTTTTCTTTTTAACTCACACGGAAATAGCCTACACATTTTTATGCCGATACAACCAGTTCCAAAAAGGGCCGGTTTCCATATCCGCTTTTTGTAGGCGACTTTAAAGTGATTCAATTGGGCATATTTTTAGAAAGTCTCTTGGAAATATTGTTAATGTCTACCACGGGTTGTGTTTTTTGAGCTTGTGTATTGCTTTGACCAAGAGGCACATTATAACTGAGACCGAGTTAATTCATATAAAAGTTGTAAGTTCCCTCCCCCACTGTTTTCCCTCTCCAGTTAGTTTAGTGGTGCAGGTGCGTGCAATCATTTCACTTTTGTTTGAACGGCTAATACCTTTCCGTTAGATTTGTATTCGCCATCAATGTGTTTGCAAACATTATGAAAATATAGTAGCCTACCTATGTAGTAAGCTGGTGGAAGAAAGGTTGGTTTGAAATGTAATTACACCTTAGAGAACCATGCTTTTGTATGTTCGCGGAATTGGAATATTTTGATAGTAACTCGAACGTCACTCGCCCCCATTTGAGCAGCCGGCACTCACACTTCAACAGGAGGTGCACTTCAACAGTGCACCTCCTGTGTGTTAAGGCTTTGTCTGCAGTATGCTGCTTGTTTTGGGCTTCTTTTGACATTCCCGGTTGCTAGTTTCTTTTGCGAATTCTGACAACACCGATTCCAAATCTAAGGGGTTTTTCGTGGCAACTGCGCCTCTATATCGTGTTGCTTGCTTGGGGTTTTAGTCTGGGTGTCTGTATACGCACTTTGCTGACGTAAAGGCTGTTTGAAGGATATTGTGTCCATAGCACATTTAAAACAAGTGTCTGACTTTTTACATTTTAAAGTAAATTATACTTGCCTCTTTAAATTGTTTTAAAACCAATGTAAGATCTTTTTCTTTCTTTATTCATTCATTTTTACTGTTTGTTGTTGTAATGCAGGGCACCACGGTAAATGAGACCTTGGTCTCAGCTGGTTTTGTCTGTATAAATATACATATAATTTGTACCATTCTTCTTCCAGCGGAGCAGCGGGATGGTCGGTGCAGACTAGCTAATGATTGAATAATTTCAGAAAACATTGAAGACACTAGCGGTGCTGCTCGGTTAGCAAAATGTGTTAAAATGTATGGCATCGAGACACCAATTCAGTGGCATAACAACGTAATTGCAACCAGTTTTGCTTACTGGTTTGGGTTTAAAACAAGCCTGTTGCGGCTTCTTTCCGTTTCCTCGAACTACAGTACACCCCCCTGGAGAGCGCCCTCATTCAATGAATAATTTACCGCAGGTAGCGAGAGTGCTGCGTTTGTGTGACGTCTCTCCTCAGCACGTGGTCCATCTCGGTGAGATTGAAAGGCCTGTTTCTTTGACAACACTTTCCTCCCATTGTCCTTCCTTACTTCACACGTGGAGAGTACAGAAGCTTGGAATGGAGATTTGACAGACTCCAGAATAACCCAGTTGTCCTTGGTTGTTCCTGGAACCAGCAAAGCTAGAGTCCTCCTTGGTAGATTGCCTTGGAATAAATTGTATAATTAAACACCCGCTAATAAGTGTTTAGCACTAGGAATGCTAATCCACCATGACAGGTAGGTCATTGGTTGCCAAATGTCTTTATTCACACCTTACATCATTTGAGGCCTCCCCTCCACCAATTTTTACATCCAGCAACCCCACCCACACTTTGGGAACTACTGGTGTAGTCAAATGTTGAATGAACAACTGCTATGGGTTATCTTGGGGAAAACCCATCCAGGATCAACCTGAAGAGTATTTAGAGACTCAGGCCAAAATGAGATTCCAACAGTGTGGTTCATTGTATATCAGTTTAATAGACTGGCTTCATTGGGTTGAAAAATAATCAGTTGTGGAAGGAAGGAATTAGAGCATTGTGACATGATACAGAGGAAGCAGCGTAGCATAGCATACAAATGTCTGGGACTCTGACATCAGTAACGTATGATTTGTATTTCATGTATTCATTTCTATTGCAATCCATATCTTTGGTCATAGCAATTGCTAAAAGAATGTTACAAACTTGCTAAACGTATTCAGCTCCGGAAAAAATTAAGAGACCACTGCACCTTTTTCTTTCCTTCCCAAAAAAGTTTAAAAGGAAGGTTTTGAGAGGAACAGAAGGGTTAGAATAAAGAGACCACTGCAAATCGAACGCTTCTGTCCCTTTCTCAAAACTTTCCGTTTCAACTTTTTTGGAAAGGAAAGAAAAAGGTGCACTAGTATGTTAAAAATTACAACGTTAGTGATATTGGTGAAAAATTGTGTGTTATGGTTAGGAGTTCATTTTTTAACAGCTGAATAAAGGGGTACACATTTTGGAAATCCTTAAGAGCCCAAAATATATTGTCTCAGCATTGATTTGAACTCATAACTTTCCAAGGCAGTGATCAGCTGAAACATTAATCTCCATCACCCTAGCAAACCACCACTCCAGACATCCATCTGGTACTCTACGTCTGGTCTATGAAACTGCATGGAGAAGGACTAACAGTAGGGCCATTTGTGATTGGGCAAAAGGTCAAGGCACCCATTCAAAAGTAGCCCATATTTTCTCTCAACTTTGCCCTCCTTTCCCCCCTGCCAAATTTAGCCATGTCCAGTTCATGTTCACGGCTTTGCTTAATCGCAGCAACTACCCAGCGTGCTCCGGGAGAGTCAAAGAACCGGATGTATTCTCTGGGGTACATCCCACCAGGTTCGTCTACATTTATTAGACGAATCATTCAACCAGGGCGTTTTCCATAACCTACACGCTTGGAGGATAGTGCTGGCTTTGGCCAATCATCACAATTAAGCTAGCAAGCTTACCACATGAAGTGGCTGGAGAGCCGCAAGACAAGGCAATCCTGTCTGACAGCCATCCTGGACAGTGGTAGTTCGCTCCACCCTTGAAAGACCACTGGCTTGGTCTATATTGATTAGGATATGAAAGGCTGGACAGACAGGAAGTGTCTTCACCAGCTATGCCACTTAGGTCCCTGGGCCACAAGTGGCATGACTGGACTACAACTATTTTGTTTTTTCTTTCGGGAATAAAAAAAAAGATCAACACTGACATTATAGTGACTGAAATCAAATGTATCTGAATTATAACAGACCTACATTTATATCGGTAGACTCTCTGTCACTGAAACAAAAGATACAGTCAAGGAGCACTAAACAAATTTACAGACAAACAACACACTTGTTAAATTATCTTTGATAGTTTTAAGTGCAGACCTCGGTAGAAACCAGGCATGATGAAGCCTAATGCTCCCTTGGACTTCAAGAATCATCCCCCACCAAGACAAAGCATTTTTCACTGAAATGACCATTCATGAAACTTAAGTGCATATTTCCTACAAATGAGAAACCATAACAAAGCAATGAAAACGTTTCCATAATCCTTTGCGCCTTCACATCTGTCTTTTTACAGCATTCAGATTACATAATCATATACACACATAATTCCAAAAGATGGTTATAAACATGAAAAAGGAAGTGCAGGACAAACAACAAAAACACATTCTACCTCATCTTATATCAATTGTCTCTTCTACTGTACCGTTTTCCCAACTTACAATCACTGGTTCTAAGTTGGGAAAACTTAGAACCACACACACACACACACACACACACACACACACACACACGGCAGGCAGCAGTTACTATGTTTCATTAGTTAACAGGACCGCAAACAGAACCTGTGAAGCTCATCTGTAGCCCAGATGTGTGTTGGGAAACTGATGAGGCAGCGACAACGTCATTCCCGGCAGCTGCTGCGTCTTGCCGTGTGTCGGTGCTGACCAGCCGTCATCATCCACGCTGGTGGTGATATCAACACTATTCGTTGAGAAAGCGCTGGGATTTTTGCTTCACCATCCTGCGCTGCCGGCGGGCGAGCTGAGCTTGGTCTATGGCCTGACACAGTCTCTATGGGAAGGAGGAGGGCCAGTTAGCAGCACAGTGGCACTAACGAGCGCGCACACACAAGTTTGTACAGCTACCCTCATGGGGACCAGAAAATAGAAATTGCATGCCCCAAACCCTTGCCCCAAACTTAACCCTAAACCTTACCCTAACCTTAACCTAACCATAATCTAACCCTAAACCTAACCCTAACCTCAATAAAGTAACATTTATGCCTAAACTTTACCTAGATGTAATACCTAACCTTAACCCTAAACTTAACCAACAACGCCTGGACCTTAAAGAAACCCCAATTCTAACTATAAAATCAACTGTAAGTTTGACCCTAAACCCTGAGCCGGAAATTTACTTTTGCCTCACGGGGACTGGCAAAAGGTCCCAATGAGGTAAAGTTTTTCTGGTTTTACTATACTCAGTGGGACATTTGGTCCCCATTCGTTCAGTAAGACCTAACCCACACACTGGTGCGCACTGGCGCGCGCACACACACACACACACACACACACACACACACACACACACACCTGGGCAGTGACAGAGTTCTTGAGTTGCAGGACTCTCATGGGCTCCGGTCCATCTCTACGTTGGAATAATTTGTTCGGCTCCTGCATACACACAGTGATACAGAATGGGGTTCAGTCTACTATAGGGATGTAGAATGGGGTTCAGTCTACTATAGGGATGTAGAATGGGGTTCAGTCTACTATAGGGATGTAGTATGGGGTTCAGTCTACTATAGGCATGTAGAATGGGGTTCAGTCTACTATAGGCATGTAGAATGGGGTTCAGTCTACTATAGGCATGTAGAATGGGGTTCAGTCTACTATAGGGATGTAGAATGGGGTTCAGTCTACTATAGGGATGTAGAATGGGGTTCAGTCTACTATAGGGATGTAGAATGGGGTTCAGTCTACTATAGGGATGTAGTATGGGGTTCAGTCTAATATAGGGATGTAGAATGGGGTTCAGTCTACTATAGGGATGTAGAATGGGGTTCAGTCTACTATAGGGATGTAGAATGGGGTTCAGTCTACTATAGGGATGTAGAATGGGGTTCAGTCTACTATAGGGATGTAGTATGGGGTTCAGTCTACTATAGGGATGTAGTATGGGGTTCAGTCTACTATAGGGATGTAGAATGGGGTTCAGTCTACTATAGGGATGTAGAATGGGGTTCAGTCTACTATAGGGATGTAGAATGGGGTTCAGTCTACTATAGGGATGTAGTATGGGGTTCAGTCTACTATAGGGATGTAGAATGGGGTTCAGTCTACTATAGGGATGTAGAATGGGGTTCAGTCTACTATAGGGATGTAGAATGGGGTTCAGTCTACTATAGGGATGTAGTATGGGGTTCAGTCTACTATAGGGATGTAGAATGGGGTTCAGTCTACTACAAGTCACCAGAAGACATCCACTAAACTAAATAAAAAACCTAAATCTAACTAACTATGCAAGTACCGGTAAATAAGCAGATAGGGGAGTGAGTACATTCAATTATGTCTGACAGGACCTATGGGACTACAGCCTTTCCCTGCCATACCTTGCAGTAGAGTTTCAGGTCCGCTCCCTCCACGTACGGGGGCCTGGAGAAATGCTCAAACAAGCACTCCCACTCTTTGTTGAAGTGCCCCACACACTCGATCTCCTTCACACACATCACTCTCCTGTGGGAAGAAGTACACATCATATATGGCAGCATTTCAGTGACACTGGAGTCATAGTTCATAATTGTAACATGGCTTTGTGGAATGGAACTTCCTGATTCTGCGTTCTATAATGGGCATTAACACCTGATATGCAAGACAGTCCGAGGTCGCCTGGGACACCAGATTATGATACAATATTAAATCGTTGCACACATCCACCATACTTTCTACCAATGTATGTATTTTACAAGTGCCCTTATGAAGTTACCTGAAGCTACACTGTTACCTTGATACAGGTAAATCATTTAGCTGGGTCTGCCTTTACAACTCACCAGGTACAGTAGTCTTTTTACAAATCAATAGGCCTCCACACTAAATACCTGTTGGTCACTATGATGTTGGTCTTCTTGTGTCCAGGGTACAGACAGTGTTCCCTGAAGACCTCCCCTTCCAGTGGTTTTATCTCAGACCTCTGATGAGCAGGCAACACAGGCATTTAGATACCAGTTCTTAGCTGCATCTTTAAAGGTGCACTGTACGACTACTAATTGGATTCAGAAACACACTAACAAGAAATGGATTACAAAATGTACTGCACAATTGGAAACCATCAGGACCAATTATGGCTCACTGGCGCCACTTTTATAACTACTGGCTGAAATTCTACCCACATTCCACAGTGCATCTTTAAGGGATTGGACTGATTTGTGATCATGTGTTACTAAACATACAACACAATGTCTCCATTGGCAATCCGATAATACAATTATTGTATTGCAGCTAAGCACACAAATGTAAGCAACTATAAGCACACAGAAATATAAGCAAGCAAATCATCTCAATTGATTTCCACATCTACTTCGAGGGTGTTTATAGGTTTATTAAATTTCAGGTTGAAAGTTATAACACACAAAATACAACATATTAAAGATATTGACAAACGTCAAAATATATACAATTAGCTGTAATATTAACATACATTCATATCCTTTAAGGCAGCCAGACAAACGTGGGAATTTTTGATTGTGGCTGTGAAGAACAGATAATCTTATATATAAGACATACAGCGCCAATTTGGTCATGCTTCTTTGAACAATAACATTGTGTGTACACCTTTTGCATAAGACTACAGTAATTCAAACAAACAAAGGTTACGGACTAAATATATAAACACTGGCTAAATATTGTGAGTGCCTATTTACAGATATGAAAGCAGTGATTTCCAAAAGGATGATATAAACCTTTTATATAAAAACAAATACTGCTAACTACTGTGGTATGTGGTACCAACACATTAATTATAACACACATTACTGCCTTTCATTAGTAAAATATAATTTTCAATAATTGTTTCATAGGATTTCATCCCCCGCAAAAATTATATCAGGTTATAGCATTATATTCTGGAAATAAGCCAAAATGCAAACATAGTAAAATAACCTGCCTTAAAAACAACTGTGAGGTATTGGATGGAGAGACTTGCTTTGGCATGCAAAACATTTCAGTCGTAAAGAGAGAGTTTTGTGATTTTGGCAATTAGACCATTCATCCACTTCTCTGGAACCATGATGAACTTGTGAACCCAATGAGAACAACAAACATGCCCTCTGTTCCCCAAACCTCCAATCATTAGATAAGTTAGCCTTGGCTTGTGGAACCACCTCCAACATATTTCTTACTTGACAAACAATCAAAAGGTATCTACAAGTTTGTCTTAACTGACAAATTCTCCCAACTATCCCTTTAAGACAACATACTGAATTAAAGACATTACAGAATTGTATACATGTGTACAAGTTTACAAACCAGATATTGCAAATAGCTTGAACCAACCTTCAAACAGAAACAGTGTATATGGTTTCAACTGGAATTTTAACTCAATCAACATAACTGTAAATTTCTAGCACTTGAACAACATAATTCAGAGACAACAGAGCCCCATAATCAAGCTCAATGCCCTCTATTCCACATCATGCTGCATGGAGGAGAGAAAGCAAGGGAAATAAATTATAGGAGGAAAAAAGACAGTGCCATGTCAAGGTTGAAAAAGAAAGGCATGCACATCTCACTTATGAAGACAAAAGTTGTCAGTAATTAGTATCAGATTGGCAGAGCCATTGTTGTTGTGAAGATTGTTTTAAGGAAAAATTATTATTTTTAATCAATCCCCTTTCCACAAACCTTGCCAAATGTATCATTGTGTCGCTAAGGTAAATTCCTAACCTGGAATAAGTCGTAACCCTTGGCCTCCTCCTGGTCGTAAGGTCTGATGATTCCATCCTCTTGGATCAGTCTGACTGGCCTCAGCTTGGTCACTTCCTCTGTTGACTCTGCCACCCTGCCAATCACAAGCCACGATCAGATCATACAACCAATCAGAATGTACCATTAGATGAAACAGCCCATCAGCACTCAGTCAAATCTCCCAGGCTATCAGAATACACTCTCAAAGCCAAATACCCTGCAGAGGAGGGGGTTGTATCATTGATCAAGCAAAAACAGAAACAAGGTTTCCTTCTAACACAAAATCATTACAAAACTGCAATGCAAATATCTTAACAAATAAGCTAATGCACTAGCAGTGACGTTGCAACAAAGCAATCGCAAAGTCAACCACCTGAAATAAACTGCAAAAAATGTAAAACATTTAGCAAAGATAAACCCAAAGGGGAGGAGAAAGATATACGTGTCTGTGTGTGTACATGCGTATCTTTGCATATGTTTGTGTGTGTGCGTGAGAGGGTTCAGGCATCTCACCTTTCGTTACCTCTATTGTGAAAGCATGGAACAATAATTTCATTAGGTTATTAAGAACTGATGAGTGAGGCAATGTGTGCCACGTGATAGATGGGCAGGGAGTGATGGAATTAAATACTATGTGAGGTTGGGTATTTAGTATGTAGTTCAAAACCACTGGGGAACAGGTTTGAGACCAACGTTAGGTAACAGAGAAGTGAGAGGGAGTTAGTGGGAGGTATATGTGCTGATCACAGAAAACACTCAACAGTTTGCTTGGTTATGTTTCTCCTAAGCCCAAAGACACTTTGCTTGGCTATTTCAGTCAGACCGCAGGAACATGTCAACATTTTTCCTCCAGCACCCGCCTCGGTCCATATCACGGAAGTACCAACAGCCACAAAGAGAAATCGGCTTACTATGGAGACTAAACAGTAATGTTCTTGGGAGTTGCTGTTGGCTTTCAGCACGCCAAACTCTGCATGGCTCTGATGTGCTTTGCGGTGGGCTCGTGCACTCGGCCAATCCCAAAGGAGTGAACAGGCGGAGGAGGGGCTTGAGTGTGTCAATGTCCGAGACTGGACCTCTATTGGTCGTGCTGTAAATGTGTAATGCATGGCCACACCCATTGGAAAATAACCCATTTAAGAACTGTTTTTGCTCCATATAAAACCTTTTCCAGATAAGACATGGAACAAAAAAAGCATTTATCCAGGAGATTTTCATATACAGTTTCTTATAATTTGTGAATCCTTTAAAGCAAGTCCTTCTGGGAAATGCAGTGTGTTTGGGCCCTGTCCTCTCTCCTGTTCAGTCCTGAGGTTTGAGCAAGTTGGTTCTCACGATGCTGCAGCATGGAGCAGGGGGAGGAGTCAGGTCAGTTGCAATGTTAACAATGATAAAGGGAGGGAGGGATTTAATGTTTGCATTAACCAGTCACTTTGCTTGGTTGGATCTGAAACAGCCTGTCATAACAGAACATGATGCAGTAACTCACCTCTCTGGCAGACAATCTGACCTACGAAAAACTAACCCACCATGCCAGCCGAAACTTCTAGCCATTTCTAAACACGCGGTGTCCTGGTGTATATCAGGTAAACAGCAAAGCATTCTTTATGGACGTTGAGTCATTTCCAAACTATTCCCAACATATTACCAAATACTCACACAAAAAAAATTACAATTTAAATTCCAAGGCATTAACTTAAGCAAAAAATATATAAAAACAGAACAGTAAACAAAATTAGTCAACTGACAACAATTACAACGGACAGAACATAAAACCATCAAACACGGTCTGGCAGGCAGATTGAGACAAACATGTTGATTCAATATCATAAAATACATTAAACGCACATTTAATGAAATCACACAAAAAGAAATGTCATATACTGCAACGTGTAAGCAAAACAGTGTGAATGAACCAGTAAAGCAATTGTTGAGGGAACTTTTTTGTGACAAACTTCCACACGCTACAAAATAAATGTAATCTTCATTCCAAGCAATCTTTTCGCTAGTATTAGCGAATGCTAGGCCATCTGCCACCAACTAGTGCTGTATGCTACACCCAGTGCCAGCTCTAGCCTTTTGGGGGCCCTAAGCAACATTTTATTTGGGGCCCCCTCTCCCCTATCGGTCTGGGGCTCCCTAGCAGTCGGAGCTTATGTCGCTTATGCCTAGAGCCGGCCCTGGCTACATGCTAAAATAGTAAAAACAAAACTGTAAAACCATGAGATTCCTTTTAAAAGAGGTGTATGTAGCAGCTGTGTGCTCACTAACCTCTGGATTCCCTGGAAGGTGCTGGATGCCATGTCTACAATGCCCCCTGTAGGTCTGGCCACCACTCCCACCAGACCTTTGCCGATGCCCTTGAAGAACCCCGCCGCTCCCTCCTTCTTGGCCCCTGGTGGGAGGCCCCGGTTGGTTAGTCCTCTGGTTTAGATGAACACTCAAAGCCAACTACACTGGAAATATTTTTTTCCACCTCCCGAATGAGGGATAGGAACATCTGGTGACGATCTTTGTTGTTGAGACAAACTTCTGTGTTCCACAAGGACATATTTACAGATACCCTTTTTAACCGAAGTAGAAAAATGAATTGAGAAGGAAAATGTTCCAAGAATTATGTGTATGGAGTGAAAATGTACATAATCATGACCTAGAGGATGTCCAGTGATCTAGGCCACTGCCTCCAGTGCGCATGTACTGCTGCAGCATTGGTTTGAATCCAGCACACTGCTCTTTGAACAGAAAACACTGCTCTCTCCTCACTGCGTCTGTCTCGTAAAGGATTCAAAGTGCCTTTCAATCTATAATATACATACATCTGAAATATACACACGAAATCTATGAAACATTGAAAAACTATGAGAGACAGATTTTCTTCTCCCAGCGGGGGGGAAGGAGTTCAGTCAAAATGTGTTGTGAATCAACTTACCTTCGACAGGTTTCGTGACGATGCCCGTTACCCCACTAACCATCCCCTGCAGGGAGAGGAAGAGAGAGGGCCATCACGGCTCCATGGCAACCAAAACACACAGCTCTATTGAAGACTCCAGCAGGACAGAATAACCGCTTAGCCACAGAAAAGAACCCCGGCTTTCTGGGAAATTACATTTGACAGTTCTGCCTTGAATGGAGGGTTCATCAGTTTTTGTGATTTGTCCTGAAAGGCTTAGCCTCACAAAGGCCTCGTCCTAAATGACACCCAGTTGTCTACATAGTGCACAGCTTTGCTACAAGGCCCGGGTCACAGGGAGAGAGACCTGGGTAGGTTGTAAGGGAACCACTGGGGACCAAACGGTGTGTTGTGTACTGGAAAGCTTGGCCTTATCATGAATAACAGGAGGACAGGAGAAGACAGAGGATGCAACCTTTGGTCTTGAATAACCGGCATTACAGAAGCTCTTCCCCCCATGTTGTGTTCACGTCATCTGAAATGTATTGAGAGGCCTTTCTTCTCCCCGCCCAAGTCCACTTGTTTTCTACCTGTGCTGGTGACCATAAATCATTTTAAACTAATCATCATGCGGTGCATTTTCCTTTTGTCTGACAATGTCAAGGTTGTGCTGAGGGCACGCTACGTATGGTGCTGTTGTTGAATCACTTCCTGTAGTTTAATATGCAACAGAGGGCTTGAGCGTTCATAACCTCTGACTCAACATGCGCTCGCGGGGGTGACTTAGAGGTGGACATCCTGTACAGGAACAGGGTTTTTAAAATATGGACATTTACTCTACAAAAATTATTCCACCCCCAACCTATTCCACTCCTGGGTGAATGCCAGGGCAGAGGGGCAGGTGTCACATTTGCATACCGGTCCTCCATGGGAATCGAACCCCCCAATCCCTGCAAATGTGCCATGATCTACCAAATGAGTCCCACAGGGTTGTTTAATGACCATGGGTAAATTACTGTAATAATACATTATGCAGTTGGTGCGAGTTCCTGCAACCTCACAGACTCTGCATAGTTTTAAATGTAGAATAATAAAAATAACAACAGTAGTACCTTTAGGAAGCCTTTGCCCCCCTTGGCCAGACTCTCCCCAAAATCTCTGGGCGGTCGGTTCATCTCCTCTCTTCGCTTCTGCTGGTACTCTTTATCCATTGTGATAGCAGCCAGTCCTTTACCCACTGAGCCAGTGATACGAGACACCATGCCTGCAGCGCCACCTGGTGGAACGAGGGAATACACACAGAGCTACAGTAAACACTGCGCCACCTGGTGGGAGGAGGGAATACACACAGAGCTACAGTAAACACTGCACCACCTGGTGGGAGGAGCGAATACACACAGAAATACAGAAAACACAGCGCCATCTGGTGGGAGGAAGGAATACACACAGACAGAGGAACAGAAAACACTGAAACACACAGCCTTACCAACAGTATGACCCAGTAGACTGCGTACTCCGATCACAAAGCCCTCTGCAAACTCCTCAGGTCCCTGGACCGCTCCCTGTGACAACACACCACCAGATAATGTCACGACTAGAGAATAACACAAGCAGATAATGTCACCACTAGAGAATAACACAACCAGATAATGTCACCACTAGAGAATAACACAACCAGATAATGTCACCACTAGAGAATAACACAACCAGATAATGTCACCACTAGAGAACAACATAACCTGGTAATGTCACCACTACAGAATAACACAACCAGATAATGTCACCACTAGAGAACAACATAACCTGATAATGTCACCACTAGAGAATAACACAACCCGATAATGTCATAACACAACCCGATAATGTCACTAATAGAGAACAACATAACCAGGTAATGTAACCACTAGAGAATAACACAAGCAGATAATGTCACCACTACAGAATAACACAACCTGATAATGTCACCACTAGAGAATAACACAACCTGATAATGTCACCACTAGAGAATAACACAACCAGATAATGTCACCACTAGAGAACAACATAACCTGATAATGTCATAACACAACCCGATAATGTCACTAATAGAGAACAACATAACCAGATAATGTAACCACTAGAGAATAACACAAGCAGATAATGTCACCACTAGAGAATAACACAACCTGATAATGTCACCACTAGAGAATTACACAACCAGTCTGTGTGTGTCACCTGGAAGGGCTCATAGAAAAAGGCCTCCACTCCTTCCGACAGGCCTCTGATCATCCCAAATGGATTTCCCAGAACATCCAGGCCCAGCACCAGGACATACATCTGCTTCAGGAACTGGGGAGGAACATCCACGTATACACACACTGTCAGGATCAGACTTTACAGAAGAAATTAGCTGCATAAAGTAGGAAAAAGTAGGCGCTCTAACCCAGAGCTACTTACAGGAGCAAATAGGGCTAAGTGCCCAGCTCAAGGGCAGCAGGTTTCAGACACTAGCCTAAAGTTCTAACTGCTGGATTACCTTCATCAGCTTGCATTTTAAAATGGTAAAACATGTTCAACATGTATAGTAGTGAGTCATATGATCTGACCTGCTCGCTGTAATGTCGAATCACAGCCCACATCAGCTTTTCTCTCCTGTAGAACTGATACCGTACCTCGAAGAAGGCAAGTCTGGAAGAAGAGAGGGAGAGACAGAGAGACTGAGTGGCAGACCCCAACCTAAGATCCCAAGTCACTCTCTTTACAATAAAACAATCCTTTCAGATGATGTGCCTAGAGTCGACCCCACAGATGACGTGCCTAGAGTCGACCCCACAGATGATGTGCCTAGAGTCGCCCCCAGAGATGATGTGCCTAGAGTCGACCCCACAGATGACGTGCCTAGAGTCGACCCCACAGATGATGTGCCTAGAGTCGACCCCACAGATGATGTGCCTAGAGTCGACCCCACAGATGATGTGCCTAGAGTCGACCCCACAGATGACGTGCCTAGAGTCGACCCCACAGATGACGTGCCTAGAGTCGACCCCACAGATGACGTGCCTAGAGTCGACCCCACAGATGACGTGCCTAGAGTCGACCCCACAGATGACGTGCCTAGAGTCGACCCCACAGATGACGTGCCTAGAGTCGACCCCACAGATGACGTGCCTAGAGTCGACCCCACAGATGACGTGCCTAGAGTCGACCCCACAGATGACGTGCCCAGAGTCGATCCCACAGATGACGTGCCTAGAGTCGACCCCACAGATGACGTGCCTAGAGTCGACCCCACAGATGACGTGCCTAGAGTCGACCCCACAGATGACGTGCCTAGAGTCGACCCCACAGATGACGTGCCTAGAGTCGACCCCACAGATGACGTGCCCAGAGTCGATCCCACAGATGACGTGCCTAGAGTCGACCCCACAGATGACGTGCCTAGATTCAACCCCACATATGATGTCAATATAACCCAGACATGTTGTATCAAGTGTGTGTGACGACGCGTCTCACTTGAAGATGAGGTCGTCCACGTCTGTGAGAGTAGCTCCGATGCTTTTCAGCAGCAGGTTGACTGACTGGATGGCGACCATCTCCTCCTGTCCAGACTCATCCCCACTGGAGCCCAGAGACAGACTCAGGTGTAACTGAAACAGAGAAACATTACACGGTTTTAAAATGATTTCAAGTTCACAGAATACATTTTAAATTGGGGGAACAGGTTGAATTCACATTTAAAACAAAGCCACTGCCTGGATAGAAATTCCAGCGCTGTGAGTGACAGCGACAGAGAAGAAACGGAGAGGAGAAATAAAGGATGGGAGAGATACAGGAAGGACGGGGAGAATGAGTGAAAGAGAATGGGTGGAGTTTGGAGGGGGAGAATGGGTGAGAGTTAAGATGGACAGAGGGAAAAATGGGTGAGAGATTAGAGGGAAAGAATGGGTGAGATATTAGAGGGAGAGAATGGGTGAGAGATTAGAGGGAGAGAATGGGTGAGAGATTAGAGGGAGAGAATGGGTGAGAGATTAGAGGGAGATAGGGGGAGAATGGGTGAGAGATTAGAGGGAGATAGGGGGAGAATGGGTGAGAGATTAGAGGGAGATAGGGGGAGAATGGGTGAGAGATTAGAGGGAGATAGGGGGAGAATGGGTGAGAGATTAGAGGGAGATAGGGGGAAGAGGGAGAGGGTGGCACTTACTTTGATGGGTGAGATGTGGAAGTGTTCAAAGAAGCTTAACCCTGAGTTGTCTGTCATGGACGCCTCCATGAGTTCAGCTTGCAACATCTCCAAGTCCTTCTGGATCAGCTTCGTCTGGAGAGGGGGAGTTCAGAAACCACACCGGGCAACAGACACATTTACCAAAATCGCCAAGGATTGTATACTGTAGCTACATCTAAAAAAAACAACAACAAAACTAGTTAGACTTTTTTTTTAAAACAAAAGAGTGTGTTTTTCAGTAGTGGAGAGTGGTTGGTACTTGACTAAGAGGTTCGACATAAACCAAGCCTTGGAGGGGTATTTGGAACTAAGACGAACATCACAGGGGTTTTCATCTGAGCTGGGATTTGTTCCCCTCTGCCAGGGCCAGATATACAAACGCGTTCCCGGAATAGCTCTTGTATATCAGTGCGGCACCACATTTGAAAATGTTCCTTCCTCTTGTGGAATGAGAATAACAGTCACTGTCATTAGCACAATATTTATACCGTGGAACTGTACTCGAGAGAGTTTTACGGGCCAATCTCAGATTTAGCCGGTTTGACCTGACAAAGTATATCTGACAAAGTAATTGCCAGTTGTCTGACACTGTTTGGCATTCAACAGACAATATTAAGCACAGGGTCTTATGGTGGGAGGTGTTGGGAATCTTTCCATTTGGTTTTTAAAAACCTATACCGTAAGACCAAATAACTTGAGATTATGTATGTGGCTCCTTGATTTGAGAATAACTACAGTCAAAGCTAAGAAATGCGTTCCAAAACGGTGGAAAAAGGGCAGATTCGGAAAGCAAGAATTATAGAGGCCTATTTACAAATGCTTGTAACTTTGTACTAAAAGCATAATGGTCTTCAATTATACTAGTGATATGTTGCAAAGATTATGAAATATGGGGCCAAATTAATGCAGACAAATGAATTCTCACCATATATACAGTATATAAGAAACTCCTCATGAGAATGTATATCACTTTGAATGTTTACGGGTGCAGAGGACTGAAAAGAATGATGACCAAAGGAAGTGTATGCTTCAGTAGTGAGTGAGGTATCTACCAGAGTGCATGTCGCTATGGAGCCACATGAAGTAAAGTGGAGATTCGCTAAGGAGGGACTTTCGCTCATACATCAAATCCCAACAATATCAATTCATTATATTTATTTTCACTAGTCTGATAAGCATGTATTCTAAACCAAGAGAGTAAATGCACATTACACATAGTCAACCCACACCGAAAACACTGATACTTCCTCCGGAAGAGTTACTTTATTCTACCAGCAGAGGGCACCGTTTCCCTTGTTTGGCATACACTAAACACCCCCGTTTTTCTAGACATTGCAAGCGGACATCGTTAGCGGAGCCGGTCAAGAAGAGCGAATGTCTCTTACTGAGACTGACTGACTGAATACACCTTGTTAAATAGCGTAGTGGTTAGAGAAGCGGACTTGTAAGCTATAGGTCCCAAGTTCATATTATGCTTATTACTGGCTAATACGCTGTTAAACGGCCAAGGGCAAACGTCATACATAGACACTGTTTGTGGTGGAGGTAAACTTAGTAAGAAACGTTAGTCAGTTTAACTGTATCAATGTCATTCACGAATGGCCATATAACGGCCAATTCCGTTAAAACGGCCAGTGGCCCAAGAGGATTGGAACTAGGCTTGCCTGGTTTCTTGCTAATGACAGCGTGCGGGCCAAAATTGGCTTGGGAGGGTCAATTTACAGATATAGTTGTATAGGTTCGGGCATTTTTTTCTGGAGTCTACGGGTGATTGGGCGGTTTTCAGTCAATCAAATCTGTAAACACTACTTCTAGACCTCAGTTAATTTCCCAGAAACCGGGGTGACGGTCTAATTCAACCACCACCTTAGAGGTGGATGCTACACTGTATGTGGGTGAGTTACCTTCTGTATGTGGGTGAGTTACCTTCTGTTTGTGGGTGAGTTACCTTCTGTTTGTGGGTGAGTTACCTTCTGTATGTGGGTGAGTTACCTTCTGTATGTGGGTGAGTTACCTTCTGTATGTGGGTGAGTTACCTTCTGTTTGTGGGTGAGTTACCTTCTGTATGTGGGTGAGTTACCTTCTGTATGTGGGTGAGTTACCTTCTGTATGTGGGTGAGTTACCTTCTGTTTGTCAACGTGCGTCTCAGCGGTGGGCGTGAACATGGCCAAGATGGCTCCTAAGAAACCCTGGTCGATCTTCACAGCCATCTCCTGCACCAGAGCCATGAAGTATCTGGGGAACAACACACATCACTGTGACACTATTTCCCTGCTAGGTCGAATCCCAGAGCTGGCAAGTGGAACACTTGGACTGGTTCTGAATTGCTCCCCAGCTACTCGAATTTTGAGATATTGGGTTCGCAGAGGATTTTTGTTGGACCTTGTGCAGATTCTGTGTACTGTCTTGATATGTTTTCAAATTCTGTGTATTCTGTCTTTATACCACTAGCAGTAACTTCACAGTGAAATACTGGATAAGTAGAAATGCACTGATTTTGTTCAATTAACGACTAAATGCATCTATTCCATGAGACAAGTTTAGGACTAACCCTGAACTGAAATGGCACTAACTACACAGAACTACATATCTTTACCCATGGATAAAAGCGTATGAACTAAAAAGACATGTGGACACTATGAAGTGTGTTTGATGAAAAGGTGTGTACACTGAACGTGCTTGGGGGGTTAGAAGAGGAGCACTCACTTGAACTGCATCACTTGACTGTGCTCATTAAACCTGGTGATGATGCTGACATCTATGAAAGGCTTTGGTTCTGACAAACAATGGGAAAACACACATTTCAGGGTGACATTCGCAGACGGCAGAATGTTTCAACAGACATTCCTGTCAAAGTGTTCGGTAGGCCTTGATTACCAGAGTCCAAGGCAATGGATTTGGGAGGAGGGACAGGGTGAAAGACAATAGGAAATATGGCCCCCGGGAGCTGGTTGTCCACCTGAAAGACACAGTGAAATCAGTCTTTAGCATCAAAAAGATGGATTTCACATCTATTTAATAATTTAAGTCATTTGAGAGCAGTTTATCATCTACTACAAAACGGAAAGAAAGGTTGTAGGGAGTAGGGTGTGTGGTAGGGCTGCGCAATTAATCGAAATTGCGATATTGACATGTGCAATATCCAAATCGCCAACTTAGACGATTTTCAGCTCCAAAAAGAGGCAAGGGGCATGCACCGTATGTCCGTAATTGTTTTTCTTGCGGGTCCTGTAGATACTCTTGTAGATTACTTAAATACTTGGACTAATTTTGTTGAAATTCTTGTTGGTTTTTCAATGTCAATTTGAATCAACACGGCAACCGCTAGCAAAGACATCTGCTTCAAGTTAGCGAGTGCCACCAAGATATTGTCCCACATACACAACAGCACGGTTATTAAACGTTTAGGCTTCAATGTCGGTGCCTTCAAACAAACTTCATATGGGAGAAAATATACCTCAAGGGGTTGAGAAACTTTACCAAACCAGCTATGACAACGGCACAAACGCTGCAAACGCTGCAATCATAGCAAACGCTGCAAACATAGCAAACACTGCAAACATAGCAAACGCTGCAAACATAGCAAACGCTGCAAACACTGCAAACGCTGCAAACACTGCAAACACTGCAAACACTGCAAACGCTGCAAACGCTGCAAACGCTGCAAACGCTGCAAACGCTGCAATCATAGCAAACGCTGCAAACGCTGCAATCATAGCAAACGCTGCAAACATAGCAAACACTGCAAACATAGCAAACGCTGCAAACATAGCAAACGCTGCAAACATAGCAAACGCTGCAAACATAGCAAACGCTGCAAACATAGCAAACGCTGCAAACGCTGCAAACACTGCAAACACTGCAAACACTGCAAACACTGCAAACACTGCAAACACTGCAATCATAGCAAACGCTGCAAACACTGCAAACGCTGCAAACACTGCAAACGCTGCAAACACTGCAAACACTGCAAACGCTGCAAACACTGCAAACGCTGCAAACGCTTGCAATATTTGTCAAAGAAATCGCAAATCATTATTTTATCCAAATTGTGCAGCCCTAGTGTTCGGGATTAAAGTGTAGGGATTAGGGTGTAGGGGTTAGGTTGTAGGGTTCAGGGGTTAGGATGCAGGGGTTAGGGTGTAGGTTTCAGTGTAGGGATTAGGGTGTAGGGTGTAACCTGTAGCCAGTGCAGCTGGGCCCGAAGACTCCTCTGGTGAGGTGACTGTTTGAACTCCACCTGAATACCAGACAGGAAGTTCCTTCTGATATGACATGAAAAAGGCTGACGCATAACCATGGGAACCTTTCCAAAGTTCACCTAGGAAAAAAAAATAATATTGAAGTAAGATTCCTGCCCTTTCCTGCTCGTCCAATAAGACACTTCAATTATAGATTGAAGTCTCTATTATCAATCAATCAATCAAATTTATTTATAAAGCCCTTTTTACAACAGCAGTTGTCACAACATGCTTTACAGAGACACCCGGCCTTAAACCCCAAGGAGCAAACAACAGTAGTGTTGAATTTCAGTGGCCAGGAAAAACTCCCTAAGAAGGTCGAATTTTAGGAAGAAACCTAGAGAGGACCCAGGCTCAGAGGGGTGACCAGTCCTCTTCTGGCTGTGCCGGGTGAGATATTAAGAGTCCAATTGGAATAATAAATAAATTTATCTGGGCTAAATCCAGAGTCTATCTGATTTTAGACTAGGTCAGAAGTATGACCAGGTGGACAAAGACAGGGAAAGCAACGGGCCCCCCAAACCAGGTAATCTGCAGGTGTGGACCTATTATCTGATGTATTTAGGTTAGGGTCAAAGGTCAGAATGTTGTCCTCACCTCTATGTTGTTCTCTAGTCTGACCCAGCCAGGCTCCGGAGTTCCTCCAGTCAGGTGTTTCTGGTAGGCCTTCTCCAACAGCCTGATGTTCCTCTGCTTAAAGGACTTCCAGCGGTTCTTAGGCCTCATCTCCCAAACCACGCCGGAACTGGAAGAGCAGCCAGACATTCACACCAGCCACCCGTACATCAAAAGTAACGGACAGATGAAACACTCTGAGGGGTTGTGCAAATACATCTGTGTGTGTGTGTGTGTGTGTGTGTGTATATGTGGTTATGTGTCTGAATGTGTGTACGTGTGTGGTTATATGTGTGTAAGTTTGTGGTTATGTGTGTGGTTATATATGTGTGGTTATATGTGTGTTTGTGTATTTGTGGTTGTGTGTGTGTGTGTGTGTGTGGTTATATATGCGTGTGTGTGTGCATGGTTAGGTGTGCATAATGTTGCACGACGTTGTGTTACCTGGTGATGCCAACGTAGGCGATCTCTTGGCGGTTGTCGTTGTTGATAAGTGACAAGCCCAGGTTCTGGAGGGACACATTCACTTCCTGTTGGAACTGCTCGAGCTCTTCCGCCTGCCGTGCCTTGGTAACCACGGCAACATCCTCGGTGAAAAGCAGCACCCGCTGTCGTCCATCCAGGAAGGACACCCAGTGGACTTCAGACAGTCCATCATATGCAAACTGACCACACTCATCCTGTAGAAGGAGACAGACAGGGACAAAGACAGACAGACAGGGACAAAGACAGACAGACAGGGACAAAGACAGACAGACAGACATGGACACAGAAAGCAAAAAAAAAAACAGAGAGAAAGAGAGAGACAGTTAGCGAAACACAACATCATCAATATGTCATGACTTGGTCATTTTAGCGACATGAAACTAGAATTACTTTTCCCTTTGACCCACCTTGACCAGGTCCAGCTCCCCACTGCTGTGCTCCTGACAGTTCCAGCTGAGTCTGCGGACACCTGCGGGATTGTCCCAGGCAAACCTCTGAGCCTCTCCTGGCTTCAGCTCTCTGGACTCCGTACATCCACTGGGGATGGAACAACCCGGAACAACCCAAAACACGGAAGACAAACCAGCACGCCGCAATGTGAGTAAAAGTGGCCGGGAAAACGCTGTGTTACTTGAACATCCCGGTAAGGGGACAGCTAACGGAGCCTTGATTCATAAGCCACTTGTATAACTCCAATAGAAAGACAAGTGGAGGCCTCGACCAGGGATGCCCTACCTCTGCCTGAAGGTGACAGTCAGCCAGGGGGTGTGGTTGACTATGAGGGCAGGGGCCGCTCCCTCGTAGTAGTCAGTGAAGCTGATCACAGTTGAGTGGTCCGAGATATTCACGTCCACGATCACACCGCCATACTACGGGACAAGGGCGGAAAGCATCACCGTTTACAAGAGCAACCGGGGAAGGCTTTGTCCGGCACATCAAGGCCCATGGAGACTAGTCAACCACCGCCAGGTAAATGCAGGTAAAACCAGAGCGTAACCGTAGTACGCGGTGTGTATAGGTCACACAAAGACCGCTGCCTTGTGGTTTGCCATCCAGAACGCCAAGTCGTAATAAAGACAAAAAATTAGACCTGACACTCATCTGCTCGGGATATTACATGGAGGAGACAGACGTGGGCGGGGCCCTGCGATAGACTAGAATCTTGTCCAGAGATAGACGTGGGCGGGGCCCTGCGATAGACTAGCATCCTGTCCAGAGATAGATGTGGGCGGGGCCCTGTGACAGACTAGCATCCTGTCCAGAGATAGATGTGGGCGGGGCCTGTGACAGACTAGCATCCTGCCCAGAGATAGACGTGGGCGGGGCCCTGTGACAGACTAGCATCCTGCCCAGAGATAGACGTGGGCGGGGCCCTGTGACAGACTAGCATCCTATCCAGAGATAGACGTGGGCGTGAGTCCCTGTTGAGTGACAGGCTGCTTACCTTGTCCATACAGAGCAGAGTGCCATTGTCCTGTTTGTTGAAGAAGAAGGACTTGGAGCTGGATTCAGATCCGACAACCCGGACACACAGCTTCCCCGTGGTCTGCTCCGGCCAGAGGGGGAGACACTGACACACACAGGACAGTCAGACACATATGTATGCTCAGACAAAGTCATGACGACCACGATTATGGTCACGTGATAACGCATGCGCGCGCACGCATGCAAGGTCAGCTCAATTACAATAATATGAATATAAACCCGGGTTCTGGGAACCCACCAGGCTTCCGTCTGTTTACCTCTGTGGAGGAGATGTAGTGCCATTTCCCGTTGGCGCTGCCCTCATCCTGGGCCTCGCCCACCTCCAGCTCGTACTGGGACTTGTTGACCAGCGTGAAGAATGGACTCATGGTCACAACCCTCGTCAGGTTGAAACTGCTCATCTGAATACTCACTCCCACCTGCCAAAACACAGACGACCACACGGTACCTCCATGAACCACAGGTCACGGTCCTACGGCACGCTGTGGCTCAACTACAGGACCGTTTGAGCAATCAGACTGGCTCAGATCAGTAAGAGTTGTGAGTCAGCGTCAGGGTGTTTTCTGAGGGCTCTCGGTTCATTCCCGTGTGAATCACTGAATGTGTAAACTGCTAAATTGGAGCTAAATGATTGTTTGGAGAAAGATGATGGGAGTGTTGACAGCACCTTGATTGTGTTGTAGTAGTGCAATGACAGCACTGTGACAGCGCCGTGATTGGTGTCGTGGTAGTGTTGTGACACCACCGTGATGGTGTCGTGGTAGTGTTGTGACACCACCGTGATGGTGTTGTGGTAGTGCTATGACAGCATTGTGACAGCACCGTGATTGGTGTCGTGGTAGTATTGTAACCTTCCAAAAGTCTCACCAAGAAGTCCATGTTGTTGCCAGGGCACCTGACACACCCATAACTTCCCACGGTGTCCAATGAGAAGCCATCAGACCAGGAACTAGTGGATACACAGAGCTGCAGCTGGAAGAAAACCCACACATCCTCCCACTGTTAGCGTACGAAACATGAAGAAGAACAGGCAGAACCAGTAATTCTCACACCTCTCCTACATGAACGCTAGACATTTTATAATGCTGTCGTGTCCCTGAGCTAGCACATCGGATTCAACTAGTCAATGGAGTCGACCAGGGACGTATCAGAACACAGAGCAAGGGGAGATGTTTAAGACCCACTGTCATGTCACTCACCTTGTTCTTGCTGAAGATGTTCTTCTTCTTGAAGGAGAAGAGGACGACGTCCCTGAAGTCCGAGGCGTGTTTCACCAACACTTCTTCCGCTCGGTACTGCAGGACCCTGGACGTCTTGTTGATGATCCAGTAGGGGCTGAACACGGACAGCGTCAGGCGGCCAGGTGGCCGTTCTACGTGCACGCTCACATCCACGGTAAGCGATTCGTCCGTGTCGCACGTGAAGTTGACAGGGAAGAACTCGGCCATGTCCTGGGATATGAGGATTCGTCCGCACCAGTTACGGCCCTGGTACTTGACCAGGGCCAACTCCATGACCTCACCTCTGATACGAGCGTTGAGTATGTCCGACGTGTTGCCTTCCTGCAGTTCGTGGAACTCGGCAGAACCCTGGGGAGAAAGGCGGACGGACAGATCAATGGATTAGAGCAGCCTTTCTTCTTAAGCTTAAGACCACTCCCCGACCCAAGCTCAAATTTATTAAGTTTTGAAGCTGGCAGAGCTTGATTGTTTTTCTTTAAGTTAAATCTCTAGCCTTGATCTTGCTACAGTAAGCGCATGTGCTTTCTTCTCTTAGGTACTGGGACGGATCAATTGTTAGGCACTTTGACAAAGTTGGATTTGCTGATCAATGTAGCCTTAAGCCTTGTGACCGTCTCAGCACGTTTATTACCTCCAGTAGATATCTGATGGTGTAAGGCAGGAGGTTCCTCAGTGTTGCGGTGGGGTGAAGGTGGATGACGTAAGCCGGGTCCCAGTCTTCTTCTCCCTGGCTGGAGATAAACGCCAGCTGGTCGGGAGTGGCTAGAGTAGCCACCTGAAGAGGCAGGAAGCTACTGTCGGCTGACGGACACTGGAGGAGGGACCTCACCTCAGAGCTGACGTGGACCTGCTCCTTCCAGGCAACACAGGTGGACGAGGGACCGTACTGGCCGTCTAGACGACCCACTGGCTGGAGGAACAGCTGACATCTGGAGGGTGGAGACAGAAATACACAACGGATATTTTGAAACGTTCAATGAAACGCAGAGGAGATACTTTAGGAACCTGACGCATGCAATTCATTTTAGTTCCATGTAGCCCTCACAGCTGATAGCTACTTCATTAAGGTGGACTACAAAAACTAGTTGTGAGCCTGTCCCATGTCATTATCTTAAGATATGTGCACTAACTGTAAGTCAATACTGACAGGACAGAGACAGCAGAGTAGTGGACTGGAGACAAGGTTGGGAGATGGGAGTCTGAATACAATCCACATTGCAATTGGTTCACATCCATTCAATATGTTTGTGGTGCTAGTCTCTCAAAAGTGGAGCTGAATAAAGGATGTAGACAATGAACAGATGGATACTTGCCCAGCTAAGCAGACATCACCTACTCCTCATTTCCTGTTTTGATTTGCATCTCATAAATACTCTCTTTTGTCCATCTGCTGGGATCACAGGTCTTTCAGAAATATAGCCGTCCATTCATGTGATAAGTAGCTAATATAATTATGTAAAATTGTCCCTCTATTTTGCAGCTCACGAGCACAAACACTCGATGAAGTATCTCTCGGTTCCTCTGGTAAGAGGAGCCAAAATAAGAAAGGTGATTAAAGGAGTTTCTAGAACACTCCTTGGTGGAATCATCTCATACGCATCAACCACACATTTCCTGCTTTTCAAAGGAAGCAATCTTACCAGGAAAAAAGAGAAAACTAATAAAAAAGAGAAACTCATATGACCTAATAAGATGAGTGAATTCATAATTTTTTAGAACAGTTGTAAATTTGTTATATCACTGTAAACAGCAGTCCCTCAAAACGTTTCTGTAGAATCAAGTTAACAGTTTTCACCATGTGCATCACCTGTATGAGTCCAGGGGTACGTGAAACTCCTTCTCAGGCTCTGCTATTCCTACATTCACCAAACCTTTGGAGGTAGGGCAGTACTTCAGGATGGCAAATGGCAGAGAGAAATGGTTTTGGATCTGTCATACAAAAAAAAAAAAAAAACACATTGAAAAAACAATACAGTCAGAATAACATAAATCCTTTAACTAATCCTGTTAAGAATAAAAAAAAAATGTTTTTAAACCGTAACCTGTAAAGTCTCGGTGGCTTTAGATGCTCCTTGATTTTGAAAATAAAAGTTTTGCAACACCGATATCCCCTCGGGTTAAATAGACTAAAATAAAATATGTTATACGAATATGGTTCTGTTAAATGTCTACCTGTAACGGAGAGCGCACTGTGATGACTTTGTTTCCCTCTGAGGCATCGATCTGCAGGAGCACAGACACAATCTCCGGTAAACTTGGGCTCCTCATGTTATACAAGCGTCGGCCAGGTTTGTCCACCGCAATGTTGGAGATCTCACGGAAACCCTCAGGAGCTGTGGATACAGTGAACACTGTCTTAACGCACCTACTGGACACGGATTCATAGGCAAAATAACACACCTATCCAGAGAGGTTAACGGGAGCAATCAGGTTGAAGAGCCTTGCTTCAGGGACAAAAACAGATTTACCACCTTGTTTGCTTTCAGATTGGAACCAGCAGCCTTTCGGTTAAATGCCAAATGTCCTTTCGCGATGCCATCTCTGGCCACTCAGAAACCAGGACCAGTATGCTCTACTGACCGATGCTGAGGTTGAAGAAGCAGCTCTCCTGGCGCTGCAGGGCGGACAGTTTCCCCCGTGCCGGGCGGTCGAACGCGCCTTCGAACATGTCCACACTTTGCCCGGCGGCCACCTCATGGGTCTTGCCCGGACCAGGGGACGCCATGACACGCAGGTTGGCACTGTGCTGCACAACCAGGGGGATTCCCAGCGCGTTCCGGACGGTGAACGGGGCCTTCTCCTTCAGACTATGGTCAAAGGTCGAGGCGGTGCCCTCTGAGAATGCCTGAACAACAATTGTGAACTGAGGTGCCATTCTTTACAGCGTTTAATAGGAACTAGCTTATTATAATCCCAGGAATAGGCAGCGAAACAATGACACATTAAACCTCACAATGGCCAGTCTCTAGGCTTGACATAATCAAAACATTCATCTTTATTGTCACTGAACAAGTACAGTACAACGAAAACAAAAGCCATTGCGTAACCGAAAGACTAGCACATTGCTCTGAGTAAACAAGGAACTCCTGTTGGATTTATCAGACCGAAGCAATCACAGGCAGACTGAACGGGCTACCGTTTACCTGAACAAATCCAGTCTGTCGATATTGACATAAATAATGTGTCTACTGTTTACTGTTCCAGTGTGTGTGTGTGTACCTTGGCTAGGTTGTTGAATACATTGAGACAGCACTTGGAGATGGTAATATTCATAGTGTCTTTGGAGCAGATGTTGATGGCGGTGCGTGCCTCGGGGACCACTGTGAAGTCGTCGCCAGGTACCGGGCTTTTATCCTGCACAGGGTGGGTCTTCATCTACAGGAGAACATCCCAGTTCAACATCCATTAAAATCACACTACTAATACATGATACGCAAACCCTGTTTCTGACCACCTGTCAACAAAATTTCCGGACTCTCTGTGGTCACTAAAGATCCCATGGCACCTTATCATCCCTAGGATACCACCACATAATCATCCCTAGGATACCACCACATAATCATCCCTAGGATACCACCACCTTATCATCCCTAGGATACCACCACCTTATCATCCCTAGGATACCACCACCTAATCATCCCTAGGATACCACCACCTAATCATCCCTAGGATACCACCACCTAATCATCCCTAGGATACCACCACCTAATCATCCCTAGGACAACACCACCTTATCATCCCTAGGATACCACCACCTAATCGCCCCTAGGACAATACCATCAACGCTCATTATTCCCCTCTCCTCCTACTTGCATTTACAAACAAATTGTTGTAAAAAAACAAAATCTCCATGTATAGTCGCAAAGGACTACAGGTGCTAGATGGGTGCAGTCCCTGATGAATGTTAAGGAGGTACGGCTGAGTGGGGGAAGAGAAACCTGTAGTTTGAGGTTCCATCTGCGCGTGCCGTCCTCCACCCTCTCCACCAGCGGCTCCCAGACCGCATGTGTCTCGTTGAAGTAGTTCACCTGTTAACAGGCAAACACACTGTCACTTGAACGGACACATTAAAATGTTCATGCATTTTCACTGAGCGTTCCACCTGAACTATGTCAATTAATTCTGAATAAAACTGAAGCAGGTCTGACTAGGGATGCAAAAGGACACCCAAACAAGGTTGATAAAATGATCAGATGTCCATTCTAGGGGCACCCGTTTCTTTCACTAGCCTACACCTGTCAATCAAACAAAGCCACGCTGAAAGGAAAGGTAACGCTCGCCGGCTGTTACCTCCAGGGTCATGTCAGCGGACAGGCACAGAAGGGAGGACCAGTTCTTGGCCGTCCCGGAGAGGGAGCTCTCCGCCAGGAGCAGAGGGACCGTCCTGTGACCCAGACCGGACTCCAGGGTGAGCTGAACCACCTTCACGTCCACGTTGAAACTCTCCCCAACATTGCGTCCGTCCTGGTCAGTGAAACTCTCCGTCACCTGGAGAAATGGCCAGGGATGAGGAGCTACAGCTACAGAACAGCCACATGGATTTCCATTGTGTCACATAAAATGAGGAGGCAGCTTCGTTTGGTTGATGGGTCGCATTAAAATGTGGCAACATGGGAAGAAATATGCCATCCATGAACTTATCGATCAGCAGTACCTCGCTAGCGGAATCCACGCCCAGGAACCAGTAATTACAGGTGTAGATGTTCAGGACGGACCACAGACGACTGATGTCTGTCCCCTCCTTCTCCCCGCCACTGTCTTTGGATTTAGCCGTCATGGCGGCTGTTATGGTCATGACGGTGTTCAGGATAACCGGGGAGATCTGAGGGGGTGACAGTAGACAGACTGACATCAACACCAACGGGGGGGTACCAACGCTGTATGGTTTGTGTGTCCGCAGGATTGGGTCGGTTACCTTTTAAATGTAATCCGTTACAGTTACCTGTCCACATTTGTAATCAGTAACACACATTTTTGATTACTCAAACTGAGTAACGTAATCTTTCGCAGTAACGTAATTACTTTTAGATTACTTTCATATTAAGAGGCTTTGGAAAACAAATAGGAATAGCCTATAATCAACTGAACACCTTTTGCGGGATCAATCAATCTTCAAATCAATCAAAGGATGAATGAATGAACCTTATGGGTTGTGTAGGCTACAGTAACTTTGGAAATGGGTTTCCAAACCAATGCTTTTTACTTCAATTTGATTGGGCTACATCTCTACATTACATGCTAAAGGTCTGTCAGAAATTCAGTCGTTCCAATTAATCCAATAAACCTCAATCTTCAAGAATCTGACTTTTAATCTGAACGTAACCCAAAATCGAATGATGCTTAAGACTGTTCTGTTATTTGTGTTTTATTCGTGTTTTTAATTGCTTCAAAACATTGTTGAAAAATGAATGGCAATTACTACAAAAGGGCATTGACATTGTTGTATATAAACATCAAGATATCCGTAGCTTTTCGCACATAAACAAAATCTGCAGTGGTCTGATGATTTCCTCAACAACCAACATTGTCAAAGTGTTGCAGTAACCCCAGATACGCGAATGCACATTCGCAATCGTGAACACCCGCATATAAATATGATTTACCCATGCGAACGTAACCTGGGATTATTATGGCCACCAGTGATGGATTTTCAAAACGCAAATGAAAGAAATAAATTGTGATTATAAACCTGCACTCTTATCTTAAAGTAAATGAAGTCAGCAGCCAATGATAACCAATGAACACAATTTTCAGGGAGGCAAAGCAAGCAGAATCACATGGCCTACCTGTATGGATGGAGTTGATGTGGCCGCGTCAAATGCAAATAATCATCCTTTGGCAGGGTGCTTCCCAACACACATTTTCTCCTCAAATGTCCATGAAGGCAGCGCCATGTTACAGCTATCTAACAAATAGTTGCCTAATGTATTAAACAATTCCTGTAAAGGTTATTCGGTGCAACTCGTCCTGGCTGTGTTGTTCTTTGTATTTGACAAATAAACCTTGAAACTTGAAAAATATATAACCCCAGGTAGGCCTATTGCCTATCATTGTTCTGGGAATTATGCGTCCAGTAGATAACTAAATAACATTTTGTATGACTCGGCTAATATTATCGAAGATATACTCTGTTTTTACCAGCCATCCAAGCAACCAAACCCGGAGACATTTTAACTAGCGCTTCCTCTGTCACTGAACTGGTTATGCACCTCCACCTTCGCGCATGATGATCACACACACAGCTGAGGCGCGCAATTCATATTTTGGTTCAAATAACGATGTGTTGGTGTGTTTGGGTTGTGTGTCATGCGTGCATGTGTTTGTGTTGAGTGTGATGTGTGTTTGCGTGTGTATGGTTGTTTTTGTCGAGGGTGACATTGAGGACATCTTAATAAAGGTTTAAGTCAGCAGTTGTTGACGATAATCCTGATCTCAGTGAGAATCAGTTCGTGGCTATGTAATAGGTTGCCTCTAAACAGGCTCAGAAATGTATCACACTGACACCTAGCCATAACTAAACTAATCACACCGACTCACTGCCATAACTAAACTAATCACACCGACTCACTGCCATAACTAAACTAATCACATTGACTCACTGCCATAACTAAACTAATCACATTGACTCACTGCCATAACTAAACTAATCACACTGATTCACTGCCATAACTAAACTAATTACACTGACTCACTGCCATAACTAAACTAATCACATTGACTCACTGCCATAACTAATCACACAGACTCACTGCCATAACTAAACTAATCACACTGACTCACTGCCATAACTAATCACACTGACTCACTGCCATGACTAAACTAATCACACTGAGTCACTGCCATAACTAAACTAATTACACTGACTCACTGCCATAACTAAACTAATCACATTGACTCACTGCCATAACTTATCACACTGACTCACTGCCATAACTAAACTAATCACACTGACTCACTGCCATAACTAAACTAATCACATTGACTCACTGCCATAACTAATCACAGTGACTCACTGCCATAACTAATCACAGTGACTCACTGCCATAACTAATCACACCAACGTACTGCCATAACTAATCACACTGACTCACTGCTAGGTTGTTAGGGGAGATTAAACCTACTTTGATAATGACTTCCTCTACAGTCACAGAGCCGCTCATCGGTTGGTTGGACTGAGTTTTGGTTTCCAGGACAACAGAGCATGGCCGTAGTACCTGAAGAACAATTAGAAAAGCATTAGGGAGTGAAAAATGTCCACGGTAGCTTACTTGGTAAAAATGGCACTTGCAACGGCAGGGTTGCAGGTTTGATTCCAATGAGCGGCCAGTATAAAGAAATATATAAAAATGTATGCTGTCAGACTGGATAAGAGCATCTGCTTGAAGGCAAAATCTGAAAAGGTTAATTAAATTCACAATATCTGAATTTTGCCGGTAAAATATACATAAAAACTTAATATGAAATAGTTGTCTTGTGCTGACACCATTACATACAGAGGTGAAGGTCCACACTGACCTGAAAAGGCATTCAATGCTTCAATCAAATTACAGTTTAAATATATCTTACATTTTAGCTATTTAGCAGAGCAAGGCCTAGCTCAAAGCTCTAATGACCAGGCAATAATTCCGCCTTCTCACCGTGGTGACTGCCTGGCTCCCCTTGGTCCTGATGAAGGGACAGGCCAGAACTTTGAGCTCTCTGAGGTTGGCCCTCATGCTCTGGCCCCCAGGGGCCCCCGGGCCGACCTCTGGATCCAGGGTCAGACTGAAGTCACACTGGAAGGAGGCCACCAGGGCAGGGGCGTCCGCCTTCATCAGACTGGCCACGAACACCACCTCTGGGTCCACGATCACCGCACGCAGCTTGGTTCTGGGGCCGGAGGCTAATCGGGAGCAGGACACAGAGGACATTCACCTGAAACACCACCTCACAAAGCCGTGTCTTTGGAGGTTTGTGCCGAGACACAGAGGGGAACGATTTCCACAAGTACTCATCACAGACAAGAACATATACACTCACCTAAAGGATTATTCGGAACACCATACTAATACTGTGTTTGACCCCCTTTTGCCTTCACAACTGCCTTAATTCTATGTGGCATTGATTCAACAAGGTGCTGAAAGCATTGTTTAGAAATGTTGGCCCATATTAATAGGATAGCATCTTGCAGTTGATGGAGATTTGTGGGATGCACATCCAGGGCACGAAGCTCCCGTTCCACCACATCCCAAAGATGCTCTATTGGGTTGAGATCTGGTGACTGTGGGGGCCATTTCAGTACAGTGAACTCATTGTCATGTTCAAGAAACCAATTTGAAATCATTCGATCTTTGTGACATGGTGCATTATCCTGCTGGAAGTAGCCATCAGAGGATGGGTACATGGTGGTCATAAAGGGATGGACATGGTCAGAAACAATGCTCAGGTAGGCCGTGGCATTTAAACAATGCCCAATTGGCACTAAGGGGCCTAAGGTGTGCCAAGAAAACATCCCCCACACCATTACACCACCACCACCAGCCTGCACAGTGGTAACAAGGCATGATGGATCCATGTTCTCATTCTGTTTACGCCAAATTCTGACTCTACCATCTGAATGTCTCAACAGAAATCGAGACTCATCAGACCAGGCAACATTCTTCCAGTCTTCAACTGTCCAATTTTGTTGAGCTCGTGCAAATTGTAGCCTATTTTTCCTATTTGTAGTGGAGATGATCAATGATTGGTTGATTAGATAATTGCATTAATGAGAAATTGAACAGGTGTTCCTAATAATCCTTTAGGTGAGTGTATTTCTATAAACAAGAAGGATGAATGTTGTTGCCCGGGGTCTCCCACGTGACAGGATGTGATTAATGACATTGATACAATAACTATCAATATAGGTGACGATAACTGACTTTTTCGTCAAGTGAAAAGATTAGAGAATCATGGAAACCGATCCTCTTTTACTGCGCAAGTAGTTGTGATCTACTGTGTAGTATGCATGCTTCGAAAATCCACCAGAAATAGTCGCAATATAATCGTAAACAGTTTTATTTTAGGCTTACTATAACATAACTAGTGAAGGTTGTAGCCAGTGAAGTTTTTGTCTATCATGAACAAATCCTAATGCATCATTTGTTTTGACCAGAACACAGGTCCATTGTATGGCAGTCTAGCCACTATGCTATTTAACACGTAGTCAGATAGTCAGTCAGTGACCCACTTAGTAAGAGACCTTCGCTCTTCTTGGCCGGCTCCGCTTACGCAGTCCGGCAAAAAAAGAAGAGGACAAAGTAGCCATCGCGAGCCACTCCAACATCAGGGACACTCCCTTTGACCATGGCAATTGTCCTTCAAGGTGAGCACTACTCACCTGTCACGAGGTTAGGGTTTGCTCTATCCCTGGGCTCTGCCAGCTGCTTCAGGGGCAGCTGGCTGGTCTTCGCCAGGTCTGGCATGGTGTTAGTGGGCACGGCCTGGCCAGGGCTCTGTGGCAGCGCCTGGATGAAGAAGTCCGCCACGGCCTCGAGGAACTCCACACTGGCACAGAGATAAAGCTTCTGTAGCACCGCCACCACCTGGCGCTCGCTGGCACTCTGCTTGAATGACACGTCGATCATGGCCTCCTTGCTCTCCTCGTCACGCTTTCCAACCATCCTGAGGGCGAGAGAACGGAGGACGGGATGTATCTCAGCCAAACACCTGTCCATTAATCACCGCTCATTACAAAAAACAAAGCAAAAATACTGTTTGATCAAGGTCAACCAATGTGTTTGTTTTGTTTACTATGAAGAGATATTTAACAGTTCCCTGGTGCAAAAGAGACTTGGATAAGGCAGTAGCGGCTTGCATCTCACCGCGACGTGACTCTAGGTGTGCCGGTCCTCATGTCGTCCAGGGTGCAAGTCGTCAGGATGGTGGTGACCTCCATCGCCCCACTGTTGAACATCTTCCCTGAAGCCTTCATCTGGTGCAGGGTAAACTCCCCCAGACACAGCCTCTCCTGGTGCTGAGAAACTGGTGCTGGCATCTGGACCGGGAAACAGAGTCACATGCAGGGAAGACACATTCATTTAATCCAAGTGAGAGAACATTTCGAGGTTTGTGAAATGGTTACGACTGCCAAATAATTCTAAAATAATGAAGAGATACCACAGCATATTCCAAAATACCACTTTATTAAAAAATAACCACATTAAAGATCTAAGTCTATAACAGAATGAATTAATGAAGCTTCTATTGAGAGATATTAAATAGGAAACCATTCTAAAAAAAAATTACATATTCAGAATGGTGTCAAAATCATTCCGCATTTGCAGAAACGATGGACCAATGAGGATGGAACTTCTAATGAGACAACAACATTTTAATCAGAAAACCACTAAGTTGATATGAAAACCAATACACTTATCACTACATTAATAACGAGAGAAAACACGATCTGAGTCGACAGTAAATTACCGCATCTACTTCCATAGGATGTAAAATAAGATTGTAGATAGTGACGTGGCTCATTCATATACGGTAACTATAGGAACGCTTTAAGTGGTGTTACTGCATAAAAAACCTACACACCTGCTCAGGGTCATTGCTGTACAGCACCAACCCCAGGGACTCAATGTTGAAGTTGAACTTCATGGTTTCCAAAGGCTCCTCATACAGATTTTCACCTGGAATCTCAGCCACCTTCCCAGTGCCATCTGGTATGACGGGGAGATAACGCAACTGTTCAGAAGGTATCATAGGACCCACGAGGTCAGGACTCCCAAGGGTCCTCAGAAAATAGAGTGAGTCACAAACACACGCACGCACGCACTCACCCCTTCCTCTACACCAGTGTTTCTCAACCCTGCTCCTGGACACCCCCCCTGCCCTGCATGTGACAGAGCAGGGAGAGATCTAAAACATGCAGGGCAAGGGGGCGCCCAGGAGCAGGGTTGAGAAACACTGCTCTACACACAAATATACACTCGCAATCTCTGACCTTTCAGGTAGTCTGTTTTGAGTGTCACTGTAGCGCCCTGCCTCAGGGCTGCTGTGTCAGAGCTGGTGTTTTTGTCTGGCAGCAGGCTGCTGGCTTCGCCAATGTTCTCCGTCAGGATCCTCAACAGCACCGTCAAGTCATCCTGACTCAGGGCGACCTGGGAAGCGCGGAGGACAATGGAGATGAAGCCTGGAGACAATCCAAATGTTTGCTAACTCTAATTTTTGCTAATACTAATGTTTGCTAATACTAAACATGCAAATACTTTTTGTGTCGCTAATTACTAGCTAGCCGGTTTAACTAAAAGAGAAGTAAAGGACGGAGCTAATGCTAACGTTGCTTATAACGAGTAACTTATTGAGTCTTCTACACATTTATTTTTACCAAATGTGTCACCCTTCAACTTTGGGATGTTCAATTCATGATTATGGCCTTGCCTCATCGCAACAACGTTCCGTAGGTTCGGCAGAGTTGAGATGTGTCCTCTGATGCACATCCTTCCAAGTTGCTCTGCTTCTTCTCACACTGCTCGCTTAACCAGGAGGTATTTTCCAGCATGTACTTGCTGGAGGAAAGCTCCAGCCTATCACAAGAGGCCTATAAAGACCAGCAAGACAAAGCAATCCTGTCCAACATCGACCCATCCACCAAGGCAGGTGCTGCGACAATTTCAACTAGCCTATTTGGGCACCGATATGCAACAAACAGGTTTCAAACTCCTGGCTGCAATGACGCAGCTGTGTAATGAGGCAGAGTGCACTGCGACATTTGGGGACACCTAATATCTTGAGAAGAAACCTACTGAATGAACATCTTGCTTAAGCTAATGTTGCTTTTCCTAATGCTTATGCTACTCAGCCAAAACTAAAAACAAAATGAAGATCAAGTAACTTTAGCTAACGCTGACATCTCTAACGCTATTGGTGCTAATATCAAGTTAACATCCAAATACAGAGGGTATGTAGTAGCACCTAATGTCACTAATTCACTGACAATCTTTACAAACTTACTGTAAAGTAGGGTAGCATGTACCTTACATTTCATACCAGGCTGCAACCTGGCTTTACTGGTACCAACTTAATTAGAATTGTATCCTCCCTCTTACCTCAGAATCTGAATGTAACTGCACACTTTCACTACCCAGAGAACTCTGACTTCCTTAAACTTCACTGGTTACTGGTCAGAAGTTCTAAACACAAGGCTACTTGCCACCCTCCTCTTCCATAATACAGTCAGCTCACACCTTCATGGGTTTGAGGTCTCCGTCTATCTCTATGGCAGCCATTTTCTGGTACCATGCAGCAGCCAGGTTCCTCTTCACCATCAGAACCAGATTGACTGGCTTCAGCAGCTCGGCTCTGGGCTGAGATGAATTCGGATCCATGTAGAGCCTTTTGGGAAAAACACGGAATCACGTCAGTGTGGGCACTGCAGTAGCAGGGAGTTTCCACCAATAACAACCCTATCACCTAACGCTAATCAGAGGAGCTCCGGACTTAAAGCAGGAGACATCCTGACCTGGAGAGCTTGAGCTGGGTGAGCTGCACGTCCATGTGATCAATGACAGCAGGAAGTGGACAACCATCCACAGGAAGCAGAGAAAAGCTGTTGCCCACGGTGATGAGCCCCAGGTCCACTTCCAGTGCATTGTGGGAGGTGGAGGACTGGGGGATGATGATGAGGGGGGCCTTCAGCCTGATGTCCATGGAGACACGGAAGCTCTTCTGGGCAAAGTCCCTGACGCTGGAGGCTGCCCTCTCTGCCGCCTGGACTGTGGCCGCGCTCACCGCCTCTTTGGCCGTCTGGAAGTTGTTGCTGAAATTCTAATGGCACAGATATGTGGAGAGACAGGGTTATTTCTTTTTTGGGGGGGGTCCATTTTCACATACACAGACTAAGCCAAAATGTGACCGTGAATTTGCTGTTTTCGTGAATTTGCTGTTTTCGTGAATTTGCTGTCACACTCTGCATCAATGCAGATTTCAGTCAAGAGGGTGGTGCAGTAGGGGAGGAAGCCAACAGCAGCAAAGCATAGGAGTGCACCTGCCAGGTTACTGAAATGTAAATGTCCCCATTGTAAAAGGCTCACCAGCAGGGACATGAGGAACTTGTGGAGGTAGACGACCTGGATGCAGCCCACACTGAGCCGGACCTTTCCGTCGGTCTTCGCGGTGTCTGCATAGCCGGCTCCCTCTGTGGCCTTGGGGGTCAGACTCATACTGAAACTGAACACCTCGTCTCCTACGATCGAGATGGCCTGCAAGGTCGAAGTTCAGAGTTCAGACAAGGGAATTCTTTAAACTTCAGCGATGAGAGGAATTCAGCATGCCTGGTAATGTTATCTGCATCGTTGTGATAGAAACTCATTCTTGTGTTTGAACTTGGTGACTCGCCTTTTTGTGGATACTTTTTGGATCAACGTTGGTTATGATGAAATCCCGAAGGCTGGCAGCAAAGTGGGTTTGGGGCCCTTGCATGAGAAGGGACCCATTGAGTCCTGCACAACATAACACCATGTTGAACTGACAATCAAATCTTTAGAAAGAACATGTCATAAAAACAGCCTCTAAGACATAAAGACCACTTTTCTCCACATCTCAAAGTGCCTTTGGCTTTTGCACCACTCTCTAATGTGCATTTATGCACTGCAACCCCATAATATCCCCCTCTGTGTAGTTCTACTATAATATCCCTCTGTGTAGTTCTATTATAATATCCCTCTGTGTAGTTCTATTATAATATCCCTCTGTGTAGTTCTATTATAATATCCCTCTGTGTAGTTCTAGATGGACTGTTCTTGCCACACAGTTCTGTTCTTGCACTGACATTCTCAGTTCCTGTAGGTATGTACACAATGATGACTCTTTGTGTCATGTTTATGAAGGCTCTACGAATGCTACTTAATAATCCCCACCCATGTAATAAATGTCACTGAATAAGCGCTGACACTGTAGTGGTACCTTGTATCTTGATATCAGCCATGTTACAGCTCTGGTCACAGACCAAGACACTGAACGCTCCCAGCTGCATGGTCACCTTCAGGTCGATGACGTCGCTGTCTGACGGAGAACCCAGCGCCGCTGAGAAGGACACAAACAGCAAGTGACATCATCGTTGGATGACCATCAAAGAGTGACACTGAAAGTTGTTGAGGGACGTCCCAATCTACTAGCCAGGCCATTTCCATCGTTGTAAACAGACATTTCCAGGGAACAGCACTCCAGTCGAAACGTCGTCAACACATCCATTCTACATCTATCAAAATCACTGATCGTTTTAGTGTCTGGTGCAAACGCTCCTTCTTGGGACGTAAATGTGTCAAAAACTAAGGAAATTATCATTGATTTTAGGAAGAAATTTCCCCCAATTCTTCCTGGTGTTATTTATGGCCAAGATGCTGAACTTGTTTAACGGTAAAAGTATCAAAAAAGGCCCAGTTGGTCCTTGCTGACCCTTGTCAACCCTGATCAGTGAGTACCGGGCGCTTCCATCTGGTCACCAATATTAATTACCAAGATGCAGGACCAGCAGATTTAAGAATGATTTTGTCCCTGCTGCTATTGGCCTTCTGAATTACATGAAGTAATTCTATGTTTTTTTGTGTGTGAATTGTTGTGTGGTGTTTGGGGAGTTAATTGTGTCAGTTGTGTTGATGGTTGAATGTTCTGCTGGTTGTGCAACAAATTGCCCTTCTGGGATAATAAAGACTACAAACTAACTAACTAACATCTGTGACAGCTTCAGGATTGACCTGCTGTATGGACATTTTAAAGACCAGACAAAGCTGGTCCTAAACATTCATCCTCCCACATGCTGAACTCCAAGTCATGACAAGGTCAGCGCGAGGCTAACCTCAAAATGCTACTTAGAGAGCTACTTAACGTGAAATCTATAAACACATGGGCGAAGTGGTCAAACAGACAGGGTTTCCATAGAGATCAAAACTACATTTGAAGTGGTCCACCAGCGTAACAACCCAGCTTCAAAGCAACTCTAAATCGGGAGTCACCGTATCCATTTAACTTCCACATCATCAAGCAAACAGTCTTATCTAGAGCTACACGTTGAGTGGTGAGCACAATCAATTTTGATCGTATTTTTTCCTACTGGCCACGGTGTAAATGAACCAGAAACCCTGGCGTCGCCAACAGACCGACAGCAATTATCGAAGTCAATAACCAAAAACAACTCTGGCTCTGTGTAGTCGCCCTGACCGTGGTGATACACGAACCACAAAGCTGTGTTATGAATCATCTACTGAGGTCCACTGATCCAGGCTGTTGTCAAACTGAGTACTGAACCCTCCTCTGAGGTGTGAATGGCTGTAGATGAGTGTTCCCGAAAAATAACCCTGTTAATAATTACCCAAAAAGAATCCCTCCATAGTCTGTTGACCGCTCGGTGATCCTCCGGGTTTTCAGAGTATGTGTGTGTTAGCGTTGGCTTGGCGAGGCGTTCATGTGACCTGGCTAAACGGGCTCTCATCTCAACTGCTCTTCATTGTGCATGTATTTTTGTGTGCCCCACTTTTCTCCCTTTCCATTCCCAAATCGCGGTTACGGCCTTGCGTTGGCTCCACGGCAGACGCGGGAGAGTTGAAGTCTGCGAGGCGTCCTTCTGACTCACGTCTCGCCAGGCCTTTCCAATTCTTATAGCAGCGCTCGCTCAACCAGGGGTTTCTCGCCTGATACGTCCGCATATACCGGGAGGAAAACGCATCGAGTGCTTCAGTGCCGAGTGCTAAAGTGCTTCAGTGCCGAGTGCTAAAGTGCTAGAATGTGGAGGGCCTGAGTGTTGAGCGCCTGAGTGTTAAGCGCCTGAGTGTTGAATGCTTGAGTGCCGAGTTCTATAGTGCAGAGCGTTTGAGTGTTGAGCGTTTGAGTGTTGAGCGCTTGAGTGTTGAGCGCTTGAGTGTTGAGCGCTTGAGTGTTGAGCGATTGAGTGCCGAGTGCTTGAGCGTTGAACACCTGAGTGTTGAATGCTTGAGTGCCGAGCGCTTGAGTGATTCAGTGCCGAGTTCTATAGTGCCGAGCGCTTGAGTGTTGAGCGAATGAGTGTTGAGCGCATGAGTGTTGAGCGAATGAGTGTTGAGCGCATGAGTGTTGAGCGCATGAGTGTTGAGCGCATGAGTGTTGAGCGAATGAGTGTTGACCGCATGAGTGTTGACCGCATGAGTGTTGAGCGCATATGAGTGCACATGTCTATGTTAAAATGTGTGCGTAGAGTCTTTCAGGTGTGCATGTAACGACTTCATGGAGACAGTCTTCTTCTAAGTTCCTTCTAAGACCACCACTGGCTGTTACAATTTGCGGGTGTGTGTGTCTGTGTGTGCGTGTGCGTGTACAGAGTCTGGGGCTCATTCAGTCCACGTCTAAAGCAGGCATATTCTCTATTTACTTGACTTGGTGGAGACGGCTCTGCTGCTCTCCTCTGACTTGTGTCTGGGCTCCTCCGGGGAGGGGGGGGGGCTCCCTGAGGAGAGGGCTGAAGTCAGGAAGTCCATGGTGGAGAGGAGAGCCTCTGTGTGGAGCAGGAGATCCAGGGAGGTGAAAGTTACCTGGAAGGGGAAGAGGGGGAGGCGAAAGGGAGAGGGTTTGAGACAGGGAGGAAAGGAGGTGGTGTATTGATACAGAGAGAAATACAGAAAACGAGCGAGGAGGAAAAGAGGGAAATAGATGAGGAGAGAAAGAAAAGAGGGAGAGTGTAATACAGAAAGAGAGGAAGAAGAGGGGAAGAAGAGAGAGAATGTGAGGGACGTGCACATCCGTTCCTCTGTCTCTCATCACCAGCCACTTAATTAAGTCACATGGACCTTTGAGGTCTCAGAGCATGCGGGAACAGGCAGAAGTCAGCAGGCTTCTCAGATGCCCACTCAGCATCCATTAGGATACATTAGCATGGCTGCTGAACTGATAAATGCAGTATTGAGGGCTAACAGACACACATCGGTCACAGTGGACCAAACTAGTTAAGACTGATTTGTTTGGAATGGTAGAATTACGTAATGCATGCCAATTTTGTCTGCTTGGATGTGTGGGACAAAACAGAAATTAACGGTTTTAGACATCATTGGCTACTTACATTGATCATCTGCTCAGTGTTCTGGTAAACAGAGGAAAACTTTGGCCCATTTCTGTCAGCCTGAGAAGAGTGAAATTACCAAATCAATATGTTGATTCAGTCGTTTAATTCTGTCCAGCCTGCATTATAAATGAAGATCTGTGGAATAAAAATAGATTGTACAGCGATGGGACTGTGACCAGCCCACTGTCATCAGCAAAAACCTCTACCTTCCACCCTCCTCTCCTGGCCCTGTCAATAAAGCAAAACGATCCAACAATTCATATATTATTAATTTACATGCCTCTCCTCTCCATGTTTCGCTGAACAACGGAGGCTAACTAGAAAACCACTGCTTTTAAAAACATTTGGTTGAGAGTATAAATCAGTAATGAAAATACAACTGATTAGGTCTCATTGTTGTCATACTGGTTGCCAGGCACCCACTGGTCTGTTGGGACTGACCGGTCAGGTCTGTTTGAAAAAGGCACCATGTTTATTGCCCTAATTTGGACCACGGAATTGACTTTGGGAGTAGGACACCGCTTCGGCAGAGCTCAGGCCTGTAGAATGACCCTGTGTGTTGTGTGATAATGACATAGTCAGTCAGACAGTGGTAATGCTTTATATAGTTACTAGAAAGAGAGGAACAAGTAGCACATCTCATAAAAAAGCCTAAATCATTTTATGGGACGAGCTCCCTGTTCATCTCTGTTGAGTGACCGTCTAAATCGGTAATTGATTTGGCGCGGCACTCTCCGTGAGATGTTTTTATGAAGTGGACTTTTCCCATCCCTAGTGATCATGTAATGTTGTCCTAAACTGGTATCTCTCTAACAATACTGAGGTACAGCAGAAGAGCTTAATACCCAGTCTGGTATCTCTGGGTTTGGCCTGACATGAATCCCTGCTGCTTGGTATTCAATGAATGTCACTAGAATGAGGACACAGGGCTGGGGATTTCTGAACAGCCAACACACAATTCAGAGATGATAATGGTCAATACTGCAGAGTCATTCTGTAGAAGCACTGGGCATCATTCACCAACCATTCTTAAGAAGAAATTCCTTTAGTTCCCATGAAGATTCTGACATTCACCAATGCTTTCGTATTTGGGATTTGTTCTTATATAAGAACATAATCTATGTACACTCAAGAGCACACATTTAATAGAAAACGTGGAAAGTTATTGGTGAATGAGGCCCATTCCTCTTTGCACATTGGTTTTAATACATTCCATAATAAAAGGGTTTTCGTAAGTTACAATCAGTTCATGACCTTAAATTTGGCTTCCAAACTGCTTTAAGTGAGGTTTAGAGACACTGAAACTACAGCTGGCAAATCTCATGTTTAACAGAGCCTGTATCAAATCTGCATTCAATTAAACCCCATTAAATTTTAATAATCTGACATGTCAAACTCCCGTCTCCTCATTTTGTGATATGTGATTTGTAGAGACCAGGTCTCAAAACTCCCAATAGGCTGGATATCAGGACGTGTTGGATGTCCCCCCTGATATACGCCCGGTCAGTCTGTGTTTTGTCGTGTCACATCGCTCAGTAAAACAGGAAGTAACCGGCATCAACATGTCAGGGGAGAAACTCTCCCTGAACTCTCTCTATGACGGCTGTTGTTTAGCAGCATGTTAGCATTGCAACGCGATGTTTCAGAATGCATTACCTGACTGTTAACCAAGCCAATAAATGCACAGAGAACATTTTGGTATAACAGAGTAAAATTGTATTACCTTGAAGTATTGGACTTTGAGAAGATCAGCCCCATATTCCACAGAGGAGTTGATAAGACACAGGGCTTCACCATTGGAATCTAAAAAAAGAGTAGGACAACAATCAACAGCATTCTGTCAATTTATGGAAGCCATGTTGGTATTCAACAATCAACAGCATTCATGTTATTGATACAATCTTGGCATCTTCTGTCACTTTATGGAAGTAAATCTTGGTATTTGGTATTTTAAGCTATAAAAATAAATGTACCCATGTTTACATTTGTCACCTTAATGTAGACTTTCAAATGATTTTGTCTGAGCAAAAATTAAACATAAGTATAATTTTCAAGAAAAGCAAACATACTGGTAGTGTATACAATGTTATCTGGAATAAGGAAAGTGGGCAGAGACTTTTCTTTTAGCTATGACAGCTGTTAGAGTCATCAACAATTTGCTCCTGCTATTTCCCTTGTAGAAGCTAGAGGCCTGAATGTACACATCTCCCCTTTGCCTCTGAGATGTGTTGTGTTTCACTCTAAACATACCGTTGAATTCCAAGCATTTAATTGAAATCTTGGTGATGGTGACCACCATCTCCTACCAATGTGTTTACTGCCCATTTTAACCATACCAGCATTGCATCACATCACACTAAATCCACTGACCGTTGAATTCCAGGCACTTCATGGAGATCTTGTTGATATATGTGGTGGTCACCATGTCATACTTCCTGACCTTGGTGTCGATACCCAGCTGGGCAACATGGAGGACCAGAAATGGACTCTCCTTCTGATCGGACATGGACTTTTTCAGCGTCAGAACCACCTGATGGAGAGTCCCAGACATCTTTATTTATACCTCACCAGTGAACTCATTGAGAACCCATTCTGTCCAGCACGCTTTCTAAACACTTTGGACAAAAGTGTTTAGATAGCATGAAAGCATGTATATTACGCAGGCCCGCAGCTAGACATTTTCAGACAAGCAGAAAATGAAAAATCGTCCCCGCCGGCCTTTAGGGAAATGTTGTAATTTAAAATATCACAGAGGCCAGATTTGCGGCCAGGGCTAATAAAACTGAACGTGTATTAGGCAGGCAGGCTGGTGCCCCCCTATCCGTATGCAGCCTCGGTGGTTAGACACCTACCTCCATGATCTCCAGGTTAAGCAGCATGTTGACGGTGGTGTCCTCCAGGTCTCCTCCGTTGGTGACGGCAGCACACTGTCCCGGAACAGCCTCCAGAGGAGCAGACACCAACTCCACCGTCTCTAGCTGCTGCTTCTGCTCAGCCAGCTCTGCTTTGTCTGGACGATACAATGCATTACTGTCTGAACTGTATGCATTATCTCAATTCTAAATGATCGGCTGTGAAATATACATTATTTCAATATGACATTAGTGTCGGTACAATACACAGGATTTCCATTCTACATTATTATCTGTTGAATAAGCATAATCACAATTCTAAACAATTACCTCTACAATATGCTTTATCTCAGTTCAACACTATTATCTCTACAATATGCATCATTTTATTTCTTCGTGACTACATCTGCCTTGCCAAATCTGCTATAACTAGAAATGACATCCAAACCTTCACGCTATTGTCTAATGTTGTGGAATGTATAATATTTATTTAGCACAAAATACATGCAATATATTACAACACACACATGATGTATTACAACATACATGCGATATATTACCACATAGCCTGATTACAGACCCCCTTCTGACATAATTAATGGTATGGGTGGTGTGATCTTCTTGTCTGTAATGGTGTCACTAATTTGCATTGGGCTCAGAAACATCTGAATATCTACTGAAACCAACAGCAAATGCCTCCGTTGTGGCATAATAAGAATATTGGAAGAAAGATTACACTTTTGTCTACTTTAATAGCCAGAAATATATTGGTTCAGAAGCTTAGTGTTTCCTAATATAGCTGAAGCTGTACCCACCTCTGGCCACCTGTCTGCTGACATCTCTGCTGTGCTCTTTGCTTCCCTCTCCTATGTTCTCCACTAGTATCTTCATCAGAACACCAAAGTCCCCTTGACCTAGAGACATCTGGAGGAAGAGGAGATACAGACATTTAAAACAATTAACTCATTTTGATTGTTGTCAATGGTTTATATCTCCTTTATTAATAATAGTAAAAGTACATTCAAAGGGTTTTTCCAGGCAGATCTCTCACAGAAAAGTGACATTTTGTATCCACACACCACAAGGTTTCAGTGATAACGGAAGAGGAAAAATCCACTTGAGCATTTCTTGGACTTCGCAAGGCTTCAGGTTAAGGTTCTGGTCAGTTCCCTTACATTCATGGACTTGAGAACTCCTTGGACCTTCACTCCAGGGATCTGGTTGTACCAGGAAAAGGCCAGGTTCCGTTCAACACACAGCTCTAAATTGATTGGCTGGAGGATCTCAATGTCTGTCAGTGGGGAGCCTTGCTTCAGCGTGGTCCTATGGAGACATTCACACATGAAATCTGTACACTTCAGAAAGAAAAATGAATCAGAATCAACACTGTTGAACACACACACACACAACAAACAGCAGTTGTCACAGACAGACACACACACACACACACACAGACACATTTAACTCTTCAATACCTGGACAGTTTAAGCTGTGTCAGGTTGACATGCATCTCCTCTAACACAGCTGGAAGCGGGAACCCTGGGGCAGTCACCAGACTGAAACTGTTACCAACCTGGAGAAACAGAAGGGGGGAAAAAGGGGACATATGGACGTGGTATATCACTATGTAACGTGTGTCATTTCGACATGATTCGTTTTCTAGAAATATCATAATTATGGAAATGTGTGTCATCACATTTGGTGTTCCCAACCAATAAAAACGGAGAAGAAAAACCCAAGTCCTCATGTGTTCCCCACCGTGATGAGCCCCAGGTCCACGACAAGTGCATTGTGGGAGGTGGAGGACTGGGGGATGATGATGAGGGGGGCCTTCAGCCTGATGTCCATGGAGAGACGGAAGCTCTTCTGGGCAAAGTCCCTGACGCTGGAGGCTGCCCTCTCTGCCGCCTGGGCCGTGGCCGCGCTCACCGCCTCTTTGGCCGTCTGGAAGTTGTCCACGAACGTCTGGAGGAAGGGAAAGTGAGACGGTGAAGACTCGGCGACACCGGGATCTCGGGCCTTGGTTACTGGATTGTACTCAGGCATTGACCAGGAAATAAATCAGAGCGGTTAGAGTGGCCGAGGCAGTGTTTACGGGTGAGAGTTCCACAATCCCGTGGTGACAGTGACAGGGATCCATGCATAAATGTGATTAGTCTTCCAGACGGTTTCTGTGGCAGTTACAGTTTAAGCAAAATCTGGAGTTAAAAAGTTCTTTAACAAAGCATTGATCATGCTTGTTAGTCCAGAAATAGGCTTAATCTGCGTTTGGGAAACCACCCCTTTATGCATAACACAAATTCAACAAGGTGATGCAAATGTCTAAACTTAAAGGACAATTTCACTATTTTTCAAGAGGATATTGTATGGTTTCTCACCATGGAAGAAGTGTATTGGCTTAGAGAAATAATAATCCATGATTCCGTTTCCTTTAAATAGGCATTACAGACTTTAGTTGATCATTTAGGGCGAAAAGAAAATCAATGGTGGTAATCAGCGTGGGTTAGCATGTTTTAATTTTTTTAATCAGAAAATCAATGGTGGTAATCAGCGGGGTTAGCATGTTTGCATTTTTAAAATCAGAAAATCAATGGTGGTAATCAGCATGGGTTAGCATGTTTTCATTTTTTTAAATCAGAAAATCAATGGTGGTAATCAGCGTGGGTTACCATGTTTTCATTTTTTTTAAATCAGAAAATCAATGGTGGTAATAAGCGTGGGTTAGCGTGTTTTCATTTTTTTAAATCAGAAAATCAACTGCTATTCAGGTTGGATGTTACATGAAGGCTATTTTGACCTAGAAAAAGATTCAGCTAGGAAAGTGTTTAAATAAAACTTTTGCAACAGATTACAAACTCTTGATTACAGCTTCTCTTGGGCCCTACAACATTTTCAAGGTGAGAAACAATCCAAGATCAAGATGAAAGAAAGGGAAATTCTCCTTTGAACATGTTTACTGGAAATTAATTCACAAAGACAGAGGGGAGGAATGGTACAGCTGAAAAATACAATGTAGTAGGCAGTTTTAGAATGGTAGTTAAGTGAGATTTGGAGTAAATGGCAGTTGAGTGAGATTTGTAGTGAATGGCAGTTGAGTGAGATTTGAATAGCATTTAAAACAGGAAAATGAATTTGGTTACTGATACTGTGCATGAAAAGCATTCCTTTCCTTATCGTGCCAAGACAGACCATTCCAGAAATTATAAAGAGAAATCCAATGTTCCAAAAGGTTTAAGAAACAGGGCAAGCTGAGCTGTATACTGTAGCTATCACCATGCGATCAAGTCCATAATCAACCCAATAACAGACCAGTGAAATGCTTCCTGGGTCATCAGTAAAATGTTTTAAACACATCCTGATCAGTTTAGTAAACTTGCATATCCCGTACATAGCAACAAATGTGTCTCATCTCATGTTCTCCCGTTTTCGCTTTTTAAATAATACCTTTAAAAACAGCTTAGAGGGGGCACCTGGCATAGATTGTTTACTAACTTTCAAAGGTTTGTAGGACCATTTGCTCAAATATGAAACTGCCATTGTTAAATGAGGCATTTCTTGGCTAGAGAGGACAGTTAAAACACGGCCATAAAACGTTAAGTAGAAGAAAACACGTGTGGCAGGCTGACTACCTATTATTACACTGACCTGAAGGTATTAACCGCTTTACCTTCACTGCATTTAGATTTCAATGAGGTAACTAGGAGTGCTTTTCATTTTTATGGATCGCCCCCACAACCACGGATGAAAACACACAGGAGAAGTGGGGAGAGCTTTCGGCCATCACTACCCCAAGCAAGCCGCTAAACAGCAAACAAATGGATCCGGGCCCACAGCTGGGAGTGAGAAGCCATTGAAAAGAGTAGGGGGCCTTCTTTTCAACGCGTGACACAAAGATAGAGGCTTTTCGCTGATAAGGTTCACACAAACTCACCCAGAGTATAAATGTTTCGGGGGAATAAAGTGTAAATGATAAGGTTTCATCTAACAGGGTTGGAGTCAAATAAATTCAGTTGGTAAACGGAAAAGTTAAATTCTTATTCCAATTTTCTCCAATGAGCCTATGAAATAAAAATGTAATTGATTTAAATCCTGAATTGAAATGCAATTGACTCAAACTCCGCTCCCTAGCCAAGAGATCTAGGCCAGTGGTATTGATTAACAGTGCAGCGGTATCTATGGGTGTTGTGGAGCTGCAAAGCCAAGGCTGAGTGCAGTACTTTAGTGCTGTGCTGTTCTGCATGCTATAGCCAGTACCTCATCAGAAGAGGGATACTGATAGCTATAAGAGGCCTGGAAAGAACAAGACAGATTTAGGGTAAAATGTAAATAGAAAGTGTAGCTGGAGAAGAGAAACAAATGCATACAAGGTAAGAAGAAAGCCAAATAGAAAAAGGCAACCCAAACAGGAAGAAAACTCAATCTATCAACATAGGTGCAAAAACATTATATAAACATAAAAATACTTAAATGAATTAGGGTACTCTAAATCATCCAAATAAATGCCGGCGAAATATACAGTATTTACATTTCAGAGAACCAGATTAAGCATTGTCCAAGACAACTAAGTGACCCTGAATAGAGGACCCACAGAAATGCATTCTTAGTTGGGGATTAGGGTTAATAAAGGTCCAGGATATACAATCAAACTACTGAAGGTATACGATGGTAAACCACAGTTTCAGGTCTTAAGGTGTATCCCTGAGATTTGCCTCACCAGCAGGGACATGAGGAACTTGTGCAGGTAGATGACCTGGATGCAGCCCAGCCTCATGGTAACCTTCCCATCCACCTTGGTGGTGTCAGAGTAGCCCTCCCCCTCTGTTGCGACAGGGTACAGGGACAACATGAAGCTGAAAACCTCCTCCCCCACGATGGACACAGCCTACAGGACACAGTAGAGGTGGTATTTTGATTAAAATCCAAAAACTTCCGGTGTTAACTCAACCTCCGGTGTTAACTCAACCTCCGGTGTTAACTCAACCTACCGGTGTTAACTCAACCTACCGGTGTTAACTCAACCTACTGGTGTTAACTCAACCTACTGGTGTTAACTCAACCTACTGGTGTTAAGTCAACCTACTGGTGTTAAGTCAACCTCCGGTGTACGACTCAGTAAAGCCTCTCCAACCCTGCATTATATCGACTACATTAATTCAATTAATTATGTTGCATTACCTAATTAACTAATCCACCTATTCTCACTAATGACACAAGCATTTACATAGGAGTAATCCGCTCACAAATTAATGTTATCTGTAATAGTGGACTGCAAGTCTACCTTTTTGTGGATGGTTTTCGGATCGACGTCCATCACGACAATGTCCCTGAGCCTGGTGAACACGGCTGTCTCCTTGGCCTGGACCATAACTGATGCATCAATGCCTGAACAGTCAATAAGCGATGTCAAGAACACTCTGGTCGAGACAAATAATACACTGATCATAAGCAGAGATAACTAAAAATAAACTTTGGCGGCCAACCAGATTTGTTTTGTTGCAGAAGCAAAATCATTTGTTTCAATAACAAATATAAATTTGAGCCAGCCTGACTATCTCACCCTGTATTCTGATATCAGCAATGTTCCTTCGGTCGTCACAGACCTCCACTCGGAATGAACCTAGCATAGCAAACAGCTTGAAGTTGAACACGTTGGTGTCCTTTGCTCCTTTTGACATTGTCCTTCCCTGTCCAGCCTTCTCCACCTGTTTCCTGGTCTCCCTGTCCTTGGAGGCTGACAGCTCCTGAGGAAGGGCTGTATTCAAATAATTGATGGTGGAGAGGAGAGCCTTGGTGTGGAGGAGGAGGTCCAGGGAGGAGAATTCCACCTGCAGGGGCGACCATTACCATGATCACAGATATAGTGACATTCATTCACGGTATTCAGATAGATACAGCACCGTGCAAAGGTCTGAGGCACCTGAAAGTCAAACTATGGCTACTTATTTGGTAGTAAGTGTTCATTTGTAAAAAATAATATATATTCACAAATATACTTCAAAAAATTATATATATGTATAAAATAGCGCTAAAGACTTTTGTACAGTACTGTTGATGATGGAGAAGATGGAATTGGTGTTGAGTTGGACAACTACATAAAACCTCCAAAAGAACAAATGAGTTACATCATAAAACAGGACGTTCCTCTGTCATGCAGGATTTATACCAGGATCATCAGGAGCTCCTAGTAAATAAATCTAGGTCATACAGGCTACATGAGTAGGCACAGTATTTCACTTTGGCACAGTGAACAAAAACTTGAATACCACAGCTAATCCCACCGGCACATTGCTACAAACAAACACACTGTTCACTTACATGAGCCTATCAGGGGGAGCCTTTTATTTAGCAGATACACACTGTTTTCTCTTAAATAAAAATGCACAATCTACCGTTCTCTAATAACAACACATCTGCACTCTCATTCTCATGTTGGTTTTGTCCAATGTCAATCTTTGTGCTGTAACGGCAATATTATTTTACAGTATGTTATATTGATTGTTTTTGTAGATATACATACCCTTCATTTGTAATAGCTTTTATTGCGAGTGCTACATTGTAAACATTAAATCAGACCATTAGCACCGGGGCATTTCCTCCAGCATCATAATGACCAGCTATCAATTTGACAACAAGATCATAAAGTATTTTTAAGGATCACTGAACAGTGGACGAAGAGAGAGAGAGGCAGAGAGAGAGAGTGTATATGCATTTGAGCCAAAGCGTGCGTAATTCTGGGTTTCCTATACATATGGGAATCAGAAGTCAGTTTTAATTCTTGTTGTAGATTTTAAAACAACTTTTGGTTAAATATTAACTAGTCCACCTGAAACATTTCCTGTATACTTGGTCAGCAATGCCAATGTATATTTAATCATTGTACTACTGTCATCTGAAAGCGGAATTCCTCTCCCAGTGCCTGGTGTAAAACTAGACTGAAGTATGTTGTCATCTAGGATTTTTTTCCCTGTGCTAGCAGCATTTCATATTTAGAAATGTGTAAATCGCCCCAGTCTTTGTCAGTGTGAAGCAGACCAATGCCTTGATGCAGCCACCACCATGCTTCAATATTAAGCATGCAGTGGCTTGTGAAGGATTTGTACCATATGAAAACAACAAAAAACAACCTGAATCATTTTTATTCATTGAGATCTGCACTGTAAGCATTACATTGGGCCGTGACAACGGAGACCTTTGGTAAAGCACCAGTCATTTTTATCATAAAAACCTGTCATTGATTTGACAACAAAATCATAAAACCTCTTCAGGGACCAGTACACATGAGGAGGCCAATAGACAGAAGGAGATTGACACAGAAAGAAAGAGAGAACATTTTTGTGTTTTATAAAAAAAATCTAGTTTGTTTCTCAACAGCGGTTTGTATGGTTAATGTTAACTAATCCCTTTGACTGTTTTTACTTCGGAATTCAAGAACTTGCAGTATGATCGCAGCTTCTGAAAAATGCAGAACCTTGGCATTTACCAAGGTTCACTCATATATCACACTAAAACTGTTTAAAAATTAAATAGAATAATTTAATGTTGTCAGTTCTGAAATGGCCAAGTGAAAACAGTCCTTGGAGTGTTGCAATTAGAGTGCAATTAATCTAACTGCAATTCATTTAATGGCCATTAATTTTGGTAGAAAAACTAAAGTTTGTAAGGCAAAGTCGCCAAACAATGTCAAACCAAATGTATAACTTATTCTAAAAAATATATTGTATTTGAAAGATTAGCCTCTCCTTGAACTGCCACCTTAACGTGGTGGAGGGGTTTGAGTACCCGAGTGACCCTAGGAGCTATGTTGTCTGGGGCTATATGCCCCTGGTAGGGTCTCCCAAGGCAAACAGGTCCTAGGCGATGGGTCAGACTAAGAGCGGTTCAAAAACCCCTTAATGAAGAAGAAAATTGTGTGTCCTGTGACGTCGCCTGGCATGGCGCAGCCGGGGCCCCACCCTGGAGCCAGGCCCGGGGTTGGGGCTCGTTCGCGAGCGCCTGGTGGCCGGGCCTTTCCCCATGGGGCCCGGCCGGGCCAAGCCCGAACGAGCGACATGGGGCCGCCCTCCCGTGGGCTCACCACCCACAGGAGGGACCATAAGGGGCCGGTGCAGAGAGGATCGGGCGGCAGTCGAAGGCAGGGGCCTAGACAACCCGATCCCCGGACACGGAAACTAGCTCTAGGGACGTGGAATGTCACCTCGCTGGCGGGGAAGGAGCCTGAGATGGTGCGTGAGGTTGAGAGGTTCCGACTAGAGGTAGTCGGGATCACCTCTACGCACGGCTTGGGCTCTGGAACCACACTCCTTGAGAGAGGATGGACTCTTCACCACTCTGGAGTTGCCCATGGTGAGAGGCGGCGGGCTGGTGTGGGTTTGCTTATAGCTCCCCAGCTCTGCCGCCATGTGTTGGAGTTTACCCCGGTGAACGAGAGGGTCGTTTCCCTGCGCCTACGGGTCGGGGATAGGTCTCTCACTGTTGTTTGTGCCTACGGGCCGAACGGCAGTGCAGAGTACCCGACCTTCTTGGAGTCTCTGGGAGGGGTGCTGGAAAGTGCTCCGACTGGGGACTCTATCGTTCTACTGGGGGACTTCAACGCCCACGTGGGCAACGACAGTGATACCTGGAGGGGCGTGATTGGGAGGAACGGCCCCCCTGATCTGAACCCGAGCGGTGTTCAGTTATTGGACTTCTGTGCTAGTCACAGTTTGTCCATAACGAACACCATGTTCAAGCATAAGGATGTCCATCAGTGCACGTGGCACCAGGACACCCTAGGCCGCAGGTCGATGATCGACTTTGTTGTCGTTTCATCTGACCTGCGGCCATATGTCTTGGACACTCGGGTGAAGAGAGGGGCGGAGCTGTCAACTGATCACCACCTGGTTGTGAGTTGGATCCGATGGCGGGGGAGGAAGCTGGACAGACTCGGCAGGCCCAAGCGTACTGTAAGGGTCTGCTGGGAACGTCTGGCCGAGTCTCCTGTCTCGAGATCTTTAACTCCCACCTCCGGCAGAGCTTTGACTGGATCCCGAGGGAGGTTGGAGATATTGAGTCCGAGTGGACCATGTTCTCCACCGCCATTGTTGAAGCGGCCGCTCGGAGCTGTGGCCGTAAGGTCTCCGGTGCCTGTCGAGGCGGCAATCCCCGAACCCGGTGGTGGACACCGGAAGTAAGGGATGCTGTCAAGCTGAAGAAGGAGTCCTATCAGGCCTGGTTGGCTTGTGGGACTCCAGAGGCAGCTGACGGGTACCGACAGGCCAAGCGGACTGCAGCCCGGGTGGTTGTGGAGGCAAAAACTCGGGCCTGGGAGGAGTTCGGTGAGGCCATGGAGAAGGACTATCGGCTGGCCTCGAAGAGATTCTGGCAAACCATCCGGCGCCTCAGGAGAGGGAAACAGTGCCCTACCAACGCTGTTTACAGTAGAGGTGGGCAGCTGTTGACCTCAACTGGGGATGTCGTCGGGCGGTGGAAGGAGTACTTCGAGGATCTCCTCAATCCCGCCGTCACGTCTTCCATTGAGGAAGCAGAGGATGAAGGCTCAGAGGTGGACTCGTCCATCACCCGGGCTGAAGTCACCGAGGTGGTTAAGAAACTCCTCGGTGGCAAGGCACCGGGGGTGGATGAGATCCGCCCTGAGTACCTCAAGTCTCTGGATGTTGTGGGGCTGTCTTGGCTGACACGCCTGTGCAACATCGCGTGGCAGTCGGGGACAGTGCCTCTGGGATGGCAGACCGGGGTGGTGGTCCCTCTTTATAAGAAGGGGGACCGGAGGGTGTGTTCCAACTATAGGGGGATCACACTTCTCAGCCTCCCCGGGAAAGTCTATGCCAGGGTTCTGGAGAGGAGAATACGGCCGATAGTAGAACCTCGGATTCAGGAGGAACAGTGTGGTTTTCGTCCAGGCCGTGGAACACTGGACCAGCTCTATACCCTCTACAGGGTGATGGAGGGTTCATGGGAGTTTGCCCAACCAGTCCACATGTGTTTTGTGGATTTGGAGAAGGCATTCGACTGTGTCCCTCGCGGCATCCTGTGGAGAGTGCTTCGGGAATATGGGGTCCTGGGTCCTTTGCTAAGGGCTGTCAGGTCCCTGTACGACCGAAGCAGGAGCTTGGTCCGCATTGCCGGCAGTAAGTCAGACTTGTTCCCTGTGCATGTTGGACTCCGGCAGGGCTGCCCTTTGTCACCGGTTCTGTTCGTAATTTTTATGGACAGAATTTCTAGGCGCAGCCAGGGGCCGGAGGGTGTCAGGTTTGGGGACCACACGATTTCGTCTCTGCTCTTTGCGGATGATGTTGTCGTGTTGGCCCCTTCAAGCCAGGACCTTCAGCATGCACTTGGACGGTTTGCAGCCGAGTGTGAAGCGGTGGGGATGAAAATCAGTACCTCCAAATCCGAGGCCATGGTCCTCAGTCGGAAAAGGGTGGCTTGCCCACTTCAGGTTGGTGGAGAGTGCCTGCCTCAAGTGGAGGAGTTTAAGTATCTAGGGGTCCTGTTCACGAGTGAGGGAAGGATGGAACGGGAGATTGACAGACGGATCGGTGCAGCTTCTGCAGTAATGCGGTCGATGTATCGGTCTGTCGTGGTGAAGAAAGAGCTGAGCCGCAAGGCGAAGCTCTCGATTTACCGGTCAATCTACGTTCCTACTCTCACCTATGGTCATGAGCTTTGGGTCATGACCGAAAGGACAAGATCCCGGATACAGGCGGCCGAAATGAGCTTTCTCCGCAGGGTGGCTGGGCGATCCCTTAGAGATAGGGTGAGAAGCTCGGTCACCCGGGAGGAGCTCAGAGTAGAGCCGCTGCTCCTCCACATTGAGAGGGGTCAGCTGAGGTGGCTTGGGCATCTGTTTCGGATGCCTCCGGAACGCCTTCCTGGGAAGGTGTTCCGGTCCCGTCCCACCGGGAAGAGACCCCGGGGAAGACCTAGGACACGCTGGAGGGACTATGTCTCCCGGCTGGCCTGGGAACGCCTCGGTGTCCCCCCGGAAGAGCTGGAGGAAGTGTCTGGGGAGAGGGAAGTCTGGGCATCCCTGCTTAGACTGCTGCCCCCGCGACCCGGCCCCGGATAAGCGGAAGATGATGCAATGCAATGCAATTTGAAAGATTAATTCATTTTACCACAATCATTACAAAGTGAGATTAGAAACATGCTCCCAATCTCCTAGAAATGAATATATATATTCTTGTATAGTTTTGGATGGATCGCCAACATCTAAAATGTGTATTAAACCAAATATCATTTTGAAGGATCAGTCCCTTGTTTTGGGGATTAGAACACTAGTGGCCTGATAGTTTAGTGCTTTGGATTAAAGGGTGTGTCCATGGCAAAGCAGGTGTGTCCACACGCTATTCCAGACCAGAGATTTGGAATTACTAGCTAACTGAAAGCTCAGCTTACTTCATACAGTCTGCAGTATTCAAAATAAAATGACAATACTTGGGAAAGTTTTTAGCATTATAATTGTTTTAGTTATAAACAATGACTCAGACAGAACGTTTTAGAATGACTCTGGCAGAGGTTTTAATCAATGGAGAGATTTCTGTTGGCAGAGAGAAAACCTTTCCAGTGCCCGTAAGCGGTTGGCTTGGTTTATCAGGGGGGAAAGTTGCTCACATACCTTCAGTGTTTGTTCAGTGTTGTCAAACATGGTTTTGAAATTCGGCCCATTGATATCAGCCTGTAGACAGATGTAAATAGTACACAAACACTCACCGCTCTAGAAAAACATTGCATAACTCATGACATCATGACAGAAATAGGAAGTAAACACGTGCTGGGCATTTAAGGTTCACAATAAGCTGATCATTAAAGTAAAACACAATAGTCTCACATCTAAATTGTAAAACAGGTGGTGAGACAGATCAAGAGAGACACACAAGCAGAGTGAGACAGTGACAGAGTTTGATCTGAAACCAAGGCCAGGAACAAGTAACAAAGGGCCCAGAGAATAAAACACGACCTACTTTGGTGTACTCCACCTTCAGCAGGTCTGAACCCTGCTTGTCCGACGAGCTGATCAGGTGCAGAGGTTGATTATTGGTGTCTGGAAAAAAAAACATACTCAAGTCACCAAAGATTGTTTTGCTCTGCCCCCAATAAATATGTGATGGTAATTAAAGGGTTGGCATTTCCTGTTTATGGAAACCCATTGTCCATTGCAACCTGCCACGACTAACCCAGACCCCAGGTCCATTATGTACTAAAGCAGATGGCAGCCAGGCTAATGCTGCAGTTTGGCACTTTGTATCTCAACATATTTCCAGGCTACTCTGTGGGCAGTATGAGGTTATGGTGAGGGCAAGGGTCAGGTTTCAGGCACACAGTCCACTTTGGGTTACTAGTACCTCGTATCTCATAATAGTCCAGGCCAACCCTGCGAAGGTAGGAGGTTATGGTGAGGTCAAAGGTTCTCATCTTGCCCTCTGCCCCCAGCTGAGACACGCTGAGTGCTAGCACAGTGTTTTCCTGGTCAGCCTGACGGGTCAACTCCAACAGAACCTGGAGACGAGAAGGCAGACCACACCTGAAAAAACAGGTTGGGATGCGACGCCAACCCTAACCCTATAAGAACCCTTAACAGGAGGGACAAATATACGAATACAACTACCCATTCAAGTCAATGTTATTTGATGGGTATACCAAGACTCTGTACCACGAATAGTGACAACAAAATGTAACTAGACGTTAACCAACAAATGTTATTTTAGTCATAGGGTGCCACATAAATAAGTCTTTATAATCAATATATTTGACAAGCTGTGCAAAAAAAAAAAAAAAAAGATACAAGCATTGTGGACATAGTTCCTTCAACGTAGATCTGTTTTGCTTTATTAAATAGCAGTGGATACTGTCTTCAGACTGTACCGATTTAACTTCAAACTTGAACTGGACATCTGTCAGCTCCTCTGCAGTCGCGGGCTTGTGTTCCTCGTCTAATGACATATAAAACTGATCATCATCGGAGTCTGGGGAGAAAGACAAAGAGTTTTCAGCGTAATCCTACACACAATACCAGTCAAACGTTCAGACACAACCATTTAAGTGATGTATGTTTCGCATTACTCAAATTCAGTAACTCTCGAGAGCCAGAAGCCTCAAACAATATGAATATAATGAGTTAATAATAACAACAATAACCACTATTATAATAGTTATAAGCAAAATCCTTTATTTAAAAAAGTCTGTTAAAAAAAAAAAATAACTACAATGCTCTTAATACTGAACACTATAAAACAACCTATACAGTGAGATAAAGGTCCCAATCATTCATGATTCAGGCTCTGCATGACCAGATGATCCCTTTAATCCTTCAGGGTAATACTCTATAATGGACGCCATGAAAATACACTGTCTGATCTGGTTAAGATGAAAGAGGATGAATCGTATCCAGCCGCTGAGGCTGACCTGAGAGAGAGTAGCTTTAGTATTTCAGATTTTCCTCACGTAGAACATGGGCTAGTGCTATCTGGGATCCTTGAGGAAGTCACTACATCAAACCCTAACCTCAAACATAAACTGTAATGAACCCAACTACTTCAGCAAGGTGTCAGACTGGGGCGGGTTGCATTTACATTTTGCCAAAGAACTTGCACTCTTAACGACTGATCCGGGATCAGATGACCAGACGCCAAATCCTTAAATTAACCACTGAGGCATCGGACCATAAAACACACATTCATAACCATCAGTTAAGGCATCTCAACCTACCGGTCTCTAATGCTTCCAGCAGCACTTGAGGTTTCAAACCCAGGACATTTGGTCGGGCCTTGGTCAAAGACAGCCCCTGGTAGAGAAAGGAAGGGGAAAGAATGGATGGCCAACGTTGTTCATTTGATTTCCTGACATGTAGCTAGGGTAATGCTATGGACGTGCTTAAACGAGACTACATGCGAAGTGGATCATACCACCTGTACCTTCTCCGTGGGGGTGGACGGGGTTGAACTGCTCTGGGGGAGGGGGATGCTGTTGACCAGGTCCCACACTCCCTGGATCTTCTGGTCGGAGATCTTCACATGGAGCAGAGGAAGCTCGCCAGACACTTTGAACCTGTAACAGACGTTCCACAGTCACAAAGTTGAAAAGGGTTACAGTGAAAAAACTGAAGGAAAAGCAAAATGATATTTTTGGTCATAGAAACACAGGGGAACCCAGTGGGAGAGATTCACCTTTTGAAACGGAGAAGACTTTGGTTCTGCCCTTTGCAAAATGCTATTCACAACTGTTAATGGCATTCCTCGCAGAAGTAAAACAGGAAAATACTATTTCAATTCCGGGTAACCAAAGAGGGAGGGACGGTTTACCGGGCTAGTTTTACCTGGCCATTCTGGCATCCTTCTCCACCATACATTTGGCCAGCTGGAGGTTGAAGTCCATCGGCTGAAGGATGTGCTGGATAGAGGAGCCATGTTGACGAGCTGCCTTCCATGCCTCACCTGGGAACACACAGGAACAGAGACGACCTGGATCAGTTGAGCCTTGGTACAACAGAGGGTTGGCGTGGATTAAATAATTCACATTGCGTCGGAAGGAGTCAGAGGAAGATGAAATGGAAAGCCATGACCTCAATTCGAGCTGTTCAGTAGTGGAGTTTCGCAAAGGAGGTTTTGTGTGTGTTGTGAAGTTGTGTGTGTGTGCGCGTGTGTGTATGTGTGCGCGCATACCTGACTTGCTGTACAGAATCTGCACACTGCGTAGCTCCAGGGAATATCTCTCGTAGGCCCGGTCCATGATCTCCTCCAGAGAACTGAAGCTGGGTGACAGTGGCTGGCTGGAGCCCTGGTCCACACTCACCAGCTGCACATGATAAAACACAGGAGACAACGTAACACAACAGGTTTCTGCTGTCATTACGCCTGTACATAACTGCAACAGAGCTTAGCCTACTGAAGTCTCAGAATTTATTCAGACTCTTCTCACAAGTTAACGTCAAAAACGACAACTATCACGTCAGATTAGGGCAGCTCAGTGCCCAGTGTGGTTGAAGCATTTGACTAGCTAGCTAAAGGCAAGGGGGAAAATCTCTCATTCTGTCCTTGAGCAAGAGCATAAACCTAAACGGCTACAGTAAGTCCATCTGGATAAGATGTGCTGCTGAATCCAAATGTATATCCCCTGTTCTGACCTGTAAACTACCGAAGTCGATGATCATCAGGTCAGAGTTAGCGCTGAAGAAGCCAGATTTCGGCAGCAGCAGGTATGAAGGCTTTAAATCGATCCTCAGGTCCAGTATCTTACGGGTCTCTATGATGTGTGACAGACCTGCAGGGAGGACGGTACTTCATAAGACATACCTGGCAGTGAAGAGCATGTTTTTAATGGCTGTAAAGAGGTCTTAAGAAGCCTTTCTGAATGCATACATACCGTAAGGGCTACTAACTACATGCAGCTCCGGAAGAAATTAAGAGACCACTGCACCTTTTTCTTTCCTTTCCAAAAAAGTTGAAAAGGAAGGTTTTGAGTGAGGAACAGAAGGGTTCAAATTAAGAGACCACTGCAAATTGAACGCTTTTAATTTTTTCCGGAGCTGTAAATAATAACTTTAAACGGGTAACAAATTAAAGGAAAAACCTGAATAAATGTGAAGAGGAATGAAAAATGCGTCCATACAGGTGCACCACATGATGCAATTAAGCAATTAACATCCCATCATACTCTTTGGCACATATATAAATGCTAAGCACGCCCAGCTGACCACGATTTTAGATCAGGGAAAGAGGACAGAAGGTAAGTGTTGACAGTGGATGATGGTGCTCTTCACCACCATCATCATCAAAACACCAAATCAGGGAATACGTTTCGGGAGAACGGGGATCCATCCCTCTGGGAGAGTCCCAGAGACTCATAGAATCTACGCCAAGGTCCATTGGAGCTGTTCTGGCGGCTTGTGGCCCCTACACCCCACTGAGACACTTCACATTGGTTTTTCCCTGCCTCACCCCTGTCTCACCCCTGCCTCACCCCTGTCACCCATCTGTGTAAGTGCACACACCAGTGGCAGTTTTCTGCTTGATCTCCTCCAGTTTGGAAAGAGTAGCCGAGGTCAGCACCTCCAGATCCACTCCCTTCTCGGTCTTGAAGAACTCGGCCATGCAGTTCACTGTCAACTGACGATGGAGGACACACAGAAGGGACAACATGCAACTGATTCAACAACCATCAGACAGAACCAGAGCCGGGCGACAGAAAGCCATAGACTGATAATTGTTATTGGTTCAACAGTTTAATTGAACCATAATTCCATAACAATAATGTAAACCAGTTCTTTTCTCACTACCCTATAAACTACTACTCTGATGTGCAATCAGCTAAATTAGCAAGTGTATTACATTTCAAACTGTACATTCCCTCTATCACAGGAACATTTTATCAGAGGTCTGTATCGATAATTTTCAATTTGTCGCATTCAAATTATGCTTTCAGGAAAACAAGAAAATGTGTGTTAAACATAATTATTACATTTGTTTAATAAAATTTAAAAAAAAAGTGTTTTAATTAAACACAAATTGGAGGAAAATGGGGATGAGATGGAGGTCAACAGCCAGAGAGTGTGTCTGTGTGTTTACAACATACCGCGTCGTAGACTATCTCAACGGGCTGGGAGTGCACCCTCAGCAGCTGGTCAGCCGTGCTGTCCTCTGGGTTGAGCTCAAAGCGGATGGACAGCAGGGAGGAGGTGGAGTCGCCTACAGAGGCTATGAGGGACGGGATGGCCCCCTGCTGCTGCAGACCCGTCACGTACCAGTGCTCCAGCGCCGCCTCCACTCTGCCGGAGCGGTGGGGGAGACGAGGACGGACGGAGAGACGGCGAGAGAGGTGGCCGAAGAGAGACACAACAGGAAGGCTAATTAATAACAGCCGTCGCCTTTAATGTCCCTAAATGCTTTGTTTAGTGTGAAGACACTTCAGAAAAAATATATGGGAGGTCAGGAAACATTTCAGGCGCAGCATACGCCTCCTTATTCAAGAAATAAAAGGAAGAATCCGGGCTTTTAAGAGAAGGCAGCTGCAGGGCCCAGATCCGACCCTCACAACCTGTACAGAAGTAACAGACCTTCAGCCCACCGGACGTCGGCTGATTATCTGGAAAACAAAACGAGGTCTTGAACTTCGGCGGGGGCACGTCCTCTTACACTGTCACATGACAGGCGTGAAATTGTTCTTATTATTGATTCGTGATTTCATATTGTGGAACAAGGTGTCGTATACAACAGCTTTTGCCCAATTACAGTTGAGGATTGGAACCACCCAGTTGGTAGTACAACTTACTGCACCGTCATCCTTAGAAGCGAAGCGATTATAATTCTCGATGAGTTTTTGACTTATATTGTCGCTGTGTTTGACTGTTGCTGTTGCACTGTTAATTGAATCTGGGTGTTGGATTCGCCTGCAGATGTATGTTAAATGGTCTGGGGTACTTTACACAAGACAGCTGCTTTTAAGTGAATCTGAAGGGCGAAACACAATTGAGTCTCTGGGGACAGCCAGGGAGAGCTTTTGGTTCTCTGCTGCTTCAAAACTGGACCAACGCTTATTTTATTCTTTATTTTATTAGAGACAGTGGTGAAAGATGGAGAAAATTCCATCTTGATTTCAAGGATATTTAGAGGTGAGAAAATGGATGTGATTTCTCTCAGTATAATGGGTTTTGATAGTTTTCTATGCCTCAACAAAAACTCCGGTATTCCTCCCTTCCTGGTCCCACACACTTTAGACAATGTTGAAGTCTTAATTTGAATAACTTAGTTTAACGCCTTGCCCCGTAGCAGACAAGCAGAGTCTGGGGTGTCAGCTATGGACTCCTTTCAATACATGGTGTAACAGAGTGACCCTGAGGAGGGGTTTGAGAACAACCGCAAGGCAGGGTCTGTCTGGTGTCCGTGCTGAAGTCAGGCCAATTAGGGTGCATTTCTTCTAGGTTCCCGAGTTCATACACGCCTCCTAAATGGCATGCTGTCCCCTATGTAGGGCGCTGCTGCATTAATGCTCATTGGCTGACGTTGCTGCAGGGTGTCTGGCTCCTGTTGCAGCATTGTTAATTGAATCTGGGCGAAATGGAGACGGCGCTTTCAGATGTATGTCAAACGGTCAGTGGTATTTGACACATAAAGATTGCTTTGTTTGTACTCAAGACAATCTGCTTTCAAAGGGCATTCTTGCTCGCCGGCTAACAGCGCGTTGTGGTAAAAGACACAGTAGCTTAGTTGAAGTCAGTGTGTTTTCCCTGTATAACTTAAAACCAGAAAAGGAACCAGGCAAGCCTAGTTCAGCCGGCCCGCAATTAAAAGTGATGAATGTTGTTGCCCTCACTGGATTCAAACCCGGGTCTCCCATGTGAGTGGCAGTGTCTTTAACCACTACACCACAGGGCTCCATGTTAACCAAGTGTCGAGTGTCTCGACATTAGATCATTTGGTCACGCAGAAACACCACGCCAAGTTTGAATATTTCGCTAGACACCATTTATCATTGTGTTAAGCTGACTAAACGTCTCTTATTATGTTCACCTCCACCACAAATAGATACAAAGCCAGACAGAGAGATAGAAAGACAGACAGAGAGATAGAGAGAGACAGAGATAGAGAGACTGAGAGAGACAGAGATAGAGAGATTGAGAGAGACAGAGATAGAGAGATTGAGAGAGACAGAGATAGAGAGATTGAGAGAGACAGAGATAGAGAGATTGAGAGAGACAGAGATAGAGAGCCTGAGAGACAGAGGGAGATCCCTACTGAGATGGAGGTAGACTTACTTGATGGCCTGGGCCCCGGGTCTCTGGGAGACAGTGGTGCTGAGGTCAATCATCTGGATCTTGAGGATCTCTGGAATGTTGGGTTCCTCTCTCACGGTGATGGATGTACGAAACAGCTTGAAGGTCACAATCACTGCTACATACTGGAGGACACATGCAAAGATAAACACACGTAAACAAACAAACAAACAAACAAACACACACACACACACACACACACAGTATGTCCTGTTGCTGCAAAACAACAGAACCAACTGATTGGTCACTGAACCCGTGGGGTTGGGTCAGAGCCACAACAGGCAACAGGAATTGGTTGGAGTTGATCTAATCGCATTCAGACGTCACCTAAACGACTACAACTGAAGTAGTTACGGACGGAAATATGCAAGACACCAAAGAAGCACACGGGCGTGCAGACTTAATTTGTTTTCCCGGGACACTCACAGACCTACCTGTTTGGGTAAAGCCAGGTTGTGAGAGCTACCACTGTATCCAATGGCAGTGTAGAGTTTAGCCTTCTCTTCAGCCGACATCAAATCTTCAATGGCTGTACCTGAAAAGGCATTGGGGGGAACACACAGCCCCAGTCAATGTACACACCTAGTGTTTATCAGATCACGTCATGCTTCATCCTGACACTACAGGAAAACATGGCGAAAGGTAGCTTTAAAATGCTTGTAGCCTAAAAGGTAATGATAATTTGTGTGTATATGAGTGTGCGCGTGTGTGTACAGTAAGCGTGTGTAGGTCTGTAATTTACGGTCTTCTTCTATGGTGTCCTGCTCCTGCTCTTTTTTCTTTGCCTCCTTCTTCCCAAAGAAGCTGCTGAAGAACCCTCCACCCTGCTTGGGCGCCACGGCGGCCTTCTTAGCCACCACTTTCTGGCCCGACCGGATCACCTAGGAGACACAAAAACACAGTGACAACAGCTGACAGAATTAGGATTTTTCTCCCCCCGTTATCCAAATATCTAATCTGGACCCAATACAGTACGCCGGAAGAGGTCGTTGATCTCTCTTCAAGAAGTCTTTTCAGAAAAACCGACTCAACTGCAGGAACCACACAAACCTCCATCTGTGCTTGCTGCCGGGCTAAGGTGATGTTGAACACGTCCAGGCTCTTCTCCAGGTCCTGAATCTGCTTCTCCTGGTCGTCTCTCAGCTTGCCCGGCGGCGTCAGCAGCTTCGCCTTGTAGGACGCTTTGTAGGCTTTCAGTGTTTGCCGGTGCTTCCTGATGTTGGCCCAGGACCACATGCGGTTGAAGCGCCTGATATGGACCTCCAGGACACTGTTCAAACAGTACCTCCACCTGGGCAAACACCACACACAGTTCACATGCAGCAGTTAGAGCACCGCCACGTGGACCCACGTCCATAGCCCAGGGGGAAAACCATAAACACCTGAGTAGAAACCACTAGGAAACCCAATAAGGAGACCCCCACGGACAATAGAAATTAGTGTCGGAAAATTGGGGATAACTCCTGATCCCCCCGAGGATTTACATAAATGAGGTCTCCTAATTAGTTTCCTGATCAGATGGAGTTGAAATGGGGTTCAGCAACTGAGGCACTGGAAAAGGGAGACGGCCTCACCATTGTTTGGCATTGGTGTGTATGGGGACGTCAGGTCTGTACTTCCTGTATGGTCCATTCTTCACCATGCAGTCTATAGACTCCAACAGGTCTACCATTGTAAGGTACTAAGCAGTAACAGACATACATAAGAAATCAGTCTATAGACTCCAACAGGTCTACCATTGTAAGGTACTAAGCAGTAACAGACATATATAAGAAATCAGTCTATAGACTCCAATAGGTCTAGTACAGGGGTACTAAAGAAGTAATAGACATCGATAACAGACATAGATATCAGAATGTAGACTCCAACATGTCGCTGAGAAACCTCAAGTACACTTCATATTCAAGAATTTAGAAAAATGAATGCATCTTAATAATCTGAGACTTCAATATTAAGGAGGAAATAAATATGTAGCTACACACAGCAGCTGATGGGATGACTGGACTCAAGTGAGGAGAGCAGCTGTTCTATTTACAGCAGTGTGGGAAGTTGTATGCTAATGCTGCGAAATTGCTAGCACAGATGGCTTCCAGGAAGCCATGTGCGTAGACGCATTGTGTGGTCTGGCTCAAAGCTGGGTTAAATAAATGCCAAGTACTACGTGTGAGGTGTATTTGATTGGCTGGATCCAAATCCACCTCAAGCACTATGAAGTACTGACGATGCATTTGTACGGGGTTACGGTAGATCTATAAGGCCGATATGAAATATAATTTAGCAGTGTTGTCGAGTATGTACATGAAAAAGAACAAAAATACATTGTGTATGAGTGTGTTGTATGTATATCTGTGTATGTGTGTGCGCGTGTGTGTGTTTGTACCTGTGGTTTGGTCATCTCTATTGCTATATTCTGAACCTCCAAATACAACTTGGCTTTTGGGGTCTTCAGCTCAATCTCAGCATTGGGGTTGATGACCATTTTAGCTGAAGCAAAGATGGGTTTAAAAACTGCAGAGAGAGAAAGAGGTAAAAAAAGAGAGAGAATGAAATTGAGAAAGAGAGACACCACACACACATCTTATTCCAGGGCTGCCCAAATGGTTCTGGAGGACTGGTCCACTTCCAGTTTCCATTCTCTCCTTCTAATCTAATGCTAATCTAAGCCTATAGGGGATGGTTTCACTGACACAGATTTAGCCTAGTCCTAGACTAAAAAAAATCATTAGGCTTCTCTGTCTCATGTCTCAATCTGTGTCAGCAAAACTGACCCTAGGTGAGCAAAAATAATTACCGGGTACTGTAGGATTTTTTTATTTTTTTTATGTTCTGGGGATTACCAATATTTGCGTGGCTGACAAATTCAAAAAATACATTTAAGCCCAGTCAGTGGAGATTATCAGTGACATATGTTTATAATCCAAGACTGGCATTCATCTATGTCATGGAAACTGGCCAATAGTGTCACATGACACACAAACACAGACCAACAGGGAGGTGAGATTACAGTGAACTCCAGACAAACATTACATAAACTCCATTCATATTAACACTGGCACGCTATTAAGCTGTCACCTATCTCTTTCATATCACAGTGTTCCTCTGTCTATGGGCTTGGGAAGATAAGCGGACGTTTAAAGCTATGTGTAAACTGACATAAAGAAAAGATATGTCAGTTTACACAATTTGTGTGCGGGTGTGAAAATAAATGAAGGAATCAAACAAAAGGATTCCTATCAATGGTATGCTGTCTTGGCTTGGCTAGTTTGACATGGAAGGTAAAAAAAAATTAACTTAAATAAATAGTAATAAATAAATGAATAAAAATTATTATAAACATTATTATTAATTCAGTACTTCAATAACATACTATATTGGTAGTCTTTCATCTCTTGGTCCTTAGTACTGATGTCGGCCTTCAATTTTTCCTAAAAAAAAACAACAACAAGAGAGAGACACACGAAGACAGAGAAACAGACCAAGACACAGAGACACAGAGAGAGAAACAGACCGAGAGGAAGACAGAGAGACAGACAGATCGAGAAAAAGAGAGACAGAGTGAAACAGAAAAAAAAAGAGAGAAGATTGTGAGAACAGGATGAAAATTAAAGACATGACAAATTGTAATTGAGGGAAGTAGCAACAGCAGTATAAAACAACAGTCAGACATTTTAGAAGCCATCCCAAGTTCTTTCAATGGTCTCGTTTCTCACAGCTCTGTCACACCGAGAGCACAGACTCCAGAACCATGACATTTTCCTTTTCCACCCTGACCTAAATTCCACATCACGCGTCCCTGGTATGCTCTAGGTGCGTCAGCCATCTATTTCTCTTGTGGACCCAGTGTGTTTGTCCAAAGCCTAATAGCTGGTAAGACAACATTGCATAAGCGCAGACTCCACAATTAGCCATGAACACACACAAAGACCCACACACACGTGCACACAAAGAGGGGGCGTTAGTGAATCAGTGTTGTGACGCAGGAGGACACCCAGAACCTGGTCCTAAATCAGCCTTTTAATAAAAGATGGGCAGAACGTCCACAGATAAGCGGACATCTGCAGGCAAGGGCTGTCAAGATTAGAAACGCAGCCGTGATTCATTCACTGCGTCTGGATTGGACCCGTGGGGGCGTCAACCCACGGATCACGTACAGAACCACCGGGTCCGCTTCAACTCACAGGGGCTGTTTGAATACGAACATGCAACAGCTGGCAAGGCTGACCAGTGTTTCCAGTCTGGTTGGGTCCAGTTCACCTTCACGGGGGACACCTTGTCAAGGCTGGGGGGGGGGGGGGGTGTCCCTTCATAATTATTTGTCTCATAGAGGCACATGGATAGACAAGTGTGTTACAGGAGCTATGGCCACAATGTCCTTACTGGACCTCTCCAAGCGCAGGACCGATCCGACTGTCTGTGTGTGCGTGCACGTGTGGGGGGTGGGTGTTCTTCCAATATCCTGGGCAGACTGAGCAAGGAACTACAACTCCCAAGTCCCAGTACTGCCGTTGTGTATAACTTCGACATCGTTATGAACAGAAGAGAGGTACAACTGAAAGTGTCCTTTCTGGGAGAACGTGAGCACATTAATAAATGACAACAATGCTTCTCCTCCAATTCATCCTTATCCACTTTGTTAGGTCTCCTAACCAATGTCTACGCGGCCGGGCAAGTTCTCCTAGCCACATTGTGCCAGAGGGTGAACAGCACCTAGTCCTCACCTGGCCTTAGCTACCGCTGGCTACATCACACCCACCCGACTGTGACGGCAGAATGGACTCTGTTTTATGGTGCTGTTTATGATAGGCAGGCAGGAAGGGAGGGAAATTACATGCAAACGTTTAGGCTGTAATCAGGAGATGAAAGAAGCGTATGAGAAGATACGAGGAGGAGGGACGAGGGAGTTTAATAGCTTAGTGCTCAGTGTTGATACGTTGCAAAATGCAGGCTATCATGCTATAAGAAGGCTTTAGGCATTATTCAATGGGCAAACATGTAGACCGGAGTCTTATACAGGTTTATACAATTGTATGAGAGAAGGACATTGCCCTGGCATCAGGTGGAAGCAGGTACCACCATTAGGCTTCCAGGACGTCAGAGCTCTAAATGGGCTAGCTGGTACCTGAACTAGCGTATGGGTGGGATGGCTTTAGAGACCGAGAAGTGTTGGGGCTGGGATATGTAGTTTAAATCAGTTCTCGTTGCTGCGGGGTACACAAGTGGGAGGGCCTTCAGTGGATGCAAACCTGAGAAGCCAAGCTGAGTTCACGGTGGTACGGGTTGGAACAGGGAAACTATAAGAGGTGGTGTTCAGGATGTGTCCTGCAGAGGCCCAGCTAACAGTTCCAGTAGTCCAGACAGGATATGACCAGAGCTGGGAAATTACTGAATTAGTGTTTGTGTGAAAGAGTACATTTCTCTGGCTGATCACTTTTCGGGAAAACCCGTCGGGACAGTAATCCAACCGGGTCAACAGGAATAACGCTCTAACCAATGCAGGTTACCATTTTCTAGACAGACCCAAACATACCTCAGAATATGTAGAACAGTTTTGTAGACCAATAAAAACATGCTCCTCCCAATGCAAATGATCTTGTGTATCAGTAGACATCCGTTTTACGGACAGCGGCGTTGTCTGGCATAGAGCCTAAAGAGATATATCTTTATTCAGTTTCCCAAAACACCCAAGTGTCAGGCAGAGATTACATTTGTATAGACCCATAGCAAGCATGCAAAAGACTTTACAGAGACAGATGCTTTCCTGACCTCCGTCTAACGACCTCTGCAACAACACCCGCCGGCCAGCCAAGCCAGACTGCACACACGGGAAGTTGGGTTAAATCTTAAAAAGCTACTTCTGGATATTTCTATGTATTTTCTCATAGCTGATTAATCACTATTTTCTCAAAGCCTCCATTGCCGAAGCTGTGGCAGGGAGCTGTGGTCTAAAGGTCTTAGGTGCATCAAGGGGCGGTAACCCTTGAACACCCTGGTGGAGACCGGTGGTCAGGGAAGCCGTCCGAGGCCTTCCGGAGACGGTTGCAGTGTACCGACAGACCCGAAGGGCTGCGACCTCTGCTGTGAAGGAGGCAAAACAGCAGGTTTGGGAGGAATTTGGGGAAGCCATGGAGAAGGACTTTCGGTCGGCACCAAGGTGTTTCTGGAAAACCGTCCGCCACCTCAGGAGGGGAAAACGGGGAACTATCCAAGCTGTGTACAGTAAGGATGGGACACTGTTGACCTCAACTGAGGAGGTAATTGGGCGATGGAAGGAACACTTTGAGGAACTCCTAAATCCCATTAAAACACCCTCTTATAGTGGAGGCAGAGCTGGAGGCTGATGGGGAAGCATCGTCAATCTCCATGGCAGAAGTCACTGAGGTAGTCAAACAACTCCACAGTGGCAAAGCTCCGGGGATTGACGAGATCCGTCCAGAAATGTTGAAAGCTTTGGGTGTGGAGGGGATGTCTTGGATGACACGCCTCTTCAACATTGCGTGGGAGTCGGGGAAAGTGTCTAAGGAATGACGGACCGGGGTGGTGGTTCCCCTGTTCAAAAAGGGGGAACAGAGGGTGTGTGCCAATTACAGGGGTATCACACATCTCAGCCTCCCTTGGAAAGTCTACTCAAAGGTACTGGAAAGGAGGGTTCGGCAGACAGTCGAACCTCAGATTGAAGAGGAACAATGCGGATTCCGTCCTGGTTGCAGAACAACCGACCAGCTCTTTACTCTTGCAAGGATCCTGGAGGGGGCCTGGGAATATGCCCATCCTGTCTACATGTGTTTTGTGGATCTGGAGAAGGCGTATGAACGGGTCCCCCGGGAGATACTGTGGGAGGTGCTGCGGGAGTATGGGGCGAGGAGGTCCCTTCTGAGGGCTATCCAATCCCTGAACGTCCAAAGTGAGAGCTGTGTTCGGGTTCTCAGTAGTAAGTCGGACTCGTTCCAGGTGGGGGTTGGCCTCCACCAGGGCTGCGCTTTGTCACCAATCCTGTTTGTAACTTTTATGGACAGGATATCGAGGCGTTGTCAGGGTGGGGAGGGGTTGCAGTTCAGTGGGCTGGGGATCTCATCGCTGCTTTTTGCAGATGATGTGGTCCTGATGGCATCATCGGTCTGTGACTTTCAGCACTCACTGGACCGGTTCGCAGCCGAGTGCGAAGCGGTTGGGATGAGGATTAGCACCTCTAAATCTGAGGCCATGGTTCTCAGCAGGAAACCGATGGAGTGCCTCCTCCGGGTAGGGAATGAGGCGTTACCCCAAGTAAAGGAGTTCAAGTATCTCGGGGTCTTGTTCGCAAGTGAGGGGACAATGGAGCGGGAGATTGGCCAGAGAATCGGAGCAGCGGGGGCGGTATTGCATTCGCTTTACTGCACCGTTGGGACGAAAAGAGAGCTGAGCCGGAAGGCAAAGTGCTCGATATACCGGTCAAATTTTTTTCCTACCCTCATCTATGCTCATTAAGGCTTAGGGATAGAGTGAGAAGCTCAGCCATCCGTGAGGAACTCAGAGTAGAGCCGCTGCTCCTTTGCATCGAAAGGAGCCAGTTGAGGTGGTTTGGGCCTCTGGTAAAGGATGCCCCCAGGACGTCTCCCTAGGGAGGTGTTCCAGGCACGTCCAGCTGGGAGGAGACCTCGGGGTAGGCCCAGGACTAGGTGTAGAGATTATATTTCGACATTCGCCTGGGAACGCCTTGGGATCCCCCAGTCAGAGCTGGCAAATGTGGCTCGGGAAAGGGAAGTTTGGGGTCCCCTGCTGGAGCTGCTGCCCCCGCGACCCGATACCGGATAAGCGGATGAAGATGGGATGATTAACCACTGATGTGCAGCGTTCTCTAGCACAGCTCTGATCAGGGTTACGAGACACCGACCAGCATCTGTCCACTTCGACAGACACACAGACAGACACAGACACACAGACAAAGACACACACACAGTCTTATTACCACGAGGTGACAGACTGCCGGCCCTAAAACAACTCCACGTCACAGCCCCTGACAACTGCACCGAGAGCAGAGATACAGGAGACCCAAATAGTATTTCCTACACTGTTCACCCACAGGGCTCCGTTCAAAGAAGTGAACTACATAGGGAGCTGGGAGAAGGGTGCCAGTTGGAAGACATGTAGCAGTGACAACCTACCGACGCCGTGTTCATGTCTTAAGATGTTTGTGAACGTCAGTGTCAGACCGATAAGAAAGGCATGAATCGTTTAATAAAGATGGCTACGTTTAGCAAAGCCAAAATGTATTTATGAACGTGATGTCTACAGCAGTGTGTCAGCGTTGAGCCGATGCTCGTGTCCGTTTGAACTGGCTATGGCTAGTGAAGGCCGAACGGGCCTTTGTTAGCGTTCTTCCAGCAGCAGGATATTATGCCGGCAGCACTCACATTTTCCTTTTCAAAATACAAACCATCATTGAAATGTACAAGGCAATATAGTTAATTTAGTGTGTACAACATTGGAAAAGACATTAAACAAAATGTACCGACTAGATTGTTAACTATATTGCCTTATATAGTTCAATGATGGCTTTTGTTTTTTTTTAAGAAAATCTGAGGAAGCGCTGCTAGAATAATATCCTGCTGCTAGAAGAACGCTAATGAAGCCCCAAATGTCCATCACTAGCTACGGCCATCTAGTCAGACATTTCATCAGGGATTACACATGAATTAGTAGACCCGATCAGAGAATTAGAGATGCGAAAGCTGTAGAGGACAGTGAAAAATTATGGAACTTTATGGAAGATATACAACCAAAATGTTTTGTTGAAAATCATATCCAGGATGAAAACCACAGAATAGTTCAACTTCAATATATCAGAAGATTTTTGGTATACCCAGCTGGAAATCAATCAATCAATCAAATTTATTTATAAAGCCCTTTTTACAACAGCAGTTGTCACAAAGTGCTTTACAGAGACACCCGGCCTTAAACCCCAAGGAGCAAACAACAGTAGTGTTGAATTTCAGTGGCTAGGAAAAACTCCCGAAGGTCAAATTTTAGGAAGAAACCTAGAGAGGACCCAGGCTCAGAGGGGTGACCAGTCCTCTTCTGGCTGTGCCGAATCCTACAGATAAAACCCCACAGCTAACCTAGAAGTTAACTTTGTATATTTATACTGACTTCCAGACTTTTTGTCTAGGTAGATACAGTGGTATTCAAAATCAAACCATGTGGGTTCATGTGAACAGCGAATGTAAACACAAACTCCTTTCCACATAATATCAGCGAGCCACGTCACCAACACCACGTCAGGCTTATTCAACATGTTGAAGGGTGCGCGTACGCATGCACACACACACACACACACACACACCCGAACAATGCTTCTCAGCACTAATCAGCTGAGAGAACAACCCTCTTTCGTTTTTCCATATACAGAGTTATTACATTTGTGGGAACCTCAAAAAACAATGTCTCTTCAAAATCCTATTTCTCAAACACATATTCTAACCATAACTACAATTGTAACTGAAAACAGCTCTCATTTCCAAAACAACAACAAGTTGTTGTAATCTTCTGCTTCGCCCTGTGCAACAATGAATTAGGAACTCGTACAGAACACCATATTTAGTCATAATTAGGCCAAACCCAGGATAAGTTGTTCTCTTGCGCACGCACACGCACGCACGCACACGCACGCACCCTAAACAACGGCCACACCTCATGTCAACCAGACAAAGAGACATCTTTGTCTGCCCACAACACAGAACTACATGTTTCACAAACATTACAGAGATCCATTTTCCAGACCCAGATTAGCATAACATTTAGCATAAGCTAGGGACCAAAAAGCACACCCACCAGAGAACCACTTTACCACAACTACTTATCAAGACTCGAGAGCAAGCCAAGCCCTGTGTTGCAAGCATGACGCAAGCGCTACGAAAGATTAGCTTTTGAATAGACATTGTGGCATGTTGTAGCGCAACATTTCCGCACATGTCCTGTCCACAAGATATCCTGTAAAGGGTTTTCAGTCTATAAGGCAGGAAACACGTGGTCACCTGGGCTGAAAAACATTCAAATACTTGGAGCATTTAATTTATCACACCATGTAAGTCGGCAGGGATTTGCACAATTACTTAAACTTTCCAGTTGGTTCCCTTGCAACAGGCATTCTCAGAAAAGCATGAATTATCTAAGGGCAATGATTCAGCCAGCCGTCCAAACCATGTCTGTAACATGTGTCTTGTAACAGGTGACAGGGAATCATTACATCAGATGGATCGGAGAGAAGGGGGAGGAGGAGGAGGAGGAGGAGAGGGAGGAGGAGAGAAGAGGAAGTTGATGAGAGAGAAGGGAGAAAGAATGGTTGAGGAGAGGAGAGGGGAGGGGAGGTGGGCCACTACTCACTCAGCCATACTTCCACAGCAGCACAATGAACAGCTCTTAGCACAGAATATCCTAGATATGTTAGAGGCCTTGTCCCATTAGAGAATCCTACATACATTAGAGGCCTTGTTCCATTAGAAAATCCTAGATACATTAGAGGCCTTGTCCCATTAGAGAATCCTAGATACATTAGAGGCCTGGTCCCAACAGAATATTCTAGACATGTTAGAGGCCTTGTTCCAACAGTATATTCTAGACATGTTAGAGGCCTTGTTCCAACAGTATATTCTAGACATGTTAGAGGCCTTGTTCCAACAGAATATTCTAGACATGTTAGAGGCCTTGTCCCGTTGTTATGGGCATTGTGAAAGTTTCAAGAGGAGAAAACGGCATACACACTGTGAAACAGCATATTTCGCTGGTGCAGTGGTGTTTCCTCTTGATAACTAGATTGGTTGTCGTAACTAAACAGGGCTTTACTGTCCGTTGCATCTACTCCTTCATCAGGTTGAACTGTAGGACGACGCAAATATCTATGTAGGCCCAATAAATGTACAGACCCAGAGTAGGCTACGGAGACTCACTCCATGTGACCAGTCTACCTGTATACTATACGTCCCTGTTTTGAATGTACGACTGTGTGTGCGGTTGTGCGTTAGTATGCCGACTAATTTCTTTTGAAATTGATTGAGAATTATATCCTGCCACATGAGGTACTGAACAAAGGGTTGAGTGAATGATTACTGGTGTGAAGACTGAAACGTTTCTTACCACTATCTCCTGCCAGGATCCTCTGTAGAAGATTGGACTGTTGACGTTCCAGTAGGCACACAAACATTCTAGACGGCCCAGCTGGGAACAGAGATGGGTGTCGTTACACGGACCAATGAACAACACCAACAATGCAATCAAGAACATACACGGTCCAATCAACATCAATGATGCAATCAACATACACGGTCCAAACAACAATATACACCTTCCAATCAACAACATCAACGATACAATCAATAACATATGCCTTCCAATCAACAACATCAACGATACAATCAATAATAGACACGGTCCAATTAACAACATTGACGATACAATATACAACATACACCTTCCAATCAACAACATCAATGACACAATATACAACATACACCTTCCAATCAACAACATCAATGACACAATATACAACATACACCTTCCAATCAACAACATCAATGACACAATATACAACATACACCTTCCAATCAACAACATCAATGACACAATATACAACATACACCTTCCAATCAACAACATCAATGACACAATATACAACATACACCTTCCAATCAACAACATCAATGACACAATATACAACATACACCTTCCAATCAACAACATCAATGACACAATATACAACATACACCTTCCAATCAACAACATCAATGACACAATATACAACATACACCTTCCAATCAACAACATCAATGACACAATATACAACATACACCTTCCAATCAACAACATCAATGACACAATATACAACATACACCTTCCAATCAACAACATCAATGACACACTAAACAACAGACACGGTTCAATTTACAACGTCAACGACAGAATGAACAATATATACGGTCCAATCAATAACATGAAAATACAATATACAAGATAGTTCAATTAACAAAGTCAACATCACAATAAACAAAATAAAAAACAGTATGTGCATATTAGTAAAGAGCAAATGTTGACACAGATCAACAAGGTTCAAAACCAGAGTATGACCAGTCCTTTAGCGGTTACCTTGTAGATGATTTTGGCGGCCTCATTCAATATACACGTCTTCCAGTTCTCATCTGTTGTCTACAACCAGAGGAATTAAATAGCATGAAATTATAGAAATGATATGAAGACATAAAATACTTTGCCAATCTGCCTGTGTGTGTCCTAACCTGCAGACTCAGCTCGGCCAGGGTCACTCCCATGGACAGAGGTCGCTGGGGGTCAGATATCTGGGACGGAAATGCAAACCACATACCCAATCACATAACCTCCCAGCATGCACTGGGAGACAGGAAGTACTATCACTGCTGACTAAAATAATCTAATTTAAGGGTTTTAGTTAGTCTTCAAAATGTCCCTTCCCTCATTCCAAAAGTTGAAAGCAATATGGGGCAGGCTTTTCCAATCCTGGGTCAAAGAAATAAAGTTTTACAAAGAAATTCATGAATAAGCCCTAGTAGGAAAGCAGAAAAGGAGGTGAGAAAAGATGACAAGATTTAAAGGTGAGGAAAGGAGACAAGCAGAACAGGCAAAGAGAGAAAATGAAGCGAGAGGGCAGAGAGAGGAGTATTGAGACACGTACATCATCCTCATATCTGAGATGGATGCTGGTAACCTTGACTTGCAGGTTTTTGATGACTTGCGTGGCCAACTTCTCAGCAAATGTGTCCTTCTTCTCTTCTTGCTGGGGCTTTTCTGAAATGAAAAAACACTCAGGTGTCTACTAGTTGGAATCCAAAGCAATACATTTATTTTGGTAAAAACTACTAGTCACAATCACATTGACTATCACCTGGACCACAGATACATCACATACAATCATGGTTACCCACGCAGACACACAATCACACACACACAAACAAAACTGTACCTACCTTGTTTGTTTTCATGACGTTTTAAAGACTTCAAACTCTTAAAGCCTTTTTTGTGTTTTTTACTCTTAATTCCTTAATGATTAACGCAGCATTAAAAGACAAACAACTGTCAGTTTCTACGCAGGGGAACAGTGACATCACAGCCTAGTGGGACAGCATGCATAGAAAGTTCATAGAAAGGAACAAGCCCACAGCAAGACAGAGCCCCTATAAGCCATTATTTCAATATAACAACACAACATTATTAAAGGTCTGCGCCGGGATTATTTTACAGGAATGTATGGATTATTCTACAACATGTATTTATTTACACGTAAATTACATGAAGATTCATAAGGCTTCTTGGGAGTCTTTAACCGTCTAAGTCACTGTACGGACATAGACTACGGTCATCTGTCCTCTTCCATCCCCTGTTCCTGCAGTATTAAACACTTCATTCTGTATGGCCACCCTGTGTTTGGAGTATTAGTCAGACGTTTGCACACATCAGTCCTCACATCCTGGAGTGACGCAGAACAGTGGTTCTCAACTGGTTTGGCCCAGGGGCCCAAGCCGAATCAGGCTGTCAAAGTCGTGACCTAGTATAACCAAAGCAATTCAAGTTTTCGCTGAAACGCTGAAAACTACCATAGTAGACACAGCACAGGAAAGGAGTCAAATGTAAATTGAAAGTCTAAAATACTGTGATGAAAAAAACTGTATACATGATTATACATGATATAACAATTTCTACAAACGTTTTACCTGGTTATTTAAATTCAGACTTTCTGAAGTTTTTCATGTATGGAGTATTTTATGGTTGTATATATATTTTTTATTTACTTGGATAATGTATTAACGAGAGGGCGTGTGTAATGTTTTGGCTACAGCGTCTGAGTAACACGACCTTGTGGACACGAGAGGTAGGACCCATGGTCCGTAGCTAACACCTTACGCCTGGCTAGTACAGTACAGAACCTACCGCGTGGCGGGTCCTTGTACACAACACTCTCCAGATTAAACACCAGCTCTCCCGTCTGAGAGTCTGGGGGAGCAGCATTAAGGTAAACAGCAGAGAGAGCAGCAGTCAGGTAAACAGCAGAGAGAACAGCAATCAGGTAAACAGCAGAGAGAACAGCAGTCAGGTAAACAGCAGAGAGAGCAGCAGTCAGGTAAACAGCAGAGAGAGCAGCAGTCAGGTAAACAGCAGAGAGAACAGCAGTCAGGTAAACAGCAGAGAGAACAGCAGTCAGGTAAACAGCAGAGAGAACAGCAGTCAGGTAAACAGCAGAGAGAACAGCAATCAGGTAAACAGCAGAGAGAACAGCAGTCAGGTAAACAGCAGAGAGAACAGCAGTCAGGTTAACAGCAGAGAGAAGCAGCAGTCAGGTAAACAGCAGAGAGAACAGCAGTCAGGTTAACAGCAGAGAGAGCAGCAGTCAGGTAAACAGCAGAGAGAACAGCAGTCAGGTAAACAGCAGAGAGAACAGCAGTCAGGTAAACAGCAGAGAGAGCAGCAGTCAGGTAAACAGCAGAGAGAACAGCAGTCAGGTTAACAGCAGAGAGAACAGCAGTCAGGAAAACAGCAGAGAGAACAGCAGTCAGGAAAACAGCAGAGAGAACAGCAGTCAGGAAAACAGCAGAGAGAGCAGCAGTCAGGTAAACAGCAGAGAGAGCAGCAGTCAGGTAAACAGCAGAGAGAGCAGCAGTCAGGTAAACAGCAGAGAGAACAGCAGTCAGGTAAACAGCAGAGAGAGCAGCAGTCAGGTAAACAGCAGAGAGAACAGCAGTCAGGTTAACAGCAGAGAGAACAGCAGTCAGGAAAACAGCAGAGAGAACAGCAGTCAGGAAAACAGCAGAGAGAGCAGCAGTCAGGTAAACAGCAGAGAGAGCAGCAGTCAGGTAAACAGCAGAGAGAGCAGCAGTCAGGTAAACAGCAGAGAGAGCAGCAGTCAGGTAAACAGCAGAGAGAACAGCAATCAGGTAAACAGCAGAGAGAGCAGCAATCAGGTAAACAGCAGAGAAAGCAGCAATCAGGTAAACAGCAGAGAGAACAGAAGTCAGGTTAACAGCAGAGAGAACAGCCGTCAGGTTACCTTCATTTCAATAGACACTGAATGTTCACCAAATGGAACAGAATGTACAGCAAATTGAAACCGAATGGGCACCAAATGGACAATGAATGAAAACATAATAGACCATTTAAGGACTGAAATTAATGAAGGTTACCACAATGATCCCAAAGCCCTTCATTTTTCATGTTATGGTTTTTGTACTCATTAAAGTAAAACATTTAACAACCTAAAATTGTTGTACATCTCACTATAATATTTCCCATCATGCTCTACTGCAGAGTGATTTTCAGAATATTTAGATTTATTAATGTATGTGTTTTTCATGAACATTGATTTGTTAATTGAATAAATCAAATAAAACAAACCATTTTCTAAAACCATCAGGTTTTCTAAACCAACTAAATAAAAAGATAGAAGTCGGATTCTTGCACCCATTACTGAGATGGTTGTTTCAATGTTGATGAGGAAATGTCAGCAGACAACATCCTGCCTGCCGGTAGCAGCAAATAAAATAATTACACTTGGATATCCTGGCTGGGATCCAATAGGAATTTAGCTACAAATAAGCAAACATAATGAGAGGCTGAATGATGTGCATTGTATTGTTGTAAAAAAAAATTACATGTTAAATGCTAATGAAGCTGGTGGAAGGAAGACCCCATTAGAAGATAAAATGGTTCTCAGTAGAAACACAAAGGTTTCTATGAAGTACCCGTTCCAAGGGGTTCTGCCTACAGTAGCAACAAATAAGGATTTCCAGAATCTATGGCTCTACTTTTTCTGAGCGTTTATGTAGCCTGATGCACCGAAATGTGAGGTCATTTTCACACTTGAGCCACAACAGAGATCAATGAATGCTTGTTCAGTGCCAAATCCTAAAGACTTGCATGGAATAGGTAGAGTAGTTTGCTAGGTAACACAGTTACCATGTTGGGTAACCAGTTAATCACCATCTACATGCAATAATGATGGCCTGAGATGTGTCCTTTGCACATTTGAAATATAGCAGCATACAGATGGGATTGAAAAAGGCTCAAGCAACAACAGCCTCTTTATGACTTTGTGACTGAAAGTGAATCACCACCACAGCGATTTCAAAACCTGAGTGGAACTGGAGCCTGAATAACTCAGATCAAGAGGAAAAACACAAATGTGGTCGTCATGGTGATTAAAACCAACAACGAAAGGTCAAGAGACAAAATCGGGTGAACGAAATGGAGAGAGACAGTGAGAGAGAAAACGAGAGATGAGGAAGAGGAGGGAGACAAATGGGCACACAATTCGTAGGCAGTTTCTTTGTTTATGTTGTTGCTATGTTACCAGGAATATCAATATTGCACAGAAACACAGCCAGAGTCGTCTGTTACTCAGCTGGTATACAGTAAGGCGCTGGTCACGCCGGAATAAAATGAAATCTGGCTAAGCACGTCATGAGAGAAACACAGGAGAACAAAAGAGAGTGAAGCGCCATGAGGTGGTGTCAGTGTGATCATAGTCAGACAGGACACAAAGGCGTTCTCGTTAAGTCCAGCGGTCCTACCCACTCACCTCTTCGCGCGGCCATCTGCAACGCCTCCTCAATACGCTGCAGCTCCTTTTGCTTGGCCTCCTGCTGGTAACGCTCCTCCTTCGCTGCATCATACTTTATTGCTTTGAGACAAGTATGCAGAGAGTCAGAAACAGAGAATTGGTGATGGCATTTCAACAACCTGACATTTTGTTGAGGCTCTGGGTTGTGGAAATCCCCATGGAACAATTATATTACCACAAAGAAACTAAATATCCTACTTAAATTCAAATACTGCTAATTAGGTTCTTTTTGTGTACGTAGCAGATGCCAAAAAAGATTTAAAAGGTGGTCAGAGTAAAATTTATTAAAAAAAATACACCTTGAAATTATAATTAGCTATATCTGTTAGCATTGGCAGATCTGAGCATTGTTAAATGTGATTTATTCATGTATGAACAGTAGAGCAGGAACCAAGTTCCCACTTTACACCCCTGCTAACTTCCTCTACCTCTCAAACTGCCTACCTCGCCCACCCCATCATTCCCAAACCAAATGAAGTATGTGCTTCTGCCCTCAACATGTGTTGGCAGAAGCATTACAACAAGCAACATTTTGCTCTCGTAACAAAACAAATCTTTTTGACATACAGTAGGCTATGAGGAATGGTAACTAGCCGCGAAGTGGGTGAGTGTGTGTCACATCTGCTACAGGAGCTGTACGAGGCTAACCTCACATGCACACGCACGCACACGCGTTGTATTAATTAACAGAACATTGATGTTCGGTACAGGAAAGACAAGGTCAACCCAGCACTTTAGGGTCCCTACTGTAGACAACTATTCTCAGGACCAGATACCAATTACAAAACAGCCATGCTGAATTTAGAGGTGGACTGGTGGGTTTGTGGGCGTACTCGCACGTACGCGCGTGTGTGTGTGTGTGTGTGTGTGTGTGTGTGTGTGTGTGTGTGTGTGTGTCTTCTGCCAGAGCAGCAGCAGTAGTGCTTAATTTGAAAGGTTCTCTCTCATCACTGACCGTAACTTTGGACACAGGCAGGCTAAACCGAAACAGCACTGAAGGTGAGGCTACGGCACTCAGCCAAGCCAGCGTTTCTCTAGGAAAACGTTTTTGGCACACTGGCGCATTCCCCATGATCTCCTCCCAGTTCTGAGCAGGCCGACGTGCGGCGCTTAACCTTTTTTGAATGTCAAGAAACTGTACGCTTACAGAGTGACAGAGTTTTGGAACGCCCGAACGGCACACTGGAAAATCTGTAGGAAGCGATTCGGCACCTGCACGTTTACCGGCTACAATATCCCTGCATAATACCAACGGCACTTGTGACCTTGAGCAAGACACATGTTAAGCCCCTGTGCATCAAGGGGAGTTGCTCTGCGGCTGCTCATGTACAAACCCCATTCCAAAAAAGTTGGGACACTGTACAATTGTGAATAAAAACAGAATGCAATGATGTGGAAGTTTCAAATTTCAATATTTTATTCAGAATACAACATAGATGACATATCAAATGTTTAAACTGAGAAAATGTATCACTTGAAGGGAAAAATAAGTTGATTTAAACGTTGGCATAAACATCTCAAAAAAGTTGGGACAAGGCCATGTTTACCACTTTGTGGCATCCCCTCTTCTTTTTATAACAGATTGCAAACATCTGGGGACTGAGGAGACAAGTTGCTCAAGTTTATGAATAGGAATGTTGTCCCATTCTTGTCTAATACAGGCTTCTAGTTGCTCAACTGTCTTAGGTCTTCTTTGTCGCACCTTCCTCTTTATGATGCCCCAAATGTTTTCTATGGGTGAAAGATCTGGACTGCAGGCTGGCCATTTCAGTACCTGGATCCTTCTTCTATGCAGCCATGACATTGTAATTGATGCAGTATGTGGTCTGGCATTGTCATGTTGGAAAATGCAAGGTCTTCCCTGAAAGACATGACATCTGGATGGGAGCATAAGTTGTTCTAGAAATTGGATATAACTGTCAGCATTGATGGTGCCTTTCCAGATGTGTAGGCTGCCCATGCCACACGCACTCATGCAACCCCATACCATCAGAGATGCAGGCTTCTGAACTGAGCGCTGATAATCTCTGAATCTCTGATAACCTCTTTGAATCTCTGAATCTTTGGATGATATTATGCACTGTAGATGATAATAACTTCAAACTCTTTGCAGAAACTCCTTTCTGATATTGCTCCACTATTTTTCACCGCAGCATTGGGGGAATTGGTGATCCTCAGCCCATCTTGACTTCTGAGAGACACTGCCACTCTGAGAGGCTCTTTTTATACCCAATCATGTTGCCAATTGACATAATAAGTTGCAAATTGGTCCTCCAGCTGTACCTTATCTGTACATTAAACCTTTCCGGCCTCTTATTGCTACCTGTCCCAACTTTTTTGGAATGTGTATCTCTCATGAAATCCAAAACGAGCCAATATTTGGCATGACATTACAAAATGTCTCACTTTCAACATTCGATATGTTATCCATATTTCTATTGTGAATTAAATATAAGTTTATGAGATTTGTAAATTAATCCATTCCTTTTTTACTCACAATTTGTACAGTGTCCCAACTTTTTTGGAATCGGGTTTGTATAAAAGAATAATTTGCACTGTGAAAACACCAATCAGGAACAGGAATCATCTAATACTTCTAACCATAATCACCTTAGCATGTTTGCTTTCCGGAAAAAAATATTCAGCAACATGGTAAGAATTAAGATGTCTGAAGTATGTATTAGTCTACCCACGTCATCATTCACTCGCTTGACAAAATAATGCATGAAAGAATACAAGGGGCCTCATTCACAAATATATTTCTTTTGCGAGCATGGGCTCAATTCTTATGACTACTCTACGTACCTAAGAACAAATCCCAAGTAAGAAAAGATTGGTGAATACCAGAATCTCTGTGGAAACTGCATAAGCAGGTTTTAAGAAGGAATTTCTTCTTAAGAATGGTTGGTGAATGAGGCCCATGGATATTCATCTGTTTGGCTGACAGGTACAGAAAGGCACCTGTGCTGCTATAGGCAACCACCCGGAAACACAGACCTTGTGAATTAGCCATGAATATGAACACAGTCACGCTGGTCCAAAACAATGAAAGACTGTCGGGAGACCACTGTTGTACATCCTAGGACCTCTGGAGAGAAATCAAATGCAGCCTAAAATCTATTGTAAGTGCCATAGAAGATAATGATATTATGTTACATTAGAAATGAAAGTGATCCTTGGATACAAATACTGTTCTGGGCCAGACCGTCTAATTAATAGAGTATTCCTGGGGGGGGGGGGGGGGGGGGGGGGTATGTTAGAGAAAGGGGCAAGAGAGGGAGAAAGAGAGGAATGGATGGGATAGAGATAACGTGAGAGAGAAAAGAAGGAAGCAACAGCTTGCTAATGTCATAGTGAATCCAATTCCATTAACTACTTGGTACACCTTTATTTAAATAAAACATTATGTAAAATCGAATGCTTTATTCACATATGTACAATATATATATATAAACATATATGGAACAAACCATTTGGTGTCTTTTCCTTCTATCTTTGCTGGTTTCTTTTGAATTTCATTTGAAATTCTGATGTTAGTGGTCATGTAACCGCCTAGTTAAAATCCCTGTGGTCAGGACTTTTATTAGAGACTCATGTCAGATTTTCTTACAGGCTGGTTATATTTACACTTGTGCTTTAATCCCGACACCATTTCAGGTGATTATAAAAGCTGCATATGTAACAGGGATATACATTTAGAACTTGAGTTTCCATGTGGAATGGTCTTGAGGTAATAAGTGTTTGAATTAGAGTGAGTTTTAGAGCAGATGTTGTTAATGTGTACTATATCTGTAGACTTTGGTAATGCTCTGAAGTAGTATCAAAATCTGTTATCAAAGTAATCAAAACTCATTCTCCCTAGTTGCACACATTGCTGAATACCATAATTGCGTAATCTTGCAGACACGGAGTCCTCTTAAATCCAACTATGGAACAAGAATCTGAGATTGCGTAAATTAGAGAATCTTCCACAATCCAAAAAGCTTAGGGATATTTTAGCGGTCAGGAAGAAGGTCCAAAAATATCAGACATGCCACTGCTCATTATTTTCATGACACTGACATACAGGTTATATACTATAATAAAAATGTTACGGGTTATATACTATAATTACCGTTATAGAGGTTATATACTATAATTACCATTATAAGGGTTATATACTATAATTAAGTTAGACGGGTTATATACTATAATAACCGTTTAACGGGTTATATACTATAATTACCGTTATACGGGTTATATACTATAATTACCGTTATACGGGTTATATACTAGAATTACTGTTATACAGGATTTGCTCTAGTCCTAAGAAACAACTGGCCATGAAGGCTTTAACTTCAGCCCATTACTAGGATACCTGATTGAAACTATCACCTAGTAAAGGCATTCAGTGTTGGCTGTGATTGGTCATTCAGTTGTATCACTGCCGGGCTTGAACAAAATCCTGTCCTCCCGGGTGTTTCCCAGGACAGAAGAAAAGACAACCCAGTTTTAATGATAAAGATAAAGGTGCCCTCAACCTGACACCGAGTATTTTGACATTTGTCCAGGAAGAGATAAACATCTATATGTGAACTAGAAAGAAAACATTGATTGATGAAGTGAAAGTAAATCTTTCTAGGTGAATACAAAATCAAGTTAAGGTTAGGGATTGCAGGTTAATGGTTAATCAAAAAAAAAGAAAGAAAAAAAAAAAAATCCATTGTTTTGTCCATTGATACAAACTCAAAACCTTTGTATTCAAAGTCTGCATCTTAACATTCCACCCACTAGTCTATTTAAATTTAACAGCGCTAAACACTACCACTAATGGATGTTTTAAAAGTCATATATAGATGTTTTCCCTCACTCTGACAAACGTCTAAAATACACATCGTGCTTAGGTGAACCTGTCTGTAAGGAGCACCTCAAAACCCTGCAGAGAGACATGATTGGTCTCAGTCTGACACCCTGAACCAACATTTTAGTATTATTTTACAGAGTGAAATGTTTGGTCCCAAACCACCACCCTGAATCAAGACTTTAGGATTGTCTCAACAGAGAAATTATCGATCTCAGTCCACCACTCTGAATCAAGACTTTAGGACTGTCTCAACTGAGACATGACTGATTTCAGTCCACCTTTCAGAATCAAGACTTTAGGATTGTCGCAACTGAGACATGATTGATCTCAGTCCAACACCCTGAATACAGATGTCTAGTATTATCTCAGAGACATGATTGATCTCAGGCCACCACTCTGAATCTAAATTGAGGATTATCTAAGAGACATGACTGATCTCAGTCCACCACCTTGAATTCAGATTTCTAGGATTATGTAAGAGACATGATTGATCTCAGTCCACCCCTCTGAATCCATATTTCTAGGATTATCTAAGAGATATGATTGATCTCAGGCCACCACTCTGAATCTAAATTGAGGATTATCTAAGAGACATGATTGATCTCAGGCCACCACTCTGAATCTAAATTGAGGATTATCTAAGAGATATGATTAGTCTCAGTCCACCACCCTGAATCAAGACTTTAGGACTGTCTTACAGAGACATGATTGATCTCAGTCCAACACCCTGAATCCAAATTTCTAGGATTATCTAAGAGACATGATTGATCTCAGGCCACCACTCTGAATCTAAATTGAGGATTATCTAAGAGATATGATTGATCTCAGTCCACCACCCTGAATCAAGACTTTAGGACTGTCTTACAGAGACATGATTGATCTCAGTCCAACACCCTGAATCCAAATTTCTAGGATTATCTAAGAGACATGATTGATCTCAGTCCACCACTCTGAATCCATGACTCTCCCACCATTTTCTTACCATTGTAGGGACTTTCTGAATAGAACTGAGACTCCGCTGAAACACATGGATGGAACCACTGAACACATTGGTCGCTTAAGTGTTCCTGAGAGGAGTCCCTTCAGAGGTCAAACTCATCACACTTCCAGATAGACAGGTATTACAGTAATCCTAAAAGTCTAATAGGAGGAAGACAGGTTTATGATGTCGGCGATGAGAGTACATTGTTTAAAACTTAACAATGACCACAAAGGGAAAAGGCAGCTCAAGAACATTGGACAAATTCACTTTATTCCATTTTGCAAGTAACTAAAACTATATTTTGGGTGTTTCTAAAGTATTCACTATTCTAACTGCCTATTTAATAGATAATTTGCAACAGTACTGCTTATATAAAATTTCATAGTGAGGAATCTCTCTACTGTAGTGTGAAATATTTAGTTAGCTAGCTAGCATAAGTGCCCATTGGAAACAGCTGGTTGGAAAGGCAAGCTATCAGGTTGGAGCTGTGCATTGAGCTAGCCTAAATTAAAAAAAGAAGGCCATGAAGCCAAGTTAAAACAAATGCCAAATGGTAAAGCAACCAGCTTGTCATCATTAAGGCCATAAGAAATCAAGTTCAACATAAAGCTGATGCTGCAGTTCAGTACAATGTTGTCTTGAACACAGACCATGCAGTCTGTTCTCATTGTAGGATTATTTCAAAATTCACTGATGGTCTTTGAAGTGGAAATGCCATTTTCCATCACTACATTTACATGGCTATAAAGAGCATGATGTGGAATAATGTTTTTTGTTTGGCCAGCTCTCTTAGTTGCTTAACTATTTTTGCAGGACTTATAGTATCAAATTCGATGCCTGTTCTGTGTAGTAGCACAGGACACCAAAACGCATTCAGTTGCTTCAGCCTATTTTGAATTGGCATTCCACAACCGTGGCTTCATAGCTTGAAATAGGTGGTAGATCGGATTTTTATTATTTATTTTTTAAATGCCTCTTATTTAAATGCACAACACAACACAAGCATCCATCCACAGGGTTATAAGTACCACATGTGAACATTATTCATATTTTAAGCCCGGTAACGCAGCACGAACTATAATATACCTTAGTAAGAGCAACTTTTTACCCTTTTTGGGCAGGGCTGAAATCTGTTGCCTGGGAAGGAAGGTTCAAACATCACGTTAAACCAGTCTTCCTCCATAATGTCGTGTTAAAATCAGTCAAAATCTATTGGTTCACGTTAATAAAACGCTAGAGATATGAATCCTACTGAAATACAGGTAAATAATAAATCCTATTGAAGAATCATTTCAAAACACATATGGAACACATTGTACTTACTTGCTCCAGGAACCACAAGCAGATACAGACCATCTAACGTTGCGACTACAGCATCATTGTACAAGTTTTTCCAAGGGATCTTCAAGGTCAGTTTCCCTGAAAAACAACAAGTCTGTTAAGAGTCAAAGACAATGGACACAGTAACATCTCATGTATACATGTTATTGAATAGGCTTGACCTATGTTAGTCAATACACGTGTCTACTACTGCAACCCATGCTATTTGATACACGTCTCTATAGTCGAGATAACAGCTCCGACCAAATAAGCAAAGTGTAAAATGCAGTCTAAAGCTTGAATGCATGAATTTACAATGGTATTCAGATAACACTAAGAGTTTGTGATCGATTGAATTACATCAACAATAACTGGGCCCATCTTTCTGGCTTAGCATATTATACATTATATTGAGCATTCAATATCCTCAAAACCATCTAAGATTACAACTTACATAACAGCTGTGAACAGAAAACAAAGCGCTACGTCTGATAAAAAAGCCTCACCTAGAACACTTTAAATGCCGGGAAAACTGGAATAAAAGTTTATATAGAACTGCCAGAAAGGACATTGACTGTTTTTAGTTAGGGTCCAATTCATTGTCTTCAGTTTTATTGAAAAAAAGTTGAAACAGATTATGCCTAAATGGAAAATGGTAAAGCAACCAGCTGGTCAGCTTGCCGTCATTATGGCAATTAGAAAGCAAGTTTAACAGCAAGCTGATGTGGCAGTTCAGTACAACGCAGTCTTGAACTTTTGACCATGCAATCTGTTCTGATGGTAGAATAACTACAGTGACATAAAGAAATGACTTTGGTTTTTCAAGTGGTCATTTTCCATCACTACTTTGGATTCATGTAACAAGCATGACATGGAATAATATTTTTAGTATAGCCAGCTCTCTTAGATGCTTAAATATTTTTGCGGTCCTTATAAAATTCGATGCCTGTTTTGTGTAGTAGCACTGGACACCCGGATGCATTCAGTTGCTTTAGCCTGTTTTGAATTGGCATTTATAGAATTGCCAGAAAGGACATTGAATGTTTTTAGTTAGGGTCCAATTCATTGTAGAACCACATCTTTGCAGCTGACAAATAATAAAACAACCCTGACTTCCATGCATAAAATGTGTATCAAAGATTCTGTCTCTGATTCTCAGATCTGTCTCTGTCGATCATCAACAGATAGGTAGCTTTTCTAGTATCAGCTGTTATGCTGTAATATTAATAAAAGTGTAAATTCATTGGAATTACTGTTTGTAAACAACTCTAGTAAACTTCTTAAACTAGAGTCACGCATTTTAACTAACTGAATTATTTTATGAGCCGAGAGACAAGTCTTTCACTACGCCCATGCTATCACGCGTTTATGACTAATGAACCTGGCAACCTAATGACTGATGGACAGACTTAGGAGAGTGTGTAGATGAGGGCGTCGCCTGCATGTACACAGTTGCTGCCAGGATGGTAAAAACAGTAAGAGATACAGGGCAGACTGTGTTGAATAAGGACCAGTCTGCTTCACCAGACCGATGGACAAATAAAGACAGGACAAATAGGGCCGATAGATAGACAAGGCCGATAGATCAACAGGGCCGATATATAGACAGGGCCGGGACAGAAAGATAGACAGAGAGACAGACAGTCAGGGCAGATAGACAGACAGTCAGGGTAGACTGTGGTTTGTGAGGTAATTAATGCCTAGCCTGCATCTAGAGAGTTGCTGAGCAACACCTGCTTTATAAGATAGGGTGAACTCCCCTACTCCCTGGTAAAACCTGCAGGTATACTTGTTACAAGGCTTCATAATGCTGTATAACAAAACTCACTGTCTAAATTATGTCTCTCTTTCTACCTTATATTAACCTCTGGCAGTTCTGAAGAAACACCATGGCTCATGTCTTACTTTCACATCTCAGCCTTGATATTCTGAGGATATAAATGTAATAAAAAATAGCTAATTAGCCTCTACAATAGAAGTCCACCTCCATTCCTCTGGGATATCTGATCTTCTGAGGACCACAACAACAAAAACATCAAATCAACTGGAGACACTGAGTAAAATCACTGTAAACAAAGCTGTTGGTATCAACTCACCAGTAAGCTAGTCTAACTATAATCTTACTGGTATTGGGTCAAATTTAATTTTGACAGTGAACATTTATTAAAATGAAGCCTCTGCCTTCTGTTCAAGCTCACCTAAATAATCTCACAATATTGTGCCTAATGAAATGACAGAGCTTATGAAAGGAATAATAACAGAATGTGTTACGTCATAAAATTCCTGTGATAAAAGTCACAATAATCCTTTCATTTCCAGCTGACCACATCATCAGACAATATCATGTGTTCCTAAACTTCTCTAGCGAGTAGGAGGTACAAGGCTGTTGTACGGAGACCTAAAATAGGCTTGTTTGCCACAGTGGCCGTGGAAGATGCTTGTCAGGAAGTCAGTAAATAGGACCCGCCCAGGCTGACAACAGTAGATAATAGACACATTAATCGTCCCAATGGAGTCAGGCAAAATCATGACAGAGCGTCACCAGACCATTATGAAATCATGACAGTACTTCACACCAACTAAGAGCTCCCAAGGGCCCTGCTGTCCCCCCATTATGCCACGGAACTCACATTTTTGTTTAGGAGCCAACTAGGAGCTCCCAGTGGCCCTACAGCTGTTATGCCATGGACACTACATTTCTGTGGAGGAGCCAAGTAGGACCTCCTAAGGGCCCTAGAGTTCACCCGTTATGCTATGGATTTCACGTTTGGTGTAGCAGCCAACTAGGATCTCCAATGGGCCCTAAAGTTCAACCGTTATGCCGTCGACTTATATTATATAATATTTAATATTTTAGAATCCAAATTCAATTAAATGGATAGACCTACAAAAAAAGCTTTGAAAAGCATTTTTCATGCAATTCTCTGTAGATGTACAATTGCTATAAAATCTTAAAGTAGTCTATTTAATAATAATAAATATAAAAATTAAATGTGAAATGTAATATAAAATTTTGTTTTTATGTGATCAGATTCATTCTGCCTCACAAGGGCAAGTGAGAAAAACTACTGGAAGTAGAGCCTCAGTGTGATGAGATACAGAGATATCAGCGTAATGACTGTTAAACACAGATTAAGTTCATTCACCCATCACTGCCACACACAGCAGGCATATCAGATACTGTTTCTACTAATCTAAGACATACAGTGGGGAGAACAAATATTTGATACACTGCCGATTTTGCAGGTTTTCCTACTTACAAAGCATGTAGAAGTCTGTAATTTTTATCATAGGTACACTTCAACTGTGAGAGACGGAATCTAAAACAAAAATCCAGAAAATCACATTGTATGATTTTTTATTAATTTGCATTTTATTGCATGACATAAGTATTTGATCACCTAACAACCAGTAAGAATTCCGGCTCTCTCAGACCTGTTAGTTTTTTCTTTAAGAAGCCCTCCTATTCTCCACTCATTACCTGTATAAACTGCACCTGTCCACACAATCAAACAGACTCCAACCTCTCCACAATGGCCAAGACCAGAGAGCTGTGTAAGGACATCAGGGATAAAATTATAGACCTGCACAAGGCTGGGATGGGTTACAGGACAATGGGAAAGCAGCTTGGTGAGAAGGCAACAACTATTGGCGCAATTATCAGAAAATGGAGTTCAAGATGACGGTCAATCTCCCTCGGTCTGGGGCTCCATGCAAGATCTCACCTCGTGGGGCATCAATGATCATGAGGAAGGTGAGGGATCAGCCGAGAACTACACGGCAGGACCTGGTTAATGACCTGAAGAGAGCTGGGACCCCAGTCTCAAAGAAAACCATTAGTAACACACTACGCCGTCATGGATTAAAATCCTGCAGCGCACGCAAGGTCCCCCTGCTCAAGCCAGCCCATGTCCAGACCCGTCTGAAGTTTGCCAATGACCATCTGGATGATCCAGAGGAGGAATGGGAGAAGGTCATGTGGTCTGATGAGACAAAAATAGAGCTTTTTGGTCTAAACACCACTCGCCGTGTTTGGAGGAAGAAGAAGGATGAGTACAACCCCAAGAACACCATCCCAACCGTGAAGCATGGAGGTGGAAAAATCATTCTTTGGGGATGCTTTTCTGCAAAGGGGACCATAAGAGCATTGAAGATGGGTCATGCCTGGGTCTTCCAGCATGACAACGACCCAAAACATACAGCCAGGGCAACTAAGGAGTGGCTCCGTAACAAGCATCTCAAGGTACTGGAGTGGCCTAGCCAGTCTCCAGACTTGAACCCCATTGAAAATCTTTGGAGGGAGCTGAAAGTCTGTATTGCCCAACGACAGCCCCGAAACCTGAAGGATCTGGAGAAGGACTGTATGGAGGAGTGGGCCAAAATCCCTGCTGCAGTGTGTGCAAACCTGGTCAAGAACTACAGGAAACATATGATCTCTGTAATTGCAAACAAAGGTTTCTGCACCAAATTTTAAGTTCTGCTTTTCTGATGTATCAAATACTTATGTCATGCAATAAAATGCAAATTAATTACTCAAATAAATCATACAATGTGAATTTCTGGATTTTTGTTTTAGATTCCGTCACTCACAGTTGAAGAGTAAAGCCCAAACAGGTAGTGCGGGTGAACTGGGAACGTCTGGAGGAGGCCCCTGTCCGAAATATCTTCAACCCACACCTCCAGCTGAGCTTTTCTGGCATCCCTGTGGAGGTTGGGGGCATTGAACCGGAGTGGTTCCTAAATAAGATTTAATTACCAGGTACAAGTAGTTCATAACTAACCAGTGACCAAAATTGATAATGTTTCACTCCTTTTTATTGCATTACCCACTGGTTAATTCTGAACACCCTTTACCTGGTAATTTAGGTCTTAATTACAAACTTCCCTAAAGTGGTGAAACCCAGCCGAGTACTTTGACTTTGTACTTTTTACACATCAGCTGTCTGCCAGTCACCACATCTGCAGATGGCAGGTTAGACCAAACCAGGGGCAGAGCCACAAGGGCAGAGTCTCGAAGGGTTGCCTATTAAGTAAATTCACTCTAGGACAAATGGGGGGAAACAATGAGTTGAAATACAACCGCCACAGTTATCTCACATTAAATCTGTAACATTTAGTATGTGACTGTCTGGGCATCTTTGCTTGGGTAAACAACACAAGCTAGGCGTTTGAGGCCATTGCTACAGTGTAACAAGGTTAGGCTACATCTTCAATGGATAAGGATTCACTTTAGAATCCAAATTCAATTAAATGCCTCCATTTAATTGAATTTGGATTCTAAAGTGAATCCCAATCCCAATCCCAACCTAAGAAAATATTGGTTTAAAAAAGCTTATTTCCTGCAATTCTCTGTAGCTGAACTATTGCCATAACATCTTTAAAGCAGTCAATTTAATAATTAAAAAAAAACTTGTTATTTGTGAAATGTAATAGTAAACCTTCTCTTTCACAGACAGTGATCAGATTCATTCTGCCCCACAAGTGAGAGAAACTACTGGAAATAGAGCTTCCGTGAGAGGAGATACAGAGATACCAGTGTAATGACTCTGTTAAACACAGATCAAGCTCTTTCACCCATCACTGCCACACACAGCAGGCGTATCAGATACTGTTTCTTCTAATCTAAGACATGGGAGTTTCACTATAGCTCGCTATTGAATTGTTTGTGCTTCAATACTGTCAGATACAATCACTTTCCCAGAGTGGTCTCCCAGAGTCGGGTTATGTAATCAGGAAACGGAGGCTCTAACATGATACTCACGAAAACAACTCAAAGGAAAGAAACAAGGAAGTGTTAACTGTGGAAGGGAGAGTGCTGTCAATACTCACCAATCTGCCCGGCTTTCACTTTAAACGGAACATCTAGCTCACTCTGTAAAAGGAAGTAACAATATCTACTTTAACATCACACCACTTGCACATGTTAGTTAGTAAAACATACCTAAATGTTTAGTCACACAGGAAAGTCACTAAACAAAATGCCTGCAGGATGAAACGTTTAGCCGAAATATATGCTAAGAGACATTTAAGTCCAGCGGCCTAAGGGAAGTATTTGTCACTTTGACACTCTCTGTAAGTCTGTGCACTTCTGTAACTTCTATAACACCCCAGTGATTTAACAACACACCCCTCCCCCTGTTCACTAATCAACTGATTTAACACTAGTTCAACCTAGCTTTAGCAGCCGCAGTTTGTCTGTTAGTTACTGAGCTGTTTTTACACAAACAAAGATCCGAGTTAGTTTTTTTCAAATCCGTTTTTGAGCTGGTATGAATGGTTGAAACAACAAATAGCAAGAAAACACATCAGAATTCCTCTGCCTGTTTAAACCAAATGTCTCACTACACGGAGCGCGACGGCCCTACACGGAGCGCGACGGCCCTACACGGAGCGCGACGGCCCTACACGGAGGCCCTACACGGAGCGCGACGGCCCTACACGGAGCGCGACGGCCCTACACGGAGCGCGACGGCCCTACACGGAGCGCGACGGCCCTACACGGAGCGCGACGGCCCTACACGGAGCGCGACGGCCCTACACGGAGCGCGACGGCCCTACACGGAGCGCGACGGCCCTACACGGAGCGCGACGGCCCTACAGGGAGCGCGACGGCCCTACAGGGAGCGCGACGGCCCTACAGGGAGCGCGACGGCCCTACAGGGAGCGCGACGGCCCTACAGGGAGCGCGACGGCCCTACACGGAGCGCGACGGCCCTACACGGAGCGCGACGGCCCTACACTGAATTACATTTATTAAGCCAATCTCATAATGATCAGTTTAAGAATCATGATTATCTTCCTATTTAAATATGAAGTAACGTCTATACTGATCTCTGCAAACAATCAATCAAATTTATTTATAAAGCCCTTTTTACTTCAGCAGTTGTCAGCAGTGCTTTATAAATACATTTGATTGATTGCTCGCTTGCAGTCTCCTTTCTCAACACGAGTGGATATAGTTGTCAAAGTCAGGAATCAACATCATGTATAATTAATCAGTCAGATACGTTAAGAACCTAGAATACATAAATTAATCAAAAAGTAACCTATAATGTACAAGCCAGGCATCAGTGAAGGTGTACCTGGAAAACTACAACGGCCTCTTACATGGAAATTAATGCTGGCAATTAACAGGTACATACTCACCAAAGCGTTTTCTTTAACTTTCAGGTTTTCCAGAACAACATTGCCTGGACAGAGAAAACAGGTTAAATGAAGCGTACTTTTGGATGGGTCAGCTCGACTCAATTACCAACAATGTGTCAACCAGGGTGTCCAGTTTCTTTCATCAGGCCCATACAAAGGTCAGTCCTGGCAGTTTTAAACCCAACTGAAGGCAAGGTACCAAACCTCACAGATTAATTGGAACAAATCCTGTGTGCCTTAAAAATGGCACCCTATTCCCTACATTCTGCACTACTATTGACCTGAGCCCTATATGGCAGGGCAAACACAGTGCACTATATAGGGAATAGGACGTAATTTGCGACGGACACATTTTTGTTCACCTATCTGGATTTAAAAAGGCGAGGCAACAGGTGTCCAAGGCTGGTGTTGTGGCCTAAATACTTAATCTAACAATAAAAAAAAAACACCCGGCAACAGGACAGCCTAACCATCATATCATGTACTTAGAAAGTATGTCTACAGTAATATCTAAAAGGGACCCAGCCTCCCTCGTCTCTTCAGGCCAAATCCCTTGTTTACCTCTCCGGTTTCAAAGGTCAGTCTGCCTTGATGTTGTGAGGTAAGGTGAGCTTGCACTTCCGCGCAACGTCACATCCACAATGGATGAATGTCACATCTTGTAACGGTGGATTTTCCACTCTGAAAATATTTACGTATTTTAAATATTGTTGTCTATAAATTGTTGTCTTTGCATGCAGCCTTCATTTTAATGGAAGAATGTAAGATTCATAGACTTTTGTCGATGTTTAATTTCTCCCCAAATTGCATGTCTATTTCCGTCACATCACAACATGGTTTGGTGTCCCGTTAACATAATTTACATTTACATCTACATTTTGTTTCTAAACTTCCTCTATAGGGAAATATAAATATATAAATTAACACATGCCTTTATCCTCCATAAGTAATTTCTGTGAGGCAATTTATTTCTGAATTGGGAGTCACATCCATAACGCTGGAATTGCCCTTAGGTTTTCAATGGAGAACCAATACAATATTAAACACAAGGCCAAAACAATGTTCCAAACAATCCCTTGGTTTTCACCAGACACAACCTTGAAGCGATCACCTTGTGTCTAAAAACACAACATCCAACAGCCCAGGCCAACATAAGAGACAAACAGATCAACGTTAGACAGCAGAAAAAAGCCTATCATCTCATCATGAAACTATGTACAAGGCCCAAAGCCTAAGGCACCTGATACAATGAGGAGTCCGGTTCTAATTAAAATGACAGCGCCCTGTCCCATGACATCTTTGGTCCTGCTACAGTAGCCAACGACACTCACACAAATTGAAAAAGTGGTACAAAGTGGTACAAATAAGCAGAATGCTACATTCTGCTTAACCCTCAGCACTCTAGTGCTGAGGGACACCCATGAGATAAAGAAGGGTCCTGTCTAGCTAAGGAATCCCACATCTATCCTCTGTATTATTTAGTGTGCATGTGCTAGTCGACCCGAATCTCGAAAACCTCAGATTCAATTTGCTAACTGGTTCTATTGAATTAGCCAAAGGGTTGTGTTTCCAAGTTCCAACTAGCAAGACTGCCTTCGTTCTGGGGTCCGGTCATCAATGGAAACACAAACAACTACGGCAGTGGTATTCAAATCTCTCCCTCAAAGCCAGTTTCACTTCAGTTTTTCATTGCAACTCCCTAATCAGAGACTTTTTTAGACCTGGGACTCCAGGTGGGTGCAATTAAATCTATAAAGCAATATAGTTACCAATCTTGTCTGTCATTTTATGCTTATTGTCCGTTCCAACATTGTTCTTGTATGTTCTTTTTTACAGGTTAGATTGTTAGCTATATTGCCTTACATATTTCAATGATGGCTTTTATTGTGATAAAGAAAATCTGAGTGCTGCCAGCATCATATCCTGCTGCTAAAATGAAGCCTTGTTCGCCCATCAGTAGGTATAACAAATCAAATCAAATCAAATCAAATGTATTTATAAAGCCCTTTTTACAACAGCAGTTGTCACAAAGTGCTTTACAGAGACACCCGGCCTTGAACCCCAAGGAGCAAACAACAGTAGTGTTGAATTTCAGTGGCTAGGAAAAACTCCCTATAACAGAAGGCTGAAGTCCCTGATTAGGGGGTAGCAAAGAACAAATGGAGTGGAACTGGCTCTAAGGACCAGATTTGAAAAACCCTACATTACAGGATAAATACATAAGTCTATGGCTGGAGTGGGAAAACTACAGCCGGTGATAGGTTTGAATAAAAAAGTTAATGGGGAAAGAGTGAAACCAGTCCATTCCACTCTTGAACATCTACAACTATATTAATAGCATCTAGGACCAATATTGGACCTATTCATTTGGTAATCGCTAACTGCTTTTTCTGGCCCCAAAGTAGATTTTGACAAACACTATCGAACGAAGAGAAAAATATATATTTTGTTGTTGGAAAGAGGGGTTGTTTGCATAACCAAACAGTACCCGAGATTGAAATTGTAAATTCTTATGATGCTACCACGGACTCCCCAAATGAAAACTAAACATCCCCTCCATAGTCTCTCCCTTATCGTGCATACCTGTCTGCTTTTCCCACCTGTTGTTAATTTAAAAAAATGTATGAAAAGGCCTGGCCTAATCTAGTGGGCTATAGGCCTACCAGTCATATTGGTATAGCTCAAGTCATGTTGGGTGTGAGTGTTGCACAACTGTCCAGCAGAGCAGGTTGTCTTATCTTTTAGAAACTTCAGTAGTGCAAACTTCCTCAATACACTGAACAAAAATACAACTCAAGCGTCAGTCATCTCCCATTCACAGTGTAAGTTTGCCATGACCAGTTGATAGTCAAACATTCTAGGCTTGTGTTGACAGCCGCGGGTGTGACTAATTATATTCACATTCTAATTATGTACTACTAGGTACATACTAGAGATCTTTAAAAGCCCTAATCCTGGGTGTAGTCGATATGTGTCCTTCTGCCAACTCCACATTGCCACGCTACAGTCTTGAACAGGATAGTACAGGTGTTAGCGAGGCCACAAACCGATCTGGGACCAGGCTATCAAAGTTTTTCTAATAGATAAAACCACATCACACAGATTCACACTGACGATTAAGGCATCAACAGAAATCTGATTGATGCATTAAGGTCATACCATCTTGATACATCAGTCCCTTTAGTCCTGCGTGCATTAATTGGTGTAAAGACAATAGATTAGCAGAGGTGCTAGTTGGAAGTAATATTTGATTATTTCATTCATTGATGTCGGCCTACATCAATTAATGTAAACCATTAAAAAAAAAACGCTAAACTGTTTGTTTGTCTGACTGGTGATGAGGGAGTGTAGAACATTTAGGAACTGTCCAGAAGAAATTGCATGTGTTACTTGCGGATAATTGGCGCGCACACCTTACCCAAGGCTTTAGGTTTCCAGAACTACAACCCCCAATATGCCAACCCACTGATATATCTGTACCGTATCGTGTCCATATTTACACTTCAGTGTAGCAGCATTTTGCTATGGTAACAGTAGCTAATTTTATAGTAACAGTAGCCAACGTTATACAGTACTGGACTGTGTGAGGTTAATAATATATATATTCAACCAAGTCTGGCAAGCTAGGTAGCTGGCTAATGGGCTTGACAGCTATTTGTTTACAGTGCAATGCTGTGACAGCTAGCCTGGATAAGCTAGCTAGCATTTCTTGATCTTCGTAGCAGAGCTCGAGCTGTCACTCCAGCTTCTTCTGCGTGTACTTACCTCCCCAAATGCCTATCTTCAGCTGGGACTTGTCGAGGTTTTCCACATAGTCTCCGATAAACCTGTTTAGGAGATCACTGACAAGAGATTCGAAAACCATTGTGGATTCGTGGTCAGCACTATACCCCTTGTTATAGGGTAAGCGCTACAGTGCCAATACTATCCCGTGATCTTCCTTGAGCGCTTTCTCGTAGCAGGATGCCAAACGCAGCATGTGAAAGCGATTCGCTCTGCGATCGACTACTGCAATCGACTACTTGCGTCTGTAAAATGTGGCAGCAGTAATACAAAAAACAGTTAATTTGCATATAAATTGATTATTGTTATAATTTTTTTATCTGTAACATATACTAACTTCTAAAATGTCTAATTTGGCAAGGTTTTGTAGCGAGTAGTATGGGCTCTGCAATGCATGTGTAAACTCAATTTAATATGGATACATTTATTAATATTTCCAGGATATTTGATTGTTCGCGGAAGTCGAATCCCATCAATGTCGTTTATTTTTTGTGTAGTTATATATGAAATAAACTTCAATTTTCTCAAAAGAATAGAATATTTTCACGTACAATATGGTTTGAATAGGAAATATTTTTTATGTTTTATTTGCAAGAAAAACAGGCCTAAATGTCCCTTCTATACAACAAAGGTCTTGTCACTTTGATCAACTGAAATGTAATGTCGGTTGTAATATATTCAAATCTTGCCAACAACCTAACCCTTACAATAAATACAGGTTGTATAAAATTAGCATGTTCCCTGTTTCAAGAGTATCTTCAAACAACCCACGCATTAAAAAAGCTGCTCTTCAAAATTTAAAAGGCTTTCCACATTTTATATTTTTAACAAATGGATGGACCAAGTCTAATCATGAATCCAATTTACAAATAGTGATGATCTGGGCTTGAAATAATGGCTCTTGAAATAAACCATTTATTAATACAGTCACACTTTATCCGGATAAGAGACAAGACAGCCACATGTTTTTCCATTGATTTATTAGATGGAGAGAGCAGTATAAAACGGACATGAAATCACACAGATCCCCATATTTACATAGATAACAGAGTGTTCAACAAAATCTCACAATCTCCCAGAACATAGTCTCTTTTCATGGTGGACATTTTGTTGACAACTTTGAAGCGCAATGACCTGCAACTTATATCATCTTCTGAGATGGCGTCGAAGAAGAAGTCCTCGTTGAATATGGGATTTCGGCTCCTCTTAATCACTGTGCTGCGTTGCTTCTGGATCTTTCCCGGCACAAGACATATACTGATACTGCAGTTGATAGTCTTTGGGTCCACTGTGAAAGCATAGAGTTTCTCTGCACTGATCAGCCTCACTCTGAGTCTCTGATTGCCTGGGGAGTACTCTGCAGAAAGCCTCAGCGTCCCCTCTATGCCTACAGGGACTAGGCTTTCTTTCATGACTCTCTCCCTGTATAGTACCAGGTCCATGGGGAAGAAAGCAGGGGGAGCCAGGGTGTAGGCCCCAGGAAGGGGTTCCACTAGCCCAGCATCGGAGGCCCTCCGGAGCACGTTGGGGCTGTTGTCCGTGGAACTTCCTTCGTCCGTGGACAGGGAGTTGTTTCTGGAGAGCGCTGCCTTCCGCATCGTCCGGGACAACAGGCGTTCGTGGCTCAGGGCTTTGAGCAGGGAGGATTTGGCCGGCGACCTGGTCAGGAGCGGGGAGTTGAAGGGGGAGGATTCCGTGGAGGAGGTGGTGTCACTGTCCAGAGTGCCCTGTCGGTGCAGAGCCGCGAGCCTGGAACCTCCGGGAGACAGCCTGGAGGTCAGCTTGGAGAGGCTGAAGGAGGACGACGGCGAGCGGGGCAGAGGGGAGGGTCTGGATGAGCAGGTGTGGGAGCGGCCACGAGGTGCGGAGGGGCTGGCGATCAGGGGTAGAGGGATGCCGCAGGCGCCGGGGTCACTGTGGAACAGGGACTCTTTCCTCCGCGTGTGGGGGCTCTCCAGAAGGGTGCAGAAGCCATAGCAGGTCTGGGCTTTGGCCAGGTGGGGGAGGGAGAGAGCCGCCTGGCTCTGGGGATCTGCGTTGGTGCTCTCCTCGTCGCTGAAGCCCAGGTCACCCTGCATCTCGTCAACACTCTCCACCTGGATGAGTGTCGTGTGAGTGTGGATGAAGGGCTGCCTAACTGCTACCTCCTTCTCAGGGCAGCTGTCCTTGTCAGGTAATGAAGCCACCTGTCCTACGGGGCTTGGTCTACTCCAGTCCACCGTCTTCAGTTCCTGTGGAGGTGAGATCTTCGGTGGGATGCAGAACTCCGGGATGGTATTTGGAGTGATTATGTTAGGGCAACGAGAGGTGGCCTTGCTTCCTTTCTCACGCTGTGTTTTATCTCCGAACATGATGTCCGCGATGCGGAAGCTGTACTCCGACACTGGGAATGGAAGGTTGCTTTTGGCCACCGACACACGGATCTGCTCCACCAACCACATCACATGGGCTCTCAGAGGGATCGCAGCTCTGCAAATGGATGAGGAAGAAAAAGTTCAGATCACGGTCAACCGTTCGAAATCGACCTCAAAATGTAACTAAATTCACATACTTGTCCTTACTCTATGAAATGCACTGAAATTATACTATTGTTGTCCTGCATTGTTATAACATATTTTACTTGGAATTACTCTGAATAATTACCGTAAATCAGAAAACAGTCTGGACTGGTCCTTCAACTCCTCTCTGTAACAGACAATTGCCTTTCAGTGTCGCACAGATCCAGACGTCCCCATCAAGTGGAAATCTCTCCTCAGTGTGATCCGATGAGTGAGGTGCTAGGACACAGCCAAGCTGCTTAAATAGGGCTGCAGATGTAGCGGTGGGGGTAGGCCGGGGGGGGGGGGGGTCTGGCGAGGGGGATATCCTCCCATCCTGGTCAGGTCATCCGTTTGCACAGTGGGCCGTCCTCTCTGGTCATCCATTCACAGACTAGCAAGGCTGTTCACATGGAAACACATGGACACGCTTGGCAACCAATGCCACGACACTGCTCCCTGGGGTTAGCACATGGAAGTATCAGCTCAACCAGAAACAGTGACAGGGGTGTACCACCATGGACATGTGAGGTCCCATTGGGGGGGGGGGGGGGGGGGTAATCTGGTAACCTTCCTCCAAATTTTGTTAATGCACCCTTCAGACCACCAGGAAATAGTAAAAGCACATATTAAATTAATACTTAATATATAATATATATTACATAAATTACATGGATTTGATTTTACTGAGTATGCAGCTATTTCAGCAAACTCCTCTCTTTTTCGCTTCTTTGGCAATGAAGGCATACCCAAATATCAAACTATACAGTGAACTCAAAAATATTTGGACCGTTAAAGTTGGTTTTGTCTCTTCCAGCACTTTGGATTTTAAAGGATACAAGTTTAAGTGCTGACTGACCAATGACTCACGGGGGTTAAAACAAATGAAATGCTTCTTGCTCTACAAACTGAGCCACAGGGTTAAAAGCTGTAAAAGCTTTGGATCTCAACATTTGGAGCTTGGATCTCAACATAACTTCATGTTAAAATAAAGGTTGAATAAATAAATGATAAACCAAAGTCATAACAACTTCTGCGAGGCCAAGTTTTCAAACACAATCTTTTACTCTTCTGCAACCCAGTTGTCAGAAATACCTGTTTTGGCTCGAAACTGTATTTCTACTATTGGTCCACAAGGAGGCAATGTTTATTTCAAATTAGAGCTAGTCTCTGTAGATATGGTAAACCTGTTAGCTGGCCATAAACAGATGCCTGTAAGCAGGCACCTACGCATGCATGTTCATTAAATTCCAACTGTTTCAAATCTACAGCTTTTCTTTCTTATTTTTTGTATCACTTTTACAAATCCACAGGGCAGAAAGCATGCATTTCATATTTTTTTTTTAATCAATGGTGCTTTCTAGAATAGAGGCTCCAAGAAAAAACAGAAGAAAAAAAATCAGTTGAAAAATGTCAAATCATGGAAATGTGTATGCTTTATCATTGCCCAGCTATATACCTGGAATAAAATTAACAAAACATACTTAACATCTGATTATTTTACTACTTTGACAACTCTAAATAACTTTTCTTCATTTAATTCATGTTCTTCTCTTTATTCACTTGAGGTCAGCATATCAAATGAAAATTTTGATCCTGAAAGCTAAGATGTTTACAGAACAATACACAATAAAAGAGAGACATTCTACTGGATCTTAGGTGGTTTATTTACCTGATCCTGCTATTCATTTTATTTCTATGCATTTAACGTTGATTAACATAATTCAAATAACATTGCAGTTATTCATGATGATCCTTGATGCTGTTACTATGTCAGCCTCATCCTACATAATCTCTGACTCCATTGAACAGGCTGATGGCCAATTGCAGAGGACATTCTGTGAGTGTTTCTATTAAACTTTAACAGGGGACAAAAGTGTCCCCAAACTGTGGCTAAAACCGGAAATGTTGTCTAACGGGGATATCTTTCCATTCTCTATATCTCACAAATGTTACAGTTGGGTCAGGGTAAAAATTAGGGTTTAGGTTACTGAGGTTAGGTCACTGAGGTTAAGGTTAGTGTTAGGTTGAGAATAGTGTTGGTGTCCCCATTTTGATTGCAAAGTAAATGTGTGTGTGTGTGTGTGTGTGTGTGTATGTGTTGTGAGGAAAGCAGTGTACAAAGCTATCTGTTGGATTTCTCAGCTTTCAGCAGTAAGAGTCCCTACTTCAGCTATTTTAATATGCATCACTGGGGATTAACAACTATTTATCCAAAATGTCTGCTGGAAATAACAGGGGAATATGAGTTTCATGCCTGTGTACAGACTCCTCTACATAACTGCACACACACACACACATACACACACACAAAACCTCAGACACACACACACACACACAAAACCTCAGATACACCTCAGTTTGTGTGGTGTCTGGTGTAACTCTAACCCCTGTATGGTGTACCCTAAATCACCCCGAAACTGCAATTCTAATGGAGAAATGTTTAATGGAGAAATCAACCCATTTTTGTATTTGCAGTGTCCTGGTTACATTATAGGACCTGTTGGAACATGCACACACACACACACACACACAGATACACAGAGAGACCTCCCATCCACAACCACTGAAGTGTTATTCATTTCTGCGTTGAATAGTCAACTGCTCTGCATCTTCAAAACAGCAAATGTGCTCTAAACTGCAGCAGTTTAGTTAGGGAAATACATTTACTCTTAAAGGAGCTTTATAAAATGCCAAACATAATGAATGAAAAAGACCACTTTGAAATACCTCGACAAATTGAACATCCGGGAAATTCCCCCTTTTCAGAATGTTATTTTTGCAACGGGCCTTGTGCGTTGTGTAGTGCCCTAATCCTGACAGAACCCTATGGAACCTGTTTTAAAAAGTATACTCTGGGAATAGGGTGCAATTTGGGCCGGCCTGCGGAATTGGTCCCTACTATTCTGTTCTCGACAGTGTTCTTATTGATGGATAAAATGTTTTGCACACCCTTCTGCGACAAAAGATTTTCTGTCTCAACTGGCTCTTCAAACAACGGAATTCACTGAGCGGGGCGATTTGGTAAAGTAATGGGCTGCACACTTCAGATGTTTCATCAGCGCGTGGAATCAAATTCACGGCACCAAGTGGAGGAACGATGATAAAGGTTTGAATGGATACATAAATATTGATGTCCCATGGGGAAACCCCAGTTCTGTTTAACCACAACAACACTCGAGAGGGAAATCCAAAGCTGTGTGTATCCATGGCAATGGCCAAAAATCCAATGCATCCAATGGGAATCTCGGCCACCAGAGAATAATTACTATCATCTGCATTTTAGGGCAGTGAATTGCTCTACACCTGCCTTTGCTGTGCGAACCCTCCCAAGGAAATGGCCACCTTCCATGCTTTCGAAAAACAGTTCGGAAAGGGTTCCCTTGCTTTTCCTGCAGAAGAAATCCTCGAAAGAAAATCTTTTGGACCCCAGCAAAGACCCAGATGGTTGTCAAGGACGGCACCAGAATCGCAATTTGATTAGGGTGCCAGACGTGGCAATGACATGATGGTGACTGATCGATCTTGATTACCCAGATGACATCACCCTCTCCCCACCAAAATATGATGAGGAGAAACAAATTCACTAAACCTTTAAGATCAGTATGTTCACTAATTTATGTAAGTTCACCAGTTCATGTAGGTTCACCAGCTCATCTATGTTCAATAGTTTGTGTGTTCACCAGATCATGTAAGTTCACCATTCTCTTCACCTGTCTTTTTAACCCCGTCTACAATTATTTAATATAGTAAAATTACCATCTCTTAACTCAAACTGATGTAAAAGTAGAGACTAATGGTTTAGATTCTAGTTCTAGAGCAGTGAGAGATTGGGAGTCATGTTACTGTGTTACGCTTTAAACTCTAGCACACTGAAATCATCTATTCACAAAATCCTGAACAGTCAACTATTGACACATTGAGTGCTGTGTAGCTTTCTACTCCCCCAAATGAACAGAGATCATGTAAACAAGTCACGTATTCCATCACACTCTTACACACAGAAACACCGACACACACACACAAACACACACACACACACACACAGACCTGTAGTGCTGGCTCTGTAAAGCGTTAAAGTCTGTTTAGCGTGCGCTGCAAAAATGAGTGTATAATGCTGCTTATTCAAAGAGATCAACCCTTCAGGCAGCTTATGAAACTTCTCAGTGCAATTCCACCAAAAATCGTCTTCTAGCGCATTCTGCACTGTCACGGAGGCACTCCTGGGGAACGCAGTTAAGAAAATACAATAGGCAAAGGCAATGATGCATGATGCAATAGCTAACAGGTTCATGTCAGTCATGTCCTCAAAATAACAACGACTAGACGAAAACACGAGCATGTTTACTCTGAGCGGGTGCATTATGGATCTCTAGTCAACACGCTTAACACGGCAACAGAATCACCACCTGTCAGACATTGCTTCATTTTGCCTGATAACGTCATTTCTTCAGAGCAAGAGAATGTTTAGAGTAGCGATTGGAACTAACATTAATATGATAATGTTTTATTCAATCGGTGTTAGCCAATTGCAGCACCATTAGGAGGTTGGTTGTGGTTTTAATTAGTGTAGAGCGGGGGGGGCGACACAGGAAGCAGGTGCCTTTTTTTATTCGTTCTCTTCCTCACCAAAGCACATTAAGCAACGTTTTTTTATTTTAGTGTTGACGTCTAGTGATTAGTAAGGGGTGGTCAGTTAAATGTTGTGTTTGGGAAAACCATCTGGTAATGCTTGACAGGGTCCTGTTCAAAAGTTATGAGACTACTTTTGACCACAGCCATTCTTCCTGTGGTCAAAAGCAGGAAAACAAGAGATTTACAAGTGATTTTTCTTGGTTTCCAAAATAATGGAAGATGACAGACAAAGTGTGTTTGAGGGGATCAATACGAAAATGAGACCATTTTGAAAGGGATACAATAAAGTGTCCATAAAGGCCCCTTATTCCCAATATAGTGCATCACTTCAGGTCTAAGCCAGTGCACTAACTATGGAATAGTGCCTATTAAGCATAAACAGGGAACAGACTACTCATCATGAAATCAGTGGAGACAACAGGACAGGGCTCTGGGAAGCCAATGTTTATAAAACAGGAAATATAAGGGTATCAACATTCTACACTAGAAACCCGCAACTGGATAAATCATAAATCATCCAATTTAAAGCGCTAGACATTTGCTAGCAAATCCACAAAAAACCTACAGTTGACTTCAATCATTCTGACTGTCTGGCCCATGGTATCTTCTCTCCACTTGATAACGTCTCCCATAATAGGTTTTCACGTATGGATCTTTGCTATTGGATCCTCCAGTAGCAAGGTAATAGGTAGCAGACTCTTTCAGACCTAAAAAAAGAGGTTTACTGTCTGCATATTGGGGTCTCAAAGTACATTTTGTTTTTATTGTTGTGCCATAATAGTTAGCCCATCCTGCATCTGCCTTTCTACAGTTATGACTGGTACGTTACTATATATTACTAATTCAGCAACAGATTTTATAACACAGACATATATATATATATATATATATATATATATATATATATATATATATATATATATATATATATATCAATCGCATTTATTTAAACCCCAAGGAGCAAACAACAGTAGTGTTGAGTTTCAGTGGCTAGGAAAAACTCCCTAAGAAGGCTGACATTTAGGAAGAAACCTAGAGAGGAGCCAGACTCAGAAGGGTGACCAGTCCTCTTCTGGCTGTGCCGGGTGAGATATTAAGAGTCCAATTGGAATAATTAATAAATGCATGTGGGCTAAATACAGAGTCTATTTAAATTTAGACTAGGTCAGAAGCATGACCAGATGGACAAGGACAGGGACAGCAACAGGACCCCGAAACCAGGTACTCCGCAGGTGTGGACCAGGACCTCATGTCCTCCTAAAGTTTAAAACGGGAGGAGACTGGGAAAATTCAGAAAATGCATTCCTCATATCAACAACGATTTATATTGGAGAAGGAGAACTGACCCAATCCCCCAGCACAATAGTATAGCAGCGTAACACCTGGTGGCTGAGACAGGGGGGGTCCGGCGACACTGTGGCCCTACCCAGGGGAGGCCCCGGACAGGGCCCAACAGGCCGGAAATCAATCCACCCACATTGCCAAGCATCAACCAAAGGGACACCCACCAACCGCAACCACCCTGAATGAGGGCCGAGTATTGGCAGCAGTGTACAGCCCAATTGCACAAGTGCGCAACAGAGAGACAACAACAAGCCAGTGACTCTTCCCCCGAAAGGCACTGGAGGGAGGGCATCCCAGTGGTGACGAGAGCCCACCTGGCAAGACAGCAAGTGTGGACAGTATCAAGCCTTCTGGTCACCTTCACGACCCCGGCGTGACTCATGCTGTAGAGATGAGTCTTTAGTGGACACTTGAAAGTTTGCACTGAGTTTGCATTTCTAACCTTAATTGGCAGATCATTCCACAGTAGCAGAGCTCTATGAGAAAAGGCCCTGCCTCCGGCTGTTTGTTTAGAAATTCTAGGTACAATTAAAAGGCCTGCATCTTGCAATCGTAGGTCACGGGTACGTATGTATGGCTGGATATATATATGTATATATACATACAATACACATCAAGAATTTGGACAAACATGCACATTCAAGGTTATTTGTTTATTTTGACAATTTTACGCATTGTAGAATAATAATAATTATTATTATTTGAATACCTAAAAACTATGTAATAACATATATGGTAGTCATGTAGTAACCAAAAAAGTGGTCAAGAAATCAAAATACATTTATATTTCAGATTCTTCAAAGTAGCTGACTTTTGCCCGGATGACAACTTTGTAAAGAAGCTAATGCTCAGGATGACAGTATTTTCCCAAAAATATAGCCTGTGTTTTTGATAGCGAAAAATACTGAACATTAACAGTTCAACATTTTTATGTGTTTTATAAATATTAATTTATAGGAGCACAGCACCTTCTGACTTAGATGGTTTAAAACACAAAACACTTCAATGTATCTTTGGGTAATTCTACTGGGTTCTGCTACTCATTATTCTTATATGAAATGTTGGGATGGGTCTCAATGTGTCTGCATGCAAGATGAAAGCACCATTCTGTTGTGTTTACTTAAAATGTGCTCTTGTTTTTCTCTATTCATTTATTAAACATTTATTTATCTAGGATGGACTCAGTGATTATAATGTCCTGCATTTTCAGGTCAGATTAAAGACCATTCCATGCTGTAGGAGCAGCAACCCTAAAAGCTTTTCTACCCATCTCTGTGCGCACAATGGGAACTGACAGTAGATAGAGATCCTGTGATGGTAAGGCTTTTCTACCCATCTCTGTGCAGACAGTGGGAACTGACAGTAGACACAGATCCTATGAGGGTAAGGCTTTTCTACCCATCTCTGTGTGGACAGTGGGAACTGACAGTAGATAGAGATCCTTGGTTGGTAAGACTTTTCTATCCATCTCTGTGCGGACAGTGGGAACTGACAGTAGACACAGATCCTATGAGGGTAAGGCTTTTCTACCCATCTCTGTGCGGACAGTGGGAACTGACAGTAGATAGAGATCCTTGGTTGGTAACACTTTTCTATCCATCTCTGTGCGGACAATGGGAACTGACAGTAGATAGAGATCCTGTGATGGTAAGGCTTTTATACCCATCTCTGTGTGGACAGTGGGAACTGACAGTAGATAGAGATCCTGTGATGGCAAGCAATAGCTTTTAGAACTTTTTTGTAAATTGTTTTTTTTTCTTGTAAAAAAAAAACAAACATTCAGCATATCTGACATCTACTAACACAGCAAGTGAACCAATTATTGGACAAAACTTGATACCCGAGAACAAACATCGATCATGTTTAGGCTCAGTGTACGCTGTGTATCCTGCTGTATAACCTCAGACTTGAAAGCCTTGCTTGAACTTTTGCTTGAGGACAAATGTGATTGCTTTTGATATATGGCTTTGTGCTTGCTTGTTGAAGTGTTATAGCCTTTCTTCTGTGAACAATTGCAAAACAGAACATGTTTTCAATGTGTTTCCTTTAAAATTACATTCTGGTCAAAACTAGTGCACTACAGACAGAACAGGGTGTCTTGCAGAATACAAGAAGTGAATAGAAAACATGCCTTGAACTGTCAGCATACATACATGCAAGGGAGCGCACAGGCCTCTGGTAAAGAAAGGTTTATAGAACAACAAACGCTCTCTCCATTCAACAACAGCAGACAATGAGAAATCCTTTTGTCTGTCTGGCTCAATTAATCTAATCACCACCTGTAGTCACAGTCATTTAAAAGTGCATCAGACTTTCAGACTTCAAAAGGAGGTTTAATGTCTGCATATGTTCTGTGGCTTATGTCTGCATTTTCTTAGGTTTGAAAACCTTTTTTCTCCTGTTAGTCGGTGATTCCGGCAGTTCTCAGATTCTGACCTGAGACAAATCAGGGCCTGGTTTCCCGATAACGTGGCACTTACAACATTTGAATTATGTTGTATCCTTATGATGGACTTTGCTACGACGGAGTTACGCCTGTTTCCTAAACCACCACGTATGTCGCCCTTTATTAAGTGCATCATGAGTGCCGCGTTGTATGGGCGTTTGGAATTAAATTAGGCCATATTTGGGGTTTGGAATGGAATTGGGCCATGAATACATTTTGAAATTTAGCCTATGGTATATTGATTAGGCTACACAGAAGCACGTAATATCGCTGGCGATGTATTCTACTACTACTGCATCAATGGGAAAATGTAAAACTCGAAGAAGTAGCGAAATATAGGGTGGACGAAACGATGGACTTCTCTCCGGGAAGTTGATCACGTGACTTTCAATTATCAGATCCTCCGGTAGTTATACAGAATACCTGTAATTTACCTCACAAAGCAATCAACACATGATACCCGCATCCAGATCCGCAGATGAAGACCATGACGACGATGAGGATGAAGACGGTGGAGTTGAGTGCAAAGAACCTTATCATCAAAGACAGTACCAGTAGATTTTCAGATTTGTGAACGGTTAATTTTGAACACATTTTCATTATTCATTATTTCTTGTTTTACGTATGTTTTTCTTTATCCTCAGTTGATCAATAGTATTCAGTTGCATTGGCATCCACTCACGCACTTAAATGAATTGATCTACATCAAAACTGTTTTGATCATTGTTATTCGTTCAGTTGCCTTAATATTAACAGTTTGCGATCTCTCCTGGCATGTTGGGAGGCGCTTTTTCTAGAAAGCAGTGAAATTCCTGTTACGATGCCCTAGTGGTCCGGGAACGCTCACGAGAGATGCTGCGTGCCACTAAGTAACGATGCTTTCGGAAACGCACCTATAAGATAACGAGGCACTTGCGTGCATCTTACGTTCATTTTAGTGCTTTGAGAAACCGGGCCCTAATCTGTGAATTTCCCACTTGACACAGACAGGACCCGGTACTTATTTTAGAACAATTAACAGACATACCCAAATCGAATCTAGCATGAGTCAGTTTGTAGTAATGTACACAAATCGAATCTAACATGAGCCAGTTTGTAGTCATGTATATATACTGAATGTATGTACGGATGTGCTTTTGCCATAAGACGTTTTTAAATTTTTTAGACAAATTAGTTGTAATATACTTTAGGTAAATAAAGTACTGTAACTTGCTTTCTTGGTTTTATAATGGTCCCTCCCACTGCCAAGTTAGTGTGCTTTCGCCTGCTTTTATGTTGAGCCTGGGGCAATACCACACAGCCGCTTTAGAAGGGACTTGATTACGCTGCTATATTATTGTGCTGGGGGATATGAGGAATGTACTACTAACTTTTCTCAGTCTCCTCCAGTTTTACATTTTAGGAGGAGATGAGGTCCTGGTCCACACCTGCGGATTACCTGGTTTGGGGGGCCCGTTGCTGTCCCTGTCCTTGTCCACCTGGTCATACTTCTGACCTAGTCTAAAATCAAATAGACTCTAGATTTAGCCCAGATAAATTTATTTATTACTCCAATTGGACTCTTAATATCTCACCCGGCACAGCCAGAAGAGGACTGGTCACCCCTCTGAGCCTGGGTCCTCTCTAGGTTTCTTCCTAAAATTCGACCTTCTTAGGGAGTTTTTCCTAGCCACTGAAATTCAACACTACTGTTGTTTGCTCCTTGGGGTTTAAGGCCGGGTGTCTCTGTAAAGCACTTTGTGACAACTGCTGTTGTAAAAAGGGCTTTATAAATACATTTGATTGATTGATTACGATGGAGCATCTTTGCCCACTGATCTTTGATCATTCCCACCCTGGTCACCCTGGTCCAAACATTATCCAGCGGAGTGCAGGCAGAATGTACAGTTTAACTAAAAGATTCTGACACTTGAATTCACCTGTTGAACAGGACCTTGCTGGTTTTCTCAATCTCACAACATTTAACTGACAACCCTCTCTAATCACTAGGCGTGTAAGTTTAGCATGTTAGTGTAAGTTTAGCACTTACATTAAAATAAACATAAAAACATTTAACAGACAACCCCCTCTAATCACTAGACAACTACATTAAAATAAATGAACTACATTTCATTTATCGAGGAAGATAATGAGCAAAAAGACCCATGGTACAGTAAGCATCGTACCTCACATTATTATGAGCTTTATACTAATTAAAAGCACAACCAACACTTCCCTGCAAACTGTGACACAACTGTCTGATGCTGTGTGTCTCCTTCGAGTAGATTTAGTGTTTTCTGGCTGTATGTTAAACTATAACTAGCTGTGTCATGTTTTCAGTGGGTGACAGATCTGGACTGCAGGCAGGCCAGTTTACCACCCAGACTGTTACTATGGAGCCATGCTGTTGTAATAAATGCAGAATGTGGTTTGGCATTGTGTTGTTGTAATAAGCAAGGCCTTCTTTTGAAAAAGACATTGTCTGGATGGCGGCATTTGTTGCTCCAAAAGCTGTATGTACGGTTCAGCATTAATGGTGCCTTCACAGATGTGCAAGTCATCCATGCCATGTGCACTAATGCACCCCCATATCATCACGGATGCTCGCTTTTGAACTGTGCTCTGATAAGAAGCCAGATGGTCGCCCTTCTCTTTAGTCTAGAGGGCGCGGCATCCATGATTCCCAAAAATCATTTCACATTTTGATTCGTCAGACCACAGGACAGTTTTCCACCTTAGTCCATCTTGAGCTTCGGCCCAGAGAACACGGTAGCGGTTCTGGATCTTGTGTATACATGGTTTCTTCTATGCATGGTAGAGGTTTAACTTGCATTTGTGGATGCCATGACCTTCTGTGTTCCCAGACAATGGTTTTGGAAGTGTTCCTGAGCCCATGCAATGATTTCCACTACAGAATCTTATCTATTTTCAAAGCAGTGCCATCTGAGGGCCCGAGGATCACGACCAATTAAGCATTGGTTTTCGGCCTGGTCCCTTGTATACAGAGGTTTCTCCAGGTTCTCTGAATTTTTTATGCTATTATGTACTGTAAATGATGACTCTTTGAATGTTTACATTGAGAAACTTTATTCTTAAATTGTTGCACAGCTTGGTGAACCCCTCCCCAATCCTCAATTCTGAAAAACCCATCCTCTCTGGAATGATCTTTTAGTACTCAATCATGTTACTGACCTGTTGTCAATTGATTTAAGTAGTTGTGTGATATTCCACCAGGTTTTAGTTTTTTAGCATTACACAACTTTTTCAGTCTTTTGTTACCTCTTTCCCAGCTTTTTTTAAACGTGTTGCTGGCATCAGGGGCAATAATGCATTGTATATAAGATTCTCTCATTGACTCAAATTCAAACAGCTGCAAACACTGGTCGATGATATTGTAACTGGCTAGCAAACGTCAGCTAACCGCTAGCTAACATAAAGTGTGACCTGTAATTCAATGCAGTGAAAATGAAGCCTGGTGAAAGTTATAAATGTGTTTTATTGTTCTGAGTGGTCGAAGTAAAGAAATGTCTAACATCTCCTGTTTGAACTACTTACTGAAATCCAACCACCAACGACCTACTCTGTCAGATTCCCACCCATTCACACTGTACCTGTACGATGTACCACTGCTGAGGGCTACATTAACATTTAGGTAATTTAGCAGACTTATATGCAAAGACAGTGTGTGTGTTCAGAACCTTCCTTTCTCAACATTGTGGGTGGTCTTATTGTACTGGCTGTTTAGTCGGTGTTGGCTGGTCTGTCCTGCAAAATACTTATCCCTGGACAAACTAGTCTTGGCTTATGCCCCATAATATCTGTCTATACATGCTGTTTAAACCTTTCAGGTCAAACATTTCTTGGCTATTTTTCAAAGAAGCTTCTCTGACCGCTGGTGTGGTCTTTGCGTAAACCCGCATGGTCTAACATCTGATTTAAAAGTCTGGTTCAACAACCATGGTCTAACATCTGATTTAAAAGTCTGGTTCAACAACCATGGTCTAATATCTGATTTAAAAGTATGGTTCAACAACCATGGTCTAACATCTGATTTAAAAGTCTGGTTCAACAACCATGGTCTAACATCTGATTTAAAAGTCTGGTTCAACAACCATGGTCTAACATCTGATTTAAAAGTCTGGTTCAACAACCATGGTCTAATATCTGATTTAAAAGTCTGGTTCAACAACCATGGTTTAACATCAGCTTAAAATGTCTGGTTTAACCACCATTGTCTAATATCTGCTTTAAAAATCTGGTTTAACAGGTACTCTATGATGTTTTTCTACATTAACAAGTAGGTAGGCTGACTTCCAAATCTCCTAATTAACAAGCATAGAATTTCCTCTGAGCTTTCTGACATGTTGAGCTTCAACACAACAACAAAGTACACTGGCAGAGATGGATTTTGCTCATTTGCCTAGTGCTTCTCTCTCTGACAGCTTAGTCAGCTAAACTTTTTTCTAACACTTACTAATCAGTAAACATGTAAAAAGAAAACATAAATCAGAACATATTTATGATGGCAAAGATGTTCTGATTTATTTCGTTTAGGATGAAAAAAAAAATGCAATTGAAACCAGTAGCCATAAGTGCATAGAGTATCAGAGATTCAGTTGTAATGAACATGTTGGAGTGCTGGGCCATTTCATGACGTGACATTCCTTGCAGAAAGCCAATCCAACAACAATTTTCAGAATTCAGATTTTATTTAACAACACCAAAAAAGGATGGAGGTATGACTCGAACTTGCTCTGGGATGTTTGATATGTTTACTTCTGCATGTCAATGTGTTATGTGTGGTACATTGTGGTCTTGTCCAACACAGGTGTCAACTCATCTTAGATGTTAACGTGCTATGCAAGGACATACACTGTTCCCATGGTAACTAACCGGCTGACTCACTCGGTGTCGGAGGAGCGCGCTACTAACGCATGTTGTGATCATCATAATCAGCGTTGTTATTGTCTTCATCAGACAACCACTTCCCTAAATATAAATACAGAGCGGTCAGCAGGTTGGAAAATAAAGCCCCACCCCCTAAACTGCTGTCCTGTCAGTTGCTTTGGTATAAAGCTGAATGTTTTACAGACAGGGCAAAAGAATCCACTGCACCTTTTTCTTTCCTTTCCAAAAACAGTTGAAAAGGAACATTTTGAGTGAGGAACAGAAGGGTTACATTCGCAGTGGTTTCTTACTTTTTCCCCTTCTGTTCCTCACTCAAAAAATGTTTTACAAAGCTGTATATATAGTTGATTTTATAATCATGGATGTAAAGGTCTTACATGAATCACCACTAGGGCCTTTAAGCAGAGGAAGATCAAGAGGGGTCCTGTTATGGTTGCAGCTGTAAACAAATCAACGCCACTGTAGTTTCCCTCATACATTACAGCACATACAGCTCTGGAAGAAATTAAGAGACCACTCATAATTTTTCTTAAATCAGCATCTCTACATGTATGGCAGCCATTCCATTCCAGTGTCTGTTAAATTCCAACACAGGCACACCTCATTTTACTTAATGAGGTACTGATTAGGTGATTACCTGAACCAAATCTAATTTAATGAGGAAAAGTATAAAAACCACTGCTGTGGTCATCACCATCCTCTTGCAATAGGACCAGCTGGATGGAAAAAACTGTGCAAGTAGTACCTCAAAGGTAATTTGAATAAAATAATAACTATTCAGCATGAAAAAAGAGTTGAAAGGAAAAGAATGAGGAAAAGAAGGGTTTCATTCTGGCTTTACTGGCAGACGGATGCAGTGAGCGTCAGGTTGCTTCAATCCTGAAAATGTCAAAGCGATTCATATGAAAAAAAGCCCTTCATCAATGAGAAGCAAAGAAGAGCCAGGCTGACATTAGCAAAAGACCATAAGGATTGGGCCATAGAGGAATGGAGTAACATTTTCAGCTTCGCCCAACACCCGGTCGTCTAATGGTTAGACGACAGTGGGTGTCTCTCATTTGGTGGAGGATCGGTGATGATCTGGGGATGCTTCAGCAAGGCTGGAATCGGGCAAATTGGTCTTTCTGAAGGACACCTGCTTCCTTCTGGTGTGACAATGTTCCCCAACTCTGAGAGTTGTTTTTTCCAATGCTCCATGTCACACAGCCAGGTCAATCAAGATGTGGATGGAGGACCATGAGATCAAGACCCTGTCATGGCCAATCTCCAGACCTGAACCCCATTGAAAACTTCTGGAATTTGATCAAGAGGAAGATGGATGGTCACAAGCCATCAAACAAAGCTCAGCTACTTGAATTTTTGTGCCAGGAGTGGCATAAAGTCACCCAACAGCAATGTGACAGACTGGTGCATGTCAAGACACATGAACGCTGTGATAAAAATCAGGGTTATTCCACCAAATATTGATTTCTGAACTCTTCCTAAGTCATGACGTTAGTATTTTGTTGTTGAAAAATGAATATGAATTTGTGTTCTTTGCATTATTATTTGCAGATTTGTTTAGGTTATTTTGATCAGTTGTTATTTTCTACGTATACATACTGTAAATGACAATATTTTAATTTGGAATTTTTGAGTAAAGTTGTCTGTAGTTTATAGAATAAAACAAAACTGTTCATTTTACTCAAACACATACCTATGAATAGTAAAACCAGAGAAACTGATCATTTTGCATTGGTCTCTTAATTTCTTCCAGAGCTATATTTTGACTCACCATTTCAATTATCTCAATCATGAACTGTAATCGTTTCTTTTCCATATTTCAGAGACTTGACACAGAGACTTGACACAGAGACTTGACGCAGGGACTTGAGACAGAGTCTTGGCGCAGAGACTTGGTACAGTCTTGAGACAGTCTTGAGACAGACTTGAGACAACGTCTTGTACCTTTCCACTCCGGCTGCACCATGACTCCACTCTGGCCCCCAGCTCACTTCTATCTTACCCCGGCACCACCCTAGCCTATCAAATTTTGCCCCCAAAAGGCTAGGGCCGGCACTGTATGAATGACAAATGGCGCTTTTCCACTGCATGGTACCGACTCGACTCTACTCGCCTCGCCTCGACTCCACTCACTTTGGGAGATTTTCCACGCCACTCGAATGGACACTCAGTCTCATTTTATTTCCTCTCTGGAGTGAAGAACTTTTCTGTCGTGTCTCCGAGGTAATAGAGACAACAGAAGCCATGGTTGAAATGTGTGTACTCTGGGCTGCAAAACTGGTCCCTAATGGACACTCAGTTGAATGTGATCTTTGTGGGGAGAGAGGCTGTTTTGAAGTGGCTCCATGGCAGCAGGGGAGCAGAACTCTCACCCTGTAGCCACTCACAGCTGGAGGCTCTGATGAGTGCAATTATTTTCCGATCTGCCACCCTAATTGAAATGGGGGGGCATTAACACAGCACCAATCACTTCTATTTGTCAGTTGTCTTGACGGTTGGGACTACAGCACATCTGGTAAGGCATGAATGGACGGATTTGACTAAAAACACCCAGAAAGATCTGAAAAGCCTCTCTATCTACGGGAGTCTATTCTTAAGGCAGTCGATGGAATGTCTATTCGTGTGGTAGCCAATACAGGAAGTATGGAAACGGCTTTGTAGCCTGCCTACAGGATAGATATGTATAGACGGCCCTCTCATCTCCTGAGAGCCAATGCCCAGCAAGGTCTACTCTCAGCATGGTCAACTCCAAAGACAATCCAGGGGCTGGTGGCCTCTTAATTAGGGAGGATGGGCTCATATTAATTCCCAAAAGGAATTATTGGAGTGGTTTCTAAAAACTCACTCACTGAGTGTGTGTTCTCTGTGTTCACATCCCAAATGGTACCCTATTGCCAGTGCACTACGTAGTCCACTGAAATAGGGGATAGGGCAATAACTGGGATGAAACAATGCTCCATCCAGAATGAATGAGTCAGCCACTGGGCTAAACATCCATCAAGCATTCAGCCATGACACAATGAACAAACAAAGAAAAAGTGTTAAAGGCGAGCTGGTACAACAAGGTAGTGGGTTCTTGGTATTAGAGCTGTTAAACCATCTCCAATCAGACTCTCTAGCAGTTTGTGGTAACCCTACTTTTCACCAGATATAACACTGTTTGTCTGGCAACTGGTTTTACATGCCCCCCATACTCTGGTAACTGAGATCTGGATCTGTTAAGGCTAACTGAATTAGGACGGTTGTTTTTATGTCATAATGAATACAAGGTGGAGCTTTCAGCCACACTCTGAAAAGTGGAGCACTGAGAAGTATGTGACAGGGTGGGAGATTTGAAGATAAGGACATGTGTCCTCCAGTGTGCATCAGGTCAAGCCTTTCCTCATCACACTGCTTGTTCTACCTGGACACTGCTTGTTCTTCTAGCACACCTCCATCCACCCAAAACCTCTGCCTTGACACCTCCATCCACCCAAAACCTCTGCCTTGACACCTCCATCCACCCAAAACCTCTGCCTTGACAAAAGCAAGGCTTGCAAATTGGCGTTATAAGGTTAAATCTAAGATAGAGGGGACAGGGGAGGTGACGACGACATTGCCGTCTGTAAATTTGACACATGAAGACATCAACTCTGTATCTGACTCAATAAGGCTTACATAATCCCATGTGATGTAGACATAATTGCCTTTAAGTCCATGCAGAAATAAGTCTTCATACACACAAGTGAAACTTTATTCATACCTGCGTATTTGATAATTTACCATTGAAAATGGCTGACTTGTCAAGTCAGTTCAGATGCCAAGACTTTTGCACAGTATTGTCTATTGACAATCCCTTTCACTACAAAAGGTATACTTAAATAACCAGCTAACCGACCTAATAGCGTATTTCATAACATATAAAGTAGATGTGTAACCAGATGCTCTTTCTAAAGAGTTCGGGTTTTTATTTATTTTCTCTATTGATTTTTGGTTAACCAATAACCACATATAATTAAAAGTAAATTGTAAGTATATTGTGTATTGTATATTGTGTTAAGAGTATATTGTATATTAATTATTGCCATAGAAATATTGGCAGATGTTATTTCATCGCTATGTCTCAAAGACTAATTTGGTTGTTATTAGGTTAGCAAATCTAGCATTGCTCTTTTTGGGTGGGCGAGTCACGACCTCTTCCTTTTGTAGCACTCTAGTGCTGTTTGTGCTGTTCTCTCTTGTGTCTACCTCCCTCTGTATCTCTCTCAGGTGTGACGCATTCTCAGTTTTGAACTATCCTTGGAGAATGGCTGGGTTAGATACCTAAGTGTTTACATACTCCTGCAGATAACCCTTTATATACGGTACAGTAGGTTAGAAACGAGTGGCTGTGCCCTTGTTTGTTGTAGCAGTTATGATAGTTGTATACAGTTTAACTTATGACCAGCATCATTCATTTTCTTTTACAGACTTGTCTTTGACAGACCTCTCGCCCAGCAGTTCTCCTAACCTGAAACCTTAAGCCACTCTTTGTTGTTTGTTCCCCTTGTTGTTGTTTATTTATGTATATATATATTTTTACTACTGTGAGTTTTGCCAGTTACTGTGATCTCCCCCATATGTTTTCCAGCCCCAGTGTGTTTATGTGCAGGCAGCTGTGTTCTTCTCCACTGGACGCATAGGAGGTAACATACTTGGATATTTTTACTTTGACTGGGAAACACAAGATTCAGAAGGTCTTTGTTGGTCTAAATCTCACTCAGCCAATCACTAAGCCAACATGACTTAACCTAAGGCAGTCTACAAAGTCACTGTTGGCTGATTGTGTTTTTGATGATCTCCCACAGGTCTCAGCTATATCGGAGGGCCAAACCTCATATCACTATAATTTGAGGTTTGGCCCTTAGAAGATCTTTAAGCCAGACCCCATTTCTGCCATCCCAAAAGGAGTGCTTGATCATTTCACTAGTGTTTTTCTGCAGATAGGCATGCTCCATTTACAAGAGTTAGGGTGAAGAACAGATCCAACCCCTGGTTCTATGTAGTTAATAAAATACACTCACCTAAAGGATTATTAGGAACACCTGTTCAATTTCTCATTAATGCAATTATCTAATCAACCAATCACATGGTAGTTGCTTCAATGCATTTAGGGGTGTGGTCCTGGTCAAGACAATCTCCTGAACTCTAAACTGAATGTCAGAATGGGAAAGAAAGGTGATTTAAGCTATTTTGAGCGTGGCATGGTTGTTGGTGCCAGACGGGCCGGTCTGAGTATTTCACAATCTGCTCAGTTACTGGGATTTTCATGCACAACCATTTCTACGGTTTACAAAGAATGGTGTGAAAAGGGAAAAACATCCAGTGTGCGGCAGACCTGTGGGCGAAAATGCCTTGTTGATGCTAGAGGTCAGAGGAGAATGGGCAGACTGATTCAAGCTGATAGAAGAGCAACTTTGACTGAAATAACCACTCGTTACAACCGAGGTATGCAGCAAAGCATTTGTGAAGCCACAACACGCACAACCTTGAGGCGGATGGGCTACAACAGCAGAAGACCCCACCGGGTACCACTCATCTCCACTACAAATAGGGAAAAGAGGCTACAATTTGCACAAGCTCACCAAAATTGGACAGTTGAAGACTGGAAGAATGTTGCCTGGTCTGATGAGTCTCAATTTCATGGATCCATCATGCCTTGTTACCACTGTGCAGGCTGGTGGTGGTGGTATAATTGTGTGGGGGATGTTCTCTTGGCACACTTTAGGCCCCTTAGTGCCAATTGGGCATCGTTTAAATGCCATGGCCTACCTGAGCATTGTTTCTGACCATGTCCATCCCTTTATGACCACCATGTACCCATCCTCTGATGGCTACTTCCAGCAGGATAATGCACCATGTCACAAAGCTTGAATCATTTCAAATTGGTTTCTTGAACATGACAATGAGTTCACTGTACTGAAATGGCCCCCACAGTCACCAGATCTCAACCCAATAGAGCATCTTTGGGATGTGGAGCGAACGGGAGCTTCGTGCCCTGGATGTGCATCCCACAAATCTCCATCAACTGCAAGATGCTATCCTATCAATATGGGCCAACATTTCTAAACAATGCTTTCAGCACCTTGTTGAATCAATGCCACGTAGAATTAAGGCAGTTCTGAATGCAAAAGGGGGTCAAACACAGTATTAGTATGGTGTTCCTAATAATCCTTTAGGTGAGTGTATATCAATGGCTAAGCCTAGAAAAACAAGATCTGACTGGAAGAGATTTAAATGACTGAGAAACGTATTAAGCTTGTTGAAAAGGCAGAACCTAAATGCAATGTAATCCCACTGTCTGACTGTGAAGTAATACGGCCAATCCAGTAATCCGACAGTATTAAAAACCCTGAAGAACATGTCCTCCATCTTGTTGCCTAAACGGATCGTTTTGGACTTGTTTTGGGTCCCTTATGGATACAAATGCAATTGTTGATTACTTCAATCACCGCTTTCTATTTGAGAAGCTTCTGCATTTTCATGAGCAGTAGTAGTCTGTGCTGAGTGGAAGGGCCAGAGGCCTGGAATGGATTATTCCCTATAAAGTGCTCTCCTTTGACCAAGGTATCGCAAAGTAGTACACAACAGGAAATAAGATTCCATTTGATGCAAGCAATGACTCAACAGTTGGTTTGACTGGTTTATATTCTAATTATATAATACTCTTTATTGTTTATAGCTGCTGGGGATGAGTTCATGTTTGTTGTTAGGGCTGGCTCAGGGCTGCAAGAAATAGACTGCTATTAACTGGCTGAGATACTGAGAACACAAAACATAGCTCATCTCGTTTACAGGTAAATATTAAAGAAAAAATGTCCTTGATTCCACACCCTGAAAGGACTTCAGCCAATGGGTATTAAAAATCAATGGAAGTAATTAGAGTATAAGCAAGTAATAAAATATCTTAAATTCATCTTAAACTTCGAATTAGGTTTGTTTCTTGAACAGGAAAATAAACCTAACTTCTTCATGTGAAACAATGTTCAGAATAGGAAATAATCACGTCCTATACTTATAAGCCTGTAAAAGGATATACAACCCATTAGGATACTGACAATTCTAAAACATCTGAGGAACTCACATCTCTTATTTCCATTTTCCAAAATTGGTCTATTTTATTCAGGAAAAATGTGACATTCTAAATCCATTTTAAAACGTACCCGACACCTTAATGCATTAGACATTAAGAAGGTACAGTGTGATGTAACCACTTGTCTGCTTCCACCAACGTGTACAGACAGCAAACACATGACGCCAGCTCCTTCGGGTTTGTTCTGGACCTAATAGCGAATGCGCTACATAGCAGTGCTCACTTGGATGACTTCCTCGTTCCTCATATCCTCTCCAGCTAAATATAACAGACTGTGACGAAAAAAATGCAAAAAACTGAATGGTTTAATGCAACACAGTGACTATAGTTAAGTGCTATGACCATAGCCAACTAACTAGCACAGTACCCCAGCAACCAACTAGCTATACATGCAGTAAACTAGCTACCTTAATACCCTATTAGCTAGTTATCATAACTAACTCACTAGCCTACAGTACTACACGGACAGATAGCTAGCTAGTCAGCTTCTTTATTAAATGGAGCTGACGAATTAACTCTACATTAACACAAACCAGCTTTAGGAAGAGTGGATATATGTTCAGCCAATCTCTGTTATGTCACAGGCCTAGGGGTGCAATGGAAATCTAACTAAAAGGTTGCAAGTTCAATTCACAAGTGAGGTTGTGTCCCAAGCAAACAGAATACTCTCCTACTATATAACCATTTTGTTGAAAGCATTGTCACACCAAGTTCTGATGTGCCCGACATATCTATGGGTGTTATGTGCTTGTGTGTTGGGGATCAACTAATGCATCATATGACAAATGGGGGTCGAAGATAGCATAGTGGTTAGAACATCAAATTGATAGACAAATGGGGGTCTGAGACTGTGTAGAGGTTAGAGCGTCATATTGAAAGACATGTTATCATAGCACATTTGGGCCGGATCAATACTTTTCCCTGTTAAGATGAGCAGTGGGCCAATAAATACAGGTTAGCAGTGTCTATTAGAATCCTGTTCAGCTGCACAACCAGCTAGACAAGGACAGGGATGACCAGCTAAGCTGTGGACTGTGACTTTGGGCAGGGTCTGCTAGGAGTTGTCCTACAAAAGTGTTCCAAGGACTCATGTCCTCCTGACTCCCCTGGGTCTGAGCTAGAAGACAGTCCTCCCCTGGGTTTGACCTGGTGGAGAGTCCTCCCCTAGGTTTGACCTGGCGGAGAGTCCTCCCCTGGGTTTGACCTGGCGGAGAGTCCTCCCCTGGGTTTGACCTGGCGGAGAGTCCTCCCCTGTGTTTGACCTGGCGGAGAGTCCTCCCCTGTGTTTGACCTGGCGGAGATTCCTCCCCTGTGTTTGACCTGGCGGAGAGTCCTCCCCTGTGTTTGACCTGGCGGAGATTCCTCCCCTGGGTTTGACCTGGCGGAGAGTCCTCCCCTGGGTTTGACCTGGCGGAGAGTCCTCCCCTGTGTTTGACCTGGCGGAGAGTCCTCCCCTGGGTTTGACCTGGCGGAGAGTCCTCCCTGCAGAATGCATGAGCCCCAGACCACACTTAATCAGATGATCATACTGAAGTGATGAGTCCTTAACTGTTAATCCTTAATGGTTGTGACTGACTTTGTGACTCTCATGGAGCAGTAGATCATTCCACAAGCAAATGAGCTCTATGGGTGAAACCCTTTCCTCCGGCTGTTTGTTTAGAAATTCGAAGTATAGTAAGGAGGCCTGGGTCTGATCGGTGGTATGGAGGGCAGGACCAATTCAGAGAGACAAGCAGTACCAATTCCATGTAATGCTTTGTAGGTTAACAGTAACTGTTAACAGGCAGTCAGTGTAGCGAGGCTAGTTCTGGACTAATGCGATCCACCTTTTTTGTAGTTAAGATTCAAACAGCTGTATATAGCACCAAGTGAAATTAATTTAGTGTCCTATCAGGGCAGTTTCTAATGTTGAAGTAAAAAAAAGCATGGATTGTGTTTTCTGCCTAATATCTTGAAAAGACGTTTCACATGTTTTAGTAAAGTTTGACAGTTGTAGAACAACTGCTCTTGAAATGCGTTTTCTATGTTCATCAAAAGAGAAATCAGGGTCCAGAATATGTATTCTGGGAGATGACTTAACAATCGTCATGGTTCATTGTGCGATCTGACAGAACAGAAAGGTTGCTAAATCAAATCCGACAGCCACCAACGATGTTTAGTCCGTTTACTATCCCTGAGCAGGGCAGTTAACCTGAAAATGTCCATTCAGAGGGGATGGTGTAAAAGTCATATTTCAAGAAGACCTTGATGACTGAATCAGTGAATATATTCTGATCTCACATGTTCATTAACAATTAAAGCTGGTTCTAATGTCTCTTCGATTTGTTACGCATCGATTTCACTTTTCTGTCTTCTTTTGTGTCAGTCTTCTCGGCTTATCAAAAAGGTTGTAATGGAATTTCTCCTGGTCAGGGTCTTATGCTTTCACTGCTGTTATGTATTCAATTAAAGTAAGCTTTGTCACATAACACTGGCTTTTTTCAAGAGTTTCAAATTTATTTTCTTTGATGTCTCTAGCACTTTTTTCAGTCATGTGCCGATCTGTTCTTCTACATTTAAGTCCCATGCCTCCCCCACATAAAACTTTGTAACATCAGGCCCTTGGAAAGTGACTAGCCTTCTCTTGCTCTGTCCACACTCTCAGTGTGTTCTTAGAGAATGAAATCTTTGCATTACTCATTTGAGATCTTTTGGATCAAGGCCTATTCTCAGTCTTCCATTGTTTCCGGCCACAATGACAAGAGAACCCACCCACTCAGTTGGACCATCCATTTTCTGAACCACATTCTCTTTCTCCATTCTATCAACTACTCCTTAAGCTGGACACGAAGGCTGAACGTCACTTTCCAAGATGGATAAATGACTGGCACTATAATTGTTCTTTCCAGATAGTGGGTTTACCCAAAAGACACAACAGAGATTCCAAAGACACAATGGAGTCATTGAACTCGACCAGTTTTCCTCTGTCTGAGTTTCCACAACAATTAATCTTTTTTCGCCAGGTTCAGTCTGTCAGCACAGCCTGCGCACATCCTTGGGTACGGCTATGAATGGCCATGTGTGCATCCTCCAGCAATACCTGTCCCTTTAATTGGAATCTCAGCACCTGCATATTCTGTTTCTTTCAAATAATCTCCATGCAATTTCGGCCTAGGGCATAGGCCTTCAACACCATTGATATGACTTTCTGAAAAAATATGAAAATATTTCCTTGCCTACCTGGAAATGAATTCAGATAGGCAAGGAAATAGGACATTTTTACTCAGTTGTTTCTAAAGTTCTAAGAGGAAAGAGGGAGAAAGAGGAGGGTTTGATAGAAAGGTGAGGCAAATAACACATATGGGAGGAGGAGGTTGTTAGGCCTATTGTGGTGTGTGATAGAATGTAGGGTGCCACAAACAACTGTGCCCTTAAAAATGACTCTCACCATCTTTGACTTGGTGTGGTCTGCCAACTCTGAGATTACTTCAACAATCTAATTTTCCCCTTGAGGCACCAGGGCCTAAAACATATTGGCGTGACATTTTGACAAACTACCTTCTGAGTTTTCAGCAAATCTTTTTTTCTGTTTTTGTGTCTCTTCCACACCAACACATTCACAATTTTGGACCATGATCAAAAAAAAAGTTCATTACTGAATCCAGCTAGGTTTTGAACCAAGCACTTCAGGTAGTGGAAGCAAAGAGGTTACCTACTGAGCTACCTGGGAAATGCCTAACTGACCAACAATATTTGACACCTATAAAGAATACATAGGGGACACGAAATATGGCAGGCGCTACATGCCACCTCTGGGCCAAATTCTACAGAACAACAACATTAACTACCACAGCTATGCCGACGATACCCAAATATATATGGCTCTCGAAATGTATGACAACAGCTCAATAAAAACCTGGATGAACCAAAATTATCTACAATTAAACCAAGATAGATTATTGTGTTTGGCAACAAAAATAAAATAACTAGTATTAGTAAAGAGCAGGATTCTCGGGCCTTAAAATCCAGGGACCAAGTGTGTAATCTTGGTGTTCTGGTAGACTCAGATCTCACATTTAACAGTCATGTCAAAGTGGTCACCAAAACAGCATTATATCATCTTAAAAATATAGCCAGAATCAAGTGCTTGGTGCCCCAAAAAGACCAAGAGAAGCTCATCCATGCTTTTATCTCTAGTAGGGTTGACTACTATAATGGCCTTTTAACTGGACTCCCCTAAAAGCTCAGAACTTACCTACTGAGCCATCCAGGAAGCAAGAAACACACAGGCACTTTTTGCTGCCTGCCATATTTTTTTGTCCCAGTCAGTCAACAGTTTTTTTCAGAAAATCTGTTGTGATGTATCCTGACACATCCTCACCAACACTTTCAACAGGTTAAACAGGTTTGTGTTAGAGTAGCTCATTTAATAGAAATAAAAAGAGACAGTAATTCTGTCAAACACAAGGTATGATATTGCCCACACATTCATGGAAAGGGATTTGACAAAATTAAGTAAATTGAAAGCATCTCCTCAGGGAGTCAAACTGACAACCAATTACTTTTGGTTCCTTGAAAAAGAGGGGGCTACATTTAACAATTTGGGAGACTGCATTTTAAGCTCAAATTCATTATTTTGCTTTAACATGAATATATTTTGGTTAACAGCCAATATAAAAAAACCTGTGTCAGTTTTGAGCTGAGCTTTTAGCCATGTGGAATTACTTAAGGATTTGCCATCCATCCTGTTTGTGAGAACAGAAAACCTTATTGATGATAAGATATCTATTTGAGGTATTCGTTTTGTCCCAAATGATGCCCTATTTTTCCATTTAGTGCATTAATATGGAACTAACCCTTATGCGCTGTGTTGGGAATAGCGTGCAGTTTGGAGAGTAGTGTCATAAATGAAAACCTCAATACACATTGAGGTAGCTTTCTCAAACAAACAATTTCAGCATGTAATATTCGCCTTGACTTAGGAAGAAAAGCATGACATTTATTTCTGTTCAAATCCTTCGACACAAATCCTCCATCCCTCAATTCCTTCCTAATAGCAGATTAAAACATGACATGGGTAACTCAATATATGGTTGTAAAATGCAATAGTTTTGATGCATTCATTTACAGGGACTGTATTTCAAGCTAAAGGGGATTCTACCAAGGATATCCTTAGGGTTGTTAACACAGAGGTGTGATAACAAAGAGAGGGAAACAGAGGGAGGGAAACTTAAAATCTGATCGGTGATTTTAACAATTTTTACATTACCTATCAGCCAAAGACCGGCGTTTCTGTTATTTTGTGCAGAAAATAATAATTTACACAATTTTATTGTTTATGTATAAAACATTGTTTCCCAGTCTGTTTTCAGGCAATTCAAAACTTTAGCTTTTTTCCTTGAAATTGCTGCCTTTTTTCCCTCACTCTTAACTTGTGTACCAAAATGGAAAAAGAAACACCTTTTATATGAAATGATGTGTCCCTTATTCAAGACCTCTGCATTCGTATATGAATTGAGGCTTATTATGTTCCCTACCAGCCACTTCCCTGAAGGTTTTAAACCCGCTGTTATGCTTTACTTTTTGATGTTGCTTTGAAAGAGTAATTTCTAAAGACTATTGTTAGGTTCATATTTCAATCATTTATGTCTGTCCTTTAATCCAAGGTGAAACCTGTTGGGTGAACAGACCTTTCATGTGCATGTTGAAGCCATTCCGTCCTTACAATAACTATTTTATAAAGAAGTATTGAATCCTCAAGTAACAGTGTAAAAGTATGTTAGCCGACTCAAAGCCGAGGACAGTGGGTCTTACCCCCGTAGCAGACTGGCAGTTGGAGGCAGTTTGTCAGTGGAGGCAGTTTGTCAGTGGAGGCAGTTTGTCAGTGGAGGCAGTTTGTCAGTGGAGGCAGTTTGTCAGTGGAGGCAGTTTGTCAGTGGAGGCAGCTAAACTGTTAGCAGCAGCCATTGACGTCATTGACGACATCATCGACGACCTCACACGCATGTTTACCTGACACAAGCCCGGAGAAAGGGCACCGCACAACCGGGCCACCCGATACTCCCTGTTCCTGTTTCCAAAACTGGACTGGCATTCCAAATGGCACCCGGTCACCTACCTAGAGCACCGTTCTGGCCCAGGCCCTGATCTGAAATTAGTGTGCCGTATAGGGCGTAGTGTGCCAATTGAGACGTGGTTTAGGGGGTTGTGGCTTACATAAACAACGCAGGGGTATTCGTCCGTATGAACGACTCCTACATTAAATACATAAACCTTGAACTCACAATAACATGGCGGCATACAATAGCCAGGCTACCCAGTAGCTGACACAGAGATAAACATTATTAAACCATTCACATCCGGGGATGGCCCGGGGCCAGGAATACAAGCCTGTTGTCTTTAAAAATCCCCATAGCCTGTGATCCAAGGCAATATGGAGCTCATGTGGGAGCCATTGATATGCAGGGAATGTTCCGTTTTTTGCCCTCTGTTGCATTTTTAACAATACATCCCTCTTTCCTACAATTTAAGCAAATTTTGTTATCAGTAAATTCATCTGTGCTACATTTTGTTAACTGAAAATGTTTACCAAAACATCCATCCATGCTCGTGCTCCACACTTTGTGTTGACGATGAATTACCACATTGACAACCTTTTGCTCATGTACTGTTTATATACGTTCGTTACATCATAAAATCAACTCACAGTAGCATACGAATGACAGAAATATCCCACAATCTCAAAGTACAATATTTATGCAGATGCGAAAACATATTTTTATGATGACAGACAAGTAGCACTTAATGGCACTGAATGTAGTAGCACTTTCAGGAGACTTCCCCAAATTAAGGCTTTATCCCAAAAGGCAGCCTGTAACCTGTATAGTTCACTGCTGCTCACCATAGTCTTATTACAACTTGTGCACTATATTGGGTATCTAGGAATTGTGTGCCGCATGAAAATATTACATTTAAATAAAAGCTTTGATGAATACAGGCATTAGTTAAAATCTCACATTGATTAAATTAAAAAAATCTATTTTGTCTGAGTCAGAAGTAAAGGCCAGGTAGACCAAAGTAATGAATACAGTTCAGGCAATCAGTGTGTTATACTGTATTTCGCTGGTTCAAATCTGTGTGTTCGGGAATATTTCACTGGCAGTGGTTAGAATGACTGTCCGAACCTGACATTCAATAGACAAGTGTATGAAATCCAATCAAAGAACGACCCAGTTCTGCGACAACAGAGATACAACAGAGACTATCCTGTTTATTCATCTCAGGATTGTATCTCTCAGGGCTGTTCAGATTCTATTTTCATCCATTGTCTTCATCCCTTCAGGATTCCACTGATATTTCTTAGCTATATCTGAAGAAAGATTGATTTATAGCGGCAGCAACTATTACACTTCAAACAGCAATATACAATAAATCAATATACAATGGTTTTGGCTCAGTTTGACAACTGGATGTATGACCTACGGATATGGTGATATGATGATATGATGATATGATGATATGATGCGGTGTCATTTGGGAAGGTTTTATACAGCACATTGTGTGATCAGATATTCACGCCCTCTCTAGCAGGCATGGATGATTCAGCAAAAGTGGACATACTCTCTCCTTCGACTGCCTTTAAGATTTGTTGCAGAAACCGAGAATGTGCACTCTGCCACAGATTTTAAACAGGTGTAATGCCAAGTTTGCTGATTTACTACAGTTATGAATTGCTTACAAGCGTAATTCATTGTGAATATGAATGTGATATGTCTATACAGTGTATATATATCTATATTCGGGTGCTTCGGATCCTGAATGCTGATTGGCGGATAGCCGTTGTATCTCAGACCATATAACTTGGGTATGACATCACATCACTTTCTACTGCTCTAATTGCATTGGTATCTCGTTTCTAGAAGTAATAAGGCATCTCTGCGGTTTGTGATATGGTAAAATTATACCACGGCTAATCGCTATGCCAAAGAACAGCTCTTTGCCGTGATATATTGGCAACGTACCACAACCCCCTGTGCCTTATTCCTCAAATAAGCATGATTTATTGGCTGATCCTGCCTAAACGACTGGATTATCCATAGGGATCAGCCAATGAGGTTAGAAGAACCACCCAGTTACAACATGAAAAAGGCAGATGCCTTAAACGGCGATGTCCATACTGCTGTTATGTCCTCTAACCACCTCGGTGGTGGTGGCTCTCAATGGCATGTATAAGCTTCTATCCTTCTCTATGGCCCCGGTTGGTTCCAAGGTCCAATACCCATAGAAGCCAGCAGACTTGGCAGCCTATGACTGCTATTGAGAAGTATGAACAGAGTCAATCATGTGTCCATTCATCTGTTTTTGTCCTTCAAAAGTTAAATGCATCCAAACAAGTTCCACATTTAATTATACGTAGGACCAATTTGTGCTTCTCCTATGAGATGGTATTCAGCTTTGTCTGTCTTAAATCACCAGATGAGTCACACTGTAAAAGCAGACAAACACACACTGACCCAATTTGTCACCCAAAGCCAGCAGTTAATGACAAAAGCTGACTGTATTTTTTTGTTTGAAATCCCATATACCTGCCTACTCCCAGAGCCAGTTCATTTCTGTCCGGTCTTCTTTGTGCCTCTCTAAGCTCAGATACCGAGTGTGTGTGTGTGTTTACGTGTGTGTGGATGGTCAGACATGAGTCTTATAGGTTGCATTTCGTCAGATATTGGTTGTAATAGAGTGCGTGTGAGTGGTTGAGAAGTTGTCCACGCGTATTCGCACCACCTTCTCCTGAGGGGGTGGTGGGTAGAGAAGTCGACAGCTGAACACCTGGCGACACGCCTTGCGAAAGTTCTCCGACAGGAAGGCGTACAGGATGGGGTTGACACAGGAATTCCCGTACGCCAGGCAGTGGGAGACGATCCGGAACGCGAAGGAGGCATCGTTGAGCGGGAACACGCCAAACTCCACCCACATGGCGATGATGTGATGTGGCATCCAGCAGATCAGGAAAGCAGCGACCACCAGCAGGACAGTTTGGGCAGTCTGGGGAGCGGAGAGCAGGAACGAAGGAAAGGTGTACACGCAGAGACAGAACCAGTCAGAGATGGACAGAAAGATAGAAATTGAATGACAGACAGACCAACACAGACAGCCAGATAAACACAGACAGATAGAAAAGACATGAAAATTGAAAGAAAAGTAGAGATTGAAAAACAGAAAGATACAGACCGACAGATGCAGACAGACAGATGCAGACAGACAGATGCAGACAGACAGACAGAAGGGAGAAGGTCACCCAACATCAATGTGGTAACCTCAGATGAACACCACAGGCCGTTAAAACCAATACATCCTTTATTATACTTGATCAACTTGCTGTGAAGCATGGTCTGATCATGGTCTGAGCATGGTCTGAGCAGTCCGGGACCAGGAGAAAGAGAAAGTAGAGAATGGGAGAGTTTATATGTATATTTAGTTCTTTTATAATTCCTCATGAATAAATAAAAAGTTCAAATTAGCAGTGTAAATCAGTTAACCCTGTGCTCTTGCATACATTTTACAAGCATCAATAAAAGTGTAAATAAACATTGCTGATATGCAAGAGGATTTACATCAGGTCTACTCAAGGGCTGTTATTTTTATTTATTTTTACCCAAAGTTAATGACTCTCACCTGCTAGTTAATGACACTCACCTGCTAATTAATGACACTCATCTGCTAGTTAATGACACTCACCTGCTAATTAATGACACTCATCTGCTAGTTAATGACTCTCACCTGCTAGTTAATAACATTCACCTGCTAATTAATAACACTCATCTGCCAGTTAATGACACTCACCTGCTAGTTAATAACACTCACCCGCGCTAGTTAACAACAATCAACTGCTAGTTAATAACACTCACCTGCGCTAGTTAACAACAATCAACTGCTAGTTAATAACACTCAACTGCTAGATAATAACACTAACCTGCTAGTTAATAATACTCAACTGTGAGTTAATAATACTAACCTGCTAATTAATAACACTCAACAGCTAGTTAATAATACTAACCTGCTAAATAATTACACTCAGTTATTAGTTAATTACACTTAAGTGTTACTTTGTAACAGTAACCTCCTAGTAACTTACAGTCACCTGCTAGTTAATTACAAATCACCTGCTAGTTAATTACATTAATGATAATGTTCAGGACCAGTGATAAATGTGAGACATTTCCCCCCTGAATGTTTTATGAGCTCATATTAAGACTTTAGAAGTAACATCAGCCAGCAATGATACCCAGAAGGTGTTACTGATAAAACCATTCCTCATCAGCCTGTCCGTGCACGTGTGTGTGTGTGTGCTCGTGCGCAAGCGTTTGTGCGTCTGCGTGGGGGCCCGATGTTAGACAAGAGTATGATTACAAAAGAACAGTAACCAAACTTCCATGTCAAATAAATAATAAAAAAGCTGCCAGTGGCAACCACCTAATGAATCCACTGGAGGAGAAATATGCACTGAGTACTGTTTGCTTCACTGCTTTGGGGTTGAAGCCAGTTTTCCTGGTGATAAGTGTTGGTTTAATTGGATGGGAGACGTGCTCCTACAGTTTGGCCAGAAGCTTCCAATCAGGCCACAATACACTCTAAATGTCTGTACGCCCACTCAGCACTCCTCCAGGGACACGCAACGTTAATTTCCCTGCTACGCTAAAACTCCAAGTAGTTTATATAAAACACTCCTTCCAACAGCAAGTTGTTGGTTGAGCTGATTAGGCAAACTGTTTACACGTCCTCGTAGTCTTGCTCAGGCCTGCTTGATTTACATAGAATGTTGCCAAAAAGCATTGATTTTATTGCATTCGAGCTAGATCACATGTTGTCATGTTCAATGTAAATGAGTAATGCTGTGATTCTGCTATTCTTTTTCATTATTCAGTTCATATGCACAGTGTTTTTAATGGTTTAGACAATATTTTCCCCATCAGAAGGCCTAGGGCAACAGCCACGATACATCACTTGGTCTCCACTACACTCCAAGTTTGTCCAAACACAAAATTGAAGTGTCATTAAAAAAAAGTCTACTTGCACTGGAAAATATTTGTAAAATATTTGTTTGATCAATATAGCGTTGGATAATTAACATTAATATCTGCCAGCATGTAGCTATTGACATACCCAAATCATGCAAAAGGTCAGTTCACGCTTAGCAATGATCACGCCATCAACATGATAATTTGAGCAAAGGCAGTCAGCAATCTTTTTTTATTGTTTAACCATTCAGTTGTTTAAAACTCACCAGGTGCATTTGGAACATTGTCTCAAAGCCATTGCTGTAATTATAATGTAAAGAAATAATAGTTTATCAAGGCAAAGCCAAACAAAAGAGAGAGTATAAAGTAAAACCCGCCAAATGACAATGTAAAAAAGGGGGGAAATATTCACTTCCTAAAGCCTAAATATATAAACTTTATGTCAGACCCAGGGGGATCCATTTCACACAAAAAAAACACAAAAAACACACACAGAGTATAACATAAAATACAAAAATACAAAACCTTCCACAATGTTCAGTGTCTGACATACAGACATGTTCGCCAACGGTTCCACAGTCTGGAGGTAAATCTGACAGAACTGCGTACAGGGTTAGCCAGAACAGTAATCTAGTCATTTTCAAGACTCAGATATCCTACACATAAATCTATACATCAAGTTACGTAAAACAGCAGAGCAGGTAGGTACCCCGACACTGACAAACATATGGCTTGCACTGGAGCTTCTTGGGGCTCTCAGCAGCAGCCTCATGCTGTCATTATAAGCCACTATGAGTTTTCTAACGCTGCCTTGCTTATAACGACACCACATGTAGGCAGTATACAAGGGTGTACAATACGCTCTGAATAGTGAGATCTTCACAGATACAGAGCACATGCTAAACCTACGACACAGCATATTCGCTTGAGCATACAGCTTCCGACGCTGCCTATAGATATCCTTATCATCAGACAGGTCATTTGCAATAATATGGCCCAAATATGTAATCTCACTGCACACCCTAAGTGAGTTGACTGTCTGTCTTCTCTACTCCTGAGAATCATGATCTTACTCTTTTTGGCATTGTATTTTCATGTCAAAATCAGCACCACACTGTGTGCATAATCTCAGGAGCTGTTGGAGACCAGCACTATATGGGCTAAAGATGACCAAATCATCTGCATACATAAGGTGATTAATTAGTGAGTCACTAACCCTACAGCCTGTACCACATGCATTTAAAATCAACGACAAATCATTCACGTACACTAAAAGATGTTACTCTTCTTTTGATCAACCCAACCACTGTCATAGGAAGAACGCTATGCTAAGCCGGTGCCTGGCACAAAGTTGGAAACGCGCTGCTGCAGAACAACTGGTCATTATGGTAATCAAGAGTTATCAATGTTCCTCTGTGAAAGTTTGTGGCTTATGTGCAGAATCTGTCCACAGGAGATTAATCGCTTCTTAAAGGCAACCCTGCTGGGCAAATTCCCTGGTAATGATGCCGATTTTTCTCTGGCACAAAGCCGTCCACGGTGCTACAACCCCGCTGTCAGGAAACACAGACCACTCCCCGCCCCGGGTTATAGGCGCTGACGATGACAGTGTAGTTTCAGCCCCTAATGGAGCCACTGGAAAGGGAAGAAGATGGCGGCAGGTTGAGCTGTTAGCCAGCTACAGACTCTTCGTCGCTGTAACTAGTTTCATTTCAACAGGGTTCACACAGCAGGTAAATCATTTTAAAGTGGTTTGTAATCGTTAGAACCTTTTCCCGAAAATATATCCACTCACCTTTGATAAGACCTAAATGAAGTTACTTAATACTTGAGTGTATGAATACATATTAGTGGTCGAATCAAGTCTGAATTGGCCAACATTTTGAAAGTAGCGTTTTTAAACCTTGACCCGGCACAGGAAGTACAGTGAACACAGGACGTGCTTTAATTTCAGTTTGTTCTTCCTTTTCATGTGCTGTTTTCCCTGGATTGATCAGGGTTCAGTTAACTCAAGTGAATGCAAGGATGTGATAAATCGCAGGTATGCACCGTTCTCAACAACTGCCATCACACAAAACCCCTTTTTCACACCTCTGTGAGCAGTGAAGCTATTGTAAACATGTCCTGTGTAGGTCTGATAGCTCATTGGCTATTAGTCAACATCTCAGACATGAATCTGAACAACTGACATGGTCCGATCATTTTTTTTTCCTGGTTCCTGACTTCTGGGGAGATACACTTTTTCACTCATGAACTTTAGATCTCAAAACGTACATACATGACCTTAGATCTCAAAACGTACATACATGACCTTAGATCTCAAAACGTACATACATGACCTTAGATCTCAAAACGTACATACATGACCTTAGATCTCAAAACGTACATACATGGACAAGGATACAGAGAGAGAAAATGAGAGATTCGGAGAAAGAATGAGGGAGTGAAAGAACCTGGAGTGAGTCAGAGCGTGTTTGAGGCACCCCTTCTGTGTATCTGATAACATGGATTCCTGCCAGGGGGAAGAGGGGGTCAGGATGCACCTCAAATGGCTATGAGAGATTAGACTGAACTGTTCCGGAGGAGTGCAATCCAGTTCAATCATACATTTTTTACACTTTTTTTCCTATTTACAGAAAACACAACAAAGCTATGTTTGATGATCTCCCACAAAGACAAGAGAAGCATTGTTTTTCACTATAGGGAAGACTTCAATGAGGCTTCTGACGTCTGCCCCTTCTCAGAAAGAGTGGCCGCCAGCTATCTGCCGGCGTGAGTGTGTGTGTGTTGGTTGTGCATGTGTGTGTGTGTGTATGTCTGTGTGTGTGTATGTGTGATTGTGTTCATGTGTGTGTGTGCATATGCGTGCATGTGTGCGTCTCTGATCCTCCTTTCAAGGTCTGTGTTCTCAGTGTGCTCCCTCAGCTGATAACAAACCACAACACCTCACACATTCACGGCGCTACACTAGAATGCACTCACCGAGTCCACTGTTATGCTTTTCTTACCTCTCTCTGAATGCAGAGTGGGGTGCCTATTCTCCTCAGACGTTAAAACACCGATGGGCCTCCATGTCAATCAGTGTCCGAGAATTACCCGGATAACAGCTTCGGCTAATTTAATCGAATGCAACAGTGAGATGTATTTCCACTGCGCAGGACGCTCAAAACGTTTTGCACAGTAGAATCGTGTTTCTATGGTGAAGGGGTAGTCTCTCTACATTGCTGTGGTGGAAAGATTGTGGACTCATTTGAATCTGTCCCAAGTGCCATCCTATTCCCTTCACTGGGCACTATTTATAACTGGGGCTTGGGTCAAAAGTGATTTATAACAGGAAATGGGTTGCTGTTTGGGAAACCCTCTGTGGGTCATAGGCTTTTAGATTCTGTGTGGATTGGCGTATCAAAAGAACAGGGATGACTTAAATTGTTTTCCACAACAGAGTGACACATATTTCTCCTTTGTCTGTTACACTTTCTGAGTTATGAAAGTGTTTGGGAAAAGTAGATCACTAACCAAATTGCAACAAAAAAACCCAAATCTAACAAAATGTGAAAGAAAATGCATCAAGGCAATGTTTCAGGTACATGGAGGAGGGTGTGTTTCATGTGTCCTGTGACTACACACGCAGGTGTGGACACAAGCACACACAAACAAAATATGTCCACATTTTTCCCTTTACTTCAAATCAATCAATTAATTAATTAATCAATAAAACCAACTACTTATGGAGAACAATTTCTATAGATAAAACAAAAACAGACGAATTGTAATTAAATAAAAGAGTTCAAAAAAGACAACTTGTGAAAGTAGTGTAGCCTGGTCTCTGTACGTTTGCAGGCACAAACTTTACCAAAATATCCTCACATTACACAAAACTATTAAAACACAATAACCTATTAAACATTTTAATTTACAAATCCTGACTAAAATTATTGTAGAGGCTTATGGGTACATTTTTCGAATCACGGATAGGTTTATGTCTTGTAATTAAAGTTAAGTTATTGAGGATAAGGTTTTGGTTAGAGTAAAGGTTAGACAGGGAAAATAGGTCTTTGAATTAATGAAAAGGTTAGTCTTGAAAAGTCAACAATGCATTGGTGTTTGCTCAATATGTGTCTCTTCGTTTCTGACTTAACTACATAACAGGGACAAAATGTCACCAAACTGTGGTTAAACCAGAAAACCTTGACGGTTCAGGTCATATTAGTGATAAATCAACAGTTACAAGTGGGATTAGGGTTCGAAGTATTTGACAGCCAGGTCAGTCCATCAAAACAGAGGCTAATGGCGCCCTGAGGAAGCAAGATTCTAATCCATCTCTTAAGGTAATGATCGTCTGCATAAATTAGCAAATTGTTTGAATATTGTATACTTCAAAGCCTAGATGTAGCTTATAAGGAAACATTCTGTGTTAGGATTAGTAAAAGTATTGCAATGACCTTGGTAAGGGCACATTTTGCTTCTCCTTATGGGTAATGTGCCTGGCTGGGGAGCCGAAGGGGTTCAAAACATGTTGTTGGTTCAAAACATCTCCTGTCAAACGCTAAAATATGAATTTCCTGAAGGCAATCAACTTTGTGTCTGACAACAATTCAACCTTAACCTTACCAGAGCCTTTCACTACTTTCAATCCTCTGTTATTTCTAAGCAACAAGACCACATCAAAATGCACTCACAGGCTTTATGGTGCCTGTATCCCAAAAGCTAAAATAACGACGCTTCAAATTAAGAGTCAGGCTTATAAAAAGGAGAAGAGGCGTATGTTTCAGAATATGCAGCCCCAATGGAATCCTATTTCCTATAAAGTGCATTACTTTTGACTTACGGACATCCAATGGCGCTTCGGACAAAACTAGTCCACTGGATGCCGTTTGGAACACAAGCAATCTTCCTCCATCCATGAGAAGAGTGTCCTGACCTAGCAAGACCTATCAATCATTTTTATGGTGGAAACTGAGAACAAGGAGACAAAGTAAGTCCTTTTGGATTTTACTGCAAGTTTCCACTCGTATGAGAAACAGCCAACTGTTTGGGACATATCGTGTAAATCAAGTTAACGTGTCGAGGTTACAGAGGGGCAAGAAAAGGCAGTAGAACATAATTCAGGAGCCAAGTTTCGGTCCCAAATGGCACAATTGGGATCTTGTCAAAAGTAGTGTACTATTATAAGGGTACTATTCATTGATTGCACGTCCGTAACCCCCCCAAAAAAACGACGCATGCAGGAAGCTAACTGTAGGATCCAGTAAGGAACTGCTTTTTAAACATTGCTTTTTGGGCTGGATGTGTAATATGTTGTTTATATGTGCATAATTTATATGTAGAATTCATACCTCAGATTGCCATGAAAATGCAAAAAGTTTGAATGCAAATTATTCTGATGACATAGGACTCAGGCAGCATCTGCACATCTATGACAAAGCACACAATTTACATGCAAACATACGATTGCATTGTTTGTGTGTCAAACATCACTTTCTTAGTGCTTTTAATTAATGTGCAATTTGGTAATTGTAACTTTGGTGTGAGTTTTCTATTCTCCAAAAAAAAGGAGTGTTGGAGAATGATTTGGAGGTGACCCTAACACTAAGCCTGGTGTATATACACTTATCTGGAGGTTTTAAGAATTGTTTTACAATAACAACACTCTCTTCTCACCTCTCAGGCTAGTGTTGTTTGAAACAACTGATTTCACTCCCCTCATCTCATAGGACCACCTCACGTGGCAGATGAGAGCCTCAGGTTTAGTGGTCAGTGTTGAGCCAGTAAACAAAAGGTTGTTGGTTCTAATCCCTTAGGCGACAAGACACACATGCCCACTTGATCGGCTGGAGAATTTCAAGAGCCTAAAGTGGCTCTGGGAAATAAATTATAAAAATATATATATTTGGGAGGTTGTTTTAATAAATAAACAGAAACAGAAATACCTTACAAAATCAAACAGAAAATGATTCATTGGAAATACAAAGAACTAATTCTCAGAAAATCATCATGGGATTTTAGGTATCCACATCAAACCTCATTACTTCTGTCTGGCATATGTGGATTTTAAAGACTAGTCTGGATTTTCAAATGTTGTACTCTTTGCCACTTGACCCAATGTTGAGTAATCTCTCAGATAGCAGAAGGGAAAATAACGATGCGATTATCAAGGATGCCGAACAGCTTGTTGTCTGGTGAGTCTGTTGGACTGAAGTGCAGAAGGGTGAAAATAAAAAAAGATGTTATCTGAAGCAGCAGATGTGGTGTCGACTCACGTCGCACATCTCAATGCAGGCGTCTAAAATGTCACCCTATCGCCTTTATAGTGCCCTACCATTGACAAGGACCCAGCTCAGACGTAGTGTCCCTGTAGCATGTAGGAAACAGGGTGCCACTTGGGATGCAGCCCTTCTCAAGCCGTTAAACAATGAAAACTGAGGCGTTGATGTCTGGTGTGATTCTCAGGATGTTAGCATCACAGACCACGGCAGTAATAGAAGAAAGGCACAACGATTGCAATTAAATAAATGGATGTAAATGATGCAGTTACGCCAAACGTATTGACTGAGGGGGGGCGATCACTGGAGCACTTTAAATGACAAAGGGTGCCTCAAATGGGTCAAGGAAGAGAGTTCACCACCAGAAGGGTCTAATTAGAGCTAATCCAATCCAGAACAATTTCTTGACCATGGATGTGGACTCATTCATGGATGTGGACTCATTCATGGATGTGGACTCATTCATGGACGTGGACTCATTCTTGGACGTGGACTCATTCTTGGACGTGGACTCATTCTTGGACGTGGACTCATTCGTGGACGTGGACTCATTCTTGGACGTGGACTCATTCTTGGACGTGGACTCATTCGTGGATGTGGACTCATTCATGGACGTGGACTCATTCATGGATGTGGACTCATTCATGGATGTGGACTCATTCATGGACATGGACTCATTCGTGGACGTGGACTCATTCATGGACTCAGAGAGGTCATTTTCCATCCCTGTGCTGTGGCCCTCAGGACCCAGACTGCTGACAGGACTGTGCCCACACCCTCAACCCACAACCAAACCCATTACTGTCAACCCGACAACAGCACAATGCCGCTGCCAAAGCGCTGCCAATCTCCCAGCAGCTAAGTCAAATGCGTCTCATTTCCTGTCGTCTTCTAATCCCACCGCCGCTTTGCCCTGGCAGCACCGTTACACCAAGGAAACGAATGTGTCTTCAGTTAATGTACTTTAATTGAAACGAAGCCGATTCTGATTTCTATTCACCAGCACACATGAGACGTCAGACAGAGGACTCATCCCGCACGGCGGACGAATTCTAATCTCAGTCACCCAATCCGTATATTTACTCGGTTCAGGTCACTGTACAACCCTCCACGCTAAAAATATCCTTGAGGTTGTGTAATAAAAAATAATATCACATACAGTATGAATGCTAACAAATTGTTCTAACTGGCCATGAGTTTTCTCCCAAGGTACATATGTTATATAAGCATGGACTGTCTGTGTGCTAATTATGGGGATAGTTATTGTATTGATTTGACCACACTAGTCGACATGCGCAATATTTTAGTGCCTGTCAACTAGTTTGAACTGAATGCAGTTTCGTTCTGTTTGACGAGAGCTTACACAGCTGAAACTTTTATTTTGGTTGAATAAACACACCCCTTATTCAATCCGGGGTCCATTGGCCATTACTCCAGCCCCTTCGCCAGTCACCTTGAGCTTTTATGACGACCTTCCACTGGGAACAGGTTACAGCTGAGAGCGGATGTGAGGACAAACAGCAGCTGTCTATTTTACATGACTGAATATCTCTTCGAGCTTGCATTATTCCTCTCTGGGTGCGCTAATGAAAGAGTAAGATAAGAGTGGGAGGCTGAGATTATGATAAAATAAGGGTGAAAAGCTACTCCTGAGGTTAATTCATTATAAATCATTGGTATATCTGCATTTTATTTAACCAATTTAAATTGAGAACCAACTATCTTTTATTCATCAATGACAACCTGGCCAAAGACATAGAGATTGCCAGACAACTCTCACTGACACATAAATACATTCAAAACACGACGTACTCGGTATTATGCAAATGATCAAACGATGACACCCTGTGAAGTGATACAGTATAAACAGATGGATGAGATGCTCGGGAGGTGCAACCATCTGATAATAACTCAATTAATTTGTTTTTAAAAGGGGTGATGAAAGTATCAGCCTTGAGGGCCTTGTGCAATCCATTCCAGTCATTGCCGGCAAAGAACTAAAAAGAGCAACAGCCAAAGCAAGCGTAAGGGAATGTATTGGGTAGGATGATATTGAGGAGTATGCTGAGGTATAGGGGTGATTTGCCTACGAGTGACAAGCTGGTAGTGGTAGGTCTGGCTTTTAGGGTATATTGAAGGCCTGTTTACCGGTGTCACAGGGGAGGGTGCCATATGGTGGGCATGGTGACAAAGCTACACGCATTTGGCACCGTGGGGACTCCGATGAATCCATGTAAGCAGGAAAGCACCACAGCACCCACTTCAGAACACACAAACTGATTTGGTTATTCAGCCAGAACCAGGACCCACCCCAGAACACACAAACTGATTTGGTTATTCAGCCAGAACTAGGACCCACCCCAGAACACACAAACTGATTTGGTTATTCAGCCAGAACCAGGACCCACCCCAGAACACACAAACTGATTTGTCTATTCGGTCAGAACCAGGACCCACTCCAGAACACACAAACTGATTTGGTTTTTCAGCAAGAACCAGGACCCACTCCAGAACACACAAACTGATTTGTCTATTCGGACAGAACCAGGACCCACTCCAGATCACACAAACTGATTTGGTTTTTCAACCAGAACCAGGACCCACTCCAGAACACACAAACTGATTTGGTTTTTCAACCAGAACCAGGACCCACTCCAGAACACACAAACTGATTTGGTTTTTCAACCAGAACCAGGACCCACTCCAGGACACACAAACTGATTTGGTTTTTCAGCAAGAACCAGGACCCACTCCAGAACACACAAACTGATTTGTCTATTCGGACAGAACCAGGACCCACTCCAGATCACACAAACTGATTTGGTTTTTCAACCAGAACCAGGACCCACTCCAGAACACACAAACTGATTTGGTTTTTCAACCAGAACCAGGACCCACTCCAGAACACACAAACTGATTTGGTTTTTCAACCAGAACCAGGACCCACTCCAGGACACACAAACTGATTTGGTTCCACCAGGTTTAGTTTTGTAGCATTACACAACTGTTCCAGTCTTTCGTTGCCTTTGTCCCAACTTTTTGAAACGTGTTGCTGGCATCAAATTCAAAGCAGCATATTTTTTTCAAGAAACAATCAAATGTCTCCGTTTCAACAGCTGATATGTTGCCTTTGTACTATTTTCTATTGAGTACAGGGTTTAAATGATTGCACATCATTGCATTCTGCTTTAATTTCCATTTTACGCTGCGTCACAACTTTTTGGGAAACGGAGTTGTACTATGCCAAGACATGGATAAGTATATTACTAAACTCTCCTCAATGTGGGGGCTCCTGTCATAGGGACACCAGTCAAAATGAGAGCTTCAATAGATCCATAACTCACTTGTGATATCTGCCAGACTTCCCCACAACACACTTGGTGACAAGCATGACAAAGAAGAAACCTCCTATAAAAACCACTGAGACATTATGGCCCCGCCGTTTTATGTAATACAACAAATGCATGTGAGACTGCTCAGGGAGAGCAGGTTCGTGACCAGGTGGACATGCAACCGAATCAGGCAGTCACTGGAGGCCTGGCAGCACCACACACACACACACAGACACAGACACACACACACAGACACACACACACACACACACAGACACACACACAGGCACACACACACACAGACACACACACACACACAGACACAGACAGACACACACACACACACGTAACCACATACACACACACACACACTGACAAACAGAATGCTCTCGGGTGGCCCTTTTAACTAGATTTCTTCATACTGGAAATTCCTTGGGCGTGGGGCCCAGCAGACATGGAACTACGGATAAGAAATAATGAGAATTGTAACATGGTTTTGTTGTGTTTTCAGTATGATGATGAACCAGCCACAGCTGAGCAGGATAAGAGGTCAGCCTCCTTTAAGTAGAGGACTAGAGAACCCTGGGTAAACCTACAAGCTGACTGCTGGTGTTTGAGCTCGCCTCGTAACGTTCAACTTCAAGTGCTCCCTTTGGAGAGGCCCAACAATGCCTGATTCTGCGGAGGAAGTATTCTGCGGGAGGCCCATACTTCGCGTTCATTGATTGATGGAGGAAACACAGATCCTATCCAGTTAACATGACTAACTACATCAGACTAGTTTTATCACTAATAAGCTGAGCATGTTAGCCTTTGAGCCTTGGCTAATATTTTTGTGTGTTGCTGGAAGACATTGGTCTAAATGAACCTGTTTGTCCTGGATCCTTATTGTTACATATGAGGATATAATAATGGCTCGTTGCACAGATTATCAAATGTATACAGGGATTCATACAACTGATGGAATCTGTCGTTAATATCCCTGGATGAGAAGAGTATTACCCCTTGAATTTGTAGATTATACTATCACTCTTTTGCAGTTATATAAACATTTATTATTATTTGTATGTATTAGAGGAAGACTGACTTCAAGGTTTAGTCACTGAGTACTAACACCTCTGGGAAAGGAAAGCAATCAACAACCAACTAGTCAGCGTGCAGCATTTCCTGTTCCTCCTTTCTGCACTGCGGCCCATCCATCCTCCCATTCCAGTCACACGACTGGCCCTGCAAAATAAAGGTCCCCACAACAAGAGTCCCATTGGCTTTAAAGAAAAGAAGTCAGGAATAAGTGATGAGTAAGGTCGTAGGCCCAGCGCCACTCAGGGTCAGAGAGATATGGGCAGAGATTACAATGTCGTGGTACGTCCCATTACTGGTACAAGGGAAATCACCAGGCATCCAGTGAAAATCCTCGCTTTGTACACCCCGCCCTCCTCAGAACCAACACCCGTGAAGAATTCCCGACCTCAGGTCTAGTAGGGGGAAGTCATGACAACAGTACTCTGCAGCACAGATAGGCTCGGTTGCGCCATGGATGATGGCTCTGGGAGAGCTGTCGGCTGGGGCAATTAAAAAGAGAAAGGCAAGGGGTTTGCCAAAAGATCAGAGACAGTAACAAATGTTTATTCAAAATAATAGGAAAACTATAAAGCATTAGATTGGCAAATTATTAGCAAATACATGAAATACACAAAAAATCTGAAAGCAGTATTGTGAGTACTGACTAAATCAATGCCAGTTCCGCAAAATAAATACATAATCCAACATGTTTGTAATTCTTCTCATCATATATTTTCAAGATTTGTATAATTTGTTTCATCATGTAAAATTATAACTTCTAATAACCTAATCCAATATACATTTTACTTATGACAAAGAACCCAAACAAGAAATATCTGCTGCTCATAACCCCATGGGCCTTCACAGATTACTTCAATGCCATTTGGGCACCAAACTATGCCATAGACTACCACTAGATAAACGACACTATTTGAATGTCTAGGAGCAACAGCTCTCTTTTAATTATGAACTCTCAGTGCACTTAAAGGACCCACAACACAATTTTTGTCATGACAAAGCATGCAGGAATTTAATAAATAATATACTACAAACTCCTTAGTTATGGTGAATGTCCTTTTTCTTTTCACTCTTTGAATCACGCCACTGTGAACATTTCCATGTTAATGTGTAATTTTGTCCTGTTTGTCCTTTTTGCATAACTTAAAATGTAATACAACTTGTCCAAATCTGATTATATTTAATGTCATCCAATTTGCGCAGAGTGTAAGAACAACGTAATAAGTGCATAACTTAACATTTAACGTGCCTTTGAGACGTGTCTGTTTTCCTAATAATTCCAAGTACGAGCTCTCTTTTCTTTACATCTCTGCATCTCACCTTCTGTGTCCTCTAACCATCTCTTTTCTTTACATCTCTGCATCTCACCTTCTGTGTCCTCTAACCATCTCTTTTCTTTACATCTCTGCATCTCACCTTCTGTGTCCTCTAACCATCTCTTTTCTTTCCATCTTTCCATCTCACCTTCTGTGTCCTCTAACCATCTCTTTTCTTTACATCTCTGCATCTCACCTTCTGTGTCCTCTAACCATCTCTTTTCTTTCCATCTTTCCATCTCACGTTCTGTGTCCTCTAACCATCTCTTTTCCTTCTCCTCCCACCCTCCACTCCTTTCAGCAGCCTCCATCTCCCCATTTCCTCTCTCAAACTCAAACTCCTATCCTCCCTTTTTCGTCTCTCAGCGCAATTAATCTAAATATAGGTTGGCTCAACTAGTTTGAGTATCCAGTTGATATTCTCTTTTGACACACACTAACTTTGTGGTAAATGGACACTTCTGGAATTTGAGAACAATGCCCCCATATCTACATCATCTGAGTCACATTTATTAATATGCAAATATGTTATGGTAATGTGTCAGATGTGAATATGAAACGTTAAAAGGTAATTTTGCAAGTCAATTCTAACTACTGTGAGTGCAATGACTGAATGTGTAATGGAATAACTAGCATGCTAGCTAGTCCCAAAGACTAGCATTGCATGGCACTGACGCGAATTAGCAATTGATTACAAATGAGAAGGAAAATGTCTGCTAACGGCAATGCATGACAACTAAATTGGTATTCGACCGTGTTTATCTGACTGATAAAATGGGCCTAAATCCCAGAATATTCCTCTAAGTGAGGTACAGGACGGTGAAGAGAAGACAGGAGAGGTGGGAGGAGTGTTATGTTCTGCAGGACACTCGGCAGGATTCAAACACAAGCATGGTGAACACATGGGCTTAGATCAACTCCTTGATATGGTCACCGATTTTCTGCTACATGAGAAATATACAGATACATCCGGGGGACCCATGCCATTCAAGCTAAATCACCTGACTCTGCAGTCTGAGGGGTAACTTACTTCAACCAAACTTCTCTGCTCTTACAGGCCGAGGTCGATGTAGTCAATAATTAAACAAGTTTATGGTCTTCACTCTGACAAGTGGACCATTCAACTGTGAGAAACTCGCCTGTACCTCAACTTGTGTTATCCCACGACTAGAGCTAAGGACTACAATTGTTCATACGAACAACAACTGCAAGAAGTTGAGGGACAGGCAAGTTGTATTATCGGAGAATGACAATATATTTTCATACATTGTAGGATTGTTTACTAGTACTGAAAGAGTAAATGGTTTTGACAAATTTATGTCCAACAATGTTTGTTGTGTTTGTCTGTGCGTGTGTGTGTGTGTTTATGTTTGGGAGAGGGTGCCTGACCCCCTTTATCTTAATGCCTGACCAGCTTTATCTTAATGACACTCCATGTTGTTCACAGGTGGGTTGGTGACTAACTCAGAAACACCAGAATCAGAATTGTGACAAATCAAGGAGGCACAGATATTTGGCTCAGGCCGAAACATGTGGACCTCTGTTAGTGAATTGGGTAGGAAGTATTTTGGACAGAGATTGTAGAGAATGTGAGAAAACCTGAAGCTGCAATATATATTTGTGAGTTGTTATAATAGTGATAGCCAAATTAGTCATTAGCCCACTTGATAACGACATAAAGACAGCCATGAGAGGTGAGAAGTACACACACACAAACACTCACAACTGTTCAGAGCCACACACTCGTAAATGACACACACACACACTTCGGTGTTAAGAGACACACTCCTCAATCACACCCACACACACACACACCCGGATTCAATCCTAAAGCAGGTTACAGGCAGTGCAGGTTTTAAAAGCATTTCCCATTGAGCGCCACAAAGGCAGCTTTTACCATAAATGAGATCTCAGAGAACAATGACAATCCAAAGACGCAATGCCTCCATTATAACCGGCTTTGGGGCTGAATTCACGACTCTCCACCTGGTAAGATGACCACACATGCAGAGATCAGTATCTATGGCAACACATGCACCTTTAGCCACGGAATTCTGAACTCTGTCTGAGATGGATGTATGGTCCATATTGCCTGTCTATCAACTGAGGTACTCAGAGGGACGTGGGGGGGGGGGGGGGGGGTGGGGTGGGGAGGGGGGACTCAGGTGGGATGTGATATATGCCAATCAGAAATGAAGGGGGTGATTGGGTGGTTGTGGGGGTTACCACCTATACTCACGAGTCACATGGACCACAGGGAAAGCCGAAATCCCAGCAACTTCCACTCTGAACGTGCAATAAACTTACTGATTAGGTTTCTGTAGTACTGAGAGCACGTTCAATGTACTTTGATGCAATACTGAATAAAAAAATCATGAAACGTGCACCTGTTTATGTGTCAGCTATCAGATCTTTTTAGTTACCATATTTTTCCGGAATGCATAAGTACTTGCGTGGGTTTGTCAGTGAAAGCATGTCGGAGGGTGAACGTCTGTAATCAGTCTGATTTATTTAACCACCCTGACACCATTCTTCATAATCAATACTTATCAAGGTTGTTCTACCTTAAATTATCTCTTCAGCTTTTCCTGCAGCCATCTGAATCAAGTTGTTTGATGAGAAGTAGTATCTGCTTTTACATATGGCTATGTATTACCCAATCAAATAATTAATCAAATATATTTGATTGCCTGGGTGTTTTTTTTTATGACAGCTGCTGTTGTAAAAAGGGCTTCATAAATACATTTGATCGACTGATTGATATATTTAAAAAAAACGTTTTAAATCAGAAGTGGTCAAATTGCGTTTGTATAGATACTCATCCTAGAAACACCAAAGAGCAAGCAACAACAAAAAACTGATCCATGATACCTAGAAAACCTCCCTAGTAGGTTTGAAACCTAGGATGAAACCTTGAGAGGAGCCATACTCTGAAGGGTGGCCAGCCCTCTTCTGGCTGTGATTATAACCTATTTTGACCACATCAATATTTTTGCATGTTCACATAAAGTGTGAGCTGGACTGTCTTGCCATAATGCAAAGTAATAGCGATAGTTTTCTGAGAAATGTACCATAACTAGCAGCATAATTTGATGAGTTAGGTGCGTTCGTAGTAATGCATCCATAATGTAAGAACGGAAGAAATTCAAATCCTTGGATGTTGGCAGTGAGACTTCTTAGGCCGCCTGCTGTCTGGGGCCTTCTGCGGGCCCGCCTCCGTTTGGCAGGCCAGAACATTTCTGCTAGATTCATTCTTGGGTGCGAATGTCATTTTTATAATTAGAAAGGAGTTGCTATTAATTATTCTTTGTTTTTACTACATTAGCTTTTTAGTTTGTTTTTCAAACTCCAGGGAAAAGTGTTGCCACAGATACTGATCTATGCATTGTCCTCTCACCTGGGAGGCCAGGGTTATTCAACTGGTTGACAGCGGCTCATTCACATACTTGGACAGTCCCTTTAACCGATTCCGAGCATTAATAAAAATGCATATTTCAGAAAATAATCCCTGCAAAACTCGTTTTGTGTCAAAATGAGCCCACACATTCAATATTTTCAGATGGGACGAACTGTTATGCCGCAGTACCAACCCATTAAGTGCTCCTAATCGACAATCACCCATATCAAGCACAGCCAATCAGAGCTGCTGAAAGGGGCGGAGTCTGTCCGCCAGCCGGTTGGCTCTGTCACAGCAGGCTGGCGGGACTGTGGCACCCGATTCCTAATCCCTGTAGGGCCTTGGCCAGAATTCTCCATGGGTCTATGGCTACCATACAGTTCATCCAATCACCATCTAACAGTGCTTGTGTGCTAGCCTGGTCGATGATGAGTCTGTTGAGCATTGTGGCCTGCTTTTGCATAATGATGTTTGGTGGCCCAGCAAGGGCCCCTAATGCTGTCTGGAGAGCCGGGCTACGTGAGTCAGGAAAAGCCATGCGGTGGTTGCTCTTCCAGAGCTGTGGCTGCAACAAAAAAAGACCAGCGGTATATCTTGTAATAATACTCTCAGGGAGGTTGTAGCAGAGGTTTGACCCCGAGAGTCACATCTTCAGTCACCTTAATGGAGTTCATGTGGCAGGATTGACATGATTGAATTAAATAGCTCTCCAGAAGAAAGTGTTTATGTTCATATCTTCTTTCAACCCCTAGAAAAAAGCTCCCTTTCCTGCCATACCTACACTCAATCATCAGCTGAGATCATTGTGGTGAGGTTTTTAGATAACGTGAGAGTTCTTTCTTTTTTTTTTTTACATTTTATCTCCCCATGGACCTAATGCAATATTTTATGGACAGGTTTTCTTCTGACACTTCAAAATCTGAGGCTAGACATCAGAGATTTGCCATGAATAAAAAATGTCCTAGGTGTAAAAAACATAAGGCAGAGAAAATAACAAAGTAGAAAAAAGAGCAGAATGTGATCCACTGAGATTTGAAAATATGATGTAAAACAGAAGTGAAGTCTACATTAATTAATTTGATGCAGGTTAAATGTGTTTACTAACTTTTATTACAAGTACATGCACTGAATTACTTTTAGAGTACTTATTTCAATGAATTTTTCCTTATTCTGGTTTTTGGAAAGTAATTATATTGCAGAATTTCAAGGCAATGTTCATGGAGATCCCATGGTGTGTGTGTTTGTGTTTTAGGTTTTACTGAACTCATGGGGACCAAATGTCCCAAGGACTATAGTAAAACCAGAAAAAACTTGACTCATTGGGACCTTTTGCCTGTCCCCGTGAGGGTTTAGGATTAGGGTCAAACTTACAATTTATTTTATAGTTAGAATTGGGGTTTCTTTAAGGTCCAGGCGTTGTTGGTTAAATTTAGGGTTAAAGTTAGGCATTACATCTAGGTAAAGTTTAGACATAAATGTTAATTTATTGAGGTTAAGGTTAGGTTTAGGGATAGGTTAAGGTTAGGGTTAGGATTAGGGCAAGGGAGCATCCAATTTCTATTTTCTGGTCCCCATGAGGGTAGCTGTACAAACTTGTGTGTGTGCGTGAGTGTGTGTGCGCGTGTGTGTGCGCGTGCATGTGTGTGCGCGTGTGTGTGCGTGTGTGTGCGTGTGTGTGTGTGCGCGTGTGTGTGCGTGTGTGCGTGTGTGTGGGTGCGTGTGTGTGTGTGTGTATGTCTGAATAGCAAACGATTTGTATGTGATTGACTAGTGTGTGCGTTTGTGGGTGTGTGGCTGTTAAAACTGAAAGGGGTTGCTTGACTAACTCAGCGACAGGTACATCAACTACTTGTCACTGGACCAAAAGTGTGCACAGGTACTGTTGCAAAATAAAGAAAACACTTGAGTAAATGAGGAATTAAAAAAAGTGTATTAAAAGCAGGTGCTTCCTCACAGGTGTGTAATTAACATGCCAGTTGCCTGTTATTGTGGCTAACATTGCTTATGGACAATATTTCTTGTTCATGTTCAAAGAATGGTCATTGTGGAAGATTGGTGTTGAATCCTTCTCTGTGTTCCAGACATTTTCAGATTCTAAGATTTAATAAACTTACTGATCGCTGTCTGAGTAATCTGGTCTATTAAGTTTTCAAATCTGCAAGCCTTGTGTGTATGTGTGAGTGTCTTAGTCTATAAGAATATATTGTTTTAATCCACTGTGATTCCATACTTGGAAATCCATACATAAAGTTGTTTTATGACCTCTTCAGATCTTCCCATAAAGCAATTCGTGCAACCTCAAATGTACCATTTGGGAATTGAATTCCCAAATGGTACATTTGCTTAATGTGCTTTTACATCGAGTTCTAGCACACTAAACAGGGCAACGACTATTAAACGGGCATCCTGGAGGCCAGAACCAGACAATATAACGTTTTAAAAGGTTCTCTAATTAATTCAGAGCGGTTATTTTTGACAAACGTTTCAGTATCATATAAGCGTGTCGAAATAAATCTCTTTTTGTTTGAATTTTTTGTTTACAAATGGTTATGGATTGACACACATTTTAAAGCAAGAATCATTAAAAGTAGGTAGATTAATTACATAGATTTGACTTCTGGAAAATGTTTTCTTTTCAGTCACCTTCACGGCTGTTGTCTGAGACACTGCAAGGCTTGCAGCTGCGGATCGCTCATCCTGGTTATAGTCTTTAATGTGCAAGAATAATGAGCATCATTACTCAGCATATTTCCATTGCAATGCCTTAAAGGGGTTTAATTACCAGCTAAGAGAAATGTGTATCATTTGATTTTACTCTGACTGGGAAGGGCCTTAGCCTCATGCAAAAAAATATTCTTAGCTGGAAGTGTTTTCCTCTCCCATAAAACAAGCTTTCACAAGATGCTCAGGACTTCTTCTGAGAGGCAATGCTTATAGATACAGACCAAGCTCATTATTCTAATCACAGTATGTATGTAGTCCAAAATGTTTCCCTATTCCCTATGTCAAGTACATAATGATGCATAGGGCTCAGGTCAAATCTACTGCACTACATAGGGAATAGCATGGGATCATTATCACTATGTTCATTTAGTCGCCCAAGGATGGAGGACCATGGGACCAATGGGTTACTGTAGCAAGTATAAGCATAATTATTTCTCTGCACATATATTTTTTCCCCTCAAAGGTAAAACAAGGTACTGATACTGTAACCATTGGTAACCCTGTTCTCTGGCTGTCAGAGCGCATATGGTTGCATTGGGAGCTGAGAGCAGTGTTACACTCTGAGAAACCAAGGTTCCTGAAGGGTCCTACGACAGTCACCATTTGGTCACCCATCTTGGTTCCAGGTAATACACTGTTTGGTTCCAGGCTGAACCATTTTAGGTTCACGCATAGAACCCTCTTTGTAATGGGTTCTATCTGGAACCTACCGGGTTTACTGTGAGCTAAAAAGTAAACGGACACTCGAGAACACTTTATAGGTTCCATATTTTTTCTAAGAGTATAGATAGAAAACGATGTAGAGGCAGTGGATTTAGAGTAAGCTTTGGGGCTTACACTGGCTGGATCCCAAATGACAAACTAACACCCTTTATATTGCATTACTTTTGATCAGGGCTCTGGTAAAAACAAATTGTGTAATAAATATAGAATAGGGTTCCTTTTGGAACACAAATGAAATACTAGGAATTGGGCATGTTTATCTCCAAATCACATTTATCTTGGTTTGACATGTTTTTTAAATATCCCGGGAGGAAATGGGAGTTATATTTATTTATGTTGACCAAATTGGCTGAAGTGGAATATGCCCCATACTTCCCATTCTCGCCTGCATTGCACAGAATCACTGTAACCAACTCTCCCTTATAACTATAAAGAGCCAAATGTCACCACTTTGGAGAAGTCTCTGCAATTGTGCTATGCTAACTAAATGCTACCTACAACTTTCTTCAAACCGCACGCAGAGACTAATATATATATTTTTTTTATTAATCTGACTCAGGGTAAGGACTTCATTAACGTAATTCACATTTAACCTATGTCAGATTTTGGTAGTATATGCAGTAAATATTCAGTATATGGAGATTTTGGTATAAATATATATATATATATATATATATATATATATATATATATATATATATATATATATATATATATATATGTGTGTGTGTGTTCATATATAACGTACCAAAATAATAACACAGCTCTCTAAGCCTAGTTAGTACGCAGTCTACACAGAAAAGGTTTATATTGTAGCCATACATACCTTCCTTTTTGAGCGTTGAGATTTCTTGGACATATTCTTGATCTTTTTATGAAGATGGAATAAGACCTAAGGCAAAAATAAGAACACTATCAATACCCTTAACATTTTGAAATGAGGACATTTTAACAGATGGATGTTTATTTCTTGATTAATCATATTATCAACCAGCAGTAAACAGATGCTATTAAGTATCCCACTGCACTCCAGGAACCTGATGGTCATGTCGAATGGGCACATGACTCAAGTTCTTTTTGCGCTTGTCAACAACCGCGTTGAGTTTCAACGGACAGCCACCCACCAATACATACAGACACACACACACCTGTCAATCACACACACAAACACACAGTTATTCAGACAGATCGCAAATTCTGCTTCTAATTGATCCAGAACTAAACCCGATCGAGTTGTGGATCCATATGCGATACAAGGTGAACTGGAACTAAGAGTCCATCCTCTCTCTTTCCAAATGATCTCCTCTCCCTCTCTTTAATTTGAAAGATGCAAAGAACTGCAAATTTGACTTTTGTCCAAGGCACCGGAAGTAATGCTGCAAAGATTTGGGGGAGAGACGTCTTCACTTGGGCTCTGTAAGCATTCTTTTCCACTTAGACAGAATCTTGTTTAGATTTCTGGTTGAAACTTTTGGTTCCAGGTAGAATCTTTTTGGGATTCCATGCAGAACCCATATTCTACTTGAAACCAAAAAGAGTACAACCTGGAAGCAAAAAAGGATCTTGTTTGAACCAAAGAAATGTTCCCCTGCAGGGACCGCAAAATACCCTTATCGGAAATTATTACTATTAAATTCCTTTTATGCGTTGGACAAAAGAGAAATTGAATACAGTAAATCTTGAATAGAACTGAATAAAATTATGAGAGAAGATGGACTCTCACTTACCTGTGACTGCTCTGCTTCTGTAAGACATAATGAAAGAAAATGCATACTTCAAAACCCAGTTTGTTCTCAGTCAATTCCAAAAGGTACAGAATCTTCTGAAGGCCTTGTACCGAAAATGGTACCCATAGTGAACGACTGTACTTTTGGCTATAGTCCTACGGGACCTTGGTGAACGTAGTGCACCACTGGTTGCACTTGGTACAAAGCTTCATTCCTTATCAGAGCAGTGAACAAACGGTGGGTTATAAATTAGTCATGTACTTTAAATTTGGAGGAGGATTAATTAACTTCCTCTAAAATGATTTATTTATCGTCATTGGACCGTCAGCACAGTGTGTGACTAGCCTTATTGGACGTGTATTTTCCTAAGTCCATGATGATTCGAATACTATTTGGCCATCCTATTTATGGCAACAAATATCAATCAAAAAAGGCCAATTAATACGTTGGAAAGAAAACTTCCTAGTTGATCAGAAATCTTTCAAGGTTTGAAAGTTGATGCTGCGTTGTGTAGGGGGACTTTAGGACAGTGATATTGTGTAGCTCTCCTGACCGAAACAGCGCACGTAAAAAGCCTCCATAGCAGCCAGCCCGGGTACAAAGACCAATAACCCTGGCGCGTTTCTTTTTTATTTCTTCACCAGAGCAGCAGTTGCCGCGTGTAGTGCACGCACTTTGGTCTCCTAGCGGCATTTATTACTGCTCTTGGCTGGAAAACACCCATGGGTTCTAAAGATTACCCTTTAGTCCTAATAAATGTAATAACGCTGTCATTTTTTCAAACGTTATGAGTGATTTCCCATGATTTAGGCATAATAAAGTAACCTCAAATTCCAATTCACTTGCGCGTAAAAACGCACCCCATCACAGTTTCCGTTGCAGTATTCAGCCGAGAAGTTCTTACCTTCGTATAGCAGCATATGATCAACGTCAAAGGCAACACATAACCGATGACTAAAATAGTCACTTTATATGTGTGTTTGGAAGCGCTTGCATACCACGCTTCCCAGCAGAACGAACTGTTTGGTGCTTCCGGATGGTCAGTGACGAGCGTCTGGTGTTGGGCCACCGGCACAGCGAATATAAATGACAGCGACCAAATAACGCAAACCCCTAAGAGTGCATTCCTCCTGTTGCGGATGCAGGGGGACTTCTTGGAGTGTACAACCGCGACGTACCTGTCCACTGACATGGCTACGAGCGTGAAGATGCTCACGAGCATGCATACCGTCACAAAGTAATGAACAAATTTACACAAAAACGCTCCAAAGATCCACTCTGGTAGCGAGTATATTGTAGCCTGGAACGGGACACAGAACAGAAGAAACGAGAGGTCCGCTATACTTAAATTGAGGATGAAAATGTTTGTGGTGCTTCTGTTGCGCCGTGTCTTGATTTTTCCAATGACAATCATCACCAGAGAGTTCCCTACGATACCCAGGAAAAAAATAAATCCGAATATCACCGGTACAATCACCACCTCAGGGCCTCCTTGGTCTTCCTCCCGGTCACCTGCCGTCCTGTTGCTTGTGTCCAATAAATCGGTCCATACATAGCCCGTATCGTTGACTGGCAGCAACATGGTTCTCTCAATGACAGTCGAGTCAAATCCTGTCCAGACGTTCCAAGAGTTAGAAAATACCAGAGCTCAGCTCAGCGTCCCTGTCTCCACAGAAGGTGATTTTGTCCAGACCCTCGCATGATAGAGAGTATAGTATCAGACTCCACCGGTAGCCTATGTTCCAGCCTTATGGTTTATCCTTGACTACTTTAGGCATGTTTGGAGGATATGGTTTTGCGTGCATCCAGTTGGGAGAATAGCTACCAAAAGTGTCGTCTTGTTCACCAGCCGTGCATCTTCGAGATAACGAACTGAAATAGCCTGGCTGTGATAGATATTCCCGAAGCAGAGAAATGAAACCGTGTTCTGTTCAAAACCTTACGAAATGTTTTAAGCGCTGGATCCTTCTGGATATAAAACCGTACTACCAGAACAGTAACCTATAATAGAACGAGAAAAATTAATTATGAAGAAAAAAGTGTAGGGTAATATATTTAGATGCTTTTCATTTCAACATCACGGTGTTAATTAAAACGATTGCTTATCCGTTTCGGAAATACTGTAGTCAATCCCTGAAGTTGACTTTACCCTGGAGTTGAAAGGGTTTCTATCTAATCAGGAAAGAACCACTCAGTATAGGCTAGAGTCCCTTGTGTACCTTGGCAATACCAATTCCCGGTCTTTGCTTTCTGTCATAGCATTGATGTTTCAGTATTTCTTTAGCCAAAAATTGGTGTTTATTTCACAATATGTGATATACATATTTCAGCATTGTTTCTGAGAACAAATAACGTATTAGTATTCATTCTCTCTCTCTCTCTCTCTCTCTCTCTCTCTCTCTCTGTCTCTCTCTCTCATACACACACACACGCACACACACACACACACACACACACACACACAATCTGCTTTCAGTCAGGAACACTTCAATGAATTACACAAATGCACAAATAAGGTTATTTGGCCTTTCCCAGGTTGTGACCTAGTCTATATATATACAGTGGATACTTTTTTTTTTTTTACTTTTTCCACTTTTAATGTGACCTACAGTGGATATAAAAGGTCTACACACCTGTGTGAAAATGCCAGGTTTTTGCAATGTAAAAGTATGAGATAAGGATATGTATTGTCAGAAATGTTTCCACTTTTAATATGACCTAGAAAACAAACTGAAAGCGGGGAAAATGAAAAATAAAAACCTTACAATATCTTGCATAAGTGAGCACACCCTCTTACTGGGGATGTGGCTGTGTTCAGAATTAACCAATCACATTCAAACTCATGTTAAATAAGTTTGAAATGAGTTTAAATAAAAGTCATTACACACCTGCCATCATTTAAAGGGACTCTGATTAATCACAAATAATGTTCAGCTGTTCTAGTAGGATTTTCCTGATATTTTCTAAGTTGCATCTCAGAGCAAAAGCCATGGTCCACAGAGAGCTTCCAAAGCATCAGAGGGATGTCATTGTTGAAAGATATCAGTCAGGAGAAGGGTACAAAATAATTTCCAAAGCATTAGATATACCATGGAACACAATGAAGACAGTCATCATCAAGTGGTGAGCATATGGCACAACAGAGACATTACTAAGAACTGGACATCCCTCCAAAATTGATGAAAAGACGAGAAGAAAACTGGTCAGGGAGGCTTCCAAGAGATCTACAGCAACATAAAAGGAACTACAGAGATTTCTGGCAAGTACTCGCTGTGTGCTACATGTGACAACAATCTCCCGTATTCTTCATATGAATGGGCTATGGGGTAGGGTGGCAAGACGGAGGCCTTTTCTTACAAAGAAAGACATCCAAGCTCGGCTGAAGTTTGCAAAAACAAACATCAAGTCGCCCAAAAGCACGTGGGAAAATGTTATGGTCAAACCAAGGTTGAAAATTTTTCCATAATTCCAAAAGGTATGTTTGGCGCAAAAACAACACTGCACATCACCCAAAGAACACCATACCGATAGTGAAGTATGGTGGTGGCAGCATCATGCTTTGGGGCTGTTTTTCTTCAGCTGTTTTATGAATTATGAACAGTTTAACATGCCAGGACATTTTGGCACAAAACCTTTTGGCATCCGTTAGAAAGCTGAAGACGAAGTTCAAGTGGGCTGTGCACAGGAGAATTCCTCGTAATCTGATTTGGAGCGCTTTTGCAAAGAAGAGTGGGCAAATATTGCCACGTCAAGATGTGCCATGCTAGTAGACTTCTACCCAAAAAGACTGAGTGCTGTAATAAAATCAAAAGGTGCGTCAACACAGTATTAGTTTAAGGGTGTGCACACTTATGCAACCAGATTATTATGAGTTATTATTTTTTTTCTCTGACACAACGGTGAGCAAGCGTAGACCCAAATGTGGACACAGAGGCAGAGGAGGGCGGTCCAAAGTATTTATTGAACAACCAGGGAGCGGGCAGGCTCGCAGTGGGGGACAGGCAGGGGTCGTTATCGGGACGGTCAGATGGTCGAAGGTACAGGGGAGGGCAGGCAGGCTCGTAATCTGAAAAACAGGCAAGGGTTGCAACCGGGGAGGAGAATGACAGGTAGAGTGGGTAATACAACACATATAATCACTTATCATCACGTCATAGCAGCTCAGACTGCTTGCAAAGCCAACAGAAGTCGCTAGATTTATGAGAGAGTGCTCTTTATTTAAATACTTTTTTTAAAAGTAAGTAAGAATTTAACTATTAGTCAGCCTGCATGTGAAAAATAACCCTTTACTTGATTTGAGCAGTGTGGAAAAGAGGGGGATAGAGAGATAAAAGGACAGAGAGATAGAAGGACAGAAATAGAAGGACAGAGAGATGTAGATGGAGGGGTGCAAAGAGACAGAAGGACAGAAATAGAGTGATAGGCAAGGCAACTCAAATAGGGACACATTGGGATACAGAGAGCAAGAGAGTGTGAGAAAGATTTTGACACTTGAGAAAAGGAGAACAACTCAGAGAGCTAGAGAGATGAAAGAAAAACAAGAGACAGTTATAAATACTGCTGTGCAGTCACAGAAGAGCCAGATAGCCTAGTGGTTAGGGTGTTGGGCCAATAACTGAAAGGTTGCTGGTTAGAATCTTCGACCAAGTGAGAAATCTGACACTGGGCCATCCATTAGTGGTACTTAACCTCAGTTGCCCCGAATAAGAGCATTTACTAAATGACTGACATGTAAAGGCCTCTTAGATCCCTTCACCGGTAACAGAACTCCACCTTAATGTTCCTACATTGGTTTTTCTCCACAGTCCTTCTGTTGGCAATCAATTCATACACCTTCCCAGACAGGAGAGTGCGTGGTAGGGGAGATTATCCAGCAGCACTTATTGAAGAAACCGTAGCTCACCCCTCCATCTTCCCACAGTGACAGTTTCTGTGAAGGGTTTCCAGGACCTGAGTGGGAGGGGTGTCTTCATGGGATGCTGGGCCCAGATTAGGGGAAACCTGTTGGGTCAGTGTTGTTACCATGGAACCTGTGGTTTCAGAGGCTGGTTCCGATTGAAGAACAACAATGAACGCAGCCTGTTTCCCATATGCCTCCCTCTGTTTCCTACATATAGTGCTCAACCTTCCAGTCAAAACTAGTGCACTAAAGCAGGACCAGGGTGCCATTTGGGATGCAGACCGAGTCTGTCGCTGTGTGTGTCTGCCAGCATGGAGCCCCGTCCACACAGCGGGTTTCTGATGGAGGAAAACAGGCTAAATTGGCTCTGTGTGCGTTCGCCATCTCGGCTAATCCACTTCCCTGTCAAGTGACCGTGAGTACGGCCGACCGGTCGGGTCCAAAGCGGAAGCCTACTCACCAAAACGCGATATGTGGGGCACCAGTGGCACGGTCCAGACTTTGAACCGGATATGTACATCTTCAGTTGCTAAGTGTATTTGCACATATCCAAAATGTCAATTGGCGTAATTTTGCTGCCAATGGTGGACACCATGTAGACAGAATATATAGAATGGGTGCTGAGCATTAAGAACAATGAGATATGAGAGGTGAGTGGGTCCTATACATTTGTCTAAAGTGTTTGTCTAAAGGGGGGGGGGGGGGGTACAGTAACCTGGTAATTGTTGCCTTTGTCAGGCAAATCAGGGTATTGACACAATGTCTTGGCATCCTTGAATATGTCCCGATCTGTGTTGTCGAGGCTGTCCTTTATCTCGACCGATCGCGTTGCCAGTCCATTTCTGTCCGTTATCTGACGGGCGTGTGGCTTTAACTTTCTGCCTGCGTGTGGGGATTATTCAGGAGCATCACACTGGTTGGTGAGCAATAAGGTACAGTGGATGAATTTAGATTCCAGGAGTAGAATTAACATAACATAAAAAGACACGACAATAAAACACAACCTCACTCGTCGATTTATTGCATACATCCTAAAAGTCAGCTAATTATTTTGCACACGCTCAGGAATGGTGTCTAGGAATGTTGTTAAACCAGGTTTCTGTGAAGCGGAAAGCAGGGGTGAGGGAAGTACTTTTTTTTGTTCTTAGCGGGAGTTGAGACTATTCCATTTTGTTTTTGACTAAGGAGTGTGTGTTTGAAAGAAAGAAACATGCGAGGGCCGTTCGGAGGCCTCATTATGAAGTGAACCAGAAGCCCTGCTGTCTGCACAGTCAAAGCTTGAAAAGTCTCGGCAAAAGTCTTTGTTGTAAATCTTCAGATAATTATAGAATATCAGGATGAAAACCAGCTGGTTCAGTAGGGTGAAATAAAGGAAAACAAACACAATTTGTAGTGTCAGCTGAATTAGGGCTACCACACCAATTGCAAATTATTTGCAAAATAAATAGGACCAGCTCAGTGTCCAGGACATCTCCTTCTGGGACCGGCTCAGTGTCCAGGACATCTCCTTCTGGGACCGGCTCAGTGTCCAGGACATCTCCTTCTGGGACCGGCTCAGTGTCCAGGACATCTCCTTCTGGGACCGGCTCAGTGTCCAGGACATCTCCTTCTGGGACCGGCTCAGTGTCCAGGACATTTCCTTCTGGGACTGGCTCAGTGTCCAGGACATCTCCTTCTGGGACTGGCTCAGTGTCCAGGACATCTCCTTCTGGGACCAGCTCAGTGTCCAGGACATCTCCTTCTGGGACCGGCTCAGTGTCCAGGACATTTCCTTCTGGGACCGGCTCAGTGTCCAGGACATCTCCTTCTGGGACTGGCTCAGTGTCCAGGACATCTCCTTCTGGGACCGGCTCAGTGTCCAGGACATCTCCTTCTGGGACTGGCTCAGTGTCTAGGACATCTCCTTCTGGGACTGGCTCAGTGTCCAGGACATCTCCTTCTGGGACTGGTTCAGTGTCCAGGACATCTCCTTCTGGGACTGGCTCAGTGTCCAGGACATCTCCTTCTGGGACCGGCTCAGTGTCCAGGACATCTCCTTCTGGGACCGGCTCAGTGTCCAGGACATCTCCTTCTGGGACTGGCTCAGTGTCCAGGACATCTCCTTCTGGAACTGGTTCAGTGTCCAGGACATCTCCTTCTGGGACTGGCTCAGTGTCCAGGACATCTCCTTCTGGGACTGGTTCAGTGTCCATGCCTTTACAAGTCACACTTAAGTGGAGTGTGTCCTCAAAAGCTACATCTGTATTTTGAGCTTGTTTGTTCAGAGAGAAGACTTAACATCAAATAGGTGACTGTGACCAAAATGGTCCCTGGTCCTTGTGTAGACCTCTATTGGTCCTTGTTCAAAAATAGTGCACTATATAGGAAATATAGGGTGCCATTTGGGATTCAGACTGTCAGTGCCAAATGCGGTCTGGAAATACATTTTACCATTTTACAACACGAAGGGCTTTGCAGGGTCCCATCTTCAAGCTTAATTACTTTTCACTATCAACCCAGCAAACCAAAAATGCTAGTGTGAAAAACATCAACTTTCCTCTGTCAATCTGGAATTAGATACAGCCTGCTGCTCCGTCTGTATGTCCTGCCGCTACCTTCATATACCACACACGCGGTCTGTGCCTGACACCCTACTGTCCGCATTCAGGCTTTTTCGTCGAAGTGTGTAGGAAAGAGCGTGCCATTATGCGAAGCAGATTTGGACTCAGGGCTCCCCGTGGAGACCCAGAGGTTCCACAGCAGAATCAGTTGTTTCTTGATATTGTTTTTTACGGTCAGAACCAGAAAGAATGAGCCGTAAAGTGTGTTTCGACTGGCCCGATATTCCCTACATGCCGCTGCTCGGCGTTTGATGCTAATGTAAATCACATGTAAGTGTTTCGGTTGCCATGGTTATAATCCTGTCTCCATTGCGGATGACCACACCGGGCGTATCGACATTCAAAACACACTCAGACCTCGGTTCATCTGCTTAATAACGTCCAGGAAGATACTGCCTCTCCCCTGCGCACTCGACACGGTCCACTAATTTAGGGTGATTGGGTGTGAAGAGGAATTAGCAGTGTTTACTGAGGACAGGCTAAGTCAAGAACTGGCAGAGTGTGTTTTACTGAGCCTCCTGCAGAATCGTGTCATCCTCTCACCCGCAATCACCAGCATGGCCATAATGGATATGGTTCCTTCATTTGAGATGATCAGGTGGGGGGGAAAGAAAGTTGTGTGGAGTAAAGAAGTCCCCACTTTGAAGCTTCTCTTTGCCGAAGCCACAGACTCAAAACGTGCGCCCCCCTCCCCCACATGACCTAACCGTCCCTCCGCAAGCAAGACAATGGCTAATGATGAAATGTAAAATCAACATATTGCAAGGAGCGACTTATCACAGCGAAAAAGAACTTGGGATGAATCCTCCCCAGATAAGTGATGGAGACAGGTCGTGATGTGGGGAATAAAACGTGGACTGGTTCTGAATGAATGGCAAGTAGCAGCAGCCAATATCCAATTATGTTCATCTCACAATGAAGGCACTGAAGCAGACTTCATGACAACAGCAAGGTTAAAAAGCCACTTTCCAGAAAGTAAGCTAGCTTTATATGCATTTGTAACGAATAATGCTCTACTTTAAAAAGATGATGGTTATGGAAATGTAATGCTAAAAACGTGCATTTCAAATGAGCCTTTCAGATTCACATGGTCAAGCTTTTGAAAAATTAAATGCTTAATAACTCCTGGACGTTTATGCAACTAACTCTTATATCTTTTGAAGGGGAACAATGACAAATCTCTCCTTGATTAAGAGAGTTTTGAATTAGGAATTGGACAAATTGTAGCTATTTGTTGTTATTAACCATTACATACTGCCTAGTCCTCGCTAGCCTGAGTTCGTGTACTTCTGTCCCCAAACATTATAGTACGGTATCGCAACTTCAATGTTTGGTACTAGCACTATTGTTTTTTTGTTTTTGTTTTTTGGTTCATACCACGTTTTGTGTTGGGATTATATCTATTGTCAAAAAAAAATACAAAAATAAAACACCTCTACAAAACCTCTTGGAAAATCTTGTTATTTTGGTTGTGGTTAAAGACAACCCCTTTCAGAGAACTGCAATAACACTAGCAGCACTTTGAAATCAGATGGACTCTGACACTGTTCTTAAGTGCTAAATCTCAAAGGTGATGATTGAACACAGTGAGGGACCGAAGTAGATTGTTAGGGTCCAGTGCGACTGCTAGGAAGCCGAGTGTCCCTCAGCACCAGACTGATTGGATAGTTAGCGCATGCACATTTTCCCCCAGCTGTACTCCATACTGTGATAAATAATTGTCTCTGTGGAACATCGGGAAACGGCAAAAAAATGACAGTTTGAGTACACATCTCCGTAAAGGTCTACCGCGATGTGACACAGATAATGCAATGAGAGAGAGAGGCCAGAAAACAGGAGAGAGGAGTCGAGCCGCTGCCCGGAGGAGGAGGCAATCACCCCCTGTGGAGACACCATTAGTCATGTGCTGAAAGCTGCAACAACAACAAAGCGAGGTCAACCGCCATGTCAACAGTGTTTCCTAGATATTGCGTTTCAGGAGTTAAAGGGATAGTTCAGTTTGACCTAAAATCAAGCTTTGGTGGAATTCCCCCTGCCTGGCACTGTGTGCCATTACCTGTCTCCCAGCCTGGAGGTAGCCTCATCCAAATTCATGAATTAAAACTGTGAGACCCGAACTAGCAAAATGTGCATTGCGTGTAGAAACTCGAAAGAGTTCTTCAAACTAACTTCAGTAATCTGTCACACTGCCAGCTATTTAGTTGGTTGTGTTGGATGAAGTAGCCCCTGGAATTTCTTTTCTCCAAACCATTTTCTTCTAGCCACAGCATCCCAGGCTCACTGATGATGCCATTAAAGAAAACACAACTACACAAAACGATACAGATACAGTTTTCAGAAGCTAAGTTATGGAGTTTAAAATTGTCAGGATGTGGTAAAGAGGATTTTGGGAGAAATGCACACACAATCGAAATGTCATGGAAACTTATGGGGGAAAGATGGCTTAGGGTAAACATCACGAATCCCCTCATTGCCCCCTAACAAAATTGGCCTACTTTTTGGCTACTGTTTGTAGCTATGAGTTATTCATGCCTTCAGCCGGTAAAAATCTGATTGTTATGTAGACAACCCTGTTATTTATGTTATTTTCACCAATCCTTTGCTTTAGAGCTCTAGATGTATTTTACCGCAATGATTTCTGCATGCCACTTATACTGCCTGCTATGGGAGTTTAGCCAGGCCTTAGCACCTTTCTTCCTCAAACGGAAAAATACAATTGCTGTCATCATCAGATGAATAAAATCCTGGTTAGAGCTAGGTTGCCTGATAACATACCACTCTGACAGCCATGACAACAACAACCATAGCAACAAGCATGTGCACTGAGGTTGACAGAGACACGTGGCACTCATCCAAAACATGGCATCAAGCGCGGGCGTACAGCTCACAGAAACCCGCCTTCAGAGCACAGTGGCAACTCAGATTGGCTTCCTAGCTAGCCTGTCCTCCGACTTTACTCCTGGCATCATGGATGTGAGCCCATGTAGTGGATGAACCTCTTCAAAAAAGACAGAACCATTTCAACGTTTCAGCGAGATAAACAAAGTACGTTGGTTCATCGGTCAGCTGAACAAAGACAGTGTTGAGATTTCTTAGGAGTTAATCTACTGAAAACGAGTGGATTGATATCATAGAACATTGTATGCTTAGAGTTGTTATGGAAATGGGGGGAGAACTAAATCACCATCGATCGGGTGCCTGACTAAGAGAGGAGAGATCAGGGGACAAAGAACCCAATAAGGGAAGGATTGAGAGACAGACACAGAAGAATTCAAGCAGTGAATGTCTCTCTACACAATGTATTCCAACACATTCAATTCCCACCAAGCCATTCGTCTTCTTTTACGGACAACATGATGCACAGGAAACATGGAGAGGGAAGGGAAAGAAAGGGGAACAGAGAGAAAGAGGAACACTGAGAGCAAAGAACAGAAAGTGAAACAGAGATAGAGAGAGCTATGTGACCCTAAATCAAATGTAGATCACGGCCTGGCAAATAATTTGACCATGGTTACTGATCAAAATCTTAGAAAAACCTTGACAGAGTATAGGCTCAATGAGCACAGCCTCGTCTGTGAGAAGATTTGACAGGCAGAGCCTTGCTCTCGGTAGTGGGAAATGCTTCACCTAAGAATGGGGCAGCATATCCTGAACGAAGAAAATGTTAAAACATACACAATATTTGAATGTTTTACTTTGCCCCAATTCGAAAACACTTCTCAAGGTTTCTAAAACATTCCCAGGTGAGAATCCGTCTTGTCCAGAAGAGGACACGAAGAGCTGGGGACGGAGCAGCGCGCCTCACAGCTGCCCGACACAAAATCCGGGGCCTGCCGGAACGAGGGGCTCACACTCATCCACACACATCCCTCCTTTCTCTGCCCCCCTGTCCGGTCTCCCGCTGTCAGCCGTCTCACGGCGTTTAAGATGCACAACAAAGTGCAGAGGGGTTGATCGGGATGAGACACGAATCGTTTGCCTTACACATATATCCTCTGGCCCGGGGCGAGTTCCCGAGCCGTGTTCTAACTCCCTGCAGTGCACTACTCCCAGACCGAGCTCCTTGGGCCGTGGCGCCAAGCAATTAAGGTCCTAGGGTGCTCTTTGGAACGCTGTCCGAACTTTTCCCTAAGCCAAAGCGTATGACTCTGTGATTGGGCAATGTGTCTTCTCAGTGGTCGCTCTCGAGGAGCTTTAGAACTGTAATTCCATTAGGATTGAAATGACAGAATACGATGTCAGAGTGAAAGCCTGAATGCAGTTGTGTGGCTGGAAGTCATGACACTAACACTGGAAATCTGCCGCGGGAAATCAATTACGTGGGACAAATGGCACCTACTCCCCAATATTACTTTTGACCAGGTACCAGAGCACTGAATAGAGAATATGGCACTATATAGAGAGTAGGATGCCATTTGGGACTCTTTAGTCATATTTGTCTTTCCCTTATGATGTGTTCTATATAGCATTGTACTCTCCTGTTATTATTGGTGTACTCCAATTTTTTTATTAGACTTCTTCAACCTTTCCTCAGTTGTATCGAATCCACTTGCATCTGTGGCTGTTTCATTGCATCTGCTTGAATAGTATTCCTTTATCCCAGGCATCCATACCGAGCCAGTCTGCTCTTTTTCACCATGCTAGCTCATCCAACCAGGAAGTCGCATAGGTCAACCGCAAGAGCTTAATGCGACGATTCCTCCCACTGTCATGGGCGATGCTGGCAAATGCAAATCGCCCACAGTTGCTGTCAGCTGGTGGCGTGGTAGAGACTCAAACCTAGACGGTGGCGGTCAGCTTGATGTAACGAATGAGCACCTTGGACGGCTGCGCCACCTGTGTATTACTTTGGTTCAGAACCCGTAGCCCTCCTGCAGTGGTGGACAGAGAGATTAAGGGTCCATTTTCATGACTCATCTCAAAACCAAATGTTAGGCTGCACGTTGTGTGATGGTTAGAGGATGTGACCTACATCTATACGTTAAGTCCCGCAGAGGAAATTAGCACCGTGTAATTTATGTGGAGTCATTGTGCTTGGTGTCCTTGGAGAGCTAATTAAATACTTCACCCCCCCTCATATTAAATGTCCCGTGCTCCTTTCTCTCTTGTCTCTTCATCGGAGTGACCCCCCTTGGGTACAAGCCGCCCCCTCAGGATGTTACGTCACATGGCCCAAAGTAGTACTGTATATGGTATAATTGCGATGTGGTCCAAGTGATTTCCATTCTCCCTCTGAGCGGGGGATGAGGTGGTCAGGCCCCGACCAGCCAGGTGGTGCTGAGACGTGGCTGTGTGAGTTCAAACCGTCTGCACCAAATGGCCCAGGCAACATCGGGCCAAGGCGTCAAGTCGGAGCCCCATTTGATTTCGCCAGTAAAAATCTCCCTTTTGAATTGCTATATCCCGAATATCTGGCAACATTCCCGACCTTGCCCCTGATCATTCCATCCAGTGTCACTTCACACATCACAGTGCGATAGCTGATCTCCTGCAGGCAGACCCTGTTGTGAAGCTGTCGACCAAATCATCCAATGTTTTACCTGAAAGCCGGTGTTTGGTGAGAGTTCTGGAACGGCGTTATCCCTGCATCATCCAGGTGGCAGATGAGGGGCAGGTTCCCAAAAGGTTAAGCCCTTCAGGCGCCTAGAAATAAGTTCAGACAGATTACAAGGTTAAAACATTTTCGGTAATGATTGTTGTTTTTAACTCTAACCACACCGCTACACCAAGAATATGCCTGGCCCTAACATTTTAAACGCGCTGTACGTGTGTGATTCGCCACTCTACTGAAAGGCCTTGCGACTCGTAGCGTTTCCCAACCACCTCTGTGAATGAGTCGGCTTCCCCCGTCACACTGAAGGCTTCCCTATCTCATCATCGGAGTGACCTTGAGACAAGCTGGTCCGTCTGTAAGATGGTGCCACGTAGCCAGGCCCCAGACAAGAGAAGGCCCTCCATGTAATGTGACCGTATAATTACTGAGAGATCTACGTCTACAGGGAATTTTATTTGGCTCATGTTTCATCTGAGGTGAGGTTAATCTCTTCATCACTCTGGGCAAAGGAACATTATTGCCACTGATATCCTCCTCTGCCATCTCCCTGATGTCACTGAAATCTCAGCATCACCGGACCCAGTCTGTACTTCATCTCATCTAATCTCTACTGCAAACCAAACAGCATTTAACAGAATATGCCCTGATGGTTGTTCTAATTCAATGTGTTGTCAGATGAATTCAACACCTACCGTGAAGGGAATATTACAAAGTAGAATTAATTAGAACTAACTTGCATAAATATCCTGAATACATAAATGAGAAAACCTTTCGGGAATAACCTTAATGGATACGGTCCAGTGAAGAGATATGGAACAAAAGGGTTTTGGACAAAACAGCAAGGCACTTCGCAGAGTGGATTGAACCCTTTATTGATCAAACTGAGACAGTTCAACAATTGAGCCCGGTAAAATATGCCAGGGTTTAATCTGTGATATTGCACCCCGACCAAGCCATCCTCAGACAAAAGATAAATGACTTTACCGGTGACCTGGGGTTAATGGTGTGCCAGATGAACCCGTCACCCACTGGTCTCTCCGTAAGCACCATGGGGAAAGAATCAGAAGGGCGTCGAACCCTGGTGGGTCTCATGTCTTTCACAGCAAACGTATCGGGTCACGTCCAAGCCTCTCACACATTGTGGCCTGCCGACTGCAGGAGAATGGAGAAGCCTAAGATGAATGTGGAGCCATGTTCATCACGAGCCTGTTGGTGATTCTCCACGGCGAACACACTGTCCCCCACTCACATACGCCCACTATGGCCCACAGACCAGGCTCTGCTCCTGCTTCTTAATAACATCCCTGAACGCATGGGCAATATTCCCCATCATTAGGCCAGTAAAGACTATCATTATATCTCTAATATCATTAGGAGACTAACCCAAGTACCCAGGTCTTACTGGAAGGGTTTTCATTACCTAGAAACAGGTGCTTTGTCATGCATATATACTGCATGGGTTTTGTTTATCTATGCAGTACAGTGGACCCATCAGATGTGTTTATGCGGTCGTTCATGTTTTCGGTTTGAAGTTAGAAGTTGGTAGCCCAAAGCTTTGTTCATATTGCAGACCTTGATGCTCAGATCCGTATTGTATCTGTGTTATCCAAACAGCCAGTTACAAGTGACTAAATAGTAATTTCTCCCAACTTTTGGCTAATGAAGTCCCAAGGTTGACAGGCCGTTTCACCAGAAATGGCCCCAAAGTGTCTGTGAACAAGAACAGTTGTCATAGTAACACTGGATGTGTTTGCAGAGGTATAGTCTGATGAGTGGCGGTGCAGGGCTGTCTCTAGCCCCGGGGTCTCGGGGCTGCAACCCAGTGTGAGTATTGGTCAGCCCTGATTGTTCTGCGAGCTGACATTACCCAGCTGGGAGGCAGATTGTGCAGGGTTACATCCCATTAGTGGACTTCCCCGTGGAACAACTGACAACTGGTGGCTTGAGATCAGAGACAATCTTTTTTTGTGCATGTATGAGATCTCAATCTATGAAAGTTATCTGAAATATCAGATTCTGATGTTGGGCTCTCTGTTCAGACTGCAGGACGTAAATCTCATTAGATCCATTTTTACATTTTATTTCAGTCGTTTTGAAGTTCTAATGTGAACAATTATTCATTTTAACTGACTGGGTTCTAAACCAGATTTTCTGCATACCAGTCAGCTGAAACCTAGATATTACGCTTCCTCAGGGAAAAACTGTTCCTGTAATTATTCTTATTCATCACAGATAAACACTAATGCTAGATTTTAGCATTGTTCACTGTTTACCCGAGTAGTGGTCTGTTCTTACAAAGCTAGACCTCAAGGATGTCCTCACCGGAATCAGGCCTGAGGTGATCCAGATTGGCTGGTGACATAATGTCAGTAAACAGAAAACCTGTCTTTCCGTCCTATTTCTCTTCCTAGAGCAGAGGGATTGCAAATACATAAACTAAGTCAGCGGCTTGAATTTGTTTAGTCACACACACACACACACACACACATATATACATACAAACAAACACACCGAAACCGAAACACAACAGTCAATGGGGGCAACAGACTACTAGGGCCTTGATCATTCCGCCAAAATAAAATGGTGTGTGACAAAATGCTTTGGTACTTGTTGTTGCTTGTTTTTTTTTGGGTGAGAGTTTTTTTTTTTACCTAGTTTACATAGTTTTTACATTATTTACTCTTACTCTGTGTCAGTCTTTTTAAATAGTTTTACTCTCTGTGTCAGTCTTTTTAAATAGTTTTACTATCTGTGTTAGTCTTTCTAAATAGTTCTACTCTGTGTCAGTCTTTTTAAATAGTTTTACTATCTGTGTTAGTCTTTCTAAATAGTTCTACTCTGTGTCAGTCTTTTTAAATAGTTTTACTATCTGTGTTAGTCTTTCTAAATAGTTCTACTCTGTGTCAGTCTTTTTAAATAGTTTTACTATCTGTGTTAGTCTTTCTAAATAGTTCTACTCTGTGTCAGTCTTTTTAAATAGTTTTACTATCTGTGTTAGTCTTTCTAAATAGTTCTACTCTGTGTCAGTCTTTTTAAATAGTTTTACTCTGTCAGTCTTTGTACATAGTTTTACTCTGTGTTAGTCTTTTTATATAGTTTTACTCTCTGTGTCAGCCTTTTTATATAGTTTTACTCTCTGTGTCAGTCTTTTTAAATAGTTTTACTCTCTGTGTCAGTCTTTTTAAATAGTTTTACTCTCTGTGTCAGTCTTTTTAAATAGTTTTACTCTCTGTGTCAGTCTTTTTATATAGTTTTACTCTCTGTGTCAGTCTTTTTAAATAGTTTTACTCTCTGTGTCAGTCTTTGACATTCTTTCTCCACACCCTTGCTCTCTTGTGCTTCACACTTAATAGAAATTCTCTGAAGCCTCTATCCTTTCATTATATTCACTGTATACACTCTATCGTTCCAGCTCTCTGAAGACTCTTCCTCCCCATCTCTACCTCCTCCACTGTTCCCCCTCTCTCAGCTTCCTGTCATCCTCCTCTCACTCCAACCTCTTCACTCTGACCTCATTGACTGCCCAGAAACAAGCCGCTGTTGAGGATGACAGCCTTGTTAGCACGATGGCAGTGTGCTGCCAGGGACCTTCAGAGGATCAGTACACCAGGGTGCTGACCGCCACCACTCGTTGATTACTGAAGCTTCTCTCTGAATTTACACGTAATAAATTAGACATCTTCCGACAGTAGGGAAAGAGAAGGTAAAGAGCGAGAATGCCAAATAAAGAGAAAGAGAACAGTGTTTCTAGATGACCACAGTGTTTTTCTGGGGATCAACTGAACTCAGACAGACTCAGTACAGGTAACACACTCAAGATGAGACCACCAAAATTAACTGGCTGACGATTAAAGTTGCACATGGGCCTTTTCCCGCCAAACTGTTATTCCGTCCACAATTTAACCAAGCATGTTTATGGACTTAAATCCATAAACATTAATGTCTGGGTGTACATGTCTGAAATCTGAAAAATGACAGCACATGGTTAAAAGTCAACATACATATCAAGAAAAGAAGTCTTAAAATGCCACATGAAATACCTGCCCACTCCCTGTAAGACCTTCTATGTGATCATGAGGAGGAGGCTTATATGCTTGTCTTTATAATGACTCATGTCTTATTCATTTCTCTCATCCTATCCCCTTCATCCCTCCTTCCATATTCATTTCCATGTTTGCTAAAAAGACACTGGAGAGGTTACCATGGCAATGGGCTTTGCAGAACCAATGGAGTTAAGGGTTTCTGGGCCTCATTTATGATAACTGTGTGCTCACAAAACAAATCATATAAACCAGAGACACTCAAGGAACCGAGACATCCCGCTCAACAACTTGCATGCATAACAGTTTGATCCATGCCAATCTTCACTCATGAAATACGCTCTGGAGGAGCCTGGACTAGGCAAAGCTGCTTCCACAAAATATGTTCTGTGTCACGGACGTCACATGAAGTTTGGGGGGACCGTTGCTGTTCCTGTCCTTGTCCACCTGGTCATACTTCTGACCTAGTCTAAAATCGAATATACTCTGGATTTAGCCAAGAGAAATGTATTTATTATTCCAATTGGACTCTTAATATCTCACCCGGCACAGCCAGAAGAGGACTGGTCACCCCTCTGAGCCTGGGTCCTCTCTAGGTTTCTTCCTAAAATTCGACCTTCTTAGGGAGTTTTTCCTAGCCACTGAAATTCAACACTGCTGTTGTTTGCTCCTTGGGGTTTAAGGCCGGGTGTCTCTGTAAAGCACTTTGTGACAACTGCTGTTGTAAAAAGCGCTTTATAAATAAATTTTGATTGATTTTGATTGATTGAAGTTTGCATTACCGTTCCACACGCTATCTTTTTAAATAGCATGTAGCTTACATGGCCAGTCCAGAGACAGTACTGCAGGCCGCGGTGATCCAACCTGGGTGGACCAGTGGGTGGTCTTTGTTGTGGTACCATCTCTGGATGTACACTAAAGCACCTCACTGGACTTCGACCAGGTTTTCCCTTGAATGTTGTCCAGTGTCTGTCACGTCTCAAAGCAACTGGATAGGTTTTGAGCCCTGTGTGCAACCAGCACTAGAAACTCAATTGGAAGTTCTGAATATGTCTGGACCAAGTTCTGAATATGTCTGGACCAATTTCTGAATATGTCTGGAACAATTTCTGAATATATCTGGACCAAGTTCTGAATATGTCTGGACCAAGTTCTGAATATGTCTGAACCAAGTTCTGAATATGTCTGGACCAAGGGAACTGTAATAACGGCAATAGAAGCTTTAGAATGTGCTGACAGAACGGACGTTTACTTGACGTTTGTAAAGGGGTCGCGTGCTGGTGCATCTCAGTGTTTGTCTCCCCAGCATGTTCTACATTCATTGCCTAGGTAATGTAATCACATTGCAGGCATCTCTTTTTCTTACTCATGTGGTTAGTTTAGTCTGGATACTGTAGACTAACAATGCATGTCACTCCATTGCTCATTTAGCCAACCAAGATCCAAAGAAATGGTAGGCAAGCTGCTAGCATGGAGACCAGGAGCACAGCTAGTTTTTTATTATACCTGGTAGTTACCTGCATTCACCTGGTGTACCAGGTGTAAATCGTTCCCTAACCAGGGAGCTAGGACGAAAACCAACAGTACAGCCAGTGCCTAGGTTTGCAGTTGAGATACAGTGATGGCACCTGTACTCTACGAGCACGACACTGTATTCTATTTAATCTCAGAGTCAATTCCTAGACAGGGCATAGAAACCCAATTATCAGTAGATGAAGAATTAAACAACCTCTCTGTAGAAGTGGTGGTTTGTTTTCCTTACAAACGACAGTCAACCTTACAGAATGAAAGGCAAATGTTTGACACTCATAATTAGGGATGTGCATGTTTAATTTGAAAGGTCTCCGCAGTGGACATTCAGCCAACACTATTACAGAAAGCTATTATATTCTTTCTTATAAAAGAGAACAAATGTCAGAGGACTGAGTTCCAACATTAACAAATTACACAGCAACTCAACATGTTTTTGTCACCATAAAAGGCAAATGACGGGTATATTCCAGGCACGGTTCATATGCTTGTTCAAATATATTACGGTTCTTACTGATCAATAGAAACATGAATAGACTTCACAGTTGTAACAGTTTGAACAATTCCAATAATTTGTCACTCATGCAAATCCTAGGATGTCTGTGTGGGCCAAGATAATGAGAAATGTACAGCTGTTAACTGAGGCCCCTGTGCTTCACCCTATCTCCTTTATAGTGTATAACTTCTGACAAGGCTCTGTGGTAGGGAACTAAGAAATGGATGAGGATCAACCTGAAAGCCTACAAGTTAATAGCCGCTTGCAAATCTGTCTGTTCTATAAAGGTCAAATTCTGTTTGATATAAACTCTCCCAACCTGGGCAGCAGACATTCCCTGAACCAAGAAAAGAAAAGAAATGAGCTCACAAGATCACAATGTTTCAAATGAAGCAGAAAAACGTCAACGTTTTGGACCAGTTGAAACAATTTGTTTTTGAAAACGGCTGATATGGAAACGAATACGTTCCATTAGAGTTATCCAGCTTCTGATCAGCTCTGACATTGACTGACTGGATTGTGTCAGAATGTCTGTGGGAGGTCTGTACCGGGAGAACTGCTAGCGTACAGTATGTACTGCTAGTCCAATATTTAACCCCTTTATTTAACAATAGTGGCGTACAGACCCGAAATAACACATTTACGGTGGCATTAAAACAATAAATTATCATACAGGCTATGGAACGGCACTTTGTTTCAGGGACAAGTAAATCAACACCTTGTCACTGTCGAGAGGCAGGACTTGAGGCACAGAGTGAGTATAGGGAAACACCCTTTTTATTAACATGCACAAAAATAACCAAAGCCGCGGCAAACCGCAAACTGAGGCACAACACAACTGGATCAAATAATGACCCATTACTGAAATTTAAATAGGGTCCCCAATTAGAGGCAACATGGTGCAGCTGCCTCTAATTGGGGACAATCAAAACAGCAGCGCAGAGATGCCTAGAGGCCCCCAGCCACCTGACAGTACTGCCCCAAGGCACGGGCTCCCGACTGCAAGACCGAAACATACAAGGGGGAGGGCTATGCGCCTGAAAGTTAAGGTTGATGGTTAAAGGAAAGGTTTTCTTACTTTCTTGCTAAACAAGATTTGTTTAAAAGCAGCAAGGCTCCGGCTCAGAAGCAGGACGCGGCGAAGGCAGGGCAGGGTGCAGGAGTAGGCTCCACCCACAAAGCAGGACAGGGTGCCAGAGCGGAGATAGGCTCCGCCCCCTGAATGCATAAACTAAGGAGGAGGTGGGCGATGGCAGGGGCTCAGACCACACCCTCTGAGTGGTTCATAAATGTATGTACTGGGTCTGTCCATGAGAAACTAACCCTGAACTCTTGTATAGCAAGCACTGTTACCAAATGTCACCCTATTTGCTTTGATGTGTACTACTTGTCTCATCAGGAACTGCAGGTCTCTTGTCAAATCTAGTGCACTAAACAAGGAACATTCTTCAGGAGGGAATTCCACCAGTAGTGTGTGACTAGCTCCCTCTAGTGACTAAAAAAGTGAACAACATTACGTTGAGGCTCTTCCATCAACGAACCAGAAGTTGCCCTAGACCCGGATTTGGGATCAGTGTGGCATTTCCCCAAAGCTAATGGTTAAGGCTAGGAGAGAGAAGTATTCTAGATCGGTCCCTGGGGGTGACAGTTCACTCCCGAGACAGTTATTTTGCTGATTTTATCCACAGTGGTCTATGGTATAATCACTGGACATGTATTTTAAATTGGGAATCAGTCCCACAACCCCCCACATTGTCAGCACCCCGCTCCGCCGGCCAAGCCACACACCAAACACACAAACCAAATCACCAGGAAAAAACAGAAAGCAACGACATTCAAAGGTGTTTATTGAACGTTGTGTCCAGTTCCGAACAGCAGGTGGCTTTCCCAGGCCCTGTTGACTGAAGCCTGTATGAGTGTTATAACACTTCAGAGCAGCCCGAAGAGGTGTTAGAACATTTCATTGCAGCCCGAAGAGGTGTTATAACATTTCATTGCAGCCCGTAGAGGTGTTATAATACTTCATAGCCGCTCGTAGGTAACTGGACGGGGGGAGGCAATAATATCAGCCTCTTAGTTGGCGGCCAGGATCTGGTCCACCCAGGAGCGCAGCTCAGTGACGCGGGCGTAGACGGCGGGCGTGGTGGTGGAGCAACGGCTGCTGCCCCAGGACACGATGCCGACCAGGGTCCAGACGTTGTCCTTCTCACAGACCAGGGGGCCACCTGAGTCGCCCTGAGACAGAGACATGGGGGGTTGAATACAGGACTCTCTGTCACCTCAAATACCGGCAGCAGCCGCTCTAGCCCCGGTCGACTCAACGCCTGAGATGTTACACTCGAGAGATCTCAACCAGGGCCAGCTCAAGTCTTTTGGGGGCCCCAAGCAAAATGTGATTTTGGGGCCCCCTAGGTTACAGCTTATTCTGCTTTTGCCTAGAACCGGCCCTGATCCGAACCACTTGAAAGCGTCACCACATCTGTTAAGTGAAAACCTCACTTAACACACAAAGGATCTGACTAGGGACGAAGAAAGAGTAGCAGGAAAAGAGAGTTGAGAGCGGGTGTGAGAGGAAGTCTCACCATGCATGAGGTGGCTCCAGCACCGCCGGCGCAGATCATGACCTCGGAGATGTTGCTGCCCCAGTGCGTCTTGCACTGCTCGTTGGACAACAGGGGAAGGGCAGCCTGTTGCAGCTTGTTGGGGGTGTTGGGGGCTGGGAGGGAGGGAGAAGCGAAGTACATTACAAACTTGTCTAACTTTCAACACGCTTCACACGGCAGAGAAATATTCCTTTTTAACGTACACTTGTTCCAAAGAACAGGAGACGCAACATCTAGCATGAGCAGCTAACAGTCTAATCGCCATGATGATGGAGAGTGTCGAACTCTCATTGAGCACAGGACGGAGAAGGTAGACTCGCTCACCAGTGTAACGCAGCAGACCCCACCCAGAGGTCACGCACTTCATGCCCGGGGCGAAGAAGTCTGAGGTCCCAGCCAGACAGACGGGAGAAACCGTGGTGGACAGGCGGGCGGGGGTGGCCAGCTTGATCAGGCTGATGTCGTTGTTGATGGTGGAGGGGTTCCACTTGGGGTGGGTGAACACCTGACGAGGGCAGGAGAGAGGAGGGAATTGGTGGAGGAGGCGGGCGGCGAGTGGAGATGGGAGGAGAGGAAGGGAAGAGTTAACTACTTATACCCTTGTTTTTCTAGGTAAGTCGACTCAATACACTTTCATTTACAGGAATGATTATGATAAACTGCCTTGCTCAGTGTCAGCTGAACAGGTTTTTTCACATTGTCGGCTTGGGTATTTGATGTTACTGGTAAACCAGGTGAAGCAGGAAGTACAGGGAGAATATTGTCCCTGGTGGCTGACACTCTTGCCTGAGCTAACAGAGGGTAAACTGATCCACAACTAAATACAGATTTCAGGGCAACCTCGACCCAGAGCATAAAGACTTCCTGTTCCGGTTCTGTACCTTGGCGGGCTTCAGGGACTGGATGTTCTCAGCGGTGTTGGCAGAGCCCTTGTCGTGCTCTCCAACAATCACCTTGTGGTAGGTCCTGAAGCGGGACAGGAAGAGTGTTCAGCGTTAAACAACGTTCCGTCTGGATGTAACACTGGCGTGCATTTCTGGTGAACGCAGAGCCCATTTGTCCAGTCTTTGGCCCACATCATTTCCACCCGGCACCACGGGTGCCTTCCACAGGTCACACAGAGACACTTACATGACATTGCAGTGAGCGGCGGTCACAACCCAGTTCTCGTTGATCAGGGAGCCTCCACAGAAGTGGAAACCGTTGCTCTGCTGGAGGGACACCTGCCAGGGCCAAGAGTGGGGCACAGCCTCCTCACCGTTAACGATGCGGGCGTAGCCGGATATCACCGGCTTGATAGCGGGAACGCCACAGCCTGGGGTGGCGACGGAGTTGCCCATGTGACACGTGGCCACAACGACGCACGCACGGAGAAACAAGAGGTGGGGAAACGGGGACAAGGGGTCATGGAGGCAAACACTGAGGGGAATTTATATAGTACATGCCGTATTGGTTTCCCCCATTGAGTCATAGACTGTAAGGGTAAATGTCTATGCTGTGTAACATAGCTAAGGTAGCGAGTGATGAAGACAAGAGTCGTCTAAGAACGGAGCCCTGAGGAAAACAGAGACTTGGAATTTACAATGAATATGTAACACCAAAGCATCCAAACACAGTGCGGTCCAGTGGGAGTAGCCAGGCTGGGAGAGCATGTGAAGGACACGAGAAGATAGGGTGAGGAAAGAACCGCATAGTAGACTAGGTGTCCTTACCGTAAGCGGCGCTAACGAAGGCGAGACAGGAGACGAGCCAGAGGAAAGCCATTGTGACAATGTGAAGCTCTAGAGCAGGAGGGGCCCTATTTATCCCCGAATCCCATCGCACTCTATAACCAATGGGAGCTGTCCCTCACACCAGCTGGGAAGGAAAACTGTAGAATATTAACACCAAGGGAGTTATGAAAGGAGAAAGCAGCTGCTTATCAACAGCAGGTGACTGGAAAGTTCTCAGCCCTGAACTGTACCAAGAGGACCAAATCAATACACGACCTTCGGTGATGTCGGCCACATACGAACAGTGTTTCTGAGTGAGAATTCCCCATTAGCCGAGCTACCGTCATTAAACACATAACATATTTTTGTATTTACGATTTAGTGATCATAAAAGAGCTAGGTGAAACAACCATACAGCTGAGTTGAGAGTGTATTTAACTCAGTGAATTTGTTTTTGGAAAAGGTCATTTCAGAGAAAGAAGCCGATACAAAGAAGCGGTAGTAGGCCAAACCATCAGTGATGGCAGACCAACTGGTGATACATTTGTTTAAGTTATCGGGTCAAAGATTAAACTTTGCATTCTGTACTTTCGGTCAGGAAAAACATATGATGCCTGCATTTACTTGATGAGCTGTTTACCCTATGGAGCATTGCTAGTGTATCCTTCGGCTAATATTTACCACAAATGTTTTCCATTGGTTATTTACAAGAAATGTGATTTTGCAAACCAAATGTACAAAAAAAGGTGTGAGAATTCTCTCTCTGTTATCTGCAGTGGGACAGGTGGTCACACTGGAGGGAGGAGTATATTGATCCAGGCCAGGGGGATTTATAAAAGACCTGCCATGTGTCTGACAGACATCAAGCTGAGAACATGAACTGCCTGCTGATCTTTTCCTGCCTTGCCTTCGCTGGCGCAGCCTATGGTGAGGAAAACTGCCATTTAGCCTTTTTGCATATGTTTGCTTTTGCTTTTCAATATGTTTCAGGATATCTCATTTATTGTGTACTTGACTTTCCTAACTCATCCTGGTTTTAATTGAAGGAGCACTAGAATAGGCAACATTTTATTTGGGTAAAAAAAAAATACATTGTCAAAATCTAATTTACTGTATGTTAGAGCATCCAAATCTGATCCATGACCGCTTGATGTAATTCTCTGTCATTGGTGTGACCACTAACCTCTGTCTTTAGGCTGTGGCGTTCCCACTATCAGGCCCGTGATATCCGGATATGCCCGCATCGTTAACGGTGAGGAGGCTGTGCCCGGCTCTTGGCCCTGGCAGGTGTCCCTCCAGGACAGCACAGGTTTCCACTTCTGCGGTGGCTCCCTGATCAACGAGAACTGGGTTGTGACCGCTGCTCACTGTGGTATAAAGTGAGTGCTGGCAGCCCTAGCCTTGATATGTAGCAACATGCGAAAATGGTAACTTGCTAAAAGATAGCTAAAATGTTCACGATAACTTGCAGACAGCTGGCCAATGCTAAAATAGCTGAAATCTAAAGTTAATGCTAACAAGGTAAAATCTGTTTAATAATGCTAGATGGATAGCAAGTTAGCTTCTGCTAAATAACCCAAAGCTAGCTAGCTGTCGTTAAATAAGTATCTAAATAAATTAATGTTTTGGTCAAACTATTTCAGGACTTCTCACCGTGTGATCCTCGGAGAGCATGATCGCTCCTCCAATGCTGAGAGCATCCAAACAATCCGTGTTGGCAAGGTAAACGACAAAAATATTATCACAACAAATAACGTAAAGGGAAATCTTTCAGCGGCATAATCTAAAACGCTCAGTTCACAATCTTCCCACAAGAATAACTCTGAATCTAAGTGTAAGACGTTGTCTACTGGGTCCGGACTAGGTCTTCAAGAACCCCAAATACAACCCCTTCACCATCAACAACGACATCACCCTGATCAAGCTGGCCACCCCCGCCGTCCTGGGAACCCGCGTGTCCCCCGTGTGTGTTGCTGAGACCAACGACAACTTCAGCGGTGGCATGAAATGTGTGACCACTGGGTGGGGTCTGACCCGCCACAACGGTAACCAATCACTACAGAGTTCTAACAAGATCTTCCAATCAAATCTCATTGTGCAGTCGTACGTGTGCCAAGGCCAGATTTCCCGAGTGGAAGCCCAGTAGAAGCGACTCCAGCCTGTTTGAACCTTTTCAATCTCCAGCTGGCTCGATCTGCAATATTTGAAAATAATATTTCAGTTCCATTTTTGTCTAGTCGTGCGTTGCTAGTAGTCTTTTACGACTGTGGCGTTTTGTAGTGTTGCCTGATGTCCTCTGGTGTCCTCTGGTTTTAGCTGCCGACACCCCCGCCCTGCTTCAGCAGGCTGCCCTTCCTCTGCTAACCAAGGCTCAGTGCCAGAAGTTCTGGGGCTCCAAGATCACCGACCTCATGATCTGCGCCGGTGCTGACGGTGCCTCTTCCTGCATGGTGAGTAACTCAAACCATACAGTTGCACATTTCCAGTAAATTGACAGAAATTAACATGGTTCCTGATTGGAAGATTCACAGACTTTTGCAGCTGCACGAAACAAACGGCACTTTAACACATTGTACGACAATGAACCCAGACGTAGTTTGACTATTTGAAGGGTTTGTTCTAAACTTTCAAAGGTATTTGCTCAGGCTAACACAGTTAGCATCAGCTGTAACTCAGGGTTTTCCTTAGTTCACAATTATTTGGAGGCAAATGTGCCCGAACTCTGAATGTAAAAAGTTAAACCAGTTACGCTGCGATCTGACTGACCCCCTCTTTGTTTCTTTGCTTGTTCCCTCAGGGTGACTCCGGTGGCCCCCTGGTGTGTGAGAAGGCCGGTGCTTGGACCCTGGTCGGCATCGTGTCCTGGGGAAGCGGCACCTGCACCCCCACCATCCCCGGCGTGTACGCCCGCGTCACCGAGCTCCGCTCCTTCATCGACCAGACCATCGCCTCCAACTGATGCGGTCGCCGTAGATGTCCTTAATGTCATCTTCGCAGTGAATAAACCTGGTTTCTGGTGACATTTGTTACCTGGTGTTTCTTCCGAGAGTTAAGCTGTAGACAGCGGTTGACACCCCCAGCAAGATGGGGAGCGGGCAGGGCAGTGTTAGAGGAATGAAACAACACGATTATTCATGACATATATGATGCAACTCCTGATTGCCACATTGATTGGGCCCAGATTGGAAAGTGACAGATTTATAGCCCAGCACACAACTTATTAGCATGAGCCCCAATTATATTCAAGCTGTTCTGACAGTATATTATGTTCAGTTTGTATGTGCATTTGTTTACTAGGTTTACCCTGAAAACTTCCCAAGAAAACCTTAGCGTTCAGGCAAGCACACTCGCAGTCTTTGTACAGTACTATAACGAGTGCACAGATTGAAATACTAGTGCTATAATTATTGCATTGACAATAATGGAAGTACTGTAACAGGTGAATTGGAACCACCACACACTCATAAATGGAAGTACGAAACAAGAACAGTTCTGTACTTAAGGGTACACCTTTGAAAAATGTTCCCTCCAAGGTCCCATTTTGGTCTTTATGGGGACAGAAGAGCACCTTTAGAACAACAGAAATGGTAAAGAGGGAACAAATGTGTACCTTTTCATCCCTGAGGGGAGGGGCTGCATTGGACCCTGCAGCTTTGAAAACGTGTGTAGGTCATTTGCTGGTACAATTGGAATAGGTACAAAAATGGACTGGCACTAAAGGGTACACCATTGTCAACACAACCCCCCCTCCACCCCCAGCGACCAGCATTTGCTCCCATTTAAGTTAACTTCTGTTTCTGAGTGTGTATAACTATACTGCTATACAGACTACAACTGTCTGGAGCAGGACTTCTCGCCATGTGATCCTGGGAGAGCACAAGCGTGGCTCCATCACTGAGGCCTTCCCGACCATTGCAGTCGACGCGGTTGGGGCAGGCTAACAGATCTATTATTAAACGTAAAAGCACATTTTTAAGTGAGTCACAAGCTTGGCTGCCAGTCAGTTTCTGCCTTCTATCTAATATTATCTATCCTGTTTCACAAGTTTTAATGTTCTCAGGAGGTGGGGTCTGGGCCAAAGATCAGCCATTATTGACGGCGACCACGAAGCAATTAGGGCTAAGTGCCTTCGTTTAAAGGCAGATAAATATAGTTTTACTGGTTTGGATAAATGTTCTACTGAATGTTAGTCTCTGAGCAAAGATGCTGAGCCAAGACCTGCAGCTGACCTGTCATGGTCTTCTGGTCAGACCAGACCTAGACCCTGCATACTTTAAAGATACCTCACAAACAGCTGGGCACAAAGCTTTTCAAACTCTTCAGATGGAGGGCATGCTGAGTGCAGGGTTTTGCTCCTCGCTTGTACGTGTCTCTATGCTCTGGAATATAGCATTATTTAAATAATTTTTTCTCCTTTTGCTGATTACACACGGTATCCCTGAAAATACCCACCAGCTTTCTGGTTTACTATTTTTGATAAACGTTTCCTGTCAATTAAAATCCGTTATCCAGATTGCCTTACTAGTCAGGTCGCCAATGTGATATATTATTATTAAGGTATCCTACTTTTCAATCCAACTTCAGAGAAGCTCGGTCAATTCAGGGGTGTAGAATTAGGGGGGAAAGGGAGAGTCCAAAGTCAATGTTAACCCCCCTGGAAAAGAGTGAAAATCCTGTTATCCAGTGACCCTGACACCCCCAATAAACAATACAAACCATAGACTGTAAAAAAAAATGGACGACGCCCTTTCGCTCTTTTCCATTGGTGAAAATTGAAGCCGCCAGTGTCCCGATACGGCGCTGACATCTTGGACTTGCGTCTGCGCAGATAGCGATCTTGGGACCAGTTCTGCGCAGTAGTTCTGCGCAGTAGCGAGCAGGAAGTAAAGCCATAAAGCCGCAAAATCAACGGCCCCACCCCTGTGCCCCGCCCTCACTCTCCCTCGCAGAATGCGCATACCGTAATCAATCGCAAGTCCAAGTACAGTACAACCTTTGCTTGTTAAACCTAGACGATATGTTATAGCCTAACTTACATCATGTTTAACCTTAATTTAGAATAGGCCTAATACAAAAATAATTGGTAACTTCTAGCTAACGATCACCTGCTAGCTATTAACGAGGCTTGTTGTCTTTTAGCTAATGTTAGCTAGCCCATTACATTTATTTACTAATTAAATAGCTTATAAATTTAACTCACCGAAAAAAATTCAAAGATCGATTGGAAATGCCAGATCGGTTAGCACAATGTACTGCAGAACAACCCATTATGTCCGTGTGAAATTATATCAATTATAGAAATTTAGAGATTAAATGTAAAGCTCCAATCTCCTCAGTCCTCCGAAGGAGGATGGCGCTTCAGTGGCTCCTCGGCTCAGATAGCTGTCAATCAAAGCTGTGAATCACGACGTCACACCACCGTTTTTAGAGCATTAAATAACTAACTAAAAACCAACTTATTTTAAAAACAAACTCTTGAATTTGACTCGTCCATCACCCGGGCTGAAGTCACAGAGGTGGTTAAGAAACTCCTCGGTGGCAAGGCACCGGGGGTGGATGAGATCCGCCCTGAGTACCTCAAGTCTCTGGATGTTGTGGGGCTGTCTTGGCTGACACGCCTGTGCAACATCGCGTGGCGGTCGGGGACAGTGCCTCTGGGATGGCAGACCGGGGTGGTGGTCCCTCTTTTTAAGAAGGGGGACCGGAGGGTGTGTTCCAACTATAGGGGGATCACACTACTCAGCCTCCCCGGGAAAGTCAATGCCATGGTTCTGGAGAGGAGAATACGGCCGATAGTAGAACCTCGGATTCAGGAGGAACAGTGTGGTTTTCGTCCAGGCCGTGGAACACTGGACCAGCTCTATACCCTCTACAGGGTGATGGAGGGTTCATGGGAGTTTGCCCAACCAATCCACATGTGTTTTGTGGATTTGGAGAAGGCATTCGACTGTGTCCCTCGCGGCATCCTGTGGAGGGTGCTTCGGGAATATGGGGTCCTGGGTCCTTTGCTAAGGGCGGTCAGGTCCCTGTACGACCGAAGCAGGAGCTTGGTCCGCATTGCCGGCAGTAAGTCAGACTTGTTCCCTGTGCATGTTGGACTCCGGCAGGGCTGCCCTTTGTCACCGGTTCTGATGTTGTCGTGTTGGCCCCTTCAAGCCAGGACCTTCAGCATGCACTTGGACGGTTTGCAGCCGAGTGTGAAGCGGTCGGGATGAAAATCAGTACCTCCAAATCCGAGGCCATGGTCCTCAGTCGGAAAAGGGTGGCTTGCCCACTTCAGGTTGGTGAAGAGTGCCTGCCTCAAGTGGATGAGTTTAAGTATCTATGGGTACTGTTCATGAGTGAGGGAAGGATGGAACGGGAGATTGGCAGACGGATCGGTGCAGCTTCTGCAGAAATGCGGTCGATGTATCGGTCTGTCGTGGTGAAGAAAGAGCTGAGCCGTAAGGCGAAGCTCTCGATTTACCGGTCAATCTACGTTCCTACTCTCACCTATGGTCATGAGCTTTGTGTCATGACCGAAAGGACAAGATCCCGGATACAGGCGGCCGAAATGAGCTTTCTCCGCAGGGTGGCTGGGCGATCCCTTAGAGATAGGGTGAGAAGCTCGGTCACCCGGGAGGAGCTCAGAGTAGAGCCGCTGCTCCTCCACATCGAGAGGGGTCAGCTGAGGTGGCTTGGGCATCTATTTCGGATGCCTCCGGAACGCCTTCCTGGGAAGGTGTTCCGGTCCCGTCCCACCGGGAGGAGACCCCGGGGAAGACCTAGAACACGCTGGAGGGACTATGTCTCCCGGCTGGCCTGGGAACGCCTCGGTGTCCCCCCGGAAGAGCTGGAGGAAGTGTCTGGGGAGAGGGAAGTCTGGGCATCCCTGCTTAGACTGCTGCCCCCGCGACCCGGCCCCGGATAAGCGGAAGATGATGGATGGATGGAACTCTTGAATTTACATTAGCGTGATACAAACTACAGTAAATTACAGAAACCTGGGTAGTTTAATTGTTTAGTTGGTTTCACGTCCCATTGAATAACATGGGGAGGGCGGGGTTTATGACCTATACTGGGACCACTCACCAGGGGGCGATTGAGACGTTTTGGCTTCACTTTTCAGGGCTTGTGCGGCACGCTTGATACAAACCTACAACTTTGACTCAGTTACATTTCGATTTGAAGACTTTAATAAATTAAATCCAGACTAACAAAATGAACTATCCCTTCTGAGTTCCTTGAAAGTCCCTCAGATATTCCCCTGGTCTGTCAGAAGCATGGTGCCTGGATCGCCGTAAGCAGAGCTATAAGCTAGGAATGTTAGCACACTTTCTTCAAATAACTAACTTTGTCTCGAAAATTAGGTTGATGAAATAGTTGTTTTTGATTCGGAAAACAATATATCATCTTGAATTAGAAAACAAACAGAAATGTCACTGACAAAATAATTGATACCCTTGACTCAACAATTGGCAGCACAACCATTGGTCAAAAAGATGCAACCACGTATTCCCTATAGCCATCGATGAGCTTCCTGCACCTCTGCCCTGGCAAACTGATCCAAAGTGCCTCCCAAATGCTGTTTTCAGTTCTCTGTGATGGTAAATTTGATGGCAGAGAACAGAGATGGAGAGAATTAGGCTAAAATGTTTCTCTATCACTCCCGTTGGTTAGGACATTAGCTGAATTGAACATCTTTAGAAACTACATTAAAACTATACTAATACAATTCGATTTGTAATAATTAAAATTATGATTTACTAGTGCTGACTCGCAAACAACAAAGGCAATCGATTTGTCAGGCTAGATAAGCACTCAGAGCCAGTTAGTAGTGAGGGTACAAATGGTGAGCTGAATGCAGATTTCCGTGAAACAGGCCCTTAATCTAATACATTGAGATGAATAATATTTGAACCCTGGTCTGATTTAGAGTGTTTCATTATTTTATTTTGTCAAACTACTGAGGCAGTAGAATGTCAGCTGGTGTAGTCCTACAAAGCTCAGGGAGAGACGGGCACAAAGACTCGCTTGTTGCCTCATTTCATCAGACCCCAGTGTCATGTGAAATTGGCCAAGTGGGGATATTCCAGGAAAACACCCAGAGTGGTTGTTTCATGATGTCTCAAACAGAAACCATGTGCATTCCCCAAAACATATTCTGTTGTGTCCGCAATGACACCCGGTTACTTGGAGTGCATTTTTTTTAATTTAGTGCCTTGATAATGATACTTAAATAGTGCCTATTCCAGGCACTCAGTGTACTTCACAGTCCGAAAGACAGTACACTGTGCAGGGCAATTGTCCCCATCACCACCCTGGGGCAGAGCGGCCACTACTGGCCCTGCAGGGTACAAGGTGGTATGCTGCTGGAATTGGTCAGAATAGTGCATGAGGGTGTAACTTGGTATTGTTTTTTTATGTATGTGTGTTTAAGAATGCTGAATGAGATACCTCATAATATAAGAGTCAACACAGTGTCATTTAATGCCATTTTAAGACAACTTGTGTGCAATTAAACAAACTATGATTTTTTTTTTATTGACAATATTCTAGAAATAACAATTTACACTGTTTTCCCAATTTACATAGAGAGTTTTAGTGCTGACTTGCAAAATAATGCAGCTGTTTTAAGGATATAATTTAAAAAATAGGGAGTTTCAGGGAATTTCCAATAAAATACATAATTGTTAGCTTGCATTCAACTTATTAAATAACAACACTTTAAATGAAAGAGATGATTTTAAGAGAATACTAAATAACATGCATACCCCACCTGTATAAACATTTGGATGTATTAAGTTTGAGTTTGTATACTCTTATCATCAGGCTTGCAGATATGGATTACAACAGGGAATCTTGAACATTTTGACAATCCTACAAATAATCAGTTGCATTTTAGCTTGTAGAGGACAAATCTTAAAAATTAAAGATTTAACTGCAATGTTTTTAAAATTGCAAATATGAATAATTGCCTTTTTGGCTCTATACCCATTAGTAGCCTTGTTCTGAGTAAAGGATCCTCTTCTTCAAACTCTCTAACTTCATAATAATTATTAATATTTCTGCTGTTTTATTATCATTGTGTAACAGAGCTGGGCCCCTAACCGTAAGTCATTAGTTACATTTTCATTAACAATTTAACATTGAAGTGAACTGTAAAAATCATTATCGGACTAATGAACCTCCATTACATTTAACTTCCGTTAACTCAAGTCTGCTAACACAAAAACGACTAAGCCAATTTTTGCTTCAATCCAGAGTAGGCAATGAGACCAATCCAATGCTTACTGTGCTGAATATTTAGATGCCATTTCCAAAGTCAAAAATGTATTTCTCTGCAGTAAGATTGCATGCTAGTCTCAAGGCTTCAGTATGAAAGTAAAGAGTGAAAAACACTCTGGAACACTCGTAACTTCAACGGCACTTTAAGTTGCCTCGGCTAGACAGAAAAGGATGTAACTTGACTTGGTCAGGAAGCCAGGAATCCAATGGAAAAAATTGCTTCCATTCTAACTGTATGAGCTTCTAGCACGTACAGTAAAAACATTTGAGCCAAAAAAAATGTATAATAAAAATTAACGTTAACGCTTAATTGCTAAATTCTGTTATATTTCTAAAGGTTTTTTTAAACTGATCAACAGTTATCAAAGTTAAGTTTTTGGTTAACAAATTAACGGTTAATGAAATTACTTTTTGATTAACTGTGTCCAGCTATGTTTTTTACTCACTATAAAATAACTTTAATGCAATAGTATTGAATGAATATTGAATTCAATTCAAATTTGACAAAATTCTTCCACTTGACTTAGAATATTCAGATGCAAAACTATGTCTATAACTTTGGTTTAAAGAATTACTCTTAGTCAACTTGGCCAATGATAGCTAACTTTCTCACGAGCTATTTTAACGTATATGCTGTGCAAGACAAACCTAAGTGATTATGTTTGCGTTATAAATTTTGTTTTATTGTCTGCATAGAACAACTTGCAAATATTTATCAGACCTAGGACATTTTAGTATGCTGTAAAATAAAATAAAACATATTTTGTAGTATTTGTAATTTACTTATTTAAACATTTGAAAGATGAAATGCCTTCAATAGTGATTGAATTACATAAATCCTGTTTGTGGAATTAAAAGAATGAAACATAAACATGGTTGATCCTTTATATTGTGTTATAGCTGATACTTTGATGTGACTAAATATATATATTTCATTTGCGGGAAAGAATTTAAAACCCATATTCTTTCACAATTTTCAGGACTCCCTGACATATGGGCGGGGGGGGGTGGCACATGGAAGAGGGGGGCCCACGGAGGGATTGTGCTAGGGACGCCGTCGGGAGCCAGGACAGGCCGTCCGACGGCAGTAGCAGACTGAACCGAACATTCGCAGGTGTCGTGTGTCGCAGGGGTCGCAGCAGGGCAGCGGGTGGCCCAGGCAGGACTGCTGGTGGGGGACGCAGCGGCGGAGGGCGCGCACGCTCCTGGTCCGCTGCCGCGCCTCCTCAACCTCCTCCTGGCAGAGGGGACAGACAGACAGGCCGGCGTTACACAGCGGCGGGGGACAGCAAGGCGGGGAAGGGGGGGAAAGGGGACGGGTGGCAGCTGGGGGGGAGGGGGTTGAAGGAGCGGCGCTAGGGACGTCCGTGCCCGCCGGCACAGGACTGGCCGACCCGGCGGCAGTAGCAGAAAGCATTGAAGAAGCGGCAGTAGCAGGTGTCGCAGGGGTCGCAGCAGGGAAGAGGGTGGCCCAGGCAGGACTGCTGGTGGGGGACGCAGCGGCGAGGGGGGCGCTGTGCCCTGCTCTGCAGCAGCACCGCTTCAGCCGCATCCTGGTGGAGTGGGAGAAAAAGCAAGTGAGCCCGATCAGAACCAGAACCACCCACAGGCACGGGCCCAGTCGAGTGAGGCAGCCCCATTGTTTTTTTGTTGTTGTCAGATCTCTCGACTTTCAATCACTCGTTTAATCTCTTGCCTGGTCAAAACTCCCGGTAGGCTTTGGGACAGTCAGACATCTCGCCAGGTTTTGCTTCCTTCTCACACTGCATGCTCAAGCAGGAAGCGTTCACTAGCACCTTCACGCCCGGAGGAGAACAACGCTGATTGAGCATGCAGGCCGACCACAGGGGGGAGATGCTGAGCGTGACAAGGAAAGACAACCGTCCTCTGACGCTAACACCGTCAACCGCAGACGGCGCTGAGCCAATTTGAACAACCCCATGTGAGGGCCCCGAGGATCGGGGGTATGCTTGCTACCAGGACAGTCCAGGCCACAATGACGCAGCCAAACCCTGAGCCGGTGACTTTACCGATGCGTCATTCGGGAGCCCCGGGCAGCTTGACGATGCTTTGATTTACAAACACACCCCCTGGATAAGACGCCACACAAACAGACGCACACTATTCGGTGTAAAGAAATACGCACATACACCCACACACATATTAACACACACCCACACACATATTAACACATGCATACATTCAAACACTGGTCACAGATTCCAAAACTAAACAAATCAGATAACTACCGTGAAAACATGTTATATGATTTAGAGATTCAACAGGGTATTTCGAAGTGTTTCGGTAAAGGTTTCACGCCAAAGAAAAATTTACAGATGGGGTGTATGTAATCCTGTAAGCAGTGGGAGTGCACTTTAACTTAATGTTCAGTCTGACCTTTTTTGGACTGGACTGTAGCTATAGGTGACTTCCAAAATAAAGCAAACACCAACAGAACTTCTTGTTTTTTCAACTTGGAAAAGATTATAGTGTTCCCTAATGTCAACGCAACTATGTGAGCCTGGAGATAAGTAAGACGTTTTTTCACAATAAATCCCCCCCAAAAAGTGTTTTGCCACCGTTTTGGCAAATAATCTGTTCAGCAATCACTGTGGAAATATAATTTCACAGTTTGTAACAGCATATTTGTGAATTACACATTACACGGTGTTCCTTGAAATCTCGCATTTCCACCATCTCTAAGCAATTCAACCGATAACAAGTTAATTGCTGTACAGCACTCAAGTGCAAGAACATTAAATGTAACCTCAAAGCTCTCCCTCCCTGAACACAAGACCCATCTGTACATTAACTCATGCTGATCCACTGATAATCACTCCTCCTTTTAAAGTGATGAAAACACTGAATGTTAAATCTTAAAATAGATTATGTCTTATCTTGAGAAAAATATTCAATACTTATATCAGCCAGACAAAAATCCCTAAACTAGATGTGTAGTTTTGATGGTATGTTGTCCCACCTCGTCATATGACCCTGTGTCCATCATTAGCTGCTCTTCTTCAGACCCGGAGTCAAAGCTAGCAGGATCCCCTCTGGACAGAGAGTCTTTCCCTGAAAGAGGAATGGAGATCAATCCACCAATCAGAGTGGGCAACTTCATAGAGGCATGAATTGACTATGACTTACATAACGGTATGCTTCAATATGAGGCATTTTTCAATATGACAGTATCCAGAGAAATCTAATGGCCTCAATACCAGATTTGGAGAGCAGATACTGTTGGGTGTTACTGCCCTCACCTGTGTTCCTGATCACTGTCCCGATTTAAGATCCTCCTGGTCATTACCTCACCTGTGTTCCTGATCACTGTCCCTATTTAAGATCCTCCTGGTCATTACCTCACCTGTGTTCCTGATCACTGTCCCTATTTAAGATCCTCCTGGTCATTACCTCACCTGTGTTCCTGATCACTGTCCCTATTTAAGATCCTCCTGTTCATTACCTCACCTGTGTTCCTGATCACTGTCCCTATTTAAGATCCTCCTGGTCATTACCTCACCTGTGTTCCTGATCACTGTCCCTATTTAAGATCCTCCTGGTCATTACCTCACCTGTGTTCCTGATCACTGTCCCTATTAAAGATCCTCTTTCCCTGGTGCATCTTGTCGGTCATTGATTGGTTTTGTTCCAATGTAATGTTGTCTCTGTATTCGTGTCTTAGTTTCAGTTTTGTCTATCTTAGTTCTTTTATTAAAAAGCCCTCTGTTCTCCCGGCGCCTGTGTCCTACCTCCTACAACATTGCAGTATTCCTTTGGTATTTCAATTACAAAATGTGCCTTTTCTAACATAACTTTATTGGATGAAGGTTTATTGTTACTCTATTTTAGAAGTGCAGGATTTTGAAGATGAACTCAATAAACCCCCAATGTAATGCTGGATTTTCTAAAAGCGTAATTGGTATACTTTTTTTACATTTTGCCATTTTGTATATAGTTCACAAAATGATTGTTATTTCATGCTTTGTTTATTTCAATTCTTTACACAATTTTTTCACCTAATTGAATTCAAATAACTACTATAATCATATAAAATAAAAATAAATCAGCACTATATGCAATCACGGTGAAGACATATAGTATAGAGTACACAGCTCCAGAAAATAATTAATAATAATTAATTTGCAGTGGTTTCTTAATTTTAACCCTTCTTTTCCTCACTCAAAACCTTCCTTTGCGACTTTTTTGGAATGGAAAGAAAAATGTGCAGTGGTCTCTTCATTTTTTTCCGGAGCTGTATTGCATCTTACCTGGGCAGCAGTTACTGTCGACCTGAATATAAAGACACAGATTAACTGACCTATATCCAAGAGGAAGGAGTCCTCTGTCCTTCTCAGGCTGGGATGAGAGACATCAGCACGGGCGTTTCCATGAACCAGACCCGTAGTCAACTGGAACAGGGTCAGGCTCCACCAGAACAGAACCACTGGGTTGACCATCCTGCTAAAATTGAGAGCTCAAGAAACACTGCTTCCTGGCTACAAAGTGAAAGGTGCCAACACATTCAAATCAGTTGCTTTGTCTAAAGATCAGGACGCATTTCATTTCTTTTTAAATGTTTACAGAGTTCCACGTAGTTCCTTCCAGGAACTACAACGCACATCAAAAACAGTTTTTACATTCACATAAATACACACAAGATATTTGATCCTGACTACAAGGGAGATCTTGTAGGGTTACAGATATTATCATACGTTTTCCTTCAAGCACGGTAACCACTGCAGTATCAGAAAACAGAACACCACAGCAGTCACAAAGCATCCAGTTGTTGCGCTTGGCTAAATCTCAGTGAAACATTTAGTATTATATATTATGCAAGAGTGCATGAAAAACTGAAGGAACGAGAGATACGGAAAGACAGAACGAAAGACAGATGCAGTGCCAGAAAGAAAGAGAGATAAGAACAGAAAGATTGAGAGAGCAAAAGAAAGATGCAGACTCAAAAAGACAAAAAGATAGAGAACCAGAAATGCAGAAACATACAGAGGAAGAGAGATAAAGGCAGACAAACCCACCACCCTTTGTAGGTACAGATTAGTTCTGCTCACCTGTTGGTCTCTGGACTCTTGTGTCTGTGTCCTTCCATGGTGGGACTAGAGTCTTTATAAAGATAGCCTTAGGAGGGAGAATTGAGAGGGGAGGTGAGGACAGTCATGGAGGAGTGGTCAGAGTCAGGGAGGAGAGCCGTGGAGGAGTAGTCAGAGTCATGGAGAAGAGTCATGGAGGAGTGGTCAGAGTCATGGAGGAGAGGTCAGAGTCATGGAGGAGTGGTCAGAGTCGTGGAGGAGTGGTCAGAGTCATGGTGAACTGGTCAGAGTCATGGAGGAGTGGCCAAGTGGAAGAGGAGGTGATGCTGATTGGTCAAGTGCTCATAACAAACCATTTACTTGGCAATTTTAAACAGCTTCCTTACAATGTATTAATCCGTAGTTACACATTTCTAAATATCAGTAATCTACTCAATTTACAAATGTATATGTACACTTCCTTAAATATCCTATGTTGCAAGTCAGTAAAACAGCCAGGGTAGCTCGCTTCACAGCTAGCTTGAAATGAAGTCAATGGAACTATGAATTTGGTACCTTTTGTATAGCTCAAATGGTTGGAACATTGTCAAGGAGGTATGTCATAAACATACTTGTACCTTTTTCTCCCCAGTTGTTTATAAATGCTTATGACTGGTGGGCACAACACTTTTAGTGTTCCCAAATGCCTTATTCATTGATGTGGTTATTCAGAAGGCTTCAATCACGTCATCAATCAAAAGCAGGAATGCATCCCAAATGGCATTCTTTAAAAAAATGTCATCTTTAATTGTAGTGCGCTAAATAGGAAGCAGGTTAACATTTGGAACACATACTTGTTTCTGACTGATGACTTCCCTTCCCTCTGTGCCGATGTACATACTCAACTTAATTGACACATGGAAAGCGTTGTTGTTGTAGTTCATTTGTGACCATACAGGGGAGAGTGAATCTACTTTTAGGTTTCCCAGCAACCAATTAGTTTAACATCATACCACCCATACTTTAATGGAGGCATTTTAAGATAATATATAAGATGTACCTTTTTAGTCCAGATGGAAATGTGTCTTCTGCTTTTTACCCAACCGGACTTTAAGTGGTAGAGGCGGATAGTTCTCGATGAGTCCCAAATTACAGTGGGTTCATTTAGCCCTAATGTGGAGGGCTATACCTAGAAGTCTATGTTACGTTCACATTACGGTAAATAATGACACACAACTTAGAGTTCTTTAGTACATACACTACCATTCAAAGGTTTGGGGTCACTTAGAAATGTCCTCGTTTTCTAAAGAAAAGCAAATTTGTCCATTAAAAATACATAAATGTAATCACATTGTAAATAACTGTTGTAGCTGGAAACGGCTGATTTTTTTATGGAATATCTACACAGGCGTACAGTGGCCCATTATCAGCAACCATCACTCCCGTGTTCCAATGGCACGTTGTGTTTGCTAATCCAAGTATATTATTTTAAAAGGCTATGTGATCATTAGAATACCCTTTTACAATTATGTTAGCACTGCTGAAAACTGTTGTGCTGATTATAGAAGCAATAAAACTGACCTTTAGACCAGTGAGTTTCTTTAGCCTTAGCAATCGTGGGTTCTATTACGGGTCAAAACGTCCAGAAACAAAGAACTTTCTTCTGAAACTTGTCATTCTATTCTTGTTTGGAGAAAAGAAGGCTATTCCATGTAAGACATTGCCAAGAAACTGAAGATCTTGCACAAAGCTGTTGTACTACTCCCTTTACAGAACTTCACAAATTGTCTCTAACCAGAATAGAAAAAGAAGCGACAAAATGAAAAGATGCTGGAGGAGTGCCTGAGGTCAAGTTCATCTGTCAAGCATGGTGGAGGCAATGTTTTGGTCTGGGGGTGCTCTGGTGGCTGTAAGGTGGGAGATTTGTAGAGTGTTAAAGGGATCCATACCCTGTGGACAGCGCTTGATTGGTGCTAATTGCCTCCTACAACAGGGGCCAGCACAGTCACTGACTCTCAACCTTATTGAGCTGTTGTGGGAGCAGCTTGACTCTATGGTATGTAAGAAGTGCCCAATCCAACTTGTGGGAGGTGCTTCAGGAAGCATTGGGTGAAATCTCTTCAGATTACCTCAACAAATTGAATAACTAGAACTCAAAGTTCTGCAAAGGAAGGATTCTTTGACAAAAGCAAATTTTAAAGGACACAATTACTATTTCAATTAAAAATCAGCATTTATAACCATGTCAATGACTACATTTCCTATTCATTTTGCCATATATCCTATTCAAACTCATTTCATGTATGTTTTCATGGAAAACAAGAACATTTCTAAGTGACCCCAAACTATTAACTGGTAGTGTCCCAAGTGATTCACAGATCTGGCCATCTGACACTGGATTCTTCTAACCTGTTTTATTGTGTGCAGTAAAATAAATACAGATGGGTTTCAATTTGTGTCAGTTTTCTGCATAACTGTTTCCCATATTTTTGTAAGCATGTAGTACTCAGCAGGCGTATAGGCTAAGGATATAATATTTTGGAGACAACCTTTGTCAACAATAAAGCTTTTGTACATGTCATTTCTTTAGGTGAACAGGATGTACCAATTAAACCTGTTATTATGATTCAATAAATGTCACAGGAAATGGCTTAAAAAAACACTCAGTCCCATTCACTCCACATTGCCAATTCCTTGCAGAGGTCAACATGTTTATCCACTAATGAAGTCAGTAATTCATAATGAAACCAAATTAAATGCGTAATCATCCCTCGTTTCCATACACTGGAGATCAAACTTAATTTACAACGTGTAGGTAATGATTTGAATCATCATTACAGAGTGGGATGCCAAAGTAAAAACAATATTGCTTCTAAAAATAGAGCCCACAGATGTCCCAACTGAAGTGTGTGTATCTTCTTCATGAGTCAGACACGATACAACTGTTTCCTTTCATTTCTCTCTCAAGCTAATTAAGTTTTACTGTTCCAGCTACGATGTGTGTCTACCAAAGGCTGTACAAAATATCTAACTAACTTAGCTTGATACCCATTGTGAACCCAAACTGACTGGTAAGAATAGTAACATGAGCATACTTCAAAATAAGCATTTAATTCCAAATAATAACATTTGAGATGAGAGAACAACACTGTCTACTTCCTCAATGTCTACGATGGAACCAAAGCTGATTCGAAATGTTTTCAACAATGTTTCCACTTGCTCGGCAAAGTTCGCTAGAGCAGTTACAAGGTTTCAATTCATAATGTTGATGATAGTAATTAAGCTAACTCCTGGCCGGTGCAGAAGTAATCAATGGCTTACTGAAGATATTGACACCATGCGCCGCCCGACACAAGACAGAATGTGAATTGTCTTATCCCTTTAAGAGCAGACAAGGAAATCAAGGACCTGAAGGATTCTACATGCAGGAATGGTCACAATGTATTCTCAGACAAAAACAAAAAATTAGTTATTTTCTCAAGTTGAGGTATGTAAATGTAACAAAACAGTTTTGTACATTCCACTGTGTTATGCATGCAGGTACCCTGTATGTGCGTTTGTGTTTTCCCCCTCCTGCTGTTTTCCCAGGTGTCCATTATCTTCCTGATTGTGCTCGTTGGTGTTTCCCACCTGGCAGTCATGAGTGCATCGGCTGACTACTGAGGTGGACCAATCAGTGGACCTGTTCCTTTTTCCATTATCCAATCAATTCACAAATCTCACTTTGTCCTGTTTCATGTGATTAAGTATTGCTGTGGCGTTATGTTTAGTGTTGTTAGTCAATTGTTTGCTGTTTAGTCCCTGTTTGACCTGTGTGGTTTGTTTCCCATGTGTCCCTGGGAAAAGGGGTTTGTCCCTTTGTCCTGTAGGAAAACTTTGTCTAAAAAAACACTAGTTAGAACTCGGTGGAGCACCCACTCTATTTTTGTATTGGTTAGTAGTCAGCTAAGCGGTTCTTGAGGCAAGCAAGTTCAGTTTAGGGGTGTTTGGACTATATTATTTAATTTCTTGGGTTCAGCTCAGCCCCTTTTCCCTAACCCCTTTACCGTGTGTTTATAATAAACGTTTTATGTTTGACGGTAGCTTTGGTTGTCTGTGTCGTTTGTTCCCACTGTTCATGTACACTACAACACTTTGCATGAGTTTTATGTTACGGGTCTCTGTACCATCCACCCTAGACTGCTAGAGCCACAGGGTTCGTAACATAATGTGGGGGCTCGTCCGGGATCTCTCATTGATACCCATGCCACTCATGCACCTTGGTTTAAGTGTTTAGTTCAGGGTTGAACTGTGCAGCTGTGATTATGTGAACGGCTGTTGTAGTGTTCTGTATTTGTTGGCTCTTGCAGTGAGACATCCTCAACAGCGGGGTCTTCTACTACTTTTGATATAAGCAGACAGATTGCCTTGGTACCAGTGTTCAGAGAGTCAGAGGTTGACTCTTATTGTAGCGTGTTTGAGAGCATAGAGGTAGCATTGAAATGGCTGGAAGAGGAATGGTGCTTACTGCTCCTGTGTTAATTGATGGGCAAAGCCCAAGAGGTTTTGTCAGCGCTAACTCTTCAAGACAGTTTGAATTATGATGTGGTCAAAGCAACTGTTCTTCGTGCCTACGAGCTTGTTCCTGAGGCATATCAACAGAGATATGCATATACAATGAGGGCAAGATGTTTTTGTGAAGCATTGTATGTTTGACAACGTAGATGTCATTGTTCAACATATTCTTCTGGATCACACTATATGGGGAGATGTATGAGGCAAAGGACAATGAGCAGAGGGAAGCAGATTTACTAAACAATTAAATAATAAAAACAACAGGAAGTAGAACACGGTAGAAACTGTATGAAAGACAAAAAATCTATAGATTAAACAAAATAAAAACAACAGGAATAGAAATATATTATACACCATTTAGAAGTAGTTCAAAATACAAACCGGGAACAGTGTAAAGAGCGAAATGGAGTAGAGAAAAAAAGGACAAAACAAATAAACAACAGGACGAATAAACAGGGCATCTGCAGAGTAACCCCCAAATGTTGAAGTAAGTGGATGTAAAGTAATTAAGCAAACAATATAAAAAGGCAATATGAAACCAGCAGTACACTTCCTGTAGAGAATGTGATGTGATTGCTAGCTACACTACTCCTTCAATTTGCCTCAATTGCAATTTCAGAATGCCATTGAGAATTGCCACTTGAACCCGCACAACTATTTATCCCACTTGTACATACATTATACTTTATACTTGTACATTTCCTGTAAATTTGTATATTATGCTTAATACTTTTTCTGCCCTTCTATATTTGCACTTCTGGTTTTGTTGTACTGTACTTGTATGGTTCAATGACAAAGTTTAATCTAATCTAATAGCGGTTTGAAAAAAGTATTTATGGTTCAAAATAGCGTTTACCTATCAAAATGAGTCTGTATTTTTTTAAGCTTCAGGAGATACTGTTGGTGAGGGTAATTAGCATAAATTAGCATACATGACAAGTGTTACAAACGACAGGTCTTGTGTCTGTAGCTCGAATGGTTCAAATATACAGCCTAATAGTTATTTAATGCTAATTAGCATAAATAAAATCAATAAATGTTTCATAATTTGAAGTGGGGATAGCTAAACTGCTGAAACAAAGTTGGTTTCTGGTCTGTAGCTCGAACGACTTACAGGATACAGACTAATAGTTAATTGACGCTATTTACGCTAATTAGCACACAAAGATCATCAAACGTTTCATTATATGAGCTGGGGATAGCCTAAACATATACAACAAAGTTGGTTTAGTGTCTGTAGCTGGACTGGGACCAAAAATCTCCCATGGCATTTTGGTCCAGACAGACCCACCACAATCGGTCGGACATTACCCACTAGTACACCATCCTCGCAGTCCCCTTAAATCTATGTGCCTACTGTATTATTCTCCCAAACCACTACAAAGCTGAGTAGTAAGTGCCGTGGACAAGTGGACCAGTGCAAGTGGACCAGTGTACTCACGTGCTCTTGACTGACCCCTGGTGATCAGAGATGGCAGTGGAGTAGGGCCTACACAATCTCCATACTCAAAAAGAATTGTCAATGAAAAGGCTCTGCTAGAAGTCAAGGTGAACTCCACACCAATGGACAGCAAAGATCTCTACAAATAAGGCAACCTTGAAAAGAGTGAGAGGGGTAGATGAGATTGATAATGGGCCTGCTGAAACCTGAATAATCTGGAGAAGGTCTGTATAGAGGAGTGGGCCAAAATCCCTCCTGCAGTGCGTGCAAACCTGGTCAAGAACTACAGGAAACGTATGATCTCTGTAATGGCAAACCAAGGTTTCTGTACCAAATATTAAGTTCTGCTTTTCTGATGTATCAAATACTTTTGTCATGCAATAAAATACAAATTAATCATACAATGTGATTTTCTGGATTTTTGTTTTAGATTCCGTCACAAAAATTACAGACCTGCAAAATCAGCAGTGTATCAAATACTTGTTCTTCCCACTGTAGGCCTAACAGTACAAATCAGCCAGTATCTTTATGGTCCCATTTCTAAACATCCTTATCTGCTATGAGCTGGACTTTACCAGAGATGCAGTGACCTCTTCCTCTGCATACACCAGTAAGCAAGCATCAACACCTTCCTCTCCATCCATCTCCTCTCCATCCATCTATACATACATATACAAATTAGATAACTAAATACAGTATTTACTTGCACAATCCATAACAAATTATATAAAACAAAGGACTTACAGAACAATCTTTAACATGTTAGGCTACAGTACCTAACTAGCTACATTTTGTGTATTTACTTGCTTAATACTGGTGAAAAGCTTTTTTTTTTAACCCATTGCTGTGCACAAACAAATGTAGTTAATTTACATTGTAATAGAGAAATACATATTTATTCAGAATCTGTGTAAGTGGGCAAGCCAAATTGCTTGAGTCAAGCTAGCTTAGCAAACGTGAAGCTGGTATATTTTCAGCAGTGAAAATCTACTTTTTAACAAAATAATAATCTATCAATTGACCCAATTAGAAAAAAACATTGTAATAAGCAATTTTAAATTGCTCCATCACATTAGGCGCACAATTTTAAAAAATCCCGCCGATTATGACCTAACTAACAGGTTATTTATCTTTGTAACTAATGTTCTCTAGTATTTATGTCAGTTTTCAGATTTAAAATATGTGATTTGACAGCAGCGATAATGAGAGAAAAAACATCGCAATTAGGATGCTGAAATTAGAAGGCTCTGGGTGGAAAGGTTTAAGGTTAGAATAGTCAGTCGAAGGTTATTGTTCCAATAAAGAATTGCACACATGCATATTGTGCATACTTATATTCTACAGTATTCAGCCATTTTGTCCGCAACTTTGCAAGTTATCTCTTATTCCTGATAAGACACCTGTATACCAAGGACATGTCAGTTGGATTTACGGTTCATGAGAAGATTTCTGTCGTTTTGGACACATTTTCATTGTACAGAAAAATCCATTATGGTGGACTTTATGGGTTCTAGAGGCTTTTTTGTTCATCATGAGAAATGAGGCAGGTACAAAAAAATCAGCACTGTAGGACAAACGGGGTGGAAATGGCATTTTGAAATTAGCTAATTTAATCGTGTAGTATAGCGCCCCTGGTGGAGGAATCGGGGCGGGGGTCTGTATGGTTGTTACACGTGGACTATTTTAACAGTATGCAAGTTTATAGCATTTTTTACCATGGACGTTTTGAATTATTCAGCATTTAAGGCGCCAAGAATAATATTTATAATAATAACAATAAGATTTATCCTACGGGAAAACCCCTAATAATAGTGTTGGAGACTTACTGTGTTGGCAAATTCAAAATAAAATGGACATCACACAACTTAAGGTGGGGATTTTGGTACAAGTTTGGAACGAGGGTATCAGCAGATTGTGTCCATAACCCCCAGATCGATGAAGGAGGGAAGGATATACCACACCTTATGTAGGTAGGCACTCAAGATGAATATCTGTACCGGACCCACCGAGACACATAAACCTATAGGGTCCAGCCACCTCCAAACTGTAAACTAAATAGCTTGCAAGTGATATATTCCCACCTCAGCGTTCAGAACTTTGCGAATGACACGCGGAGAGAAGATTCGAGAAACATATATATATATATATATATATATATATATATATATATATACACACACAGACACACACAAATGGCCAGTGGCTGAGTGAGCGATAAATACAGCTCAGGAACCCTTTCTTCTCCACTCATCTCTTGGCTTTCAGACATACTTCATCAATCTGGCGGTGAGGTCGGTCCACACAGCTCTAGCATTGATTTTGACAGCAGGAAACGTCATCATCAAATGTTCAGTCACATGATATTGGTCGTGAGGGGTCACGTGCCATTTACAGCCGGGTATCTGTGGTCAGCCTTAACATTTCTCGGATATCTCGGTATTTTGTCGATATACGAGTATATTTAAAAGCCTTAAAATGCCTATATTTTCTGAGCTGTATTTTAATGTGGATAATGGCTACTTGGAAGGGTTGGTCAGGGGTTTTAAGGCTGGAATTCTTTCTCAAGGAGACTATCTAAATCTCGTTCAGTGCGAAACCCTGGAAGGTGAGTCGGAGCTAATGTGTTAGCTAGCAATTTATTTAGCCTACTCTTTTCTGTATTTGTAAGAGTAACGGATACAGATCATATTGTTTACAGTTCAAATCAGCATCGAGCCGTCAAAATCATAGACGACATAGCCATTCACTAGGCGTATTTAGTTTGCGATTCGCAGGATAATATAATTCTGATGCTACTCGCTAACTATTTACGCCGTAATTGGATATATAATGTTAGCACTACCTTCCTATATGATTGTCACAAAACGTTCCAATTCCATAATTATCACTTCTGTTTATTAAAGTCATAGGAGATGGAAGATATGCACTTGTCTCAGAAGCCTAACCTCTCAATCGTGATTCCTTTAGTTACCTTGCTAACGTTAGCTAAATGATGTTAATCTGGGAAACTACATATAGCTACTCCTGCTGTCCTTCGGAATTAAAGTATTATAATCTCCTGTTTGTATTGCACTAGTAGTAACTTGCGTTTTATTATATGTGTTATTGCCATGTGAAATTCTGCATTAGATTGATCAACAATGGATTTTCTATGAGGAACTGAAAGTATTGCTCCATCAGAATTGAAAGGAATACTTCCCGTTTGCCTCCTCTTCGACTCACCAATTACATGATGTACAATTACAATTTAATTTGTAATATGTACTGTTCAACTCATGTCGATATAAATTGTTGTGATCAACTGTTGAAGGCTTTGTCAGTACTAGGGGCAGAATGGGACTAGAAAACAGCCCTGGTATTTCTAACATGCAAGCATTATCAGCTCCCGTCGCCAGTTACCTACCCAGGTAGTATTTTAATACTTGTCTTTGGTTTCCTATAACAGACCTGAAACTCCATCTGCAAAGTACAGACTATGGCAGCTTCCTGGCCAACGAGGCTTCCCCACTCACAGTGTCAGTCATTGATGACAAGCTCAAAGAGAAGATGGTGGTGGAGTTTCGCCACATGAGGAACCAGTCCTATGAACCACTTGCTAGCTTCATGGACTTCATCACGTAAGTCGGGCACAACTCTCCCAAATGAAGGTTCAAGATGGGCACCTAAAGGCCAGGAATGGCAACCATATTGACTTGAGCTCATTCAGAATGGGGTTGGGTATCAAGAACCGCTTCCAAATTTCCAAGAACCGTGGATTTTAAAAGACACTTCGCTAGCTAGCTAATGTGAGCATACTATACTAATGTACATGGACACCAAGCTAGCTAGTTTGCTATAATATATATCATAATTATTATTATATGTAACCTGCTGGCTAGCTTGGTGTCCAACTGGTCTGTGGGTAAATGAATGTAATCTACCCAGTTTGCTTGTAATTTCTTTAAAACTAGAAAGTCCGCTCATCACAGTAACATAACTTAGCCAGACAACGTCATGTATCCCTCGGCTCCTTTCTCTCCGTTCTCTCTCCATCCTCTAACACAGATGAGCTGACATTCATTCTCCTTTCATATTCAAGGTCTGCATATTATTCGAATACATATATTTTTCTTAGATACAAGTTCAGAGAGCTAATATTTTACAATAATATTTAAAAAATTATAAATGAAGGGAAAAATAAACCTTCCTGAATCCTGTCACCATTGACAGTTGACTGATTATAGCTTGAATGGGCAAAGAATAAAAGTTAGGCTAATTTTCCTTCTTGAAATATGTTGTATTTCTTCTCTCCCAATAATATTGGAATTGTAACCGGGATTCAATAAGAACCGTATTCGATAAGTGGAATTGTAATCAGATTCTATGAAATTAAAATGATAGAATTGAGGCTTGCCAAAAGGCACTTTGTTGTCTTGTAGTTTTATTATGCAATCAGATTTCTTTATTTGTTTATCTTGCGAATGAAAGTTGAACATTTGTTACTCCGAACCACACAGCCAACACCGACAACTCAATTGTCTCTGTCTCTCTGTCTCTCTCATCACACCCTTTGCCCATCTGGTGACAGGTACAGCTACATGATTGACAACGTGATCTTGCTGATCACGGGCACACTCCACCAGCGTGCCATCTCTGAGCTGGTGCCCAAGTGCCACCCCCTGGGCAGCTTCGAACAGATGGAGGCTGTGAACATCGCACAGACCCCGGCGGAGCTCTACAACGCCATCCTGGTGGACACCCCTTTGGGTGAGTAGGAAGGACTGTCCGGCCGTCCCAAAGGGCAACATGTCCCCTGTGTAGGGCGCAGTACTTGATTGGAAACAGGGTGGCGTTTGGGACTGCTTTATGAGCAGTGTTGGTGTATCTTCATCAACTTTTTGCTGGACAGCGTAAGCGGGGCCACCCAATTAGTGCGAATGTCTTTTAATGACTGAGTGAGTGGGTACCTGACTTACTGCCCCTTGTCAAATAGCCTAGTGGTTGGACACGGACTGCCACATAGGTGACCGGCATTCGATTCTCGCCACAGACAAACAAATTAGGCATTATCATTTGGTCAGATTAGACAGAAATTTCGCAGGCAGAAAGCTTCAGTTGCTACATTATAGTAAGCCTAAAGTAAAACTGTTTATAGTTATATTGCGATGGACGAACTACCCTGACAAGGAACATTTTTCTCTTAAATTTGATTTGCATAACCTAGTTCACATTGCGTAGTGGTTGGCTATTCAACTGTCTTTGGAGTGATTGGAGTCATTGTTTTCATTATAGGTACTGTATAGCTATTAGCTAGCCCTCCTCATTTATCTCTTTCTAATTTAACACACATGTAGTGTAGCTACCCTGTTATTCCTGTTTTTGGTTTTGAGGACTGACTAATTGGTTTAACAATGCAGAAGTAAACAGACACCCCGTCTCTACACATGTATCACGTGCAACAACACCCGCTGTTTTAATAGCGTAGTGGGTAAAGACAGTCCGCCACACACAGGAAACTGCAGATCGAATCCAGCCAAGGTGACAACATTCATCCCTTCTAATCATGGGCCGGCAAAACAAGGCTTGCCTGGTTGCTTTTTGGTTTTTAACTGTCTGTAGCTGGTGTTATAAATGGGAACTCTGTGAAATTGAGTTGGGAAGGAAGAATATTCTTCGACTAGACTTGGATGTGTCTGATGGTATGTTGGTTCCCAAGTTACTTTCCCTTTGGACTGTTATTCAGCAACAGTTTTTTATTTGATTTTTTTGGCCTACCAGAACTTTGGTCCCTTAACCCCTGTCTTACAATATGATTTTGGGGACTGGGGAGAACAAAAACATCAAGGTTGACAGAGGACAGACAGGAAGGAATCTAAGCAGATAAGACAAGATACCTCTTCAAGTTTCAACGTTAAAATGTTTTGCCACTGGCCCAGTGAGTCCATTGGGTTTGAAACTTACTGCCCCCAAAAATAGTTCTACTGCCCCTCCTTTCAAAAGTTGTAATTTATCAGCGTTACAACATATAACCAAATACTTTTGTTACTAAACATGTTTAATCCTTTATGAAATGCATTCTGGATATATAAAACATAAATATTTCTTTCATCACATTGTTAATTAAAACAAATAATAAAAAGATAAGTCAACAAAACTTTTGACTTTTAAACAAAACACCAACTCATTAATTCCCCGGGAACAAGGTGAAAGGCTGGCCCGTCTTAGTTACTAGGTATGTGGTTGTTATTTTGTGCAATCCCCCACTGGGGATTTGCATTTAAATTACTGACCAGTACAGTCAAGGGCCCTGAAGACGAATTGTCTGTCACCCGCTTGGCTGTCATGCTGACCAGGTGCTGTTTGCTATTGGTATGGCTGGTCAGGGATTGTTTTTAAATCCAATTGACATGTCCTTGGTATACAGGTGTTTTATACAATACATGCCTCCCTTAAATCTTGTCAGGAATAAGAGAGAACTTGCAAAATTGCGGACAAAATGGCTGACTAATGTAGAATATATGTATGCAGAAAGTTTTCAGTGTCTTTGTAAAAAGACTCACATTTTTCCGCTCTAGCCAGGAACGTTGGACCGACGACACAGTTCACCTGAGTTCCATCAAAGTTGAAACGGGTCAAATAAAAAATTATTTGAGCTCATAGTTATCCTTCGCTGCCTTCTTCACTTGAGTAACTCGCATGAGTTTTTAAATGTTTTATTAAAAAAAAAAAACAGTACCAGACAGCCACGTGACACATCACTGCTAAACTCTTGACTGGCCAATAGCCCACGCAAAGAGCTGCAAGGTAGTCAAGTTTATAATGGGATTATTATTATTTCAATCTCAATGTATTTTATTTTTTTGCAGTGGCCCGATTGGGACAGTGACTTCCTGGTTCTGTAAGGCCCAACATAACTTTTTACTGGCCCGGGGTCACTGGGCCATCATATTGTCGAGTCCTGCCTCTTCCTTGTGTCTTGTTGGCAGATGTCTTGTAGGCAAGTGTTGGAGAATAAAAGTGGGGACCAATGAGTTCTCATCAAAAGCTCAGGGGGCAGACTGAAGTTGAAAATGTCTTGAATTTCTGGTCACCTGACTGTTATGGTAGCTCAAATGCAGACCCTGTTGTTTGCACTGTAACTAAGCTGTGTTCCATCGTGAGGAACCATGCATGTAAGCATCTAGTTAAATCGCTTATGTCTTGTGTTCATAGGACAAATACAAGAGGCAATGTCCTTTGGCAAATAAATTACTTGTACAATTTTTGAAACTTTGACACCTTAACTACTTTGTGTTCTTTACCAATGAAAATAAAATTGAATTAAGAATGCAGAGGGGTCATGAAACAGTGACTCAAGTGTGTCTGATGACAAACACTAGATGGTGCTAAAACTCTACTAGGTTACAAACCGTCATTCTAATTTTGTATTTTATTTCTTCCAGCTGCTTTCTTCCAAGACTGTATATCTGAGCAGGATCTGGATGAGATGAACATTGAAATCATTCGTAATACACTGTACAAGGTCAGGAAATAATTTAATTCTGGCATCTGACTTGAACTTTTTTGATTTGTTGGGAAAAGTATGTTCAAACTAAAGATCCTAGCAGATTTGACAGAATCATCCATCTGGTAATTTCTGTATCATTTCCAGGCATATTTAGAGGCTTTCTACAAGTTCTGCTCCACTCTGGGCGGAACCACTGGTGACACAATGTGCCCCATCCTGGAGGTGAGGGGCCGGGTCGGTTCTTTGAGAGGGGCTTCTACTGGATCATCAAATGTCTTTCATCCAATGTTGTTTTTACAGGCAGTCTGATTCATTTTCTCCCCCTCCCACTAGGTGATCTTTTAAATTGTTCAAAGTAACCATTTGGCCACTGAAAAGAAAAATCAGGCTGCCTGTGTGTAACCAGCCAGATCTTTCTCGCCCATCTGTGGGCTTTCATTCTAGCATATCAGTCTTTCATCAGTAAATCAGTGAATTCATTAATCGTGTGTGTGTGTGTTTGCCCAGTTTGAGGCGGATCGGAGGGCCTTCATCATCACCATCAACTCGTTCGGTACGGAGCTGTCCAAGGAGGACCGCGCCAAGCTCTTCCCCCACTGCGGAAAGCTGTACCCAGAGGGCCTTGCTCAGCTGGCTCGCGCCGATGACTACGAGCAGGTCAAAGCTGTGGCTGACTACTACCCTGTGAGTGTTGTTCATCCGCCTGGTTACAGGCAGTCCCAGATACGACTGGCGTTGATGATTCCCCTGCTGTAATGTATTTGTGGGGGGGGGGGTTCAGGTGGCAGGACTTTCTCATTTACCCATGCTGCCCTAGTTGACCGTGGTGGGAGTGTTCAACCGTTATGGTCCCACGACACTTCCTGGGGCTGGAGTCATGTAGGTCCTCGTGGAAGGCAGGGGGCAGCAGATGACTTGTGTTCTCGTCTTGAACCATTCCGTTTAATGCGTACCCCGACACCAGTGTCTTTCTGTTTTGTGGGTGGTCTTAAAATTATCCTTAAAAATAAGGGGCCCATCTTAAGATCAAGCACTGTTTAACAATGTTGGAACAAGTAGACAGTGTGACAGTGTTGGAAGTATTTACTAGGATCTCCGTTAGCCCAGAAATAGAACCCAGCACAATATATGCACATTTTATACATAATGTAATTCTAAAAAAATATAAAATTATGAAATGGATAATGCATAATAATGCTTGTTTATTCCACAGAAATGTCCTGCTAGCTTAAGGTCTGTTACACCTTAGCGGCCGTCCTGAAATCCCTTGGATGAGCAGTCCCAAACAGACATGTTATCGTCTTCGCAGTATATCCGAAGCAGATGACCAGTGAATGTGCTTCAGTTCTCCAGCAACAGCTCTCGCTTCCTCTCTTCTTAATCCCAATGCGTATATTGACCCAGCTTGTAGCTCATACCGCCTCTGTACCTCTCCTCCCCAGGAATACAAGCTCCTGTTTGAGGGGGCTGGTAGCAACCCTGGAGACAAGACCCTGGAGGACAGGTTCTTTGAGCATGAGGTGAGTGACACCAGTCTTACAGATCCATTGTCTGGGTCAGCGGTTCCCCAGCTGGTCTCTGTATTAGTTGTGTCCCAGAGCTGTCACACCTGTATCAAATCATTATGAGCTCTTTGGCAGCTTGATTACTACTACCAATACTACTATCAATATTGCTGCTAGTTCACAGTACTGTTTTTATTTTTTCAAGTCAACTTTGAAACTAGAACTTGAGCTTGTTCTGGGCTGGAAAAAATTGAGAGACAGTTGGCGGTCCTAGGTTGAGGGTTGAGAACCACTGGTCTAGTTTAGTCTAGGTCCCTATGAAATTAGTTTAGTCTTTCCCCATATTCAGTTTTCTCTGTTTTTTGTTTTGTCCAGTTTTTTTAGTAACACAAAATAAAATCTGTTTTAAAACTGAGTTAATTGAGTGTTCTACACACGTCACTGGTTAAACCACGCTAGGAAACCTTTGCAAAATGAGAAAACATTTAATCAAGATAATATTTAGTTTTTCGGGGCTAGATAGCATGTACAGCGAGTATCAGCATTTTAACAATTAGAAACAATTAGAATAGTGTTAGGAATTTTGACTATTTTTACTGACTCGTTTAGTGAAAATAACTTATTTTGAGTCGTTCCGTACATTTTTGTCAGCTACGCCCGGAGTACGCCCATCGAACAATGTATATCTTATCACTGAAATTTTATTTAAAAAAATCACTCAGTTGGTCAAGTATCATGTCATAAAGGTCATCATAAAGGTCATATGGTTGGGCTGTTTGGTTACTGACTAATACCGTCCTTGATGTGTGGCACAGGTGAAGCTGAACAAGCTGGCGTTCCTGAACCAGTTCCACTTCAGCGTGTTCTACGCCTACGTAAAGCTGAAGGAGCAGGAGTGTCGAAACATTGTGTGGATCGCGGAGTGCATCGCGCAGCGGCACCGCGCCAAGATCGACAACTACATTCCCATCTTCTGAGCTCACGCACGCCCACACACACACACACACACACACACACACACACACACACCTCTGTACGTCCCTACCCTCTGCCGTCTTCCACATCTGTCATAAATCCCCTGCCGCGTCCTGTACGTCAGACTGTGGCTCGTCCTGAATCCACTTTCCCACCTGGTCTTTCAATGCATTTGACTAAATTTGATTTGTAACTGTAGACCAGTATGAGGTAACTAGCTGGCGATGCTTTGTCTCTTCACGGCTGGATGCAAAATCCCCACGCCGCCCCGCTCCAGTTAACACCACGGTTGTGGGTTCGTTCCCAAGCTGCGGCGTATTCACTGCTTTTGCCCTGTTCCTGTATCTCGTTTTGTAGAGCCTCTGATTGGTTAAAACCCTGAATGCCGATTGGCTTAAAGTTGTGCTGCATCAGTCTGTATGACAACGGTGTGACATTTTATAGTAGCAAAGGGCACCTGTGGGCTTCCTGGTGAATGTACCATAAGGACCAGGGTGTCCTGCCACTCCACTTCACATTGGAGAAGTGCTCTGCATTGTTTTCGGAGGTGCAATCAAACATGGCCGCCTCACAAATGGTTACCAAATGGATACTGGATACCTGTGGCTGAGTCAAAAGTAGTGCACCCTACCAGTCCCAAACAGTATCTCTCGGCGTCCTGTCACACGGGTGCTGCTCTTAGCGTCATGCTGCCGAGAGCTATAGCCTGCCTGAGAGACTTTATGTCCCCTTGTGAAAGAAACCCCCCCCCCCCCCCCCCCCCGCGCGCGCGCGCGCACACGTCTACGAAATGTTACCTGACTATGCTCTGTCCTGAACGGCACTCTTTGCAGATTAACGCACCATCTTGGTCAGGAAGGGGTGCGTTATAGTGAATAGGGCACCTGTTGGGACTTTGAGTGCAGGTCCCTACGTGCGTCCTCTACGTGTTAATATGGCGGCGTTGAGTCAAACAATCTACCGCCAGACACGTTCGTTATCCCCCCGCCCCAGGAGTTCCCCCGGATGACCGGTCCTGCTGAGGTATAATATGCTGTAGGGTGATTATCGCCATCGGTTTTGTAAACCTGCGATTGGCAGGGTGGCTTTAGAAAACATTCCATTGTTCTGCTTTAGGTTTCCATCTTTTCAACTTGTGTAGCTAGAGTGGATCTCATATTTTGGGTGTCCGGTGAGTGAGTCTGTGTTCTGACGGCATGTGGAATACTGTGTCGTGATTTATTTAATTATTTTCTTGGTATAAAAGTGAAGTGACCCTTTTTCCCATTCAACAGTTTGTGTATGTGTCTCAATGGCGCTGTTCGCTAAGACGGGCACTTTTTGATCCGGGGCCACATGTCTGTCTCTGTGAACTCTGGGAATTCTGGGAAAATGTTTGCTACCTGTCTTGTGGAGTAAGAAAAGACTGATAACAGTTCACCTAAATAATTTTCACACACTCCTAATATTGTTTTTGTGAAAATGAGATGACTGAACCTGATCAGTCCAACAGTAGTTCAAATTACATCTTTGGCATGAAAAATGTTATCTGATTAAATGAAAAAGAAACTAATATCTAATGTGTAAACTAAACCAGGATATATATATATATATATATTTAAAGATGATTTGTCATGATGTAAAAATGTAGATGTCACATTCATGTTAAATTGAGTTCTGTGTCTTATTTGTGGAATGTGTTGTTGTAAATGTGATAAAAATATGAATATACACGCTACAGCCAATGCTCGTATTTATTTAATTGAAAATGAACGTCCGACATTTTTACTTATGGGTGCAAACACTTGCAGTTAAACCCATAACCTATGCTCTACTGACTGAGCTATACAGGAACGCTTTTGAAGGTTCTTGATAGGAATGCCGTGTCGAGGCTGAACCATGACTCTGTAAATATAGTGTGCTACGGCGCGGTGAAGGTATTGTGGTATTGAGATGTCAAGTGTTTTGATTTGGCAATATTTGTAAACAACAAAGACATGTAAAATGCTTCTCAGCTATTTGATTCCGGGAACAGATGTAAATGTCCTAAATCGCACCCCATCGGGGCCTCCAAGGCGATGTTTGAAGTGCTCTAAGTTGGCAATAGGGTGCTATTTTTGGATGCATCCACGAAGGCACCTGATGTCCTCAGGGGAAGAGTGTGAAATTTGCTCGTGTCCCAAATGTCTCGCTATTCCCCTGTGGGCACTGGCCTAAAGAAGGTCACTATGCAGGTTACAGTGTGTCATTTGGGATGTGCCCTATGAGTGCCAGGAAGCCTCTGCCGTGGGACAGGTGGGTGGATAAGAAAACAGTCTTCATCCCAGCTGGCAAAGGATGTGTCTTTTATTTTCGTGGGAAGGGGAACGTGAACAGAACACAATTAAAGAACTCCCCGAGGGTAGAGAGCATTTTCCTCTGGTGTGTAACCGTGAGGCTCTTTTCTCAGTGACGATGCACCGACCAGAAACCTGCCACCCGTCTACTGACTGACATGTGCCAACCGGCCGTGGAGGGTTTTGGGCATCGGTGGTTGTCTGGCGGTCGGTGAGGAGTAGAAAGGGTTTACTGTGTGAATGCATGGAGGCGGTGGTGCTACGAAATGATGCGTGTCGACGTGTTTCAGTCCCTTCTACGGATTGATAAAATAACATAATACATGCTGTTCACCAGCCAGAAGGACTTACGGTGGCTTTCAAAAGTATTCACCCCCTTGGACCTTTCTGTAATTATATTGCATTAAACAAAATTAAACACTAATAGATTTTCAATTGTTTTCCCCTGCTAATTACCACAAAAAAGCGTGCAATGTTGAAGTGAAAAATTTAACTTAAAAATGTAAAACAGAAAATCATTGATTGGATTAGCATTCAACCCCTTTGCTATGAACCTCCTGAATTAGTTGATATGCAATCAATTGTCTATAGAAGTCATTTTAATAGTTGAATTGTGTCCATCTGTGTACAACCAAAGTGTTTAACATGACTTCAGGTTAAATACATCTGTCTCTGACAGGTCCCAAGGCTGGTTAGAACAATTCCTAACAAAAACCACATAATGGAGAGGAAGGAACATGCAAAGCAAATCTGGAAAAAGGTTCTTAAAAAGCACCAATCAGGGGTGGGATATAAGAAGCACCAATTGGAGGTGGGATATAAGAAGCACCAATCATGGGTGGGATATAATAAGCACCAATCAGGGGTGGGATATAAGAACATTCCAAGGCATTCTGAATCCACCTGAGCACAGTTAAGTCCATTATTAAGAAACTGGGAGAATATGGCACAACTGTGAATCCTTCTAGGACAGGAAGGGGAAGGGCACTGATAATGGAGACCACCAAGATGCCTAGTGCAACTCTGAAAGAGACCAAGTGGAAGATTCCATGGTGAGACCATTTTAGAGCTTTGTAACACTAAACGCTGTTTGGTGAAACTCTAACACTCCATATCATTCTAAAAACACAGTCCCGTCTGTGACACATGGTGGTAGCAGGTCCTGGACAGCTAGTGAAGACAGTTGACAAAATGGATGGAGCAAAGTACAGAGAAATCCCAGAAGGAAACCTGTTGTACTGTGGAAGAGACCTGGGAAGATTCATTTCCTAGCAGGACGATGACCTGAGACATAGAGCCGAAGCCACATTGGAGGGGTTTAAAAACAAAAAGGTCAATGTCCAGGAGTGGCCCTGTTGAAACCTGTACCGCAATCCAGTTGAAAATTTTTGAATTTTGCTGTTCACCAAAGGTTCCCATCCAACTTGATGGAGCTTGAGCTATTGTGCAAAGAAGAACAGGCAAATCTGTTGTTCTGTGCAAATCTGGTAGAGACTTATCCAAATAGACTATTGGCTGTAATTGCTGCTGGCTGTGCAGTGTACATGTGCTCCAGTACATCTGGTGCACTGCCATCAATGTTGGGTCTGGGTATTTTAGGACTGTGCCTTGACTGGGTTGTTCCTTTGGCCTTCTCAACTATTAGTTGTTAGTTATCTGGCCTACAACCTTGGTGTCCTTGGCAAACCAGTTGATAGAGTTTGTCTTGCTAAGCCACACAGTGGGGTGTCACAGTCTTAAAGGTCAGACAGAAAAGCAGAGGGCTGAGAACACACCCCTGGAGGGTCCAGTGTTAAGAGTCAGGTAGTAAAACAGTGGGCTAAGGACACCATTGGCGGGGATCCATTGTTGAGAGTATTATCTTTAGTCCTTACTGTCTGACATCTGCCCTTTAGAAAGTCCTGTTTCCGGTTACACAGGTTGGTGTTCACATCCACTCAATTAATATCTATACTCAATCTATCTATTCTCACACAGGTGTCCCTGCCCTCTGGGTGTGTTGTAGGTGTGTGAATAGGGATTGAAATGACATCCTCTGTTGATCTGTAATGGCGGCAGGCAATCTGGAATGCGTCCAGTGATCCTTGCTTCGATGTGACCCATGCCAAGTGTAACCGGAGGAGAGACAGAGAAAGGACACAGGACACATCTCTATGGCCCGAGAGGGCGTTTTTTAAAGCTGTTGATTGAGAGAGAGAGAGAGAGGGAAAAATGAGTGAATCAATCTTAATCACACTATTGGTTTTCCAGAAAAACAGGGATTAAGCAAAGGCAGTAACGGATGTGCAGTAGGCAGGATGGATGTGCATAGGTACAGGACGGATGTGCAGAGGTACAGGACGGATGTGCGGAGGTATAAGACGGATGTGCGGAGGTACAGGACGGATGTGCAGTAGGCAGGATGGATGTGCAGAGGTACAGGACGGATGTGCAGTAGGCAGGATGGATGTGCGGAGGTACAGGACGGATGTGCAGAGGTACAGGACGGATGTGCAGTAGGCAGGATGGATGTGCGGAGGTACAGGACGGATGTGCAGAGGTACAGGACGGATGTGCAGTAGGCAGGATGGATGTGCGGAGGTACAGGACGGATGTGCAGAGGTACAGGACGGATGTGCAGTAGGCAGGATGGATGTGCGGAGGTACAGGACGGATGTGCAGAGGTACAGGACGGCAGGCAAAACAGGTAATCCAGGGCGACGGACCAAAACGGCTGGTCGAAGCACAGGCAAGGGTTAGGCAAAAAGACTGGTCGATAAGCAACGGTCAGGAGGTCAAAGAACTGAACAGGATGTACCATTTGGATTTCTGGGGAGAAAAGGCTTTGTATGTATCTAACAATACCTCACTAGGAACTGGTGCTAAGGGGAGAACTACATGGGGAGTATTATTGGGGGGCCGGTGTTAGTACTCGTGTGATTGGGATCTGGGGTGTGAGCTGCGTTCAGGAGCGGGGGCTTGAGCGGGATGGGCCGGCCGGCAGGGGGGCGTGAATGTGCAGGATGAGGATTGCGAAAAGGACCCTGCACCACCCGTCTCCAGGTAGCCTCCATCCTACTACGTGTTTGTCATCGATGGGGGAGCGAAGGCGTGGCAGGCCGCTAGGGGTGGCGTCACCAACGCGTCCCCTCGTGAATGCTGCTCCATCTTCCACCAACTCCTCCCTTCAGCTGCTCTGCCGAGGCCCTAATATCGCTCCCCTGATGGGGTCCTGATGGGGTCCTGATGGGAGGCAGCTCTACTGGGTCCGGGGGCAGCTCTACTGGGTCGGGGGCCAGCTCTACTGGGTCGGGGGGCAACTCTACTGGGTCGGGGGGCAACTCTACTGGGTCGGGAGGCCGCTCTATACTGCTCTCTCCCTTTGGGGGCGTTGGTGCGACGCTGGTGCAGCAGTTGGGTGTGCGTTCAGGTGATGGGGATTTTGACGTAGGTAGGGCCTGCAGCCCTGAATAGGGACAGGCTGGAGATGTCCTGATTCCAAAAGGGATGCCTTTGTACATGCCTTTGTACTGTTCGAGGGACAGTGTGTTTGGCTGACTGTTGTGTAATGTAACAGCCGTGACATAACAGCTGTGACATAACAGCCATGACATAACAGCTGTGACATAACAGCCATAATTACTGATTTGAGGTGTGTAAGACATAATTAAGACTAATTTCCAGTGTTTGTGTAATAATTAAGACTGAATGGAGATGTTTCAGACATAGTTATAACTTATTGGAAGTGTTTCTGACTGTATTTAGACTGAATTGAGGTGTTTCAGACATGGCAGTATTTTATAAATTCTGAGCTGGGAGAGTTCAACAAAAATGTAATTGTTTGATTGGGCCTGCTGTCTGATCTTTGTACCAATAATGGTGGCCGTTGTGTTTCGCCGATCGCTCAGTCACACTGGTGGTGATAGGATGTGGTCATCATTGTTCAATAGAGTCATTGGAGTCATTTTCCTATTGGCACTGAAAACAACAGAACCCAATGACTCATAGTTCAAACAGGTGCACATGTATAAAGTAAAGCAGTCCTCAAATCAATGTAATCACCTAAAGCTTTCAAATCGTCCGTTTATTTAAAATGTATTTGTAGTGGTTGTTGCTCTGAGTTAAACACAAACTGTATCTTCGGCTAGAGGTCCCAGTAAGAATGAGATATATTCAACTTTGGATTTCTGTTTCACAATTAACCAAAAGGCTTAATTGACATAATAGCGAAAATGCACGGATGACACTGGGTTACAATGTAATTCATCCCTCTGTCAGTATACCTCATCCAATGGCAAAACCAAGTCCTTGTCACCTACTCCCTCCCTTGAGGTGCCTTGTTGTGCTTCTCCCGGTTGTCAGGGCAACGCCTTGGAGAAGAGCCGGCACCAGCTGTTCCCGCTCGGCTCTTCACCGGCTGTGTTTCTGAGGAGCCCTGACGACCAGTCCCTGGCGTATCGCTGATCCACAGTCGTACGTGTCACCGTTTGCCCCAGTCTACTGCTACAGTCCGCTCAGTAAACGCCCAGTCAGTGTTGTCTGTTGCTTACGATGTTCCCCTGCGACCACAGGATTCCCCCGGCAGCCTGTGTACCGACCCCCTGCCCTTCCACGACTACTCTGCACCTGCTCCTGCCCTCGAACCAACCCCACTACGTTTGTGTTCCTACCAGTGCTGACGGTCCTTGGGACCACCATACAGTTGTTCAGTTGAGAGCCAGGGGTGGAATTTATACGACACATGAAACTGTATTCTAACAGACGCCTATGAGCCTGAATAAGAAGCAGGCATAGCCGCTGGGCTAAGAAGTGTACTGGTGACTTTTGGGTAATTTCTGTCTGTCCTGGGTTTTATTCCAGAACACCCACCTGATTTACATTTTAAAAACAGGCTCGCAGGCTTTCGTCTTTAATAGAATTCTGGATTCCTCCTGTTGGGACTACCAATCCCGCAAATTAGTGGTTAGGGAAGGAAGCCTGGCTGAGTCAAATGCGTGCCTTTGGTTTTCAGGGTCTCTCGCACCCATCCCTCCAAAACAACCACTGTGAGGAGTACAAGATGTCGGAATTCCACTCAAAGAATTATCAAGCGTCTGCAAAGCCAACAACCACTAAAGCATACTCTGGCACATTTTGTAAAACTACATAGTGATGCAAACCACAGCTGAACTGGAGAAACTACTGAAGCTCTGGGTACTATTGGGTCCCAGCAGGTACAGTGACACGGCGAGAGGGGCATGTACTTGAGAGGAAGCATGACAAGCCACGCAGGGAAGACGAAGGACCTGGAGAGGCAGAGAAGGTGGCAGTGAAGGAGCCGCGGGAGGGCAGCTCCAAGCCCTGTCATTCTCACCGTGGCACGGCCCAGCTGCACAGGGCCTAAAGCAAGGTGTGGAGTGCCCACCAAATGTACAACCGCCTGATCCTGTTCCTGCCAAACCGGCCCCTCTGCTTTTTCAGCGATGCTCCAATGCCCCGAAAGAAAACTCTCATCTTTCCGTAATCTTCCGGAAAATCAGAAAAAGCCTTAGAGGAATTTAGGGCGCACACATTCTCACATTGACACACACACTCAAGCGCACATAAAACGAACGTAAGACATCATATGATTGCTCGTAAAATGAAAATCAGTGAATCATGTAAGAACCTAATTTGCAATACACAAACCTCTGTGAATGCTTGAGGCTGGTTGCCAGCATGTCACATGTACTCATGCAGGATATGTGCTGGAGAACTGGTAGAAGAGTTGTCCCTGTAGTAGACACATACTTGTTTTATTATATTTGTGAGGCCACTTTTGGTCAAAGTTAATTTTAAAAACTAACCCTAACCTTCACTCTAAACCAAACCTAAAATTGCCTTTTTTATGAATGCTAACGGGACTAACATGCGTGTGATTTTCCACGGCTTGTTATTCTTGCAAGGACTTCTGGTATTACAGTCTGTAACACAGACACACATTTCCATTCGAAATGGTATTTTCTCTTACCCCAAAACACCCTAAATCTTACCCTAACAATAACCCTTACCCTAACCACTGACCCCTAAACTTTTAAGTTTCTCCCTAAACCTAATCCTTATGTCGTAAATTGGCTTTTCAGGGGCTTTTTATTATGGTGCAGAGGGTTTTAAACTGGTTCAGGTGGTTTCAGTCTGGTCCAGGCGTTTTTAGACTGGTTCAGGTAGTTTCAGACTGGATCAGGAGGTTTCAGATTGGTCCAGGTGGTTTCAAAGCGGTTCAGGAGGTTTCAGTCTGGTACAGGAGGTTTCAGACTGGTTCAGGTGGTTTAAGACTGGTCCAAGAGGTTTCAGTCTGGTTCAGGAGACTCCAGATTAGTTCAGGTGGTTTCAAAGTGGTTCAGGAGGTTTTAGACTGGTCCTGGATTTGGATTTGGAATTTGATGGTGGCATAGAATGTTTTTGTGCAACTGCGATTTATGACCTTAATCTCATTAACGGCTTCTTCCAAACCTGTTCTGTGCGTCATTTGTGCACCTGGGCTACACTAGTCAAGCTCGTGTGTGTGCAACTGGAGGTCTCCATGGTGTTGCTATAGCAATCAGAAATG